>NW_027411866.1:7005232-8350348 GCF_047663935.1 Musca autumnalis | reverse complement strand
ATGAGAGCAAATATATCGTGACCTATAGAATCTACAGTCTCGTTTCTTACGTCGTTTGTTAAGCAAACTTTGACACACAATCCATGCAATTTATATGATGATATCGAGTTCCGTATCGAAATTAGATGCAGAAGCATCCAAGTCTCACGAAATACAAGGGTCAGCTTTGTCAAATCAATCACATGTCCATATGAGAGCAAATATATCGTGACCTATAGAATCTACAGTCTCGTTTCTTACGTCGTTTGTTAAGCAAACTTTGACACACAATTCATGCAACTTATATGATGATGTCGAGTTCCGTATCGAAATTAGATGCAGAAGCATCCAAGTCTTACGAAATACAAGGGTCAGCTTTGTCAAATCAAACACATGTCCATATGAGAGCAAATATATCGTGACCTAAAGAATCTACAGTCTCGTTTCTTACGTCGTTTGTTAAGCAAACTTTGACACACAATTCATGCAACTTATATGATGATGTCGAGTTCCGTATCGAAATTAGATGCAGAAGCATCCAAGTCTTACGAAATACAAGGGTCAGCTTTGTCAAATCAATCACATGTCCATATGAGAGCAAATATATCGTGACCTATAGAATCTACAGTCTCGTTTCTTACGTCGATTGTTAAGCAAACTTTGACACACAATCCATGCAATTTATATGATGATATCGTGTTCCGTATCGAAATTAGATGCAGAAGCATCCAAGTCTTACGAAATACAAGGGTCAGCTTTGTCAAATCAATCACATGTCCATATGAGAGCAAATATATCGTGACCTATAATATCTACAGTCTCGTTTCTTACGTCGTTTGTTAAGCAAACTTTGACACACAATTCATGCAACTTATATGATGATGTCGAGTTCCGTATCGAAATTAGATGCAGAAGCATCCAAGTCTTACGAAATACAAGGGTCAGCTTTGTCAAATCAATCACATGTCCATATGAGAGCAAATATATCGTGACCTATAGAATCTACAGTCTCGTTTCTTACGTCGATTGTTAAGCAAACTTTGACACACAATACATGCAATTTATATGATGATATCGTGTTCCGTATCGAAATTAGATGCAGAAGCATCCAAGTCTTACGAAATACAAGGGTCAGCTTTGTCAAATCAATCACATGTCCATATGAGAGCAAATATATCGTGACCTATAATATCTACAGTCTCGTTTCTTACGTCGTTTGTTAAGCAAACTTTGACACACAATTCATGCAACTTATATGATGATGTCGAGTTCCGTATCGAAATTAGATGCAGAAGCATCCAAGTCTTACGAAATACAAGGGTCAGCTTTGTCAAATCAATCACATGTCCATATGAGAGCAAATATATCGTGACCTATAGAATCTACAGTCTCGTTTCTTACGTCGATTGTTAAGCAAACTTTGACACACAATCCATGCAATTTATATGATGATATCGTGTTCCGTATCGAAATTAGATGCAGAAGCATCCAAGTCTTACGAAATACAAGGGTCAGCTTTGTCAAATCAATCACATGTCCATATGAGAGCAAATATATCGTGACCTATAATATCTACAGTCTCGTTTCTTACGTCGTTTGTTAAGCAAACTTTGACACACAATTCATGCAACTTATATGATGATGTCGAGTTCCGTATCGAAATTAGATGCAGAAGCATCCAAGTCTTACGAAATACAAGGGTCAGCTTTGTCAAATCAATCACATGTCCATATGAGAGCAAATATATCGTCAGCTATAGAATCTACAGTCTCGTTTCTTACTTCGTTTGTTAAGCAAACTTTGACACACAATCCATGCAATTTATATGATGATGTCGTGTTCCGTATCGAAATTAGATGCAGAAGCATCCAAATCTCACGAAATACAAGGGTCAGCTTTGTCAAATCAATCACATGTCCATATGAGAGCAAATATATCGTGACCTATAGAATCTACAGTCTCGTTTCTTACGTCGTTTGTTAAGCAAACTTTGACACACAATCCATGAAATTTATATGATGATATCGAGTTCCGTATCGAAATTAGATGCAGAAGCATCCAAGTCTTACGAAATACAAGGGTCAGCTTTGTCAAATCAATCACATGTCCATATGAGAGCAAATATATCGTCAGCTATAGAATCTACAGTCTCGTTTCTTACTTCGTTTGTTAAGCAAACTTTGACACACAATCCATGCAATTTATATGATGATGTCGTGTTCCGTATCGAAATTAGATGCAGAAGCATCCAGGTCTCCCGAAATACAAGGGTCAGCTTTGTCAAATCAATCACATGTCCATATGAGAGCAAATATATCGTGACCTATAGAATCTACAGTCTCGTTTCTTACGTCGTTTGTTAAGCAAACTTTGACACACAATCCATGCAATTTATATGATAATGTCGAGTTCCAAGTCTCCCGAAATACAAGGGTCAGCTTTGTCAAATCAAACACATGTCCATATGAGAGCAAATATATCATGACCTATAGAATCTACAGTCTCGTTTCTTACGTCGTTTGTTAAGCAAACTTTGACACACAATCCATGCAATTTATATGATGATATCGAGTTCCGTATCGAAATTAGATGCAGAAGCATCCAAGTCTTACGAAATACAAGGGTCAGCTTTGTCAAATCAATCACATGTCCATATGAGAGCAAATATATCGTGACCTATAATATCTACAGTCTCGTTTCTTACGTCGTTTGTTAAGCAAACTTTGACACACAATTCATGCAACTTATATGATGATGTCGAGTTCCGTATCGAAATTAGATGCAGAAGCATCCAAGTCTTACGAAATACAAGGGTCAGCTTTGTCAAATCAATCACATGTCCATATGAGAGCAAATATATCGTGACCTATAGAATCTACAGTCTCGTTTCTTACGTCGTTTGTTAAGCAAACTTTGACACACAATCCATGAAATTTATATGATGATATCGAGTTCCGTATCGAAATTAGATGCAGAAGCATCCAAGTCTTACGAAATACAAGGGTCAGCTTTGTCAAATCAATCACATGTCCATATGAGAGCAAATATATCGTGACCTATAGAATCTACAGTCTCGTTTCTTACGTCGTTTGTTAAGCAAACTTTGACACACAATCCATAAAATTTATATGATGATATCGAGTTCCGTATCGAAATTAGATGCAGAAGCATCCAAGTCTTACGAAATACAAGGGTCAGCTTTGTCAAATCAATCACATGTCCATATGAGAGCAAATATATCGTGACCTATAGAATCTACAGTCTCGTTTCTTACGTCGTTTGTTAAGCAAACTTTGACACACAATCCATAAAATTTATATGATGATATCGAGTTCCGTATCGAAATTAGATGCAGAAGCATCCAAGTCTCACGAAATACAAGGGTCAGCTTTGTCAAATCAAACACATGTCCATATGAGAGCAAATATATCGTGACCTATAGAATCTACAGTCTCGTTTCTTACGTCGTTTGTTAAGCAAACTTTGACACACAATCCATAAAATTTATATGATGATATCGAGTTCCGTATCGAAATTAGATGCAGAAGCATCCAAGTCTCACGAAATACAAGGGTCAGCTTTGTCAAATCAAACACATGTCCATATAAGAGCAAATATATCGTGACCTATAGAATCTACAGTCTCGTTTCTTACGTCGTTTGCTAAGCAAACTTTGACACACAATCCATGCAGTTTATATGATGATGTCGAGTTCCGTATCGAAATCAGATGCAGAAGCATCCAAATCTCACGAAATACAAGGGTCAGCTTTGTCAAATCAAACACATGTCCATATGAGAGCAAATATATCGTGACCTATAGAATCTACAGTCTCGTTTCTTACGTCGTTTGTTAAGCAAACTTTGACACACAATCCATGCAATATATATGATGATGTCGAGTTCCGTATCGAAATTAGATGCAGAAGCATCCAAGTCTTACGAAATACAAGGGTCAGCTTTGTCAAATCAATCACATGTCCATATGAGAGCAAATATATCGTCAGCTATAGAATCTACAGTCTCGTTTCTTACTTCGTTTGTTAAGCAAACTTTGACACACAATCCATGCAATTTATATGATGATGTCGTGTTCCGTATCGAAATTAGATGCAGAAGCATCCAAATCTCACGAAATACAAGGGTCAGCTTTGTCAAATCAATCACATGTCCATATGAGAGCAAATATATCGTCAGCTATAGAATCTACAGTCTCGTTTCTTACTTCGTTTGTTAAGCAAACTTTGACACACAATCCATGCAATTTATATGATGATGTCGTGTTCCGTATCGAAATTAGATGCAGAAGCATCCAAATCTCACGAAATACAAGGGTCAGCTTTGTCAAATCAAACACATGTCCATATGAGAGCAAATATATCGTGACCTATAGAATCTACAGTCTCGTTTCTTACGTCGTTTGTTAAGCAAACTTTGACACACAATCCATGCAATATATATGATGATGTCGAGTTCCGTATCTAAATTAGATGCAGAAGCATCCAAGTCTTACGAAATACAAGGGTCAGCTTTGTCAAATCAATCACATGTCCATATGAGAGCAAATATATCGTCAGCTATAGAATCTACAGTCTCGTTTCTTACTTCGTTTGTTAAGCAAACTTTGACACACAATCCATGCAATTTATATGATGATGTCGTGTTCCGTATCGAAATTAGATGCAGAAGCATCCAAATCTCACGAAATACAAGGGTCAGCTTTGTCAAATCAATCACATGTCCATATGAGAGCAAATATATCGTCAGCTAAAGAATCTACAGTCTCGTTTCTTACGTCGTTTGTTAAGCAAACTTTGACACAAAATCCATGCAATTTATATGATGATGTCGAGTTCCGTATCGAAATTAGATGCAGAAGCATCCAAGTCTCCCGAAATACAAGGGTCAGCATTGTCAAATCAATCACATGTCCATATGAGAGCAAATATATCGTGACCTATAATATCTACAGTCTCGTTTCTTACGTCGTTTGTAAAGCAAACTTTGACACACAAACCATGCAATTTATATGATGATATCGAGTTCCGTATCGAAATCAGATGCAGAAGCATCCAAGTCTTACGAAATACAAGGGTCAGCATTGTCAAATCAATCACATGTCCATATGAGAGCAAATATATCGTGACCTATAGAATCTACAGTCTCGTTTCTTACGTCGTTTGTTAAGCAAACTTTGACACACAATCCATGCAATTTATATGATGATGTCGAGTTCCGTATCGAAATTAGATGCAGAAGCATCCAAGTCTTACGAAATACAAGGGTCAGTTTTGTCAAATCAATCACATGTCCATATGAGAGCAAATATATCGTGACCTATAGAATCTACAGTCTCGTTTCTTACGTCGTTTGGTAAGCAAACTTTGACACACAATCCATGCAATTTTTATGATGATGTCGAGTTCCGTATCGAAATTAGATGCAGAAGCATCCAAGTCTTACGAAATACAAGGGTCAGCTTTGTCAAATCAATCACATGTCCATATGAGAGCAAATATATCGTGACCTATAGAATCTATAGTCTCGTTTCTTACGTCGTTTGTTAAGCAAACTTTGACACACAATTCATGCAACTTATATGATGATGTCGAGTTCCGTATCGAAATTAGATGCAGAAACATCCAAGTCTCCCGAAATACAAGGGTCAGCATTGTCAAATCAATCACATGTCCATATGAGAGCAAATATATCGTGACCTATAGAATCTACAGTCTCGTTTCTTACGTCGTTTGTAAAGCAAACTTTGACACACAATCCATGCAATTTATAGGATGATATAGTGTTCCGTATCGAAATTAGATGCAGAAGCATCCAAGTCTCACGAAATACAAGGGTCAGCTTTGTCAAATCAATCACATGTCCATATGAGAGCAAATATATCGTGACCTATAGAATCTATAGTCTCGTTTCTTACGTCGTTTGTTAAGCAAACTTTGACACACAATCCATGCAATTTATATGATGATGTCGAGTTCCGTGTCGAAATTAGATGCAGAAACATCCAAGTCTCCCGAAATACAAGGGTCAGCATTGTCAAATCAATCACATGTCCATATGAGAGCAAATATATCGTGACCTATAGAATCTACAGTCTCGTTTCTTACGTCGTTTGTAAAGCAAACTTTGACACACAATCCATGCAATTTATAGGATGATATAGTGTTCCGTATCGAAATTAGATGCAGAAGCATCCAAGTCTCACGAAATACAAGGGTCAGCTTTGTCAAATCAATCACATGTCCATATGAGAGCAAATATATCGTGACCTATAGAATCTACAGTCTCGTTTCTTACGTCGTTTGTTAAGCAAACTTTGACACACAATCCATGCAATTTATATGATGATGTCGAGTTCCGTATCGAAATTAGATGCAGAAGCATCCAGGTCTCCCGAAATACAAGGGTCAGCTTTGTCAAATCAATCACATGTCCATATGAGAGCAAATATATCGTGACCTATAGAATCTACAGTCTCGTTTCTTACGTCGTTTGTTAAGCAAACTTTGACACACAATCCATGTAATTTATATGATGATGTCGAGTTCCGTATCGAAATTAGATGCAGAAACATCCAAGTCTCCCGAAATACAAGGGTCAGCATTGTCAAATCAATCACATGTCCATATGAGAGCAAATATATCGTGACCTATAGAATCTACAGTCTCGTTTCTTACGTCGTTTGTTAAGCAAACTTTGACACACAATCCATGTAATTTATATGATGATGTCGAGTTCCGTATCGAAATTAGATGCAGAAACATCCAAGTCTCCCGAAATACAAGGGTCAGCATTGTCAAATCAATCACATGTCCATATGAGAGCAAATATATCGTGACCTATAGAATCTACAGTCTCGTTTCTTACGTCGTTTGTTAAGCAAACTTTGACACACAATCCATGTAATTTATATGATGATGTCGAGTTCCGTATCGAAATTAGATGCAGAAACATCCAAGTCTCCCGAAATACAAGGGTCAGCATTGTCAAATCAATCACATGTCCATATGAGAGCAAATATATCGTGACCTATAGAATCTATAGTCTCGTTTCTTACGTCGTTTGTTAAGCAAACTTTGACACACAATCCATGCAATTTATATGATGATATCGTGTTCCGTATCGAAATTAGATGCAGAAGCATCCAAGTCTCACGAAATACAAGGGTCAGCTTTGTCAAATCAATCACATGTCCATATGAGAGCAAATATATCGTGACCTATAGAATCTACAGTCTCGTTTCTTACGTCGTTTGTTAAGCAAACTTTGATACACAATCCATGCAATTTATATGATGATGTCGAGTTCCGTATCGAAATTAGATGCAGAAGCATCCAAGTCTCACGAAATACAAGGCCAGCTTTGTCAAATCAATCACATGTCCATATGAGAGCAAATATATCGTGACCTATAGAATCTACAGTCTCGTTTCTTACGTCGTTTGTTAAGCAAACTTTGACACACAATCCATGCAATTTATATGATGATATCGAGTTCCGTATCGAAATTAGATGCAGAAGCATCCAAGTTGTCAAATCAATCACATGTCCATATGAGAGCAAATATATCGTGACCTATAGAATCTACAGTCTCGTTTCTTACGTCGTTTGTTAAGCAAACTTTGACACACAATCCATGCAATTTATATGATGATATCGAGTTCCGTATCGAAATTAGATGCAGAAGCATCCAAGTCTCACGAAATACAAGGGTCAGCTTTGTCAAATCAATCACATGTCCATATGAGAGCAAATATATCGTGACCTATAGAATCTACAGTCTCGTTTCTTACGTCGTTTGTTAAGCAAACTTTGACACACAATCCATGCAATTTATATGATGATATCGAGTTCCGTATCGAAATTAGATGCAGAAGCATCCAAGTCTCACGAAATACAAGGGTCAGCTTTGTCCATATGATCAATCACATGTCCATATGAGAGCAAATATATCGTGACCTATAGAATCTACAGTCTCGTTTCTTACGTCGTTTGTTAAGCAAACTTTGACACACAATCCATGCAATTTATATGATGATATCGAGTTCCGTATCGAAATTAGATGCAGAAGCATCCAAGCCTCACGAAATACAAGGGTCAGCTTTGTCAAATAAATCACATGTCCATATGAGAGCAAATATATCGTGACCTATAATATCTACAGTCTCGTTTCTTACGTCGTTTGTTAAGCAAACTTTGACACACAATCCATGCAATTTATATGATGATATCGTGTTCCGTATCGAAATTAGATGCACAAGCATCCAAGTCTAACGAAATACAAGGGTCAGCTTTGTCAAATCAAACACATGTCCATATGAGAGCAAATATATCGTGACCTATAGAATCTACAGTCTCGTTTCTTACGTCGTTTGGTAAGCAAACTTTGACACACAATCCATGCAATTTATATGATGATATCGAGTTCCGTATCGAAATTAGATGCAGAAGCATCCAAGTCTCACGAAATACAAGGGTCAGCTTTGTCAAATCAATCACATGTCCATATGAGAGCAAATATATCGTGACCTATAGAATCTACAGTCTCGTTTCTTACGTCGTTTGTTAAGCAAACTTTGACACACAATCCATGCAATTTATATGATGATGTCGAGTTCCGTATCGAAATTAGATGCAGAAGCATCCAAGTCTCACGAAATACAAGGGTCAGCTTTGTCAAATCAATCACATGTCCATATGAGAGCAAATATATCGTGACCTATAGAATCTACAGTCTCGTTTCTTACGTCGTTTGTTAAGCAAACTTTGACACACAATCCATGCAATTTATATGATGATGTCGTGTTCCGTATCGAAATTAGATGCAGAAGCATCCAAGTCTCACGAAATACAAGGGTCAGCTTTGTCAAATCAATCACATGTCCATATGAGAGCAAATATATCGTGACCTATAGAATCTACAGTCTCGTTTCTTACGTCGTTTGTTAAGCAAACTTTGACACACAATCCATGCAATTTATATGATGATGTCGAGTTCCGTATCGAAATTAGATGCAGAAGCATCCAAGTCTCACGAAATACAAGGGTCAGCTTTGTCAAATCAATCACATGTCCATATGAGAGCAAATATATCGTGACCTATAGAATCTACAGTCTCGTTTCTTACGTCGTTTGTTAAGCAAACTTTGACACACAATCCATGCAATTTATATGATGATATCGAGTTCCGTATCGAAATTAGATGCAGAAGCATCCAAGTCTCACGAAATACAAGGGTCAGCTTTGTCAAATCAATCACATGTCCATATAAGAGTAAATATATCGTGACCTATAGAATCGACAGTCTCGTTTCTTACGGCGTTTGGTAAGCAAACTTTGACACACAATCCATGCAATTTATATGATGATGTCGTGTTCCGTATCGAAATTAGATGCAGAAGCATCCAAGTCTTACGAAATACAAGGGTCAGCTTTGTCAAATCAATCACATGTCCATATGAGAGCAAATATATCGTGACCTATAGAATCTACAGTCTCGTTTCTTACGTCGTTTGTTAAGCAAACTTTGACACACAATCCATGCAATTTATATGATGATATCGAGTTCCGTTTCAAAGATAGATGCAGAAGCATCCAAGTCTTACGAAATACAAGGGTCAGCTTTGTCAAATCAAACACATGTCCATATGAGAGCAAATATATCGTGACCTATAGAATCTACAGTCTCGTTTCTAACGTCGTTTGTTAAGCAAACTTTGACACACAATCCATGCAATTTATATGATGATATCGAGTTCCGTATCGAAATTAGATGCAGAAGCATCCAAGTCTCACGAAATACAAGGGTCAGCTTTGTCAAATCAATCACATGTCCATATGAGAGCAAATATATCGTGACCTATAGAATCTACAGTCTCGTTTCTTACGTCGTTTGTTAAGCAAACTTTGACACACAATCCATGCAATTTATATGATGATGTCGTGTTCCGTATCGAAATTAGATGCAGAAGCATCCAAGTCTCACGAAATACAAGGGTCAGCTTTGTCAAATCAATCACATGTCCATATGAGAGCAAATATATCGTGACCTATAGAATCTAAAGTCTCGTTTCTTACGTCGTTTGTTAAGCAAACTTTGACACACAATCCATGCAATTTATATGATTATGTCGAATTCCGTATCGAAATTAGATGCAGAAGCATCCAAGTCTCACGAAATACAAGGGTCAGCTTTGTCAAATCAATCACATGTCCATATGAGAGCAAATATATCGTGACCTATAATATCTACAGTCTCGTTTCTTACGTCGTTTGTAAAGCAAACTTTGACACACAATCCATGCAATTTATACGATGATGTCGTGTTCCGTATCGAAATTAGATGCAGAAGCATCCAAGTCTCACGAAATACAAGGGTCAGCTTTGTCAAATCAATCACATGTCCATATGAGAGCAAATATATCGTGACCTATAATATCTACAGTCTCGTTTCTTACGTCGTTTGTTAAGCAAACTTTGACACACAATCCATGCAATTTATATGATTATGTCGAATTCCGTATCGAAATTAGATGCAGAAGCATCCAAGTCTCACGAAATACAAGGGTCAGCTTTGTCAAATCAATCACATGTCCATATGAGAGCAAATATATCGTGACCTATAATATCTACAGTCTCGTTTCTTACGTCGTTTGTAAAGCAAACTTTGACACACAATCCATGCAATTTATACGATGATGTCGTGTTCCGTATCGAAATTAGATGCAGAAGCATCCAAGTCTCACGAAATACAAGGGTCAGCTTTGTCAAATCAATCACATGTCCATATGAGAGCAAATATATCGTGACCTATAATATCTACAGTCTCGTTTCTTACGTCGTTTGGTAAGCAAACTTTGACACACAATCCATGCAATTTATATGATGATGTCGAGTTCCGTATCGAAATTAGATGCAGAAGCATCCAAGTCTCACGAAATACAAGGGTCAGCTTTGTCAAATCAAACACATGTCCATATGAGAGTAAATATATCGTCAGCTAAAATATCTACAGTCTCGTTTCTTACGTCGTTTGGTAAGCAAACTTTGACACACAATCCATGCAATTTATATGATGATATCGAGTTCCGTATCGAAATTAGATGCAGAAGCATCCAAGTCTTACGAAATACAAGGGTCAGCTTTGTCAAACCAATCACATGTCCATATGAGAGCAAATATATCGTGACCTAAAGAATCTACAGTCTCGTTTCTTACGTCGTTTGTTAAGCAAACTTTGACACACAATCCATGCAATTTATATGATGATATCGAGTTCCGTATCGAAATTAGATGCAGAAGCATCCAAGTCTCATGAAATACAAGGGTCAGCTTTGTCAAATCAATCACATGTCCATATGAGAGCAAATATATCGTGACCTATAGAATCTACAGTCTCGTTTCTTACGTCGTTTGTTAAGCAAACTTTGACACACAATCCATGCAATTTATATGATGATATCGAGTTCCGTATCGAAATTAGATGCAGAAGCATCCAAGTCTTACGAAATACAAGGGTCAGCTTTGTCAAATCAATCACATGTCCATATGAGAGCAAATATATCATGACCTATAGAATCTACAGTCTCGTTTCTTACGTCGTTTGTTAAGCAAACTTTGACACACAATCCATGCAATTTATATGATGATGTCGAGTTCCGTATCGAAATTAGATGCAGAAGCATCCAAGTCTCACGAAATACAAGGGTCAGCTTTGTCAAATCAATCACATGTCCATATGAGAGCAAATATATCGTGACCTATAGAATCTACAGTCTCGTTTCTTACGTCGTTTGTTAAGCAAACTTTGACACACAATCCATGCAATTTATATGATGATGTCGTGTTCCGTATCGAAATTAGATGCAGAAGCATCCAAGTCTTACGAAATACAAGGGTCAGCTTTGTCAAATCAAACACATGTCCATATGAGAGCAAATATATCGTGACCTATAGAATCTACAGTCTCGTTTCTTACGTCGTTTGTTAAGCAAACTTTGACACACAATCCATGCAATTTATATGATGATATCGAGTTCCGTTTCAAAGATAGATGCAGAAGCATCCAAGTCTTACGAAATACAAGGGTCAGCTTTGTCAAATCAATCACATGTCCATATGAGAGCAAATATATCGTGACCTATAGAATCTACAGTCTCGTTTCTTACGTCGTTTGTTAAGCAAACTTTGACACACAATCCATGCAATTTATATGATGATATCGAGTTCCGTATCGAAATTAGATGCAGAAGCATCCAAGTCTCACGAAATACAAGGGTCAGCTTTGTCAAATCAATCACATGTCCATATGAGAGCAAATATATCGTGACCTATAGAATCTACAGTCTCGTTCCTTACGTCGTTTGTTAAGCAAACTTTGACACAAAATCCATGCAATTTATACGATGATATCGAGTTCCGTATCGAAATTAGATGCAGAAGCATCCAAGTCTCACGAAATACAAGGGTCAGCTTTGTCAAATCAATCACATGTCCATATGAGAGCAAATATATCGTGACCTATAGAATCTACAGTCTCGTTTCTTACGTCGTTTGTTAAGCAAACTTTGACACACAATCCATGCAATTTATATGATGATATCGTGTTCCGTATCGAAATTAGATGCAGAATCATCCAAGTCTCACGAAATACAAGGGTCAGCTTTGTCAAATCAATCACATGTCCATATGAGAGCAAATATATCGTGACCTATAGAATCTACAGTCTCGTTTATTACGACGTTTGTTAAGCAAACTTTGACACACAATCCATGCAATTTATATGATGATATCGAGTTCCGTATCGAAGATAGATGCAGAAGCATCCAAGTCTCACGAAATACAAGGGTCAGCTTTGTCAAATCAATCACATGTCCATATGAGAGCAAATATATCGTGACCTATAGAATCTACAGTCTCGTTTCTTACGTCGTTTGTTAAGCAAACTTTGACACACAATCCATGCAATTTATATGATGATATCGTGTTCCGTATCGAAATTAGATGCAGAAGCATCCAAGTCTAACGAAATACAAGGGTCAGCTTTGTCAAATCAATCACATGTCCATATGAGAGCAAATATATCGTGACCTATAGAATCTACAGTCTCGTTTCTTACGTCGTTTGTTAAGCAAACTTTGACACACAATCCATGCAATTTATATGATGATGTCGAGTTCCGTATCGAAATTAGATGCAGAAGCATCCAAGTCTCACGAAATACAAGGGTCAGCTTTGTCAAATCAATCACATGTCCATATGAGAGCAAATATATCGTGACCTATAGAATCTACAGTCTCGTTTCTTACGTCGTTTGTTAAGCAAACTTTGACACACAATCCATGCAATTTATATGATGATGTCGTGTTCCGTTTCGAAATTAGATGCAGAAGCATCCAAGTCTCACGAAATACAAGGGTCAGCTTTGTCAAATCAATCACATGTCCATATGAGAGCAAATATATCGTGACCTATAGAATCTACAGTCTCGTTTCTTACGTCGTTTGTTAAGCAAACTTTGACACACAATCCATGCAATTTATATGATGATGTCGAGTTCCGTATCGAAATTAGATGCAGAAGCATCCAAGTCTAACGAAATACAAGGGTCAGCTTTGTCAAATCAATCACATGTCCATATGAGAGCAAATATATCGTGACCTATAGAATCTACAGTCTCGCTTCTTACGACGTTTGTTAAGCAAACTTTGACACACAATCCATGCAATTTATACGATGATATCGAGTTCCGTATCGAAACTAGATGCAGAAGCATCCAAGTCTCACGAAATACAAGGCCAGCTTTGTCAAATCAATCACATGTCCATATGACAGCAAATATATCGTGACCTATAATATCTACAGTCTCGTTTCTTACGTCGTTTGCTAAACAAACTTTGACACACAATCCATGCAATTTATATGATGATATCGAGTTCCGTTTCGAAAATAGATGCAGAAGCATCCAAGTCTCACGAAATACAAGGGCCAGCTTTGTCAAATCAATCACATGTCCATATGACAGCAAATATATCGTGACCTATAATATCTACAGTCTCGTTTCTTACGTCGTTTGCTAAACAAACTTTGACACACAATCCATGCAATTTATATGATGATATCGAGTTCCGTTTCGAAAATAGATGCAGAAGCATCCAAGTCTCACGAAATACAAGGGCCAGCTTTGTCAAATCAATCACATGTCCATATGAGAGCAAATATATCGTGACCTATAGAATCTACAGTCTCGTTTCTTACGTCGGTTGTTAAGCAAACTTTGACACACAATCCATGCAATTTATATGATGATATCGAGTTCCGTATCGAAATTAGATGCAGAAGCATCCAAGCCTCACGAAATACAAGGGTCAGCTTTGTCAAATCAATCACATGTCCATATGAGAGCAAATATATCGTGACCTATAGAATCTACAGTCTCGTTTCTTACGACGTTTGTTAAGCAAACTTTGACACACAATCCATGAAATTTATATGATGATGTCGAGTTCCGTATCGAAATTAGATTCAGAAGCATCCAAGTCTTACGAAATACAAGGGTCAGCTTTGTCAAATCAAACACATGTCCATATGAGAGCAAATATATCGTCAGCTAAAGAATCTACAGTCTCGTTTCTTACGTCGTTTGTTAAGCAAACTTTGACACACAATCCATGCAATTTATATGATGATATCGAGTTCCGTATCGAAATTAGATGCAGAAGCATCCAAGTCTCACGAAATACAAGGGTCAGCTTTGTCACATCAATCACATGTCCATATGAGAGCAAATATATCGTGACCTATAGAATCTACAGTCTCGTTTCTTACGTCGTTTGTTAAGCAAACTTTGACACACAATCCATGCAATTTATATGATGATGTCGAGTTCCGTATCGAAATTAGATGCAGAAGCATCCAAGTCTAACGAAATACAAGGGTCAGCTTTGTCAAATCAAACACATGTCCATATGAGAGCAAATATATCGTGACCTATAGAATCTACAGTCTCGTTTCTTACGTCGTTTGTTAAGCAAACTTTGACACACAATCCATGCAATTTATATGATGATATCGAGTTCCGTTTCGAAGATAGATGCAGAAGCATCCAAGTCTCACGAAATACAAGGCCAGCTTTGTCAAATCAATCACATGTCCATATGACAGCAAATATATCGTGACCTATAATATCTACAGTCTCGTTTCTTACGTCGTTTGCTAAACAAACTTTGACACACAATCCATGCAATTTATATGATGATATCGAGTTCCGTATCGAAATTAGATGCGGAAGCATCCAAGTCTTACCAAATACAAGGGTCAGCTTTGTCAAACCAATCACATGTCCATATGAGAGCAAATATATCGTGACCTATAGAATCTACAGTCTCGTTTCTTACGTCGTTTGTTAAGCAAACTTTGACACACAATCCATGCAATTTATATGATGATATCGAGTTCCGTATCGAAATTAGATGCAGAAGCATCCAAGTCTCATGAAATACAAGGGTCAGCTTTGTCAAATCAATCACATGTCCATATGAGAGCAAATATATCGTGACCTATAGAATCTACAGTCTCGTTTCTTACGTCGTTTGTTAAGCAAACTTTGACACACAATCCATGCAATTTATATGATGATATCGAGTTCCGTATCGAAATTAGATGCAGAAGCATCCAAGTCTTACGAAATACAAGGGTCAGCTTTGTCAAATCAATCACATGTCCATATGAGAGCAAATATATCGTGACCTATAGAATCTACAGTCTCGTTTCTTACGTCGTTTGTTAAGCAAACTTTGACACACAATCCATGCAATTTATATGATGATATCGAGTTCCGTATCGAAATTAGATGCAGAAGCATCCAAGTCTTACGAAATACAAGGGTCAGCTTTGTCAAATCAATCACATGTCCATATGAGAGCAAATATATCGTGACATATAGAATCTACAGTCTCGTTCCTTACGTCGTTTGTTAAGCAAACTTTGACACACAATCCATGCAATTTATATGATGATGTCGAGTTCCGTATCGAAATTAGATGCAGAAGCATCCAAGTCTCACAAAATACAAGGGTCAGCTTTGTCAAATCAAACACATGCCCATATGAGAGCAAATATATCGTGACCTATAGAATCTACAGTCTCGTTTCTTACGGCGTTTGGTAAGCAAACTTTGACACACAATCCATGCAATTTATATGATGATGTCTAGTTCCGTATCGAAATTAGATGCAGAAGCATCCAAGTCTTACGAAATACAAGGGTCAGCTTTGTCAAATCAATCACATGTCCATATGAGAGCAAATATATCGTGACCTATAGAATCTACAGTCTCGTTTCTTACGTCGTTTGCTAAACAAACTTTGACACACAATCCATGCAATTTATATGATGATATCGAGTTCCGTATCGAAATTAGATGCGGAAGCATCCAAGTCTTACCAAATACAAGGGTCAGCTTTGTCAAACCAATCACATGTCCATATGAGAGCAAATATATCGTGACCTATAGAATCTACAGTCTCGTTTCTTACGTCGTTTGTTAAGCAAACTTTGACACACAATCCATGCAATTTATATGATGATATCGAGTTCCGTATCGAAATTAGATGCAGAAGCATCCAAGTCTCATGAAATACAAGGGTCAGCTTTGTCAAATCAATCACATGTCCATATGAGAGCAAATATATCGTGACCTATAGAATCTACAGTCTCGTTTCTTACGTCGTTTGTTAAGCAAACTTTGACACACAATCCATGCAATTTATATGATGATATCGAGTTCCGTATCGAAATTAGATGCAGAAGCATCCAAGTCTTACGAAATACAAGGGTCAGCTTTGTCAAATCAATCACATGTCCATATGAGAGCAAATATATCGTGACCTATAGAATCTACAGTCTCGTTTCTTACGTCGTTTGTTAAGCAAACTTTGACACACAATCCATGCAATTTATATGATGATGTCGAGTTCCGTATCGAAATTAGATGCAGAAGCATCCAAGTCTCACAAAATACAAGGGTCAGCTTTGTCAAATCAATCACATGTCCATATGAGAGCAAATATATCGTGACATATAGAATCTACAGTCTCGTTCCTTACGTCGTTTGTTAAGCAAACTTTGACACACAATCCATGCAATTTATATGATGATATCGAGTTCCGTATCGAAATTAGATGCAGAAGCATCCAAGTCTCACGAAATACAAGGGTCAGCTTTGTCAAATCAATCACATGTCCATATAAGAGTAAATATATCGTGACCTATAGAATCTACAGTCTCGTTTCTTACGGCGTTTGGTAAGCAAACTTTGACACACAATCCATGCAATTTATATGATGATGTCTAGTTCCGTATCGAAATTAGATGCAGAAGCATCCAAGTCTCACGAAATACAAGGGTCAGCTTTGTCAAATCAATCACATGTCCATATGAGAGCAAGTATATCGTGACCTATAGAATCTACAGTCTCGTTTCTTACGTCGTTTGTTAAGCAAACTTTGACACACAATCCATGCAATTTATATGATGATATCGTGTTCCGTATCGAAATTAGATGCAGAATCATCCAAGTCTCACGAAATACAAGGGTCAGCTTTGTCAAATCAATCACATGTCCATATGAGAGCAAATATATCGTGACCTATAGAATCTACAGTCTCATTTATTACGACGTTTGTTAAGCAAACTTTGACACACAATCCATGCAATTTATATGATGATATCGAGTTCCGTATCGAAGATAGATGCAGAAGCATCCAAGTCTCACGAAATACAAGGGTCAGCTTTGTCAAATCAATCACATGTCCATATGAGAGCAAATATATCGTGACCTATAGAATCTACAGTCTCGTTTCTTACGTCGTTTGTTAAGCAAACTTTGACACACAATCCATGCAATTTATATGATGATGTCGAGTTCCGTATCGAAATTAGATGCAGAAGCATCCAAGTCTCACAAAATACAAGGGTCAGCTTTGTCAAATCAAACACATGCCCATATGAGAGCAAATATATCGTGACCTATAGAATCTACAGTCTCGTTTCTTACGTCGGTTGTTAAGCAAACTTTGACACACAATCCATGCAATTTATATGATGATATCGAGTTCCGTATCGAAATGCAGAAGCATCCAAGTCTCACGAAATACAAGGATCAGCTTTGTCAAATCAATCACATGTCCATATGAGAGCTAATATATCGTGACCTATAGAATCTACAGTCTCGTTTCTTACGACGTTTGTTAAGCAAACTTTGACACACAATCCATGCAATTTATACGATGATATCGAGTTCCGTATCGAAATTAGATGCAGAAGCATCCAAGTCTTACGAAATACAAGGGTCAGCTTTGTCAAATCAATCACATGTCCATATGAGAGCAAATATATCGTGACCTATAGAATCTACAGTCTCGTTTCTTACGACGTTTGTTAAGCAAACTTTGACACACAAACCATGCAATTTATATGATGATATCGAGTTCCGTATCGAAGATAGATGCAGAAGCATCCAAGTCTCACGAAATACAAGGGTCAGCTTTGTCAAATCAATCACATGTCCATATGAGAGCAAATATATCGTCAGCTAAAGAATCTACGGTCTCGTTTCTTACGTCGTTTGTTAAGCAAACTTTGACACACAAACCATGCAATTTATATGATGATATCGAGTTCCGTATCGAAGATAGATGCAGAAGCATCCAAGTCTCACGAAATACAAGGGTCAGCTTTGTCAAATCAATCACATGTCCATATGAGAGCAAATATATCGTGACCTATAGAATCTACAGTCTCGTTTCTTACGTCGTTTGTTAAGCAAACTTTGACACACAATCCATGCAATTTATATGATGATATCGAGTTCCGTTTCGAAGATAGATGCAGAAGCATCCAAGTCTCACGAAATACAAGGCCAGCTTTGTCAAATCAATCACATGTCCATATGACAGCAAATATATCATGACCTATAAAATCTACAGTCTCGTTTCTTACGTCGTTTGTTAAACAAACTTTGACACACAATCCATGCAATTTATATGATGATATCGAGTTCCGCTTCGAAAATAGATGCAGAAGCAACCAAGTCTCACGAAATACAAAGGCCAGCTTTGTCAAATCAATCACATGTCCATATGACAGCAAATATATCGTGACCTATAGAATCTACAGTCTCGTTTCTTACGTCGTTTGTAAAGCTAACTTTGACACACAATCCATGCAATTTATATGATGATATCGAATTCCGTTTCGAAGATAGATGCAGAAGCATCCAAGTCTCACGAAATACAAGGGTCAGCTTTGTCAAATCAATCACATGTCCATATAAGAGTAAATATATCGTGACCTATAGAATCTACAGTCTCGTTCCTTACGTCGTTTGTTAAGCAAACTTTGACACACAATCCATGCAATTTATATGATGATATCGAGTTCCGTATCGAAATTAGATGCAGAAGCATCCAAGTCTCACGAAATACAAGGGTCAGCTTTGTCAAATCAATCACATGTCCATATGAGAGCAAATATATCGTGACCTATAGAATCTACAGTCTCGTTTCTTACGTCGTTTGTTAAGCAAACTTTGACACACAATCCATGCAATTTATATGATGATATCGAGTTCCGTATCGAAATTAGATGCAGAAGCATCCAAGTCTCACGAAATACAAGGGTCAGCTTTGTCAAATCAATCACATGTCCATATAAGAGTAAATATATCGTGACCTATAGAATCTACAGTCTCGTTTCTTACGGCGTTTGGTAAGCAAACTTTGACACACAATCCATGCAATTTATATGATGATGTCGTGTTCCGTATCGAAATTAGATGCAGAAGCATCCAAGTCTTACGAAATACAAGGGTCAGCTTTGTCAAATCAAACACATGTCCATATGAGAGCAAATATATCGTGACCTATAAAATCTACAGTCTCGTTTCTTACGTCGTTTGTTAAACAAACTTTGACACACAATCCATGCAATTTATATGATGATATCGAGTTCCGTATCGAAATTAGATGCAGAAGCATCCAAGTCTCACGAAATACAAGGGTCAGCTTTGTCAAATCAATCACATGTCCATATAAGAGTAAATATATCGTGACCTATAGAATCTACAGTCTCGTTTCTTACGGCGTTTGGTAAGCAAACTTTGACACACAATCCATGCAATTTATATGATGATGTCGTGTTCCGTATCGAAATTAGATGCAGAAGCATCCAAGTCTTACGAAATACAAGGGTCAGCTTTGTCAAATCAAACACATGTCCATATGAGAGCAAATATATCGTGACCTATAGAATCTACAGTCTCGTTTCTTACGTCGTTTGTTAAGCAAACTTTGACACACAATCCATGCAATTTATATGATGATATCGAGTTCCGTATCGAAATTAGATGCAGAAGCATCCAAGTCTCACGAAATACAAGGGTCAGCTTTGTCAAATCAATCACATGTCCATATGAGAGCAAATATATCGTGACCTATAGAATCTACAGTCTCGTTTCTTACGTCGTTTGTTAAGCAAACTTTGACACACAATCCATGCAATTTATATGATTATGTCTAGTTCCGTATCGAAATTAGATGCAGAAGCATCCAAGTCTTACGAAATACAAGGGTCAGCTTTGTCAAATCAATCACATGTCCAAATGAGAGCAAATATATCGTGACCTATAGAATCTACAGTCTCGTTTCTTACGTCGTTTGTTAAGCAAACTTTGACACACAATCCATGCAATTTATATGATGATATCGAGTTCCGTATCGAAATTAGATGCAGAAGCATCCAAGTCTAACGAAATACAAGGGTCAGCTTTGTCAAATCAAACACATGTCCATATGAGAGCAAATATATCGTGACCTATAGAATCTACAGTCTCGTTTCTTACGTCGTTTGTTAAGCAAACTTTGACACACAATCCATGCAATTTATATGATGATATCGAGTTCCGTTTCAAAGATAGATGCAGAAGCATCCAAGTCTTACGAAATACAAGGGTCAGCTTTGTCAAATCAATCACATGTCCATATGAGAGCAAATATATCGTGACCTATAGAATCTACAGTCTCGTTCCTTACATCGTTTGTTAAGCAAACTTTGACACACAATCCATGCAATTTATACGATGATATCGAGTTCCGTATCGAAATTAGATGCAGAAGCATCCAAGTCTCACGAAATACAAGGGTCAGCTTTGTCAAATCAATCACATGTCCATATGAGAGCAAGTATATCGTGACCTATAGAATCTACAGTCTCGTTTCTTACGTCGTTTGTTAAGCAAACTTTGACACACAATCCATGCAATTTATATGATGATATCGTGTTCCGTATCGAAATTAGATGCAGAAGCATCCAAGTCTAACGAAATACAAGGGTCAGCTTTGTCAAATCAATCACATGTCCATATGAGAGCAAATATATCGTGACCTATAGAATCTACAGTCTCGTTTCTTACGTCGTTTGTTAAGCAAACTTTGACACACAATCCATGCAATTTATATGATGATGTCGAGTTCCGTATCGAAATTAGATGCAGAAGCATCCAAGTCTCACGAAATACAAGGACCAGCTTTGTCAAATCAATCACATGTCCATATGAGAGCAAATATATCGTGACCTATAGAATCTACAGTCTCGTTTCTTACGTCGTTTGTTAAGCAAACTTTGACACACAATCCATGCAATTTATATGATGATATCGAGTTCCGTATCGAAATTAGATGCAGAAGCATCCAAGTCTAACGAAATACAAGGGTCAGCTTTGTCAAATCAAACACATGTCCATATGAGAGCAAATATATCGTGACCTATAGAATCTACAGTCTCGTTTCTTACGACGTTTGTTAAGCAAACTTTGACACACAATCCATGCAATTTATATGATGATATCGAGTTCCGTTTCAAAAATAGATGCAGAAGCATCCAAGTCTTACGAAATACAAGGGTCAGCTTTGTCAAATCAATCACATGTCCATATGAGAGCAAATATATCGTGACCTATAGAATCTACAGTCTCGTTCCTTACGTCGTTTGTTAAGCAAACTTTGACACACAATCCATGCAATTTATACGATGATATCGAGTTCCGTATCGAAATTAGATGCAGAAGCATCCAAGTCTCACGAAATACAAGGGTCAGCTTTGTCAAATCAATCACATGTCCATATGAGAGCAAATATATCGTGACCTATAGAATCTACAGTCTCGTTTCTTACGTCGTTTGTTAAGCAAACTTTGACACACAATCCATGCAATTTATATGATGATGTCGAGTTCCGTATCGAAATTAGATGCAGAAGCATCCAAGTCTCACGAAATACAAGGGTCAGCTTTGTCAAATCAATCACATGTCCATATGAGAGCAAATATATCGTGACCTATAGAATCTACAGTCTCGTTTCTTACGTCGTTTGTTAAGCAAACTTTGACACACAATCCATGCAATTTATATGATGATGTCGAGTTCCGTATCGAAATTAGATGCAGAAGCATCCAAATCTCACGAAATACAAGGGTCAGCTTTGTCAAATCAATCACATGTCCATATGAGAGCAAATATATCGTGACCTATAGAATCTACAGTCTCGTTTCTTACGACGTTTGTTAAGCAAACTTTGACACACAATCCATGCAATTTATATGATGATATCGAGTTCCGTATCGAAGATAGATGCAGAAGCATCCAAGTCTCACGAAATACAAGGGTCAGCTTTGTCAAATCAATCACATGTCCATATGAGAGCAAATATATCGTCAGCTAAAGAATCTACAGTCTCGTTTCTTACGTCGTTTGTTAAGCAAACTTTGACACACAATCCATGCAATTTATATGATGATGTCGAGTTCCGTATCGAAATTAGATGCAGAAGCATCCAAGTCTAACGAAATACAAGGGTCAGCTTTGTCAAATCAAACACATGCCCATATGAGAGCAAATATATCGTGACCTATAGAATCTACAGTCTCGTTTCTTACGTCGGTTGTTAAGCAAACTTTGACACACAATCCATGCAATTTATACGATGATATCGAGTTCCGTATCGAAATTAGATGCAGAAGCATCCAAGTCTCACGAAATACAAGGGTCAGCTTTGTCAAATCAATCACATGTCCATATGAGAGCAAGTATATCGTGACCTATAGAATCTACAGTCTCGTTTCTTACGTCGTTTGTTAAGCAAACTTTGACACACAATCCATGCAATTTATATGATGATATCGTGTTCCGTATCGAAACTAGATGCAGAAGCATCCAAGTCTCACGAAATACAAGGGTCAGCTTTGTCAAATCAATCACATGTCCATATGAGAGCAAGTATATCGTGACCTATAGAATCTACAGTCTCGTTTCTTACGACGTTTGTTAAGCAAACTTTGACACACAATCCATGCAATTTATATGATGATATCGAGTTCCGTATCGAAGATAGATGCAGAAGCATCCAAGTCTCACGAAATACAAGGGTCAGCTTTGTCAAATCAATCACATGTCCATATGAGAGCAAATATATCGTCAGCTAAAGAATCTACAGTCTCGTTTCTTACGTCGTTTGTTAAGCAAACTTTGACACACAATCCATGCAATTTATATGATGATATCGAGTTCCGTATCGAAACTAGATGCAGAAGCATCCAAGTCTCACGAAATACAAGGGTCAGCTTTGTCAAATCAAACACATGTCCATATGAGAGCAAATATATCGTGACCTATAGAATCTACAGTCTCGTTTCTTACGTCGTTTGTTAAGCAAACTTTGACACACAATCCATGCAATTTATATGATGATGTCGAGTTCCGTATCGAAATTAGATGCAGAAGCATCCAAGTCTAACGAAATACAAGGGTCAGCTTTGTCAAATCAAACACATGTCCATATGAGAGCAAATATATCGTGACCTATAGAATCTACAGTCTCGTTTCTTACGTCGTTTGTTAAGCAAACTTTGACACACAATCCATGCAATTTATATGATGATATCGAGTTCCGTTTCGAAAATAGATGCAGAAGCATCCAAGTCTCACGAAATACAAAGGCCAGCTTTGTCAAATCAATCACATGTCCATATGACAGCAAATATATCGTGACCTATAATATCTACAGTCTCGTTTCTTACGTCGTTTGCTTAACAAACTTTAACACACAATCCGTGCAATTTATATGATGATATCGAGTTCCGTTTCGAAAATAGATGCAGAAGCATCCAAGTCTCACGAAATACAAGGGTCAGCTTTGTCAAATCAATCACATGTCCATATGACAGCAAATATATCATGACCTATAAAATCTACAGTCTCGTTTCTTACGTCGATTGTTAAACAAACTTTGACACACAATCCATGCAATTTATATGATGATATCGAGTTCCGTTTCGAAAATAGATGCAGAAGCATCCAAGTCTCACGAAATACAAAGGCCAGCTTTGTCAAATCAATCACATGTCCATATGACAGCAAATATATCGTGACCTATAATATCTACAGTCTCGTTTCTTACGTCGTTTGCTTAACAAACTTTAACACACAATCCGTGCAATTTATATGATGATATCGAGTTCCGTTTCGAAATTAGATGCAGAAGCATCCAAGTCTCACGAAATACAAGGGTCAGCTTTGTCAAATCAATCACATGTCCATATGACAGCAAATATATCATGACCTATAAAATCTACAGTCTCGTTTCTTACGTCGTTTGTTAAACAAACTTTGACACACAATCCATGCAATTTATATGATGATATCGAGTTCCGTTTCGAAAATAGATGCAGAAGCATCCAAGTCTCACGAAATACAAAGGCCAGCTTTGTCAAATCAATCACATGTCCATATGACAGCAAACATATCGTGACCTATAATATCTACAGTCTCGTTTCTTACGTCGTTTGCTTAACAAACTTTAACACACAATCCGTGCAATTTATATGATGATATCGAGTTCCGTTTCGAAAATAGATGCAGAAGCATCCAAGTCTCACGAAATACAAGGGCCAGCCTTGCCAAATCAATCACATGTCCATATGACAGCAAATATATCGTGACCTATAATATCTACAGTCTCGTTTCTTACTTCGTTTGTTAGACAAACTTTGACACACAATCCATGCAATTTATATGATGATATCGAGTTCCGTTTCGAAAATAGATGCAGAAGCATCCATGTCTCACGAAATACAAGGGCCAGCTTTGTCAAATCAATCACATGTCCATATGACAGCAAATATATCGTGACCTATAATATCTACAGTCTCGTTTCTTACGTCGTTTGCTAAACAAACTTTGACACACAATCCATGCAATTTATATGATGATATCGAGTTCCGTTTCGAAAATAGATGCAGAAGCATCCAAGTCTCACGAAATACAAGGGCCAGCTTTGTCAAATCAAACACATGCCCATATGAGAGCAAATATATCGTGACCTATAGAATCTACAGTCTCGTTTCTTACGTCGGTTGTTAAGCAAACTTTGACACACAATCCATGCAATTTATATGATGATATCGAGTTCCGTATCGAAATGCAGAAGCATCCAAGTCTCACGAAATACAAGGGTCAGCTTTGTCAAATCAATCACATGTCCATATGAGAGCAAATATATCGTGACCTATAGAATCTACAGTCTCGCTTCTTACGACGTTTGTTAAGCAAACTTTGACACACAATCCATGCAATTTATATGATGATGTCGAGTTCCGTATCGAAATTAGATGCAGAAGCATCCAAGTCTAACGAAATACAAGGGTCAGCTTTGTCAAATCAAACACATGTCCATATGAGAGCAAATATATCGTGACCTATAGAATCTACAGTCTCGTTTCTTACGTCGTTTGTTAAGCAAACTTTGACACACAATCCATGCAATTTATATGATGATATCGAGTTCCGTTTCGAAGATAGATGCAGAAGCATCCAAGTCTCACGAAATACAAGGCCAGCTTTGTCAAATCAATCACATGTCCATATGACAGCAAATATATCATGACCTATAAAATCTACAGTCTCGTTTCTTACGTCGTTTGTTAAACAAACTTTGACACACAATCCATGCAATTTATATGATGATATCGAGTTCCGTTTCGAAAATAGATGCAGAAGCATCCAAGTCTCACGAAATACAAAGGCCAGCTTTGTCAAATCAATCACATGTCCATATGACAGCAAATATATCGTGACCTATAATATCTACAGTCTCGTTTCTTACGTCGTTTGCTAAACAAACTTTGACACACAATCCATGCAATTTATATGATGATATCGAGTTCCGTTTCGAAAATAGATGCAGAAGCATCCAAGTCTCACGAAATACAAGGGCCAGCTTTGTCAAATCAATCACATGTCCATATGACAGCAAATATATCGTGACCTATAGAATCTACAGTCTCGTTTCTTACGTCGTTTGTTAAGCAAACTTTGACACACAATCCATGCAATTTATATGATGATATCGAGTTCCGTATCGAAATTAGATGCAGAAGCATCCAAGTCTCACGAAATACAAGGGTCAGAGAGCAAATATATCGTGACCTATAGAATCTACCGTCTCGTTTCTTACGACGTTTGTTAAGCAAACTTTGACACACAATCCATGCAATTTATATGATGATATCGAGTTCCGTATCGAAATTAGATGTAGAAGCATCCAAGTCTCACGAAATACAAGGGTCAGCTTTGTCAAATCAATCACATGTCCATATGAGAGCAAATATATCGTGACCTATAGAATCTACAGTCTTGTTTCTTACGACGTTTGTTAAGCAAACTTTGACACACAATCCATGCAATTTATATTATGATATCGAGTTCCGTATCGAAATTAGATGCAGAAGCATCCAAGTCTCACGAAATACAAGGGTCAGCTTTGTCAAATCAATCACATGTCCATATGAGAGCAAAATCTACAGTCTTGTTTCTTACGTCGTTTGTTAAGCAAACTTTGACACACAATCCATGCAATTTATATGATGATGTCGAGTTCCGTATCGAAATTAGATGCAGAAGCATCCAAGTCTCACGAAATACAAGGGTCAGCTTTGTCAAATCAATCACATGTCCATATGAGAGCAAATATATCGTGACCTATAGAATCTACAGTCTCGTTTCTTACGTCGTTTGTTAAGCAAACTTTGACACACAATCCATGCAATTTATATGATGATGTCGAGTTCCGTATCGAAATTAGATGTAGAAGCATCCAAGTCTCACGAAATACAAGGGTCAGCTTTGTCAAATCAATCACATGTCCATATGAGAGCAAATATATCGTGACCTATAGAATCTACAGTCTCGTTTCTTACGACGTTTGTTAAGCAAACTTTGACACACAATCCATGCAATTTATATGATGATATCGAGTTCCGTATCGAAATTAGATGCAGAAGCATCCAAGTCTCACGAAATACAAGGGTCAGCTTTGTCAAATCAATCACATGTCCATATGAGAGCAAATATATCGTGACCTATAGAATCTACAGTCTTGTTTCTTACGTCATTTGTTAAGCAAACTTTGACACACAATCCATGCAATTTATATGATGATGTCGAGTTCCGTATCGAAATTAGATGCAGAAGCATCCAAGTCTCACGAAATACAAGGGTCAGCTTTGTCAAATCAATCACATGTCCATATGAGAGCAAATATATCGTGACCTATAGAATCTACAGTCTCGTTTCTTACGTCGTTTGTTAAGCAAACTTTGACACACAATCCATGCAATTTATATGATGATGTCGAGTTCCGTATCGAAATTAGATGTAGAAGCATCCAAGTCTCACGAAATACAAGGGTCAGCTTTGTCAAATCAATCACATGTCCATATGAGAGCAAATATATCGTGACCTATAGAATCTACAGTCTCGTTTCTTACGACGTTTGTTAAGCAAACTTTGACACACAATCCATGCAATTTATATGATGATATCGAGTTCCGTATCGAAATTAGATGCAGAAGCATCCAAGTCTCACGAAATACAAGGGTCAGCTTTGTCAAATCAATCACATGTCCATATGAGAGCAAATATATCGTGACCTATAGAATCTACAGTCTTGTTTCTTACGTCATTTGTTAAGCAAACTTTGACACACAATCCATGCAATTTATATGATGATGTCGAGTTCCGTATCGAAATTAGATGCAGAAGCATCCAAGTCTCACGAAATACAAGGGTCAGCTTTGTCAAATCAATCACATGTCCATATGAGAGCAAATATATCGTGACCTATAGAATCTACAGTCTCGTTTCTTACGTCGTTTGATAAGCAAACTTTGACACACAATCCATGCAATTTATATGATGATGTCGTGTTCCGTATCGAAATTAGATGCAGAAGCATCCAAGTCTCACGAAATACAAGGGTCAGCTTTGTCAAATCAATCACATGTCCATATGAGAGCAAATATATCGTGACCTATAGTGATGAGACGACTCCTAGTCTCATCACAAATGCACCCAGAGAAACCAAAGGGAAATAAACTGAGAAAATGAAAACACCCGCGTTAGCGATGTTGTTTGTTTCGTTGCTTTAGAGAGACTCTTTATTTCCTACAAAATATTTAAACCTAAATCTTACAAATCTAATAATAACACACATACACATACATTCCGTTTGGACGCACATTAGAAATGCACGCTGCATCTTTAAATACATTATGACGCCGTGCACACACACGTTGCGCCGATAATGGAAAATACATATTTTATTATCGACCCTTCGCTATCTTTACTATTTTGGGTACGACATTTGTTCCATTATTTATGGCCGACGGTTGATTATTTTTAGACATAGATTCTTAGACGACATGCTTACAAAGAAATCTACCTGACTCTATTTACACAGAAAAGAGTCTTCTACAAAATTCACCATATAGAATCTACAGTCTCGTTTCTTACGTCGTTTGTTAAGCAAACTTTGACACACAATCCATGCAATTTATATGATGATATCGAGTTCCGTTTCGAAGATAGATGCAGAAGCATCCAAGTCTCACGAAATACAAGGGTCAACTTTGTTAAATCAATCACATGTCCATATGAGAGCAAATATATCGTGACCTATAGAATCTACAGTCTCGTTTCTTACGTCGTTTGTTAAGCAAACTTTGACACACAATCCATGCAATTTATATGATGATATCTAGTTCCGTTTCGAAGATAGATGCAAAGCATCCAAGTCTAACGAAATACAAGGGTCAGCTTTGTCAAATCAATCACATGTCCATATGAGAGCAAATATATCGTGACCTATAGAATCTACAGTCTCGTTTCTTACGACGTTTGTTAAGCAAACTTTGACACACAATCCATGCAATTTATATGATGATATCAAGTTCCGTATCGAAATTAGATGCAGAAGCATCCAAGTCTCACGAAATACAAGGGTCAGCTTTGTCAAATCAATCACATGTCCATATGAGAGCAAATATATCGTGACCTATAGAATCTACAGTCTGGTTTCTTACGTCGTTTGTTAAGCAAACTTTGACACACAATCCATGCAATTTATATGATGATATCGAGTTCCGTTTCGAAGATAGATGCAGAAGCATCCAAGACTCCCGAAATACAAGGGTCAGCTTTGTCACATCAATCACATGTCCATATGAGAGCAAATATATCGTGACCTATAGAATCTACAGTCTCGTTTCTTACGACGTTTGTTAAGCAAACTTTGACACACAATCCATGCAATTTATATGATGATATCGAGTTCCGTATCGAAATTAGATGCAGAAGCATCCAAGTCTCACGAAATACAAGGGTCAGCTTTGTCAAATCAATCACATGTCCATATGAGAGCAAAAATATCGTGACCTATAGAATCTACAGTCTCGTTTCTTACGTCGTTTGTTAAGCAAACTTTGACACACAATCCATGCAATTTATATGATGATATCGAGTTCCGTATCGAAATTAGATGCAGAAGCATCCAAGTCTCACGAAATACAAGGGTCAGCTTTGTCAAATCAATCACATGTCCATATGAGAGCAAATATATCGTGACCTATAGAATCTACAGTCTCGTTTCTTACGTCGTTTGTTAAGCAAACTTTGACACACAATCCATGCAATTTATATGATGATGTCGAGTTCCGTATCGAAATTAGATGCAGAAGCATCCAAGTCTCACGAAATACAAGGGTCAGCTTTGTCAAATCAATCACATGTCCATATGAGAGCAAATATATCGTCAGCTAAAGAATCTACAGTCTCGTTTCTTACGTCGTTTGTTAAGCAAACTTTGACACACAATCCATGCAATTTATATGATGATGTCGAGTTCCGTATCGAAATTAGATGCAGAAGCATCCAAGTCTCACGAAATACAAGGGTCAGCTTCGTCAAATCAATCACATGTCCATATGAGAGCAAATATATCGTGACCTATAGAATCTACAGTCTCGTTTCTTTCGTCGTTTGTTAAGCAAACTTTGACACACAATCCATGCAATTTATATGATGATATCGAGTTCCGTATCGAAATTAGATGCAGAAGCATCCAAGTCTCCCGAAGTACAAGGGTCAGCATTGTCAAATCAATCACATGTCCATATGAGAGTAAATATATCGTGACCTATAGAATCTACAGTCTCGTTTCTTACGTCGTTTGTTAAGCAAACTTTGACACACAATCCATGCAATTTATATGATGATATCGAGTTCCGTATCGAAATTAGATGCAGAAGCATCCAAGTCTTACGAAATACAAGGGTCAGCTTTGTCAAATCAATCACATGTCCATATGAGAGCAAATATATCGTGACCTATAGAATCTACAGTCTCGTTTCTTACGTCGTTTGTAAAGCAAACTTTGACACACAATCCATGCAATTTATATGATGATATCGAGTTCCGTTTCGAAGATAGATGCAGAAGCATCCAAGTCTCACGAAATACAAGGGTCAGCTTTGTAAAATCAATCACATGTCCATATGAGAGTAAATATATCGTGACCTATAGAATCTACAGTCTCGTTTCTTACGTCGTTTGTTAAGCAAACTTTGACACACAATCCATGCAATTTATATGATGATATCGAGTTCCGTATCGAAATTAGATGCAGAAGCATCCAAGTCTCACGAAATACAAGGGTCAGCTTTGTCAAATCAATCACATGTCCATATGAGAGCAAATATATCGTGACCTAAAGAATCTACAGTCTCGTTTCTTACGTCGTTTGTTAAGCAAACTTTGACACACAATCCATGCAATTTATATGATGATGTCGAGTTCCGTATCGAAATTAGATGCAGAAGCATCCAAGTCTCACGAAATACAAGGGTCAGCTTTGTCAAATCAATCACATGTCCATTAGGGCTATAACCAAAAAAATACCACCACATAGCCGTGTAGAGCATGGAAAACTATTATGAAAAAAGGTGTAATTTTTTCTCTATCGCGAAAAAAGTTTCCGCACCAAATGCATTGAAGTTCAGTAATGCATTTTTTAATTTTAGCTGTTATGACAACGTATTTGCTTTTAATTAAAATTTTTATTTTTTTGTAATCTAATTTAAAATCATTATCAAAGCGTTCTGGACCAATTTGTTCTCAAATCGCGCCATTTCGGAGCATATTAGGAATTTTTGATACTATTGCAATTTTTGCTTTTTCTTTATAAACTCGAGAATTTTATGTTTATATATTTTGTACCTACCGGACAAAAGAATATGGGGTCATTTGCAACGAAGCCGCGAAAGTTACAGACTGTTTTTGTTGACTTTGCCTGTGAGAATCGGATATGTTTTTTACAAAAATACAACACCAGTACCACTTGGAGAATTTTGTTTATTTGTTTATTTAGAAACAACTTTACATTAATTCAAAGCCATCTGGCCAAAAAAAAATTGAATTAAATTATATTATATAGATTTATGTTTACACTACTCTAGCACAATAAAAAAGCTTAAAGCTATATGAAAATGTACACAAAATTATTAAAATTACCTAAATATAAAAATGTAAATAACAATGAAGATAAGAAATCGATTTTTAAGTAGTAAACAACGAGATCTCAACGTAATCATAAAATCAAAAATAAGAAATACATTCATTAAAGGTGCAATTAAATTTAGATAATTGGGAGCCAAAACAGTTCAAATATGAGCAAGGTGAGGTAGAAGACGTTTTGAGAACAATGTTGGAGAAATACTGAAATTTTTTACGTCGTTAGGCAAAGCATTAAACAGTCGCGCTACTCGTACAAGAAACGATTTATCCATGTGACGAACTGCCGTTGGAATAATCAGTTGATTTAGCCTTGTAAAGTTGGAAAAAGTCAGAGATGAAACTAAAAAAGTGGGGCATTGGTTCCTCACTAATTTATAAAAAAATAAAAGTAGACGCATTTTAACAAAATTTTGAAATGTCATACCAAGAAACTTGTTTACGTAAGAAGAGATATGTATTCGTCGATTAAGACCAAAAACAAATCGCACTACTCTGTTAATTGCAAGCACTACTAAATCCACATTGCCTTGAGAAGTGGCAGAATATACCTCCAAACAATAAAGTACCATGGGCAAAATCAGCCCATGAGCCAAACGCTGCCTAACATGGACAGGCAAGGATAGGTCAGTACTATAAAGGCATCTTAAAGAAAAATTTATCTTAGAGACGACTGTATTGATGTGTTGGTTAAAGCTTAATTTGTCATCCAATATAACACCCAAGCAGCACAACTCACTAACAAATTCAATATTTGTGTTATCATATGTTAAAAGCACACTGTTAACAGGAGTTGCAGAGAAACAAAGTGCCTTAGTTTTAGATGGATTAACATTCAAACGGTTGCTTGTCATCCACAAATTCAAAATTCCCATAACTAGGTCAATTTTCGACTGAAGCACAGTAGAAAACCTAACATCACCGATGAAAAGCAAATGTATATCATCTGCAAATGCAAATGGTACACACCAATTATGGATATCAGAAAACAAGTCATTCACAAAGAGTATAAACAAAAGTGGCCCAAGAACAGACCCCTGTGGAACACCACTTTTAACAGGAAGAACATTACTAGAAGCATCACCAACACAAACCATCTGTTTCCTCTGTGACAGGTAAGACGACATAAGTTTACATGCACAGCTTGAAAAACCATATAAGTCCCTTAATTTCGACAATAATAAACAATGATCAACGCGATCAAACGCTTTTTCAAGGTCAAGTGCCACAAGAACAGAAAGTCTGCTACCACCAAAGTTGGCACGGATACGGTCTGTTAAACCTAACAAAAGGGAAGTTGTGCTTCTGTGTTTTCGGAAACCACATTGCGCATCATGGAGCATACAATTGTTCTCCAAATAGACAGACATCTGAAACTTTAGAATGTACTCCACAATTTTAGAGCACACCGGCAAGATTGAAATTGGACGAAAATTGTCATTGCCAGACCCTTTTTTCTTTACTGGGACGATCTTAGCTACCTTCCAAGCTGAAGGAAAAGTAGACATAGTGATTATTGAATTGACTAAGTGAAGCAAATGACCGGAAATCATAGGATAAATGAGTTTCCAAAACTTCAAGCTAAAACCATCAAGTCCGGCTGCATTAGACTTGATGGCAGAAACCGCTTTATCCATTTCCAAGAAGTCTGTGCAACGAAAAGAAAAGCTACCATGCTCAGTATGAGGGTAGTTATAAAAAGTAGAAATTGAATCTAACTGATTCCCAACAAAAACAGCGTTAAGCTCGTCAGGATGCATATCACAATTATAAGATTTATCAGCAGCTAGTCCATTCGCTTTCAGAACACCCCAAAAATCTTTACTACTCCTAGCCGAATCAAATAGCTCAGAATGAGCGGTCCTTTTCGCTTTGCGAACAACAGTTTTAGCTTTATTACGAGCTCTGCAAAAAAAATTCCATTTTTCATTACTTTTATCTCTCAAATATTCTCTAAATGCAATGTCACGCAAAGAGTTATAATATTCAATATCTCTGGATTTGTACCACTCCTCATTCTGACGAATCTTACGCCTTTTCTTAATTGGAAATATCGTATGTATTTGGCTAAGACAATTCTCAAAACTACTCCACATTAAATCAATATCATTAGTGTCGTAAATACTTGAAAAGTCAACAGATAAAATTGATTCAAAAAGAAATTCTTGACTTATCGCCCCATAATCAACATATTCAAAGTCTTCCGCCTGGGAAGAGATCGACAAATTCAGGGACAAGAAAATAAAACAGTGATCTGATATGCCAGGGGTAATAAATTGATCAGACATAACAACAGTGTCAGGGTTTCCAAGTAGAAAAAAATCTAAAAGGGAAGATGAGTCGTGAGCAACGCTATAGTGCGTAGGAAGACAATTGTGATTAATACAAGCATTTTGTCCTAATAATGAAAACGCGTTTCTAAGATCGATTCGGTGAAAAAAGTTTCCGAGCCGACTGTAATTACTAAAACCCTTTTGATATTTTTTCTACTTATAATTTTAAATGTGCTTTGTTTGAATAAATATTCATAGAAAAAAATACAATAATCACAGGCAAAGTCATTAAAAACTGTCTGTAACTTTCGCGAATTTGTTGCAAATGACACCATATTCTCTTGTCCGATAGGTACAATAAATATAAACATAAAATTCACGAGTTTATAAAGAAAAAACAAAAAATGCAATAGTGTCAAAAATTCCTAAAATGCTCCGAAATGGCGCGAATTGAGAACAAATTGGTCCAGAACGCTTTGGTAATGATTTTAAATTAGATTACAAAAAAATAAAAAATTTAATTAAAAGCAAATATGTTGTCATAACAGCTAAAATTAAAAAATGCATTACTGAACTTCAATGCATTTGGTGCGGAAACTTTTTTCGCGATAGAGAAAAAATTACACCTTTTTTCATAATAGTTTTTCATGCTCTACACGGCTATGTGGTGGTATTTTTGATATTTGCAAAAAAGTGCAAAAAGTTATATCCCTAATGTCCATATGAGAGCAAATATATCGTGACCTATAGAATCTACAGTCTCGTTTCTTACGACGTTTGTTAAGCAAACTTTGACACACAATCCATGCAATTTATATGATGATATCGAGTTCCGTATCGAAATTAGATGCAGAAGCATCCAAGTCTCACGAAATACAAGGGTCAGCTTTGTCAAATCAATCACATGTCCATATGAGAGCAAATATATCGTCAGCTAAAGAATCTACAGTCTCGTTTCTTACGTCGTTTGTTAAGCAAACTTTGACACACAATCCATGCAATTTATATGATGATATCGAGTTCCGTATCGTAGAGTTGTGCCAAAGGAACTATTTGGAACTATCTAGTTCCTTTCGCAGTTCCAATGGCCCACATTTTTTCTTTGAACAAACTGCGTATACTTACTATCACACGTTATATTTCATGATGTTACTCATACGTTTTGGAACTAGTACAAGGAACTAGGAACTATATTACCCAACTCTACCGTATCGAAATTAGATGCAGAAGCATCCAAGTCTCACGAAATACAAGGGTCAGCTTTGTCAAATCAATCACATGTCCATATGAGAGCAAATATATCGTGACCTATAGAATCTACAGTCTCGTTTCTTACGACGTTTGTTAAGCAAACTTTGACACACAATCCATGCAATTTATATGATGATATCGAGTTCCGTATCGAAATTAGATGCAGAAGCATCCAAATCTCACGAAATACAAGGGTCAGCTTTGTCAAATCAATCACATGTCCATATGAGAGCAAATATATCGTCAGCTAAAGAATCTACAGTCTCGTTTCTTACGTCGTTTGTTAAGCAAACTTTGACACACAATCCATGCAATTTATATGATGATATCGTGTTCCGTATTGAAATTAGATGCAGAAGCATCCAAGTCTCACGAAATACAAGGGTCAGCTTTGTCAAATCAATCACATGTCCATATGAGAGCAAATATATCGTGACCTATAATATCTACAGTCTCGTTTCTTACGTCGTTTGTTAAGCAAACTTTGACACACAATCCATGCAATTTATAAGATGATATCGAGATCCGTATCGAAATTAGATACAGAAGCATCCAAGTCTCACGAAATACAAGGGTCAGCTTTGTCAAATCAATCACATGTCCATATGAGAGTAAATATATCGTGACCTATAGAATCTACAGTCTCGTTTCTTACGTCGTTTGTTAAGCAAACTTTGACACACAATCCATGCAATTTACATGATGATATCGTGTTCCGTATCGAAATTAGATGCAGAAGCATCCAAGTCTCACGAAATACAAGGGTCAGCTTTGTCAAATCAAACACATGTCCATATGAGAGCAAATATATCGTGACCTATAGAATCTACAGTCTCGTTTCTTACGTCGCTTGTTAAGCAAACTTTGACACACAATCCATGCAATTTATATGATGATATCGAGTTCCGTATCGAAATTAAATGCAGAAGCATCCAAGTCTTACGAAATACAAGGGTCAGCTTTGTCAAATCAATCACATGTCCATATGAGAGCAAATATATCGTGACCTATAGAATCTACAGTCTCGTTTCTTACGTCGTTTGTTAAGCAAACTTTGACACACAATCCATGCAATTTATATGATGATATCGTGTTCCGTATCGAAATTAGTTGCAGAAGCATCCAAGTCTCACGAAATACAAGGGTCAGCTTTGTCAAATCAATCACATGTCCATATGAGAGCAAATATATCGTGACCTATAGAATCTACAGTCTCGTTTCTTACGTCGTTTGTTAAGCAAACTTTGACACACAATCCATGCAATTTATATGATGATATCGAGTTCCGTATCGAAATTAGATGCAGAAGCATCCAAGTCTCACGAAATACAAGGGTCAGCTTTGTCAAATCAATCACATGTCCATATGAGAGCAAATATATCGTCAGCTAAAGAATCTACAGTCTCGTTTCTTACGTCGTTTGTTAAGCAAACTTTGACACACAATCCATGCAATTTATATGATGATATCGTGTTCCGTATCGAAATTAGTTGCAGAAGCATCCAAGTCTCACGAAATACAAGGGTCAGCTTTGTCAAATCAATCACATGTCCATATGAGAGCAAATATATCGTGACCTATAGAATCTACAGTCTCGTTTCTTACGTCGTTTGTTAAGCAAACTTTGACACACAATCCATGCAATTTATATGATGATATCGAGTTCCGTATCGAAATTAGATGCAGAAGCATCCAAATCTCACGAAATACAAGGGTCAGCTTTGTCAAATCAATCACATGTCCATATGAGAGCAAATATATCGTGACCTATAGAATCTACAGTCTCGTTTCTTACGTCGTTTGTTAAGCAAACTTTGACACACAATCCATGCAATTTATATGATGATATCGAGTTCCGTATCGAAATTAGATGCAGAAGCATCCAAGTCTCCCGAAATGCAAGGGTCAGCATTGTCAAATCAATCACATGTCCATATGAGAGCAAATATATCGTGACCTATAGAATCTACAGTCTCGTTTCTTACGACGTTTGTTAAGCAAACTTTGACACACAATCCATGCAATTTATGTGATGATATCGAGTTCCGTATCGAAATTAGATGCAGAAGCATCCAAATCTCACGAAATACAAGGGTCAGCTTTGTCAAATCAATCACATGTCCATATGAGAGCAAATATATCGTCAGCTAAAGAATCTACAGTCTCGTTTCTTACGTCGTTTGTTAAGCAAACTTTGACACACAATCCATGCAATTTATATGATGATATCGAGTTCCGTATCGAAATTAGATGCAGAAGCATCCAAGTCTCACGAAATACAAGGGTCAGCTTTGTCAAATCAAACACATGTCCATATGAGAGCAAGTATGTCGTCAGCTATAGAATCTACAGTCTCGTTTCTTACGTCGTTTGTTAAGCAATCTTTGACACACAATCCATGCAATTTATATGATGATGTCGTGTTCCGTATCGAAATTAGATGCAGAAGCATCCAAGTCTCACGAAATACAAGGGTCAGCTTTGTCAAATCAATCACATGTCCATATGAGAGCAAATATATCGTCAGCTAAAGAATCTACAGTCTCGTTTCTTACGTCGTTTGTTAAGCAAACTTTGACACACAATCCATGCAATTTATATGACGATGTCGTGTTCCGTATCGAAATTAGATGCAGAAGCATCCAAGTCTAACGAAATACAAGGGTCAGCTTTGTCAAATCAAACACATGTCCATATGAGAGCAAATATATCGTGACCTATTGAATCTACAGTCTCGTTTCTTACGTCGTTTGTTAAGCAAACTTTGACACACAATCCATGCAATTTATATGATGATATCGTGTTCCGTATCGAAATTAGATGCAGAAGCATCCAAGTCTTACGAAATACAAGGGTCAGCTTTGTCAAATCAAACACATGTCCATATGAGAGCAAATATATCGTGACGTAAAGAATCTACAGTCTCGTTTCTTACGTCGTTTGTTAAGCAAACTTTGACACACAATCCATGCAATTTATATGATGATATCGAGTTCCGTATCGAAATTAGATGCAGAAGCATCCAAGTCTCACGAAATACAAGGGTCAGCTTTGTCAAATCAATCACATGTCCATATGAGAGCAAATATATCGTGACCTATAGAATCTACAGTCTCGTTTCTTACGTCGTTTGGTAAGCAAACTTTGACACACAATCCATGCAATTTATATGATGATGTCGTGTTCCGTATCGAAATTAGATGCAGAAGCATCCAAGTCTTACGAAATACAAGGGTCAGCTTTGTCAAATCAAACACATGTCCATATGAGAGCAAATATATCGTGACCTATAGAATCTACAGTCTCGTTTCTTACGTCGTTTGTTAAGCAAACTTTGACACACAATCCATGCAATTTATATGATGATGTCGAGTTCCGTATCGAAATTAGATGCAGAAGCATCCAAGTCTCACGAAATACAAGGGTCAGCTTTGTCAAATCAAACACATGTCCATATGAGAGCAAATATATCGTGACCTATAGAATCTACAGTCTCGTTTCTTACGTCGTTTGTTAAGCAAACTTTGACACACAATCCATGCAATTTATATGATGATATCGTGTTCCGTATCGAAATTAGATGCAGAAGCATCCAAGTCTTACGAAATACAAGGGTCAGCTTTGTCAAATCAAACACATGTCCATATGAGAGCAAATATATCGTGACGTAAAGAATCTACAGTCTCGTTTCTTACGTCGTTTGTTAAGCAAACTTTGACACACAATCCATGCAATTTATATGATGATATCGAGTTCCGTATCGAAATTAGATGCAGAAGCATCCAAGTCTCACGAAATACAAGGGTCAGCTTTGTCAAATCAATCACATGTCCATATGAGAGCAAATATATCGTGACCTATAGAATCTACAGTCTCGTTTCTTACGTCGTTTGGTAAGCAAACTTTGACACACAATCCATGCAATTTATATGATGATGTCGTGTTCCGTATCGAAATTAGATGCAGAAGCATCCAAGTCTTACGAAATACAAGGGTCAGCTTTGTCAAATCAAACACATGTCCATATGAGAGCAAATATATCGTGACGTAAAGAATCTACAGTCTCGTTTCTTACGTCGTTTGTTAAGCAAACTTTGACACACAATCCATGCAATTTATATGATGATATCGAGTTCCGTATCGAAATTAGATGCAGAAGCATCCAAGTCTCACGAAATACAAGGGTCAGCTTTGTCAAATCAATCACATGTCCATATGATAGCAAATATATCGTGACCTATAGAATCTACAGTCTCGTTGCTTACGTCGTTTGTTAAGCAAACTTTGACATACAAGCCATGCAATTTATATGATGATGTCGAGTTCCGTATCGAAATTAGATGCAGAAGCATCCAAGTCTTACGAAATACAAGGGTCAGCATTGTCCAATCAATCACATGTCCATATGAGAGCAAATATATCGTGACCTATAGAATCTACAGTCTCGTTCCTTACGTCGTTTGTTAAGCAAACTTTGACACACAATCCATGCAATTTATATGATGATGTCGAGTTCCGTTTCGAAGATAGATGCAGAAGCATCCAAGTCTCAAGAAATACAAGGGTCAGCTTTATCAAATCAATCACATGTCCATATGAGAGCAAATATATCGTGACCTATAGAATCTACAGTCTCGTTTCTTACGTCGTTTGTTAAGCAAACTTTGACACACAATCCATGCAATCTATATGATGATATCGAGTTCCGTATCGAAATAAGATGCAGAAGCATCCAAGTCTCACGAAATACAAGAGTCAGCTTTGTCAAATCAATCACATGTCCATATGAGAGCAAATATATCGTGACCTATAGAATCTACAGTCTCGTTTCTTACGTCGTTTGTTAAGCAAACTTTGACACACAATCCATGCAATTTATATGATGATATCGTGTTCCGTATCGAAATTAGATGCAGAAGCATCCAAGTCTCACGAAATACAAGGGCCAGCTTTGTCAAATCAATCACATGTCCATATGAGAGCAAATATATCGTGACCTATAGAATCTACAGTCTCGTTTCTTACGTCGTTAGTAAAGCAAACTTTGACACACAATCCATGCAATTTATATGATGATGTCGAGTTCCGTTTCGAAGATAGATGCAGAAGCATCCAAGTCTCAAGATATACAAGGGTCAGCTTTATCAAATCAATCACATGTCCATATGAGAGCAAATATATCGTGACCTATAGAATCTACAGTCTCGTTTCTTACGTCGTTTGTTAAGCAAACTTTGACACACAATCCATGCAATCTATATGATGATATCGAGTTCCGTATCGAAATAAGATGCAGAAGCATCCAAATCTCACGAAATACAAGGGTCAGCTTTGTCAAATCAATCACATGTCCATATGAGAGCAAATATATCGTGACCTATAGAATCTACAGTCTCGTTTCTTACGTCGTTTGTTAAGCAAACTTTGACACACAATCCATGCAATCTATATGATGATATCGAGTTCCGTATCGAAATAAGATGCAGAAGCATCCAAGTCTCACGAAATACAAGAGTCAGCTTTGTCAAATCAATCACATGTCCATATGAGAGCAAATATATCGTGACCTATAGAATCTACAGTCTCGTTCCTTACGTCATTTGTTAAGCAAACTTTGACACACAATCCATGCAATTTATATGATGATATCGAGTTCCGTATCGAAATTAGATGCAGAAGCATCCAAATCTCACGAAATACAAGGGTCAGCTTTGTCAAATCAATCACATGTCCATATGAGAGCAAATATATCGTGACCTATAGAATCTACAGTCTCGATTCTTACGTCGTTTGGTAAGCAAACTTTGACACACAATCCATGCAATTTATATGATGATATCGAGTTCCGTATCGAAATTAGGTGCAGAAGCATCCAAGTCTCACGAAATACAAGGGTCAGCTTTGTCAAATCAATCACATGTCCATATGAGAGCAAATATATCGTGACCTATAGAATCTACAGTCTCGTTTCTTACGTCGTTTGGTAAGCAAACTTTGACACACAATCCATGCAATTTATATGATGATATCGAGTTCCGTATCGAAATTAGGTGCAGAAGCATCCAAGTCTCACGAAATACAAGGGTCAGCTTTGTCAAATCAATCACATGTCCATATGAGAGCAAATATATCGTGACCTATAGAATCTACAGTCTCGTTTCTTACGTCGTTTGTTAAGCAAACTTTGACACACAATCCATGCAATTTATATGATGATATCGAGTTCCGTATCGAAATTAGATGCAGAAGCATCCAAGTCTCACGAAATACAAGGGTCAGCTTTGTCAAATCAATCACATGTCCATATGAGAGCAAATATATCGTCAGCTAAAGAATCTACAGTCTCGTTTCTTACGTCGTTTGTTAAGCAAACTTTGACACACAATCCATGCAATTTATATGATGATGTCGAGTTCCGTATCGAAATTAGATGCAGAAGCATCCAAGTCTCACGAAATACAAGGGTCAGCTTTGTCAAATCAATCACATGTCCATATGAGAGCAAATATATCGTGACCTATAGAATCTACAGTCTCGTTTCTTTCGTCGTTTGTTAAGCAAACTTTGACACACAATCCATGCAATTTATATGATGATGTCGAGTTCCGTATCGAAATTAGATGCAGAAGCATCCAAGTCTCACGAAATACAAGGGTCAGCTTTGTCAAATCAATCACATGTCCATATGAGAGCAAATATATCGTCAGCTAAAGAATCTACAGTCTCGTTTCTTACGTCGTTTGTTAAGCAAACTTTGACACACAATCCATGCAATTTATATGATGATGTCGAGTTCCGTATCGAAATTAGATGCAGAAGCATCCAAGTCTCACGAAATACAAGGGTCAGCTTTGTCAAATCAATCACATGTCCATATGAGAGCAAATATATCGTGACCTATAGAATCTACAGTCTCGTTTCTTACGTCGTTTGGTAAGCAAACTTTGACACACAATCCATGCAATTTATATGATGATATCGAGTTCCGTATCGAAATTAGATGCAGAAGCATCCAAGTCTCACGAAATACAAGGGTCAGCTTTGTCAAATCAATCACATGTCCATATGAGAGCAAATATATCGTGACCTATAGAATCTACAGTCTCGTTTCTTACGTCGTTTGTTAAGCAAACTTTGACACACACTCCATGCAATTTATATGATGATGTCGTGTTCCGTATCGAAATTAGATGCAGAAGCATCCAAGTCTCACGAAATACAAGGGTCAGCTTTGTCAAATCAATCACATGCCCATATGAGAGCAAATATATCGTCAGCTAAAGAATCTACAGTCTCGTTTCTTACGTCGTTTGTTAAGCAAACTTTGACACACAATCCATGCAATTTATATGATGATATCGAGTTCCGTATCGAAATTAGGTGCAGAAGCATCCAAGTCTCACGAAATACAAGGGTCAGCTTTGTCAAATCAATCACATGTCCATATGAGAGCAAATTTATCGTGACCTATAGAATCTACAGTCTCGTTTCTTACGTCGTTAGTAAAGCAAACTTTGACACACAATCCACGCAATTTATATGATGATGTCGAGTTCCGTATCGAAATTAGATGCGGAAGCATCCAAGTCTGCCGAAATACAAGGCTCAGCTTTATCAAATCAATCACATGTCCATATGAGAGCAAATATATCGTGACGTAAAGAATCTACAGTCTCGTTTCTTACGTCGTTTGTTAAGCAAACTTTGACACACAATCCATGCAATTTATATGATGATATCGAGTTCCGTATCGAAATTAGGTGCAGAAGCATCCAAGTCTCACGAAATACAAGGGTCAGCTTTGTCAAATCAATCACATGTCCATATGAGAACAAATATATCGTGACCTATAGAATCTACAGTCTCGTTTCTTACGTCGTTTGGTAAGCAAACTTTGACACACAATCCATGCAATTTATATGATGATGTCGAGTTCCGTATCGAAATTAGATGCGGAAGCATCCAAGTCTGCCGAAATACAAGGCTCAGCTTTGTCAAATCAATCACATGTCCATATGAGAGCAAATATATCGTGACGTAAAGAATCTACAGTCTCGTTTCTTACGTCGTTTGTTAAGCAAACTTTGACACACAATCCATGCAATTTATATGATGATATCGAGTTCCGTATCGAAATTAGGTGCAGAAGCATCCAAGTCTCACGAAATACAAGGGTCAGCTTTGTCAAATCAATCACATGTCCATATGAGAGCAAATATATCGTGACCTATAGAATCTACAGTCTCGTTTCTTACGTCGTTTGGTAAGCAAACTTTGACACACAATCCATGCAATTTATATGATGATATCGTGTTCCGTATTGAAATTAGATGCAGAAGCACCAAGTCTCACGAAATACAAGGGTCAGCTTTGTCAAATCAATCACATGTCCATATGAGAGCACATATATCGTCAGCTAAAGAATCTACAGTCTCGTTTCTTACGTCGTTTGTTAAGCAAACTTTGACACACAATCCATGCAATTTATATGATGATATCGAGTTCCGTATCGAAATTAGATGCAGAAGCATCCAAGTCTTACGAAATACAAGGGTCAGCTTTGTCAAATCAATCACATGTCCATATGAGAGCAAATATATCGTGTCCTATAGAATCTACAGCCTCGTTTCTTACGTCGTTTGTTAAGCAAACTTTGACACACAATCCATGCAATTTATATGATGATATCGTGTTCCGTATTGAAATTAGATGCAGAAGCACCAAGTCTCACGAAATACAAGGGTCAGCTTTGTCAAATCAATCACATGTCCATATGAGAGCAAATATATCGTCAGCTAAAGAATCAACAGTCTCGTTTCTTACGTCGTTTGTTAAGCAAACTTTGACACACAATCCGTGCAATTTATATGATGATATCGAGTTCCGTATCGAAATTAGATGCAGAAGCATCCAAGTCTTACGAAATACAAGGGTCAGCTTTGTCAAATCAATCACATGTCCATATGAGAGCAAATATATCGTGACCTATAGAATCTACAGTCTCGTTTCTTACGTCGTTTGTTAAGCAAACCTTGACACACAATCCATGCAATTTACATGATGATATCGTGTTCCGTATCGAAATTAGATGCAGAAGCATCCAAGTCTCACGAAATACAAGGGTCAGCTTTGTCAAATCAAACACATGTCCATATGAGAGCAAATATATCATGACCTATAGAATCTACAGTCTCGTTTCTTACGTCGCTTGTTAAGCAAACTTTGACACACAATCCATGCAATTTATATGATGATATCGAGTTCCGTATCGAAATTAAATGCAGAAGCATCCAAGTCTTACGAAATACAAGGGTCAGCTTTGTCAAATCAATCACATGTCCATATGAGAGCAAATATATCGTGACCTATAGAATCTACAGTCTCGTTTCTTACGTCGTTTGTTAAGCAAACTTTGACACACAATCCATGCAATTTATATGATGATATCGTGTTCCGTATCGAAATTAGATGCAGAAGCATCCAAGTCTCACGAAATACAAGGGTCAGCTTTGTCAAATCAATCACATGTCCATATGAGAGCAAATATATCGTGACCTATAGAATCTACAGTCTCGTTTCTTACGTCGTTTGTTAAGCAAACTTTGACACACAATCCATGCAATTTATATGATGATATCGAGTTCCGTATCGAAATTAGATGCAGAAGCATCCAAGTCTTACGAAATACAAGGGTCAGCTTTGTCAAATCAATCACATGTCCATATGAGAGCAAGTATATCGTCAGCTATAGAATCTACAGTCTCGTTTCTTACGTCGTTTGTTAAGCAAACTTTGACACACAATCCATGCAATTTATATGATGATGTCGTGTTCCGTATCGAAATTAGATGCAGAAGCATCCAAGTCTCACGAAATACAAGGGTCAGCTTTGTCAAATCAATCACATTTCCATATGAGAGCAAATATATCGTCAGCTAAAGAATCTACAGTCTCGTTTCTTACGTCATTTGTTAAGCAAACTTTGACACACAATCCATGCAATTTATATGATGATATCGAGTTCCGTATCGAAATTAGATGCAGAAGCATCCAAGTCTCACGAAATACAAGGGTCAGCTTTGTCAAATCAAACACATGTCCATATGAGAGCAAGATTATCGTCACCTATAGAATCTAGAGTCTCGTTTCTTACGTCGTTTGTTAAGCAAACTTTGACACACAATCCATGCAATTTATATGACGATGTCGTGTTCCGTATCGAAATTAGATGCAGAAGCATCCAAGTCTCACGAAATACAAGGGTCAGCTTTGTCAAATCAAACACATGTCCATATGAGAGCAAATATATCGTGACCTATTGAATCTACAGTCTCGTTTCTTACGTCGTTTGTTAAGCAAACTTTGACACACAATCCATGCAATTTATATGATGATGTCGAGTTCCGTATCGAAATTAGATGCAGAAGCATCCAAATCTCACGAAATACAAGGGTCAGCTTTGTCAAATCAATCACATGTCCATATGAGAGCAAATATATCGTGACCTATAATATCTACAGTCTCGTTTCTTACGTCGTTTGTTAAGCAAACTTTGACACACAATCCATGCAATTTATATGATGATATCGTGTTCCGTATCGAAATTAGATGCAGAAGCATCCAAGTCTCACGAAATACAAGGGTCAGCTTTGTCAAATCAATCACATGTCCATATGAGAGCAAATATATCGTGACCTATAGAATCTACAGTCTCGTTTCTTACGTCGTTAGTAAAGCAAACTTTGACACACAATCCATGCAATTTATATGATGATGTCGAGTTCCGTATCGAAATTAGATGCAGAAGCATCCAAGTCTTACGAAATACAAGGGTCAGCTTTGTCAAATCAATCACATGTCCATATGAGAGCAAATATATCGTGACCTATAGAATCTACAGTCTCGTTTCTTACGTCGTTAGTAAAGCAAACTTTGACACACAATCCATGCAATTTATATGATGATATCGAGTTCCGTATCGAAATTAGATGCAGAAGCATCCAAGTCTTACGAAATACAAGGGTCAGCTTTGTCAAATCAATCACATGTCCATATGAGAGCAAATATATCGTGACCTATAGAATCTACAGTCTCGTTTCTTACGTCGTTTGTTAAGCAAACTTTGACACACAATCCATGCAATTTATATGATGATATCGAGTTCCGTATCGAAATTAGATGCAGAAGCATCCAAGTCTCACGAAATACAAGGGTCAGCTTTGTCAAATCAATCACATGTCCATATGAGAGCAAATATATCGTGACCTATAGAATCTACAGTCTCGTTTCTTACGTCGTTAGTAAAGCAAACTTTGACACACAATCCATGCAATTTATATGATGATGTCGAGTTCCGTATCGAAATTAGATGCAGAAGCATCCAAGTCTTACGAAATACAAGGGTCAGCTTTGTCAAATCAATCACATGTCCATATGAGAGCAAATATATCGTGACCTATAGAATCTACAGTCTCGTTTCTTACGTCGTTAGTAAAGCAAACTTTGACACACAATCCATGCAATTTATATGATGATATCGAGTTCCGTATCGAAATTAGATGCAGAAGCATCCAAGTCTTACGAAATACAAGGGTCAGCTTTGTCAAATCAATCACATGTCCATATGAGAGCAAATATATCGTGACCTATAGAATCTACAGTCTCGTTTCTTACGTCGTTTGTTAAGCAAACTTTGACACACAATCCATGCAATTTATATGATGATATCGAGTTCCGTATCGAAATTAGATGCAGAAGCATCCAAGTCTTACGAAATACAAGGGTCAGCTTTGTCAAATCAATCACATGTCCATATGAGAGCAAATATATCGTCAGCTATAGAATCTACAGTCTCGTTTCTTACGTCGTTTGTTAAGCAAACTTTGACACACAATCCATGAAATTTATATGATGATGTCGAGTTCCGTATCGAAATTAGATGCGGAAGCATCCAAGTCTGCCGAAATACAAGGCTCAGCTTTATCAAATCAATCACATGTCCATATGAGAGCAAATATATCGTGACGTAAAGAATCTACAGTCTCGTTTCTTACGTCGTTTGTTAAGCAAACTTTGACACACAATCCATGCAATTTATATGATGATATCGAGTTCCGTATCGAAATTAGGTGCAGAAGCATCCAAGTCTCACGAAATACAAGGGTCAGCTTTGTCAAATCAATCACATGTCCATATGAGAGCAAATATATCGTCAGCTAAAGAATCTACAGTCTCGTTTCTTACGTCGTTTGTTAAGCAAACTTTGACACACAATCCATGCAATTTATATGATGATATCGAGTTCCGTATCGAAATTAGATGCAGAAGCATCCAAGTCTCCCGAAATGCAAGGGTCAGCATTGTCAAATCAATCACATGTCCATATGAGAGCAAATATATCGTGACCTATAGAATCTACAGTCTCGTTTCTTACGACGTTTGTTAAGCAAACTTTGACACACAATCCATGCAATTTATGTGATGATATCGAGTTCCGTATCGAAATTAGATGCAGAAGCATCCAAATCTCACGAAATACAAGGGTCAGCTTTGTCAAATCAAACACATGTCCATATGAGAGCAAGTATATCGTCAGCTATAGAATCTACAGTCTCGTTTCTTACGTCGTTTGTTAAGCAAACTTTGACACACAATCCATGCAATTTATATGATGATGTCGTGTTCCGTATCGAAATTAGATGCAGAAGCATCCAAGTCTCACGAAATACAAGGGTCAGCTTTGTCAAATCAATCACATTTCCATATGAGAGCAAATATATCGTCAGCTAAAGAATCTACAGTCTCGTTTCTTACGTCGTTTGTTAAGCAAACTTTGACACACAATCCATGCAATTTATATGATGATATCGAGTTCCGTATCGAAATTAGATGCAGAAGCATCCAAGTCTCACGAAATACAAGGGTCAGCTTTGTCAAATCAAACACATGTCCATATGAGAGCAAGATTATCGTCACCTATAGAATCTAGAGTCTCGTTTCTTACGTCGTTTGTTAAGCAAACTTTGACACACAATCCATGCAATTTATATGACGATGTCGTGTTCCGTATCGAAATTAGATGCAGAAGCATCCAAGTCTCACGAAATACAAGGGTCAGCTTTGTCAAATCAAACACATGTCCATATGAGAGCAAATATATCGTGACCTATTGAATCTACAGTCTCGTTTCTTACGTCGTTTGTTAAGCAAACTTTGACACACAATCCATGCAATTTATATGATGATGTCGAGTTCCGTATCGAAATTAGATGCAGAAGCATCCAAATCTCACGAAATACAAGGGTCAGCTTTGTCAAATCAATCACATGTCCATATGAGAGCAAATATATCGTGACCTATAATATCTACAGTCTCGTTTCTTACGTCGTTTGTTAAGCAAACTTTGACACACAATCCATGCAATTTATATGATGATGTCGAGTTCCGTATCGAAATTAGATGCAGAAGCATCCAAGTCTCACGAAATACAAGGGTCAGCTTTGTCAAATCAATCACATGTCCATATGAGAGAAAATATATCGTGACCTATAGAATCTACAGTCTCGTTTCTTTCGTCGTTTGTTAAGCAAACTTTGACACACAATCCATGCAATTTATATGATGATGTCGAGTTCCGTATCGAAATTAGATGCAGAAGCATCCAAGTCTCACGAAATACAAGGGTCAGCTTTGTCAAATCAATCACATGTCCATATGAGAGCAAATATATCGTCAGCTAAAGAATCTACAGTCTCGTTTCTTACGTCGTTTGTTAAGCAAACTTTGACACACAATCCATGCAATTTATATGATGATGTCGAGTTCCGTATCGAAATTAGATGCAGAAGCATCCAAGTCTCACGAAATACAAGGGTCAGCTTTGTCAAATCAATCACATGTCCATATGAGAGCAAATATATCGTGACCTATAGAATCTACAGTCTCGTTTCTTACGTCGTTTGGTAAGCAAACTTTGACACACAATCCATGCAATTTATATGATGATATCGAGTTCCGTTTCGAAGATAGATGCAGAAGCATCCAAGTCTCACGAAATACAAGGGTCAGCTTTGTCAAATCAATCACATGTCCATATGAGAGCAAATATATCGTCAGCTAAAGAATCTACAGTCTCGTTTCTTACGTCGTTTGTTAAGCAAACTTTGACACACAATCCATGCAATTTATATGATGATGTCGAGTTCCGTATCGAAATTAGATGCGGAAGCATCCAAGTCTGCCGAAATACAAGGCTCAGCTTTATCAAATCAATCACATGTCCATATGAGAGCAAATATATCGTGACGTAAAGAATCTACAGTCTCGTTTCTTACGTCGTTTGTTAAGCAAACTTTGACACACAATCCATGCAATTTATATGATGATATCGAGTTCCGTATCGAAATTAGGTGCAGAAGCATCCAAGTCTCACGAAATACAAGGGTCAGCTTTGTCAAATCAATCACATGTCCATATGAGAGCAAATATATCGTGACCTATAGAATCTACAGTCTCGTTTCTTACGTCGTTTGGTAAGCAAACTTTGACACACAATCCATGCAATTTATATGATGATGTCGAGTTCCGTATCGAAATTAGATGCGGAAGCATCCAAGTCTGCCGAAATACAAGGCTCAGCTTTGTCAAATCAATCACATGTCCATATGAGAGCAAATATATCGTGACGTAAAGAATCTACAGTCTCGTTTCTTACGTCGTTTGTTAAGCAAACTTTGACACACAATCCATGCAATTTATATGATGATATCGAGTTCCGTATCGAAATTAGGTGCAGAAGCATCCAAGTCTCACGAAATACAAGGGTCAGCTTTGTCAAATCAATCACATGTCCATATGAGAGCAAATATATCGTGACCTATAGAATCTACAGTCTCGTTTCTTACGTCGTTTGGTAAGCAAACTTTGACACACAATCCATGCAATTTATATGATGATATCGTGTTCCGTATTGAAATTAGATGCAGAAGCACCAAGTCTCACGAAATACAAGGGTCAGCTTTGTCAAATCAATCACATGTCCATATGAGAGCAAATATATCGTCAGCTAAAGAATCTACAGTCTCGTTTCTTACGTCGTTTGTTAAGCAAACTTTGACACACAATCCATGCAATTTATATGATGATATCGAGTTCCGTATCGAAATTAGATGCAGAAGCATCCAAGTCTTACGAAATACAAGGGTCAGCTTTGTCAAATCAATCACATGTCCATATGAGAGCAAATATATCGTGTCCTATAGAATCTACAGTCTCGTTTCTTACGTCGTTTGTTAAGCAAACTTTGACACACAATCCATGCAATTTATATGATGATATCGTGTTCCGTATTGAAATTAGATGCAGAAGCACCAAGTCTCACGAAATACAAGGGTCAGCTTTGTCAAATCAATCACATGTCCATATGAGAGCAAATATATCGTCAGCTAAAGAATCTACAGTCTCGTTTCTTACGTCGTTTGTTAAGCAAACTTTGACACACAATCCATGCAATTTATATGATGATATCGAGTTCCGTATCGAAATTAGATGCAGAAGCATCCAAGTCTTCCGAAATACAAGGGTCAGCTTTGTCAAATCAATCACATGTCCATATGAGAGCAAATATATCGTGACCTATAGAATCTACAGTCTCGTTTCTTACGTCGCTTGTTAAGCAAACTTTGACACACAATCCATGCAATTTATATGATGATATCGAGTTCCCTATCGAAATTAAATGCAGAAGCATCCAAGTCTTACGAAATACAAGGGTCAGCTTTGTCAAATCAATCACATGTCCATATGAGAGCAAATATATCGTGACCTATAGAATCTACAGTCTCGTTTCTTACGTCGTTTGTTAAGCAAACCTTGACACACAATCCATGCAATTTACATGATGATATCGTGTTCCGTATCGAAATTAGATGCAGAAGCATCCAAGTCTCACGAAATACAAGGGTCAGCTTTGTCAAATCAAACACATGTCCATATGAGAGCAAATATATCATGACCTATAGAATCTACAGTCTCGTTTCTTACGTCGCTTGTTAAGCAAACTTTGACACACAATCCATGCAATTTATATGATGATATCGAGTTCCGTATCGAAATTAAATGCAGAAGCATCCAAGTCTTACGAAATACAAGGGTCAGCTTTGTCAAATCAATCACATGTCCATATGAGAGCAAATATATCGTGACCTATAGAATCTACAGTCTCGTTTCTTACGTCGTTTGTTAAGCAAACTTTGACACACAATCCATGCAATTTATATGATGATATCGTGTTCCGTATCGAAATTAGATGCAGAAGCATCCAAGTCTCACGAAATACAAGGGTCAGCTTTGTCAAATCAATCACATGTCCATATGAGAGCAAATATATCGTGACCTATAGAATCTACAGTCTCGTTTCTTACGTCGTTTGTTAAGCAAACTTTGACACACAATCCATGCAATTTATATGATGATATCGAGTTCCGTATCGAAATTAGATGCAGAAGCATCCAAGTCTTACGAAATACAAGGGTCAGCTTTGTCAAATCAATCACATGTCCATATGAGAGCAAATATATCGTGACCTATAGAATCTACAGTCTCGTTTCTTACGTCGTTAGTAAAGCAAACTTTGACACACAATCCATGCAATTTATATGATGATGTCGAGTTCCGTATCGAAATTAGATGCAGAAGCATCCAAGTCTTACGAAATACAAGGGTCAGCTTTGTCAAATCAATCACATGTCCATATGAGAGCAAATATATCGTGACCTATAGAATCTACAGTCTCGTTTCTTACGTCGTTAGTAAAGCAAACTTTGACACACAATCCATGCAATTTATATGATGATATCGAGTTCCGTATCGAAATTAGATGCAGAAGCATCCAAGTCTTACGAAATACAAGGGTCAGCTTTGTCAAATCAATCACATGTCCATATGAGAGCAAATATATCGTGACCTATAGAATCTACAGTCTCGTTTCTTACGTCGTTTGTTAAGCAAACTTTGACACACAATCCATGCAATTTATATGATGATATCGAGTTCCGTATCGAAATTAGATGCAGAAGCATCCAAGTCTTACGAAATACAAGGGTCAGCTTTGTCAAATCAATCACATGTCCATATGAGAGCAAATATATCGTCAGCTAAAGAATCTACAGTCTCGTTTCTTACGTCGTTTGTTAAGCAAACTTTGACACACAATCCATGCAATTTATATGATGATGTCGAGTTCCGTATCGAAATTAGATGCGGAAGCATCCAAGTCTGCCGAAATACAAGGCTCAGCTTTATCAAATCAATCACATGTCCATATGAGAGCAAATATATCGTGACGTAAAGAATCTACAGTCTCGTTTCTTACGTCGTTTGTTAAGCAAACTTTGACACACAATCCATGCAATTTATATGATGATATCGAGTTCCGTATCGAAATTAGGTGCAGAAGCATCCAAGTCTCACGAAATACAAGGGTCAGCTTTGTCAAATCAATCACATGTCCATATGAGAGCAAATATATCGTCAGCTAAAGAATCTACAGTCTCGTTTCTTACGTCGTTTGTTAAGCAAACTTTGACACACAATCCATGCAATTTATATGATGATATCGAGTTCCGTATCGAAATTAGATGCAGAAGCATCCAAGTCTCCCGAAATGCAAGGGTCAGCATTGTCAAATCAATCACATGTCCATATGAGAGCAAATATATCGTGACCTATAGAATCTACAGTCTCGTTTCTTACGACGTTTGTTAAGCAAACTTTGACACACAATCCATGCAATTTATGTGATGATATCGAGTTCCGTATCGAAATTAGATGCAGAAGCATCCAAATCTCACGAAATACAAGGGTCAGCTTTGTCAAATCAAACACATGTCCATATGAGAGCAAGTATATCGTCAGCTATAGAATCTACAGTCTCGTTTCTTACGTCGTTTGTTAAGCAAACTTTGACACACAATCCATGCAATTTATATGATGATGTCGTGTTCCGTATCGAAATTAGATGCAGAAGCATCCAAGTCTCACGAAATACAAGGGTCAGCTTTGTCAAATCAATCACATTTCCATATGAGAGCAAATATATCGTCAGCTAAAGAATCTACAGTCTCGTTTCTTACGTCGTTTGTTAAGCAAACTTTGACACACAATCCATGCAATTTATATGATGATATCGAGTTCCGTATCGAAATTAGATGCAGAAGCATCCAAGTCTCACGAAATACAAGGGTCAGCTTTGTCAAATCAAACACATGTCCATATGAGAGCAAGATTATCGTCACCTATAGAATCTAGAGTCTCGTTTCTTACGTCGTTTGTTAAGCAAACTTTGACACACAATCCATGCAATTTATATGATGATATCGAGTTCCGTATCGAAATTAGATGCAGAAGCATCCAAGTCTCACGAAATACAAGGGTCAGCTTTGTCAAATCAATCACATTTCCATATGAGAGCAAATATATCGTCAGCTAAAGAATCTACAGTCTCGTTTCTTACGTCGTTTGTTAAGCAAACTTTGACACACAATCCATGCAATTTATATGATGATATCGTGTTCCGTATCGAAATTAGATGCAGAAGCATCCAAGTCTCACGAAATACAAGGGTCAGCTTTGTCAAATCAATCACATGTCCATATGAGAGCAAATATATCGTGACCTATAGAATCTACAGTCTCGTTTCTTACGTCGTTTGTTAAGCAAACTTTGACACACAATCCATGCAATTTATATGATGATATCGTGTTCCGTATCGAAATTAGATGCAGAAGCATCCAAGTCTCACGAAATACAAGGGTCAGCTTTGTGAAATCAATCACATGTCCATATGAGAGCAAATGTATCGTCAGCTAAAGAATCTACAGTCTCGTTTCTTACGTCGTTTGTTAAGCAAACTTTGACACACAATCCATGCAATTTATATGATGATATCGAGTTCCGTTTCGAAGATAGATGCAGAAGCATCCAAGTCTCAAGAAATACAAGGGTCAGCTTTGTCAAATCAATCACATGTCCATATGAGAGCAAATATATCGTGACCTATAGAATCTACAGTCTCGTTTCTTACGTCGTTTGTTAAGCAAACTTTGACACACAATCCATGCAATTTATATGATGATATCGAGTTCCGTATCGAAATTAGATGCAGAAGCATCCAAGTCTCACGAAATACAAGGGTCAGCTTTGTCAAATCAATCACATGTCCATATGAGAGCAAATATATCGTGACCTATAGAATCTACAGTCTCGTTTCTTACGTCGTTTGGTAAGCAAACTTTGACCCACAATCCATGCAATTTATATGATGATGTCGTGTTCCGTATCGAAATTAGATGCAGAAGCATCCAAGTCTTACGAAATACAAGGGTCAGCTTTGTCAAATCAAACACATATCCATATGAGAGCAAATATATCGTGACCTATAGAATCTACAGTCTCGTTTCTTACGTCGTTTGTTAAGCAAACTTTGACACACAATCCATGCAATTTATATGATGATGTCGAGTTCCGTATCGAAATTAGATGCAGAAGCATCCAAGTCTAACGAAATACAAGGGTCAGCTTTGTCAAATCAAACACATGTCCATATGATAGCAAATATATCGTGACCTATAGAATCTACAGTCTCGTTTCTTACGTCGTTTGTTAAGCAAACTTTGACATACAAGCCATGCAATTTATATGATGATGTCGAGTTCCGTATCGAAATTAGATGCAGAAGCATCCAAGTCTTACGAAATACAAGGGTCAGCATTGTCCAATCAATCACATGTCCATATGAGAGCAAATATATCGTGACCTATAGAATCTACAGTCTCGTTCCTTACGTCGTTTGTTAAGCAAACTTTGACACACAATCCATGCAATTTATATGATGATGTCGAGTTCCGTTTCGAAGATAGATGCAGAAGCATCCAAGTCTCAAGAAATACATACAAGGGTCAGCTTTATCAAATCAATCACATGTCCATATGAGAGCAAATATATCGTGACCTATAGAATCTACAGTCTCGTTTCTTACGTCGTTTGTTAAGCAAACTTTGACACACAATCCATGCAATCTATATGATGATATCGAGTTCCGTATCGAAATAAGATGCAGAAGCATCCAAGTCTCACGAAATACAAGAGTCAGCTTTGTCAAATCAATCACATGTCCATATGAGAGCAAATATATCGTGACCTATAGAATCTACAGTCTCGTTTCTTACGTCGTTTGTTAAGCAAACTTTGACACACAATCCATGCAATTTATATGATGATATCGTGTTCCGTATCGAAATTAGATGCAGAAGCATCCAAGTCTCACGAAATACAAGGGCCAGCTTTGTCAAATCAATCACATGTCCATATGAGAGCAAATATATCGTGACCTATAGAATCTACAGTCTCGTTTCTTACGTCGTTAGTAAAGCAAACTTTGACACACAATCCATGCAATTTATATGATGATGTCGAGTTCCGTTTCGAAGATAGATGCAGAAGCATCCAAGTCTCAAGAAATACAAGGGTCAGCTTTATCAAATCAATCACATGTCCATATGAGAGCAAATATATCGTGACCTATAGAATCTACAGTCTCGTTTCTTACGTCGTTTGTTAAGCAAACTTTGACACACAATCCATGCAATCTATATGATGATATCGAGTTCCGTATCGAAATAAGATGCAGAAGCATCCAAATCTCACGAAATACAAGGGTCAGCTTTGTCAAATCAATCACATGTCCATATGAGAGCAAATATATCGTGACCTATAGAATCTACAGTCTCGTTTCTTACGTCGTTTGTTAAGCAAACTTTGACACACAATCCATGCAATCTATATGATGATATCGAGTTCCGTATCGAAATAAGATGCAGAAGCATCCAAGTCTCACGAAATACAAGAGTCAGCTTTGTCAAATCAATCACATGTCCATATGAGAGCAAATATATCGTGACCTATAGAATCTACAGTCTCGTTCCTTACGTCGTTTGTTAAGCAAACTTTGACACACAATCCATGCAATTTATATGATGATATCGAGTTCCGTATCGAAATTAGATGCAGAAGCATCCAAATCTCACGAAATACAAGGGTCAGCTTTGTCAAATCAATCACATGTCCATATGAGAGCAAATATATCGTGACCTATAGAATCTACAGTCTCGTTTCTTACGTCGTTTGGTAAGCAAACTTTGACACACAATCCATGCAATTTATATGATGATATCGAGTTCCGTATCGAAATTAGGTGCAGAAGCATCCAAGTCTCACGAAATACAAGGGTCAGCTTTGTCAAATCAATCACATGTCCATATGAGAGCAAATATATCGTGACCTATAGAATCTACAGTCTCGTTTCTTACGTCGTTTGGTAAGCAAACTTTGACACACAATCCATGCAATTTATATGATGATATCGAGTTCCGTATCGAAATTAGGTGCAGAAGCATCCAAGTCTCACGAAATACAAGGGTCAGCTTTGTCAAATCAATTACATGTCCATATGAGAGCAAATATATCGTGACCTATAGAATCTACAGTCTCGTTTCTTACGTCGTTTGTTAAGCAAACTTTGACACACAATCCATGCAATTTATATGATGATATCGTGTTCCGTATCGAAATTAGATGCAGAAGCATCCAAGTCTCACGAAATACAAGGGTCAGCTTTGTCAAATCAATCACATGTCCATATGAGAGCAAATATATCGTGACCTATAGAATCTACAGTCTCGTTTCTTACGTCGTTTGTTAAGCAAACTTTGACACACAATCCATGCAATTTATATGATGATGTCGTGTTCCGTATCGAAATTAGATGCAGAAGCATCCAAATCTCACGAAATACAAGGGTCAGCTTTGTCAAATCAATCACATGTCCATATGAGAGCAAATATATCGTGACCTATAATATCTACAGTCTCGTTTCTTACGTCGTTTGTTAAGCAAACTTTGACACACAATCCATGCAATTTATATGATGATATCGAGTTCCGTATCGAAATTAGATGCAGAAGCATCCAAGTCTCACGAAATACAAGGGTCAGCTTTGTCAAATCAATCACATGTCCATATGAGAGCAAATATATCGTCAGCTAAAGAATCTACAGTCTCGTTTCTTACGTCGTTTGTTAAGCAAACTTTGACACACAATCCATGCAATTTATATGATGATGTCGAGTTCCGTATCGAAATTAGATGCAGAAGCATCCAAGTCTCACGAAATACAAGGGTCAGCTTTGTCAAATCAATCACATGTCCATATGAGAGCAAATATATCGTGACCTATAGAATCTACAGTCTCGTTTCTTTCGTCGTTTGTTAAGCAAACTTTGACACACAATCCATGCAATTTATATGATGATGTCGAGTTCCGTATCGAAATTAGATGCAGAAGCATCCAAGTCTCACGAAATACAAGGGTCAGCTTTGTCAAATCAATCACATGTCCATATGAGAGCAAATATATCGTCACCTATAGAATCTACAGTCTCGTTTCTTACGACGTTTGTTAAGCAAACTTTGACACACAATCCATGCAATTTATATGATGATATCGAGTTCCGTATCGAAATTAGATGCAGAAGCATCCAAGTCTCACGAAATACAAGGGTCAGCTTTGTCAAATCAATCACATGTCCATATGAGAGCAAATATATCGTGACCTATAGAATCTACAGTCTCGTTTCTTACGTCGTTTGGTAAGCAAACTTTGACACACAATCCATGCAATTTATATGATGATATCGAGTTCCGTTACGAAGATAGATGCAGAAGCATCCAAGTCTTACGAAATACAAGGGTCAGCTTTGTCAAATCAATCACATGTCCATATGAGAGCAAATATATCGTGACCTATAGAATCTACAGTCTCGTTTCTTACGACGTTTGTTAAGCAAACTTTGACACACAATCCATGCAATTTATATGATGATATCGAGTTCCGTATCGAAATTAGATGCAGAAGTATCCAAGTCTCACGAAATACAAGGGTCAGCTTTGTCAAATCAATCACATGTCCATATGAGAGCAAATATATCGTGACCTATAGAATCTACAGTCTCGTTTCTTACGTCGTTTGTTAAGCAAACTTTGACACACACTCCATGCAATTTATATGATGATGTCGTGTTCCGTATCGAAATTAGATGCAGAAGCATCCAAGTCTCACGAAATACAAGGGTCAGCTTTGTCAAATCAATCACATGTCCATATGAGAGCAAATATATCGTCAGCTAAAGAATCTACAGTCTCGTTTCTTACGTCGTTTGTTAAGCAAACTTTGACACACAATCCATGCAATTTATATGATGATGTCGAGTTCCGTATCGAAATTAGATGCGGAAGCATCCAAGTCTGCCGAAATACAAGGCTCAGCTTTATCAAATCAATCACATGTCCATATGAGAGCAAATATATCGTGACCTATAGAATCTACAGTCTCGTTTCTTACGTCGTTTGGTAAGCAAACTTTGACACACAATCCATGCAATTTATATGATGATATCGTGTTCCGTATTGAAATTAGATGCAGAAGCACCAAGTCTCACGAAATACAAGGGTCAGCTTTGTCAAATCAATCACATGTCCATATGAGAGCAAATATATCGTCAGCTAAAGAATCTACAGTCTCGTTTCTTACGTCGTTTGTTAAGCAAACTTTGACACACAATCCATGCAATTTATATGATGATGTCGAGTTCCGTATCGAAATTAGATGCGGAAGCATCCAAGTCTGCCGAAATACAAGGCTCAGCTTTATCAAATCAATCACATGTCCATATGAGAGCAAATATATCGTGACCTATAGAATCTACAGTCTCGTTTCTTACGTCGTTTGGTAAGCAAACTTTGACACACAATCCATGCAATTTATATGATGATATCGTGTTCCGTATTGAAATTAGATGCAGAAGCACCAAGTCTCACGAAATACAAGGGTCAGCTTTGTCAAATCAATCACATGTCCATATGAGAGCAAATATATCGTGACCTAAAGAATCTACAGTCTCGTTTCTTACGTCGTTTGTTAAGCAAACTTTGACACACAATCCATGCAATTTATATGATGATATCGAGTTCCGTATCGAAATTAGATGCAGAAGCATCCAAGTCTTACGAAATACAAGGGTCAGCTTTGTCAAATCAATCACATGTCCATATGAGAGCAAATATATTGTGTCCTATAGAATCTACAGTCTCGTTTCTTACGTCGTTTGTTAAGCAAACTTTGACACACAATCCATGCAATTTATATGATGATATCGTGTTCCGTATTGAAATTAGATGCAGAAGCACCAAGTCTCACGAAATACAAGGGTCAGCTTTGTCAAATCAATCACATGTCCATATGAGAGCAAATATATCGTGACCTATAATATCTACAGTCTCGTTTCTTACGTCGTTTGTTAAGCAAACTTTGACACACAATCCATGCAATTTACATGATGATATCGTGTTCCGTATCGAAATTAGATGCAGAAGCATCCAAGTCTCACGAAATACAAGGGTCAGCTTTGTCAAATCAAACACATGTCCATATGAGAGCAAATATATCGTGACCTATAGAATCTACAGTCTCGTTTCTTACGTCGCTTGTTAAGCAAACTTTGACACACAATCCATGCAATTTATATGATGATATCGAGTTCCGTATCGAAATTAAATGCAGAAGCATCCAAGTCTTACGAAATACAAGGGTCAGCTTTGTCAAATCAATCACATGTCCATATGAGAGCAAATATATCGTGACCTATAGAATCTACAGTCTCGTTTCTTACGTCGTTTGTTAAGCAAACTTTGACACACAATCCATGCAATTTATATGATGATATCGTGTTCCGTATCGAAATTAGATGCAGAAGCATCCAAGTCTCACGAAATACAAGGGTCAGCTTTGTCAAATCAATCACATGTCCATATGAGAGCAAATATATCGTGACCTATAGAATCTACAGTCTCGTTTCTTACGTCGTTTGTTAAGCAAACTTTGACACACAATCCATGCAATTTATATGATGATATCGAGTTCCGTATCGAAATTAGATGCAGAAGCATCCAAGTCTTACGAAATACAAGGGTCAGCTTTGTCAAATCAATCACATGTCCATATGAGAGCAAATATATCGTCAGCTAAAGAATCTACAGTCTCGTTTCTTACGTCGTTTGTTAAGCAAACTTTGACACACAATCCATGCAATTTATATGATGATATCGTGTTCCGTATCGAAATTAGATGCAGAAGCATCCAAGTCTCACGAAATACAAGGGTCAGCTTTGTCAAATCAATCACATGTCCAAATGAGAGTAAATATATCGTGACCTATAGAATCTACAGTCTCGTTTCTTACGTCGTTTGTTAAGCAAACTTTGACACACAATCCATGCAATTTATATGATGATATCGAGTTCCGTATCGAAATTAGATGCAGAAGCATCCAAATCTCACGAAATACAAGGGTCAGCTTTGTCAAATCAATCACATGTCCATATGAGAGCAAATATATCGTCAGCTAAAGAATCTACAGTCTCGTTCCTTACGTCGTTTGTTAAGCAAACTTTGACACAATCCATGCAATTTATATGATGATATCGAGTTCCGTATCGAAATTAGATGCAGAAGCATCCAAGTCTTACGAAATACAAGGGTCAGCTTTGTCAAATCAATCACATGTCCATATGAGAGCAAATATATCGTGACCTATAGAATCTACAGTCTCGTTTCTTACGTCGTTAGTAAAGCAAACTTTGACACACAATCCATGCAATTTATATGATGATATCGAGTTCCGTATCGAAATTAGATGCAGAAGCATCCAAGTCTCCCGAAATGCAAGGGTCAGCATTGTCAAATCAATCACATGTCCATATGAGAGCAAATATATCGTGACCTATAGAATCTACAGTCTCGTTTCTTACGACGTTTGTTAAGCAAACTTTGACACACAATCCATGCAATTTATGTGATGATATCGAGTTCCGTATCGAAATTAGATGCAGAAGCATCCAAATCTCACGAAATACAAGGGTCAGCTTTGTCAAATCAAACACATGTCCATATGAGAGCAAGTATATCGTCAGCTATAGAATCTACAGTCTCGTTTCTTACGTCGTTTGTTAAGCAAACTTTGACACACAATCCATGCAATTTATATGATGATGTCGTGTTCCGTATCGAAATTAGATGCAGAAGCATCCAAGTCTCACGAAATACAAGGGTCAGCTTTGTCAAATCAATCACATGTCCATATGAGAGCAAATATATCGTCAGCTAAAGAATCTACAGTCTCGTTTCTTACGTCGTTTGTTAAGCAAACTTTGACACACAATCCATGCAATTTATATGATGATATCGAGTTCCGTATCGAAATTAGATGCAGAAGCATCCAAGTCTTACGAAATACAAGGGTCAGCTTTGTCAAATCAATCACATGTCCAAATGAGAGTAAATATATCGTGACCTATAATATCTACAGTCTCGTTTCTTACGTCGTTTGTTAAGCAAACTTTGACACACAATCCATGCAATTTATATGATGATATCGTGTTCCGTATCGAAATTAGATGCAGAAGCATCCAAGTCTCACGAAATACAAGGGTCAGCTTTGTCAAATCAATCACATGTCCATATGAGAGCAAATATATCGTGATCTATAGAATCTACAGTCTCGTTTCTTACGTCGTTTGTTAAGCAAACTTTGACACACAATCCATGCAATTTATATGATGATATCGTGTTCCGTATCGAAATTAGAAGCAGAAGCATCCAAGTCTCACGAAATACAAGGGTCAGCTTTGTCAAATCAATCACATGTCCATATGAGAGCAAATGTATCGTCAGCTAAAGAATCTACAGTCTCGTTTCTTACGTCGTTTGTTAAGCAAACTTTGACACACAATCCATGCAATTTATATGATGATATCGAGTTCCGTTTCGAAGATAGATGCAGAAGCATCCAAGTCTCAAGAAATACAAGGGTCAGCTTTATCAAATCAATCACATGTCCATATGAGAGCAAATATATCGTGACGTAAAGAATCTACAGTCTCGTTTCTTACGTCGTTTGTTAAGCAAACTTTGACACACAATCCATGCAATTTATATGATGATATCGAGTTCCGTATCGAAATTAGATGCAGAAGCATCCAAGTCTTACGAAATACAAGGGTCAGCTTTGTCAAATCAATCACATGTCCATATGAGAGCAAATATATCGTGACCTATAGAATCTACAGTCTCGTTTCTTACGTCGTTTGGTAAGCAAACTTTGACACACAATCCATGCAATTTATATGATGATGTCGTGTTCCGTATCGAAATTAGATGCAGAAGCATCCAAGTCTTACGAAATACAAGGGTCAGCTTTGTCAAATCAAACACATGTCCATATGAGAGCAAATATATCGTGACCTATAGAATCTACAGTCTCGTTTCTTACGTCGTTTGTTAAGCAAACTTTGACACACAATCCATGCAATTTATATGATGATGTCGAGTTCCGTATCGAAATTAGATGCAGAAGCATCCAAGTCTAACGAAATACAAGGGTCAGCTTTGTCAAATCAAACACATGTCCATATGATAGCAAATATATCGTGACCTATAGAATCTACAGTCTCGTTTCTTACGTCGTTAGTTAAGCAAACTTTGACATACAAGCCATGCAATTTATATGATGATGTCGAGTTCCGTATCGAAATTAGATGCAGAAGCATCCAAGTCTTACGAAATACAAGGGTCAGCATTGTCCAATCAATCACATGTCCATATGAGAGCAAATATATCGTGACCTATAGAATCTACAGTCTCGTTCCTTACGTCGTTTGTTAAGCAAACTTTGACACACAATCCATGCAATTTATATGATGATGTCGAGTTCCGTTTCGAAGATAGATGCAGAAGCATCCAAGTCTCAAGAAATACAAGGGTCAGCTTTATCAAATCAATCACATGTCCATATGAGAGCAAATATATCGTGACCTATAGAATCTACAGTCTCGTTTCTTACGTCGTTTGTTAAGCAAACTTTGACACACAATCCATGCAATCTATATGATGATATCGAGTTCCGTATCGAAATAAGATGCAGAAGCATCCAAGTCTCACGAAATACAAGAGTCAGCTTTGTCAAATCAATCACATGTCCATATGAGAGCAAATATATCGTGACCTATAGAATCTACAGTCTCGTTTCTTACGTCGTTTGTTAAGCAAACTTTGACACACAATCCATGCAATTTATATGATGATATCGTGTTCCGTATCGAAATTAGATGCAGAAGCATCCAAGTCTCACGAAATACAAGGGCCAGCTTTGTCAAATCAATCACATGTCCATATGAGAGCAAATATATCGTGACCTATAGAATCTACAGTCTCGTTTCTTACGTCGTTTGTTAAGCAAACTTTGACACACAATCCATGCAATCTATATGATGATATCGAGTTCCGTATCGAAATAAGATGCAGAAGCATCCAAATCTCACGAAATACAAGGGTCAGCTTTGTCAAATCAATCACATGTCCATATGAGAGCAAATATATCGTGACCTATAGAATCTACAGTCTCGTTTCTTACGTCGTTTGTTAAGCAAACTTTGACACACAATCCATGCAATCTATATGATGATATCGAGTTCCGTATCGAAATAAGATGCAGAAGCATCCAAGTCTCACGAAATACAAGAGTCAGCTTTGTCAAATCAATCACATGTCCATATGAGAGCAAATATATCGTGACCTATAATATCTACAGTCTCGTTTCTTACGTCGTTTGTTAAGCAAACTTTGACACACAATCCATGCAATTTATATGATGATATCGTGTTCCGTATCGAAATTAGATGCAGAAGCATCCAAGTCTTACGAAATACAAGGGTCAGCTTTGTCAAATCAATCACATGTCCATATGAGAGCAAATATATCGTGACCTATAGAATCTAGAGTCTCGTTTCTTACGTCGTTTGTTAAGCAAACTTTGACACACAATCCATGCAATTTATATGATGATATCGAGTTCCGTTTCGAAGATAGATGCAGAAGCATCCAAGTCTTACGAAATACAAGGGTCAGCTTTGTCAAATCAATCACATGTCCATATGAGAGCAAATATATCGTGATCTATAGAATCTACAGTCTCGTTTCTTACGTCGTTTGGTAAGCAAACTTTGACACACAATCCATGCAATTTATATGATGATATCGTGTTCCGTATCGAAATTAGATGCAGAAGCATCCAAGTCTTACGAAATACAAGGGTCAGCTTTGTCAAATCAATCACATGTCCATATGAGAGCAAATATATCGTGACCTATAGAATCTAGAGTCTCGTTTCTTACGTCGTTTGTTAAGCAAACTTTGACACACAATCCATGCAATTTATATGATGATATCGAGTTCCGTTTCGAAGATAGATGCAGAAGCATCCAAGTCTTACGAAATACAAGGGTCAGCTTTGTCAAATCAATCACATGTCCATATGAGAGCAAATATATCGTGACCTATAGAATCTACAGTCTCGTTTCTTACGTCGTTTGTTAAGCAAACTTTGACACACAATCCATGCAATCTATATGATGATATCGAGTTCCGTATCGAAATAAGATGCAGAAGCATCCAAGTCTCACGAAATACAAGAGTCAGCTTTGTCAAATCAATCACATGTCCATATGAGAGCAAATATATCGTGACCTATAATATCTACAGTCTCGTTTCTTACGTCGTTTGTTAAGCAAACTTTGACACACAATCCATGCAATTTATATGATGATATCGTGTTCCGTATCGAAATTAGATGCAGAAGCATCCAAGTCTTACGAAATACAAGGGTCAGCTTTGTCAAATCAATCACATGTCCATATGAGAGCAAATATATCGTGACCTATAATATCTACAGTCTCGTTTCTTACGTCGTTTGTTAAGCAAACTTTGACACACAATCCATGCAATTTATATGATGATATCGAGTTCCGTATCGAAATTAGGTGCAGAAGCATCCAAGTCTCATGAAATACAAGGCTCAGCTTTATCAAATCAATCACATGTCCATATGAGAGCAAATATATCGTGACCTATAGAATCTACAGTCTCGTTTCTTACGTCGTTTGGTAAGCAAACTTTGACACACAATCCATGCAATTTATATGATGATATCGAGTTCCGTTTCGAAGATAGATGCAGAAGCATCCAAGTCTTACGAAATACAAGGGTCAGCTTTGTCAAATCAATCACATGTCCATATGAGAGCAAATATATCGTGATCTATAGAATCTACAGTCTCGTTTCTTACGTCGTTTGGTAAGCAAACTTTGACACACAATCCATGCAATTTATATGATGATATCGAGTTCCGTTTCGAAGATAGATGCAGAAGCATCCAAGTCTCACGAAATACAAGGGCCAGCTTTGTCAAATCAATCACATGTCCATATGAGAGCAAATATATCGTGACCTATAATATCTACAGTCTCGTTTCTTACGTCGTTTGTTAAGCAAACTTTGACACACAATACATGCAATTTATATGATGATATCGAGTTCCGTATCGAAATTAGATGCAGAAGCATCCAAGTCTTACGAAATACAAGGGTCAGCTTTGTCAAATCAATCACGTGTCCATATGAGAGCAAATATATCGTGACCTATAGAATCTACAGTCTCGTTTCTTACGTCGCTTGTTAAGCAAACTTTGACACACAATCCATGCAATTTATATGATGATATCGAGTTCCGTATCGAAATTAGATGCAGAAGCATCCAAGTCTCCCGAAGTACAAGGGTCAGCATTGTCAAATCAATCACATGTCCATATGAGAGTAAATATATCGTGACCTATAGAATCTACAGTCTCGTTTCTTACGTCGTTTGTAAAGCAAACTTTGACACACAATCCATGCAATTTATATGATGATGTCGAGTTCCGTATCGAAATTAGATGCAGAAGCATCCAAGTCTCACGAAATACAAGGGTCAGCTTTGTCAAATCAATCACATGTCCATATAAGAGCAAATATATCGTGACCTATAGAATCTACAGTCTCGTTTCTTACGACGTTTGTTAAGCAAACTTTGACACACAATCCATGCAATTTATATGATGATATCGAGTTCCGTATCGAAATTAGATGCAGAAGCATCCAAGTCTCACGAAATACAAGGGTCAGTTTTGTCAAATCAATCACATGTCCATATGAGAGCAAATATATCGTCAGCTAAAGAATCTACAGTCTCGTTTCTTACGTCGTTTGTTAAGCAAACTTTGACACACAATCCATGCAATTTATATGATGATATCGAGTTCCGTATCGAAATTAGATGCAGAAGCATCCAAGTCTCACGAAATACAAGGGTCAGCTTTGTCAAATCAATCACATGTCCATATGAGAGCAAATATATCGTGACCTATAGAATCTACAGTCTCGTTTCTTACGACGTTTGTTAAGCAAACTTTGACACACAATCCATGCAATTTATATGATGATATCGAGTTCCGTATCGAAATTAGATGCAGAAGCATCCAAGTCTTACGAAATACAAGGGTCAGCTTTGTCAAATCAATCACATGTCCATATGAGAGCAAATATATCGTGACCTATAGAATCTACAGTCTCGTTTCTTACGTCGTTTGTTAAGCAAACTTTGACACACAATCCATGCAATTTATATGATGATATCGAGTTCCGTTTCGAAGATAGATGCAGAAGCATCCAAGTCTCACGAAATACAAGGGTCAGCTTTGTCAAATCAATCACATGTCCATATGAGAGCAAATATATCGTGACCTAAAGAATCTACAGTCTCGTTTCTTACGACGTTTGTTAAGCAAACTTTGACACACAATCCATGCAATTTATATGATGATATCGAGTTCCGTTTCGAAGATAGATGCAGAAGCATCCAAGTCTCACGAAATACAAGGGTCAGCTTTGTCAAATCAATCACATGTCCATATGAGAGCAAATATATCGTGACCTAAAGAATCTACAGTCTCGTTTCTTACGTCGTTTGTTAAGCAAACTTTGACACACAATCCATGCAATTTATATGATGATGTCGAGTTCCGTATCGAAATTAGATGCAGAAGCATCCAAGTCTCACGAAATACAAGGGTCAGCTTTGTCAAATCAATCACATGTCCATATGAGAGCAAATATATCGTGACCTATAGAATCTACAGTCTCGTTTCTTACGACGTTTGTTAAGCAAACTTTGACACACAATCCATGCAATTTATATGATGATATCGAGTTCCGTATCGAAATTAGATGCAGAAGCATCCAAGTCTCACGAAATACAAGGGTCAGCTTTGTCAAATCAATCACATGTCCATATGAGAGCAAATATATCGTCAGCTAAAGAATCTACAGTCTCGTTTCTTACGTCGTTTGTTAAGCAAACTTTGACACACAATCCATGCAATTTATATGATGATATCGAGTTCCGTATCGAAATTAGATGCAGAAGCATCCAAGTCTCACGAAATACAAGGGTCAGCTTTGTCAAATCAATCACATGTCCATATGAGAGCAAATATATCGTGACCTATAGAATCTACAGTCTCGTTTCTTACGACGTTTGTTAAGCAAACTTTGACACACAATCCATGCAATTTATATGATGATATCGAGTTCCGTATCGAAATTAGATGCAGAAGCATCCAAATCTCACGAAATACAAGGGTCAGCTTTGTCAAATCAATCACATGTCCATATGAGAGCAAATATATCGTCAGCTAAAGAATCTACAGTCTCGTTTCTTACGTCGTTTGTTAAGCAAACTTTGACACACAATCCATGCAATTTATATGATGATATCGAGTTCCGTATCGAAATTAGATGCAGAAGCATCCAAGTCTTACGAAATACAAGGGTCAGCTTTGTCAAATCAATCACATGTCCATATGAGAGCAAATATATCGTGACCTATAGAATCTACAGTCTCGTTTCTTACGTCGTTTGTTAAGCAAACTTTGACACACAATCCATGCAATTTATATGATGATATCGTGTTCCGTATTGAAATTAGATGCAGAAGCACCAAGTCTCACGAAATACAAGGGTCAGCTTTGTCAAATCAATCACATGTCCATATGAGAGCAAATATATCGTGTCCTATAGAATCTACAGTCTCGTTTCTTACGTCGTTTGTTAAGCAAACTTTGACACACAATCCATGCAATTTATAAGATGATATCGAGATCCGTATCGAAATTAGATACAGAAGCATCCAAGTCTTACGAAATACAAGGGTCAGCTTTGTCAAATCAATCACATGTCCATATGAGAGCAAATATATCGTGTCCTATAGAATCTACAGTCTCGTTTCTTACGTCGTTTGTTAAGCAAACTTTGACACACAATCCATGCAATTTATAAGATGATATCGAGATCCGTATCGAAATTAGATACAGAAGCATCCAAGTCTCACGAAATACAAGGGTCAGCTTTGTCAAATCAATCACATGTCCATATGAGAGCAAATATATCGTGTCCTATAGAATCTACAGTCTCGTTTCTTACGTCGTTTGTTAAGCAAACTTTGACACACAATCCATGCAATTTACATGATGATATCGTGTTCCGTATCGAAATTAGATGCAGAAGCATCCAAGTCTCACGAAATACAAGGGTCAGCTTTGTCAAATCAAACACATGTCCATATGAGAGCAAATATATCGTGACCTATAGAATCTACAGTCTCGTTTCTTACGTCGTTTGTTAAGCAAACTTTGACACACAATCCATGCAATTTATATGATGATATCGTGTTCCGTATCGAAATTAGATGCAGAAGCATCCAAGTCTCACGAAATACAAGGGTCAGCTTTGTCAAATCAATCACATGTCCATATGAGAGCAAATATATCGTGACCTATAGAATCAACAGTCTCGTTTCTTACGTCGTTTGTTAAGCAAACTTTGACACACAATCCATGCAATTTATATGATGATGTCGTGTTCCGTATCGAAATTAGATGCAGAAGCATCCAAATCTCACGAAATACAAGCTTTGTCAAATCAATCACATGTCCATATGAGAGCAAATATATCGTGACCTATAATATCTACAGTCTCGTTTCTTACGTCGTTTGTTAAGCAAACTTTGACACACAATCCATGCAATTTATATGATGATATCGAGTTCCGTATCGAAATTAGATGCAGAAGCATCCAAATCTCACGAAATACAAGGGTCAGCTTTGTCAAATCAATCACATGTCCATATGAGAGCAAATATATCGTGTCCTATAGAATCTACAGTCTCGTTTCTAACGTCGTTTGTTAAGCAAACTTTGACACACAATCCATGCAATTTATATGATGATATCGAGTTCCGTTTCGAAGATAGATGCAGAAGCATCCAAGTCTTACGAAATACAAGGGTCAGCTTTGTCAAATCAATCACATGTCCATATGAGAGCAAATATATCGTGATCTATAGAATCTACAGTCTCGTTTCTTACGTCGTTTGGTAAGCAAACTTTGACACACAATCCATGCAATTTATATGATGATATCGAGTTCCGTTTCGAAGATAGATGCAGAAGCATCCAAGTCTCACGAAATACAAGGGCCAGCTTTGTCAAATCAATCACATGTCCATATGAGAGCAAATATATCGTGACCTATAATATCTACAGTCTCGTTTCTTACGTCGTTTGTTAAGCAAACTTTGACACACAATACATGCAATTTATATGATGATATCGAGTTCCGTATCGAAATTAGATGCAGAAGCATCCAAGTCTTACGAAATACAAGGGTCAGCTTTGTCAAATCAATCACGTGTCCATATGAGAGCAAATATATCGTGACCTATAGAATCTACAGTCTCGTTTCTTACGTCGCTTGTTAAGCAAACTTTGACACACAATCCATGCAATTTATATGATGATATCGAGTTCCGTATCGAAATTAGATGCAGAAGCATCCAAGTCTCCCGAAGTACAAGGGTCAGCATTGTCAAATCAATCACATGTCCATATGAGAGTAAATATATCGTGACCTATAGAATCTACAGTCTCGTTTCTTACGTCGTTTGTTAAGCAAACTTTGACACACAATCCATGCAATTTATATGATGATATCGAGTTCCGTATCGAAATTAGATGCAGAAGCATCCAAGTCTTACGAAATACAAGGGTCAGCTTTGTCAAATCAATCACATGTCCATATGAGAGCAAATATATCGTGACCTATAGAATCTACAGTCTCGTTTTTTACGTCGTTTGTAAAGCAAACTTTGACACACAATCCATGCAATTTATATGATGATATCGAGTTCCGTTTCGAAGATAGATGCAGAAGCATCCAAGTCTCACGAAATACAAGGGTCAGCTTTGTCAAATCAATCACATGTCCATATGAGAGTAAATATATCGTGACCTATAGAATCTACAGTCTCGTTTCTTACGTCGTTTGTTAAGCAAACTTTGACACACAATCCATGCAATTTATATGATGATATCGAGTTCCGTATCGAAATTAGATGCAGAAGCATCCAAGTCTCACGAAATACAAGGGTCAGCTTTGTCAAATCAATCACATGTCCATATGAGAGCAAATATATCGTGACCTAAAGAATCTACAGTCTCGTTTCTTACGTCGTTTGTTAAGCAAACTTTGACACACAATCCATGCAATTTATATGATGATGTCGAGTTCCGTATCGAAATTAGATGCAGAAGCATCCAAGTCTCACGAAATACAAGGGTCAGCTTTGTCAAATCAATCACATGTCCATATGAGAGCAAATATATCGTGACCTATAGAATCTACAGTCTCGTTTCTTACGACGTTTGTTAAGCAAACTTTGACACACAATCCATGCAATTTATATGATGATATCGAGTTCCGTATCGAAATTAGATGCAGAAGCATCCAAATCTCACGAAATACAAGGGTCAGCTTTGTCAAATCAATCACATGTCCATATGAGAGCAAATATATCGTGACCTAAAGAATCTACAGTCTCGTTTCTTACGTCGTTTGTTAAGCAAACTTTGACACACAATCCATGCAATTTATATGATGATGTCGAGTTCCGTATCGAAATTAGATGCAGAAGCATCCAAGTCTCACGAAATACAAGGGTCAGCTTTGTCAAATCAATCACGTGTCCATATGAGAGCAAATATATCGTGACCTATAGAATCTACAGTCTCGTTTCTTACGTCGCTTGTTAAGCAAACTTTGACACACAATCCATGCAATTTATATGATGATATCGAGTTCCGTATCGAAATTAGATGCAGAAGCATCCAAATCTCACGAAATACAAGGGTCAGCTTTGTCAAATCAATCACATGTCCATATGAGAGCAAATATATCGTGACCTAAAGAATCTACAGTCTCGTTTCTTACGTCGTTTGTTAAGCAAACTTCGACACACAATCCATGCAATTTATATGATGATGTCGAGTTCCCTATCGAAATTAGATGCAGAAGCATCCAAGTCTCACGAAATACAAGGGTCAGCTTTGTCAAATCAATCACGTGTCCATATGAGAGCAAATATATCGTGACCTATAGAATCTACAGTCTCGTTTCTTACGTCGCTTGTTAAGCAAACTTTGACACACAATCCATGCAATTTATATGATGATATCGAGTTCCGTATCGAAATTAGATGCAGAAGCATCCAAATCTCACGAAATACAAGGGTCAGCTTTGTCAAATCAATCACATGTCCATATGAGAGCAAATATATCGTGACCTATAGAATCTACAGTCTCGTTTCTTACGTCGTTTGTTAAGCAAACTTTGACACACAATCCATGCAATTTATATGATGATATCGTGTTCCGTATTGAAATTAGATGCAGAAGCACCAAGTCTCACGAAATACAAGGGTCAGCTTTGTCAAATCAATCACATGTCCATATGAGAGCAAATATATCGTCAGCTAAAGAATCTACAGTCTCGTTCCTTACGTCGTTTGTTAAGCAAACTTTGACACACAATCCATGCAATTTATATGATGATGTCGAGTTCCGTATCGAAATTAGATGCAGAAGCATCCAAGTCTCACGAAATACAAGGGTCAGCTTTGTCAAATTAATCACATGTCCATATGAGAGCAAATATATCGTCAGCTAAAGAATCTACAGTCTCGTTTCTTACGTCGTTTGTTAAGCAAACTTTGACACACAATCCATGCAATTTATATGATGATATCGAGTTCCGTATCGAAATTAGATGCAGAAGCATCCAAGTCTTAAGAAATACAAGGGTCAGCTTTGTCAAATCAATCACATGTCCATATGAGAGCAAATATATCGTGACCTATAGAATCTACAGTCTCGTTTCTTACGTCGTTTGTTAAGCAAACTTTGACACACAATCCATGCAATTTACATGATGATATCGTGTTCCGTATCGAAATTAGATACAGAAGCATCCAAGTCTTACGAAATACAAGGGTCAGCTTTGTCAAATCAATCACATGTCCATATGAGAGCAAATATATCGTGACCTATAGAATCTACAGTCTCGTTCCTTACGTCGTTTGTTAAGCAAACTTTGACACACAATCCATGCAATTTATATGATGATGTCGAGTTCCGTATCGAAATTAGATGCAGAAGCATCCAAGTCTTACGAAATACAAGGGTCAGCTTTGTCAAATCAATCACATGTCCATATGAGAGCAAATATATCGTGTCCTATAGAATCTACAGTCTCGTTTCTTACGTCGTTTGTTAAGCAAACTTTGACACACAATCCATGCAATTTACATGATGATATCGTGTTCCGTATCGAAATTAGATGCAGAAGCATCCAAATCTCACGAAATACAAGGGTCAGCTTTGTCAAATCAATCACATGTCCATATGAGAGCAAATATATCGTGACCTATAATATCTACAGTCTCGTTTCTTACGTCGTTTGTTAAGCAAACTTTGACACACAATCCATGCAATTTATAAGATGATATCGAGATCCGTATCGAAATTAGATACAGAAGCATCCAAGTCTCACGAAATACAAGGGTCAGCTTTGTCAAATCAATCACATGTCCATATGAGAGTAAATATATCGTGACCTATAGAATCTACAGTCTCGTTTCTTACGTCGTTTGTTAAGCAAACTTTGACACACAATCCATGCAATTTACATGATGATATCGTGTTCCGTATCGAAATTAGATGCAGAAGCATCCAAGTCTCACGAAATACAAGGGTCAGCTTTGTCAAATCAAACACATGTCCATATGAGAGCAAATATATCGTGACCTATAGAATCTACAGTCTCGTTTCTTACGTCGCTTGTTAAGCAAACTTTGACACACAATCCATGCAATTTATATGATGATATCGAGTTCCGTATCGAAATTAAATGCAGAAGCATCCAAGTCTTACGAAATACAAGGGTCAGCTTTGTCAAATCAATCACATGTCCATATGAGAGCAAATATATCGTGACCTATAGAATCTACAGTCTCGTTTCTTACGTCGATTGTTAAGCAAACTTTGACACACAAGCCATGCAATTTATATGATGATATCGTGTTCCGTATCGAAATTAGATGCAGAAGCATCCAAGTCTCACGAAATACAAGGGTCAGCTTTGTCAAATCAATCACATGTCCATATGAGAGCAAATATATCGTGACCTATAGAATCTACAGTCTCGTTTCTTACGTCGTTTATTAAGCAAACTTTGACACACAATCCATGCAATTTATATGATGATATCGAGTTCCGTATCGAAATTAGATGCAGAAGCATCCAAGTCTTACGAAATACAAGGGTCAGCTTTGTCAAATCAATCACATGTCCATATGAGAGCAAATATATCGTCAGCTAAAGAATCTACAGTCTCGTTTCTTACGTCGTTTGTTAAGCAAACTTTGACACACAATCCATGCAATTTATATGATGATATCGAGTTCCGTATCGAAATTAGATGCAGAAGCATCCAAATCTCACGAAATACAAGGGTCAGCTTTGTCAAATCAATCACATGTCCATATGAGAGCAAATATATCGTGACCTATAGAATCTACAGTCTCGTTTCTTACGTCGTTTGTTAAGCAAACTTTGACACACAATCCATGCAATTTATATGATGATATCGTGTTCCGTATCGAAATTAGATGCAGAAGCATCCAAGTCTCACGAAATACAAGGGTCAGCTTTGTCAAATCAATCACATGTCCATATGAGAGCAAATATATCGTGACCTATAGAATCTACAGTCTCGTTTCTTACGTCGTTTGTTAAGCAAACTTTGACACACAATCCATGCAATTTATATGATGATATCGTGTTCCGTATCGAAATTAGATGCAAAAGCATCCAAGTCTCACGAAATACAAGGGTCAGCTTTGTCAAATCAATCATATGTCCATATGAGAGCAAATATATCGTGACCTATAGAATCTACAGTCTCGTTTCTTACGTCGTTTGTTAAGCACACTTTGACACACAATCCATGCAATTTATATGATGATATCGTGTTCCATATCGAAATTAGATGCAGAAGCATCCAAGTCTCACGAAATACAAGGGTCAGCTTTGTCAAATCAATCACATGTCCATATGAGAGCAAATATATCGTGACCTATAGAATCTACAGTCTCGTTTCTTACGTCGTTTGTTAAGCAAACTTTGACACACAATCCATGCAATTTATATGATGATATCGTGTTCCGTATCGAAATTAGATGCAGAAGCATCCAAGTCTCACGAAATACAAGGGTCAGCTTTGTCAAATCAATCACATGTCCATATGAGAGCAAATATATCGTGACCTATAGAATCTACAGTCTCGTTTCTTACGTCGTTTGTTAAGCAAACTTTGACACACAATCCATGCAATTTATATGATGATATCGTGTTCCGTATCGAAATTAGATGCAAAAGCATCCAAGTCTCACGAAATACAAGGGTCAGCTTTGTCAAATCAATCACATGTCCATATGAGAGCAAATATATCGTGACCTATAGAATCTACAGTCTCGTTTCTTACGTCGTTTGTTAAGCACACTTTGACACACAATCCATGCAATTTATATGATGATATCGTGTTCCATATCGAAATTAGATGCAGAAGCATCCAAGTCTCACGAAATACAAGGGTCAGCTTTGTCAAATCAATCACATGTCCATATGAGAGCAAATATATCGTGACCTATAGAATCTACAGTCTCGTTTCTTACGTCGTTTGTTAAGCAAACTTTGACACACAATCCATGCAATTTATATGATGATATCGTGTTCCGTATCGAAATTAGATGCAGAAGCATCCAAGTCTCACGAAATACAAGGGTCAGCTTTGTCAAATCAATCACATGTCCATATGAGAGCAAATATATCGTGACCTATAGAATCTACAGTCTCGTTTCTTACGTCGTTTGTTAAGCAAACTTTGACACACAATCCATGCAATTTATATGATGATATCGTGTTCCGTATCGAAATTAGATGCAAAAGCATCCAAGTCTCACGAAATACAAGGGTCAGCTTTGTCAAATCAATCACATGTCCATATGAGAGCAAATATATCGTGACCTATAGAATCTACAGTCTCGTTTCTTACGTCGTTTGTTAAGCACACTTTGACACACAATCCATGCAATTTATATGATGATATCGTGTTCCATATCGAAATTAGATGCAGAAGCATCCAAGTCTCACGAAATACAAGGGTCAGCTTTGTCAAATCAATCACATGTCCATATGAGAGCAAATATATCGTCAGCTAAAGAATCTAATCCATGCAAGTCTCATGAAATACAGGGGTCAGCTTTGTCAAATCAAACACATGTCCATATGAGAGCAAGTATATCGTCAGCTATAGAATCTACAGTCTCGTTTCTTACGTCGTTTGTCAAGCAAACTTTGACACACAATCCATGCAATTTATATGATGATATCGTGTTCCGTATCGAAATTAGATGCAGAAGCATCCAAGTCTCACGAAATACAAGGGTCAGCTTTGTCAAATCAAACACATGTCCATATGAGAGCAAATATATCGTGACCTATTGAATCTACAGTCTCGTTCCTTACGTCGTTTGTTAAGCAAACTTTGACACACAATCCATGCAATTTATATGATGATATCGAGTTCCGTTTAAATGCAGAAGCATCCAAATCTCACGAAATACAAGGGTCAGCTTTGTCAAATCAAACACATGTCCATATGAGAGTAAATATATCGTGACCTATAGAATCTACAGTCTCGTTTCTTACGACGTTTGTTAAGCAATCTGTTAACGTCAAAGTTAACTGCTCTGGTCACCCTATTTCCAATTTCTAATTTTTAGCTTTTTTCCTAAAATTGCATCTCTCTCTCTGTACTAAAATGCATAATTCTCTTTTCTATTGGTCTGTCCTTTTTCCTTTATTGTAAATAAAATCACTTCTTGTTTAACCATCAAACGCATTGTTCGTGGTAAGAATTGTTCCAAAATCCTTCTAAATTGCTTCAATAAATTCCAATATTGTTCACTTCCTTCGCTGAAAAAAATCTTGTGTTTTTCTTTTTATTTTCTTTTTCATGCGAGTTTAAGTGGAAATCCTTTCTAATCCAAAGAAAGTTTTCCCACCATCTGCAACAACTAACCATCCCAGCTATTCTAGGAAAATCCATATTTGGCATTTTCATTTTGGTCCTTCGAGCCGGATGTTTGGATAAGTGTTGCTAAAAATTCACAAACTTCATCTGTTTATTCCATAAATCATCAAAAAAACAAGGTAAGTTTGTGCTTTATTTCCAAAGTGAACAATAGTGCATAAATTCAGTGTCGTGTTCAAGTGCGTTTTGCCGACGGCAATTGGTTTTTTCATTTTTTTCAACGCACAGTGTTCTATATTCAAAGTGTAAATTTCTGCAATTTATTTTTTCAAAGAACACAACACTTTTCAATTCCAATTCAACAATAAATTTTGGTGGAATATTCTTTTATTTTATTTCAAATTATTATTTTCAGTCTTTATATTTATTTATAATTTTTTCTTATTTATATTACGATAAATAAGTGTTTAAATTATCATAAATTTATTTTTCCCCATACGCGACAGTGTGTTTGCTTCTTTTATTCTTTTCGTTGTTCATATTTGCCGCGAGAATTTAGTACCAACTCCCTTTGTACGTGTTTGTTGGTGTGTTATTTTCTTATTTTTCGATCTTCGATCATAATTCCATAAGTGTTGTTGCTGTTAGAGTTCTAATTTCAATAGTCTCCTAACAGCAGAACCATTCGTTCTCACATAACACACATTCGTACATACATACATTCATTCCACTGTTTGCTTGTTGGTCTCTGTTCGTTCGTTTGGCCAACCAACCAACCAGTGTCTCTTGGTGTTCTCTTTAATTGTGCGTACACCCTACAGCAAGCCCGTTTGTATGGTCGGACTACAATTTGTGTGTAACATCTATATATATTATTACGTATCAACGTGTATATATACGAGGTGTCGAGACACTTATTTCTTTTCGATTTGTGGTTCACCATATTGCCGCTAGGGGGCGCTGTATACATACAAGAATATACAGGAAAACTTAATTTCTTCATTACTTTTTCAAATATTTCGGAGTTTTCTTGGTTCATTTTGGACATTCATATACAGTGTATTATTTTTTCTGTGTGCTTATCATTAGTTCGCCTTACAACCAGTAGAGGGCGCTCTTTAAATACGAAAAATCCATACAAACCTTGATTTTTTCGATAATTTTTCAAATATTTCTAGTTTTTCTTGGTACGTTTTGGATATTCCGATAATATATATCGTTTCTTCGTAGGCGCTTACTCATAATTCATCCGACCGCCGCTAGAGGGCGCTCTGTAAACAATAAAATACATAGAAAAACTTAAGTTTTTCATCCTTTTAGCCAAACATTTCAGGTTTTTTGTTGTCCTTTGGGACAGTCACCCTCTGTCTTTATTTTCTACGCGCGAACTCATCAGTAGTTCAACCTAGTACCGCTAGGTGGCGCTTCGAAACTACGCAAATACAAAGAAACCCTTAGTTTTTCAATATTTTTTGGAGATTTTTCAGAGGTTTTGCTGTTTTTTGGTTATTTGTCCACTGTCTTTGCTGACTTTAGTGGTTCTCATCCGTAGTTCAGTTTTCCGCCACTAGGTGTCGCACCAGAAAAAGAAACTACGCTCAAATCTTAATTATTTCTGAATTTTTCCAAACTTCTTCCAGATTTTTTGTTACATATTCAGCAATTTCATTTGAATTCTGTAACCCCAGCTGTTTTTATAGTAGAAAAGCGGGAAAATCTGTTCATTTCCTTGGAAAAATATAAGTTTTTCGACCGTTTTCCCTAAAATCTACATAAATTCGTTACGAAAATCATCCTTGCTCTTCATTTTCTGAAAGGTATTTCCATATTTTCTGGTATTTTTGGTTATCTTTCCTCATTTTTTCCTGAAAAATCATGTCTTTGGAAGCCTTTATTCGTCAGGCTGACCGTTTGGTCACCTTTAACGCCGATGTGGTCGGTGGTAATATTCCCTTAACGTCTTCCCACTTCATACAGATCCACATTTCTGAAGTGAAGTCCATGTGGGTCGAGATCAAGTCGGCATATGAGCGATTCATGTCCGATCGTGCTAACGAGGAACAGAATGTGGAAGATGAAGAAGAGGAAGAAGGGGCAGAGGCTGCTTCCGAGCTGGAGACTTTCAAGGCGAAATACAATAGCGCCTATATAACTTATTGTGAGTGCTTGGGCCGCCTGTCCCAGCTGTCTGAAGAATTTCAGAGTCAGACAGTTCCCAAAGAGCCTTCAGTTTCTCCTCCGAATCCGTCGCCCCAGACTCCCAATTTTAGTGTATCTCACGATCACTGTTCCAACTATTCTTTCAAGCTCCCTCCATGTGATACCGAAGTCTTCAATGGGGATTATATGTCATGGCCTACTTTCCGAGACATGTTCACGGCCGTGTACATTAAGAATTCCGGGCTCAGTCCAGTTGAGCGATTGTTCCATTTAACCCAGAAGACTAAAGGTGAAGCGAGGGATATAGTTCAACGTGCACCTTTGACCAATCAAGGTTTTCAGCTTGCTTGGAAAAATTTGTGCGATCGTTTCGAAAATAAACGAATTCTGGTTAATGGCCAATTAAAGGTCCTATTCAATCTTCCGTCTATCAAATCCGAGTCTGCGGATGCAATTAAATCATTGCAACGCGACATAAATTCTTGCATTGCTGCGCTATCTTTGTACGATATTGACGTCAAAAGTTGGGATCCAATATTCGTTTTCCTTTGTTCAAATCGTCTTCCTGACTCAACTTTGACGCTTTGGGAACAAGGTTTGGCAGATAAAACCGCCATTCCAAAGTGGGCGGACCTTGATTCTTTCCTTACGAATCGATATCGTACGCTTGAGTCCGTTTCCGAGATGCGCAGTCATTCGAGGTCAGATGGTCATAAACCTACTTCCAGTTTAAATTCTAAAAGTTCGAAGCTCAGTTCATTTCAGACAAAAGTTACGGTTCCTAAATGTCCTCTATGCACTAATTCCGCTCATATAATTCGAAAATGTCCCAGATTCATTGCGATGGACGTAAAACAACGTGTGGCTGAGATAAAGAAACAAGGTCTTTGTCTAAATTGCTTTTCAAAGAGTCATCACGTCAAAAATTGCACTAGCAAGAATAATTGTCTTCAGTGCCAGAGGCGGCACAACACTATGCTGCATGGTCTTTCTTCCAATCCACCCGCGAGTTCTACAAATTTGAACGCAAACTCCACTCCATTTTCTCCGAATCCTGTACAGTCCACTAGTTCTGGGGGTGGAGTCATTCAAACCTGTTTCGCTTCAAGTTCTCGGAGTGTTTTATTGGGAACCGCATTGGTAAATGTGTTGCACTTAGGGGTATCGTATCACGCTCGTGTACTCCTAGATTCCGGTTCTCAAGGCACATTCATATCTGAACGATTCTTCAATAAATTAAAGCTTCCTTATCAGCGTACAAACGTTCAGATTTCTGGCCTCAATAGTTCGACTGCGGCTTCCGTTCGGAAGATATGTTCTGTTGTGTTGTCCTCTCGATTCGATAGTTCAGTACAGCTCTCCGTGCAAGCACTTGTGGTTCCGCAATTGTCTGGAAACCTTCCTTCACACACATTACCAGCATCTTTATTCTCTCGACTTCCTTCAATCGAGTTAGCTGATCCACACTTCTTTAAAAGCTCAAACATCGACCTTTTGATAGGCGGTGACTTCCTTCCTGACATTATCCGCGCTGGGGTAATGCAAAATGTTTGCGACACGTTGATTGGTCAAGAAACCATCTTTGGATGGATTCTCACTGGCCCCGTTCCTACTTCTTCTACATCATCAACCTTAGTTTCGAATTTTTGTGAGATCTCCTTAGACAAAGAGATTTGTCGTTTCTGGGAGGTGGAGAGCCTTCCTAAAAGAAAGTTCCCTTCAGATTCCGACAAATTCTGCGAGGAGCTTTATGTTTCTACTACCAAGAGGAATAAAGATGGTCGTTATGTTGTGCGTCTTCCTTTCAAGCAAGGATTTCCAGAAAAAATTAGCATTGGTCAGTCTCGTTCAAAAGCCGTAACACAATTCCTTCGTAATGAGATTCGCTTACTCCGAAATTCAGATTTCAAACCAAAGTATGATCAGGTACTCAATGAGTACGTTCAATTGAAACACATGGTTCCAGTTCCGGCTCCGTGTACTGATAGTGATTCTCGCCATTATTATTTACCGCATCACGCGGTCATTAAGCCAGAGCGTTCGACCACTAAAGTTCGCGTGGTCTTTAATGCTTCTTCCGTTACGTCTAATGGTCAAAGTCTCAATGACGTTTTGCACACTGGTCCGGTGTTGCAATCTGACTTGACCACTTTACTTCTCAAATGGCGTCTCTTCCGATATGTGTTCAATGCGGACATTGAGAAAATGTACCGCCAGATTCTTGTTCATCCAGATCATACTCCATTTCAACGAATTATATTCCGCAACCACCCAGGTGAGACCATTCATGATTTCGAGTTGCAAACTGTCACCTTTGGTGTCAATTGTGCTCCGTACTTGGCTATTCGCACCCTTCTCCAACTTGCTGACGATGTTCAAGAGATATATCCAACTGCAAGTGAGATTATTCGAGATTTCATGTACGTCGACGATGTGCTTTTTGGAGCACATTCAATTCCTTCCACAATCAAGTCCCGTAATGAGCTCAAGTCTGCTCTAGAATCCGCGGGCTTTTCTCTTCGGAAGTGGACAACGAACTCAAGAGATATTCTTGCAGATCTTCCCAAGGATCATTTGCTTAATGACGGATTTCTAAACTTTGATGATCACAGCACAGCCAAAACATTGGGAATTCGGTGGGACGCGAGTTCTGATTCCTTTTTCTTTTCTACAACACCGTTTCCTTCTTCATGTTCTTACACAAAAAGGGAGATCCTGTCTCAGATCTCCAAGTTATTCGATCCTGCTGGCTGGCTTTCGCCATGCATAGTCGTGGCAAAGATTCTCATGCAAAGAATATGGTCCGATGGTACTGGTTGGGATGAAGTCATTAGTCCCGCCATTTTGTCCGAATGGAAAGTGTTCCAATCTACTTATTCGAGTCTTGATAAAGTCCGTATTCCGAGGTGGCTGAATTTTACTCCGTCTGCTGAGATTCAGTTTCATGGCTTTTGCGATGCATCCGAGAAGGCATACGCAGCCGCTTTATACGTGCGAATAGTTAGAGGTGCGTCCGTATTTACTCACCTGGTGTATTCCAAGACAAGAGTTGCTCCAGTGAAAACACTGTCCATTCCAAGGTTAGAGCTATGTGGGGCTGTTCTTCTGGCAGAAATGATCGATGCCTTACTTCCTACTCTTAAAGTTTCTAAATATTCCTTATACTGCTGGACAGACTCCACTATAGTTCTTTCTTGGCTTTCCAAACCTCCTGGTCATTGGCAAACATTCGTAGCCAATCGAATTTCAAATATCATTCAAGTAGTGGATCCTTCAAGGTTTTACCATGTTCCTTCTGAAACCAATCCAGCTGATATGGCGAGCCGTGGTGTGTTGCCGCAGGACATCATTGATAATGATCTCTGGTGGTACGGACCATTGTGGCTTCGTGAGACTTCCGATCAATGGCCAGAGTTTATTCATTCTCCAGAAACAGACGTGGAACGAAAGTCTGTTCGTGTTCATTTTTCCTACTTTAATGCGACGGATGATCCTTTGGGGAATATTTCATCTTATCAACGAGCGCTTCGAGTATTCTCCTATGTGTATCGATTCATTCATCGTACACATCCACGATATCGTTCAACTTATCCGCAAGGTTCTCAAACTCTTTGTAGTTCTGATATGGTCGGAGGTCGGAATATTCTAGTCAAATGGTTTCAGAAGTTTTGTTATCCAGAGGAATACAAATCATTGTTATCCAAAAAGCCGATTTCTTCATCCAGTCCACTACTAAGTTTGAATCCATTCCTGGACTCGGATGGACTGATCCGTTCTTGTGGACGGTTAGATTCATCACCTGGTATTCCTCTAGATGAAAGGCGTCCGATCATTCTCCCTTACAATTGTAAGTTCACTCGGTTCTACGTTCAGTTTGTTCATCAGATCACAATTCACGGTGGTAACCAACTTGTTCTTCGGGTGGTAAGATCCCAGTACTGGATCCCTAAGGTGAAGAACATGATAAAGGCTGTCATTAGGAACTGCAAAATTTGTGTTCTGTATAAGAAGCATTGTCAGAAGCAGATAATGGCTGCGCTTCCTCCTGAGCGAACGGTTCTTTCTCGTCCATTCTTCCGTACCGGTCTTGATTTTGCGGGACCGTTCGACATAAAGAGCTATTGCGGACGTGGTTGTCGCATCACGAAAGGGTACGTGTGCGTACTCGTATGTTTCTCCACTAAGGCAATACATCTTGAGCCTACTTCCGACCTTTCTACCCCCACGTTCTTGGCGGCTTTTCATCGTTTCGTTTCTAGAAGAGGATGCCCAGCTCATCTATATTCAGATAACGGTACCACTTTTGTAGGTGCATCCAAGATCCTTGCGAGAGAATTCATTCAAGCCTCTCGTTCGGCTGTCGTTTCAAACTATTCTGTTCAGAACCTGAATTGGCATTTTATTCCGCCTGGAGCACCTCATATGGGTGGTCTCTGGGAAGCCGGGGTCAAGAGCTTCAAGATTCATTTTCGTAAGTTCGCCGGTTCATCCAAGTTTACATTCGAGGAGTTTTCGACGCTTCTGTCCAGAATTGAGGCGTGTTTAAATTCGCGTCCTCTTTCTCCGATTTCTAGTGAGCCTTCTGATTTCGCTGCTCTGACTCCAGGCCATTTCTTGATTGGTACTCCGATTCTCGTTCCTGTCGATCCACGGATTGACGACAGTCCTGTTTCCTTGCTAAATAGATGGCAACGTCTTAAAGCAATTCACCAGAATTTCTGTTCTCGCTGGAAGACTGAATATCTTCGAGAACTCCAAAAGCGTACTAAGTGGCAGACTTCAGAAAAGGATATTGAGGAGAACACACTGGTCGCAATTCATGACGAAAATCTTCCGCCGAATTCGTGGCGCCTTGGTAGAGTCACTAAAACTTATATTGGTTCAGATCATCATGTTAGAGTCGCCGATGTCATAACTCAGAAGGGTATCATTACGCGTCCGATAACGAAACTTGTTGTTCTTCCATCCGATAACTAAACTCTACATTCCTTTCATTTACCTTTTTTCTTCGTTTCCTTCTATCTATACATATTTGTCTCCAAGAACAATGCCTAAATCGTCGAAATCCAGCAAAAGCGAAGCCCGTGCCAACCAAGCACCTTTCAGAAAAGGCCGTTTCGTCTGCCGTCTGTGCCAACGTCCACACCCACTGCGGTTGTGCAACAAATTCTTGAATATGACATTGGCGGAGCGCATGGAAGCGGTTAGGCGGCATAAATATTGTGTGAACTGCTTGGCTCACGGACACTCCCATGGCACTTGCTTTAGCGATCGCGGCTGCCACCACTGCCACAAGTTTCACCATACCCTTCTGCATGTGAACCCCAAGCTTCGCGACCAGATCCTGCCGGGGAATTCTTCGTCCCGTTCTGAGTCTCGATCAGTTTCGCCGCAGCCATCTACGTCACGGGCGTCGTCGTATCGCGCTGTTGAACCTGCCAAGCCTTCCGTTACATCAAGAGGGTCCTTGTCTTCTTTGATTCAGAAGAATCGGATGATACTTTTGCCCACAGCTCTGGTTCGAATAGACGCGAAGGTGTTGGCCCGGTGCCTGCTGGACTCGGGTTCGTCGGTGAGCCGTATCGCTCGGAGTTTCGCCGATAAGCACAAATTGGCCCGGCTTACTTTGAAGGAGGAAACCATTTGTCCGCTTACCCTTTACTCTAGGCATGACTCGTCCGTCAAGATCGAAGGCACTTTTCGTGTGGACAATAGAATTGCCATGACGACTCCATCCGAATCACTTCCAGACGACTTCCAGAAGCACTTCCCGCATTTGTTATTTGCCGACCCCGACTTCCACAGATCTGCCGGCATCGACATCGTCATTGGAGTGGATATTTATCCGAGGGTTATGTCGGAAGGCGTTTATTCGCGAAGTGCCTTGCCCACTGCTCAGAGTACCATCTTTGGATGGACGATCTATGGTTCCTGGTCAAACTGAATCTTTCTTTTCTTTTCTCTTTCTTTCATCCAAATGAATTCCATCAATAAAAATGAATTACCTTATGAATGCACTATTGTTTCTTATTCTCCCCAAAAGCACAAACTTCCCTTTTTCAGCAAGCTCAGTATCCTGTGGCTACGGAACGAGTATACAACTCCGAAGGTCCCATCTTGAAGGAAGACTACAACCTGGTACCACAATGCTGCTATATTTATGCTCCATACTTTACTTTTCCACATTTTGTAAACAAGAGAGAGTGCAAATTTGTTTTTTTTATTATTTTCTTTCGTTGCAGTTACTGCAAGGGGCCCGGTAATGTTAACGTCAAAGTTAACTGCTCTGGTCACCCTATTTCCAATTTCTAATTTTTAGCTTTTTTCCTAAAATTGCATCTCTCTCTCTGTACTAAAATGCATAATTCTCTTTTCTATTGGTCTGTCCTTTTTCCTTTATTGTAAATAAAATCACTTCTTGTTTAACCATCAAACGCATTGTTCGTGGTAAGAATTGTTCCAAAATCCTTCTAAATTGCTTCAATAAATTCCAATATTGTTCACTTCCTTCGCTGAAAAAAATCTTGTGTTTTTCTTTTTATTTTCTTTTTCATGCGAGTTTAAGTGGAAATCCTTTCTAATCCAAAGAAAGTTTTCCCACCATCTGCAACAACTAACCATCCCAGCTATTCTAGGAAAATCCATATTTGGCATTTTCACAATCTTTGACACACAATCCATGCAATTTATATGATGATATCGAGTTCCGTATCGAAATTAGATGCAGTAGCATCCAAATCTCACGAAATACAAGGGTCAGCTTTGTCAAATCAATCACATGTCCATATGAGAGCAAATATATCGTGACCTATAGAATCTACAGTCTCGTTTCTTACGTCGTTTGTTAAGCAAACTTTGACACACAATCCATGCAATTTATATGATGATATCATGTTCCGTATCGAAATTAGTTGCAGAAGCATCCAAGTCTCACGAAATACAAGGGTCAGCTTTGTCAAATCAATCAAATGTCCATATGAGAGCAAATATATCGTCAGCTAAAGAATCTACAGTCTCGTTTCTTACGTCGTTTGTTAAGCAAACTTTGATACACAATCCATGCACTTTATATGATGATATCGAGTTCCGTATCGAAGATAGATGCAGAAGCATCCAAGTCTTACGAAATACAAGGGTCAGCTTTGTCAAATCAAACACATGTCCATATGAGAGCAAATATATCGTGACCTATTGAATCTACAGTCTCGTTCCTTACGTCGTTTGTTAAGCAAACTTTGACACACAATCCATGCAATTTATATGATGATATCGAGTTCCGTTTAAATGCAGAAGCATCCAAATCTCACGAAATACAAGGGTCAGCTTTGTCAAATCAAACACATGTCCATATGAGAGTAAATATATCGTGACCTATAGAATCTACAGTCTCGTTTCTTACGACGTTTGTTAAGCAATCTTTGACACACAATCCATGCAATTTATATGATGATATCGAGTTCCGTATCGAAATTAGATGCAGAAGCATCCAAATCTCACGAAATACAAGGGTCAGCTTTGTCAAATCAATCACATGTCCATATGAGAGCAAATATATCGTGACCTATAGAATCTACAGTCTCGTTTCTTACGTCGTTTGTTAAGCAAACTTTGACACACAATCCATGCAATTTATATGATGATATCATGTTCCGTATCGAAATTAGTTGCAGAAGCATCCAAGTCTCACGAAATACAAGGGTCAGCTTTGTCAAATCAATCAAATGTCCATATGAGAGCAAATATATCGTCAGCTAAAGAATCTACAGTCTCGTTTCTTACGTCGTTTGTTAAGCAAACTTTGATACACAATCCATGCACTTTATATGATGATATCGAGTTCCGTATCGAAGATAGATGCAGAAGCATCCAAGTCTTACGAAATACAAGAGTCAGCTTTGTCAAATCAAACACATGTCCATATGAGAGCAAATATATCGTGACCTATAGAATCTACAGTCTCGTTCCTTACGTCGTTTGTTAAGCAAACTTTGACACACAATCCATGCAATTTATATGATGATATCGAGTTCCGTATCGAAATTAGATGCAGAAGCATCCAAGTCTTACGAAATACAAGGGTCAGCTTTGTCAAATCAATCACATGTCCATATGAGAGCAAATATATCGTCAGCTAAAGAATCTACAGTCTCGTTTCTTACTTCGTTTGTTAAGCAAACTTTGACACACAATCCGTGCAATTTATATGATGATGTCGAGTTCCGTATCGAAATTAGATGCAGAAGCATCCAAGTCTCACGAAATACAAGGGTCAGCTTTGTCAAATAAATCACATGTCCATATGAGAGCAAATATATCGTGACCTATAGAATCTACAGTCTCGTTTCTTACGTCGTTTGTAAAGCAAACTTTGACACACAATCCATGCAATTTATATGATGATATCGTGTTCCGTATCGAAATTAGATGCAGAAGCATCCAAGTCTTACGAAATACTAGGGTCAGCTTTGTCAAATCAAACACATGTCCATATGAGTGCAAATATATCGTCAGCTAAAGAATCTACAGTCTCGTTTCTTACGTCGTTTGTTAAGCAAACTTTGACACAATTCATGCAATTTATATGATGATATCGAGTTCCGTATCGAAATTAGATGCAGAAGCATCCAAGTCTTACGAAATACAAGGGTCAGCTTTGTCAAATCAATCACATGTCCATATGAGAGCAAATATATCGTGACCTATAGAATCTACAGTCTCGTTTCTTACGTCGTTTGTAAAGCAAACTTTGACACACAATCCATGCAATTTATATGATGATATCGAGTTCCGTATCGAAATTAGATGCAGAAGCATCCAAGTCTTACGAAATACAAGGGTCAGCTTTGTCAAATCAATCACATGTCCATATGAGAGCAAATATATCGTCAGCTAAAGAATCTACAGTCTCGTTTCTTACGTCGTTTGTTAAGCAAACTTTGACACACAATCCATGCAATTTATATGATGATGTCGAGTTCCGTATCGAAATTAGATGCAGAAGCATCCAAGTCTTACGAAATACAAGGGTCAGCTTTGTCAAATCAATCACATGTCCATATGAGAGCAAATATATCGTGACCTATAGAATCTACAGTCTCGTTCCTTACGTCGTTTGTTAAGCAAACTTTGACACACAATCCATGCAATTTATATGATGATATCGAGTTCCGTATCGAAATTAGATGCAGAAGCATCCAAGTCTTACGAAATACAAGGGTCAGCTTTGTCAAATCAATCACATGTCCATATGAGAGCAAATATATCGTGACCTATAGAATCTACAGTCTCGTTTCTTACGTCGTTTGTAAAGCAAACTTTGACACACAATCCATGCAATTTATATGATGATATCGTGTTCCGTATCGAAATTAGATGCAGAAGCATCCAAGTCTTACGAAATACTAGGGTCAGCTTTGTCAAATCAAACACATGTCCATATGAGTGCAAATATATCGTCAGCTAAAGAATCTACAGTCTCGTTTCTTACGTCGTTTGTTAAGCAAACTTTGACACAATTCATGCAATTTATATGATGATATCGAGTTCCGTATCGAAATTAGATGCAGAAGCATCCAAGTCTTACGAAATACAAGGGTCAGCTTTGTCAAATCAAACACATGTCCATATGAGAGCAAATATATCGTGACCTATAGAATCTACAGTCTCGTTTCTTACGTCGTTTGTTAAGCAAACTTTGACACACAATCCATGCAATTTATATGATGATATCGAGTTCCGTATCGAAATTAGATGCAGAAGCATCCAAGTCTTATGAAATACAAGGGTCAGCTTTGTCAAATCAATCACATGTCCATATGAGAGCAAATATATCGTCAGCTAAAGAATCTACAGTCTCGTTTCTTACGTCGTTTGTTAAGCAAACTTTGACACACAATCCGTGCAATTTATATGATGATGTCGAGTTCCGTATCGAAATTAGATGCAGAAGCATCCAAGTCTCACGAAATACAAGGGTCAGCTTTGTCAAATCAAACACATGTCCATATGAGAGCAAATATATCGTGACCTATAGAATCTACAGTCTCGTTTCTTACGTCGTTTGTTAAGCAAACTTTGACACACAATCCATGCAATTTATATGATGATATCGAGTCCCGTATCGAAATTAGATGCAGAAGCATCCAAGTCTCACGAAATACAAGGGTCAGCTTTGTCAAATAAATCACATGTCCATATGAGAGCAAATATATCGTGACCTATAGAATCTACAGTCTCGTTTCTTACGTCGTTTGTAAAGCTAACTTTGACACACAATCCATGCAATTTATATGATGATATCGAGTTCCGTATCGAAATTAGATGCAGAAGCATCCAAGTCTTACGAAATACTAGGGTCAGCTTTGTCAAATCAATCACATGTCCATATGAGAGTAAATATATCGTGACCTATAGAATCTACAGTCTTGTTTCTTACGTCGTTTGTTAAGCAAACTTTGACACACAATCCATGCAATTTATATGATGATATCGAGTCCCGTATCGAAATTAGATGCAGAAGCATCCAAGTCTCACGAAATACAAGGGTCAGCTTTGTCAAATAAATCACATGTCCATATGAGAGCAAATATATCGTGACCTATAGAATCTACAGTCTCGTTTCTTACGTCGTTTGTAAAGCTAACTTTGACACACAATCCATGCAATTTATATGATGATATCGAGTTCCGTATCGAAATTAGATGCAGAAGCATCCAAGTCTTACGAAATACTAGGGTCAGCTTTGTCAAATCAAACACATGTCCATATGAGAGCAAATATATCGTGACCTATAGAATCTACAGTCTCGTTTCTTACGTCGTTTGTTAAGCAAACTTTGACACACAATCCATGCAATTTATATGATGATATCGAGTCCCGTATCGAAATTAGATGCAGAAGCATCCAAGTCTCACGAAATACAAGGGTCAGCTTTGTCAAATAAATCACATGTCCATATGAGAGCAAATATATCGTGACCTATAGAATCTACAGTCTCGTTTCTTACGTCGTTTGTAAAGCTAACTTTGACACACAATCCATGCAATTTATATGATGATATCGAATTCCGTTTCGAAGATAGATGCAGAAGCATCCAAGTCTCACGAAATACAAGGGTCAGCTTTGTCAAATCAATCACATGTCCATATGAGAGTAAATATATCGTGACCTATAGAATCTACAGTCTCGTTTCTTACGTCGTTTGTTAAGCAAACTTTGACACACAATCCATGCAATTTATATGATGATATCGAATTCCGTTTCGAAGATAGATGCAGAAGCATCCAAGTCTCACGAAATACAAGGGTCAGCTTTGTCAAATCAATCACATGTCCATATGAGAGTAAATATATCGTGACCTATAGAATCTACAGTCTCGTTTCTTACGTCGTTTGTTAAGCAAACTTTAACACACAATCCATGCAATTTATACGATGATGTCGAGTTCCGTATCGAAATTAGATTCAGAAGCATCCAAGTCTCATGAAATACAAGGGTCAGCTTTGTCAAATCAATCACATGTCCATATGAGAGTAAATATATCGTGACCTATAATATCTACAGTCTCGTTTCTTACGACGTTTGTTAAGCAAACTTTGACACACAATCCATGCAATTTATATGATGATATCGAGTTCCGTATCGAAATTAGATGCAGAAGCATCCAAGTCTCACGAAATACAAGGGTCAGCTTTGTCAAATCAATCACATGTCCATATGAGAGCAAATATATCGTGACCTATAATATCTACAGTCTCGTTTCTTACGACGTTTGTTAAGCAAACTTTGACACACAATCCATGCAATTTATATGATGATATCGAGTTCCGTTTCGAAGATAGATGCAGAAGCATCCAAGTCTCACGAAATACAAGGGTCAGCTTTGTCAAATCAATCACATGTACATATGAGAGCAAATATATCGTGACCTATAGAATTTACAGTCTCGTTTCTTACGTCGTTTGTTAAGTAAACTTTGACACACAATCCATGCAATTTATATGATGATATCGAATTCCGTTTCGAAGATAGATGCAGAAGCATCCAAGTCTCACGAAATACAAGGGTCAGCTTTGTCAAATCAATCACATGTCCATATGAGAGTAAATATATCGTGACCTATAGAATCTACAGTCTCGTTTCTTACGTCGTTTGTTAAGCAAACTTTAACACACAATCCATGCAATTTATACGATGATGTCGAGTTCCGTATCGAAATTAGATTCAGAAGCATCCAAGTCTCATGAAATACAAGGGTCAGCTTTGTCAAATCAATCACATGTCCATATGAGAGTAAATATATCGTGACCTATAGAATCTACAGTCTCGTTTCTTACGTCGTTTGTTAAGCAAACTTTAACACACAATCCATGCAATTTATACGATGATATCGAGTTCCGTTTCGAAGATAGATGCAGAAGCATCCAAGTCTCACGAAATACAAGGGTCAGCTTTGTCAAATCAATCACATGTCCATATGAGAGCAAATATATCGTGACCTATAGAATCTACAGTCTCGTTTCTTACGTCGTTAGTAAAGCAAACCTTGACACACAATCCATGCAATTTATATGATGATATCGAGTTCCGTATCGAAATTAGTTGCAGAAGCATCATAGTCTTACGAAATACAAGGGTCAGCTTTGTCAAATCAATCACATGTCCATATGAGAGCAAATATATCGTGACCTATAGAATCTACAGTCTCGTTTCTTACGTCGTTTGTAAAGCAAACTTTGACACACAATCCATGCAATTTATATGATGATATCGAGTTCCGTTTCGAAGATAGATGCAGAAGCATCCAAGTCTCACGAAATACAAGGGTCAGCTTTGTCAAATCAATCACATGTCCATATGAGAGTAAATATATCGTGACCTATAGAATCTACAGTCTCGTTCCTTACGTCGTTTGTTAAGCAAACTTTGACACACAATCCATGCAATTTATATGATGATATCGAGTTCCGTATCGAAATCAGATGCAGAAGCATCCAAGTCTCACGAAATACAAGGGTCAGCTTTGTCAAATCAATCACATGTCCATATGAGAGCAAGTATATCGTCAGCTAAAGAATCTACAGTCTCGTTTCTTACGTCGTTTGTTAAGCAAACTTTGACACACAATCCATGCAATTTGTATGATGATATCGAGTTCCGTATCGAAATTAGATGCAGAAGCATCCAAGTCTCACGAAATACAAGGGTCAGCTTTGTCAAATCAATCACATGTCCATATGAGAGCAAGTATATCGTCAGCTAAAGAATCTACAGTCTCGTTTCTTACGTCGTTTGTTAAGCAAACTTTGACACACAATCCATGCAATTTATAGATGATATCGAGTTCCGTATCGAAATTAGATGCAGAAGCATCCAAGTCTCAAAAAATACAAGGGTCAGCTTTGTCAAATCAAACACATGTCCATATGAGAGCAAATATATCGTGACCTATAATATCTACAGTCTCGTTTCATACGACGTTTGTTAAGCAAACTTTGACACACAATCCATGCAATTTGTATGATGATATCGAGTTCCGTATCGAAATTAGATGCAGAAGCATCCAAGTCTCACGAAAAACAAGGGTCAGCTTTGTCAAATCAATCACATGTCCATATGAGAGCAAATATATCGTCACCTATAGAATCTACAGTCTCGTTTCTTACGTCGTTTGTTAAGCAAACTTTGACACACAATCCATGCAATTTATAGATGATATCGAGTTCCGTATCGAAATTAGATGCAGAAGCATCCAAGTCTCAAAAAATACAAGGGTCAGCTTTGTCAAATCAAACACATGTCCATATGAGAGCAAATATATCGTGACCTATAATATCTACAGTCTCGTTTCATACGACGTTTGTTAAGCAAACTTTGACACACAATCCATGCAATTTATATGATGATGTCGAGTTCCGTTTCGAAGATAGATGCAGAAGCATCCAAGTCTTACGAAATACAAGGGTCAGCTTTGTGAAGTCAATCACATGTCCATATGAGAGCAAATATATCGTCACCTATAGAATCTATAGTCTCGTTTCTTACATCGTTTGTTAAGCAAACTTTGACACACAATCCATGCAATTTATATGATGATGTCGAGTTCCGTTTCGAAGATAGATGCAGAAGCATCCAAGTCTAACGAAATACAAGGGTCAGCTTTGTCAAATCAATCACATGTCCATATGAGAGCAAATATATCGTGACCTATAAAATCTACAGTCTCGTTTCTTACGTCGTTTGTTAAGCAAACTTTGACACACAATCCAAGCAATTTAAATGGTGATGTCGAGTTCCGTATCGAAATTAGATGCAGAAGCATCCAAGTCTCACGAAATACAAGGGTCAGCTTTGTCAAATCAATCACATGTCCATATGAGAGCAAATATATCGTCACCTATAGAATCTACAGTCTCGTTTCTTACGACGTTTGTTAAGCAAACTTTGACACACAATCCTTGCAATTTATATGATGATATCGTGTTCCGTATCGAAATTAGATGCAGAAGCATCCAAGTCTTACGAAATACAAGGGTCAGCTTTGTCAAATCAATCACATGTCCATATGAGAGCAAATATATCGTCAGCTAAAGAATCTACAGTCTCGTTTCTTACGTCGTTTGTTAAGCAAACTTTGACACACAATCCATGCAATTTATATGATGATATCGAGTTCCGTATCGAAATTAGATGCAGAAGCATCCAAGTCTTACGAAATACAAGGGTCAGCTTTGTCAAATCAATCACATGTCCATATGAGAGCAAATATATCGTCACCTATAGATTCTACAGTCTCGTTTCTTACGTCGTTTGTTAAGCAAACTTTGACACACAATCCATGCAATTTATATGATGATGTCGAGTTCCGTATCGAAATTAGATGCAGAAGCATCCAAGTCTAACGAAATACAAGGGTCAGCTTTGTCAAATCAATCACATGTCCATATGAGAGCAAATATATCGTCACCTATAATATCTACAGTCTCGTTTCTTACGTCGTTTGTTAAGCAAACTTTGACACACAATCCATGCAATTTATATGATGATATCGAGTTCCGTATCGAAATTAGATGCAGAAGCATCCAAGTCTAACGAAATACAAGGGTCAGCTTTGTCAAATCAATCACATGTCCATATGAGAGCAAATATATCGTCACCTATAGATTCTACAGTCTCGTTTCTTACGTCGTTTGTTAAGCAAACTTTGACACACAATCCATGCAATTTATATGATGATATCGAGTTCCGTATCGAAATTAGATGCAGAAGCATCCAAGTCTAACGAAATACAAGGGTCAGCTTTGTCAAATCAATCACATGTCCATATGAGAGCAAATATATCGTCACCTATAGATTCTACAGTCTCGTTTCTTACGTCGTTTGTTAAGCAAACTTTGACACACAATCCATGCAATTTATATGATGATGTCGAGTTCCGTATCGAAATTAGATGCAGAAGCATCCAAGTCTCACGAAATACAAGGGTCAGCTTTGTCAAATCAATCACATGTCCATATGAGAGCAAATATATCGTGACCTATAGAATCTACAGTCTCGTTTCTTACGTCATTTGTTAAGCAAACTTTGACACACAATCCATGCAATTTATATGATGATATCGAGTTCCGTATCGATATTAGATGCAGAAGCATCCAAGTCTAACGAAATACAAGGGTCAGCTTTGTCAAATCAATCACATGTCCATATGAGAGCAAATATATCGTCACCTATAATATCTACAGTCTCGTTTCTTACGTCGTTTGTTAAGCAAACTTTGACACACAATCCATGCAATTTATATGATGATATCGTGTTCCGTATCGAAATTAGATGCAGAAGCATCCAAGTCTCACGAAATACAAGGGTCAGCTTTGTCAAATCAATCACATGTCCATATGAGAGCAAATATATCGTGACCTATAATATCTACAGTCTCGTTTCTTACGTCGTTTGTTAAGCAAACTTTGACACACAATCCATGCAATTTATATGATGATATCGTGTTCCGTATCGAAATTAGATGCAGAAGCATCCAAGTCTCACGAAATACAAGGGTCAGCTTTGTCAAATCAATCACATGTCCATATGAGAGCAAATATATCGTGACCTATAATATCTACAGTCTCGTTTCTTACGTCGTTTGTTAAGCAAACTTTGACACACAATCCATGCAATTTATATGATGATATCGTGTTCCGTATCGAAATTAGATGCAGAAGCATCCAAGTCTCACGAAATACAAGGGTCAGCTTTGTCAAATCAATCACATGTCCATATGAGAGCAAATATATCGTCACCTATAGAATCTACAGTCTCGTTTCTTACGACGTTTGTTAAGCAAACTTTGACACACAATCCATGCAATTTATATGATGATATCATGTTCCGTATCGAAATTAGATGCAGAAGCATCCAAGTCTTACGAAATACAAGGGTCAGCTTTGTCAAATCAATCACATGTCCATATGAGAGCAAATATATCGTGACCTATAGAATCTACAGTCTCGTTTCTTACGACGTTTGTTAAGCAAACTTTGACACACAATCCATGCAATTTATATGATGATATCGAGTTCCGTATCGAAATTAGATGCAGAAGCATCCAAATCTCACGAAATACAAGGGTCAGCTTTGTCAAATCAATCACATGTCCATATGAGAGCAAATATATCGTGACCTATAGAATCTACAGTCTCGTTCCTTACGTCGTTTGTTAAGCAAACTTTGACACACAATCCATGCAATTTATAAGATGATGTCGAGTTCCGTATCGAAATTAGATGCAGAAGCATCCAAGTCTCACGAAATACAAGGGTCAGCTTTGTCAAATCAATCACATGTCCATATGAGAGCAAATATATCGTGACCTATAATATCTACAGTCTCGTTTCTTACGTCGTTTGTTAAGCAAACTTTGACACACAATCCATGCAATTTATATGATGATATCGAGTTCCGTATCGAAATTAGATGCAGAAGCATCCAAGTCTCACGAAATACAAGGGTCAGCTTTGTCAAATCAATCACATGTCCATATGAGAGCAAATATATCGTCACCTATAGAATCTACAGTCTCGTTTCTTACAACGTTTGTTAAGCAAACTTTGACACACAATCCATGCAATTTATATGATGATATCGAGTTCCGTATCGAAATTAGATGCAGAAGCATCCAAGTCTCAAGAAATACAAGGGTCAGCTTTGTCAAATCAATCACATGTCCATATGAGAGCAAATATATCGTGACCTATAATATCTACAGTCTCGTTTCTTACGTCGTTTGTTAAGCAAACTTTGACACACAATCCATGCAATTTATATGATGATATCGAGTTCCGTATCGAAATTAGATGCAGAAGCATACAAGTCACACGAAATACAAGGGTCAGCTTTGTCAAATCAATCACATGTCCATATGAGAGCAAATATTCGTGACCTATAGAATCTACAGTCTCGTTTCTTACGACGTTTGTTAAACAAACTTTGACACACAATCCATGCAATTTATATGATGATATCGAGTTCCGTATCGAAATTAGATGCAGAAGCATCCAAGTCTCACGAAATACAAGGGTCAGCTTTGTCAAATCAATCACATGTCCATATGAGAGCAAATATATCGTGACCTATAATATCTACAGTCTCGTTTCTTACGTCGTTTGTTAAGCAAACTTTGACACACAATCCATGCAATTTATATGATGATATCGAGTTCCGTATCGAAATTAGATGCAGAAGCATCCAAGTCTCCCGAAATACAAGGGTCAGCATTGTCAAATCAAACACATGTCCATATGAGAGCAAATATATCGTCACCTATAGAATCTACAGTCTCGTTTCTTACGACGTTTTTTAAGCAAACTTTGACACACAATCCATGCAATTTATATGATGATATCGAGTTCCGTATCGAAATTAGATGCAGAAGCATCCAAGTCTTACGAAATACAAGGGTCAGATTTGTCAAATCAATCACATGTCCATATGAGAGCAAATATATCGTGACCTATAGAATCTACAGTCTGGTTTCTTACGTCGTTTGTAAAGCAAACTTTGACACACAATCCATGCAATTTATATGATGATGTCGAGTTCCGTATCGAAATTAGATGCAGAAGCATCCAAGTCTTACGAAATACAAGGGTCAGCTTTGTCAAATCAAACACATGTCCATATGAGAGCAAATATATCGTGACCTATAGAATCTACAGTCTCGTTTCTTACGTCGTTTGTTAAGCAAACATTGACACACAATCCATGCAATTTATATGATGATATCGACTTCCGTATCGAAATTAGATGCAGAAGCATCCAAGTCTCCCGAAATACAAGGGTCAGCTTTGTCAAATCAATCACATGTCCATATGAGAGCAAATATATCGTGACCTATTTAATCTACAGTCTCGTTTCTTACGTCGTTTGTTAAGCAAACTTTGACACACAATCCATGCAATTTATATGATGATATCGTGTTCCGTATCGAAATTAGATGCAGAAGCATCCAAGTCTTACGAAATACAAGGGTCAGCTTTGTCAAATCAATCACATGTCCATATGAGAGCAAATATATCGTGACCTATTGAATCTACAGTCTCGTTTCTTACGTCGTTTGTTAAGCAAACTTTGACACACAATCCATGCAATTTATATGATGATATCGAGTTCCGTATCGAAATTAGATGCAGAAGCATCCAAGTCTAACGAAATACAAGGGTCAGCTTTGTCAAATCAAACACATGTCCATATGAGAGCAAATATATCGTGACCTATAATATCTACAGTCTCGTTTCTTACGTCGTTTGTTAAGCAAACTTTGACACACAATCCATGCAATTTATATGATGATGTCGAGTTCCGTATCGAAATTAGATGCAGAAGCATCCAAGTCTCACGAAATACAAGGGTCAGCTTTGTCAAATCAATCACATGTCCATATGAGAGCAAATGTATCGTGACCTATAGAATCTACAGTCTCGTTTCTTACGTCGTTTGTTAAGCAAACTTTGACACACAATCCATGCAATTTATATGATGATATCGAGTTCCGTATCGAAATTAGATGCAGAAGCATCCAAATCTCACGAAATACAAGGGTCAGCTTTGTCAAATCAATCACATGTCCATATGAGAGCAAATATATCGTCAGCTAAAGAATCTACAGTCTCGTTTCTTACGTCGTTTGTTAAGCAAACTTTGACACACAATCCATGCAATTTATATGATGATATCGTGTTCCGTATCGAAATTAGATGCAGATGCATCCAAGTCTCACGAAATACAAGGGTCAGCTTTGTCAAATCAATCACATGTCCATATGAGAGCAAATATATCGTGACCTATAGAATCTACAGTCTCGTTTCTTAAGCAAACTTTGACACACAATCCATGCAATTTATATGATGATATCGAGTTCCGTATCGAAATTAGATGCAGAAGCATCCAAGTCTCACGAAATACAAGGGTCAGCTTTGTCAAATCAAACACATGTCCATATGAGAGCAAATATATCGTGACCTATAGAATCTACAGTCTCGTTTCTTACGTCGTTTGTTAAGCAAACTTTGACACACAATCCATGCAATTTATACGATGATATCGAGTCCAAGTCTCACGAAATACAAGGGTCAGCTTTGTCAAATCAATTACATGTCCATATGAGAGCAAATATATCGTGACCTATAGAATCTACAGTCTCGTTTCTTACGTCGTTTGTTAAGCAAACTTTGACACACAATCCATGCAATTTATATGATGATATCGAGTTCCGTTTCGAAGATAGATGCAGAAGCATCCAAGTCTCACGAAATACAAGGGTCAGCTTTGTCAAATCAATCACATGTCCATATGAGAGCAAGTATATCGTCAGCTAAAGAATCTACAGTCTCGTTTCTTACGTCGTTTGTTAAGCAAACTTTGACACACAATCCATGCAATTTATATGATGATATCGTGTTCCGTATCGAAATTAGATACAGAAGCATCCAAGTCTCACGAAATACAAGGGTCAGCTTTGTCAAATCAATCACATGTCCATATGAGAGCAAATATATCGTGACCTATAGAATCTACAGTCTCGTTTCTTACGACGTTTGTTAAGCAAACTTTGACACACAATGCATGCAATTTATATGATGATATCGAGTTCCGTATCGAAATTAGATGCAGAAGCATCCAAGTCTCACGAAATACAAGGGTCAGCTTTGTCAAATCAATCACATGTCCATATGAGAGCAAATATATCGTGACCTATAGAATCTACAGTCTCGTTTCTTACGTCGTTTGTTAAGCAAACTTTGACACACAATCCATGCAATTTATATGATGATATCGAGTTCCGTATCGAAGTCTCACGAAATACAAGGGTCAGCTTTGTCAAATCAATCACATGTCCATATGAGAGCAAATATATCGTGACCTATAGAATCTACAGTCTTGTTCCTTACGTCGTTTGTTAAGCAAACTTTGACACACAATCCATGTAATTTATATGATGATATCGAGTTCCGTATCGAAATTAGATGCAGAAGCATCCAAGTCTTACGAAATACAAGGGTCAGCTTTGTCAAATCAATCACATGTCCATATGAGAGCAAATATATCGTGACCTATAATATCTACAGTCTCGTTTCTTACGACGTTTGTTAAGCAAACTTTGACACACAATCCATGCAATTTATATGATGATATCGAGTTCCGTATCGAAATTAGATGCAGAAGCATCCAAGTCTCACGAAATACAAGGGTCAGCTTTGTCAAATCAATCACATGTCCATATGTGAGCAAATATATCGTCACCTATAGAATCTACAGTCTCGTTTCTTACGACGTTTGTTAAGCAAACTTTGACACACAATCCATGCAATTTATATGATGATATCGAGTTCCGTATCGAAATTAGATGCAGAAGCATCCAAGTCTCACGAAATACAAGGGTCAGCTTTGTCAAATCAATCACATGTCCATATGTGAGCAAATATATCGTCACCTATAGAATCTACAGCCTCGTTTCTCACGACGTTTGTTAAGCAAACTTTGACACACAATCCATGCAGTTTATATGATGATATCGAGTTCCGTATCGAAATTAGATGCAGAAGCATCCAAGTCTAACGAAATACAAGGGTCAGCTTTGTCAAATCAATCACATGTCCATATGAGAGCAAATATATCGTGACCTATAATATCTACAGTCTCGTTTCTTACGTCGTTTATTAAGCAAACTTTGACACACAATCCATGCAATTTATATGATGATATCGAGTTCCATATCGAAATTAGATGCAGAAGCATCCAAGTCTCACGAAATACAAGGGTCAGCTTTGTCAAATCAATCACATGTCCATATGAGAGCAAATATATCGTGACCTATAGAATCTACAGTCTCGTTTCTTACGACGTTTGTTAAGCAAACTTTGACACACAATCCATGCAATTTATATGATGATATCGAGTTCCGTATCGAAATTAGATGCAGAAGCATCCAAGTCTTACGAAATACAAGGGTCAGCTTTGTCAAATCAATCACATGTCCATATGAGAGCAAATATATCTTCAGCTAAAGAATCTACAGTCTCGTTTCTTACGTCGTTTGTTAAGCAAACTTTGACACACAATCCATGCAATTTATATGATGATATCGTGTTCCGTATCGAAATTAGATGCAGAAGCATCCAAGTCTCACGAAATACAAGGGTCAGCTTTGTCAAATCAATCACATGTCCATATGAGAGCAAATATATCGTGACCTATAGAATCTACAGTCTCGTTTCTTACGACGTTTGTTAAGCAAACTTTGACACACAATCCATGCAATTTATATGATGATATCGAGTTCCGTATCGAAATTAGATGCAGAAGCATCCAAGTCTCACGAAATACAAGGGTCAGCTTTGTCAAATCAATCACATGTCCATATGAGAGCAAATATATCGTGACCTATAGAATCTACAGTCTCGTTTCTTACGACGTTTGTTAAGCAAACTTTGACACACAATGCATGCAATTTATATGATGATATCGAGTTCCGTATCGAAATTAGATGCAGAAGCATCCAAGTCTCACGAAATACAAGGGTCAGCTTTGTCAAATCAATCACATGTCCATATGAGAGCAAATATATCGTGACCTATAGAATCTACAGTCTCGTTTCTTACGTCATTTGTTAAGCAAACTTTGACACACAATCCATGCAATTTATATGATGATATCGAGTTCCGTATCGAAATTAGATGCAGAAGCATCCAAGTCTCACGAAATACAAGGGTCAGCTTTGTCAAATCAATCACATGTCCATATGTGAGCAAATATATCGTCACCTATAGAATCTACAGTCTCGTTCCTTACGTCGTTTGTTAAGCAAACTTTGACACACAATCCATGCAATTTATATGATGATGTCGAGTTCCGTATCGAAATTAGATGCAGAAGCATCCAAGTCTCACGAAATACAAGGGTCAGCTTTGTCAAATCAATCACATGTCCATATGAGAGCAAATATATCGTGACCTATAGAATCTACAGTCTCGTTTCTTACGTCGTTTGTAAAGCAAACTTTGACACACAATCCATGCAATTTATATGATGATATCGAGTTCCGTATCGAAATTAGATGCAGAAGCATCCAAGTCTAACGAAATACAAGGGTCAGCTTTGTCAAATCAATCACATGTCCATATGAGAGCAAATATATCGTCAGCTAAAGAATCTACAGTCTCGTTTCTTACGTCGTTTGTTAAGCAAACTTTGACACGAAATACAAGGGTCAGCTTTGTCAAATCAATCACATGTCAAATCAATCACATGTTTCTTACGTCGTTTGTTAAGCAAACTTTGACACACAATCCATGCAATTTATATGATGATATCGAGTTCCGTATCGAAATTAGATGCAGAAGCATCCAAGTCTCACGAAATACAAGGGTCAGCTTTGTCAAATCAAACACATGTCCATATGAGAGCAAATATATCGTGACCTATAGAATCTACAGTCTCGTTTCTTACGTCGTTTGTTAAGCAAACTTTGACACACAATCCATGCAATTTATACGATGATATCGAGTCCAAGTCTCACGAAATACAAGGGTCAGCTTTGTCAAATCAATTACATGTCCATATGAGAGCAAATATATCGTGACCTATAGAATCTACAGTCTCGTTTCTTACGTCGTTTGTTAAGCAAACTTTGACACACAATCCATGCAATTTATATGATGATATCGAGTTCCGTTTCGAAGATAGATGCAGAAGCATCCAAGTCTCACGAAATACAAGGGTCAGCTTTGTCAAATCAATCACATGTCCATATGAGAGCAAATATATCGTCAGCTAAAGAATCTACAGTCTCGTTTCTTACGTCGTTTGTTAAGCATACTTTGACACACAATCCATGCAATTTATATGATGATATCGAGTTCCGTATCGAAATTAGATGCAGAAGCATCCAAATCTCACGAAATACAAGGGTCAGCTTTGTCAAATCAATCACATGTCCATATGAGAGCAAATATATCGTGACCTATAATATCTACAGTCTCGTTTCTTACGTCGTTTATTAAGCAAACTTTGACACACAATCCATGCAATTTATATGATGATGTCGAGTTCCGTATTGAAATTAGATGCAGAAGCATCCAAATCTCACGAAATACAAGGGTCAGTTTTGTCAAATCAATCACATGTCCATATGAGAGCAAATATATCGTGACCTATAATATCAACAGTCTCGTTTCTTATGTCGTTTGTTAAGCAAACTTTGACACACAATCCATGCAATTTATATGATGATGTCGAGTTCCGTATCGAAATTAGATGCAGAAGCATCCAAGTCTAACGAAATACAAGGGTCAGATTTGTCAAATCAATCACATGTCCATATGAGAGCAAATATATCGTGACCTATAATATCAACAGTCTCGTTTCTTATGTCGTTTGTTAAGCAAACTTTGACACACAATCCATGCAATTTATATGATGATGTCGAGTTCCGTATTGAAATTAGATGCAGATGCATCCAAATCTCACGAAATACAAGGGTCAGTTTTGTCAAATCAATCACATGTCCATATGAGAGTAAATACATCGTGACCTATAGAATCTACAGTCTCGTTCCTTACGTCGTTTGTAAAGCAAACTTTGACACACAATCCCTGCAATTTATATGATGATATCGAGTTCCGTATCGAAATTAGATGCAGAAGCATACAAATCTCACGAAATACAAGGGTCAGCTTTGTCAAATCAATCACATGTCCATATGAGAGTAAATACATCGTGACCTATAGAATCTACAGTCTCGTTCCTTACGTCGTTTGTAAAGCAAACTTTGACACACAATCCCTGCAATTTATATGATGATATCGATTTCCGCATCGAAATTAGATGCAGAAGCATCCAAGTCTCACGAAATACAAGGGTCAGCATTGTCAAATCAATCACATGTCCATATGAGAGCAAATATATCGTGACCTATAGAATCTACAGTCTCGTTCCTTACGTCGTTTGTAAAGCAAACTTTGACACACAATCCATGCAATTTATATGATGATATCGAGTTCCGTATCGAAATTAGATGCAGACGCATCCAAGTCTCACGAAATACAAGGGTCAGCTTTGTCAAATCAATCACATGTCCATATGAGAGCAAATATATCGTCAGCTAAAGAATCTACAGTCTCGTTTCTTACGTCGTTTGTTAAGCAAACTTTGACACACAATCCATGCAATTTATATGATGATATCGAGTTCCGTATCGAAATTAGATGCAGAAGCATCCAAGTCTAACGAAATACAAGGGTCAGATTTGTCAAATCAATCACATGTCCATATGAGAGCAAATATATCGTGACCTATAATATCTACAGTCTCGTTTCTTACGTCGTTTGTTAAGCAAACTTTGACACACAATCCATGCAATTTATATGATGATGTCAAGTTCCGTATTGAAATTAGATGCAGAAGCATCCAAATCTCACGAAATTCAAGGGTCAGTTTTGTCAAATCAATCACATGTCCATATGAGAGCAAATATATCGTCAGCTAAAGAATCTGCAGTCTCGTTTCTTACGTCGTTTGTTAAGCAAACTTTGACACACAATCCATGCAATTTATATGATTATATCGAGTTCCGTATCGAAATTAGATGCAGAAGCATCCAAGTCTTACGAAATACAAGGGTCAGCTTTGTCAAATCAATCACATGTCCATATGAGAGCAAATATATCGTGACATATAGAATCTACAGTCTCGTTCCTTACGTCGTTTGTTAAGCAAACTTTGACACACAATCCATGCAATTTATATGATGATGTCGAGTTCCGTATCGAAATTAGATGCAGAAGCATCCAAGTCTCACGAAATACAAGGGTCAGCTTTGTCAAATCAATCACATGTCCATATGAGAGCAAATATATCGTGACCTATAGAATCTACAGTCTCGTTTCTTACGTCGTTTGTAAAGCAAACTTTGACACACAATCCATGCAATTTATATGATGATATCGAGTTCCGTATCGAAATTAGATGCAGAAGCATCCAAGTCTAACGAAATACAAGGGTCAGCTTTGTCAAATCAATCACATGTCCATATGAGAGCAAATATATCGTGACCTATAGAATCTACAGTCTCGTTTCTTACGCCGTTTGTAAAGCAAACTTTGACACACAATCCATGCAATTTATATGATGATGTCGAGTTCCGTATCGAAATTAGATGCAGAAGCATCCAAGTCTCACGAAATACAAGGGTCAGCTTTGTCAAATCAATCACATGTCCATATGAGAGCAAATATATCGTCACCTATAGAATCTACAGTCTCGTTCCTTACGTCGTTTGTTAAGCAAACTTTGACACACAATCCATGCAATTTATATGATGATATCGAGTTCCGTATCGAAATTAGATGCAGAAGCATCCAAGTCTTACGAAATACAAGGGTCAGCTTTGTCAAATCAATCACATGTCCATATGAGAGCAAATATATCGTGACCTATAGAATCTACAGTCTCGTTTCTTACGTCGTTTGTTAAGCAAACTTTGACACACAATCCATGCAATTTATATGATGATATCGAGTTCCGTTTCGAATATAGATGCAGAAGCATCCAAGTCTTACGAAATACAAGGGTCAGCTTTGTTAAATCAATCACATGTCCATATGAGAGCAAATATATCGTCAGCTAAAGAATCTACAGTCTCGTTTCTTACGTCGTTTGTTAAGCAAACTTTGACACACAATCCATGCAATTTATATGATGATATCGTGTTCCGTTTCGAAGATAGATGCAGAAGCATCCAAGTCTCACGAAATACAAGGGTCAGCTTTGTCAAATCAATCACATGTCCATATGAGAGCAAATATATCGTGACCTATAATATCTACAGTCTCGTTTCTTACGTCGTTTGTTAAGCAAACTTTGACACACAATCCATGCAATTTATATGATGATGTCGAGTTCCGTTTCGAAGATAGATGCAAAAGCATCCAAGTCTTACGAAATACAAGGGTCAGCTTTGTCAAATCAATCACATGCCCATATGAGAGCAAATATATCGTGACCTATAGAATCTACAGTCTCGTTTCTTACGTCGTTTGTTAAGCAAACTTTGACACACAATCCATGCAATTTATATGATGATATCGTGTTCCGTTTCGAAGATAGATGCAGAAGCATCCAAGTCTCACGAAATACAAGGGTCAGCTTTGTCAAATCAATCACATGTCCATATGAGAGCAAATATATCGTGACCTATAATATCTACAGTCTCGTTTCTTACGTCGTTTGTTAAGCAAACTTTGACACACAATCCATGCAATTTATATGATGATATCGAGTTCCGTTTCGAAGATAGATGCAGAAGCATCCAAGTCTTACGAAATACAAGGGTCAGCTTTGTCAAATCAATCACATGCCCATATGAGAGCAAATATATCGTGACCTATAGAATCTACAGTCTCGTTTCTTACGTCGTTTGTTAAGCAAACTTTGACACACAATCCATGCAATTTATATGATGATATCGAGTTCCGTATCGAAATTAGATGCAGAAGCATCCAAGTCTCACGAAATACAAGGGTCAGATTTGTCAAATCAATCACATGTCCATATGAGAGCAAATATATCGTGACCTATAGAATCTACAGTCTCGTTTCTTACGACGTTTGTTGAGCAAACTTTGACACACAATCCATGCAATTTACATGATGATGTCGAGTTCCGTATCGAAATTAGATGCAGAAGCATCCAAGTCTCACGAAATACAAGGGTCAGCTTTGTCAAATCAATCACATGTCCATATGAGAGCAAATATATCGTGACCTATAATATCTACAGTCTCGTTTCTTACGTCGTTTGTTAAGCAAACTTTGACACACAATCCATGCAATTTATAGATGATATCGAGTTCCGTATCGAAATTAGATGCAGAAGCATCCAAGTCTCAAAAAATACAAGGGTCAGCTTTGTCAAATCAAACACATGTCCATATGAGAGCAAATATATCGTGACCTATAGAATCTACAGTCTCGTTTCTTACGTCGTTTGTAAAGCAAACTTTGACACACAATCCATGCAATATATATGATGATATCGAGTTCCGTATCGAAATTAGATGCAGAAGCATCCAAGTCTAACGAAATACAAGGGTCAGCTTTGTCAAATCAATTACATGTCCATATGAGAGCAAATATATCGTGACCTATAGAATCTACAGTCTCGTTTCTTACGTCGTTTGTAAAGCAAACTTTGACACACAATCCATGCAATTTATATGATGATATCGCGTTCCGTATCGAAATTAAATGCAGAAGCATCCAAGTCTAACGAAATACAAGGGTCAGCTTTGTCACATCAATTACATGTCCATATGAGAGCAAATATATCGTCAGCTAAAGAATCTACAGTCTCGTTTCTTACGTCGTTTGTTAAGCAAACTTTGACACACGATCCATGCAATTTATATGATGATATCGAGTTCCGTATCGAAATTAGATGCAGAAGCATCCAAGTCTCACGAAATACAAGGGTCAGCTTTGTCAAATCAATCACATGTCCATATGAGAGCAAATATATCGTGACCTTTAGAATCTACAGTCTCGTTTCTTACGTCGTTTGGTAAGCAAACTTTGACACACAATCCATGCAATTTATATGATGATATCGAGTTCCGTTTCGAAATTAGATGCAGAAGCATCCAAGTCTTACGAAATACAAGGGTCAGCTTTGTCAAATCAATCACATGTCCATATGAGAGCAAATATATCGTGACCTATAGAATCTACAGTCTCGTTTCTTACGTCGTTTGTTAAGCAAACTTTGACACACAATCCATGCAATTTATATGATGATATCGAGTTCCGTATCGAAATTAGATGCAGAAGCATCCAAGTCTCACGAAATACAAGGGTCAGCTTTGTCAAATCAATTACATGTCCATATGAGAGCAAATATATCGTGACCTATAGAATCTACAGTCTCGTTTCTTACGTCGTTTGTAAAGCAAACTTTGACACACAATCCATGCAATTTATATGATGATATCGAGTTCCGTATCGAAATTAGATGCAGAAGCATCCAAGTCTAACGAAATACAAAGGTCAGCTTTGTCAAATCAAACACATGTCCATATGAGAGCGAATATATCGTGACCTATAGAATCTACAGTCTCGTTTCTTACGTCGTTTGTAAAGCAAACTTTGACACACAATCCATGCAATTTATATGATGATATCGCGTTCCGTATCGAAATTAAATGCAGAAGCATCCAAGTCTAACGAAATACAAGGGTCAGCTTTGTCAAATCAATTACATGTCCATATGAGAGCAAATATATCGTCAGCTAAAGAATCTACAGTCTCGTTTCTTACGTCGTTTGTTAAGCAAACTTTGACACACGATCCATGCAATTTATATGATGATATCGAGTTCCGTATCGAAATTAGATGCAGAAGCATCCAAGTCTAACGAAATACAAGGGTCAGCTTTGTCAAATCAATCACATGTCCATATGAGAGCAAATATATCGTGACCTTTAGAATCTACAGTCTCGTTTCTTACGTCGTTTGTAAAGCAAACTTTGACACACAATCCATGCAATTTATATGATGAAGTCGAGTTCCGTATCGAAATTAGATGCAGAAGCATCCAAGTCTCACGAAATACAAGGGTCAGCTTTGTCAAATCAATTACATGTCCATATGAGAGCAAATATATCGTGACCTATAGAATCTACAGTCTCGTTTCTTACTTCGTTTGTTAAGCAAACTTTGACACACAATCCATGCAATTTATATGATGATGTCGAGTTCCGTATCGAAATTAGATGCAGAAGCATCCAAGTCTCACGAAATACAAGGGTCAGCTTTGTCAAATCAATCACATGTCCATATGAGAGCAAATATATCGTCAGCTAAAGAATCTACAGTCTCGTTTCTTACGTCGTTTGTTAAGCAAACTTTGACACACAATCCATGCAATTTATATGATGATATCGAGTTCCGTATCGAAGATAGATGCAGAAGCATCCAAATCTCACGAAATACAATTGTCAGCTTTGTCAAATCAATCACATGTCCATATGAGAGCAAATATATCGTGACCTATAGAATCTACAGTCTCGTTTCTTACGTCGTTTGTTAAGCAAACTTTGACACACAATCCATGCAATTTATATGATGATGTCGAGTTCCGTATCGAAATTAGATGCAGAAGCATCCAAGTCTCACGAAATACAAGGGTCAGCTTTGTCAAATCAATCACATGTCCATATGAGAGCAAATATATCGTGACCTATAGAATCTACAGTCTCGTTTCTTACGTCGTTTGTTAAGCAAACTTTGACACACAATCCATGCAATTTATATGATGATATCGAGTTCCGTATCGAAATTAGATGCAGAAGCATCCAAGTCTCCCGAAATACAAGGGTCAGCTTTGTCAAATCAATCACATGTCCATATGAGAGCAAATATATCGTGACCTATAGAATCTACAGTCTCGTTTCTTACGTCGTTTGTTAAGCAAACTTTGACATACAATCCATGCATTTTATATGATGATATCGAGTTCCGTATCGAAATTAGATGCAGAAGCATCCAAGTCTCACGAAATACAAGGGTCAGCTTTGTCAAATCAATCACATGTCCATATGAGAGCAAATATATCGTGACCTATAATATCTACAGTCTCGTTTCTTACGTCGTTTGTTAAGCAAACTTTGACACACAATCCATGCAATTTATATGATGATGTCGAGTTCCGTATCGAAATTAGATGCAGAAGCATCCAAGTCTCACGAAATACAAGGGTCAGCTTTGTCAAATCAAACACATGTCCATATGAGAGCAAATATATCGTGACCTATAGAATCTACAGTCTCGTTTCTTACGTCGTTTGTAAAGCAAACTTTGACACACAATCCGTGTTCCGTATCGAAATTAGATGCAGAAGCATCCAAGTCTAACGAAATACAAGGGTCAGCTTTGTCAAATCAATCACATGTCCATATGAGAGCAAATATATCCTGACCTATAGAATCTACAGTCTCGGTTCTTACGTCGTTTGTTAAGCAAACTTTGACACACAATCCATGCAATTTATATGATGATATCGAGTTCCGTATCGAAATTAGATGCAGAAGCATCCAAGTCTCACGAAATACAAGGGTCAGCTTTGTCAAATCAATCACATGTCCATATGAGAGCAAATATATCCTGACCTATAGAATCTACAGTCTCGGTTCTTACGTCGTTTGCAAAGCAAACTTTGACACACAATCCATGCAATTTATATGATGATATCGAGTTCCGTATCGAAATTAGATGCAGAAGCATCCAAGTCTCACGAAATACAAGGGTCAGTTTTGTCAAATCAATTACATGTCCATATGAGAGCAAATATATCGTGACCTATAGAATCTACAGTCTCGTTTCTTACGTCGTTTGTAAAGCAAACTTTGACACACAATCCGTGTTCCGTATCGAAATTAGATGCAGAAGCATCCAAGTCTAACGAAATACAAGGGTCAGCTTTGTCAAATCAAACACATGTCCATATGATAGCAAATATATCGTGACCTATAGAATCTACAGTCTCGTTTCTTACGTCGTTTGTAAAGCAAACTTTGACACACAATCCGTGTTCCGTATCGAAATTAGATGCAGAAGCATCCAAGTCTAACGAAATACAAGGGTCAGCTTTGTCAAATCAAACACATGTCCATATGATAGCAAATATATCGTGACCTATAGAATCTACAGTCTCGTTTCTTACGTCGTTTGTTAAGCAAACTTTGACACACAATCCATGCAATTTATATGATCATATCGAGTTCCGTATCGAAATTAGATGCAGAAGCATCCAAGTCTCACGAAATACAAGGGTCAGTTTTGTCAAATCAATTACATGTCCATATGAGAGCAAATATATCGTGACCTATAGAATCTACAGTCTCGTTTCTTACGTCGTTTGTAAAGCAAACTTTGACACACAATCCGTGTTCCGTATCGAAATTAGATGCAGAAGCATCCAAGTCTAACGAAATACAAGGGTCAGCTTTGTCAAATCAAACACATGTCCATATGATAGCAAATATATCGTGACCTATAGAATCTACAGTCTCGTTTCTTACGTCGTTTGTTAAGCAAACTTTGACACACAATCCATGCAATTTATATGATGATGTCAAGTTCCGTATCGAAATTTGATGCAGAAGCATCCAAGTCTCACGAAATACAAGGGTCAGCTCTGTCAAATCAATCACATGTCCATATGAGAGCAAATATATCGTGACCTATAGAATCTACAGTCTCGTTTCTTACGTCGTTTGTTAAGCGAACTTTGACACACAATCCATGCAATTTATATGATGATGTCGAGTTCCGTTTCGAAGATAGATGCAGAAGCATCCAAGTCTCACGAAATACAAGGGTCAGCTTTGTCAAATCAATCACATGTCCATATGAGAGCAAATATATCGTGAGCTAAAGAATCTACAGTCTCGTTCCTTACGTCGTTTGTTAAGCATACTTTGACACACAATCCATGCAATTTATATGATGATATCGAATTCCGTATCGAAATTAGATGCAGAAGCATCCAAGTCTCACGAAATACAAGGGTCAGCTTTGTCAAATCAATCACATGTCCATATGAGAGTAAATATATCGTGACCTATAGAATCTACAGTTTCGTTCCTTACGTCGTTTGTTAAGCAAACTTTGACACACAATCCATGCGATTTATATGATGATATCGAGTTCTGTATCGAAATTAGATGCAGAAGCATCCAAGTCTCACGAAATACAAGGGTCAGCTTTGTCAAATCAATCACATGTCCATATGAGAGCAAATATATCGTGACCTATAGAATCTACAGTCTCGTTTCTTACGACGTTTGTTAAGCAAACTTTGACACACAATCCATGCAATTTATATGATAATATCGTGTTCCGTATCGAAATTAGATGCAGAAGCATCCAAGTCTCACGAAATACAAGGGTCAGCTTTGTCAAATCAATCACATGTCCATATGAGAGCAAATATATCGTGACCTATAATATCTACAGTCTCGTTTCTTACGACGTTTGTTAAGCAAACTTTGACACACAATCCATGCAATTTATATGATGATATCGAGTTCCGTATCGAAATTAGATGCAGAAGCATCCAAGTCTCACGAAATACAAGGGTCAGCTTTGTCAAATCAATCACATGTCCATATGAGATCAAATATATCGTGACCTATAGAATCTACAGTCTCGTTTCTTACGTCGTTTGTTAAGCAAACTTTGACACACAATCCATGCAATTTATATGATGATGTCGAGTTCCGTATCGAAATTAGATGCAGAAGCATCCAAGTCTCACGAAATACAAGGGTCAGCTTTGTCAAATCAATCACATGTCCATATGAGAGCAAATATATCGTGACCTATAGAATCTACAGTCTCGTTTCTTACGTCGTTTGTTAAGCAAACTTTGACAAACAATCCATGCAATTTATATGATGATATCGAGTTCCGTATCGAAATTAGATGCAGAAGCATCCAAGTCTTACGAAATACAAGGGTCAGCTTTGTCAAATCAATCACATGTCCATATGAGAGCAAATATATCGTGACCTATAGAATCTACAGTCTCGTTTCTTACGACGTTTGTTAAGCAAACTTTGACACACAATCCATGCAATTTATATGATGATATCGAGTTCCGTTTCGAAATTAGATGCAGAAGCATCCAAGTCTCACGAAATACAAGGGTCAGCTTTGTCAAATCAATCACATGTCCATATGAGAGCAAATATATCGTGACCTATTGAATCTACAGTCTCGTTTCTTACGTCGTTTGTTAAGCAAACTTTGACACACAATCCATGCAATTTATATGATGATATCGAGTTCCGTATCGAAATTAGATGCAGAAGCATCCAAGTCTAACGAAATACAAGGGTCAGCTTTGTCAAATCAATCACATGTTCATATGAGAGTAAATATATCGTCAGCTAAAGAATCTACAGTCTCGTTTCTCACGTCGTTTTTAAAGCAAACTTTGACACACAATCCATGCAATTTATATGATGATATCGAGTTCCGTATCGAAATTAGATGCAGAAGCATCCAAGTCTAACGAAATACAAGGGTCAGCTTTGTCAAATCAATCACATGTCCATATGAGAGCAAATATATCGTCAGCTAAAGATTCTTACGACGTTTTTTAAGCAAACTTTGACACACAATCCATGCAATTTATATGATGATATCGAGTTCCGTATCGAAATTAGATGCAGAAGCATCCAAGTCTAACGAAATACAAGGGTCAGCTTTGTCAAATCAATCACATGTTCATATGAGAGCAAATATATCGTCAGCTAAAGATTCTTACGACGTTTTTTAAGCAAACTTTGACACACAATCCATGCAATTTATATGATGATATTGAGTTCCGTATCGAAATTAGATGCAGAAGCATCCAAGTCTCACGAAATACAAGGGTCAGCTTTGTCAAATCAATCATATGTCCATATGAGAGCAAATATATCGTGACCTATAGAATCTACAGTCTCGTTTCTTACGTCGTTTGTTAAGCAAACTTTGACACACAATCCATGCAATTTATATGATGATGTCGAGTTCCGTATCGAAATTAGATGCAGAAGCATCCAAGTCTCACGAAATACAAGGGTCAGCTTTGTCAAATCAATCACATGTCCATATGAGAGTAAATATATCGTGACCTATAGAATCTACAGTCTCGTTCCTTACGTCGTTTGTTAAGCAAACTTTGACACACAATCCATGCAATTTATATGATGATATCGAGTTCCGTATCGAAATTAGATGCAGAAGCATCCAAGTCTCACGAAATACAAGGGTCAGCTTTGTCAAATCAATCACATGTCCATATGAGAGCAAATATATCGTGACCCATAATATCTACAGTCTCGTTTCTTACGTCGTTTGTTAAGCAAACTTTGACACACAATCCATGCAATTTATATGATGATGTCGTGTTCCGTATCGAAATTAGATGCAGAAGCATCCAAGTCTCACGAAATACAAGGGTCAGCTTTGTCAAATCAATCACATGTCCATATGAGAGCAAATATATCGTGAGCTAAAAAATCTACAGTCTCGTTTCTTACGACCTTTGTTAAGCAAACTTTGACACACAATCCATGCAATTTATATGATGATATCGAGTTCCGTATCGAAATTAGATGCAGAAGCATCCAAATCTCACGAAATACAAGGGTCAGCTTTGTCAAATCAATCACATGTCCATATGAGAGCAAATATATCGTGACCTATAATATCTACAGTCTCGTTTCTTACGTCGTTTGTTAAGCAAACTTTGACACACAATCCATGCAATTTATATGATGATATCGAGTTCCGTATCGAAATTAGATGCAGGAGCATCCAAGTCTCACGAAATACAAGGGTCAGCTTTGTCAAATTAATCACATGTCCATATGAGAGCAAATATATAGTGACCTATAGAATCTACAGTCTCGTTTCTTACGTCGTTTGTAAAGCAAACTTTGACACACAATCCATGCAATTTATATGATGATATCGAGTTCCGTATCGAAATTAGATGCAGAAGCATCCAAGTCTCACGAAATACAAGGGTCAGCTTTGTCAAATCAATCACATGTCCATATGAGAGCAAATATATCGTGACCTATAATATCTACAGTCTCGTTTCTTACGTCGTTTGTTAAGCAAACTTTGACACACAATCCATGCAATTTATATGATGATGTCGTGTTCCGTATCGAAAATAGATGCAGAAGCATCCAAGTCTCACGAAATACAAGGGTCAGCTTTGTCAAATCAATCACATGTCCATATGAGAGCAAATATATCGTGAGCTAAAGAATCTACAGTCTCGTTTCTTACGACGTTTGTTAAGCAAACTTTGACACACAATCCATGCAATTTATATGATGATATCGAGTTCCGTATCGAAATTAGATGCAGAAGCATCCAAGTCTCACGAAATATAAGGGTCAGCTTTGTCAAATCAATCACATGTCCATATGAGAGCAAATATATCGTGACCCATAATATCTACAGTCTCGTTTCTTACGTCGTTTGTTAAGCAAACTTTGACACACAATCCATGCAATTTATATGATGATGTCGTGTTCCGTATCGAAATTAGATGCAGAAGCATCCAAGTCTCACGAAATACAAGGGTCAGCTTTGTCAAATCAATCACATGTCCATATGAGAGCAAATATATCGTGAGCTAAAAAATCTACAGTCTCGTTTCTTACGACCTTTGTTAAGCAAACTTTGACACACAATCCATGCAATTTATATGATAATATCGAGTTCCGTATCGAAATTAGATGCAGAAGCATCCAAATCTCACGAAATACAAGGGTCAGCTTTGTCAAATCAATCACATGTCCATATGAGAGCAAATATATCGTGACCTATAGTATCTACAGTCTCGTTTCTTACGTCGTTTGTTAAGCAAACTTTGACACACAATCCATGCAATTTATATGATGATATCGAGTTCCGTATCGAAATTAGATGCAGGAGCATCCAAGTCTCACGAAATACAAGGGTCAGCTTTGTCAAATTAATCACATGTCCATATGAGAGCAAATATATCGTGACCTATAGAATCTACAGTCTCGTTTCTTACGTCGTTTGTAAAGCAAACTTTGACACACAATCCATGCAATTTATATGATGATATCGAGTTCCGTATCGAAATTAGATGCAGAAGCATCCAAGTCTCACGAAATACAAGGGTCAGCTTTGTCAAATCAATCACATGTCCATATGAGAGCAAATATATCGTGACCTATAATATCTACAGTCTCGTTTCTTACCTCGTTTGTTAAGCAAACTTTGACACACAATCCATGCAATTTATATGATGATGTCGTGTTCCGTATCGAAAATAGATGCAGAAGCATCCAAGTCTCACGAAATACAAGGGTCAGCTTTGTCAAATCAATCACATGTCAATATGAGAGCAAATATATCGTGAGCTAAAGAATCTACAGTCTCGTTTCTTACGACGTTTGTTAAGCAAACTTTGACACACAATCCATGCAATTTATATGATGATATCGAGTTCCGTATCGAAATTAGATGCAGAAGCATCCAAGTCTCACGAAATACAAGGGTCAGCTTTGTCAAATCAATCACATGTCCATATGAGAGCAAATATATCGTGACCTATAGAATCTACAGTCTCGTTTCTTACGTCGTTTGTTAAGCAAACTTTGACACACAATCCATGCAATTTATATGATGATGTCGAGTTCCGTTTCGAAGATAGATGCAGAAGCATCCAAGTCTCACGAAATACAAGGGCCAGCTTTGTCAAATCAATCACATGTCCATATGACAGCAAATATATCGTCAGCTAAAGAATCTGCAGTCTCGTTTCTTACGTCGTTTGTTAAGCAAACTTTGACACACAATCCATGCAATTTATATGATGATATCGTGTTCCGTATCGAAATTAGATGCAGAAGCATCCAAGTCTAACGAAATACATGGGTCAGCTTTGTCAAATCAATCACATGTCCATATGAGAGTAAATATATCGTGACCTATAGAATGTACAGTCTCGTTTCTTACGTCGTTTGTTAAGCAAACTTTGACACACAATCCATGCAATTTATATGATGATATCGAGTTCCGTATCGAAATTAGATGCAGAAGCATCCAAGCCTTAGGAAATACAAGGGTCAGCTTTGTCAAATCAATCACATGTCCATATGAGAGCAACTATATCGTGACCTAAAGAATCTACAGTCTCGTTTCTTACGTCGTTTGTTAAGCAAACTTTGACACACAATCCATGCAATTTATATGATGATATCGAGTTCCGTATCGAAATTAGATGAAGAAGCATCCAAGTCTAACGAAATACAAGGGTCAGCTTTGTCAAATCAAACACATGTCCATATGAGAGCAAATATATCGTGACCTAAAGAATCTACAGTCTCGTTTCTTACGTCGTTTGTTAAGCAAACTTTGACACACAATCCATGCAATTTATATGATGATATCGTGTTCCGTATCGAAATTAGATGCAGAAGCATCCAAGTCTCACGAAATACAAGGGTCAGCTTTGTCAAATCAATCACATGTCCATATGAGAGCAAATATATCGTGACCTATAGAATCTACAGTCTCGTTTTTTACGTCGTTTGTTAAGCAAACTTTGACACACAATCCATGCAATTTATATGATGATGTCGTGTTCCGTATCGAAAATAGATGCAGAAGCATCCAAGTCTCACGAAATACAAGGGTCAGCTTTGTCAAATCAATCACATGTCCATATGAGAGCAAATATATCGTGACCTATAGAATCTACAGTCTCGTTTCTTACGTCGTTTGTTAAGCAAACTTTGACACACAATCCATGCAATTTATATGATGATATCGTGTTCCGTATCGAAATTAGATGCAGAAGCATCCAAGTCTCACGAAATACAAGGGTCAGCTTTGTCAAATCAATCACATGTCCATATGAGAGCAAATATATCGTGACCTATAGAATCTACAGTCTCGTTTTTTACGTCGTTTGTAAAGCAAACTTTGACACACAATCCATGCAATTTATATGATGATATCGAGTTCCGTATCGAAATTAGATGCAGAAGCATCCAAGTCTCACGAAATACAAGGGTCAGCTTTGTCAAATCAATCACATGTCCATATGAGAGCAAATATATCGTGACCTATAGAATCTACAGTCTCGTTTCTTACGACGTTTGTTAAGCAAACTTTGACACACAATCCATGCAATTTATATGATGATATCGAGTTCCGTATCGAAATTAGATGCAGAAGCATCCAAGTCTTACGAAATACAAAGGTCAGCTTTGTCAAATCAATCACATGTCCATATGAGAGCAAATATATCGTGACCTATAGAATCTACCGTCTCGTTTCTTACGACGTTTGTTAAGCAAACTTTGACACACAATCCATGCAATTTATATGATGATGTCGAGTTCCGTATCGAAATAAGATGCAGAAGCATCCAAGTCTTACGAAATACAAAGGTCAGCTTTGTCAAACCAATCACATGTCCATATGAGAGCAAATATACCGTGACCTATAGAATCTAGAGTCTCGTTCCTTACGTCGTTTCTTAAGCAAACTTTGACACACAATCCATGCAATTTATATGATGATATCGTGTTCCGTATCGAAATAAGATGCAGAAGCATCCAAGTCTTACGAAATACAAAGGTCAGCTTTGTCAAATCAATCACATGTCCATATGAGAGCAAATATATCGTGACCTATAGAATCTACAGTCTCGTTTCTTACGACGTTTGTTAAGCAAAATTTGACACACAATCCATGCAATTTATATGATGATATCGAGTTCCGTATCGAAATTAGATGCAGAAGCATCCAAGTCTCACGAAATACAAGGGTCAGCTTTGTCAAATCAATCACATGTCCATATGAGAGTAAATATATCGTGACCTATAGAATCTACAGTCTCGTTCCTTACGTCGTTTGTTAAGCAAACTTTGACACACAATCCATGCAATTTATATGATGATATCGAGTTCCGTATCGAAATTAGATGCAGAAGCATCCAAATCTCACGAAATACAAGGGTCAGCTTTGTCAAATCAATCACATGTCCATATGAGAGTAAATATATCGTGACCTATAGAATCTACAGTCTCGTTCCTTACGTCGTTTGTTAAGCAAACTTTGACACACAATCCATGCAATTTATATGATGATATCGAGTTCCGTATCGAAATTAGATGCAGAAGCATCCAAATCTCACGAAATACAAGGGTCAGCTTTGTCAAATCAATCACATGTCCATATGAGAGTAAATATATCGTGACCTATAGAATCTACAGTCTCGTTCCTTACGTCGTTTCTTAAGCAAACTTTGACACACAATCCATGCAATTTATATGATGATATCGAGTTCCGTATCGAAAATAGATGCAGAAGCATCCAAGTCTCACGAAATACAAGGGTCAGCTTTGTCAAATCAATCACATGTCCATATGAGAGCAAATATATCGTGACCTATGGAATCTACAGTCTCGTTCCTTACGTCGTTTGTTAAGCAAACTTTGACACACAATCCATGCAATTTATATGATGATATCGAGTTCCGTATCGAAATTAGATGCAGAAGCATCCAAATCTCACGAAATACAAGGGTCAGCTTTGTCAAATCAATCACATGTCCATATGAGAGTAAATATATCGTGACCTATAGAATCTACAGTCTCGTTTCTTACGTCGTTTGTTAAGCAAACTTTGACACACAATCCATTCAATTTATATGATGATATCGAGTTCAGTATCGAAATTAGATGCAGAAGCATCCAAGTCTTACGAAATACAAGGGTCAGCTTTGTCAAATCAATCACATGTCCATATGAGAGCAAATATATCGTGACCTATAGAATCTACAGTCTCGTTCCTTACGTCGTTTGTTAAGCAAACTTTGACACACAATCCATGCAATTTATATGATGATATCGAGTTCCGTATCGAAATTAGATGCAGAAGCATCCAAATCTCACGAAATACAAGGGTCAGCTTTGTCAAATCAATCACATGTCCATATGAGAGTAAATATATCGTGACCTATAGAATCTACAGTCTCGTTTCTTACGTCGTTTGTTAAGCAAACTTTGACACACAATCCATTCAATTTATATGATGATATCGAGTTCAGTATCGAAATTAGATGCAGAAGCATCCAAGTCTTACGAAATACAAGGGTCAGCTTTGTCAAATCAATCACATGTCCATATGAGAGCAAATATATCGTGACCTATAATATCTACAGTCTCGTTTCTTACGTCGTTTGGTAAGCAAACTTTGACACACAATCCATGCAATTTATATGATGATGTCGTGTTCCGTATCGAAATTAGATGCAGAAGCATCCAAGTCTCACGAAATACAAGGGTTAGCTTTGTAAAATCAATCACATGTCCATATGTGAGCAAATATATCGTGACCTATAGAATCTACAGTCTCGTTTCTTACGTCGTTTGTTAAACAAACTTTGACACACAATCCATGCAATTTATATGATGATATCGTGTTCCGTATCGAAATTAGATGCAGAAGCATCCAAGTCTTACGATATACAAGGGTCAGCTTTGTCAAATCAAACACATGTCCATATGAGAGCAAATATATCGTGACCTATAATATCTACAGTCTCGTTTCTTACGTCGTTTGGTAAGCAAACTTTGACACACAATCCATGCAATTTATATGATGATGTCGTGTTCCGTATCGAAATTAGATGCAGAAGCATCCAAGTCTAACGAAATACAAGGGTCAGCTTTGTCAAATCAATCACATGTCCATATGAGAGCAAATATATCGTGACCTATAATATCTACAGTCTCGTTTCTTACGTCGTTTGGTAAGCAAACTTTGACACACAATCCATGCAATTTATATGATGATGTCGAGTTCCGTATCGAAATTAGATGCAGAAGCATCCAAGTCTCACGAACTACAAGGGTCAGCTTTGTCAAATCAATCACATGTCCATATGAGAGCAAATATATCGTGACCTATAGAATCTACAGTCTCGTTTCTTACGTCGTTTGTTAAGCAAACTTTGACACACAATCCATGCAATTTATATGATGATATCGAGTTCCGTATCGAAATTAGATGCAGAAGCATCCAAGTCTTACGAAATACAAGGGTCAGCTTTGTCAAATCAATCACATGTCCATATGAGAGCAAATATATAGTCAGCTAAAGAATCTACAGTCTCGTTTCTTACGTCGTTTGTTAAGCAAACTTTGACACACAATCCATGCAATTTATATGATGATATCGAGTTCCGTATCGAAATTAGATGCAGAAGCATCCAAGTCTCACGAAATACAAGGGTCAGCTTTGTCAAATCAATCACATGTCCATATGAGAGCAAATATATCGTGACCTATAGAATCTACAGTCTCGTTCCTTACGTCGTTTGTTAAGCAAACTTTGACACACAATCCATGCAATTTATATGATGATGTCGAGTTCCGTATCGAAATTAGATGCAGAAGCATCCAAGTCTTACGAAATACAAGGGTCAGCTTTGTCAAATCAATCACATGTCCATATGAGAGCAAATATATCGTGACCTATAGAATCTACAGTCTCGTTTCTTACGTCGTTTGTTAAGCAAACTTTGACACACAATCCATGCAATTTATATGATGATATCGAGTTCCGTATCGAAATTAGATGCAGAGGCATCCAAGTCTAACGAAATACAAGGGTCAGCATTGTCAAATCATTCACATGTCCATATGAGAGCAAATATATCGTGACCTATAGAATCTACAGTCTCGTTTCTTACGACGTTTGTTTAGCAAACTTTGACACACAATCCATGCAATTTATATGATGATATCGAGTTCCGTATCGAAATTAGATGCAGAAGCATTCAAATCTCACGAAATACAAGGGTCAGCTTTGTCAAATCAATCACATGTCCATATGAGAGCAAATATATCGTGACCTATAGAATCTACAGTCTCGTTTCTTACGTCGTTTGTTAAGCAAACTTTGACATACAATCCATGCAATTTATATGATGATGTCGAGTTCCGTATCGAAATTAGATGCAGAAGCATCCAAGTCTTACGAAATACAAGGGTCAGCTTTGTCAAATCAAACACATGTCCATATGAGAGCAAATATATCGTGACCTATAGAATCTACAGTCTCGTTTCTTACGTCGTTTGTTAAGCAAACTTTGGCACACAATCCATGCAATTTATATGATGATGTCGAGTTCCGTATCGAAATTAGATGCAGAAGCATCCAAGTCTTACGAAATACAAGGGTCAGCTTTGTCAAATCATTCACACGTCCATATGAGAGCAAATATATCGTGACCTATAGAATCTACAGTCTCGTTTCTTACGTCGTTTGTTAAGCAAACTTTGACACACAATCCATGCAATTTATATGATGATATCGAGTTCCGTATCGAAATTAGATGCAGAAGCATCCAAGTCTCAAGAAATACAAGGGTCAGCTTTGTCAAATCAATCACATGTCCATATGAGAGCAAATATATCGTCACCTATAGAATCTACAGTCTCGTTTCTTACGACGTTTGTTAAGCAAACTTTGACACACAATCCATGCAATTTATATGATGATATCGAGTTCCGTATCGAAATTAGATGCAAAAGCATCCAAGTCTCACGAAATACAAGGGTCAGCTTTGTCAAATCAATCACATGTCCATATGAGAGCAAATATATCGTGACCTATAGAATCTACAGTCTCGTTTCTTACGTCGTTAGTAAAGCAAACTTTGACACACAATCCATGCAATTTATATGATGACGTCGAGTTCCGTATCGAAATTAGATGCAGAAGCATCCAAGTCTTACGAAATACAAGGGTCAGCTTTGTCAAATCAATCACATGTCCATATGAGAGAAAATATGTCGTGACCTATAGAATCTACAGTCTCGTTCCTTACGTCGTTTGTTAAGCAAACTTTGACACACAATCCATGCAATTTATATGATGATATCGAGTTCCGTATCGAAATTAGATGCAGAACCATCCAAGTCTTACGAAATACAAGGGTCAGCTTTGTCAAATCAATCACATGTCCATATGAGAACAAATATATCGTGACCTATAGAATCTACAGTCTCGTTTCTTACGACGTTTGTTAAGCAAACTTTGACACACAATCCATGCAATTTATATGATGATATCGAGTTCCGTATCGAAATTAGATGCAGAAGCATCCAAGTTTCACGAAATACAAGGGTCAGCTTTGTCAAATCAATCACATGTCCATATGAGAGAAAATATGTCGTGACCTATAGAATCTACAGTCTCGTTTCTTACGTCGTTTGTTAAGCAAACTTTGGCACACAATCCATGCAATTTATATGATGATGTCGAGTTCCGTATCGAAATTAGATGCAGAAGCATCCAAGTCTTACGAAATACAAGGGTCAGCTTTGTCAAATCATTCACACGTCCATATGAGAGCAAATATATCGTGACCTATAGAATCTACAGTCTCGTTCCTTACGTCGTTTGTTAAGCAAACTTTGACACACAATCCATGCAATTTATATGATGATGTCGAGTTCCGTATCGAAATTAGATGCAGAAGCATCCAAGTCTTACGAAATACAAGGGTCAGCTTTGTCAAATCAATCACATGTCCATATGAGAGAAAATATGTCGTGACCTATAGAATCTACAGTCTCGTTTCTTACGTCGTTTGTTAAGCAAACTTTGACACACAATCCATGCAATTTATATGATGATATCGAGTTCCGTATCGAAATTAGATGCAGAACCATCCAAGTCTTACGAAATACAAGGGTCAGCTTTGTCAAATCAATCACATGTCCATATGAGAGCAAATATATCGTCACCTATAGAATCTACAGTCTCGTTTCTTACGACGTTTGTTAAGCAAACTTTGACACACAATCCATGCAATTTATATGATGATATCGAGTTCCGTATCGAAATTAGATGCAAAAGCATCCAAGTCTCACGAAATACAAGGGTCAGCTTTGTCAAATCAATCACATGTCCATATGAGAGCAAATATATCGTGACCTATAGAATCTACAGTCTCGTTTCTTACGTCGTTAGTAAAGCAAACTTTGACACACCATTTATGCAATTTATATGATGACGTCGAGTTCCGTATCGAAATTAGATGCAGAAGCATCCAAGTCTTACGAAATACAAGGGTCAGCTTTGTCAAATCAATCACATGTCCATATGAGAGAAAATATGTCGTGACCTATAGAATCTACAGTCTCGTTCCTTACGTCGTTTGTTAAGCAAACTTTGACACACAATCCATGCAATTTATATGATGATATCGAGTTCCGTATCGAAATTAGATGCAAAAGCATCCAAGTCTCACGAAATACAAGGGTCAGCTTTGTCAAATCAATCACATGTCCATATGAGAACAAATATATCGTGACCTATAGAATCTACAGTCTCGTTTCTTACGTCGTTTGTAAAGCAAACTTTGACACACAATCCATGCAATTTATATGATGATATCGAGTTCCGTATCGAAATTAGATGCAGAAGCATCCAAGTTTCACGAAATACAAGGGTCAGCTTTGTCAAATCAATCACATGTCCATATGAGAGCTAATAAATCGTGACCTATAATATCTACAGTCTCGTTTCTTACGTCGTTTGTTAAGCAAACTTTGACACACAATCCATGCAATTTATATGATGATGTCGAGTTCCGTATCGAAATTAGATGCAGAAGCATCCAAGTCTTACGAAATACAAGGGTCAGCTTTGTCAAATCAATCACATGTCCATATGAGAGCAAATATATCGTCACCTATAATATCTACAGTCTCGTTTCTTACGTCGTTTGTTAAGCAAACTTTGACAAACAATCCATGCAATTTATATGATGATATCGAGTTCCGTTTCGAAGATAGATGCAGAAGCATCCAAGTCTCACGAAATACAAGGGTCAGCTTTGTCAAATCAATCACATGTCCATATGAGAGCAAATATATCGTGACCTATAGAATCTACAGTCTCGTTTCTTACGTCGTTTGTTAAGCAAACTTTGACACACAATCCATGCAATTTATATGATGATATCGTGTTCCGTATCGAAATTAGATGCAGAAGCTTCCAAGTCTCACGAAATACAAGGGTCAGCTTTGTCAAATCAATCACATGTCCATATGAGAGCAAATATATCGTGACCTATAGAATCTACAGTCTCGTTTCTTACGTCGTTTGTTAAGCAAACTTTGACACACAATCCATGCAATTTATATGATGATATCGAGTTCCGTATCGAAATTAGATGCAGAAGCATCCAAGTCTTACGAAATACAAGGGTCAGCTTTGTCAAATCAATCACATGTCCATATGAGAGCAAATATATCGTGACCTATAGAATCTACAGTCTCGTTTCTTACGTCGTTTGTTAAGCAAACTTTGACACACAATCCATGCAATTTATATGATGATATCGTGTTCCGTATCGAAATTAGATGCAGAAGCATCCAAGTCTCACGAAATACAAGGGTCAGCTTTGTCAAATCAATCACATGTCCATATGAGAGCAAATATATCGTGACCTATAGAATCTACAGTCTCGTTCCTTACGTCGTTTGTTAAGCAAACTTTGACACACAATCCATGCAATTTATATGATGATATCGCGTTCCGTATCGAAATTAGATGCAGAAGCATCCAAGTCTCACGAAATACAAGGGTCAGCTTTGTCAAATCAATCACATATCCATATGAGAGCAAATATATCGTGACCTATAGAATCTACAGTCTCGTTTCTTACGTCGTTTGTTAAGCAAACTTTGACACACAATCCATGCAATTTATATGATGATATCGAGTTCCGTATCGAAATTAGATGCAGAAGCATCCAAGTCTTACGAAATACAAGGGTCAGCTTTGTCAAATCAATCACATGTCCATATGAGAGCAAATATATCGTCAGCTAAAGAATCTACAGTCTCGTTTCTTACGTCGTTTGTTAAGCAAACTTCGACACACAATCCATGCAATTTATATGATGATATCGTGTTCCGTATCGAAATTAGATGCAGAAGCATCCAAGTCTCACGAAATACAAGGGTCAGCTTTGTCAAATCAATCACATGTCCATATTAGAGTAAATATATCGTCAGCTAAAGAATCTACAGTCTCGTTTCTTACGTCGTTTGTTAAGCAAACTTTGACACACAATCCATGCAATTTATATGATGATATCGTGTTCCGTATCGAAATTAGATGCAGAAGCATCCAAGTCTCACGAAATACAAGGGTCAGCTTTGTCAAATCAATCACATGTCCATATGAGAGCAAATATATCGTGATCTATAGAATCTGCAGTCTCGTTCCTTACGTCGTTTGTTAAGCAAACTTTGACACACGATCCATGCAATTTATATGATGATATCGAGTTCCGTATCGAAATTAGATGCAGAAGCATCCAAGTCTCACGAAATACAAGGGTCAGCTTTGTCAAATCAATCACATGTCCATATGAGAGCAAATATATCGTGACCTATAGAATCTACAGTCTCGTTTCTTACGTCGTTTGTTAAGCAAACTTTGACACACAATCCATGCAATTTATATGATGATATCGAGTTCCGTATCGAAATTAGATGCAGAAGCATCCAAGTCTCACGAAATACAAGGGTCAGCTTTGTCAAATCAATCACATGTCCATATGAGAGCAAATATATCGTGACCTATAATATCTACAGTCTCGTTTCTTAAGTCGTTTGTTAAGCAAACTTTGACACACAATCCATGCAATTTATATGATGATGTCGAGTTCCGTATCGAAATTAGATGCAGAAGCATCCAAGTCTCACGAAATACAAGGGTCAGCTTTGTCAAATCAATCACATGTCCATATGAGAGCTAATAAATCGTGACCTATAATATCTACAGTCTCGTTTCTTACGTCGTTTGTTAAGCAAACTTTGACACACAATCCATGCAATTTATATGATGATGTCGAGTTCCGTATCGAAATTAGATGCAGAAGCATGCAAGTCTTACGAAATACAAGGGTCAGCTTTGTCAAATCAATCACATGTCCATATGAGAGCAAATATATCGTGACCTATAGAATCTACAGTCTCGTTTCTTACGTCGTTTGTTAAGCAAACTTTGACACACAATCCATGCAATTTATATGATGATATCGTGTTCCGTATCGAAATTAGATGCAGAAGCATCCAAGTCTCACGAAATACAAGGGTCAGCTTTGTCAAATCAATCACATGTCCATATGAGAGCAAATATATCGTGATCTATAGAATCTGCAGTCTCGTTCCTTACGTCGTTTGTTAAGCAAACTTTGACACACGATCCATGCAATTTATATGATGATATCGAGTTCCGTATCGAAATTAGATGCAGAAGCATCCAAGTCTCACGAAATACAAGGGTCAGCTTTGTCAAATCAATCACATGTCCATATGAGAGCAAATATATCGTGACCTATAGAATCTACAGTCTCGTTTCTTACGTCGTTTGTTAAGCAAACTTTGACACACAATCCATGCAATTTATATGATGATATCGAGTTCCGTATCGAAATTAGATGCAGAAGCATCCAAGTCTCACGAAATACAAGGGTCAGCTTTGTCAAATCAATCACATGTCCATATGAGAGCAAATATATCGTGACCTATAATATCTACAGTCTCGTTTCTTACGTCGTTTGTTAAGCAAACTTTGACACACAATCCATGCAATTTATATGATGATGTCGAGTTCCGTATCGAAATTAGATGCAGAAGCATCCAAGTCTCACGAAATACAAGGGTCAGCTTTGTCAAATCAATCACATGTCCATATGAGAACAAATATATCGTGACCTATAGAATCTACAGTCTCGCTTCTTACGTCGTTTGTAAAGCAAACTTTGACACACAATCCATGCAATTTATATGATGATATCGAGTTCCGTATCGAAATTAGATGCAGAAGCATCCAAGTCTCACGAAATACAAGGGTCAGCTTTGTCAAATCAATCACATGTCCATATGAGAGTAAATATATCGTGACCTAAAATATCTACAGTCTCGTTTCTTACGTCGTTTGTTGAGCAAACTTTGACACACAATCCATGCAATTTATATGATGATATCGAGTTCCGTATCGAAATTAGATGCAGAAGCACCCAAGTCTTACGAAATACAAGGGTCAGCTTTGTCAAATCAATCACATGTCCATATGAGAGCAAATATATCGTGACCTATAATATCTACAGTCTCGTTTCTTACGTCGTTTGTTAAGCAAACTTTGACACACAATCCATGCAAATTATGTGATGATATCGAGTTCCGTTTCGAAGATAGATGCAGAAGCATCCAAGTCTCACGAAATACAAGGGTCAGCTTTGTCAAATCAATCACATGTCCATATGAGAGCAAATATATCGTGACCTATAGAATCTACAGTCTCATTTCTTACGTCGTTTGTTAAGCAAACTTTGACACACAATCCATGCAATTTATATGATGATATCGTGTTCCGTATCGAAATTAGATGCAGAAGCATCCAAGTCTCACGAAATACAAGGGTCAGCTTTGTCAAATCAATCACATGTCCATATGAGAGCAAATATATCGTGACCTATAGAATCTACAGTCTCGTTCCTTACGTCGTTTGTTAAGCAAACTTTGACACACAATCCATGCAATTTATATGATGATATCGCGTTCCGTATCGAAATTAGATGCAGAAGCATCCAAGTCTCACGAAATACAAGGGTCAGCTTTGTCAAATCAATCACATATCCATATGAGAGCAAATATATCGTGACCTATAGAATCTACAGTCTCGTTTCTTACGTCGTTTGTTAAGCAAACTTTGACACACAATCCATGCAATTTATATGATGATATCGAGTTCCGTATCGAAATTAGATGCAGAAGCATCCAAGTCTAACGAAATACAAGGGTCAGCTTTGTCAAATCAATCACATGTCCATATGAGAGCAAATATATCGTGACCTATAATATCTATAGTCTCGTTTCTTACGTCGTTTGTTAAGCAAACTTTGACACACAATCCATGCAATTTATATGATGATGTCGTGTTCCGTATCGAAATTAGATGCAGAAGCATCCAAGTCTCACGAAATACAAGGGTCAGCTTTGTCAAATCAATCACATGTCCATATGAGAGCAAATATATCGTGACCTATAGAATCTACAGTCTCATTTCTTACGTCATTTGTTAAGCAAACTTTGACACACAATCCATGCAATTTATATGATGATATCGAGTTCCGTATCGAAATTAGATGCAGAAGCATCCATGTCTCACGAAATACAAGGGTCAGCTTTGTCAAATCAATCACATGTCCATATGAGAGCAAATATATCGTGACCTATAGAATCTACAGTCTCGTTTCTTACGTCGTTTGTTAAGCAAACTTTGACACACAATCCATTCAATTTATATGATGATGTCGTGTTCCGTATCGAAATTAGATGCAGAAGCATCCAAGTCTCACGAAATACAAGGGCCAGCTTCGTCAAAACAATCACATGTCCATATGAAAGTAAATATATCGTGACCTATAGAATCTACAGTCTCGTTACTTACGTCGTTTGTTAAGCAAACTTTGACACACAATCCATGCAATTTATATGATGATGTCGAGTTCCGTATCGAAATTATATGCAGAAGCATCCAAGTCTCACGAAATACAAGGGTCAGCATTGTCAAATCAATCACATGTCCATATGAGAGCAAATATATCGTGACCTATAATATCTACAGTCTCGTTTCTTACGTCGTTTGTTAAGCAAACTTTGACACACAATCCATGCAATTTATATGATGATGTCGAGTTCCGTATCGAAATTAGATGCAGAAGCATCCAAGTCTTACGAAATACAAGGGTCAGCTTTGTCAAATCAATCACATGTCCATATGAGAGCAAATATATCGTGACCTATAGAATCTACAGTCTCGTTTCTTACGTCGTTTGTTAAGCAAACTTTGACACACAATCCATGCAATTTATATGATGATGTCGAGTTCCGTTTCGAAGATAGATGCAGAAGCATCCAAGTCTCACGAAATACAAGGGTCAGCTTTGTCAAATCAATCACATGACCATATGAGAGCAAATATATCGTGACCTATAATATCTACAGTCTCGTTTCTTACGTCGTTTGTTAAGCAAACTTTGACACACAATCCATGCAATTTATATGATGATATCGAGTTCCGTATCGAAACTAGATGCAGAAGCATCCAAGTCTCACGAAATACAAGGGTCAGCTTTGTCAAATCAATCACATGTCCATATGAGAGCAAATATATCGTGACCTATAGAATCTACAGTCTCGTTTCTTACGTCGTTTGTTAAGCAAACTTTGACACACAATCCATGCAATTTATATGATGATGTCGAGTTCCGTTTCGAAGATAGATGCAGAAGCATCCAAGTCTCACGAAATACAAGGGTCAGCTTTGTCAAATCAATCACATGTCCATATGAGAGCAAATATATCGTGACCTATAGAATCTACAGTCTCGTTTCTTACGTCGTTTGTTAAGCAAACTTTGACACACAATCCATGCAATTTATATGATGATATCGAGTTCCGTATCGAAACTAGATGCAGAAGCATCCAAGTCTCCTGAAATACAAGGGTCAGCTTTGTCAAATCAATCACATGTCCATATGAGAGCAAATATATCGTCAGCTAAAGAATCTACAGTCTCGTTTCTTACGACGTTTGTTAAGCAAACTTTGACACACAATCCATGCAATTTATATGATGATATCGAGTTCCGTATCGAAATTAGATGCAGAAGCATCCAAGTCTCACGAAATACAAGGGTCAGCTTTGTCAAATCAATCACATGTCCATATGAGAGCAAATATATCGTCAGCTAAAGAATCTACAGTCTCGTTTCTTACGACGTTTGTTAAGCAAACTTTGACACACAATCCATGCAATTTATATGATGATATCGAGTTCCGTATCGAAATTATATGCAGAAGCATCCAAGTCTTACGAAATACAAGGGTCAGCTTTGTCAAATCAATCACATGTCCATATGAGAGCAAATATATCGTGACCTATAGAATCTACAGTCTCGTTTCTTACGTCGTTTGTTAAGCAAACTTTGACACACAATCCATGCAATTTATATGATGATATCGAGTTCCGTATCGAAATTAGATGCAGAAGCATCCAAATCTCACGAAATACAAGGGTCAGCTTTGTCAAATCAATCACATGTCCATATGAGAGTAAATATATCGTGACCTATAGAATCTACAGTCTCGTTTCTTACGTCGTTTGTAAAGCAAACTTTGACACACAATCCATGCAACTTATATGATGATATCGCGTTCCGTATCGAAATTAGATGCAGAAGCATCCAAGTCTCACGAAATACAAGGGTCAGCTTTGTCAAATCAATCACATGTCCATATGAGAGTAAATATGTCGTGACCTATAATATCTACAGTCTCGTTTCTTACGTCGTTTGTTAAGCAAACTTTGACACACAATCCATGCAATTTATATGATGATATCGAGTTCCGTATCGAAATTAGATGCAGAAGCATCCAAGTCTCACGAAATACAAGGGTCAGCTTTGTCAAATCAATCACATGTCCATATGAGAGTAAATATGTCGTGACCTATAATATCTACAGTCTCGTTTCTTACGTCGTTTGTAAAGCAAACTTTGACACACAATCCATGAAATTTATATGATGATATCGTGTTCCGTATCGAAATTAGATGCAGAAGCATCCAAGTCTCACGAAATACAAGGGTCAGCTTTGTCAAATCAATCACATGTCCATATGAGAGCAAATATATCGTCAGCTAAAGAATCTACAGTCTCGTTTCTTACGTCGTTTGTTAAGCAAACTTTGAAACACAATCCATGCAATTTATATGATGACGTCGAGTTCCGTATCGAAATTAGATGCAGAAGCATCCAAGTCTCACGAAATACAAGGGTCAGCATTGTCAAATCAATCACATGTCCATATGAGAGTAAATATGTCGTGACCTATAATATCTACAGTCTCGTTTCTTACGTCGTTTGTTAAGCAAACTTTGACACACAATCCATGCAATTTATATGATGATATCGAGTTCCGTATCGAAGATAGATGCAGAAGCATCCAAGTCTTACGAAATACAAGCGTCAGCTTTGTCAAATCAATCACATGTCCATATGAGAGCAAATATATCGTGACCTATAGAATCTACAGCCTCGTTTCTTACGTCGTTTGTAAAGCAAACTTTGACACACAATCCATGCAATTTATATGATGATATCGAGTTCCGTATCGAAGATAGATGCAGAAGCATCCAAGTCTCCCGAAATACAAGGGTCAGCATTGTCAAATCAATCACATGTCCATATGAGAGCAAATATATCGTGACCTATAGAATCTACAGTCTCGTTTCTTACGTCGTTTGTTAAGCAATCTTTGACACACAATCCATGCAATTTATATGATGATATCGAGTTCCGTATCGAAATTAGATGCAGAAGCATCCAAGTCTTACGAAATACAAGGGTCAGCTTTGTCAAATCAATCACATGTCCATATGAGAGCAAATATATCGTGACCTATAGAATCTACAGTCTCGTTTATTACGTCGTTTGGTAAGCAAACTTTGACACACAATCCATGCAATTTATATGATGATATCGAGTTCCGTATCGAAATTAGATGCAAAAGCATCCAAGTCTCCCGAAATACAAGGGTCAGCTTTGTCAAATCAATCACATGTCCATATGAGAGCAAATATATCGTCAGCTAAAGAATCTACAGTCTCGTTTCTTACGTCGTTTGTTAAGCAAACTTTGACACACAATCCATGCAATTTATATGATGATATCGAGTTCCGTATCCAAATTAGATGCAGAAGCATCCAAATCTCACGAAATACAAGGGTCAGCTTTGTCAAATCAATTACATGTCCATATGAGAGCAAATATATCGTTACCTATAGAATCTACAGTCTCGTTTCTTACGTCGTTTGTAAAGCAAACTTTGACACACAATCCATGCAACTTATATGATGATATCGCGTTCCGTATCGAAATTAGATGCAGAAGCATCCAAGTCTTACGAAATACAAGGGTCAGCTTTGTCAAATCAATCACATGTCCATATGAGAGCAAATATATCGTGACCTATAGAATCTACAGTCTCGTTTCTTACGTCGTTTGTTAAGCAAACTTTGACACACAATCCATGCAATTTATATGATGATATCGAGTTCCGTATCGAAATTAGATGCAGAAGCATCCAAGTCTCCCGAAATACAAGGGTCAGCTTTGTCAAATCAATCACATGTCCATATGAGAGCAAATATATCGTGACCTATAGAATCTACAGTCTCGTTTCTTACGTCGTTTGTAAAGCAAACTTTGACACACAATCCATGAAATTTATATGATGATATCGTGTTCCGTATCGAAATTAGATGCAGAAGCATCCAAGTCTCACGAAATACAAGGGTCAGCTTTGTCAAATCAATCACATGTCCATATGAGAGCAAATATATCGTGACCTATAATATCTACAGTCTCGTTTCTTACGTCGTTTGTTAAGCAAACTTTGACACACAATCCATGCAATTTATATGATGATGTCGTGTTTCGTATCGAAATTAGATGCAGAAGCATTCAAGTCTCACGAAATACAAGGGTCAGCTTTGTCAAATCAATCACATGTCCATATGAGAGCAAATATATCGTGACCTATAATATCTACAGTCTCGTTTCTTACGTCGTTTGTTAAGCAAACTTTGACACACAATCCATGAAATTTATATGATGATATCGTGTTCCGTATCGAAATTAGATGCAGAAGCATCCAAGTCTCACGAAATACAAGGGTCAGATTTGTCAAATCAAACACATGTCCATATGAGAGCAAATATATCGTGACCTATAGAATCTACAGTTTCGTTTCTTACGTCGTTTGTTAAGCAAACTTTGACACACAATCCATGCAATTTATATGATGATGTCGAGTTCCGTATCGAAATTAGATGCAGAAGCATCCAAGTCTTACGAAATACAAGGGTCAGATTTGTCAAATCAAACACATGTCCATATGAGAGCAAATATATCGTGACCTATAATATCTACAGTCTCGTTTCTTACGTCGTTTGTTAAGCAAACTTTGACACACAATCCATGCAATTTATATGATGATATCGTGTTCCGTATAGAAATTAGATGCAGAAGCATCCAAGTCTCACGAAATACAAGGGTCAGCTTTGTCAAATCAATCACATGTCCATATGAGAGCAAATATATCGTGACCTATAATATCTACAGTCTCGTTTCTTACGTCGTTTGTTAAGCAAACTTTGACACACAATCCATGCAATTTATATGATGATATCGTGTTCCGTATCGAAATTAGATGCAGAAGCATCCAAGTCTTACGAAATACAAGGGTCAGCTTTGTCAAATCAATCACATGTCCATATGAGAGCAAATATATCGTGACCTATAGAATCTACAGTCTCGTTTCTTACGACGTTTGTTAAGCAAACTTTGACACACAATCCATGCAATTTATATGATGATATCGAGTTCCGTATCGAAATTAGATGCAGAAGCATCCAAATCTCACGAAATACAAGGGTCAGCTTTGTCAAATCAATCACATGTCCATATGAGAGCAAATATATCGTCCCCTATAGAATCTACAGTCTCGTTCCTTACGTCGTTTGTTAAGCAAACTTTGACACACAATCCATGCAATTTATATGATGATGTCGAGTTCCGTATCGAAATTAGATGCAGAAGCATCCAAGTCTCACGAAATACAAGGGTCAGCTTTGTCAAATCAATCACATGTCCATATGAGAGCAAATATATCGTGACCTATAGAATCTACAGTCTCGTTTCTTACGACGTTTGTTAAACAAACTTTGACACACAATCCAGGCAATTTATATGATGATATCGAGTTCCGTATCGAAATTAGATGCAGACGCATCCAAGTCTCACGAAATACAAGGGTCAGCTTTGTCAAATCAATCACATGTCCATATGAGAGCAAATATATCGTCACCTATAGAATCTACAGTCTCGTTTCTTACGACGTTTGTTAAGCAAACTTTGACACACAATCCATGCAATTTATATGATGATATCGAGTTCCGTATCGAAATTAGATGCAGAAGCATCCAAGTCTCAAGAAATACAAGGGTCAGCTTTGTCAAATCAATCACATGTCCATATGAGAGCAAATATATCGTGACCTATAATATCTACAGTCTCGTTTCTTACGTCGTTTGTTAAGCAAACTTTGACACACAATCCATGCAATTTATATGATGATATCGAGTTCCGTATCGAAATTAGATGCAGAAGCATACAAGTCACACGAAATACAAGGGTCAGCTTTGTCAAATCAATCACATGTCCATATGAGAGCAAATATTCGTGACCTATAGAATCTACAGTCTCGTTTCTTACGACGTTTGTTAAACAAACTTTGACACACAATCCATGCAATTTATATGATGATGTCGAGTTCCGTATCGAAATTAGATGCAGAAGCATCCAAGTCTTACGAAATACAAGGGTCAGCTTTGTCAAATCAAACACTGTCCATATGAGAGCAAATATATCGTGACCTATAATATCTACAGTCTCGTTTCTTACGTCGTTTGTTAAGCAAACATTGACACACAATCCATGCAATTTATATGATGATATCGAGTTCCGTATCGAAATTAGATGCAGAAGCATACAAGTCACACGAAATACAAGGGTCAGCTTTGTCAAATCAATCACATGTCCATATGAGAGCAAATATTCGTGACCTATAGAATCTACAGTCTCGTTTCTTACGACGTTTGTTAAACAAACTTTGACACACAATCCATGCAATTTATATGATGATGTCGAGTTCCGTATCGAAATTAGATGCAGAAGCATCCAAGTCTTACGAAATACAAGGGTCAGCTTTGTCAAATCAAACACATGTCCATATGAGAGCAAATATATCGTGACCTATAATATCTACAGTCTCGTTTCTTACGTCGTTTGTTAAGCAAACATTGACACACAATCCATGCAATTTATATGATGATGTCGAGTTCCGTATCGAAATTAGATGCAGAAGCATCCAAGTCTTACGAAATACAAGGGTCAGCTTTGTCAAATCAAACACATGTCCATATGAGAGCAAATATATCGTGACCTATAATATCGTGACCAATTTATATGATGATTTCGTGTTCCGTATCGAAATTAGATGCAGAAGCATCCAAGTCTTACGAAATACAAGGGTCAGCTTTGTCAAATCAATCACATGTCCATATGAGAGCAAATATATCGTGACCTATTGAATCTACAGTCTCGTTTCTTACGTCGTTTGTTAAGCAAACTTTGACACACAATCCATGCAATTTATATGATGATATCGAGTTCCGTATCGAAATTAGATGCAGAAGCATCCAAGTCTAACGAAATACAAGGGTCAGCTTTGTCAAATCAAACACATGTCCATATGAGAGCAAATATATCGTGACCTATAATATCTACAGTCTCGTTTCTTACGTCGTTTGTTAAGCAAACTTTGACACACAATCCATGCAATTTATATGATGATGTCGAGTTCCGTATCGAAATTAGATGCAGAAGCATCCAAGTCTCACGAAATACAAAGGTCAGCTTTGTCAAATCAATCACATGTCCATATGAGAGCAAATGTATCGTGACCTATAGAATCTACAGTCTCGTTTCTTACGTCGTTTGTTAAGCAAACTTTGACACACAATCCATGCAATTTATATGATGATATCGAGTTCCGTATCGAAATTAGATGCAGAAGCATCCAAGTCTCACGAAATACAAGGGTCAGCTTTGTCAAATCAATCACATGTCCATATGAGAGCAAATATATCGTCAGCTAAAGAATCTACAGTCTCGTTTCTTACGTCGTTTGTTAAGCAAACTTTGACACACAATCCATGCAATTTATATGATGATATCGAGTTCCGTATCGAAATTATATGCAGAAGCATCCAAGTCTTACGAAATACAAGGGTCAGCTTTGTCAAATCAATCACATGTCCATATGAGAGCAAATATATCGTCAGCTAAAGAATCTACAGTCTCGTTTCTTACGTCGTTTGTTAAGCAAACTTTGACACACAATCCATGCAATTTATATTATGATGTCGAGTTCCGTATCGAAATTATATGCAGAAGCATCCAAGTCTTACGAAATACAAGGGTCAGCTTTGTCAAATCAATCACATGTCCATATGAGAGCAAATATATCGTCAGCTAAAGAATCTACAGTCTCGTTTCTTACGTCGTTTGTTAAGCAAACTTTGACACACAATCCATGCAATTTATATGATGATATCGTGTTCCGTATCGAAATTAGATGCAGAAGCATCCAAGTCTCACGAAATACAAGGGTCAGCTTTGTCAAATCAAACACATGTCCATATGAGAGCAAATATATCGTGACCTATAGAATCTACAGTCTCGTTTCTTACGTCGTTTGTTAAGCAAACTTTGACACACAATCCATGCAATTTATACGATGATATCGAGTCCAAGTCTCACGAAATACAAGGGTCAGCTTTGTCAAATCAATTACATGTCCATATGAGAGCAAATATATCGTGACCTATAGAATCTACAGTCTCGTTTCTTACGTCGTTTGTTAAGCAAACTTTGACACACAATCCATGCAATTTATATGATGATATCGAGTTCCGTTTCGAAGATAGATGCAGAAGCATCCAAGTCTCACGAAATACAAGGGTCAGCTTTGTCAAATCAATCACATGTCCATATGAGAGCAAATATATCGTGACCTATAATATCTACAGTCTCGTTTATTACGTCGTTTGTTAAGCAAACTTTGACACACAATCCATGCAATTTATATGATGATATCGTGTTCCGTATCGAAATTAGATGCAGAAGCATCCAAGTCTCACGAAATACAAGGGTCAGCTTTGTCAAATCAATCACATGTCCATATGAGAGCAAATATATCGTCACCTATAGAATCTACAGTCTCGTTTCTTACGTCGTTTGTTAAGCAAACTTTGACACACAATCCATGCAATTTATATGATGATGTCGAGTTCCGTATCGAAATTAGATGCAGAAGCATCTAAGTCTCACGAAATACAAGGGTCAGCTTTGTCAAATCAATCACATGTCCATATGAGAGCAAATATATCGTGACCTATAGAATCTACAGTCTCGTTTCTTACGTCGTTTGTTAAGCAAACTTTGACACACAATCCATGCAATTTATATGATGATGTCGAGTTCCGTATCGAAATTAGATGCAGAAGCATCCAAGTCTCACGAAATACAAGGGTCAGCTTTGTCAAATCAATCACATGTCCATATGAGAGCAAATATATCGTCACCTATAGAATCTACAGTCTCGTTTCTTACGTCGTTTGTTAAGCAAACTTTGACACACAATCCATGCAATTTATATGATGATGTCGAGTTCCGTATCGAAATTAGATGCAGAAGCATCCAAGTCTCACGAAATACAAGGGTCAGCTTTGTCAAATCAATCACATGTCCATATGAGAGCAAATATATCGTCAGCTAAAGTATCTACAGTCTCGTTTCTTACGTCGTTTGTTAAGCAAACTTTGACACACAATCCATGCAATTTATATGATGATATCGAGTTCCGTATCGAAATTAGATGCAGAAGCACCCAAGTCTCACGAAATACAAGGGTCAGCTTTGTCAAATCAATCACATGTCCATATGAGAGCAAATATATCGTCACCTATAGAATCTACAGTCTCGTTTCTTACGACGTTTGTTAAGCAAACTTTGATACACAATCCATGCAATTTATATGATGATATCGAGTTCCGTATCGAAATTAGATGCAGAAGCATCCAAGTCTCACGAAATACAAGGGTCAGCTTTGTCAAATCAGTCACATGTCCATATGTGAGCAAATATATCGTCACCTATAGAATCTACAGTCTCGTTTCTCACGACGTTTGTTAAGCAAACTTTGACACACAATCCATGCAGTTTATATGATGATATCGAGTTCCGTATCGAAATTAGATGCAGAAGCATCCAAGTCTAACGAAATACAAGGGTCAGCTTTGTCAAATCAATCACATGTCCATATGAGAGCAAATATATCGTGACCTATAGAATCTACAGTCTCGTTTCTTACGTCGTTTGTTAAGCAAACTTTGACACACAATCCATGCAATTTATATGATGATATCGAGTTCCGTATCGAAATTAGATGCAGAAGCATCCAAGTCTAACGAAATACAAGGGTCAGCTTTGTCAAATCAATCACATGTCCATATGAGAGCAAATATATCGTGACCTATAGAATCTACAGTCTCGTTTCTTACGTCGTTTGTTAAGCAAACTTTGACACACAATCCATGCAATTTATATGATGATATCGAGTTCCGTATCGAAATTAGATGCAGAAGCATCCAAGTCTAACGAAATACAAGGGTCAGCTTTGTCAAATCAATCACATGTCCATATGAGAGCAAATATATCGTGACCTATAGAATCTACAGTCTCGTTTCTTACGTCGTTTGGTAAGCAAACTTTGACACACAATCTATGCAATTTATATGATGATATCGAGTTCCGTATCGAAATTAGATGCAGAAGCATCCAAGTCTTACGAAATACAAGGGTCAGCTTTGTCAAATCAATCACATGTCCATATGAGAGCAAATATATCGTGACCTATAGAATCTACAGTCTCGTTTCTTACGACGTTTGTTAAGCAAACTTTGACACACAATCCATGCAATTTATATGATATCGAGATCCGTATCGAAATTAGATGCAGAAGCATCCAAGTCTAACGAAATACACATGTCCATATGAGAGCAAATATATCGTGACCTATAGAATCTACAGTCTCGTTTCTTACGACGTTTGTTAAGCAAACTTTGACACACAATCCATGCAATTTATATGAGGATATCGAGATCCGTATCGAAATTAGATGCAGAAGCATCCAAATCTCACGAAATACAAGGGTCAGCTTTGTCAAATCAATCACATGTCCATATGAGAGTAAATATATCGTGACCTATAGAATCTACAGTCTCGTTCCTTACGTCGTTTGTAAAGCAAACTTTGACACACAATCCCTGCAATTTATATGATGATATCGATTTCCGTATCGAAATTAGATGCAGAAGCATCCAAGTCTCACGAAATACAAGGGTCAGCATTGTCAAATCAATCACATGTCCATATGAGAACAAATATATCGTGACCTATAGAATCTACAGTCTCGTTTCTTACGACGTTTGTTAAGCAAACTTTGACACACAATCCATGCAATTTATATGATGATATCTAGTTCCGTTTCGAAGATAGATGCAGAAGCATCCAAGTCTTACGAAATACAAGGGTCAGCTTTGTCAAATCAATCACATGTCCATATGAAAGCAAATATATCGCCACCTATAGAATCTACAGTCTCGTTTCTTACGACGTTTGTTAAGCAAACTTTGACACACAATCCATGCAATTTATATGATGATATCGAGTTCCGTATCGAAATTAGATGCAGAAGCATCCAAGTCTCACGAAATACAAGGGTCAGCTTTGTCAAATCAATCACATGTCCATATGAGAGCAAATATATCGTCACCTATAGAATCTACAGTCTCGTTTCTTACGACGTTTGTTAAGCAAACTTTGACACACAATCCATGCAATTTATATGATGATATCGAGTTCCGTATCGAAATTAGATGCAGAAGCATCCAAGTCTCCCGAAATACAAGGGTCAGCTTTGTCAAATCAATCACATGTCCATATGAGAGCAAATATATCGTCAGCTAAAGAATCTACAGTCTCGTTTCTTACGTCGTTTGTTAAGCAAACTTTGACACACAATTCATGCAATTTATATGATGATGTCGTGTTCCGTATCGAAATTAGATGCAGAAGCATCCAAGTCTCACGAAATACAAGGGTCAGCTTTGTCAAATCAATCACATGTCCATATGAAAGCAAATATATCGTGACCTATAATATCTACAGTCTCGTTTCTTACGTCGTTTGTTAAGCAAACTTTGACACACAATCCATGCAATTTATATGATGATGTCGAGTTCCGTATCGAAATTAGATGCAGAAGCATCCAAGTCTCCCGAAATACAAGGGTCAGCTTTGTCAAATCAATCACATGTCCATATGAGAGCAAATATATCGTGACCTATAGAATCTACAGTCTCGTTCCTTACGTCGTTTGTTAAGCAAACTTTGACACACAATCCATGCAATTTATATGATGATATCGAGTTCCGTATCGAAATTAGATGCAGAAGCATCCAAGTCTCACGAAATACAAGGGTCAGCTTTGTCAAATCAATCACATGTCCATATGAGAGCAAATATATCGTGACCTATAGAATCTACAGTCTCGTTTCTTACGTCGTTTGTTAAGCAAACTTTGACACACAATCCATGCAATTTATATGATGATATCGTGTTCCGTATCGAAATTAGATGCAGAAGCATCCAAGTCTCACGAAATACAAGGGTCAGCTTTGTCAAATCAATCACATGTCCATATGAGAGCAAATATATCGTGACCTATAGAATCTACAGTCTCGTTTCTTACGTCGTTTGTTAAGCAAACTTTGACACACAATCCATGCAATTTATATGATGATATCGAGTTCCGTATCGAAATTAGATGCAGAAGCATCCAAGTCTCACGAAATACAAGGGTCAGCTTTGTCAAATCAATCAGATGTCCATATGAGAGCAAATATATCGTGACCTATAGAATCTACAGTCTCGTTTCTTACGTCGTTTGTTAAGCAAACTTTGACACACAATCCATGCAATTTATATTGTAGCCCCAATCTGATGCACAATGATATCAATTAATAGTGGCACACGATTTCTTTATAAAAACACAATGTATTTTATTAACGTACAAAATTGGAATGAATGACTGAATACATATTTTTCATATTCAAACTGAAAACTTATAAAAGTCAAAACAATGTGAACTACGATATAAATAATTTATTGTAAAGTAACATATAGTGTACCTACATCACTCCCCCTCCTGAAGCATCAATGTCCAACAAATTAAAAGTTACTCGCTTTACTCTTTTGTCCTCATTTTGGGACTCGGTGGTCTCGACAAATGCAGGTTTAATTCTATCTATCGAAATAGTTCTAATATTTCCATCGATTTCTAGCTTGAAAAATTTCTTATCTCTTTCTATAACTTTGTATGGGCCCTCATATGGTTGCTGCAAAGATCGCCCATTTTCTACGCGTACAAATGCATATTTACAACTAGAAAGATCTTTGGATATATATACCCCTTTAGTAGTGTTCTTGTGATGCGATAAATTGGATCGAATGTCTTTGAAATAACCCTTCAATTTATCCACCAATTCAGAGTTGTAATCGATTGTATTTGGAACTACTAACTCACCAGGTAAACGTACGTCCTGTCCATACACCATCTGAGCAGGAGTATGTCCTAAATCCTCCTTTAATGTACACCTTAGCCCTAACAACACCATCGGAAGCACCTCGAACCAATTTCCTTGCTGATTGCTTGCCATAATTGCAGCTTTAAGCTGCCTATGAAACCGCTCAACCATGCCATTTGCTTGGGGATGATATGCAGAAGTTGTAATTCTGTGGCTGCCGAGTAACCGGGTTAATTCCGTAAACATCTTTGATGTGAACTGCGTTCCTCTGTCAGTTGTTATAGTGAGTGGCACCCCAAAACGAGACACGTATCTAGAAAATAAAGTCCGAGCGACTGTTTCAGCCGTAATATCCCTAAGTGGGTATGCTTCTGGCCAACGTGTGTACCTATCAATGACAGTCAGTAGATATCGATGACCGCGTGAAGGTGGCAATGGTCCTACAATATCAACATGTATATGCTCAAACCTGCCCTTCGGAATATCTATTTTCATTACAGGAGATTTTGTGTGCCTAGTTATCTTCGATTTCTGACAACCAATACAATCTCTAGCCCAAACATTAATTTCCTTGCTCATACCTGGCCAGTAATATCTCTTACAAATCATCCGACGACTAGCTCTAACACCTGGATGGGAAACAGAATGCAACTTTTCGAACACCACTCTACGCATTGTTAGTGGAATATACGGTCGCGGTGTCTCTTGTGACCCTTCGCACCAAAGATTAATATTAAACAACGGAATTTCGATTAGCTTTACATTATGGAATGTATCCTTATTTTGCAAAATCTCTGTCAGCTTGTCATCTTTTTGTTGTTCTGCACTCAATAATTTTAAATTCAACTCCGAGCTATTCAGGACCTCAACCTCAAACGACCTTGAAAGCGTATCAGCTACGACGTTGGAAGTTCCTCGAACGTATTGAATATCATTCGTAAATTGTGAAATGTATTCTAATTGTCGGATCTGTCGTGGACTTCGTTCTGTCTTTGACTCCATAGCACGTATCAGTGGTTTATGGTCTGTAAACACTGTAAAACATCTTCCTTTAAGCATATACCTAAAATGCTTTATGTTGTCATGAATCGCCAGTAATTCGCGATCAAAAGCACTATATTTCGATTCTGTAGGGGACAGTTTCCGTGAAAAGAACGCCAACGGCTCCGTTACACTACCACGTACCTGCTGTAGGACCCCTCCGATTGCAGTACAAGACGCATCGACCGTCAACATTAGTTTTGACTTACCATCAAAGTGACTCAACATAATTCGAGATGCGAAAGCTTTTTTAATGTCGACGAAGGCTTTTTCAGCCTTGTCATCCCATGTTAAAATTTTCTTCTTATCACTGAAAGCGCAATTTATCATATCATGTATAGGACCCGACATTTCCGCCAGTCCGGGAATGTACCTATGATAATAATTGACCATACCCATAAATTTTTGCATAAGCTTAACTGTAGTCGGTTTCTCAAAATCTCGAATGGCAGAGACCTTATCATCTGTTGGTCTAATTCCCTCCTCTGAAACATTATGTCCCAGAAAATCCATATTTGTTGCGCCGAATGTACACTTCCCTGGCTTAATGTTTAACCCATATTCCTGTAGCCTAGTAAATATCACTCTGAGGTGACGTACATGTTCCTCTTCATTTTCGCTAAAAACTAATACATCGTCTATGTAAACAAATACAAAGTCCAGACCTTTGAACACCTCGTTAATAAAACGTTGAAAGGTTTGAGATGAGTTCCTCAACCCAAAGGGCATTCGAACAAATTCAAACATACCGAAGGGTGTTGTAATCGCTGTCTTGTGTACATCTTCTGGTGCCATTGGAATCTGATGATAAGCACGAACTAAGTCTAACTTTGAAAACACTCGTTTCCCCTTCATATTCATATTTAAGTCGTGTATGTGTGGTATAGGATACCTGTCTGGGACTGTGACCGCGTTTAACTGCCTAAAGTCTCCACAAGGCCGCCAATCATCTGGGTCCTTTTTTGGGACTAGATGCAGAGCAGATGCTACGCTCGAGTCCAAGGGTCTGCAAATCCCGCATTTGACTAAATATTCAAATTCTGATTTAGCCACTTTATATTTCATAGGATCCAGACGCCTAGGCTTTGTATAGGGCAATGCGCCATTAGTCACTATTCTATGTACAGTCGAATGTTTCACTGGTTTCGTGTAATCTGGTTCCGACGTCAATGAGGGGAATTCATTCAGTAAGTTAGTATATTGATTTTGGTAAGCAAAGATCTTTGGCAACTGAATACTACATAGTTGTGAACATGCAGACACTTTCAAGTTTGTTATAGGGTCCACCAAACTCTTATTCCGAATATCTACCAATAATCCGTATTTGTGAAGGAAATCTGCTCCAATTATCGGCCTACTAATATTTGCTAATGTGAACGCGAACTGAAAATCACGACGCATACCTAAATCGACGTTCAACAACTTTTTCCCATACGTCTGGATTGTTGTCCCATTGGCAGCTGTCAGGACCACATCTGATACTCTCTTATAATTTCTAAATTTCGATGCCGGCAAAATTGATATATCAGCCCCGCTATCCACTAAAAATTTTAATTTATTCGATTTGTCGTACACAAATAGGCGACGTGTTGATATTTCTGCGCACCCATTGCCCGTCGCTTTTACAATGGGCCTAATTAGTTTTTTCAACCATTGTTTTCATAATACGAGCAAGGCTGTTCACAATTTCTAGCATCCTTGCCGAATCTGTAATGGAACCTACACAGCCAATTCCTTTTTTTATTTCCCGATCGTGACATCCTTCCACTAAATCTTTCTCTTCTATCTCGATCTTGCATCTCCTCGAACTGTCGTTTCATTGCAGAAACCTCCAATGAAAGTTTGTCAAATCCTTGGCAAATATTACTAGTAGCTTGAACTAGACCCTCTACCACTTTACCCATGTCTGGAATTAATGTCTTTTCCGACGATGCAGATACTCCTAGTGAAGATAATTCATCCCTCTGTAGAACTTCCCAAATATTATCCGCTGTCTGAATAAGCTGATTCGTGTCAGTAATATTTGATCCCATCAATGCAACATTAAGATTTTTTGGCAATCTTCGCATCCATATTCTTTTCAAAACGTCCTGACTAAACTGTGTGCCCGCCATTAGTGACATAGATCTATACAATTCGGATGGCTTCTGGTCTCCCATTTCTAAATCAGATAGAATCTTGTCGATGCGTTTACTCTCGCTTAAAGTATGTCGTTTTATCAATACATCCTTTAAATCTTCATAGCTGTTGTTATTTCTCGAGTTGCGAATAACATCTAAAACAGACATTATCACTTCCTGAGGTAAAGCTGTAACAACATACTCATATTTAGTTTTATCCAAAGTGATCCCTTTAGTTGCGAATTGCATCTCAGCATGAATAAACCATGCCTCTGGACAATTTGTCCAAAACCCCGGAAGTTTTATAGAAGCGGCAGAAACCTCAAACCCACTCGATTGGTTCGTCATACTAGAACTATTCGATGACACCGACTGTGCATTCGAATTAGAAGCTAATGTACCGTCGTTAGCCAATGTATTATTTTCGTTCGGACCCCCACCTACTTGTTGTGGTGACCTTAACATGTTGATACTTCGGAAAAGGAGTTTACACAATAATTTGGAAATGAATATGTAATGGACAGATAGAAATAATAATGATACTAATAATAATTATAATCCAAGTAATTATTACGTATGATAACTAATAATACTGTGCTTGCCTCCAGATTCTACAAACTTACGTATGGTAGATGGTTGATACGCTTGGTGGTCCGATTCCAATGATATAAATATCCTTATCCGCTTTCAAATATCTTTCCAAGAGGTGTATTGATGACTCGTTCACAGAATGATGTTCCTTTAATTGGAATTCTCACAATTCCTTAACTTTCTTCAGTTGATGCTACATGTAGCGAGTATCCTTCGAATTTTCCACAGATTTTTTTCTTTACAAAGCGATATTCCTTAGAGGTGTATTGGTTCCATCACAAGGTTATATTTCTTGAATCATTCGTTCACCATTCATAGACTTTCGCCAATTGACGTTGAATGTGTCGGGTATCCTTTGGAATTTTCGCAGGACATGCAATTTCAAAATTATCGATCCGTTCTCTATAAAGCACAATTTTAAATCGCGGCCAATATCCTCGATTTGTTTTTTATAAGATTTGGGTATTCAAAACTATTAAAATGTTCACAGGATTGCTTCTTAAAAAGGAAATAAGCAGGATCGCCAATTGTAGCCCCAATCTGAAGCACAATGATATCAATTAATAGTGGCACACGATTTCTTTATAAAAACACAATGTATTTTATTAACGTACAAAATTGGAATGAATGACTGAATACATATTTTTCATATTCAAACTGAAAACTTATAAAAGTCAAAACAATGTGAACTACGATATAAATAATTTATTGTAAAGTAACATATAGTGTACCTACAATATGATGATATCGAGTTCCGTATCGAAATTAGATGCAGAAGCATCCAAGTCTCACGAAATACAAGGGTCAGCTTTGTCAAATCAATCACATGTCCATATGAGAGCAAATATATCGTCACCTATAGAATCTACAGTCTCGTTTCTTACGACGTTTGTTAAGCAAACTTTGACACACAATCCATGCAATTTATATGATGATATCGAGTTCCGTATCGAAATTAGATGCAGAAGCATCCAAGTCTCACGAAATACAAGGGTCAGCTTTGTCAAATCAATCACATGTCCATATGTGAGCAAATATATCGTCACCTATAGAATCTACAGTCTCGTTTCTCACGACGTTTTTTAAGCAAACTTTGACACACAATCCATGCAGTTTATATGATGATATCGAGTTCCGTATCGAAATTAGATGCAGAAGCATCCAAGTCTAACGAAATACAAGGGTCAGCTTTGTCAAATCAATCACATGTCCATATGAGAGCAAATATATCGTGACCTATAATATCTACAGTCTCGTTTCTTACGTCGTTTGTTAAGCAAACTTTGACACACAATCCATGCAATTTATATGATGATATCGAGTTCCGTATCGAAATTAGATGCAGAAGCATCCAAGTCTCACGAAATACAAGGGTCAGCTTTGTCAAATCAATCACATGTCCATATGAGAGCAAATATATCGTGACCTATAGAATCTACAGTCTCGTTTCTTACGACGTTTGTTAAGCAAACTTTGACACACAATCCATGCAATTTATATGATGATATCGAGTTCCGTATCATAATTAGATGCAGAAGCATCCAAGTCTTACGAAATACAAGGGTCAGCTTTGTCAAATCAATCACATGTCCATATGAGAGCAAATATATCGTGACCTATAGAATCTACAGTCTCGTTTCTTACGACGTTTGTTAAGCAAACTTTGACACACAATCCATGCAGTTTATATGATGATATCGAGTTCCGTATCGAAATTAGATGCAGAAGCATCCAAATCTCACGAAATACAAGGGTCAGCTTTGTCAAATCAATCACATGTCCATATGAGAGCAAATATATCGTGACCTATAGAATCTGCAGTCTCGTTCCTTACGTCGTTTGTAAAGCAAACTTTGACACACAATCCATGCAATTTATATGATGATATCGAGTTCCGTATCGAAATTAGATGCAGACGCATCCAAGTCTCACGAAATACAAGGGTCAGCTTTGTCAAATCAATCACATGTCCATATGAGAGCAAATATATCGTGACCTATAGAATCTACAGTCTCGTTTCTTACGACGTTTGTTAAGCAAACTTTGACACACAATCCATGCAATTTATATGATGATATCGAGTTCCGTATCGAAGATAGATGCAGAAGCATCCAAGTCTCACGAAATACAAGGGTCAGCTTTGTCAAATCAATCAGATGTCCATATGAGAGCAAATATATCGTGACCTATAATATCTACAGTCTCGTTTCTTACGTCGTTTGTTAAGCAAACTTTGACACACAATCCATGCAATTTATATGATGATGTCGAGTTCCGTATTGAAATTAGATGCAGAAGCATCCAAATCTCACGAAATACAAGGGTCAGTTTTGTCAAATCAATCACATGTCCATATGAGAGCAAATATATCGTGACCTATAGAATCTACAATCTCGTTTCTTACGTCGTTTGTTAAGCAAACTTTGACACACAATCCATGCAATTTATGTGATGATATCGAGTTCCGTATCGAAATTAGATGGAGAAGCATCCAAGTCTCCCGAAATACAAGGGCCAGCTTTGTCAAATCAATCACATGTCCATATGAGAGCAAATATATCGTCAGCTAAAGAATCTACAGTCTCGTTTCTTACGTCGTTTGTAAAGCAAACTTTGACACACAATCCGTGCAATTTATATGATGATATCGAGTTCCGTATCGAAATTAGATGCAGAAGCATCCAAATCTCACGAAATACAAGGGCCAGCTTTGTCAAATCAATCACATGTCCATATGAGAGCAAATATATCGTCAGCTAAAGAATCTACAGTCTCGTTTCTTACGTCGTTTGTTAAGCAAACTTTGACACACAATCCATGCAATTTATATGATGATATCGAGTTCCGTATCGAAATTAGATGCAGAAGCATCCAAGTCTAACGAAATACAAGGGTCAGATTTGTCAAATCAATCAGATGTCCATATGAGAGCAAATATATCGTGACCTATAATATCTACAGTCTCGTTTCTTACGTCGTTTGTTAAGCAAACTTTGACACACAATCCATGCAATTTATATGATGATGTCGAGTTCCGTATTGAAATTAGATGCAGAAGCATCCAAATCTCACGAAATACAAGGGTCAGTTTTGTCAAATCAATCACATGTCCATATGAGAGCAAATATATCGTGACCTATAGAATCTACAATCTCGTTTCTTACGTCGTTTGTTAAGCAAACGTTGACACACAATCCATGCAATTTATATGATGATATCGAGTTCCGTATCGAAATTAGATGCAGAAGCATCCAAGTCTCCCGAAATACAAGGACCAGCTTTGTCAAATCAATCACATGTCCATATGAGAGCAAATATATCGTCAGCTAAAGAATCTACAGTCTCGTTTCTTACGTCGTTTGTAAAGCAAACTTTGACACACAATCCATGCAATTTATATGATGATATCGAGTTCCGTATCGAAATAAGATGCAGAAGCATCCAAATCTCACGAAATACAAGGGTCAGCATTGTCAAATCAATCACATGTCCATATGAGAGTAAATATATCGTGACCTATAGAATCTACAGTCTCGTTCCTTACGTCGTTTGTAAAGCAAACTTTGACACACAATCCCTGCAATTTATATGATGATATCGATTTCCGTATCAAAATTAGATGCAGAAGCATCCAAGTCTTACGAAATACAAGGGTCAGCTTTGTCAAATCAATCACATGTCCATATGAGAGCAAATATATCGCCACCTATAGAATCTACAGTCTCGTTTCTTACGACGTTTGTTAAGCAAACTTTGACACACAATCCATGCAATTTATATGATGATATCGAGTTCCGTATCGAAATTAGATGCAGAAGCATCCAAGTCTCCCGAAATACAAGGGTCAGCATTGTCAAATCAATCACATGTCCATATGAGAGCAAATATATCGTCAGCTAAAGAATCTACAGTCTCGTTTCTTACGTCGTTTGTTAAGCAAACTTTGACACACAATTCATGCAATTTATATGATGATGTCGTGTTCCGTATCGAAATTAGATGCAGAAGCATCCAAGTCTCACGAAATACAAGGGTCAGCTTTGTCAAATCAATCACATGTCCATATGAGAGCAAATATATCGTGACCTATAGAATCTACAGTCTCGTTTCTTACGTCGATTGTTAAGCAAACTTTGACACACAATCCATGCAATTTATATGATGATATCGAGTTCCGTATCGAAGATAGATGCAGAAGCATCCAAGTCTCACGAAATACAAGGGTCAGCTTTGTCAAATAAATCACATGTCCATATGAGAGCAAATATATCGTGACCTATAATATCTACAGTCTCGTTTCTTACGTCATTTGTTAAGCAAACTTTGGCACACAATCCATGCAATTTATATGATGATGTCGAGTTCCGTATCGAAATTAGATGCAGAAGCATCCAAGTCTTACGAAATACAAGGGTCAGCTTTGTCAAATCAATCACATGTCCATATGAGAGCAAATATATCGTGACCTATAATATCTACAGTCTCGTTTCTTACGTCGTTTGGTAAGCAAACATTGACACACAATCCATGCAATTTATATGATGATGTCGAGTTCCGTATCGAAATTAGATGCAGAAGCATCCAAGTCTTACGAAATACAAGGGTCAGCTTTGTCAAATCAATCACATGTCCATATGAGAGCAAATATATCGTGACCTATAATATCTACAGTCTCGTTTCTTACGTCGTTTGGTAAGCAAACATTGACACACAATCCATGCAATTTATATGATGATGTCGAGTTCCGTATCGAAATTAGATGCAGAAACATCCAAGTCTTACGAAATACAAGGGTCAGCTTTGTCAAATCAATACATGTCCATATGAGAGCAAATATATCGTGACCTATAGAATCTACAGTCTCGTTCCTTACGTCGTTTGTTAAGCAAACTTTGACACACAATGCATGCAATTTATATGATGATATCGAGTTCCGTATCGAAATTAGATGCAGAAGCATCCAAGTCTCACGAAATACAAGGGTCAGCTTTGTCAAATCAATCACATGTCCATATGAGAGCAAATATATCGTGAGCTAAAAAATCTACAGTCTCGTTTCTTACGACCTTTGTTAAGCAAACTTTGACACACAATCCATGCAATTTATATGATGATATCGTGTTCCGTATCGAAATTAGATGCAGAAGCATCCAAGTCTCACGAAATACAAGGGTCAGCTTTGTCAAATCAATCACATGTCCATATGAGAGCAAATATATCGTGACCTATAGAATCTACAGTCTCGTTTCTTACGTCGTTTGTTAAGCAAACTTTGACACACAATCCATGCAATTTATAAGATGATATCGAGTTCCGTATCGAAATTAGATGCAGAAGCATCCAAGTCTCACGAAATACAAGGGTCAGCTTTGTCAAATAAATCACATGTCCATATGAGAGCAAATATATCGTGACCTATAATATCTACAGTCTCGTTTCTTACGTCGTTTGTTAAGCAAACTTTGACACACAATCCATGCAATTTATATGATGATATCGAGTTCCGTATCGAAATTAGATGCAGAAGCATCCAAGTCTCACGAAATACAAGGGTCAGCTTTGTCAAATCAATCACATGTCCATATGAGAGCAAATATATCGTGACCTAAAGAATCTACAGTCTCGTTTCTTACGTCGTTTGTAAAGCAAACTTTGACACACAATCCATGCAATTTATATGATGATGTCGAGTTCCGTATCGAAATTATATGCAGAAGCATCCAAGTCTCACGAAATACAAGGGTCAGCTTTGTCAAATCAATCACATGTCCATATGAGAGCAAATATATCGTGACCTATAATATCTACAGTCTCGTTTCTTACGTCATTTGTTAAGCAAACTTTGGCACACAATCCATGCAATTTATATGATGATATCGAGTTCCGTATCGAAATTAGATGCAGAAGCATCCAAGTCTTACGAAATACAAGGGTCAGCTTTGTCAAATCAAACACATGTCCATATGAGAGCAAATATATCGTGACCTATAATATCTACAGTCTCGTTTCTTACGTCGTTTGGTAAGCAAACTTTGACACACAATCCATGCAATTTATATGATGATGTCGAGTTCCGTATCGAAATTAAATGCAGAAGCATCCAAGTCTCACGAAATACAAGGGTCAGATTTGTCAAATCAATCACAGGTCCATATGAGAGCAAATATATCGTCAGCTAAAGAATCTACAGTCTCGTTTCTTACGTCGTTTGTTAAGCAAACTTTGACACACAATCCATGCAATTTATATGATGATGTCGAGTTCCGTATCGAAATTAGATGCAGAAGCATCCAAGTCTTACGAAATACAAGGGTCAGCTTTGTCAAATCAATACATGTCCATATGAGAGCAAATATATCGTGACCTATAGAATCTACAGTCTCGTTCCTTACGTCGTTTGTTAAGCAAACTTTGACACACAATGCATGCAATTTATATGATGATATCGAGTTCCGTATCGAAATTAGATGCAGAAGCTTCCAAGTCTCACGAAATACAAGGGTCAGCTTTGTCAAATCAATCACATGTCCATATGAGAGCAAATATATCGTCAGCTAAAGAATCTACAGTCTCGTTTCTTACGTCGTTTGTTAAGCAAACTTTGACACACAATCCATGCAATTTATATGATGATATCGAGTTCCGTATCGAAATTAGATGCAGAAGCATCCAAGTCTTACGAAATACAAGGGTCAGCTTTGTCAAATCAATCACATGTCCATATGAGAGCAAATATATCGTCAGCTAAAGAATCTACAGTCTCGTTTCTTACGTCGTTTGTTAAGCAAACTTTGACACACAATCCATGCAATTTATATGATGATATCGAGTTCCGTATCGAAATTAGATGCAGAAGCATCCAAGTCTCCCGAAATACAAGGGTCAGCTTTGTCAAATCAATCACATGTCCATATGAGAGCAAATATATCGTGACCTATAGAATCTACAGTCTCGTTCCTTACGTCGTTTGTTAAGCAAACTTTGACACACAATCCATGCAATTTATATGATGATATCGAGTTCCGTTTCGAAGATAGATGCAGAAGCATCCAAGTCTCACGAAATACAAGGGTCAGCTTTGTCAAATCAATCACATGTCCATATGAGAGCAAATATATCGTGACCTATAGAATCTACAGTCTCGTTCCTTACGTCGTTTGTTAAGCAAACTTTGACACACAATCCATGCAATTTATATGATGATATCGAGTTCCGTTTCGAAGATAGATGCAGAAGCATCCAAGTCTCACGAAATACAAGGGTCAGCTTTGTCAAATCAATCACATGTCCATATGAGAGCAAATATATCGTGACCTATAATATCTACAGTCTCGTTTCTTACGTCGTTTGTTAAGCAAACTTTGACACCCAATCCATTCAATTTATACGACGATATCGAGTTCCGTATCGAAATTAGATGCAGAAGCATCCAAGCCTCACGAAATACAAGGGTCAGCTTTGTCAAATCAAACACATGTCCATATGAGAGCAAATATATCGTCAGCTAAAGAATCTACAGTCTCGTTTCTTACGACGTTTGTTAAGCAAACTTTGACACACAACCCATGCAATTTATATGATGATATCGAGTTCCGTATCAAAATTAGATGCAGAAGCATCCAAGTCTCACGAAATACAAGGGTCAGCTTTGTCAAATCAATCACATGTCCATATGAGAGTAAATATATCGTGACCTATAATATCTACAGTCTCCTTTCTTACGTCGTTTGTTAAGCAAAGTTTGACACACAATCCATGCAATTTATATGATGATATCGAGTTCCGTATCGAAATTAGATGCAGAAGCATCCAAGTCTTACGAAATACAAGGGTCAGCTTTGTCAAATCAATCACATGTCCATAAGTAGAGGGGTAATGGCGGTTCTAAATTAAAAAAAGCGCCTTTTTTGCCTATTCGGCCCACTGTGCAGGCTGTGTGTGTGTGTGTGTGTGAGAGAGAGAGAGTGTGTGTGTGTATGTGAGAGAGAGAGAGTGTGTGTGTGTGAGAGAGAGTGTGTGTGTGAGAGAGAACAAGAGAGAGAGATCACTAGATCGAGAGAGTATTTGGAGAGATCTTAAATATAAACAAAGCTTAAATATATACAAAATATTAGGGTGTTTCAAAAATATTACCTCCAAAAATATTAGGGTTGCCACATTTACCGCTTAAATTAAAAAATATTACGTTGAATCATGAAATATGGGGTCCCCAATGTGAGAGTTAGGATAAAGACCAGCCCTAAGAAGCAATTCTTACCCGAACAGCCCTATTGTGCGAGAGAGTTTTATTCAAACAAATGTATGGCATTAGAGAACATATGAGAAAACTAATAGACGGTTATACATTTACCCATTTACATGTATGTATATCCAGATAGTTAGGATAAAGACCAGCCAAAAGATGCAATGTCCATATGAGAGCAAATATATCGTCAGCTAAAGAATCTACAGTCTCGTTTCTTACGTCGTTTGTTAAGCAAACTTTGACACACAATCCATGCAATTTATATGATGATATCGAGTTCCGTATCGAAATTAGATGCAGAAGCATCCAAGTCTCCCGAAATACAAGGGTCAGCTTTGTCAAATCAATCATATGTCCATATGAGAGCAAATAAATCGTGACCTATAGAATCTACAGTCTCGTTTCTTACGTCGTTTGTTAAGCAAACTTTGACACACAATCCATGCAATTTATATGATGATATCGAGTTCCGTATCGAAATTAGATGCAGAAGCATCCAAGTCTCACGAAATACAAGGGTCAGCTTTGCCAAATCAATCACATGTCCATAAGTAGAGGGGTAATGGCGGTTCTAAATTAAAAAAGCGCCTTTTTTGCCTATTCGGCCCACTGTGCAGGCTGTGTGTGTGTGAGAGAGAGAGAGTGTGTGTGTGTGTGTGAGAGAGAGAGTGTGTGTGTGTGTGAGAGAGAGTGTGTGTGAGAGAGAACAAGAGAGAGAGATCACTAGATCGAGAGAGTATTTGGAGAGATCTTAAATATAAACAAAGCTTAAATATATACAAAATATTAGGGTGTTTCAAAAATATTACCTCCAAAAATATTAGGGTTGCCACATTTACCGCCTTAATTAAAAAATATTACGTTGAATCATGAGATATGGGGTCCCCAATGTGAGAGTTAGGATAAAGACCAGCCCTAAGAAGCAATTCTTACCCGAACAGCCCTATTGTGCGAGAGAGTTTTATTCAAACAAATGTATGGCATTAGAGAACATATGAGAAAACTAATAGACGGTTATACATTTACCCATTTACATGTATGTATATCCAGATAGTTAGGATAAAGACCAGCCAAAAGATGCAATGTCCATATGAGAGCAAATATACCGTGACCTATAATATCTACAGTCTCGTTTCTTACGTCGTTTGTTAAGCAAACTTTGACACCCAATCCATTCAATTTATACGACGATATCGAGTTCCGTATCGAAATTAGATGCAGAAGCATCCAAGTCTCACGAAATACAAGGGTCAGCTTTGTCAAATCAAACACATGTCCATATGAGAGCAAATATATCGTGACCTATAATATCTACAGTCTCGTTTCTTACGTCGTTTGTTAAGCAAACTTTGACACACAATCCATGCAATTTATATGATGATATCGAGTTCCGTATCGAAATTAGATGCAGAAGCATCCAAGTCTCACGAAATACAAGGGTCAGCTTTGTCAAATCAATCACATGTCCATATGAGAGCAAATATATCATGACCTATAATATCTACAGTCTCGTTTCTTACGTCGTTTGTTAAGCAAACTTTGACACACAATCCATGCAATTTATATGATGATATCGTGTTCCGTATCGAAATTAGATGCAGAAGCATCCAAGTCTCACGAAATACAAGGGTCAGCTTTGCCAAATCAATCACATGTCCATAAGTAGAGGGGTAATGGCGGTTCTAAATTAAAAAAGCGCCTTTTTTGCCTATTCGGCCCACTGTGCAGGCTGTGTGTGTGTGTGAGAGAGAGAGAGTGTGTGTGTGTGAGAGAGAGAGAGTGTGTGTGTGAGAGAGAGTGTGTGTGAGAGAGAACAAGAGAGAGAGATCACTAGATCGAGAGAGTATTTGGAGAGATCTTAAATATAAACAAAGCTTAAATATATACAAAATATTAGGGTGTTTCAAAAATATTACCTCCAAAAATATTAGGGTTGCCACATTTACCGATTAAATTAAAAAATATTACGTTGAATCATGAGATATGGGGTCCCCAATGTGAGAGTTAGGATAAAGACCAGCCCTAAGAAGCAATTCTTACCCGAACAGCCCTATTGTGCGAGAGAGTTTTATTCAAACAAATGTATGGCATTAGAGAACATATGAGAAAACTAATAGACGGTTATACATTTACCCATTTACATGTATGTATATCCAGATAGTTAGGATAAAGACCAGCCAAAAGATGCAATTTTTGTCGATTTGAACCACTGTGCGAGTCAGTTGGAATCAAACAAATGATTGATTGGAGGATATCTAGAGAGCCACATTTAACCTGTATATGTGTGGTAGGGAGCCAGACCTTGATTTCGGGAGAGAAACACATTTAACATGTATATGTGTGGGAGGAAGCCAGACCGAGAAGTTGAGAGAGAACCACATTTAACCTGTATATGTGTGGGAGGAAGCCAGACCGAGAAGTTGAGAGAGAACCACATTTGATTGCTAATGTAAACAAAATACATTTCAATATATGTCTGTCCGTAAGCATGCCGAATCATGATTGTAATCAAAGTGGATATTTCCGTCAGTCCGCCAGTCTCTCTGTGAGCATGTTCATTCATGTTCATAACTTAACATATGTATGCCCAATTAATTTCACAATATTGTGAAATTCATGTTTTAGCATACTACAGTTTTCGTATAAAAAGCAAATAATCTTATATAAGATTCAATGTATACCCAATTAATTTCACAAGTTTGTGAAATTATTGATGATGGTCAGGTTCGTTCGTCTTTTGAATTTCATAACTCCGCTATGAGTTGAGATGAATGTCAGAGTTTCTCATATTGCAACAAAAACCCAAGAATAAACATTAAGTGACTATGAAATGATTCGTACAAATTCTTTCCACTGTTTTACTCCATGTTAGCATACATTGACCAAAAATTTGATTTTTTTGTCACCGAGCATTTAGGCAATTTGTTTACATTTAGACAAATGTAAACAAATCTACAGTATTCAATGCTACAAGAATATTTCTTTGTTCGTAGGAAATCTTGCCCTTTGTGGGTATTACCCAGTTTGAGTCTGCAATGCATGTGTTTATGTTGACCATCAGGGGGGGGATAGGGGGTCAAGTGTGATGTGGAGGGGTATGGTTGAGGGCGGATTTTGATTCTGGAATACAATCAATACTTTGATTCATCCAAATAATTATATATTGATGGGAATTGTTGAGAACATCATCAGTACTTAACAAGTCACGGATTATTCAACATCGCATTCCAAAATTCTAATTGCTTTTAAAAATGGCTCCCCATATTTGTAATTATTGTGGAAATTCTTTCAATGTTAAACGCGAATTTTTTAAACACGTAAAATTGCATTGTAAAGATTGTGGACAATTGTTTGGCGATGCCAGTCAATTAAAATTCCACCAATTGTCACCACATACTAATCAACAAAAACAACAAGAACAACCAACTGTATCACAGATGAATGCACCTAAAATAGACAAAATTAATCGGGCCGATAAGCTATGTGCAGAGTGCAACGTTACAGTGAAGAATATGATATCTCATATTCGAAGTGAGAATCATCGCAGTGTTGTTAGAAGAAATTTGGAAAAAAATATAAAAATTATAAAAAGTGCGTTCAATCAAAACATCACATGTTATGAAGTGGAAAATACTAAAGACATTATATTACCCCGTGATTTTCTTAAAGACGCAAAAGACTCAATAATAAAATGTTTAAAATTTGAGTTGATTGAAAAAAATTGTATCAAAGTCAATATGGAGCTGCAGGGACAGTATGTGAAGCCCACCGCTGTAAAAGCGAATCAGTCAAAATCCACCGAGTCGACAGCAACAGAACAAGTGTTTAATCACATATCAAAGACTGTAATACTGTCCCTAGGTGATGATCTAGATGAAATTTTTACCAACCAAGAGAATGAACTTGTCGACAAATCAGACGAGTTTCAAGAAAGAGGTTCTAGGTGGGCCTTGGAAAAACTTTTAAAAATTGACATTAATATTAACAAAGTCAATTTAACCCGGGGAGCCCAATTCATCCCAACACCGGCATCATTAAGTTCAAAACATGCGTGCATAAACATCAAAAATGATGATGAATACTGCTTTAAAAGGTGTATGGTAGCAGCACTAAGTTTGCCGAAAAATGTAAATGCTGATAGAACGTATGCATACAAAGTCGATGTCAAGCAGGATGTCATCCGTCTCGATACAGGAATAACATTAAACTTTATGGGTTTAAGTTTTCCATTGGCTCTAAAGGATGTAAAACAATTTGAAAAAGCCAACCCCGAAATCAGTGTAAATGTTTTCGGATATGAGCGATATTCCATTGAAGGGCCATACTACCTTACAAAAGTGGAAAAGAGACATCATGTTAACCTGATTTTACTCAACGATGGGGATAAATTCCATTACATATGGATTAAGAACATGTCACGGTAATATATCAACATTTAATAATGCTAAATAAATTATATACTAATAATTGAGTATTTATTTCAGCCTCTTGAGATCACAGTTAACAAAACATGAACACGCAGCATATATCTGCAACGGCTGCGTTCAACATTTTCATAAGGAGAAGGACCTCGATGTTCACAAAAAGCAATGTGGAGGTGTAGTTTGCAGCATGCCCAAGACAAAGAAGGACGCGATACTCAAATTTGGAAACTACAAAAAGATGCTGAGGGTGGGCATTAGTATATATGCTGATGCTGAGAGCGTATTGAAACATAAGGAACAGGAACCCAATACCAACAGGAAAACAGAGCAAGTAATAGAGCACGTACCATGTGCTTTTAGTTATAATATAAAATGTAGTTTTGACTCTAGTTTAGATAAGTTCTTTACTTATACTGGCCCTGACGCGCCAAAGGTTTTCTTAGAAAATTTAATTAATGATTGCAAGTTTTTTTATAATAACTATTTGTCAAAAGTTAAACCCATGATTACATTAACACCCGAAGAAGAATTACAATTTAACACAAGTGTCAGATGCCACATATGCGATGAACCGTTAGGTTGTGATAGAGTTCGTGATCATTGCCACCTAACTGGTAAATATCGCGGGCCTGCACATAATCGTTGTAATCTGCAGTATCAAATACCTAAATTCATATCAATTTTTTTCCATAACTTCTCATCTTATGACTGTCACCTTTTTATTAAAGAATTATCTAATTTTGGTGGAGATATAAAAGTAATTCCTCAAAATAAGGAACTTTATATATCCATGTCTTATTTCATTAATATGAAAGATGATGAGTCGAATAACACTACTAGCTCCAATAGTAGTGTTGTTGTAGGAGAAGAGGATGAAGAAGAATGGATTGATGAGGGAGAGGATTTAGAGGAAGAAGATGTAGGGGAGGAAAGACAATGTGAAAAAGACAAGAAGAAAAAGAAGAGACAAACAGACTTGAACTACGTTTCCTGGACAGTTTTAGATTCATGCCTACAAGTTTAGACAAATTGGCAAAGAATCTGCCTAAAGACGATTTTCATGCTGTGAAATCATATTTCCCTAAGGAGAAAGATTTTACGCTCTTGACAAGGAAAGGTGTTTTTCCTTATGATTATCTTTCATCATTTGAAAAATTAAAAGATACCCAACTACCACCCATAGAAGAATTTTACAATAAAATGACAGATTCTGAATGTTCAGTAGAGGACTACAACCATGCAAAACAAGTTTGGTCACATTTTCGTTGTCAGACTTTGCAAGATTATATGGAGTTGTACCTGAAAACAGATGTCCTCTTACTAACAGACGTCTTTGAAAATTTTAGAGATGTCTGTATGAATATTCACAAATTAGATCCTTGTCAATATTTCACAGCTCCATCTCTATCTTGGGATGCAATGCTTCTCTGCACCAAGGTTGAGCTTGAGCTTTTTACAGATATAAATATGTACAATTTCTGTAAAAATGCTATTAGAGGTGGACTAACCCAGTGCTCAAATAGACATGCTGTAGCCAATAATGAAGATGTCCCCAATTATGACAAAAGCAAGCCAGAAGTAAACATATATTATTTGGACGTTAATAATTTATATGGAACAGCAATGACAAAACCTCTCCCAGAAAAAAAATTCAAGTGGGAAGAGGACTTGGAAATATTTAATGATCCTAATGTGATACAATTAATTCCAGATGATAATATAACTGGCTACATATTAGAGGTTGATCTCGATTACCCTCAGCATCTTCATGACAAACATAATGACTTACCCTTTTGTCCAGAAAACAAATGTGTTGGGGGGTCTAAAACTAAAAAGTTAATTGCGGACTTGACGGACAAAAAATCGTACACAATTCACTATTCTGCTTTAAAACAATGTTTGCAACATGGACTGATTCTTAAGAAAGTACATAGAGTTTTGTCATTTACACAACGTGCCTGGTTAGCTCCCTATATATTAAAGAATAATATGCATCGAGAAAATGCTAAAAATGCATTTGAAAAAGATTTTTTCAAATTGCTGAATAACTCGGTATACGGTAAGACTATGGAAAATATAGACAAGAGAAAAACTGTTAACAGAGTGGGAGGACAAGAATAACAAGAAGAAAAGAAATGTAGCTAGCAAGCTAATTGCTAAACCCAATTTCCATAGTCTTTCTATATTTTCTGAAAATATGGTATAGTCCGGTCAAAATAGACATGCGTATAAGGGGGAAATAGCAAAAATTCCCACAAAGCTGAATTTTGGTGGAGAGCTAGGGTTGGTCGTTAGAAGCAACGTCCTAAAAGTCCCCATCGATCCCATGTGTGCAAAACAAGTTATTCGGGGTCAAAGGTCATTTTTGGAGGCATTATTCAGTTTTTTTAGTTTTTCTCAAAAACGGTAATATTTAGCAAAAGCCCGCTAAAGTAAAACTTGTAGATTCAATAATTGTCTACAAGATTGGTCTTTATGATTCTTAAAAAAGACTTACCATTTTCGAGATATCTCGATCTAAAGGCCAAATAAAAAATTAGCCGCGTAAGTATATTATGAGGCGAACCGGTTAAAGTAACGACACTATGTGTTAGATACTTCCGTAAGCTTTCAAACGATATCCAGTTTGCAGTAATCGGTTCAGTAGAACCGGGTCTAACCCGGTTTTTAAATTTGGCCCTTCGGGTCTAATAACCAGCGAACCGGATCCGCAACCGTTGAAAATTATACATTTCCGTAATCAGCGCAACAAACCCTACCTTCGGACAAAACGTGAAAAAAATCGGAGAGTTTTCGTTGGGGTCGTTCCCGTTGGGCTTTCGATTATACATGTGGGTTAAATGGGCTGTTTTTGCATAAAATGACTCTAACATTGAATAACTCTACTAAACACACTCCGATTTTGTTGGAATTTTTTTTAGAAGATAGCTATAATTTCGCTCTTCAAGAAAATATATATTTTTTGGGGGGACAGACCCGATAACTTCGCTTATTTTAGCCGGTTCGTCTGAATATGTGCATATTTCCCTTATAAGTGCATAAAAATCATGTGTTTATTAGAACAGCTATATCTCAAGAATGGTTCCTTCTAAGAAAAAATTTATAAGGGTAAAACTTGTAGATAATTTTTCTGTCTACAATATTTACTTTAGTCATATTCTGTTTCGATCAACCGTTTTCAAAAAATAAATCCGAAAACCTAAAAAACCTTAAATTTTGACCTTTGACCCCGAATAACTTGTTTTGCACACATGGGATCCATTGGGACTTTTAGGACGTTGCTTCTAATGGCAAACCCTAGCTTTCCACCAAAATTCAGCTCTGTGGGAATTTTTGCTATTTCAATGTCTATTTTGACCGGACTAGTAGCTATCCAGATGCAAAACGTAAAATAAAATATGATAAACCATTATATTTAGGCTTTTGCGTGCTAGAAATATCAAAGCTGTTAATGTATGCTTTCCTTTATGACTTTCTGAAAGCAAAATTTGGCGACGCCTTTATTTTAAATTATATGGACACGGACTCTTTCATCATAACATTTAAAGGACTTAATCTATATAGGGTATTGACTTTGAAAGAAATAGAGGAAAGGTTTGACACATCAGACTTCTCACCCAACAATAAGTATGGTATTCCTCTCATTAATAAAAAGAAATTGGGTATGATGAAGGATGAAAATAACGGAAAAACCATGGTTGAGTTTGTAGGACTTCGTCCTAAAGTCTATGCTATCAAAGTAGTTGATAGCGACGATGTGAAGAAATCTAAGGGTGTTAAAAAATCCGTAATAAAAAAGTATACAATAGATACATATAGAGAATGTTTATATGATAAAAAGGTTTTGTATGACACAATGTATACATTTAGGTCAAGACAGCATACTATAACCACAGACAAAATTACAAAAATATCTCTAAGCCATCAAGACGACAAACGTTTTATAAGAGAAGATGGTATAAGTACATATGCTTGGGGCAACTATAAACTAAACAATATAAATGAGGATTTAAACACGGATAATTTAGATTCACCTGTCCCAATGGACATTGATTAAAATGTAAATATATTAAATTAAGGAATAAAATAAATTAAGGAATAAAATCTAATGTATAAATATTGGTTATTAATTGCCTTACTGCTAGTATTTCCACATATTATCATTAAAATTTCAGCATTATTTTCATGTTACTTTTTAGAAATTACACATAGTATTTGTATTAATCTTTTTTATCAATGTTTTACTAAATACAATATATTATTAATAATACTAACTTTACACATAAAAACCATTATTTGTACTAATTAACTATGTACTATTACAAACTACATACATTTATAACGTTTTTTTAAAAAATAAAACAATACTTTTTATATTTGAAATTACAAAACAATGTGTTTTATTTCATTATTGAGTCTACATGATATAATGGTAAGTATGCAAAGAACTTATACTATTTTTCGAACGATTCCAGTCAATGGAACATACTCCACCAGACGATCATGGATAATTAAGCAATATGCTGAGGTATTTTGAGGAATTGGTGTATTGGTTTCAAATTGAATTTTTAAATCGATGGGTCCATTCTTCACAGTTTCGTTTTGATTACTGATATCAATAACAGCAATTGGGTTGTCCTTAAAACTTGCATATGTGAGAAGTGGTTGTGGTTCCCTCATATAATACGATTGTTGAAACTTGGCGTACATGTCATAGAGTACTGCATAACGATTTTCTCCAAACTTTAGATTCAAATCATCATATGGATACGTTTCAGAGTTCAAGTGAACTTTAATATTTTGAAGTTCACAGTGTTGTAGCTTGTTGTCTCTTTCAAATATCAAAGCAACGTATCGAGGTCTTTCATGATTGGCAGACAATTTAACACTCCAGCTGTGTTGTCTTCCACCAGCAAAAGTTGGATTAAAGTAGCAATCCCAGCTGCGGAAAGCTATGGGTAAAGTTTTTCCATCCTTGATTGTTTTCAAGAAACTGATTTTTCTATAGTCTGACAAATGAATGTGTTGTACTTTCCAAACAATGTTTGTAATGGTGAGTTGAATTTCTTCGTTTTCAGTAGTTGAATAACATACATTTTTATCGTTGGCGCTTCTCAAGAGAATCAAGTCATGTTTACTATTGCAAATTACTTTATTAAAGTCCTCTGCAAAGCCCAGTAGACGATTCAAGGGAACACAAAAATTGAATGAGCTTGTATTTACGTCACCATCTGGATTCCATCCTGCATTACTCATAACCTTGCTTTCGGATTCACTTAGAGAAATCCAATTTTTAACTTTTGTTGTGGTACCCAGATAACGAGTACGATCAATTTCAATTCCATTTAGTTCATAGCGAATTTCATCAAACATGTAACCCACACAGTTATTCCTTAGTTTAGCATTCTGCGAAACACCCCCCTTTGAGTTTTTCAAATTTCCTTCAATGTATAGATAGCTCTCCGATGGTAGTATGTAAAGATCTTGATTTTGTATACTTATACGAATTTCATCGTTATTTTTAAATGACTGAATATATGGAACATAGCTATGGTAGTCTCTCTTCACAATATTCTCGTCAGAGAGTGGGCGCTCATTAATATCGAGTATTTCAGACATTTGGTTTGACTTTTAATTTTATAAGCTTTAAAAATTCTTTATTTTCCTTGCTGAGAGGAGGTCTTGACGGTTTGGCTCCTTGATGATGAATGTGTCTTGGTGTTTGTTTATGGGTGTATTTATTGTAAATAATCATGGCTGTCTGGGTCTTATATGAATTCGTAGCGTAATTTCTTCTCCTCTAAAGTTTATCAAGCGGCCTTCTTGATCTAATATGAGTATCTCCAGATGACTTATTTCTTTGACGTTCACCGGCTAATAAATGAAATTCATCGGTCTCTCTGCCAATTTATAGCCTGGAGGGACGTCAAGAGCGAATTCGTGCAGAATATGAGCAGGCGACCCATTCATGAATGAGCCGGTAACAATATTGCAATGTATTTGTATGGCATTGACCTTTAAAATGTTAACTGGAAGGTTTGAAATGTGCTTTTTGCCAGGTTCCAAAACTTTTCCGGTGAAACCAAAGACTTTTGCAATGGATTTTTCTTTATCAAAGTATATGGGATCATGAGAGGATAAGATCTCTATCTGTAGCGTATTATTGTTGGCTTTAATCTCAATAGATCTGTTAATGTGGATTGCTCTATACTGTGTCTCCAAGTAGTGAGCAATGTCTTGTAGTTCATATGATCCTATGGGTATCTTTATAATTTTGTCTCCGATATGGAAGAGATTGTTATCATTGTCCACATTTGGAATGGAATTGTAGGATTGAAAATCTATTAAACAACACTCATAACTACCCTCTCCCAATTCAATAGGTGGTGAATAGTTTGAGTGTAAAATTGATGATTTACCCGTCAAAGTAAACGTTGTTGACATTGTAAGATTCTTTCTAGTAATAAGTAAAACATCAAATATACATATGTTTATATAAGGTTTTTATTTATTTTATTAAAATTATTTAAATGTGTTAAGTTTACAATACATTTGTCTTATCTATCCAGGAATTATGCTTGCTTGAAAATCCCAGCCATTTAACAAAGACTTTATCCCCCTTTGTTTTTAATATTTTCTCTACTAAGTATGTGTTGGGATATTTTGTGGGTAAAAGTTCTTCTTTATAGAAACATCCATGTATGGGATTTCCTTCGTAGTCTTCTAGTAAATAAGTAGCAGGGTTGGTTAATCGTATTCCTCTTATTTTGAATATTTCTGTAGTCCAATTTGGCGTATACCCCTTTTCAAATTGATGTTTATATTTGCTGATGCGAACATGATCACCAGCACGAAGATTTTGCCTCTTAAAGATTTTTATGTGGTTATATACAGTTCTTAACAACATCTGCTCATTCGATGAGTTTACTTGAATAGGTGCCATTTTTATTGTTCGATGACGAGTTTTGTTGTATTGATCAACCAGGTCTCTATAAATATCAATCCATTGATAATTTCCATTGTAGCTAAACTCCTTCCACATCATGCCTTTTAGAGTTCTATTGAAGCGTTCAACAATTGAGGCTTTCAAGACACTGTATATAGAGTAGTGGTTTATTGAATGTTTCTGCATTAATTTTTTAAATTCCTTGTTGAAAAATTCTTTTCCATCATCGGTTTGCAAATTCTTTGGAATTCTTCCATCTTTCAAAATTTTTTCAAATGCTCTATATACTTCCGTTGCAGTTTTTGTTTTAAGCGCTTCGCACCAGGCAAATTTCGAAAAGGTGTCGATAACAGTAAGCATAAATCTATATCCCCTGTTTGTTTTGGAATAGTTGCCCATTTCAACTAAATCAGCTTGCCAAAGATCATCGATCCCCTTTGTAATAAGCCTTCGTCTTTTAAAATTTCTTCGTGCTTGAGAGTGGAGTTCGTTCACCAATCCTCGCTTTTCCATTATTCAAGTTTTGGGGGATATATTAGAGCAATTGAGTTGAATGTGGGTTGAGATAAGACTTTAAAAATTTCCTTATGTGATTGTTTGAGATGGGATATTTCTTCTCTTAGTTGAGTACACTCCTGAATGATATTTTGGTTTAATACTTCTTGTATGTGCTTGATTTGTGTATGTATGCTTGGTTGACCGCATCCGTTCCTTCTGTTGGGGGTGCAACGTTCCTAATTTTTTTATTTTGCACGTCAAGGTTGTTATCTTCGTCAATATTAATTCCCAGTATTCTCGAAACATTTTCTCTTACTTCTATTGAGTGGGTTTTTGGATTATAATGATGCAACCCCTTGGCATGAAATTTTTATGTCTTGTTTGGAAAATGGAAATGCTGTATTGAAATATGGTTTTCATGAAAAACAAAACTCTTTATTAATTCAAACGAATTCATGAAATAGCTACAATTAATTTATCAGTTTAGTTTTTCAAAAGTTTACATCCAAAATTGCAATGTAATCACCACCGCTGCAACGCAAAAGATTACTTCCTCCGTTCTCCGCAACTGATATTCTTTCATCTTACAAAAGGTTTTTTTCAATTATCTTCCCATCACCAGTTCAGATTTCAACATGGACTCCAAATGCACTCCTTTAAGTATTTTTATTTCGTAAATTACTTTTATTTTATAATTTTGTTATTTTATAACATTTTGGTAATTTATACTCTTTTGCTTAGTGCGGCCACTCACGCGTCTTTACGAAAAAGTTAACTACAACCATAGATGGGCTTTCTTGCACACCAGCGTTGCTATGTTTTGTTTCTCTTTTTCGTTGTTACAACCTACATAAATAAACATTTACGGGTAATTTTGCAAGTTTGTTTTTAATATAATAGTTTTTTGGACTTGTTAAGATACCGCCTGTGTTTAAAAAATATTAAACAAGCAAAGCAATTTTAACAAAAATCCCATTCTAATTTTCCCTTAAATTTTATTTAAGAGAAATTTTGCCCATCTATGGTTTAGTGCAAATGTGTTCTTCTTTGACACGGCGGTGTCGATGATTTTCGGCAATTTACACACACACGACCCGAATGCACAGAAAGAGCGTAGAAAAGAGAACAAATGTTGTGATTTGTTATTGTTTTATAGCAGGGCTGAGCAAATTGGAGAGAGAGGGAAATTTAAGGGAGAATTAATATTTAATTTTTCTTGATGTTTCATTATTTATTTCAACATTTTTTAAACATTAATGGTGTCTAAAATCATCCACAATGCAAATTATTAAAAAATATAAATAAAAAATTGCATAAACTTTTAATTGTTTATGGTTCACAAAATACTAAGAGTACGTTTTCACAATTTGCCTATGTGCTAGCACACAGGCGTGCTCACCCCTGTTTTATAGCTTGCGTGAATACAAACTTACTAACACACTGTTATAAGTTGCCAATATTTTGAATTTTCTCCGTTCTCTTTTTGGTCATGTCTGGTTTAGTGCAATGGTGCAGAAGAAGAGAATACTAAGAGAGCAAATGTTTTGATTTTTTTACTTCAGTCTTGTACTGAATGTCATGCAAGCAGGTTGATGCCGCTTTATTTGTTTTTTTTGGGTGCACTGAAAAGATTTTGCAGTTGTACAGCAAATATGTATGTGGAGGGAAGAATTTGAAAATGATTTTTTGTTTTGTATTAATATTTTTAATGACGCAGAATGCCTCGTCTGCAATCACTGATGGGCAGAAATGCTCGGCCTCACACACAAAAGTGTAAAAAATACATGAGTCTCTCGCATTTTGCCCACCATTGTCTGCAATGCAACAATAAAAAATGTATATAAACAAAGGAGAGGATTCGAAATGCGGTATATGTATCTGTTTGCTTTGATGAAAGCACTGATATAAGGGACACAAGTCAAATGCTAATTTATATTAGAACCGTAGATAATTTGTTCAATGCATTTGAAGAAATTTTAAAGTTGAAATCGCTATCATTAATTAACTCTTAGCAATCGCAGTTTTAATAAAAGAAACTGAAGTGGATACTTTTGACTGTGATTCACTGTATATTATTTTTAATTTTAGTCATACAAAGCGAACGCGCCAACAATATAATTTTTCTATTTGAAATTTTTGCCTTTTTGGCGAAGATCATTTTTAGTATTATTTTTTTTTTTAATTTATTAATCGAGCTTTTTTATGATCTATAATGCAAATGAAAAAGGAAAGCCGACGATTCGAACCCACCACTATGTTTGGCTCTGAACGCTAACACGCCGTGACAACTTTTTTCCTGTGTTTTTCATTTCATACTCAATATGAAAATCATCACCCTGTTCTGTTCTGTCAGTGTAATTTTACCCACACATAAACAATTTAAGCGCTCGCTCCCCAGCTAACAATTTTTTCCGATTTTTTTCCGAATTCGGAACGAAACTCTGCACAAGTATGCGATTCTGATGTCGAATTCGTTCAGAAATCGGAACAAAATTGTGTGAAGGTGCCCACGAATTCGGAAAGTTTTATCGGAAAAAAATCGGAAGGAATATTAGAGTTTCTTTCCGAATTCTGAACGAATTCGCAAAAAAACTCGAATGAAAAAAAGGGAAATTTTAAGGGAATTTTCGATTATCTGCACAATTTCGGAAAAAACTCGGAAGGAACATTCGAAAATCGGAAAAAATTCGGAAGATTATCGGATGTTTGATCCGATATTCGGAAAAAAAATCGGAAAATTATCAGATGTTTGATCCGATATTCGGTAAAAAATCGGAAAATTATCGGATGTTTGATCCGATATTCGGTGAAAAATCGGAAGATTATCGGATGTTTGATCCGATATTCGGTAAAAAATCGGAAAATTATCGGATGTTTGATCCGAAATTCGGTAAAAAATCGGAAGATTATCGGATGTTTGATCCGATATTCGGTAAAAAATCGGAAAAATATCGGATGTTTCATCCGAAGTTCGGACAAAAATCGGAAAAATATCGGAGGTTTCATCCGAGGTTTGGAAAAAAACGGAAACTTGTCGAATGTTTGATGCGAACTTCTCAATAATTATCTTCTTTATTTGTTGAACTTTATAAATTGAATAATATTATATATACCATTAGTTGCTGCTGATCGCTGATAATTTAAAACAAAACCTTTCCTATGAAAGTTTTCATATGTCATCACACTGTTGTTTTTATCTAAAATAGAATTACCAATTTTAATGATTAAAAAACACGTTTTAGAAAATGTGTTTATAAACTTCCCATTTTTATTTATTTGTTCCGCTACGTCTTATGCCAAGTTTACACTTGCGCTCCAAAATCCACTGGATTTCACGAAATCCTGAAATACACCCCGATGTCTACATTTATTTTTTGTTGATTTCAAACATATCACAATGATCAAGGTAGATGCATATGCGCAGCTGATCGAACATGACTTTTCACAAGTTGTTGTAAATTGAATTAATCATCAGAAATATAAAATATAGAACTTTACAACTTTATTTGTAAAATTATCGTAAAATTATCTATATATTGTATTAATTCTAACAAAAGAAAAAAAAATGATTTTATCGTTGATACATCATAATAATATATTTTGATAGATAAAAGTAGTGCTCAGAACCAATAAATGGGATTATTCGTGTTCATTATGTTTCCAAATACATTATTCTTGTTCTTATGCTGTAGTTTTCCCGTTTAGTGCTAAAAATGCGTTCCCGTACTCCGAAATGTAGCAAGACTTGCACTTCTCTTTAAACAAAAATAGCGCCGAATAACACCTTCTTCTCCTGTTTTCTGCCATACAATTTTGGCCTAGTAGAAATTAGCAGCAAGTATTTTCATTGGCATCTAATATGATAGCTGATACGTTGATTTTGACATTTATGCAGGAGTTTCTGCAATTTCCGTCATTTTTCCGTTCCCGAATTTTTTAAGAAATTTGTATGAGGAAGCAATTTTTGACAATTCGCTCTTTTTTCTAACATTGCCATTAAAAAAGTACGGGAACACAATAAAAAATAGCATTGTAACCATGGAACAATTACCCAGTTAGTGGCATCGTAAAATTTTGAATATGTTATGTCAAAACTTTCTTTATGTTGTTGGGGAAATTACAACAAAAATAATTTTTTTATAAACATAGACATTTCATATTCGATCAGCTGGTGTGATACCACTACCTGGAAGTTCTGCGATGATTGTAACAAAGTAATTTAATAATTTTGTCACATTGTTTACAAATTTTTATACTAACATTTTTTGTTGCAGCAATTTACCATCTACCTTATTTATTATGATACCTGAAAAGTGTTGCAACTTTTGGTACTTTTTTAGGCAAAACCAGGGTTGTATGTCATGTGTACTGTGATTTCGATGTTGATTCCGCTGAAATCACGAAATGAGATGATTTCATTTTTGTATGCGAAATCATGATAAATTTAGCTTGATTCCGCGCGAAATCACGAAACGCCTTCGAAATCACGAAACGACGCCGAATGTAAACCAAACATTACTCACTTAACATCTGCCAAATAACTAAAAAACAAGCTACAGCATGCAAACTAAACAGAAAAATTTCCCTTTTCTTTGAATTTCTTATACTCTCAGCACTCTCAGCAAAAGTTCGGGAATTTTGCTCGCGAGAAAAAGAAACTAACCATTTTCCGAGTATGTGCAGAGTACTCGGAAAGTTTTCGGAAGAAAGGGTAGAGAAATAGAGAAACACGCATAAGTAAATTCCCTTCAGAGAATGTGCAGAGAACTCGGAAACTAATCGGAAAAAAACGCTACGAGATCTCGGAAAAAAATCTGATATCAGAGCCCTCGGCAAAAATTGCTAGCTGGGTCTTCTTGGTCGGCTATGGTTTAGTGACGGAAATATGTAGGGATCTACAACCCGGCTTGCTTTAGGGATCTCTAAGAACAAAATGTAACGAACGGGGAGGAGAGACTTTTTATAGAAAATACCATTTATGCTTAATTAATTTATTTTTAATTGTTTATTTCCAAAAGTAGTTTCTTCTTTATTTTCAGATTCTTGTTCCTTTACGTTTCGGACTTTTTTTCAAATTCCAAGAAGCGAGATTTGATTTATTTCGTTCTATGTCAGATTTAGAACAGACAAGGGAACTTTTAAAATAGCAATGTGTGCAGTCCGATTCTACTTTTAGCTCGATGGTTGGGACTTCATATAATACCAATTGTTTAGAAGTTTTAGTTGTTTGATATGCAGGAAATGTAAGACAATATCACGACGACAGTTCTAACAACTTTGGTCTGTTCCAGAAATTGCAAGAATCTACTTATTTTTACTACGATAACAATTTTTCCTTTATGTTATCGGAAAAAATAGTAAAAATTAGTAGATTTTTGCAGTACTGGAACATACCAAAATGAAAATAAACAGGTGTGTAAATAAAAACACAAACATCATTTCTATTGGATCAATGGAATGGGTACAAATGCTGATGAAAAGATCGGATCTTTCACGACTTCCTTTGCATTGGTTCAAATCCTAATGAAAAGATCGGATCTTTCACGACTTCCTTTGAACCAATGCAAAAGATGACATGAAATCACGTCATCGCAAAGAACCCCTTCCGTCAAATTTTGCTGGGTTTAAATCGAAGAATACTCACGTTTCCATCATTACCGTGTCGTCATTACCGTACGTATAATTAATATAAATTCGAGATTACTCAATCTATGATAATTATTAAATAAATTTATCATAGGATTTTTAAACAAACCATCAAATACAACATGGAACCATAAAGAAAAAGTAGAAATGCAGAGGAAAAATAAATAAATAATCATGCTGACCATGGGAGCTATATCCAAATAGATCAATTTCAAAGTCAAGGCTGTAGTTAATTAAAACAATGAAAGGACAAATGAATCTTACAAAAATTAATATTTAAATATCATTCCCGTGCTTTGAAAAATTGCTTAAAATCCATAAATATACATGCCTCCCGCTAATTAATGCATAAAATAGTCTTATACAACAGTATCAAACGAAAAATAGTTACTTAAAGCACTTTGCCGTTTTCGACCCCAAAAACTAATATTTTTCGTAATATTCACCCATATATCATTTTCCCAGAGGATCATAGACACAGGAGTCCTTCTTAACCATGAATTGCCACCAAAACATATTTTGTAACGATTGTCGGAATGTAGTTATGGTTTCCAAATAAGTTTTCGTTATGTTTTTCATTGATGTTCTTATTTTTGCGGTGATTCTATGCTAAATTCTTGGCGAAATTTGCAAAAATAAGGGAATTGAAAAAATCTCTGTTTTGTAAGAATTTCTTCGATTTTGTAGCGTTCCTGCTCCAATCCTCTTGTTTCTGTTTGGAAGCTAATAATTTGGGATTTCCCTAGTGGATTGGATTCCACGATTTTATTGCTGGGTTCCTTGGAAGTTTTTTTCTTACTGGACACCACCTCATCTCTATCTATTATGTCTTGGGAGACCCTACGACTGTTGGCATTACTTGAATCCAGTAACCTCAAGGAGTTTTGTGGCATCTCAATTTTGTTATTGTAAAGATTAAAAGACTTTGACATTAAATCCTCGCTGTTATTGTGACTTGTTTTGGGACACAGAATTTCCGTGGAGCCAAACAAAGATTGTGACATAATGGATTGCGAAGAACCTGCAGTTTTATTGCTCAACATTTGTGTTGCCAATTTCTCTTCGAAGTCCTTAAATTTCTGCTCACAATCCTGTAAATCGTTGAGCAAGCAGACCAAACGTTTTATTAAATTCTTTTGTGTCTCCGAGGAGGTAGTTTCTTGTTGTTCGATATTTTCCATGGCCATTTTAGTTTCTTCTATCTGCTTGAGCAAGTTGGACTCTTCACACTGAGCCTTGGACTCTCGTCCAAGATATTGAAATTCCAATTTTTCAAAGGCTTTACGGTCGTTCTCCAAGGACTCGCACACATTTACCAATTCTTCTTTTAGAGATTGATTATCAGCATATTGTATTTGATTTTTCGACCTTCTATTTGTTATTAAATATGAATAATTTTCTCGAGCTCGAGGTCATATGAAAATTATTCATATTTAATGATTGATTATCAGGTTTCTCCATAACTCTGGTGGCCTCCTTCTTCTCCTACAAGGGCTCCTTTGTTGCAAGGCCTTACGATCTTGGTCCAAACTTCAAACTAGACAAACTTCCTCTAGAATTTGTCTTCAGGCTAATGGTGTATCCAGATATTCCTGGTGTAGGTGTCTTCATTACTTTAGGAGAATTGTGCGGTGCTAACAAGGAGTCTCTTTCGATATGTACCATTTTTTGATCCAAGTTTTTATTCTTCAGACTCGACAAACTTCCTTTTGAATTTGTCTTCAGGTTGAGGTCGGTGGTGTTCGGTTTCGTAATATTCCTGGGGTCTGGGAGAATTGTACGGTGATACTAAGGATTTAATATCTATGATTAAGGCTGACGTCCGTATCGTCAGTTGCTTTGTGTTGTTTAAACTTCGTCAGAATATTTCTTTCTGTTTTTTGAAGTTTTGAAAAACGTAGCTTCACAGTTGTTAATAGTACGTTTATATTTAACCGGATTTAACAAAGCTACTGGGTTTCAAATGTCAACTCCTTTACGTATATGTCAAATAAATCCTCATTAAGAAGGTTAACCCTGCAAAAGGCTATAATATAAACATGGCCTAAGAAACATAATACTTCACATAATAAATAATAATTTGCAGTCACTTGCCAAGCACTAACGAAACGGAAGTCAGCCTAAAATGTTGATATTTTTATTACTTCTTCTAGCGCCCAGTGAAGTATTATTGGCCGACAAGGTCTTATTAACATTTCTAGAACTTTCCTCAATGGCTTCAATCTTCTTTTGCAACTTTTCCTCGAAATTCTTGATGAGATCCTCATAATTCGTGGTTCTACTAAAGTCTTGGTTAAATGGTCCAGAGATTTCCTTTTTGGGTGAAGATAAACAATTGGTACGGATTTGGGTCCTTTGTGGCACCATATCTTACATTTTCATAGCCTCCACTACTTTTGCACTGTGTATGTTGCTCAATTTCGACACAATTATCGCCCACAATTGTAACATTCTCATAACCGCTTGATTTTCCTACTGCCTCATTGGCAGCCTTTTGAAATGGAGATTTCTCCTCATTGGGCAAGGAGCCATTGGTTTTAATGCGATTTTGAATAATTGGGGAGGAACTCAAACTACCGCCACCACTGCGATCTTGGCGTTCTGCATATTCCGTGTAAATCTTTAGCATATCTTCCAAATAATCGCTATTATCAAATGTTTGCTTTTCTGCTTCTTCTTCTTCGCTTGATTTCTGCGGTGTGGAGGTATTTTGAACTTTCGATAAGAATTCCATACTTTCGTTATGATTTGATTTTGCTGCTGTACTGGTCGGAATGTTGTTCGCAAATAAGTTTTCGTTATGTTTTTCATTGATATTCTTATCTTTTCGGTGATTCTCAGCTAAATTCTTAGCAAAATTGGCATATTTTTGACCCAGAACATCTTTAGCGGGCATATTTACTGTCACCAAATCCGATGAGAAAACCTTGGGACATTGTCAACCATTGATATCTAATGGCTTTAAATTATTATACGTTTTGTCAAATACTCCTTCCTTTTCCTCCGACTTCTGCCTGCGATTGGGATTGATATTTGTTTCATAGAAATAATCCAACATTGCATTTTCATCCTTCTCAAAATCTTCCAGTCTATTGCCAATAGCTGTTCTCATTTGTTCTGCTTCAATGGGATTATTGTAACGCAAATAATAGGAGTCTCCCAAGGTAATAATGGCTCCCTGTTTCAAATCCACCTCCGTATCAATAGATTGGCCATCAATTAAGATACGTGCTCCTCTTTCGGGTACCAAAGTTACTGGATTTTCCTCACTACGATATATCAGGCAATGCAACGGTCGCACTCCAGCGCCCGACAAGGATATATTACTGTGCAATGATGAACCAATTGTGGTGTCTCCAACTGGAATATTGTGTATGGTTACTGCAGTACTTAAACGTCCACCTCCCAAACTAACTAAATGTGGTTCATTGGCTGCCACTCGCTAAGAGGGATCTTTTTTCGACGACAACGACATATTTTCCCACTTTTCTTTTGTTCTATACGGCTGAATTTTATGTAAATAAAAAGAAATTTGAAATTATTTTTTTTTTTTCACTCAGCTTCGAAGCATTTTTTAGCTTGCTTTACGAAACAGGAAGACAAGAGATTATCAGTCCAAACATGAATATCAACTCCCCGTGAGTTGTTTCACTTTCTCCTTAAGTTGCAACGGCAGAAAGACAACTTCGTAGCATTTTTAGCTTGCTTTACGAAACGGGAAGACAAGAGATTATCAGCCCAATCATGAAATATCCAGGCATGTGATGGAAAACGATTCGACTCGTTTTGCCATAAATCGAAATCGTATATCTCTAACTTCGGTGAATATTTTAATAAAATTTAAAATTGATATTATAGATGACATACACATCTAATTTTTAGTATACCCGTTCCATATATCGTGAAGGATTCCTCATTTAAAAATCAGCGCTCTACATTTGCGCTAAAGCGAGTAAATCGATCTACAAAATTTGACAATTCGTGTGAGAAGAATAAAAATTTTTACAAAAACTGGGGGTAAAAATATTATTCAAATAAGGGGCATTTGCTAAGCAAAACCATCTATATCATCAAACGCACTCCGATTATATACCATTTCGATTCTGCAAATCGAGTCGATTCGGTTTTCATCACATACCTGGGGCCTAATTAAGTGATTCGATATCGAGTTGTTTCGACCGGGTACTCAAAGTTGGGATGACAACATTCGTTATCGAGCAAAATTATCGAGAAATTGAGCAAAAATTTGCGAGTAATTTCTCGTAGCCAAATGACTAGACATCGGATTTTGCATATTTTTTAATAATAAAGATACGAAGATTCTGATTGGACCAAAATTCGTTTCAAAGAAATCTAAATTCAATGGCAGGGTCATATTTTGTATTTATTTTGCATATTTTGCATATGCACAAAATATGCAAAAAATATGCAAAATATGCAAAAAATATGCAAAATATGCAAAAAATATGCAAAATATGCAAAATATGCAAACAGTTTTTGGCCGAAAATCGTCATAAAAGTCGTAAAATTGACAATTAAAGTTGGAAAAAATCATCAAAACAACTTCAAAGTGTCCTAAATTAGGATTGTTGGCCGTTTAACGTCGCTTTTTTAGCAGATTATTGTGCTATTGAGACCCCTTACCACAGTGTGGATATAAAAATATGATTATATGTTTATTGTAATACCATTTTTTTATTATTAACCTATTAAAAAATATAAAATTTGTTAAATTGTCAAATATTTTATGTAAAATTCAATATTTTCTTTGTCTAATGGCCTGTTTCTCTAAGACGATTCGAATTCAAATTCGTTTGAATTAACACCAAACTGCCTGTTGTTGTAGGAAATGTTTATTTGATTGATTCAAATTCAATTCAAATATTCAATTCAAATATTTTTCAAAAAATTGAAGTTTGTGTAGTATTTCGAACGAATGTGTATTCGAATCGTCTTAGTGAAACAGGCCATTAATTTGTTGCATTAGTCTGGTTTTAGCTCAAAGGGAAAACATCGATGTCAAATTTTTTATGCGGCACTCCCCTAAAGTTGTTAGTTTGGTTAGATTTTAAGATTGTTAAAGTTTGAACACCATTGGAATATGTTAAGACATGCCACTGGGGCCTCGTAATTATGAAAATCTTGATTTTCTGGCTATTTGACGACTTCAACGACCCATATCTATGAAACGGTTAAAGCTATTTGCTCGTTATGCATTAAATTAATGCCATACTTTTCCTGATATTTCTTGCCGAACAACAAAATACCTAAGTAGTACTGAATTCAAGATAATAAAGTCAATGTCCTGAAAACGCCTTAGGGTGAAAATGGAGTCTATTGTAAAAAGCCCGTTTTAGAGTGTTATATTTAACTTGTCTGTTTAGATCAAATCTAGTAACTTATTTTCCACACAGTTGTAGTTGACCAATCGAACTAGAACTTTGCATATAGCGGTACCACCCGATTTTAAGTATTATAAGGATTCTGTTTAAATTTTTAGGCCGAATTGGCTATAACTTGGCATTTGGGGTTTCCAATGGTACAGAAACTTCCTCACTAAAAATGTTGCACTTAGGTCAAGGTTTTGGTATAGCCTCTATATAACGATACAATACGATTTCAGGTATTTTAAAGTTTGTTCGGCCTAAATTGGCTATAATTTTGTTACGAGGTTCCCAGTGATCAAAAAAAAAAAAATAATAATAATAAATGCAGAAAAGTTAAAAATAAAAAATAGTTAAAAAATAAGTTACAGTGCTTTATTTACAAATGCACTTAAAACTAGAAAATAATTTTTAATGGTTAAATCTCTCAAATAAAACGCTTGCTTTTGAATTAAAAATTAAACGGCAATATTAAACGGCCACCAGCGTTTTATTTGAGAGAATCCATCATTAAAAATTATGTTCTCGTTTTAAGTGCTTTTATAAATAAAACATTGTAACTTAATTTTTATACCCTCCACCATAGTATGGAGGGTATATTAAGTTTGTTTTTCCGTTTGTAACGCATTGAAATACTCATTTGCGACCCTATAAAGTATATATATTCTTGATCAGCGTAAAATTCTAAGTCGATCTGAGCACGTCCGTCCGTCCGTCCGTCCGTCCGTCTGTGGTAATCACTCTAGCATCCACAAAAATAGAGATAGGACGCTGAAATTTTGGGAAAATGCGTCTTTTGTTTGCAGGCAGGTCAAGTTCGATGATGGGCTATATCGGTCCACGTTTTGGTATAGCCCCCATATAACGGTACCCCCCGATTTACGGTATTTTGACGTTTTTAGCTACATTTTCAGACCGATTTGGCTATAATTTGACATTTAGGGTTCTTAAGTGTCAACAAACATATATAACAAAACTTGTGGACATAGGTCCACGTTTTGGTATAGCCCCCATATAACGGTACCCCCCGATTTGCGATATTTTGACGTTTTTAGCTACATTTTTAGACCGATTTAGCTATAATTTGAAATTTAGGGTTCTTACTTACTTTACTTAGCTGGCCTTTTACAGAACATTTGTTCCATAAGCCGAACTAAGAAAAAATCTCCAATCCTCTCTGTTTGCTGCTGTATTTTCCCAATCTGGGATATGTAACTTTCTGATATCTCGTTTCACTTGTTCGCTCCAACGAAGCTTTGGCCTTCCAGATCTGCGAGAACCACCATGCGGCCCGTATTTATACGCCTTTTTTGCGGGTTCATCATCACTCATTCTTATAACATGGCCTAGCCATCGCAATCGTTGTATCTCGATTCGTTCAACTACATTGATGTCATTGTATAGTTGATACAGCTCGTTGTTCACACGACGCCGATATTCGCCGTCAACACAGATTGGCCCGTAGATCTTTCGAAGAATTTTTCTCTCGAACACACCAAGCACTGCCTTATCTGCTTGAGCAAGTACCCATGCTTCGGAACCATACATTAGCACGGGTAGTATCAGTGTTTTGTAAAGTGTTACTTTTGTTTGACGAGAGGTGGCTTTATTCCTAAACTGCTTACTCAGCCCAAAGTAGCATCTGTTAGCCAACACTATTCTTCTTCGTATTTCACAACTGATGTTATTTGTTGTGTTTATGGCGGTGCCGAGGTAGACGAAGTCCTTTACTACCTCAAAATTGTAGGTACCAACATTCACAGATGGTGCGGGGTTTGTGGACATATTACGCGTTGATACCATCAACTTGGTTTTTTCGCCGTTTACTGCCAGACCAACTTTAGCAGATTCTCTTTCGACTTTTGCAAAGGTGTCAGTTACTTCCTTTACCGATCGACCCATGATGTCAATGTCGTCGGCATAAGCCAGTAACATATGGCTGTTCGTGTATATCGTTCCATTTCTTTTGACCTTCGCGTCTCGTATGACCTTTTCCAGCAGGATGTTGAATAGATCACACGACAGGCCGTCTCCTTGTCTGAAACCTCTTTTGGTAATAAACTCTTCGGAGAGGTTCTTTCCTATTTTAACTGAGGATCTCGTCTCAGTTAATGTCATTCTACAAAGCCGAATGAGCTTTGCAGGAATACCAAAACCAGACATGGCTTGGAACACCTTTGAACGTATAGGGCTGTCGAATGCTGCTTTATAATCGACGAAAAGATGGAAGGTGTCGATCTGCATTTCTTGGGTCTTTTCCAGGATTTGTCTCAAGGTAAATATCTGGTCAATGGTGGATTTGCCAGGTCTAAAGCCGCACTGGTAGGGTCCAATAATTTCATTGACCATAGGCTTTAGTCTCTCACACAATATGCCAGATACTATCTTATATGCAATAGGGAGCAGACTTATGCCCCTGTAATTGGAGCACACAGTCTTTAGGGTTCTTAAGTAACAATAAACTTATATAACAAAAGTTGTGGACATAGGTCCACGTTTTGGTATAGCCCCCATATAACGGTACCCCCCGATATACGGTATTTTGACGTTTTTAGCTACATTATCACACCGATGTAGCTATAATTTGACATTTGGGGTTCCTAAAAGTCAATAAACTTATGTGACAAAAGTTGTGGACATAGGTCCACGTATTGGTATAGCCCCCATATAACGGTACCCCCCGATTTACGGTATTTTGACGGGTTTAGCTACATTTTTAGACCGATTTAGCTATAATTTGACATTTAGGGTTCTTAAAAGTCAATAAACTTATATAACAAAAGTTGTGGACATAGGTCCACGTATTGGTATAGCCCCCATATAACGGTACCCCCGATTTACGGTATTTTGACAGGTTTAGCTACATTTTCAGACCGATTTAGCTATAATTTGACATTTGAAGTTCTTAAATGTCAATAAACTTATGTGACAAAACTTGTGACCATAGGTCCACGTTTTGGTATAGCCCCCATATAACGGTACCCCCCAATTTACGGTATTTTGACGTTTTTAGCTACATTTTCAGACCGATATAGCTATAATTTGACATTTAGGGTTCTTAAATGTAACTAAAGTTACATATATAACAAAAGTTGTGGACATTTAGGGTTCTTAAGTGTTAATAAACTTATAAATTAGAAGTTGTGGACATAGGTCCACGTTTTGGTATAGCCCCCATATAACGGTACCCCCGATTTGCGGTATTTTGACGTTTTTAGCTACATTTTCAGACCGATGTAGCTATAATTTGACATTTTGGGGTTCTTAAAAGTCAATAAACTTATATAACAAAAGTTGTGGACATAGGTCCACGTATTGGTATAGCCCCCATATAACGGTACCCCCCGATTTACGGTATTTTGACGGGTTTAGCTACATTTTCAGACCGATTTACCTATAATTTGACATTTGAAGTTCTTAAATGTCATAAACTTATGTGACAAAACTTGTGGACATAGGTCCACGTTTTGGTATAGCCCCCATATAACGGTACCCCCCGATTTACGGTATTTTGACGTTTCTAGCTACATTTTCAGACCGATATAGCTATAATTTGACATTTAGGGTTCTTAAGTGTCAATAAACTTATATAACAAAAGTTGTGGACCTAGGTCCAAGTTTTGGTATAGCCCCCATATAACGGTACCCCCGATTTACGGCATTTTGACGTTTTTATCTACATTTTCAGACCGATTTAGCTATCAATTGACATTTAGGGTTCTTAAATGTCAATGAACTTATATAACTAGTGGACATAGGTCCATGTTTTGGAATAGCCCCCATATAACGTTACCGCCCGATTTCAGGGATTTTGAGAACAAGTTTTAACCGAATTATCTGTAATTTGAACATTTGACATTTGAAATTCTTAGTGGTCACCAGACCTCTCCACCAAAAATTGTCAAGAAAGCCGCCATATAACGATACCTCCCGATTTTCAGTAATTTGATGATTTTAGCTACAATATTAAACCGAACAAGCAGTAATTTGACATTTGAAGTTTTTAGTGGTCACAACACCTCTCCATCAAAAATTGTCAACATAGGTCCATGTTCGGATATAGTTCCCATGTAACGGTACCTCCCAATTTTCAGTAATTTGGCAATTTTAGCTACAATTTTTAACAGAACTAACTGTAATTTGACATTTGAAGGCTGTAGTGGTCACCACACATCTGCATCAACAATTTTCAACATTGCCCCAATATAACGATACTTCCCTCTTTTCGGTACTTTGAGGATTTTACTTAAAATGTTTAACCGAACGTAGGTCCATGTATTTGTATAGCCCCAAAACAAACCTCCCGATTTTCCGTACCTTAGCTTTATTTTTTGGACGAACTTTCTTTAATTTGAAATTTAAAAGTCAACAAAAATTCTGCAACAAAAATTGTTCATTTAAGTTCATATTTTCGTATAGCCCAGATACCTCCGAACTAGCTGTTAATGACATTTGAAGTTCCCACGTTATGTACCGATTTTCGATATTTTGAGGATTCTAGCTAAATTTTTTAACCGAATTAGGAGTTATTTGACATTAAAGGCTCCCATCAAAAACTGTCAACATAGGCCCATGTTTTATTATAACCCCTATATAACAGTACCTCCCAATTTCTAGCCCACCAAAAATGGTCAACAGTTAGATATAGGCACCATAAAAAAACCATTATCTGACGTACTCACTTAAAGTTGGGGACAGGAATGAATATTTTATGGTGGAGGGTATGAAAAGTTCGGCCCGGCCGAACTTAATGCTTTTTTACTTGTTTAAATTATTTTTTATTTCTTCCCATATTATCAATTTTTGGGAATTAAAACAAATGTTTTTTTTACACTTTGGTCATATTTAAATTTATTTAAGGGACTGACATGTGATTTTGGAGACATCTGGGTAAAGATGACTACTTGGTGATGAACTCGACTCCTTGCTCTGCTATGTCGTTCACAACTTTCAAATTGTTTAACATCCTTTACCCTTCCTGGTAATTGATGTTCTGCGGTCAAGTTACTGGATCTTTTTCAAGAAATTCGGAGTTAATGCTTAATCTCTTGAACAAGAAGTAAGTATACCCTGTAATTACGCCTGGTAGACTTTTTTCTAGAAATTTCGGCATTTGTTCTTTTGTTAGTTTGGTTTTATTCATATCCTTCTGCTTGCTTTGTTAAGATTTTTGTCGCATTTGGCTCTTTACGGTGGTTTGAACTATCAGATCAGGCCAACAAGTTCAGGACTAAGATACCACAGATGATATATCATTTTGTTATTTCCTTTATCTGATATTTGTTTCATATTTCAATAAATCTTCAATGCGGTTTAGGTCTTTTTTCGACCTAAAAAATATTTCTGAATTTCGCTTTCACTATTTGTTGTATTAAACTCAATCTATTGTCTCTAATCCTTTTCAACCTATTGATTATGTTTACCCAATCCATCCAATATTATATTTACATAAACATTATCTTGTTCATTATAGGTTTTGTAAAATCAATAACCCACACTCTCATTTATAACACTCAGTTGTTGTCGTTTGATACAAAATAAATAAACAAAATAAGAAACGTTCTGGGCGCGTTAAACCAGGCTCGAAAGATGAAAACACAAAGTCTTCTACTACTTCTTGTTCTTGGGAAGTCAGCTGGAAAGTAGTTTTAAAACATTCTCGCCTACATCAAACTTGGATTTGTCAATCGAAGACTATTCTTATAGAAATCGCGTGAATATGTTTGGTTGATGTCCGGATGTGCTGCCAAACTTGCAGTCAACCAATTAAATACAAAGGACGAACAACTAAAACAATGCGTTCTCCAAGTAGTCGGCTATACCCAGTAAGGCTCCATTTTCGCCCTACGTACGCCAGTCACGTTAATCGGGACACTGGCTTTCTATCTCGAATTCAGTAATACTTACGCAGTTTGTTTTTGAATATAAAATAAACAGAATGGCCTTTAATTTAATGCATAATACGGGCAAATAGCTTTAACCGCTCCACAGATATGGGTCGCCGAGAGAGACGAAATTTTCATAACTTCGAGGCTCCAGTAGCACTTATTCCAATGATGCTCAATTGGCAATTTTAATCTTAAATCTATCTAAAATCTAATCTAAGAAAACAGTTTAGGCGGCACCCCCGCCTAAAAAATCCGACATCGATTTCTTCCCTTTGAGTTAAAACCAGCCTAAGCTACAAATTAAGACAAAGAAAATATTGAATATACATAAAATTATTGATATTTTATCAAATTTTATATTTTTGTGTAGTTTAACAATAAAAAATAGTATTACAATACCATATACCCTACACCACACCGTCGTAAGAGGTATCAATAACATAATAATTTGCTAAAAAATCGACGTTAAATGGCCAACAGTCTTAATTTCGGACACTTTAAAGTTTTTTTGATGATATTTTCCAACATTAATTGTAAATTTTTCGACTTTTATGACGATTTTCGCCCAAAAACTGTTTGCATATTCTGCATATTTTTTGCATATTCTGCATATTTTTTGCATATTCTGCATATTTTGCATATTTTTTGCATATTTTGCATATTTTTTTGCATATTTTGCATATTTTTTGCATATTTTACATATTTTTTGGCATATTTTTTGCATATATTTTGCATATTTTTTGCATATTTTTGATATGACCCCAAATATCGAAAAATTGACCCTCAAAACGCCTAGATCCAAAATTTGAGTCCAATCGGATGAGAAATAAAAAACATGCAAAAATCCGATGTCTACAAATGACCTATCGTAAACAAAAGAAATGAAAGATTTCTTATTGTATTTTTGTTTAAAATGTAAAAAATTGTTGTTTATTGACGGTTTATAGAGGAAAAATGATATTAGTAAATAATTGTGAGCATTTTTTACACAAAATAACAAGAGAAATTGGGAAAAGTCCTTTTCTGAAAAGTCCTTCGGGAAAAGTCCTTTTCTTTTTGAGAAATTGTGATAAATATGTACATATGCATGCTATCATTAACCAAAAATTAGTGTTTGCAGTCGTTAAAATACAAGTTGAAAAAATATGATTTTCTGCAAAACAAAAAATTATTTAATATTAATAGCCTTCACTTTATAGGTGAACAACTTTTAATAAAGTGCATTTTAAACAGTTCATCCCCCGTTGTTTACCAAAGGAAATACTCTCTCAGAGAGGCTAAGTCAAAACACCCACCAAATTCTCTCATTTATTTTGAGAGAGAATTATTAAGGTAGATGTATTAGCAAACTGTAACAAGAATGTCAAAACAATTTTGCAAACATTACTAATTTTCATATTTTCTTAGCAAAACTTCATTCCGAAATTATTATTCAATGTATTGTTCAAAAAATTCCACAAATATTTACATTTTTCATCCATAATTTTGTTTTTTAGTTTTTGCTTTGAAATAAACACATTTTTTGACATCTACCTTCATAACATTCCCTGAAGAACACATAGTTCGATTACCGGTTACTCTCGAAACATTCGATCAAATATTTCGATCGAGTCTTATCATGCCGTTTTTTTCTCGTGTCGAAAACTTATTCACGAGTAAATTCACGATCGAATCGACTCTCATAATTAGGTCCCTGATCAGCTCCCCGTGAGTTGTTTCACTTTCTCCTTTAAGTTGCAACGGCAGAAAGACAAAACTCACGGGGAGTTTACATTCATTATCGGGCTGTATATTACAATTTCTTCTTTCAAAAAAGTTTTTTTAGCTTTTTTCAAGGGAATCAGCTAGAAACTGGTAATGCGTGCGAGTTGTAAATAAAATAAACAAAAATACCTGCATCCACTTAGGAAGCATAGGTCACCACCGATTTCTAATTATGTATAAACATGCATTCAACCAGATGAATACAGATTGTATAAATTATCTCTAGGCCACAACTCACGATTTGGTGGATGTAAGACATAAGGGGAAACAAACAAGCTCATCTACCCTTTCACCTCAGAAATAATAACCTCAAGAAAAAGTATTCAATCCTAATCTTCACTTTAAAAAAAAGTATCCAGTCCTAATCTTCACTTTAATGTTTCCTTTTCAAATAAAACCACAATTTCATTGTTTTGAATAGTTTTGTTAATTACTTAAATTCTTGTTATATTAAATTAACAAATATTATTTACAATAGGTACCTAATATTTAAGCAGATATACATTAAATAGTAGTTTAACCTAGAGAGGGGTTTTTGTTTTTCTCTGATTAAATTCTATGGTTTCTGTAGTGAGTTTTGGGGGTTAGAGGAAGGAAGGGGTAGGGAAGAATTGTGAAAAAATACACTTCACATAAAACAAAAAAATATATATTGTTTTTGTACAAAAAAACACAATTTTTTACATAAATAGCGACATTAAAAACTAAAAAATAGAGGAGGTATTTTTAGTTGACAAAAATGATAATAAATAAAATTAAAAAATAATAAACTTTATATTGTTTAATAGTATAAGTATGTATATGAGGGCAGGCATTTAGTTGTTAATTAACTTAAAATTAGTTGATAGTCATTTTAAATGTTTTGTTTTTTTATTTAAAGTTAAAACTAAAATAAACATAGGGCTTTCTAGTTTTCTGATCTTGTTGTCGTTTTGTTTTTATTTACCTTTCTTTAATAGAAAAAGTTTTGACTTGTAAAGAAGTTAACAAAAGTTTTCTTTTTGTGTTTTATATTTTTTAAATGTTTGTTTAGTTTGTTTTATTACTTTTTTTTCGAGTTTTAAAAGTCTAATGGAGGCATCTAATGTTTTGATTTGAGTTACAGGAGGATTATGCTGCTGCTGTTTCTGCTGAATTGTTGTATGTTTTCTTTTATTAATAAAACAATTGAGGCAATCTTTAGACCTCATCACATAAATATTTACACAACTCAGTTTTGTTTGTTGCTGTTGTCCAACAGAATATGTTAAACCATTAACTCATCATTTATTTTTTGTTTTTTAAGAGGGTTTTGGGTTTTTGCAATTCGATTGCCTTTTCCTTTATAGTAAAAATGTTGCATCTCATTGTAAATATATACTATATATGTATGTATGCATGAATGTAGGTAGTTTAGGTGTGTGTGAGTTTCTTTGAGTGCTTGCTTAATGCATAGTTTAAAAGCTTTGTTTTCTGAATCTCTCTTTTTATGTTTGCTGTAACTTTTTTAAAGTAGTTTTTCTTTGTAATTGTGTGAAATTCTTCTTCTGCATCTTTGCTATATTCTTGTTTATATTATTTTCTTTATCACAAGCGTGAAGCGTGGCTACGGATCAGCACCGCTAGATATTACCGGCACTGTGATAATATTGAAAATTCACAGGCGTTTTTGGGCTAGGACATGAATATAGGAAATCATCATGTTGTAGTTGGGTTTGAGTCAATGTAGAATCACTAGCACTGCGATGTAATTTGGGTAGGGTACGCCATATGTATTCCAACATATTTAAATTCAAACGGAATAAAGGTCTTTCATTGCGATCATATTTTATACAATCCACCAGAAGACGTTTCAAATCCTGAGGTGCATCGGAACGTATACGTGTCATATCAGGTTTGAGCAGACCTCGGCCCACCATAAACAAAATTTGATCTTTATTATTGATATGACTATATGGCAGACACTCAGCCAACAATTCATAAAGGACAATGCCGAAAGCATAGACATCCGATTGAAAAGAATAGGGATTTTGTTCCTGCATTCGTATAACTTCAGGAGCCATCCATAATATGCTGCCTGTAGGCTGATTGGCTTGTTTCTCTCCCGACCAACGAGTCTTGGCCGTGGCTAGACCGAAATCACCAATTTTAACGCTGTACTCATCTTGTAAGAAAATGTTATTCGATTTTAAATCTCTGTAAATAAATAAGATGTGTGTGTTAGTATTGGAAAATTTATCGATGATGGGAATTTCGACTCACCTGTGTATAATATTTTTGGCATGCAAGTAATCCATTCCCTGTGCCACCTGCCTGCCAATATCTATGAGCGTTTTCAACTTGAATTTTGTTTCCTTAACGTGAATATGCTTATAAAGGCTACTGCCCTCACACCATTGCGTCACAATAGCCAGTGAGGGTTTCGATACACAACCCATAAACAACAAAATATTGCAGTGGCGAGTTTTCTTCAACATGGCAACTTCATTTTTAAAGGCCTGTAATTGAGCTGGGCTAGGAGTTTTTACATTGAGGGTCTTAACGGCGACTGGACCATGCCAGTGGGCTTTGTATACCGTTCCAAAGGAACCAGAACCAATGCGTGGACCAATTAAAATCTCCTCGGCTTGTATGTTCTGTAAGAATAACAAAAAAAATTTGAATTTTAAAACGAAATTCGACTTAAGTGCTTTTTGGAAGCTCCATTTAGAAGGTGCTGAAATGTTCAAAGTTGTCTAAGTAGTATTTGTTGTATTAATCATATGGACCCGTATACATGGGATTATGGATAGAGCAAAGACAACATACAACAACATTTCATAGCATTCTATTGGAGACCCTAATATAAATCTTCAACAATAGCTTAAGAACAGACGAGATGCTTCATTTTGAACTTTATGAAATGTTGAACATAGGTAACCCTTGTTGTTCTAATAACATCGCTACCTGTCCAATATTTTGACTACCCTTTCGAGTTTAATTTTATAAGAAATATTAACTTTCCTCATGCCAAATGTACAGATATTGCTGAAATCAATATTTAAGGTATACTTTTCATAGTGATCCCGTTGGAGGAGCCCCCAACGTGGAATTGCATCTTACCCAATTTTCCTCAGAGGATCTATTGGAAGATAATAGATTTTTATTACTTTCATCAGCTGACCGGGCCCTTTCTCTTTTCACATGCTTCAAGGTGCTTGTGGGCGAGGCCTGAGTTGAATTGGAATGATCACCAACATTTTGTAAAGTTGCATGGGCTTGTATCAATTTGCATTGGGCTTCCGTCAAGGGTTTAATATTATTATAGCAAACATTGGGTGCCGAATTTGAACGATCCTGTTGACTTATGGAACGGGGATGACGACCCTATAAATATAATATTATTAACATAATTCTATTATTTAAAATGTATCAAAAGCATACCTGAAAATCTCCCACCATACCCCTACCGGGATGAATAATACCCACAGCATTTTCAGGATTTTGAGCCAACAAACGTTGATAGTAACTATCCACGGGGAATTGTTGACACAATGTTGGCACTTTATCATAACAACGTTGATGGAAGCGGAAATTGCATTGATTGCAATAGAATCCGGTAAACAACAGACGACGACAACATTCACAAAAGGCCAGCGAAAAAAATGTTTTGCGTATAAATTGATGTGAAATGTGTGTCATAATAGGACATTTGGGGCGCACATAAATTTCTTCAACTTGTAGACTGGAAATATCCGTGTGCCAGGGTATGATGTTACGGCCATTTTCTGAAGTAGTAACTTCACACATATCTGGAGTCAGTTGACGCAACTTCAAAGCCTTCATTAAGGCATCACACAAACGAACGCCAGGCACAACTTCCACTGAGGTTCTTTGCTGATTTGGCAAATGGGCACGCATTAACACTTTTCTCTGCCTTGTCAAAGTGCCACATTGGCTACCACCATATTGCGAGGATATAATGCTATCGGTCTGTAATGTTAAGGAAAAGGTTTAGATTATATACTGACAGAAATTTCTTTATTAAGTCCAATCTCTTACCATATCATTGTAGGCTGGTGGTCTTGTCAACAATTGCTGTTGAATTTGTTGTTGATTTTGATAGTGTGATTGAAACTCATTTAGCTCACGTTGTTGTTGCTCCTTCTCCTCCAATTCCTGCTGGACATTTAATTGCTCTATCAATTCGGATTCTTTTGTCTCCAATTCATGCAATTTTGAAGTCAACTCCTGATATTCGGCAATATACATGGGCGGAGGTTCTTGCAAATTTGCAAAACGGGCATTTAGCGCATCAATATTCTCCCGAGTCACATGTATGACCGATTGAATATTATTCAATTCTTCTGTTAAGGCATCATACTGTTCCTCACTATTTTCCGATGAGGGTGTACTCGTCATGTTGGCGGTTTTGCCAACAGGTTGCTAACCACACGAATGTCCAAAATATAACAATTTTAAAATTACATTTACATCTAAGCGAACTTGGTGAGGCTTGCAATGAATTTAATTTAAAAATATCCTACAGCCTTTTTCGTAGAAAATTTCTAATTTCAAAGAAAAGGCGTAGGAAGTTTATTTTTGCTTTCAATGTTCTTTGACCTTTCGCCCATCAACTGAGGTAACTGAGGTATTCAAATAAGACTTGATTATTTTCACATAATGATGACAATTTTGCAAGCAAACTTGACTGCTGATTCATTATTTAAACACTCCATCCATAGTTCTGTAAAAGCAACACAATTTCCCTATATGGACTTCTCGGGAAAAAAACTTGATTAATCTCAATGACAGGTAGTCGATTGGTAGCCGATTTTACAATAATTTCATAGGATACACAGACGACTTAACTATAGTGCGTAGGTCGCGTAAATAAGGAGTATAGAGGAATATTTTAGGAAGAGAAAAAACACGATTTTAGACAGGTTTCAATTAATAAAGTTGCAAACAAGATTTTACCTTTCTGTAGATTTGAACAGATTTTGTTTGTGAATCCAAAAAAATGTATCCTTGTATTTTCTTCTGTGTGCGTTGTGCGACCTCTCGTCCTTTTTCCTGGATATTTTTTATTATCCTTTTCACGTAGAAAAAATGCTTCTTCTTGGCAGAACGCACTCACCTTGGAATGATAGCCTGAAAATTTCTTCTTCTCGATTTGGCAAAGTAAACGGCATTCAAGGCGCATTGATAACACCAGAAGGTGGTTTCACTTACAGTGACTCAAATGGCTGTTTTTTAAGATCTGGGGCTGGATTCTTGTTCTATGAAAATTTTAAATGAAAAATATTTTCTTTATAATTTTTTTCATTTGACAGTTTTCTCTTTTAGGTCGAAACCTATAACTCTGCGTGTTGCATGTGCGTTCAAAAATACAAAAACAAAATACATGTATTTCAAATTGAAATACATGTATTTTGTTTTTGTTTTTTTTAAGGCTCACGCAACACGCAGAGTTATAGGTTTCGCCCTTATAAAAGTTTTCATTTCGCACTTTCATAGAAACAGAATTGAGCCCCTGGGCCATGATACAATAAGAAAATAGCAGCTACTACCGTTTTTGGTAACATAAGATGTCAAAATTTGACATAAATTCAATGCAATTGACACATTTGCTCTGTTCCAGAACCTGCAAGAAGCTACTATTTTTTACTACGATAACATTATTTCCTTTATGTTATCGGAAAAAATAGTAAAAATTAGTAGATTCTTGCAGTACTGGAACAGACCAATTATGTCACCATCAGCTGGGCTTCAGCTGGGCTGATAATGCTACCTTCTTATTGTATCATGCCCTGGGCTAAACACTCGAATGTCAAACACAGTGTTTTCAAGTTGGACCCGGTCCACACCAGAGTTAATTTCATTAAAAACTTTCATGAAATTAGGCGTTCATAGATCGAATTCCCCAGTACAACGATTTTATTTTATTAATTCTCTTTCGAGTTGAGCTGTTTAGACCTATCCCTGCATTTACAAATGCCAGTATTGGCAAGACAATAACAAAAAATACAAACCTTTTTCACAAATACATTCATAAATTTTTAAATATGTATATTGAAAAGTATGAATGTATTGGTGAAAATGGTTTTTAACTTTGCTATTGTCTTGCCAATGCTGTCTGTGTGTAAACGCCTAGTAAAGGCCTGCGTACAAAAGCTGCCTTGCCTGGTTGCCTTGCTTTCCTGCTTCATTTCTGACATAATAAAAATAAAAGAATAAAGGAGGCCGAGCAAATTTCGAACTGGGTTGCCCTTTTCTTTTTTATTCTTTTATCAGAAGCAAGGCCTTAAGAGTTACATTTGCTCTGTTCTGCTTGATAATTCCATTTTTCAATGTTAGTCCCGGTCCACACTAGTGTGAATTTCATTAAAAAATTTCATGAAATTAGGCGTTCTTAAATCGAATTCCTCACTGCAGCAATTTTATGATTTTACTCTACTATGGAAGTCGATCTAGAGACGAATAATTTCATGAAATTTTTTCAATGAAATCACTCTAGTGTGGACCGGGACTTAACAAAAACTATGGTAAGTTTTATTCCTACGTCATCAGTACTTGCTCTTCTATATCAGAAGATTTTGATACTTATTGAAGCGAAATATTTGTTTTTTATTTTTGATTAAAAATTTGTTTTGACAGCAAATGAATTGTATTATTTGCTCTGTTCCAGAACCTGCAAGAAGATACTAATTTTTACTACGATAACAATTTTTCCTTTATGTTATCGGAAAAAATTGTAAAAATTAGTAGCTTCTTGCAGTACTGGAACATACCAATTGTATCACTTTCTTTCTTGCACCATGGAGAAGGCTATTCAGTGCCATTTTTGTTCAAAGAGAAGTGAACATTTTGCAATTCTTTTTGTGTATGGGAACGTATTTTGTGAAAATTTTGCAAAATGCGTTAAATGTGTAAATACTTTTTAATCCTGGAAGGAAGCTTTTATATGGGGGTCGTTACGACTTTTGCAACTTTTAAGCTGAAAGCACATACAACGTTTGAGTAAAGTTTTGCGTTGGGCGTTGACAAAAAACAACAACAACAGGGCGAGGTCGACATCAAAGTCCGTCATTGATGTGTTTGCCAGCATATATTTCAAATGAATTTGAATTTTTCGGCTTCATGCCCAACAGTGTAAAAACGGCCAAAACGAACAAAAACTTAAAGCTGAAAACACATACAACGTTTGAGTAAAGTTTTGTGTTGTTTTGGCCGTTTTTACACTGTTGGGCATGATGCCGAAAAATTCAAATTCATTTGAAATATATGCCGGCAAACACATAAACGCCGGACTTTGATGTCGGCGTCACCCTGTTGTTGTTGTTTTTTTGTCAACGCCCAAAGCAAAACTTTAGTCAAACGTTGTATGTGCTTTCAGCTTTAAGAGCAGTACACATTTGGTCTGTTCCAGTACTGAACATTTCTACACATTTTTACTATTTTTTTCGATAACATAAAGGAAAAATCGGTTATCGGAGTAAAAATGTGTAGAAATGTGTAGTACTGGAACAGACCAATTGTCAGTTTTGAATGTCGATATTTCGCAGTTATCGATAACTGTCCAACCGTCCAGCAACCACAAAACATTTTGTGGTTGCATGATGAATGACAGAAATGAACGGCCACACTAGCAAGCAACAACAAAGCTGTCATTCAAAACTAACAATGTGTACCCAGCTTTACTCAAACGTTGTATGTGTTTTCTGCTTTACGAATTAATAAGTACGGGAACAGGCCAAATGGCGTGACTACCAATTTATAACAAAACGTCAATTGTCGAAAACTACTGGCCTGTTCCAGTACTGCAAGAATTTACTAATTTTTACTATTTCTTTTGATAACATAAAGGAAAAAATATTATCGTAGTAAAAATTAGTAGCTTCTTGCAGGTTCGGGAACAGAGCAACCATTAGGTATGTTCGTTTACTTAATAGTTTGTACAAATTTGTACAAGCCCAGTAACTTGCAAACGGCCAAAGTCTTTTGCATTTTACTGGAGAGTAAACGAACAACATCCAGTAACAATTTGTACAATTTTTGAGTAAACCAACACACATAATCATTGGTCTGTTCCAGAACTACAAGAATCTACTAATTTTTATTATTTTGTTCGATAACATAAAGGAAAAAAATTATCGTAGTAAAAAAAAGTTGCTTCTTGCAGGTTCTGGAACAGAGCACATGTCATAAGCGGGGTACACACGATCAGTTTTGACTGTCAGTTTTGCTCAAATAATCGGTTGCTTGCCAGTGTGGCCGTTCATTTTTGTCAGTCATCAGGCAATAGAGCTGGCAAACCATCGATATTCCCAACATTAGATATTTTCGATATAATGTTTTAAAATATCGATTGATATCGATATTATCGTTAAGTTGTCATCACCATTAATTTGGAGATGAAAATGGCGGAAATGTCAATGATTTTCTTAAAGTTATGCAAAAGTAGTTCACAGAAATGTAAAGGAGAATAAACAACCGCTTTTATTTTATAAAAAATGTAAAAAAATACATTTTATTTCACCGAAAAATGTGTACGTGTGACTACGGACCTACTTTCTTACACACACATAACCGAAAAGCAGCGAAATTTCTATTTATTTCAATGGATTTCAGGTTATGGGTTTTTATTCCGATAATATCGATAGGCAAAACTATCTATCGATATTGAATTTTTAAATAATAATCGATATTATCGATAGTGCCATCGATTTTTTGCCAGCTCTATCAGGCAACCACAAAATATTTTGATGTTGCTGGACAGTTTGACACTTATCGATAATTCCGAAAAATCGACAGTCAAAACTGATCGTGTGTACCCCTATAGCTATATGCGAAAGAAAAATTGTTCCATAGTTGCTCTGTTCCAGAACCTGCAAGAAGCTACTACTTTTTACTACGATAATATTTTTTACTTTATGTTATCGAAAAAAATTTTAAAAATTAGTAGATTCTTGCAGTGCTGAAACAAACCAAATGTCATTGTACAGTATGAAAACTAAACATAAAAATGACTGCGGACTTTTCAATTCAAATTGATACAAACAATTTTTATTTGTATTGATTTGTACGTTATTCGTTAAATTTTTCGATAATATCGATAAAAAATGACTATCGATATTAGCCCAAAAAATAAAATATCGATAATTGTCAGCTCTAGATTACTTGATACTTGGTACTCAGACTCGCATCGCTGCTACTTACTTTTTTGCGGGACGGTATGACATTTTTTTTTGATAAATTGTGAATTTTTTTTTTCTGATATTTATATATAAAAATTTAGAAAGTACATTAATTAGTCGGAGTTTAAACCAAAAACTATAATTTTTGTTTCATTTCATATCTGCAAATTGAAGATTTAGACAATTTTTAATAAAGACAAGCCACCAGACATGGAAGAAGGTGAGTTAAATGAGTTGTTAAATGATGCATTCCATTTGTATGCATTATACGTTTACTTGGGCTTGCTTGGGCCTTCAACATTTCTGGTTTGCAATTGTTGACAAATGCCTGTAATTCCACTTAAGAGAAGTGAAGAAACTGTGGTGATAATTTTAAAGGCTCCAATGTTCTAGTAATTTCAACAAACAAAACGTTTGCAAAACCAATGTTTGTAGCCCCTCATGACTTATACAAACAATCAATTTGCTTCTTTTTATCCTTCTTATTCCAGACTATGCATCTTCTTCGGCCGGCAAGCAATCGGCAGCCAAGAAAGTTGGCAAAATGCACAATACCCTGCCTTTATGGGGTAATGAATCGACTATGAATCTGAATCCTCTAATCTTGGCCAATATTCAAAGTTCTAGCTACTTTAAAGGTACGTCCACAAAGGTACAGTAGACAACACAAAAGCATGCAAACACCTCCAAAGGAATTAAATAGAAATTATTTATATGAAACTAAATTTCCATTTTGCAGTACATCTATTCAAATTGAAAACCTATCATGAAGTAGTCGATGAGATCTATTATCAGGTTAAACACATGGAACCATGGGAGCGTGGCTCACGTAAAACCAGCGGACAAACTGGCATGTGTGGCGGAGTGAGTTTATGAAATGTACCTTTTTCGTTTTAAAGAAAGGGCCTTATGTTTTCGATTTACACATCAATACTAATGCAATGGAAAAATGTTTCTTTTACTTCTTAATTCTCAAATTTTAGGTTAGAGGAGTGGGTGCTGGAGGCATTGTATCCACAGCCTATTGTTTGTTATATAAATTATATACCTTACGTTTGACTCGAAAACAGGTTAATGGCTTGATCACACACACAGATTCCCCCTATATCAGGGCATTAGGTAGGTGGTAAGTCAATTGAGTGCCCATAAGCCAACAGAATCTAACAAGAAAAAACCATCAGCGTTAGTGAAAATGTTCTTCATTTTGCAATTAATCCTCAAGTGGCAACAATTAGTACTCATAACATGTTTTAAATACATTTATTGTTTTGAAGAAAAGAACAAATATTAATTTTGTTATTTTTCTAGGTTTTATGTATTTACGCTATACCCAACCACCTGGAGATCTATATGATTGGTATGAAGATTATCTACAAGATGAGGAAGAGATTGATGTAAAAGCCGGTGGCGGCCAGGTGAGTCGATTGTACGATTGGCTTTGTTTTGTTTCTTTGAAATTTGTTTGAAAAATTTTTGGTTCTTGTAACCTTCCGACATGGGATTTGAGATGAGAGGACACTATGTGGATCTGTTAAGGGAAATTTGTATATACTACAATATAGAATTCCATATAGACGAACAGAAGGGAGTCTTAATAGACGATCAAAAACGCTTAGAGAAGGTCAACAGGCAACAGGGTACTTTACAGGAGGTTTGAATAGAGTTTTTATTGATGTTCAATAGGTATTCTTTATAGACGAGAAGGGAGTCTTTATTGACGATCAGAAGTGGGTCTTAATAGACGACTAGAAGGGAGTTTTTTTGGACCAAAAGAATGGATTATTTTGTAGACGTGCCTAAGGGAGTCTTTATAGACGAGCTGAAGGGAGTCTATATAGATGAGCTAAATGGAGTCTATATAGACGAGCTAAAGGGAGTCTATATAGACGACCCGAAGGGAGGCTTTATAGACGACCCGAAGGGAGGCTTTATAGAGGACTAGAAGGGACTCTTTATGCACGATCAGAGGGGAGTTTTTATAAACGACCAGAAGGGAGTCTTAATAGACGAACAGAAGACAGTTTTTATAGACAAAAAACGGATTATAGACGACGATAAGGTGTTATAGATGACTAGAAGGGGGTCTTTATACACGATCAGAGGAGAGTCTTTATAGACGACGAGAAGAAAGTCTATAGACGACAAGAAGGGAGCTTTTATAGACGACCAGAAGGGAGTCTTTGTAAAAGACTTAAAGGTTGTAGTCTATAATACCAGAAGGGCTCCTTGGTAGACAACAAAAGGGTGTCTTTATAGACGACCAGAAGGGCGTCTTTATTGACGTCAAAAAGATAGCGTATATAGACAACCAGAAGAGGGTCTATAGACGATCAGGAGACAGTCTTTATAGGTGAAAAAGGATCAAGTCTTTTATACGAACCAAGGGGAACTACTTATAGACAAGTTAAAAGGAGCCTTTTCGAGGCAAAATTTTAGTGACATTTGTTTCAAGCCCTCAATGAAAACAAATATCTCTTCTTGTGTTGGAAGGTTCTCAAAATTTATAACTTTTTTTCTCCTGCCGTTTAAAATTGATTCGCACATTCTTCTATTTTAGGTTATAACAATTGGTCAAATGGTTTATCAATTTCTAACTAAATTGGACTGGTTTTCAACATTATTTCCTCGTATACCAGTGCCAATACAGAAACAAATTGAAAAGAAATTGGAGCAATACTGTCGAGATAATGGTGTTACTCTTTATCAGCTAAGTTCAGGTGGTGGTAATACTGCAGTGGCCAATGTACGCACTGCTACCACCGCTGCTGTTGCGAACGACTATGACGATCCTGATGAAAAATATGATGGCCGTGGACGTTCCAAATATTCAAGTAAAGAACCTCCACCACCACCTCCCAGCTATCATAGAGGAGAACACGACGATCGTTTAGATTATCCTCCCCGCGATTATGAACGTTATCGTGGTGGAGGTGGAGGTGGCGATTACTCATCCAAATCATCAAAACGTTATGAACGTAACTCATCGCCCGAAAGTGTATATCGTGGTTCGAGTCGCGACCGAGAACGTTATCGGGAAAAACACAAAAAGAAGCATAAACACAAACATCGTTCACGTTCCCGTTCAAGATCACGTTCTCGGTCACGTTCACATTCAAAACATCATTCCGAACGTAAAAGATCAGAGCGTGAACGTGATCATCATTCACACCGCTCAAGAGGATATGCAGATGATTACCCGGAAGATAGACGTTATAGATGAAATGGATATTGCCGCCGCCAGTTGACTCATTATTTTATAAGTAAATTCTTTTAATAGGCAAATAAGGATATTTCTGTTTGTTTCTACTTACTTTCTTTCCAACATTTTATAATTTCATTGTTTTCTATTTTAACTCCAAACTACCTCATTTCTCCGAAAACTATTCCTTTCCATTTGCCAATGGAATGGTGGAATACTGTAGTGGAATGCTTTTTGGAATATATAGGGTAGCCTTAGCAAGTTTTTTAAGTATTAAAAATGCTATACAAACAAACACACACTCACGTACATACATATATAGAGCAAATACTACTTAGCACAAGCGACATTTTTGATGTTAACACAACTTTTAAGCAAGCCTACTATTATTAAAACTTTGTTATTTAACTCAGGTGAATTTCATTGAAGACATATTGTAAGTTATTGTTTTTATTTGTGATAATATAAACAATAATCCATAGCCATATCCATACTCCCCAAACCACATGTTTCCATATAATACATTTGTTGCAAATACCCCATCCCAAAACTTGTTTGTGTGTATTTTTATGCTCTGCATATGATCAAATCAAAGCTGAATTGTTTCCATTACTTCTGAAATAAAGATCACAAAAAAACAATGTAGAAAAATTAAGTGTTTCAGTTGTGGTTATCCTTAGTAATGATGGTTAAGCCTTTAATGGCTCCTCAGTTTTTTTTTAAATAGAAAGTGTTTTTGCTTTATTGGGAAAGAAATTTGTTTTTAGATTGCTTGGAATCTTTACTACCATGGTGCAAGAAAGTAGGTGATACAATAATACCAACTGATGTCTTCATTTACTGTCAAAACATATTTTGTAATCAATAATAAATAACAAATATTTCGCTGCTATAAAAAATATTTGTGTGAAACATCTTTATTTAAGCTTCGCGAAGAATATTTTACCGTTTTCTTCTACCTTTTGTGGATCTTTCGCGCAAAAAATGTTGACAGCAAATGAAGAATACGGCCTGATTTCCCTTTTTGGATCACAACAATTAATCAACAATGTCCATTAGTACAAAACTATATACGAAAGTAATTACAGAATTAACTTTAATAGCACGACAAACAAAAATATCATTAAGTGGTTGTCGCTCTAACTTGTCATTTCCGTTAGATTTTTGTTGAAATCAACTATTTTCATAAAGTCCTTTTTACTCAACATTTAATTATAGTGGGTGGGCATATCATTCACAGAGTTCTGAACCCATTTTCTTAAACCCACCCCCTTTTGGTTGTGTTTTCAAAAATTTGTTACCAACATATGTATGTATGTATGTCCTGTCCGGTTGTTAACCACAAGAGTAACAAATGTCATATACTATCCCGCAGATTGGTGACAAATGTCTTTGCATAATATCTCATGTTTGGATAGTTGGCTGACACGTGTACAGTATCACAGATATGATCTTTATGAAATTTTAATGATAGGGTTGGGTTGTACAAATGCAAGAGTGACCAATCGTTCTTTGTGAACGAAAAAAAAGAGTAGATTCAATAGGAATGAATGGCGCCTTTGAGGCAATCTTTATAGAATAGCGGTAAAGAATCTTAATTGACGAGCGAAAGGGATTCTTTACACATATACGAGATGAAGGGAGTATTTATGGACGATCAGTAGGGATACCTTATAGTTGAGCTGAAGGGAGTCTTTATAGACGAGCTGAAGGGATCCTTTATAGATGAGCTGAAGGGAGTCTTTATAGATGAGCTGAAGACAGTCTTTATATACGAGCTGAAGGGAGTCTTTATAGACGAGCGGAAGGGAGTCTTTATAGACGAGCTGAAGGGAGTCTTTATAGACGAGCTGAAGGGAGTCTTTATAGACGAGCTGAAGGGAGTCTTTATAGACGAGCTGAAGGGAGTCTTTATAGACGAGCTGAAGGGAGTCTTTATAGACGAGCTGAAGGGAGTCTTTATAGACGAGCTGAAGGGAGTCTTTATAGACGAGCTGAAGGGAGTCTGTATAGACGAGCTGAAGGGAGTCTTTATAGACGAGCTGAAAGTAGCATTTATAGCGAGCTGAAGAGAGTCTTTATAGACAAGCAGAAGGGAGTCTTTATAGACGAGCTGAAGGGAGTCTTTGTAGACGAGCGAAGGATGTCCTTATAGACGAGCGAAGGGAGTCTTTATAGATTATCGTTGGGGAGTCTTTATAGACGAAGACACCCTAACGTCTTTATAGACGAGCGTTAGGGAATGTTTATGAACCAACTGAAGGGTGTCTTCATAGACGAGCTGAAGGGAATCTTTATAGACGAGCTGAAGGGAGTCTTTATAGACGAGCTGAAGGGAGTCTTTATAGACGAGCTGAAGGGAGACTTTATAGACGAGCTGAAGGGAGTCTTTATAGACGAGCTGAAAGGAGTCTTTATAGACGAGCGTTAGGGAGTCTTTATAGACGAGCGTTAGGGAGTCTTTATAGACGAGTTGGGGGAGTCTTTATAGACAAGCTGGGGGAGTATTTATATACGAGCGTTAGGTAGCCTTTATAGACGAACGTAAGGGAATCTTTATAGACGAGCGTTAGGTAGCCTTTATAGACGAAAGTAAGGGAATCTTTATAGACGAGCTGAAGGGAGTCTTTATAGACGAGCTGAAGGGAGTCTTTATGGACGAGCTGAAGGTCGTCTTTATAAACGAGCTGAAGGTCGTCTTTATAGACGAGCTGAAGGTCGTCTTTATAGACTAGCTGAAGGTCTCTTTATAGACGAGCTGAAGGTCGTCTTTATAGACGAGCTGAAGGTTGTCTTTATATACGAGCTGAAGGTCATCTTTATAGACGAGCTGAAGGTCGTCTTTATAGACGAGCTGAAGGAAGTCTTTATAAACGAGCTGAAGGAAGTCTTTATAGACGAGCTGATGGGAGCCTTTTTAGAGGAGCTGAAGGGAGTCTTTACAGACGAGCTGAAGATAGTCTTTATAGACGAGCTGAAGATAGTCTTTATAGACGGGCTGGAGGGACTCTTTATAGACGTGCGGAAGGAAGATGAGTGGAAGGAATCTTAATAGACGAGTGGTAGGGAATAAATGTTGGACTTTATTGGCGAGCGAAAGAAATCCATTGAAGAAAATGTTTATAGACTATTGGCCTTTCTTTATAGACGATCGATGGAGGGGCTTTGTAGAAGAATAGTCTATGGATGATATGGTGGAAATCTTTATAGACTGTCACTCATCCAGATGAAGTGATTTCATAAAAACAGACCAAGCAGCCTCCCCCCCCTGTTTTTATACCCTACACCACTATGTGGTAAGGGGTATTATGTGTTAGTGCATTTGTATGTAACATACAAAAGGAAGCGAGATAGACCCATAGTTCCTTCTAGGGATATACATAGAATCACTTTCTAAGTCGATTTATGCATGTCCGTCCGTCCGTCCGTCCGTTCGCAACATACAGGTCGCATTTGTTGACCGATTTCGCTGAAAATTGGGGAATACCATTTTTTTAGCCGTCGGAAGATCAAGTTCGAAGATGGGCTATATCGGTCCAAGTTTTGGTATAGCCCCCATATATATTTTCGGCCGATTTCACGTATTTTCTGTAACACACACGCTATATATGTCCGATTTCGATGAAATTTGGAATGTGTGACTGAATTTGGTCTAAAAATAAATGTGCCAAATTATATCGAAATCGGTTCAGATTTGGGTATAGCTCCCATATATATGTTCGCCCGATTTCACGTATGCGATATACCAACCACGCTATATACGTCCGATTTTAATGAAATTTGGAACGTTTGACTGAATTTGGTATAGAAATAAGTGTGCCAAATTATATAGAAATCGGTTCAGATTTGGATATAGCTCCCATATATATTTTCGGCCGATTTCACGTATTTTCTGTACCAAACACGCTATATATTTCCGATTTCGATGAAATTTGGAATGTGTGACTGAATTCAGTCTAGAAATAAATGTGCCAAATTATATCGAAATCGGTTCAGATTTGGATATAGCACCCATATCATAGCGATTATGAATCTTCACGTAGGGAGCTACTCACAAGTGAGTTGCAGTTCACTTTCACCTGCTCGAGCTATTATGATTGAGCAGGGAGGAACACAAAAAGTGAACAAGGGTTGACAAGTCGTAAAGTGGAAAATAATGGCGCGACTTGTGAACCCTTGAAATAATAATTTGTGTTGCCATACCGTCATTTTTTGCACAAATAACTTTGAGATTAATTAATTCTTATTTTTTGTATAAAAAATAAATAAATTTTCAAATTAATAAACATTTCTAGCAAGAAAAATGTCAGTTATTAACAATCCACTGTAAAGGAACATGGATATTGGTAAAAGAAAATACAACATTAAAACAACATGGCAACATCTGTAACAGCTGTTCTTTTGTTTTGGCAGATATGTGAAAATTGTTTATTTACACTGAAGAATTCGTGAAATTTATTGGAAAATCGTAAAAAAGTGAACAAATGTCGTTTAAAAACGTCATTAAATGGCTACAATAAGTAAATGTTTAATGTTGCATTTTGGGTGATAACAGAAATGGCAAATTCTGAGGAATACCAAGGAAATGAAGTGGAAGTTGTGTTTAGCACCATCTCCCATTCTTTCCAAGACTGCGACCCCAAAAGATCCAAATCGTGTACATTACTCTCTCTAGGAATAACAATTGCAGACATGGGTTGCTCCTGATTGGGTCCTTGTATAGTTGTGAGCCGCTTTATGCAGAATGTACCTTTTTGATCTGTCCATACCTGAAAACTCGATTTAGGCCTTCCTTCACTGATACATACCACGGGCAACGTTTTAGTTACAGTACTTGCTCGGCCATTACCGTGAGATAGGGATGGCTCTCACGGTAATGCCCGAGCAAGTACTGTAACTAAAACGTTGGGTGGGTTGGCCCGACACACTAGGTCCATCAAGAATGATCTTCACGTTCTAGAGAGGGAAGCCCAACCATACTGGATAGAATCCCTTGCTCAACAAGCATTTCAAGTATTGAATAGCTTTCACATAGTCGCAGGTTCTAATGTAAACAAATATAGTGTGAATAAAGTCCACAACAAACCAGAGTAGTTTTTGCTCAACTATACTTGGGATATTGCAGTCGTCTAAATTCTTAGGCAAATATTGATAGCACCATGCACAGCACTCTGCGACTTTTAATGGTGCGATGCCAAACCTAGTCATATAACTCCAGTGGATAGTTACATGCCATTCTTGGAACTGAAGGTAGACCCAATTTTGTACCAAATTCTGAAAGAATTCAGAGATTCAGACCGAATTCGTAAAGAACTCTGAAAAAATGTTAGCGGTCAATGTCCTAAGCTTTAAAAAACAAGAACATTCGTTTTATGCAACTATAAACATTATGGTAGAAATTTATAATAATGATATTTCTTTCTTTTTATAAGAATAAAAACAAAAACGCCCATTTGTTTTTAAATTTTTAAGTTGACCTCAAGCCAAATTAAAACCAAAGAAAATAGCGTCCAAAGGTCAACAATAACCTCACAACATAAAAAATCTCTTATTATTTTTTGTTACTTTCAACCTAAAATACAATTTATTATCATTACAGATACAAAATATTCGTATTTTTTAAAATAAATGTTCACACTTAAATTTTTTTGTTCAACTCACTTTGATTTCGGTAGTGAGAAATTTCAGCAGAAATTTGCCTCTTTTTCTCACTTTTTTTACATTTGTAATAGCTAATTTTTTCACGAACGTGAGTTTTGCTCACCCTCTTGTTGTTTATAATAAGGGAACAGTGAGAACATAACATCACTCACGGCGATATGATGTTTATAATAGGGGAGGAGGCGAGAAAGAGAAAACTCACGGTGAGAGTCCGTTCATAATTGGGCTGATATATTTTCGGCCGATTTCGCGTATTTGCCGCTCCAAACACGCTATATAAGTCGGATTTCAATGATATTTGGAATGTGTGACTGAATTCGGTCTGGAAATAAATGTGCCAAATTATATCAAAATCGGTTTAGATCTGGATATAGCTCCGATTTATATTTTACATATTCACAGTGGTGTAGGGTATCATATAGTCGGCCCCGCCCGACTTTGATCCTTTCCTTACTGGTTTGTCTTTAATTTAGCTTTTGGATATGCGAATATTAGAATTGGCACATGTCATACCTTCTTCATTTCCTTTCTTGCATGACACAGATTTCCAGCTGTCTGTCTCCATATATTCTTTTTTACTTGTGGCTTGCTGAAAAAACCACAAACATCAGTTTGGTTATTTTAAATCTGAAATCAGCAAAAAAAAAAAACTAAGAAGAAAAAAATTGCCAAGCATCTGTCTGACATTATCAAATAATTATGGACTAGTTTCATAGTAATTATTTTCAATTATTTTTAACGAGCAGTAGGGAGGAGAGGGAGAATAATACCATGGCCATAACCTCACTGTGTTCACTTCCTTAAGATTGCAAAAAAACACGCACACACACACACACCATTCATGTGTCCTTTAATAAAAAATACAAAAGAAGTCAAGATGGGAAGAAGATGTTGATCTTGATTTTGTTTTTTGCCGAGTTTCCCTTTTTTATGTTAAAAACACCACCCCAAAGGGAGAAACTACCCTCTGCAAAGTTGACACTTTTTTGTATGCTAGACTTTCTTTGTCATTTCTTTGGCAACAGCAGCACCCTAATATTAACTAGAGCACACCTAACCATGGCAACAAGAAACGCACGCTGTGGGATGTAGATCTTGCAAGGAGAAAATATTTATTAAAAGTTCTTTATCAAATCTGGGTGGTGTTTGTTTGCCTAATATAAGATTTTTTTGATAGGTTAGAAGGTTTTGGTTTCGTGGGGAATGATGCGGCGGCATATAGTTGCATTCATTATAGGTTCGAAAAAGAGAGTATAGCTCTGTTCCAGAACTAAAAAGTTTTTACAATTTTCAACACTTTTACACATTTTGAGTTCCCGTACACAAAATTTATATGAAAATCGATTACGACTTTTACCACTTTATAAAGTACGGGAACAGGCCATATTTTTGGGGGGACAACCAGACGAGAGTCTCATCATGCTTGAAATTGTTTGAAAATTCCGGGAAATGAACTATGTTGTTGTCTTAGTTTAAGCTCCACAAATTTTTATCCAAACAACATTAAAGGCATATTCCACACAAACGATTTTTTTTTTGGATTTACGATATTCCTGAAGTATGACTTGTTTCCTGTAAAATCAAATTTCACAAATTTCCAACGTTGTTAATAAATATAAATTTTGTCATTATCCTTCTCTAAAGTTTTAATGGGAATGTTTCAATTTCATTGCAAATGGCGCCCAACTGGAGAAGTTTATCAATTATTCATTATTTATAGAAACGAAAAGTGTCACTTGAGAACATCGAGAAAATTCAAAGAAACCCCGATTGTGATGCCTATGACATGTCTTTGAGGTCTTTATTTAAAATTTATTCTTGTTAACATAAAGGATTAAAACAGTGACACAGGACACTTCAATTGATATGTAAACAGTTTCTCACAACATTGAATTTGCAAATAGGGAAATTTACCTAATCATATGGCAATAAAGGATAATATTTATGACAACTTACATAGACAAGACATCACTTCATTGCCTCGCCTGACAAAGGACAAGAAAACCCTTTATGCTGGCATTTGTGCATAAATTTGAATTTTTGCCACTAACTAAGATGTCAATCCTTTGAAATTTGCAACATGAAACATGAAAAGGATACAACAACACATAGCCTTTAATTTATGTTATGGGTATTGGTTGCAAAAATTCAAGATGATGGTGAAGAGCAAAGACAAAACCAAAAAACTAACCCCAGGTTAAACCTTAAACCACTTTGAGTCAAGGTGCCTAAAAAACAGGGGGTTGTTTGCTAAGCTGTTTTTTGGTGTTGTTGCTGCAATTTCCCAATAAATATTTCCCTATCAATATCAGGAATGTGTGGTAAATGTAAGGGGGGAATAAGAGGCCACTATTTAAACAAAAAATTATGATTATTTTTTATAGTTTTGTTTACTATTTTTCCCATTGAAAGTGGTCACCAGTATGCTCGTGTGTGTTGTTTTTGGGGGGTGGCATAGGAAATGAACCAAAATATTTGTATTTTTTATGCGTATTTGTTCAAATGCTTATAAATCATGTTTATATTCCATTTTATTATGGAATACGTTATGATTTGATATCAACATCATCATCATCATCATCAGATCCATAAAAATAATCCCCTTTGTGGGTTGGAGGATGCATTGAAATGAGATCAGCAGTTTTTTCCGATTCATTCATTCATTGAGATTATTATCAATTTCGGTAAGTAAATAAACAAAGAGAGGAAGAGGAGTAGAGCATGTGTGAGTGTAGGTTTTAATCCACGGCATTCGTTATCGTCACCATCACCATCCTTTCAAAAATGCTGAGTTGACATCCTCTGTTTTGTTCCGGTAGCCCAACAAAATCGAGGATGACCAAATGATCAAGAAGATAATGGAACACATGTGACAAAATATGACAGAAAGTGACACAGTTTACATCATGTAGCAGAAAGTGACAGTTGTAGCGTTTTATCTCAAATAACTTTTGACTAAAAAAATTTTGAATTAAATTTTAAAGTCAAAAAAACTAAAAAGATAAGCGGTTTTAAAATTATTTATTATTCGTGTTGAAAACATTGACACCCTGCGACAATGACAATTTTGGTACATACATATATGGGTTTTAAAATTAGGAATTTTTGCCACAGAAAGTTTAATGAGGGTGTGAAAATTCGAATCGAACTCATTGGGTAGAAAACTATGTTCTGTTCGTCTATAAAACGAATTTTCAAATAAAAATTCCAGAAAAAAATTATCTGAAGATCTTCCTAGGATGACAAATAAAGTACATATCAAACCTCCAAAGACTGAGAAGGATATGGACCCTGCAAAAGCAAAATACGGCGGAAGCCGCTGTTACATCAGCGAGTGTTACGCATTCAAAATGGCGTCGCATTCAAAACTGTTGACTTCCGAGCAAGTAGCAGTAACTCCGCAACCGATAGGTTTTGAGGAAATCACCCTAAAAATTAACCTCTGCCTTAGAAGATTGTTATGTAGAATTCAATAGAGGATCCGCATTACATAAGGTGGTCCCCAGTGAAGAAAGACTAGTCGAAAATAGGAGGAACCATCGGATCATTAATTCCAATTCAAAAGTCAGTTGCAATTGAAGCAACACAACTGAGAGTACTATTTGCAGACTAGCTGAAGGGAGTCTTTATAGACGAGCTCAAGCGAATCTTTATTGGCGACCGGTGGGGAGTTTTTACATACGTGCTGAAGGGAGAAGAGAAGGGAAAGGTGTATTTATAGTCAAGGAAAGTAGTCTTTATAATCGAACGGTAGGGTCTACAGACGAGCGGTAAGGAGTCTTTATAAACAGAAAGGGAGTCTTTATAGACGAGAGAGTACTCTCGCAATTTCCGTGGCTGTTGGTAAATTACCAGATACATAGGACTATTGAATATAGGTAGAATTCCTTCTGAAGAAAGGGACTATAGAATCACCTTTTCTGGAAGAAAGGGACTATAGAATCACATTTTCTGGAAGAAAGGGACTATAGAATCACCTTTTCTGGAAGAAAGGGACTACAGAAGCACCCTTTCTTGAAGAAAGGAACTATAGAAGCTCCCTTTCTTGAAGAAAGGGACTATAGAAGCACCCTTTCTTGAAGAAAGGGACTATAGAAGCATCCTTTCTTGAAGAAAGGGACTACTGAAGCACCCTTTCTTGAAGAAAGGGACTATAGAAGCACCCTTTCTTGAAGAAAGGGACTATAGAAGCACCCTTTCTTGAAGAAATGGACTATAGAAGCACCCTTTCTTGAAGAAAGGGGCTATAGAAGCACCCTTTCTTGAAGAAAGGGACTATAGAAGCATCCTTTCTTGAAGAAAGGGACTATAGAAGCACCCTTTCTTGAAGAAAGGGACTATAGAAGCACCCCTTCTTGAAGAAAGGGACTATAGAAGCACCCTTTCTTGAAGAAAGGGACTATAGAAGCACCCTTTCTTGAAGCACCTTTTCTAGAAGAAAGGGACTATAGAAGCACCTTTTCTGGAAGAAAGGGACTACAGAAGCACCCTTTCTTGAAGAAAGGGACTACAGAAGCACCCTTTCTTGAAGAAAGGGTCTATAGAAGCACCCTTTCTTGAAGAAAGGGACTATAGAAGCACCCTTTCTTGAAGCAAGGGACTATAGAAGCACCTTTTCTGGAAGAAAGGGACTTTAGAAGCACCCTTTCTTGAAGTAAGGGACTATAGAAGCACCTTTTCTGGAAGAAAGGGACTACAGAAGCACCCTTTCTTGAAGAAAGGGACTATAGAAACACCCTTTCTTGAAGAAAGGGACTATAGAAGCACACTTTCTTGAAGCAAGGGACTATAGAAGCACCTTTTCTGGAAGAAAGGGACTACAGAAGCACCCTTTCTTGAAGAAAGGGACTATAGAAGCACCCTTTCTTGAAGAAAGGGACTATAGAAGCACCCTTTCTTGAAGCAAGGGACTATAGAAGCACCTTTTCTGGAAGAAAGGGACTACAGAAGTACCCTTTCTTGAAGCAAGGGACTATAGAAGCACACTTTCTTGAAGCAAGGGACTATAGAAGCACCTTTTCTGGAAGAAAGGGACTACAGAAGCACCCTTTCTTGAAGAAAGGGACTATAGAAGCACCCTTTCTTGAAGAAAGGGACTATAGAAGCACCCTTTCTTGAAGAAATGGACTATAGAAGCACCCTTTCTTGAAGAAAGGGGCTATAGAAGCACCCTTTCTTGAAGAAAGGGACTATAGAAGCATCCTTTCTTGAAGAAAGGGACTATAGAAACACCCTTTCTTGAAGAAAGGGACTATAGAAGCACCCTTTCTTGAAGAAAGGGACTATAGAAGCACCCTTTCTTGAAGAAAGGGACTATAGAAGCACCCTTTCTTGAAGAAAGGGACTATAGAAGCACCCTTTCTTGAAGCAAGGGACTATAGAAGCACCCTTTCATGAAGTAAGGGACTATAGAAGCACCTTTTCTGGAAGAAAGGGACTACAGAAGCACCCTTTCTTGAAGAAAGGGACTATAGAAGCACACTTTCTTGAAGCAAGGGACTACAGAAGCACCTTTTCTGGAATAAAGAGACTACAGAAGCACCCTTTCTTGAAGAAAGGGACTATAGAAGCACCCTTTCTTGAAGAAAGGGACTATAGAAGCACCCTTTCTTGAAGAAAGGGACTATAGAAGCACCCTTTCTTGAAGCAAGGGACTATAGAAGCACCTTTTCTGGAAGAAAGGGACTACAGAAGCACCCTTTCTTGAAGCAAGGGACTATAGAAGCACACTTTCTTGAAGCAAGGGACTATAGAAGCACCTTTTCTGGAAGAAAGGGACTACAGAAGCACCCTTTCTTGAAGAAAGGGACTATAGAAGCACCTTTTCTGGAAGAAAGGGACTACAGAAGCACCCTTTCTTGAAGAAAGGGACTATAGAAGCACCCTTTCTTGAAGAAAGGGACTATAGAAGCACCCTTTCTTGAAGCAAGGGACTATAGAAGCACCTTTTCTGGAAGAAAGGGACTACAGAAGCACCCTTTCTTGAAGCAAGGGACTATAGAAGCACCTTTTCTGGAAGAAAGGGACTATAGAAGCACCCTTTCTTGAAGAAAGGGACTATAGAAGCACCCTTTCTTGAATAAAGGGACTGTAGAAGCACCCTTTCTTGAAAAAAATGACTTTAGAAGCACCCTTTCTTTAAGAAAGGGACTATAGAAGCACCCTTTCTTGAAGAAAGGGTCTATTGAAGCACCCGTTTTTTCTGAAGGGGTCTATAGAAGCACCCGTTTTTTCTGAAAGGGTCTATAGAAGCACCCGTTTTTTCTGAAAGGGACTATAGAAGAACCCTTTCTTTCAGAAAGGATCTATAGAAGCACTCTTTCTTTCAGAAGGGGTCTAAAGTCTTCGCTGGGGGTATACACCTTTCAAAAAGACTTTTGTCGGTACAGGTCCACACCTTAATAAGCCCCCATAGAACGGAACCTCCGGATTTCTGGTATTTTGAAGGTTGTGGCCTCAATATTCCACCGAAATGGCTGAAATTTGGTTCTTAATCTTCGTTGGGAGTATAAAACTTTCCACCTGAAATTTGTCGGTATAGGTCTTCGACTTCATATAACCCCCATAGAACGGAACCTACAGATTTTCGGTATTTTTAAGGTTTTAGCTTCATTATCACACCGAAGTGGTTGAAATTTGGTATATAGTCTTCGTTAGGGGTTTAAAAATTTCCATATGAAATTTGTTGGTATAGGTTTACGCCTTCATATAATCCCCATAGATCGGAACCCCTAGATTTTCGGTATTTGGTATTTAGTCTTCGTTGGAGGCATAAAACATTCCACCTGAAATTTGGCAGTATAGGTCCATGCCTCCGTTACCTCCCGATTTTCGGTATTTTGAAGGTTGTGGCCTCAATATCCCACCGAAATGGCTGAAATTTCGTGTTAAGTCTACTTTTGTGGTATAAAACTTTCCACCTGGAATTTGTCGGTATAAGTCCATGTCTTCATATAGATCCCATAGAACGGCATCTCCCGATTTTCGGTCAATATCATATAGGAATTGCTAGGTCCACGCCCTTATATAGCCCCAATAGAACATATTAGCCATTGCTCAACCGAATTGACTGAAATTTGGTATTTAGTTTTCGTTGGAGTAACAAAACTTTCCTTCATAAATTTCTGGGCACAGTTCAACGTTTTATACAGCCTCCATTGAACGGTACTCTCGATTTTCGTTATTTTGAAAGCTTTAGAGTCACACTATTCAACCGCAATAAATTAGTCTTCGCTTTAGGTTAGGTCGACCAACAAAATACCATCAACACGAAGACATGTGTGAATGTATGAGTGAAACAAGGAAAAAAGTATCAGTCGGCTTTGCGGATAGTCTATGTGAATTGAAACTTTTATCTACGGACAGGTCGAATAATTTAGAGTGTTTTCAGATTTTTGAGGGCCTTTTTGGACATTTGAACTTGCCGACAAAAATGTAGATTAGGATTAAAGTTGAACAGTGTTGCGCAGGAGATACTTGAAGCAGACTGAAAAAGTCCATTATGGAAGTGGACCTTATCGCACCCACTAGTCATTTGAGTGTGTTATCGTATAACTTTTGGACCAGTATGCCAGGAAGCATAGGCTTGTCTACGGAAAAAATAATATCGCTGTAAACAGGACCACCATCGGTATATATTTCCAAAGGAACTTCGAACATAACCTAAACTGCACTTAGAGTTACGCTGCTCTGCACCCACTGCATATGGTGCCATTGGGGGGTTTTAACCTTTCGGGCTGTTTTCTCAAAAACTATGGACTTGCCCCTGAAAAATCTTTTACCGTCGTAATGGAGGCAGCAAATGCAAGTTGCTTCAACAAAAATCAAAGTTATTCGAGAGCAGGTCTTAAAGTGAACTTATCCGAAATTTTGTGTGGGAGGTACCCAAAGGAGTAGAGTAGAGTAGAAAATATAGTCCATATTGGAATCTGATTTTTATCTGGTAGATATGTAGGATGTGTAAGACTTGGTCCGTGCTTTACACATGGTAATATATCTACTCCGTCGCACCCTTCAGGAGTGCGTATTATTTTTCCGAACATTTTTGAACTTTTGTGGGGGAGGTACCTGAAGGAGTGGGCCGCTATGGCTTATCTTCAAACTTAAAATGAGTTTGGACAACATATTACGAAGGCCAAATTTTGAACAGAATCAGCAGATCCGTTCGAGAGTTATTTTGCGCTCCAACCACTACACACGGTATCGTTGGTTTTTTGCACCTTTGAGGCTATTTTCTCAGGAAGTATGGACTTGCCCCTGATAAAACTTGAACCGTCGTATGCGGTGCAGTGAATACAAATTGTTACAACAAAAATCAAAGCGATTCGAGAGCAGGTCTTAAACTGAACTTTTTCGAAATTTTGTCTGGGAGGTACCCGAAGGAGTTCGTCGATTGAGTCCATATTGGAACCTTATCTAAGTGGAGTAGAAATATTCCAAATCGGTTACTCCCTTCAAAAGTTATCGTGTCCACAAATTTTCCGAACATTTTCGAACTTTTGTGGGGGAGGTACTCGAAGGAGTGGACCGATATGGTCCATCTTCGAACTTAAACTAAGTTTAGAAAAAATATTACGAATACCAAATTTTGGGTCCGATCGGTTGCTTCTTTCGAGAGTTATCGTGCGCACCAGCCAGGCAGACAGACAGACTGGCATTGCTTAATCGACTACAAATTGTCTGAAACACATTTCGTCCAAACATACTTGGGGTCTAAAACCATTATTTCGATGAGGCATATTTTACCGGTATCGTTAGCATTAATGCTGAGGGTATAAAAAACAACACCACACCCAGAGAAAAAATTACACCATACGTGGCTGACCACTGTCATTGCAAAGAAGGGCTTCCCTGCTGTAAAAACAAAATATTATTACAGGTACAAAACATCCCTTGCAAAAAATCAGATTTGGGTATAGCCATCGTATGAGGGTAGCCCGAGAATAAAAAACCTAAATTCGGAAAATTGTAAATATTGGCCCATGTTTTGGAAAGAACAGCGATGACGATCAGTTAAAATATTCTGCTCCTGTAAGAAATAGGTGGAGGAGCTTTTTTCATACTTTCATAAACGAAAGGAAACTAATTGTTCCTATTTACTTCGAAACTGTTCGTTGTGGAGGGTATAAAAAATTCGGTCCGCTCGAACATAACGACGTTCTTACTTGTTCTTTATAAGACCTGCATAGCTTCTGTTTCCACATTACTTTCTAAATCTTATACTCTTAGAAAATGTTCGCTTCTGTTCTTTTGTAAAGAAATTCTTCAATTTATTTATAAAATAAAGTTGAAAAGTTATCTTTAAAGGCCCTAAAAACTTATTCCATTGTAAAGTCGTATACCCTACGGTATTTATTTACATATTTAATAGGGTCTTTTATATACATTGTATGTACTTATTGGGATCAGAGCTTCCCCAATTTTTTAAAGAAATTCTTCAATTTATTTATAAAATTAATTTTGATTATTTTTACCTATAAAGAGCAAAGTTGAAAAGATATCTTTAAAGGTCCTAAAAACGCATTCGATTGTAAAGTCGTATACTCTACGGTATTTATTTACATATTTATTAGGGTCTTTTATAATATTGTATGTACTTTTTAGGATCAGAGCTTCCCCATTTACTTTCTTCACCTTCTAATTAATTGAAAACATTTAAAATACATTTCGAAAACGAAAAAGAACCTTTTCAAAAATAAAATCAACATACTTAACCCAAATTAATTTTTTTCCAAAGTGTATGCTACCCTTGAAGGACTTATGTATGTATGCTTCATACAAATTTTCATAATTAATGTTATAACATTAATACAGAACATGTTTTTTCGTGTAGTCAAAGTGATTCGAAATGCATTTTTAAATATTCACCCTCCTCTCGGTAGTAAAAGAAATACACTTTTACAGGAAAGATGAAAAAGTGTAGTGCAGTTCCCTTGGCTCCTTTACGCGAAAGAAGTATCTTCACTTCAATTGCAACAAATGTTACGGGCTATAGCGTTAAATTATAAATTATTAAGGGATTTTAGCAAAGGTTTATCTTGAATGTTAATAAAAAGCATTGCGTGTTTGAAATAAAAAAGTGGTGAACATGGTTCTGATATAAGCAGATAAATGAGATTAAAGGGCAACTAACTGTTTTTCACGGTCTTGGCAAATTCGTTGCCATTAAAAAAAATACATTTATACACTTTAAAAATATTTTTAAGCTATATTTGCAAAAGGGAGAAGAGAGAAGAAAAAGCTCCTTCATCTCAGATCTCTCCCAAAAAAGTTTAAGACAAATATCACGGTGTTATTTATTACTGGATACACAATTCTGAGTTTTGTCTTATATTTCTATTAAAGCAAAACATAACCTCAAAAATATTGAGAAAATATAAGCAATTTTCGCAATTTAAATCACATTTAAATATCATAACAAAACAGATATTCCTGCTCCAAAGAATTTATTCTTCTTAAAATATTTTATTTTAATAACAAATTATCTTTCTATGAAATACCTAACCTCAACGAAATTCCTAAACTCCTTTTAAACAAACCTAGATTCAAAAAATATAACATTAAATTTATTAAACGTTATATAAAACAGTTTTAGAGGAAAATATATTAAAAGATTTTCATAGTATGACCCACCATTTCACAGAAACCTAAAAGTCTCTTATTTGTTTATTGTTTCAAAAAAATCAAATACCTAACCTCAAACCCCGTTTTAACAGTAAACCACCATAAACTTCACGAAAAAGAACTATTGCTAAGTTTTCCTACACCTTTCCCCTTTATTCTTTATTGACAAAATATGCCACTTTTTACTCTTCAAGATAAGTCTTTGTTTTATAATTTATAGCTTTCACTCAAGGGCCTGCCTATCTTCAACTGCCTTCCTTCCTTCTTATCCAAAAAACACATTCAAATTTTATGTGTTTGTTGTTTTGTCAACATGACATTAAAATGTGTCCTTAATAAAAATGAATTCTCTTTCTTTTTCGTAAGAAAACTCAACTTTAATTAATAAAAATATTTGGAATAATAAAAAACCCCAAAAGAAAACTTCTAACCATGCACCCTTAAAATTATGGCAATTGCCGCTATCACATTGCCGGCTTTATACAAATAATACTCATATTACTGAAAGTTGATTACAGCAACAACAGTAATGCAACTATTTTATCTATCCCGTTGGAGAATTTCGTTTTACATTACGACGTAGCAAATCCAGTGATTTCGAATTACATGCCATCACACCTTCCCGTAAATCGCGCCGTGTAAGGTAAACAACAGCTGCACAACACCATCATCACTACCACCACCACTATTCGTTATTGACATTTGAATTTCTTTCTTTAACATTTTCCTCAAGAAAATATGGAAAATGTGAGCAATGACGTCTGATGAAATGTCGTTGGTTTCTTCTTCTAAAGTTAACCCTCTTTGCCTTTTTTTTGGATAATCATAATAAAGAAGGCCCATGTGGTGATTTTAATAAATATTCAAATTTTATAAATTTGAAAATATGCAAATTAGTTTTGGGAGGTTGGTTTCCTTGCACTCGCTTTGTTGGCTTTTTGTGTTTTTGATGTGCATGTTATACCTTGACTTTTCTTTTACAAGGAAAATGCTCCATATGGGGGGTGACAGAAAATGAGACCCAGTTTTCAATAGAAAAAATCTCTCTAAAGAGGTCGTCTAAAGCTAGAACTATAGAAGCACCCTTTCTTGAAGAAAGGGACTATAGAAGCACCCTTTCTTGAAGAAAGGGACTATAGAAGCACCCTTTCTTGAAGAAAGGGACTATAGAAGCACCCTTTCTTGAAGAAAGGGACTATAGAAGCACCCTTTCTTGAAGAAAGGGACTATAGAAGCACCCTTTCTCGAAGAAAGGGACTATAGAAGCACCCTTTCTTGAAGAAAGGGACTATAGAAGCACCCTTTCTTGAAGAAAGGGACTATAGAAGCACCCTTTCTTGAAGAAAGGGACTATAGAAGCACCCTTTCTTGAAGAAAGGGACTATAGAAGCACCCTTTCTTGAAGAAAGGGACTATAGAAGCACCCTTTCTTGAAGAAAGGGACTATAGAAGCACCCTTTCTTGAAGAAAGGGACTATAGAAGCACCCTTTCTTGAAGAAAGGGACTATAGAAGCACCCTTTCTTGAAGAAAGGGACTATAGAAGCACCCTTTCTTGAAGAAAGGGACTATAGAAGCACCCTTTCTTGAAGAAAGGGACTATAGAAGCACCCTTTCTTGAAGAAAGGGACTATAGAAGCACCCTTTCTTGAAGAAAGGGACTATAGAAGCACCCTTTCTTGAAGAAAGGGACTATAGAAGCACCCTTTCTTGAAGAAAGGAACTATAGAAGTACCCTTTCTTGAAGAAAGGGACTATAGAAGGACCCTTTCTTGAAGAAAGGGACTATAGAAGGACCATTTCTTAAAGAAAGGGACTATAGAAGCACCCTTTCTTGAAGAAAGGGACAATAGAAGCTACCTTTCTTGAAGAAAGGGACTATAGAAGCACCCTTTCTTGAAGAAAGGGACTATAGAAGTACCCTTTCTTGAAGAAAGGGACTATAGAAGCACCCTTTCTTGAAGAAAGGGACTATAGGAGCACCCTTTCTTGAAGAAATGGACTTTAGAAGCACCCTTTCTTGAAGAAAGAGACTATAGAGCACCCTTTCCTGAAGAAAGGGACTATAGAGCACCCTTTCCTAAAGAAAGGGACTATAGAGCACCCTTTCCTGAAGAAAGCGACTATAGAAGCACCCTTTCTTGAAGAAAGGGACTATGGAAGCACCCTTTCTTGAAGAAAGGGACTATGGAAGCACAGTTTCTTGAAGAAAGAGACTATAGAGCACCCTTTCCTGAAGAAAGGGACTATAGAGCACCCTTTCTTGAAGAAAGGGACTATGGAAGCACCCTGTCTTGAAGAAAGGGACTATGGAAGCACCCTTTCTTGAAGAAAGGGACTATGGAAGCACACTTTCTTGAAGAAAGAGACTATGGAAGCACCCTTTCTTGAGGAAAGGGACTATAGAAGCACCCTTTCTTGAGGAAATGGACTATAGAAGCACCCTTCTTGAGGAAAGGGACTATAGAAGCAACCTTTCTTCAGGAAAAGGACCCTTTCCTGAAGAAAGGGACTATAGAAGCAACCTTTCTTCAGGAAAAGGACCCTTTCCTGAAGAAAGGGACTATAGAAGCACCCTTTCTTGAAGAAAGGGACTATAGAAGCACCCTTTCTTGAAGAAAGGGACTATAGAAGCACCCTTTCTTGAAGAAAGGGACTATAGAAGCACCCTTTCTTGAAGAAAGGGACTATAGAAGCACCCTTTCTTGAAGAAAGGGACTATAGAAGCACCCTTTCTTGAAGAAAGGGACTATAGAAGCACCCTTTCTTGAAGAAAGGGACTATAGAAGCACCCTTTCTTGAAGAAAGGGACTATAGAAGCACCCTTTCTTGAAGAAAGGGACTATAGAAGCACCCTTTCTTGAAGAAAGGGACTATAGAAGCACCCTTTCTTGAAGAAAGGGACTATAGAAGCACCCTTTCTTGAAGAAAGGGACTATAGAAGCACCCTTTCTTGAAGAAAGGGACTATAGAAGCACCTTTTCTTGAAGAAAGGGACTATAGAAGCACCCTTTCTTGAAGAAAGGGACTATAGAAGCACCCTTTCTTGAAGAAAGGAACTATAGAAGCACCCTTTCTTGAAGAAAGGGACTATAGAAGCACCCTTTCTTGAAGAAAGGGACTATAGAAGCACCCTTTCTTGAAGAAAGGGACTATAGAAGCACCCTTTTCTGAAAAAAGGACTATAGAAGCACCCTTTCTTGAAGAAAGGGACTATAGAAGCACCCTTTCTTGAAGAAAGGGACTATAGAAGCACCCTTTCTTGAAGAAAGGGACTATAGAAGCACCCTTTCTTGAAGAAAGGGACTATAGAAGCACCCTTTCTTGAAGAAAGGGACTATAGAAGCACCCTTTCTTGAAGAAAGGGACTATAGAAGCACCCTTTCTTGAAGAAAGGGACTATAGAAGCACCCTTTCTTGAAGAAAGGGACTATAGAAGCACCCTTTCTTGAAGAAAGGGACTATAGAAGCACCCTTTCTTGAAGAAAGGGACTATAGAAGCACCCTTTCTTGAAGAAAGGGACTATAGAAGCACCCTTTCTTGAAGAAAGGGACTATAGAAGCACCCTTTCTTGAAGAAAGGGACTATAGAAGCACCCTTTCTTGAAGAAAGGGACTATAGAAGCACCCTTTCTTGAAGAAAGGGACTATAGAAGCACCCTTTCTTGAAGAAAGGGACTATAGAAGCACCCTTTCTTGAAGAAAGGGACTATAGAAGCACCCTTTCTTGAAGAAAGGGACTATAGAAGCACCCTTTCTTGAAGAAAGGGACTATAGAAGCACCCTTTCTTGAAGAAAGGGACTATAGAAGCACCCTTTCTTGAAGAAAGGGACTATAGAAGCACCCTTTCTTGAAGAAAGGGACTATAGAAGCACCCTTTCTTGAAGAAAGGAACTATAGAAGCACCCTTTCTTGAAGAAAGGGACTATAGAAGCACCCTTTCTTGAAGAAAGGGACTATAGAAGCACCCTTTCTTGAAGAAAGGGACTATAGAAGCACCCTTTCTTGAAGAAAGGGACTATAGAAGCACCCTTTCTTGAAGAAAGGGACTATAGAAGCACCCTTTCTTGAAGAAAGGGACTATAGAAGCACCCTTTCTTGAAGAAAGGGACTATAGAAGCACCCTTTCTTGAAGAAAGGGACTATAGAAGCACTCTTTCTTAAAGAAAGGGACTATAGAAGCACCCTTTCTTGAAGAAAGGGACTATAGAAGCACCCTTTCTTGAAGAAAGGGACTATAGAAGCACCCTTTCTTGAAGAAAGGGACTATAGAAGCACCCTTTCTTGAAGAAAGGGACTATAGAAGCACCCTTTCTTGAAGAAAGGGACTATAGAAGCACCCTTTCTTGAAGAAAGGGACTATAGAAGCACCCTTTCTTGAAGAAAGGGACTATAGAAGCACCCTTTCTTGAAGAAAGAGACTATAGAAGCACCCTTTCTTGAAGAAAGGGACTATAGAAGCACCCTTTCTTGAAGAAAGGGACTATAGAAGCACCCTTTCTTGAAGAAAGGGACTATAGAAGCACCCTTTCTTGAAGAAAGGGACTATAGAAGCACCCTTTCTTGAAGAAAGGGACTATAGAAGCACCCTTTCTTGAAGAAAGGGACTATAGAAGCACCCTTTCTTGAAGAAAGGGACTATAGAAGCACCCTTTCTTGAAGAAATGGACTATAGAAGAACCCTTTCTTGAAGAAAGGGACTATAGAAGCACCCTTTCTTGAAGTAAGGGACTATAGAAGCACCCTTTCTTGAAGTAAGGGACTATAGAAGCACCCTTTCTTGAAGAAAGGGACTATAGAAGCACCCTTTCTTGAAGAAAGGGACTATAGAAGTACCCTTTCTTGAAGAAAGGGACTATAGAAGCACCCTTTCTTGAAGAAAGGGACTATAGAAGCACCCTTTCTTGAAGAAAGGGACTATAGAAGCACCCTTTCTTGAAGAAAGGGACTATAGAAGCACCCTTTCTTGAAGAAAGGGACGATAGAAGGATCCTTTCTTGAAGAAAGGGGCTATAGAAGGACCCTTTCTTAAAGAAAGGGACTATAGAAGCACCCTTTCTTGAAGAAAGGGACAATAGAAGCTACCTTTCTTGAAGAAAGGGACTATAGAAGCACTCTTTCTTGAAGAAAGGGACTATAGAAGTACCCTTTCTTGAAGAAAGGGACTATAGAAGCACCCTTTCTTGAAGAAAGGGACTATAGAAGCACCCTTTCTTGAAGAAATGGACTTTAGAAGCACCCTTTCTTGAAGAAAGAGACTATAGAGCACCCTTTCCTGAAGAAAGGGACTATAGAGCACCCTTTCTTGAAGAAAGGGACTATAGAGCACCCTTTCCTGAAGAAAGCGACTATAGAAGCACCCTTTCTTGAAGAAAGGGACTATGGAAGCACCCTTTCTTGAAGAAAGGGACTATGGAAGCACCGTTTCTTGAAGAAAGAGACTATAGAGGACCCTTTCCTGAAGAAAGGGACTATAGAGCACCCTTTCTTGAAGAAAGGGACTACGGAAGCACCCTGTCTTGAAGAAAGGGACTATGGAAGCACCCTTTCTTGAAGAAAGGGACTATGGAAGCACACTTTCTTGAAGAAAGAGACTATGGAAGCACCCTTTCTTGAGGAAAGGGACTATAGAAGCACCCTTTCTTGAGGAAAGGGACTATAGAAGCACCCTTTTTGAGGAAAGGTACTATAGAAGCAACCTTTCTTCAGGAAAAGGACCCTTTCTTGAAGAAAGGGACTATAGAAGCACCCTTTCTTGAAGAAAGCGACTATAGAAGCACCCTTTCTTGAAGAAAGGGACTATAGAAGCACCCTTTCTTGAAGAAAGGGACTATAGAAGCACCCTTTCTTGAAGAAAGGGACTATAGAAGCACCCTTTCTTGAAGAAAGGGACTATAGAAGCACCCTTTCTTGAAGAAAGGGACTATAGAAGCACCCTTTCTTGAAGAAAGGGACTATAGAAGCACCCTTTCTTGAAGAAAGGGACTATAGAAGCACCCTTTCTTGAAGAAAGGGACTATAGAAGCACCCTTTCTTGAAGAAAGGGACTATAGAAGCACCCTTTCTTGAAGAAAGGGACTATAGAAGCACCCTTTCTTGAAGAAAGGGACTATAGAAGCACCCTTTCTTGAAGAAAGGGACTATAGAAGCACCCTTTCTTGAAGAAAGGGACTATAGAAGCACCCTTTCTTGAAGAAAGGGACTATAGAAGCACCCTTTCTTGAAGAAAGGGACTATAGAAGCACCCTTTCTTGAAGAAAGGGACTATAGAAGCACCCTTTCTTGAAGAAAGGGACTATAGAAGCACCCTTTCTTGAAGAAAGGGACTATAGAAGCACCCTTTCTTGAAGAAAGGGACTATAGAAGCACCCTTTCTTGAAGAAAGGGACTATAGAAGCACCCTTTCTTGAAGAAAGGGACTATAGAAGCACCCTTTCTTGAAGAAAGGGACTATAGAAGCACCCTTTCTTGAAGAAAGGGACTATAGAAGCACCCTTTCTTGAAGAAAGGGACTATAGAAGCACCCTTTCTTGAAGAAAGGGACTATAGAAGCACCCTTTCTTGAAGAAAGGGACTATAGAAGCACCCTTTCTTGAAGAAAGGGACTATAGAAGCACCCTTTCTTGAAGAAAGGGACTATAGAAGCACCCTTTCTTGAAGAAAGGGACTATAGAAGCACCCTTTCTTTTAGAAAGGGACTATAGAAGCACCCTTTCTTTCAGAAAGGGACTATAGAAGCACCCTTTCTTGAAGAAAGGGACTATAGAAGCACCCTTTCTTGAAGAAAGGGACTATAGAAGCACCCTTTCTTGAAGAAAGGGACTATAGAAGCAAGCTTTCTTGAAGAAAGCAACTATAGAAGCACCCTTTCTTGAAGAAAGGGACTATAGAAGCACCCTTTCTTGATGTAAGGGACTATAGAAGCACCCTTTCTTGAAGAAAGGGACTATAGAAGCACCCTTTCTTTCAGAAAGGGACTATAGAAGCACCCTTTCTTGAAGAAAGGGACTATAGAAGCACCCTTTCTTGAAGAAAGGGACTATAGAAGCACCCTTTCTTTCAGAAAGGGACTATAGAAGCACCCTTTCTTTCAGAAAGGGACTATAGAAGCACCCTTTCTTGAAGAAAGGGACTATAGAAGCACCCTTTCTTGAAGGAAGGGACTATAGAAGCACCCTTTCTTGAAGAAAGGGACTATAGAAGCACCCTTTCTTGAAGAAAGGGACTATAGAAGCACCCTTTCTTGAAGAAAGGGACTATAGAAGCACCCTTTCTTGAAGAAAGGGACTATAGAAGCACCCTTTCTTGAGGAAAGGGACTATAGAAGCACCATTTCTTGAAGAAAGGGACTACAGAAGCACCCTTTCTTGAAGAAAAGGACTATAGAAGCACCCTTTCTTGAAGAAAGGGACTATAGAAGCACCCTTTCTTGAAGAAAGGGACTATAGAAGCACCCTTTCTTGAAGAAAGGGACTATAGAAGCACCCTTTCTTGAAGAAGGGGTTTATGGAAGCACCCTTTCTTGAAGAAAGGGACTATAGAAGCACCCTTTCTTGAAGAAAGGGACTATAGAAGCACCCTTTCTTGATGAAAGGGACTATAGAAGCACCCTTTCCTCCAAAAAGATCTATAGAAGCACCCTTTCTTGAAGAAAGGGACTATAGAAGCACCCTTTCTTGAAGAAAGGGACTATAGAAGCACCCTTTCTTGAAGAAAGGGACTATAGAAGCACCCTTTCTTGAAGAAAGGGACTATAGAAGCACCCTTTCTTGAAGAAAGGGACTATAGAAGCACCCTTTCTTGAAGAAAGGGACTATAGAAGCACCCTTTCTTGAGGAAAGGGACTATAGAAGCACCATTTCTTGAAGAAAGGGACTACAGAAGCACCCTTTCTTGAAGAAAAGGACTATAGAAGCACCCTTTCTTGAAGAAAGGGACTATAGAAGCAACCTTTCTTGAAGAAAGGGACTATAGAAGCACCCTTTCTTGAAGAAAGGGACTATAGAAGCAAGCTTTCTTGAAGAAAGCAACTATAGAAGCACCCTTTCTTGAAGAAAGGGACTATAGAAGCACCCTTTCTTGATGTAAGGGACTATAGAAGCACCCTTTCTTGAAGAAAGGGACTATAGAAGCACCCTTTCTTTCAGAAAGGGACTATAGAAGCACCCTTTCTTGAAGAAAGGGACTATAGAAGCACCCTTTCTTTCAGAAAGGGACTATAGAAGCACCCTTTCTTTCAGAAAGGGACTATAGAAGCACCCTTTCTTTCAGAAAGGGACTATAGAAGCACCCTTTCTTGAAGAAAGGGACTATAGAAGCACCCTTTCTTGAAGAAAGGGACTATAGAAGCAAGCTTTCTTGAAGAAAGCAACTATAGAAGCACCCTTTCTTGAAGAAAGGGACTATAGAAGCACCCTTTCTTGATGTAAGGGACTATAGAAGCACCCTTTCTTGAAGAAAGGGACTATAGAAGCACCCTTTCTTTCAGAAAGGGACTATAGAAGCACCCTTTCTTGAAGAAAGGGACTATAGAAGCACCCTTTCTTTCAGAAAGGGACTATAGAAGCACCCTTTCTTTCAGAAAGGGACTATAGAAGCACCCTTTCTTGAAGAAAGGGACTATAGAAGCACCCTTTCTTGAAGAAAGGGACTATAGAAGCACCCTTTCTTGAAGAAAGGGACTATAGAAGCACCCTTTCTTGATGTAAGGGACTATAGAAGCACCCTTTCTTGAAGAAAGGGACTATAGAAGCACCCTTTCTTTCAGAAAGGGACTATAGAAGCACCCTTTCTTGAAGAAAGGGACTATAGAAGCACCCTTTCTTTCAGAAAGGGACTATAGAAGCACCCTTTCTTTCAGAAAGGGACTATAGAAGCACCCTTTCTTGAAGAAAGGGACTATAGAAGCACCCTTTCTTGAAGAAAGGGACTATAGAAGCACCCTTTCTTGAAGAAAGGGACTATAGAAGCACCCTTTCTTGAAGAAGGGGACTATAGAAGCACCCTTTCTTGAAGAAAGGGACTATAGAAGCACCCTTTCTTGAAGAAAGGGACTATAGAAGCACCCTTTCTTGAAGAAAGGGACTATAGAAGCACCCTTTCTTGAAGAAAGGGACTATAGAAGCACCCTTTCTTGAAGAAAGGGACTATAGAAGCACCCTTTCTTGAAGAAAGGGACTATAGAAGCACCCTTTCTTGAAGAAAGGGACTATAGAAGCACCCTTTCTTGAAGAAGGGGTTTATGGAAGCACCCTTTCTTGAAGAAAGGGACTATAGAAGCACCCTTTCTTGAAGAAAGGGACTATAGAAGCACCCTTTCTTGAAGAAGGGGTTTATGGAAGCACCCTTTCTTGAAGAAAGTGACTATAGAAGCACCCTTTCTTGAAGAAAGGGACTATAGAAGCACCCTTTCTTGAAGAAAGGGACTATAGAAGCACCCTTTCTTGAAGAAAGGGACTATAGAAGCACCCTTTCTTGAAGAAGGGGTTTATGGAAGCACCCTTTCTTGAAGAAAGTGACTATAGAAGCACCGTTTCTTGAAGAAAGGGACTATAGAAGCACCGTTTCTTGAAGAAAGGGACTATAGAAGCACCCTTTCCTCCAAAAAGATCTATAGAAGCACCCTTTCCTTCAGAAAGGATCTATAGAAGCACCCTTTCCTTCAGAAAGGATCTATAGAAGCACCCTTTCCTCCAAAAAGATCTATAGAAGCACCCTTTCCTTCAGAAAGGATCTATAGAAGCACCCTTTCCTCCAAAAAGATCTATAGAAGCACCCTTTCCTCCAAAAAGATCTATAGAAGCACCCTTTCCTCCAAAAAGATCTATAGAAGCACCCTTTCCTTCAGAAAGGATCTATAGAAGCACCCTTTCCTCCAAAAAGATCTATAGAAGCACCCTTTCCTTCAGAAAGGATCTATAGAAGCACCCGATCCTCCAAAAAGATTTATAGAAGCACCCTTTCCTCCAAAAAGATCTATAGAAGCACCCTTTCCTCCAAAAAGATCTATAGAAGCACCCTTTCCTCCAAAAAGATCTATAGAAGCACCCTTTCCTTCAGAAAGGATCTATAGAAGCACCCTTTCCTCCAAAAAGATCTATAGAAGCACCCTTTCCTTCAGAAAGGATCTTTAGAAGCACCCTTTCCTTCAGAAAGGATCTATAGAAGCATCATTTCCTTCAGAAAGGATCTATAGAATCTATATAGGCTATATAGAAAAAAATTATAATTTTATCCGAACTTATGTTTAGACTTAACTTGCTCCCGTTCCTGTACTAAACTCGCACTTCTTTTTTATCAAAAATGGAGCAGAATAACATTTTCTGCTACAGATTTGGCCGAGTAGAAACTAGCAGCTTGTTTGCTGGAAACTGATTGCCAGATACGTTGATTTTAAATTTCTACTAGAGTTTTTGCAATTTCTGTCATTTTTCCCTTTCCACGCTGTTTGAACAAATTTGTGTAGGAAAGTATTTTTGTCATTTCTCTGTTTTGCTAATTTTACCACGAAGAAAGTACAGGAACACAATGAAATATTAATATTAACAAACTAATTCAATTTTCTCACCTTGTTTACAAAATGTTGATATTAATATTTTTGTTGCAGCAATTCGCACATCTACCTTGTTTATTGTGATACGTGAAAAGTGTTGCAACTTTTGGTATTTTTTTTAGGCAAAAACGGGGTTGTATATCATGGGTACTGTGATTTCGATGTTGATTTCCTTGAAATCTCGAAATGAGATGATTTCGTTTTTGTATTCGAAATCATGGTAAATTTTGCTTGATTTCGCGCGAAATCACGAAACGCCTCCGAAATCATGAAACAATGCCGAATGTAAACCAAACATTACTACAGATAGTGCTCTTCATACCGTTTCCTACGATGTATTACTTTTGTTTCGGGATATAGGCCTCCAAAGTATCGAAAATTCACTTGTTTACTTGGAAAATCCATTTGAAATCCAAACCCACTGGGGTAATCCGGTTAAGTGTAACCGGTGTATAAGTTATGTAGCTTGTATATTCACATGAAAATTCATTCATTCATTCATTCAATTCATACTTGGGGGTCAATTCTGTTTCTATGAATATATGAAATGAAAACTTTTATAAAGGAGAAAACTGTCAAATGAAAAAAGTCAAAAAGGGAATATTTTTCATTTCAAATTTTCATAGAACAAGAATCCAGCACCTGTAGGCGATTCTCTAACTCATTTTTTGAGTTACCGACAAAAATCGGTCAAATTAAAACGCAAAATTATGAATGAAAAGTTTAAAAAAAGTTGACAACACTCTTGCTATCGGTAGAACTTTACGACTGCTTCTTATTCGTCGCTAACTTACCAAAGTTTCATAAAATTAGGTGTTCTTAAATCGAATTCCCCACTACAGCAATTTTATGATTTTACTCTACTATGGACGTCTATAGAAGGGACTATAGAATCACCCTTTCTAGAAGAAAGGGACAATTGAAGACCCTCCGAAATGACTGAAATTTGGTCTTCCTTGGGGTTAAAAAACTATTTACCTGAAATTCGTCGGTATAGGTCCACGCCTTCATATTGCCCCCATTGAACGACGGTACCTCCCGATTTTCGGTATTTTGAAGGTTGTGGGCTCCATATCTCACCGACATGCCTGAAATTTGCTATTTAGTTTTCGATGGTCATATAAAACGTCCACCAGAAATTTGTCGATATAGGTCCACGCCTTCATATAGCTCCCATAGAACGGTTCCTCCAGATTTGCAGTATTTTGAAGGTTGTGGCCTCAATATCCCGCTGAAATGGATGGAATTTGGTATTTATTCTTCATTGGGGGTACAAAACTTTCCACCTGAAATGTGTCGGTACAGGGCCACGACTTCAAATAGCCCTCATAGAACGGTACCTCGATTTTTGAAGGTTGTGGCCTCAATATCCCACCGAAATAACTTGAATTTGGTATTTAGTCTTTGCTGGGGGTATAAAACTTCCCACTTGAAATTCGTCAGCGTAGGTTCCTGCCTTCGTATTGCACCCGTAGGACGGTACCTCCCGAGTTTAGGTATTTTGAAGGTTGTCGCCTCAATATCCCACCGGCTGGAATTTGGTATTTAGTCTTCGTTGGGGGTATAAAATTTTCCACGGAATTTGGAATTTTTTGTTCCCTGAAGATAGAAAACTTACACGCAAGAAACTATCCTTGTACATATATTCGGCTTAAAGTCTAGCACTCATGGGTAGAAAAATCCAACGCAGAAACTTATCTATAAAAAAGTTATCATCAGTTAAGATATTCTCTTCCTCCAAGGAATAAGCTTTAAAGTAGAGGAAGACCTTAGTACTTTCATAAACGAAAGGAAACTAATTGTTCTTATTTGCTTCAATACAATTGTGGTGGAGAGTATAAAAAGTTCGGCCCGGCCGAACATAACGTCGTTCTTACTTGTTCTAAATAGAATCCCCTCTAAAGGAGAATTCCTTCCCTAAAGCCCCATAAGAGGATCACCAGAAGCTATGAGAGTCTTATTTTTTCATTTTCGTTTCCAATTTTTTTAACATTTAGTTAACATCCATAAAGCTAATGCACTGTAACGGAAAATCTATAAAACCACCCTTATTATGACTTTAGGTTCTACTCCCATTTAAAGGGTTATGATTTCCTTGTGGGAACCACGAAGTCTTTGATTGTTTTTTGTTGTTGTTCTAAATAAAACACCTGTAAATTGTGATAATTATTTCCTCAATAGGAAGTCAATACTTCCTCACGTAACCAGATGTAAGGTGTAAAATGATGGAACCACAATCATAATGGTTAAAACACACCCTTCTATGACAGGCTGTTTTAGTTTTTATGACTTTGAGGAATGTTTATGGTAATGGGCTAGTTTCAGTTTTAGTTCCCACCATAGAACCAAAGCCATGGTAGCATGACCCAAACTGGCTAGTGGAAGCAAAGAAAACTGATGTGCACGACTTGGTAATTGTTGAAATGGAATTTAAGTTTTCTTCTACTAAGAATTGTTCCGAATAAAAAACCAACCCCCTCCCCCTTGTTTAGTTCATTGAGCCTTCTAGTTTTCTTGCCATACAAAATAAATTAAAGTTCAAATAATGATGATATCCCTTGTCATAAAACCATGAAGACGTAGTTACGAAGAAAGCAAACTTCCTTTTTTAATGCAAACACAAAAACACAATTAAAATTATTTCCAGGGAATGAGAGGGGGTATCATTAATGGCCACTGGTCAATTAAACAAAGGTCAGTGCATTGTCTTCATAAGAATAAGAAGCGTAGCACGAAAGGGGAGAAAGTGTCACGCCAAATGCAAATCATATCAAAATATTTTCATTATCATTTTCCTTTTGTCCATTGCCGTGTTACAAGTTTTCTTACGCTTGTAAAGGATTTGTTATCCTTTTGGTCATTCTATTGTGCTGCGTTTGTTAATGCCGTAATAGATGTAAGACAAGCTGCGGATACAAGGTGGTGATATCCAAAAAATCTGTGTATTATTGAAACTCATTTATTACTGGACATGTTTTGTTACATGACTTCTTGTGGCCACTGTGCGGAATGACATTTTTATTTCAAACAAAAGGAAGGAAAGGATTAGCTCGTACTTAAGACAAAATATAAACAAATGACCCTCTAATCCTACATCTAATGGTCAGATAGTGGTGATTTTTTGACAGTTGTCATTGAATGATAACATCATTGGGAATAGATTTTAGCGGGAAATGAAAGCATGTGGAGACTAACTTTTAGGTGAGCTTATGAAAGAATTAAAGAATGCAGATGAAAATCTTTACCAATGATTACCTTTATAGAAGCGCAGAAGGTACGCTTTTGAAGAATAGCTTAAGTTGTAGGAAATAAGTATTTTTTAAAGCCCAGCTGAAGGAAGTCCCCACAAGCTGAAGTAGCCTTTAAGCTGAAGGGAATTTTATGGACAGCAGCAAAGAAATATGTATATAATAAACCAAAAGTTAGATTTTAAAGGGAGAACCATAAGAAGAGTAAGAAAAATGTCCTTATAAACTATTTGCTCTATTTTCATTTAAACTGGCCTTCCATATGTAGAAACACCTTAAACGTCGTCATCTGCAGGTAGAAGCCCCTCTGAAATATGTAGACTTATACAGATGAGACTTCTCTTAATGAGGTCTCGTCTGCTAGGCCGGGGCGATTTGTAAGGAAGGAAAAACACCTTATTAGGCTTTTCGTGATCAAAAAAGTCCACTAGACCATATGTCTACGGCGAAAATCGAGCCTCCCGGCTTTGAAGTTTTTTATCCACGTTTTTTGGATATTTTGGCATATAACAGGCAAACCATTGAGATTTTCGCTCCAACATTAAGACAAAAACTGTAGCCAAGACAATAATTAAAATCTCTCTAGCACATCACAAAAGCAATGGAACGATTCTTCAGGCAGTTTTGCCCTTGTGGATAAAAAAAACTTCAAGTCAAAATTGACCCTTTCTCAAAGAAAGGGTGCTTCTGAAGACCATTTCTCAAAGAAAGGGTGCTTCCTAAGACCCTTTTTCAGGAAAGGGTGCCTCTTAAGACCCTTTTTCAGGAAATGGTGCCTCTTAAGACCCTTTTTAGGAAAGGGTGCCTCTTAAGACCCTTTTTCAGGAAAGGGTGCCTCTTAAGACCCTTTCTTAAGATATGTTGCTTCTTAAGACCCTTTCTTAAGATATGTTGCTTCTTAAGACCCTTTCTCGAAGAAAGGATTCTTCGTATGATCCTTTCTCAAAGAAACGGTGCTTCGTAAGACCTTTTCTCAAAGAAAGGGTGCTTCTTAAGACCCTTTCTCAAAGAAAGGGTGCTTCTTAAGACCCTTTCTCAAAGAAAGGGTGCTTCTTAAGACCCTTTCTCAAAGAAAGGGTGCTTCTTAAGACCCTTTCTCAAAGAAAGGGTGCTTCTTAAGACCCTTTCTCAAAGAAAGGGTGCTTCTTAAGACCCTTTCTCAAAGAAAGGGTGCTTCTTAAGACCCTTTCTCAAAGAAAGGGTGCTTCTAAAGACTTTTTTTCAAAGAAAGGGTGCTTCTAAAAACCCTTTCTCAAAGAAAGGGTGCTTCTAAAGACCCTTTCTCAAAGAAAGGGTGCTTCTAAAGACCCTTTCTCAAAGAAAGGGTGCTTCTAAAGACCCTTTCTCACAGAAAGGGTGCTTCTAAAGACCTTTTTTCAAAGAAAGGGTGCTTCTAAAGACCTTTTTTCAAAGAAAGGGTGCTTCTAAAAACCCTTTCTCAAAGAAAGGGTGCTTTTAATGATCCTTTCTCAAAGAAAGGGTGCTTCATAAGACCCTTTCTCAAAGAAAGGGTATAGAAGCACCCTTTCTTGAAGAAGGGGTTTATGGAAGCACCCTTTCTTGAAGAAAGTGACTATAGAAGCACCCTTTCTTGAAGAAAGGGACTATAGAAGCACCCTTTCTTGAAGAAAGGGACTATAGAAGCACCCTTTCTTGAAGAAAGGGACTATAGAAGCACCCTTTCTTGAAGAAGGGGTTTATGGAAGCACCCTTTCTTGAAGAAAGGGACTATAGAAGCACCCTTTCTTGAAGAAAGGGACTATAGAAGCACCCTTTCTTGAAGAAGGGGTTTATGGAAGCACCCTTTCTTGAAGAAAGTGACTATAGAAGCACCCTTTCTTGAAGAAAGGGACTATAGAAGCACCCTTTCTTGAAGAAAGGGACTATAGAAGCACCCTTTCTTGAAGAAAGGGACTATAGAAGCACCCTTTCTTGAAGAAGGGGTTTATGGAAGCACCCTTTCTTGAAGAAAGTGACTATAGAAGCACCGTTTCTTGAAGAAAGGGACTATAGAAGCACCGTTTCTTGAAGAAAGGGACTATAGAAGCACCCTTTCCTCCAAAAAGATCTATAGAAGCACCCTTTCCTTCAGAAAGGATCTATAGAAGCACCCTTTCCTTCAGAAAGGATCTATAGAAGCACCCTTTCCTTCAGAAAGGATCTATAGAAGCACCCTTTCCTCCAAAAAGATCTATAGAAGCACCCTTTCCTTCAGAAAGGATCTATAGAAGCACCCTTTCCTCCAAAAAGATCTATAGAAGCACCCTTTCCTCCAAAAAGATCTATAGAAGCACCCTTTCCTTCAGAAAGGATCTATAGAAGCACCCTTTCCTCCAAAAAGATCTATAGAAGCACCCTTTCCTTCAGAAAGGATCTATAGAAGCACCCGATCCTCCAAAAAGATTTATAGAAGCACCCTTTCCTCCAAAAAGATCTATAGAAGCACCCTTTCCTCCAAAAAGATCTATAGAAGCACCCTTTCCTCCAAAAAGATCTATAGAAGCACCCTTTCCTTCAGAAAGGATCTATAGAAGCACCCTTTCCTCCAAAAAGATCTATAGAAGCACCCTTTCCTTCAGAAAGGATCTTTAGAAGCACCCTTTCCTTCAGAAAGGATCTATAGAAGCATCATTTCCTTCAGAAAGGATCTATAGAATCTATATAGGCTATATAGAAAAAAATTATAATTTTATCCGAACTTATGTTTAGACTTAACTTGCTCCCGTTCCTGTACTAAACTCGCACTTCTTTTTTATCAAAAATGGAGCAGAATAACATTTTCTGCTACAGATTTGGCCGAGTAGAAACTAGCAGCTTGTTTGCTGGAAACTGATTGCCAGATACGTTGATTTTAAATTTCTACTAGAGTTTTTGCAATTTCTGTCATTTTTCCCTTTCCACGCTGTTTGAACAAATTTGTGTAGGAAAGTATTTTTGTCATTTCTCTGTTTTGCTAATTTTACCACGAAGAAAGTACAGGAACACAATGAAATATTAATATTAACAAACTAATTCAATTTTCTCACCTTGTTTACAAAATGTTGATATTAATATTTTTGTTGCAGCAATTCGCACATCTACCTTGTTTATTGTGATACGTGAAAAGTGTTGCAACTTTTGGTATTTTTTTTAGGCAAAAACGGGGTTGTATATCATGGGTACTGTGATTTCGATGTTGATTTCCTTGAAATCTCGAAATGAGATGATTTCGTTTTTGTATTCGAAATCATGGTAAATTTTGCTTGATTTCGCGCGAAATCACGAAACGCCTCCGAAATCATGAAACAATGCCGAATGTAAACCAAACATTACTACAGATAGTGCTCTTCATACCGTTTCCTACGATGTATTACTTTTGTTTCGGGATATAGGCCTCCAAAGTATCGAAAATTCACTTGTTTACTTGGAAAATCCATTTGAAATCCAAACCCACTGGGGTAATCCGGTTAAGTGTAACCGGTGTATAAGTTATGTAGCTTGTATATTCACATGAAAATTCATTCATTCATTCATTCAATTCATACTTGGGGGTCAATTCTGTTTCTATGAATATATGAAATGAAAACTTTTATAAAGGAGAAAACTGTCAAATGAAAAAAGTCAAAAAGGGAATATTTTTCATTTCAAATTTTCATAGAACAAGAATCCAGCACCTGTAGGCGATTCTCTAACTCATTTTTTGAGTTACCGACAAAAATCGGTCAAATTAAAACGCAAAATTATGAATGAAAAGTTTAAAAAAAGTTGACAACACTCTTGCTATCGGTAGAACTTTACGACTGCTTCTTATTCGTCGCTAACTTACCAAAGTTTCATAAAATTAGGTGTTCTTAAATCGAATTCCCCACTACAGCAATTTTATGATTTTACTCTACTATGGACGTCTATAGAAGGGACTATAGAATCACCCTTTCTAGAAGAAAGGGACAATTGAAGACCCTCCGAAATGACTGAAATTTGGTCTTCCTTGGGGTTAAAAAACTATTTACCTGAAATTCGTCGGTATAGGTCCACGCCTTCATATTGCCCCCATTGAACGACGGTACCTCCCGATTTTCGGTATTTTGAAGGTTGTGGGCTCCATATCTCACCGACATGCCTGAAATTTGCTATTTAGTTTTCGATGGTCATATAAAACGTCCACCAGAAATTTGTCGATATAGGTCCACGCCTTCATATAGCTCCCATAGAACGGTTCCTCCAGATTTGCAGTATTTTGAAGGTTGTGGCCTCAATATCCCGCTGAAATGGATGGAATTTGGTATTTATTCTTCATTGGGGGTACAAAACTTTCCACCTGAAATGTGTCGGTACAGGGCCACGACTTCAAATAGCCCTCATAGAACGGTACCTCGATTTTTGAAGGTTGTGGCCTCAATATCCCACCGAAATAACTTGAATTTGGTATTTAGTCTTTGCTGGGGGTATAAAACTTCCCACTTGAAATTCGTCAGCGTAGGTTCCTGCCTTCGTATTGCACCCGTAGGACGGTACCTCCCGAGTTTAGGTATTTTGAAGGTTGTCGCCTCAATATCCCACCGGCTGGAATTTGGTATTTAGTCTTCGTTGGGGGTATAAAATTTTCCACGGAATTTGGAATTTTTTGTTCCCTGAAGATAGAAAACTTACACGCAAGAAACTATCCTTGTACATATATTCGGCTTAAAGTCTAGCACTCATGGGTAGAAAAATCCAACGCAGAAACTTATCTATAAAAAAGTTATCATCAGTTAAGATATTCTCTTCCTCCAAGGAATAAGCTTTAAAGTAGAGGAAGACCTTAGTACTTTCATAAACGAAAGGAAACTAATTGTTCTTATTTGCTTCAATACAATTGTGGTGGAGAGTATAAAAAGTTCGGCCCGGCCGAACATAACGTCGTTCTTACTTGTTCTAAATAGAATCCCCTCTAAAGGAGAATTCCTTCCCTAAAGCCCCATAAGAGGATCACCAGAAGCTATGAGAGTCTTATTTTTTCATTTTCGTTTCCAATTTTTTTAACATTTAGTTAACATCCATAAAGCTAATGCACTGTAACGGAAAATCTATAAAACCACCCTTATTATGACTTTAGGTTCTACTCCCATTTAAAGGGTTATGATTTCCTTGTGGGAACCACGAAGTCTTTGATTGTTTTTTGTTGTTGTTCTAAATAAAACACCTGTAAATTGTGATAATTATTTCCTCAATAGGAAGTCAATACTTCCTCACGTAACCAGATGTAAGGTGTAAAATGATGGAACCACAATCATAATGGTTAAAACACACCCTTCTATGACAGGCTGTTTTAGTTTTTATGACTTTGAGGAATGTTTATGGTAATGGGCTAGTTTCAGTTTTAGTTCCCACCATAGAACCAAAGCCATGGTAGCATGACCCAAACTGGCTAGTGGAAGCAAAGAAAACTGATGTGCACGACTTGGTAATTGTTGAAATGGAATTTAAGTTTTCTTCTACTAAGAATTGTTCCGAATAAAAAACCAACCCCCTCCCCCTTGTTTAGTTCATTGAGCCTTCTAGTTTTCTTGCCATACAAAATAAATTAAAGTTCAAATAATGATGATATCCCTTGTCATAAAACCATGAAGACGTAGTTACGAAGAAAGCAAACTTCCTTTTTTAATGCAAACACAAAAACACAATTAAAATTATTTCCAGGGAATGAGAGGGGGTATCATTAATGGCCACTGGTCAATTAAACAAAGGTCAGTGCATTGTCTTCATAAGAATAAGAAGCGTAGCACGAAAGGGGAGAAAGTGTCACGCCAAATGCAAATCATATCAAAATATTTTCATTATCATTTTCCTTTTGTCCATTGCCGTGTTACAAGTTTTCTTACGCTTGTAAAGGATTTGTTATCCTTTTGGTCATTCTATTGTGCTGCGTTTGTTAATGCCGTAATAGATGTAAGACAAGCTGCGGATACAAGGTGGTGATATCCAAAAAATCTGTGTATTATTGAAACTCATTTATTACTGGACATGTTTTGTTACATGACTTCTTGTGGCCACTGTGCGGAATGACATTTTTATTTCAAACAAAAGGAAGGAAAGGATTAGCTCGTACTTAAGACAAAATATAAACAAATGACCCTCTAATCCTACATCTAATGGTCAGATAGTGGTGATTTTTTGACAGTTGTCATTGAATGATAACATCATTGGGAATAGATTTTAGCGGGAAATGAAAGCATGTGGAGACTAACTTTTAGGTGAGCTTATGAAAGAATTAAAGAATGCAGATGAAAATCTTTACCAATGATTACCTTTATAGAAGCGCAGAAGGTACGCTTTTGAAGAATAGCTTAAGTTGTAGGAAATAAGTATTTTTTAAAGCCCAGCTGAAGGAAGTCCCCACAAGCTGAAGTAGCCTTTAAGCTGAAGGGAATTTTATGGACAGCAGCAAAGAAATATGTATATAATAAACCAAAAGTTAGATTTTAAAGGGAGAACCATAAGAAGAGTAAGAAAAATGTCCTTATAAACTATTTGCTCTATTTTCATTTAAACTGGCCTTCCATATGTAGAAACACCTTAAACGTCGTCATCTGCAGGTAGAAGCCCCTCTGAAATATGTAGACTTATACAGATGAGACTTCTCTTAATGAGGTCTCGTCTGCTAGGCCGGGGCGATTTGTAAGGAAGGAAAAACACCTTATTAGGCTTTTCGTGATCAAAAAAGTCCACTAGACCATATGTCTACGGCGAAAATCGAGCCTCCCGGCTTTGAAGTTTTTTATCCACGTTTTTTGGATATTTTGGCATATAACAGGCAAACCATTGAGATTTTCGCTCCAACATTAAGACAAAAACTGTAGCCAAGACAATAATTAAAATCTCTCTAGCACATCACAAAAGCAATGGAACGATTCTTCAGGCAGTTTTGCCCTTGTGGATAAAAAAAACTTCAAGTCAAAATTGACCCTTTCTCAAAGAAAGGGTGCTTCTGAAGACCATTTCTCAAAGAAAGGGTGCTTCCTAAGACCCTTTTTCAGGAAAGGGTGCCTCTTAAGACCCTTTTTCAGGAAATGGTGCCTCTTAAGACCCTTTTTAGGAAAGGGTGCCTCTTAAGACCCTTTTTCAGGAAAGGGTGCCTCTTAAGACCCTTTCTTAAGATATGTTGCTTCTTAAGACCCTTTCTTAAGATATGTTGCTTCTTAAGACCCTTTCTCGAAGAAAGGATTCTTCGTATGATCCTTTCTCAAAGAAACGGTGCTTCGTAAGACCTTTTCTCAAAGAAAGGGTGCTTCTTAAGACCCTTTCTCAAAGAAAGGGTGCTTCTTAAGACCCTTTCTCAAAGAAAGGGTGCTTCTTAAGACCCTTTCTCAAAGAAAGGGTGCTTCTTAAGACCCTTTCTCAAAGAAAGGGTGCTTCTTAAGACCCTTTCTCAAAGAAAGGGTGCTTCTTAAGACCCTTTCTCAAAGAAAGGGTGCTTCTTAAGACCCTTTCTCAAAGAAAGGGTGCTTCTAAAGACTTTTTTTCAAAGAAAGGGTGCTTCTAAAAACCCTTTCTCAAAGAAAGGGTGCTTCTAAAGACCCTTTCTCAAAGAAAGGGTGCTTCTAAAGACCCTTTCTCAAAGAAAGGGTGCTTCTAAAGACCCTTTCTCACAGAAAGGGTGCTTCTAAAGACCTTTTTTCAAAGAAAGGGTGCTTCTAAAGACCTTTTTTCAAAGAAAGGGTGCTTCTAAAAACCCTTTCTCAAAGAAAGGGTGCTTTTAATGATCCTTTCTCAAAGAAAGGGTGCTTCATAAGACCCTTTCTCAAAGAAAGGGTGCTTCTTAAGACACTTTCTCAAAGAAAGGGTGCTTCTTAAGACCCTTTTTCAAAGAAAGAGTGCTTCTTAAGACCCTTTTTCAAAGAAGGGGTGCTTCTTAAGACCCCTTTTCAAAGAAGGGGAGCTTCTTAAGACCCTTTTTCAAAGAAAGGGTGCTTTTTAAGACCCTTTTTCAAAGAAAGGGTGCTTTTTAAGAATCTTTCTCAACGAAAGGGTGTTTTTTAAGAACCTTTCTTAACGAAAGGGTGCTTCTTAAGACACTTTCACAAAGAAAGGGTGCTTCTTAAAACGCTTTCTCAAGGAAAGGGTGCTTCTTAAAACGCTTTCTCAAGGAAAGGGTGCTTCTTAAGACCCTTTTTCAAAGAAAGGGTGCTTCTTAAGACTCTTTTTCAAAGAAAGGGTGCTTCTTAAGACCCTTTTTCAAAGAAAGGGTGCTTCTTAAGACCTCTTTTCAAAGAAAGGGTGCTTCTTAAGACCCTTTTTCAAAGAAAGGGTGCTTCTTAAGACCCTTTTTCAAAGAAAGGGTGCTTCTTAAGACCTTTTCTCAAAGAAAGGATGCTTCCTAAGACACTTTCTCAAAGAAAGGTTGCTTCTAAAGACCCTTTCTCAAGGAAAGGTTGCTTCTAAAGACCCTTTCTCCAAGAAAAGGTGCTTCTAAAGACCCTTTCTCCAAAAAATGTGCTTCTAAAGACCCTTTCTCACAGAAAGGGTGCTTCTAAAGACCTTTTTTCAAAGAAAGGGTGCTTCTAAAAACCCTTTCTCAAAGAAAGGGTGCTTCTAAAGACCCTTTCTCAAAGAAAGGGTGCTTCTAAAGACCCTTTCTCACAGAAAGGGTGCTTCTAAAGACCTTTTTTTTCAAAGAAAGGGTGCTTCTAAAAACCCTTTCGCAAAGAAAGGGTGCTGCTTAAGACCATTTCTCAAAGAAAGGTTGCTTCTAAAGACCCTTTCTCAAGGAAGGGTTGCTTCTAAAGACCCTTTCTCAAGGAAGGGTTGCTTCTAAAGACCCTTTCTCCAAGAAAAGGTGCTTCTAAAGACCTTTTTTCAAAGAAAGGGTTCTTCTTAAGACCATTTCTCAAAGAAAGGGTGCTTCTTAAGACCATTTCCCAAAGAAACGGTGCTTCTTAAGACCATTTCTCAAAGAAAGGGTGCTTCTTAAGACAATTTCTCAAAGAAAGGGTGCTTCTTAAGACCATTTCTCAAATAAAGGGTGCTTCTTAATACAATTTCTCAAAGAAAGGGTGCTTCTTAAGACCATTTCTCAAAAAAAGGGTGCTTCTTAAGGCCATTTCTCAAAGAAAGGGTGCTTCTTAAGACCATTTCTCAAAGAAAGGGTGCTTCTTAAGGCCATTTCTCAAAGAAAGGGTGCTTCTTAAGACCATTTCTCAAAGAAAGGGTGCTTCTTAAGACCATTTCTCAAGGAAAGGTAGCTTGTTATGACCCCTTTCTCAATAGACCCTTTCCCATCGAGACCCTTTCAGAAGCTCTGAAGGAGTTTTTTAGACACCCTTCAGCTCGTCTGTAAATACCCCCTTCAACTCGTCTATAAAGACTCCCTTCCCTTCAGCTTGTCTATAAAGACTTCTTTCAACTCGTCTATGAAGATTCCCTTCAGATCGTCTATAAAGACTCCCTTCAGATCGTCTATGAAGACTCCCTTCAGCTCGTCTATAAAGACTCCCTTCAGCTCGTCTATAAAGACTCCCTTCAGCTCGTCTATAAAGACTCCCTTCAGCACGTCTATAAAGACTCCCTTCAGCACGTCTATAAAGACTCCCTTCAGCTCGTCTATTAAGACTCCCTTCAGCTCGTCTATAAAGACTCCCTTCAAGTCGTCTGTAAAGAATCCCTTCAAGTCGTCTATAAAGAATCCCTTCAAGTCGTCTATAAAGACTCCCTTCAAGTCGTATATAAAGACTCCCTTCAGCTCGTCTATAAAGACTCCCTTCAGCTCGTCTATAAAGACTCCCTTCAGCTCGTCTATAAAGACTCCCTTCAGCTCGTCTATAAAGACTCCCTTCAGCACGTCTATTAAGACTCCCTTCAGCTCGTCTATTAAGACTCCCTTCAGCTCGTCTATAAAGACTCCCTTCAGCTCGTCTATAAAGACTAACTCAGCTCGCAAAGATTCTCATTCGCTCATGTATAAAAACTTCCTTCAGCTCGTCTATGAAGACTCCCTTCAGCTCGTCTATAAAGACTCACTTCAGCTCGTCAATAAAGACTCCCTTCAGCTCGTCTATAAAGACTCTCTTCAGCTCGTCTTAAAATACTCCCTTCAGCTCGTCTATGAAGACTACCTTCAGCTCGTCTATAAAGACTCCCTTCAGCTCGTCTATAAAGACTCCCTTCAGCTTGTCTATAAAGACTTCTTTCAACTCGTCTATGAAGATTCCCTTCAGATCGTCTATAAAGACTCCCTTCAGATCGTCTATGAAGACTCTCTTCAGCTCGTCTATAAAGACTCTCTTCAGCTCGTCTATAAAGACTCCCTTCAGCTCGTCTATAAAACTCCCTTCAGCTCGTCTATAAAGACTCCCTTCAGCTCGTCTATAAAGACTCCCTTCAGCTCGTCTATAAAGACTCCCTTCAGCTCGTCTATAAAGACTCCCTTCAGCTCGTATATGAAGACTCCCTTCAGCTCGTCCATGAAGACTCCCTTCAGCTCGTCCATGAAGACTCCCTTCAGCTCGTCCATGAAGACTCCCTTCAGCTCGTCTATGAAGACTCCCTTCAGCTCGTCTATAAAGACTCCCTTCAGCTCGTCTATAAAGTCTTTCTTCAGCTCGTCTATAAAGACTCCCTTCATCTCGTCTATAAAGAATCCCTTCAGCTCGTCTATAAAGACTCCCTTCAGCTCGTCTATAAAGTCTTTCTTCAGCTCGTCTATAAAGACTCCCTTCAGCTCGTCTATAAAGACTCCCTTCAGCTTGTCTTTAAAGACTCCCTTCAGCTCGTCTATAAAGACATCCTCCTGAGCTGATTTATAAGAACTCGTTCGTCCTATCTCGTCTGTTAAAACTGGCTTCTTATGGCTTCCTTATGACACCATCAAAATCCTTTACACCTGGTTTTATCAAACCAATCACAATGTGTACTTTGCAAATAACGAGTGTTTACATATCTATGTATATGACACTCCTGCATAATCTACACCTTCTCTTTCTCCCTTTCAATGACCACCATCAATTTTACACTATAACTTCCTACAACAATGTGCAGCAGCAGCACGTGTATATAAGCTATGATATTAGTCACATACTTTGTATCTGTTTTTGTTTTGTGGATGAAATGTCCTGTGCAGACACACGACTATGTTGTGGTCAATAGTATGCGGGTAAAGGTGTTTGTCCTTCATCATCGTAGAGATAGAGACAAACAAATGATGATTACAGCAGGACAGTTGACAATTTAACAGATGATAAGGGCATCGAACTGGTTGTTATCAAAACGACATCATTTTGGTCAGCATCTTCATTTCATACACATTGAAGTTAGGGTCGCTATGGAAAAATGACAATTTGTAAGTTTGACTCGAAAGAATCAGTGCAATATCAAATTATTTAACGAATTGTGAAGTCCACTTCATAGGTCTACAATTTGATCTACAATTATCCATAATAAACGTATTTTAGGTGTTGCTTTATCCATAATAAAAGTATTTTAAGAGTGAGGTTATGGTGAAGTAAGGTAATATTTACGGATAACCTTACATCAATTTTAAAAGTGAATTACATTTCTAGTCCGTCCTCCAATGTCTAATTCAAAGAAGTCAAAATTAGATTATGGAGAAAACGTTGAAGACAGGGAACACATAACCCTTCATGTGTTGAAAATTTCAAAATAGGTATTGGCTAATGCTGTTCAAACTAGTATATTTATATTAAAATTAAATTTCTTACACACACTGCCTGCCTCTCTTTTTCTTATTGAATAAATAAATACTTCACAAAATAAAAGGTGAATTATAATTTTAAGGTTATGTTTCTTCTTCCAAAGTTTCAACAAATTTAAACTTCTTTTCACACGCAATGCAAGTGTTGATAATTCCGTCTTAATAATTAAAGAATATTCCAAAATATTTCCTTCTTTCAAAGGCACAGCTCAGCCATGACATGTGATCACGCCAAATGTCTACCAAGAAAGAGCGATAGAGAGAGAAAAAAGCAAGAGCCACAACGACACTCGGACAATTTGCCAAACTATTTATCCTTGGCCAAGTTTTAGCCCAGCTGAGATGGGTCATTTGGATAAAGTTTAATGTAAATTCAATAGGATTAAATAAACAAATGAACTTGGATGAAGCTGCAAACATAACCTCAAAGATGAAGAGCTAAACAAACTTTTATTCAAATTTAACTTTTTGTTTACTCAGAGCATCCCTCACCAAAAGGCTGAGGGCAATTAAGAAACAAACATCAATCTTATCTCTTGGAAGTGTGTTTTGCATATTAAAGACATTAGGGAAGGGGAAGCTGGACCATACCTGTAAGCGAGCATGACAAGGAAAACGTTTTAACTGTTTTCCTTCCAAGGGATATTTACATATTCTTTTTCTAGATTCTCTAAACTAAACTGTCCACATTCTTTGCTTACATAAGCACCAATTTTTTAAAGGATCATCATTAACATCGCTGGAAATTTTACTTTTCCCCCTCATTCACGCAACTATCCCAAGTGAGAATCTTCTTTGAAAGGATTGTTGCGTAAATTGTTTTTGTCCGTGTGGCATATGCCGTAAATTTCATCATATTATGAAATGTTGTTGCAAGCTAACCCTTTCCGTTTTCGTGAAGACATGCTGTTTCATGTCGTGGCGCGACAGTTTTGTAACATTTTTTAACCCTTCTACTCCCTCCTCCCAGCTAGCGTTAGAAATTGTCATTCTTCCGTAATGCAAGAAAATTGATTAAATTAAAAAAAAATAACAACAACATTGGAACAAGGAAAAGAAAAAAAGTATGGAAAACAATAGCTAAAAGGAAGAAGAGTTCGGCATGTGTACATTTTGGGCGCCTTTTTCTTATAAAGTTCACTGTTCGCCGAAACGCTTAAGATGTCCTGTTTTGAGAAAAGAAATTACGTTGTCAAACTAAAACTTGTCGACGATTGTGTCCCAAGGCAAAAAATATCCTACATGCCTTGGGACACACAGGGACAGATTATCGCCATAATTGTAGCGTATCACGAAAGGGTTATTTTCGTGGAAGAAATTTTCAAACACCTAACAAATATTTGAAATGTGAAACAATTTTGGAAAAATTAAAAATGAAGTGAAAAGATATGAACGTTATGAGACAAGCAGTAACGGCACAGAGACTCTATGGACGACCGAAAGACAGTCTTTATAGGCGACCGGTTGGTAGTCCTTATAAAGAAGATAAGGGGGTTCTTTATAGACGAACTGAAGGGATTCTTTATAGACGAGCGGATTGGTTTTTATGGACGAGATGAAGGAAATCTTTATAGATTAGCTGAAGGGAGTCTTTATAGACGAGCTGAAGGATGTCTATGTAAACGAGCTGAAGGGAGTCTTTATAGAAGAGCTGAAGGGAGTCTATATTAAGGAGCTGAAGGGAGTCTTTCTAGACGAGCTGAAGGGAGTCTTTATAGACGAGCTGAAGGGAGTCTTTATAGACGAGCTGAAGGGAGTCTTTATAGACGAGCTGAAGGGAGTCTTTATAGACGAGCTGAAGGGAGTCTTTATAGACGAGCTGAAGGGAGTCTTTATAGACGAGCTGAAGGGAGTCTTTCTAGACGAGCTGAAGGGAGTCTTTCTAGACGAGCTGAAGGGAGTCTTTATAGACGAGCTGAAGGGAGTCTTTATAGACGAGCTGAAGGGAGTCTTTATAGACGAGCTGAAGGGAGTCTTTATAGACGAGCTGAAGGGAGTCTTTATAGACGAGCTGAAGGGAGTCTTTATAGACGAGCTGAAGGGAGTCTTTATAGACGAGCTGAAGGGAGTCTTTATAGACGAGCTGAAGGGAGTCTTTATAGACGAGCTGAAGGGAGTCTTTATAGACGAGCTGAAGGGAGTCTTTATAGACGAGCTGAAGGAAGTCTTTATAGACGAGCTGAAGGTAGTCTTTATAGACGAGCTGAAGGTAGTCTTTATAGACGAGCTGAAGGTAGTCTTTATAGACGAGCTGAAGGGAGTCTTTATAGACGAGCTGAAGGTAGTCTTTATAGACGAGCTGAAGGGAGTCTTTATAGACGAGCTGAAGGGAGTCTTTATAGACGAGCTGAAGGGAGTCTTTATAGACGAGCTGAAGGGAGTCTTTATAGACGAGCTGAATTGAGTCTTTATAGACGAGCTGAAGGGAGCCTTTATAGACGAGCTAAATTGAGTCTTTATAGACGAACTGAAGGGAGTCTTTATAGACGAGCTGAATGGAGTCTTTATAGACGAGCTGAAGGGAGTCTTTATAGACGAACTGAAGGGAGTCTTTATAGACGAGCTGAATGGAGTCTTTATAGACGAGCTGAAGGGAGTCTTCATAGACGAGCTGAAGGGGGTCTTTATAGAGGAGCTGAAGGGAGTCTTTATAAACGAGCCGAAGTGCGTCTTTATACTAGAGCTGAAGGGTGTCTTTATAGGCGATCCCAAAAAGTGTTTATAGAAGAAATTGGAAATTTGCAAATCAGGTTCATCCGATTAAAGTTTTCATAAAGAAAAGTTCATCCGATGAAAATTTGCCTATAGAAAAGTTCATCCGATGACACTTTTCCTATTGAAAAATTCACCCTATGACACTTTTCCTATAGAAATGTTCAACCGATGACACTTTTTCTATAGAAACGTTCATCCGATCACACTTTTCGTTAATAAAAGTTCGACCGATGAACCTTTTCCTATAGAAAAGTTCATCCGATGACACTTTTTCTATTGAAAAGTTCATCCGTTTACACTTTTCCTAAATAAAAGTTCATCCGATGAGCCTTTTCCTATAGAAATGTTCATCCGATGAATCTTTTCCTATAGAAAAGTTCATCCGTTGAACATTTGCCTATAAAAAAGTTCATCCGATGAACATTTGCCTATAGAAAAGTTCATCTGATGATCCTTTTCCTAAAGAAAAGTTCTTCCGATGAATCTTTTCCTATAGAAAAGTTCATTCGATGAACATTTTTCTAAAGAAAATTCATCCGATCAATCTTTTCCTATAGAAAAGTTCATTCGATGAATCTTTTCCTATAGAAAAATTCATCCGATGACACCTTTCCTCTAGAAAAGTTCATTCGATAAAACTTTTTCTATAGAAAAGTTCATACGATGACACTTTTCCCATAGAAAAATTCATCCGATGACACTTTTCCTAAATAAAAGTTCATCCGATGAACCTTTTCCTATAGAAATGTTCATCCGATGAATCTTTTCCTAAATAAAAGTTCATCCGATGAAACTTTTCCTATAGAAATGTTCATCCGATGAATCTTTTCCTATAGAAAAGTTCATCCGATGACACTTTTCCTATAGAAAAGTTAATCCGCTGACGTTTTTCCTGTAGAAAAGTTCATTCGATGAATATTTGCATATAAAAAATTCATCCGATGAACATTTGCCTATAGAAAAGTTCATCCGATGACGCTTTTCCTTTTGAAAAATTCATCCGATGACACTTTTCCTATAGAAAAGTTCATCCGATGAACCTTTTCCTATAGAAAAGTTCATCCGAAGAACATTTTCCTATAGAATAGTTCATCCGATGAGCCTTTTCCTGTAGAAAAGCTCATCCGAATAACCTTTTCCTATAGTAAAATTCATCCCATAAAACATTTTCTATAGAAAAGTTCATTCGATGATACTTTTCCTATAGAAAACTTCATCCGATCACACGTTTTTTAAAGAAAAGTTCATTCGATGGCACTTTTCCTATAGAAAACTTCATCCGATGAGACTTTTCCTATAGAAAAGTTCATCCGGTGACACTTTTCCTATAGAAAAGTTCATTCGATCAACCTTTTCTAATAGAAAAGTTCGTTCGATGAAAAGTTTCCTAAAGAAAATTAATCCGATGAATCTTTTGCTGTAGAAAAGTTCATTCGATGAATCTTTTCCTATAGAAATGTTCATCCGATGAACCTTTTCCTATAGAAAAGTTCATCCGATGACACTTTTGCCTATACAAAAGTTCATTAGATGATTCTTTTCCTAGAGAAATGTTCATCCGATGAACCTTTTCCTACAGAAAAGTACATTCGATGAACCTTTTCCTATAGAAATGTTCATCCGATGAACCTTTTCCTATATAAAAGTTCACCCGATGAACATTTTCCTATAGAAAAGTTCATCCGATGAACCTTTTTCTATGCAAAAGTTCATCCGATGAAGATTTGCCTATAGAAAAGTCCATTCGATGACGCTTTTCCTATTGAAAAATTCACCCGATGACACTTTTCCTATAGAAAAGTTTATCCGATGATCCTTTTCCTATAGAAAAGTTCATCCGATGACACTTTTCCTATAAAAAATTTCATCTGATGAAACCTTTCCTATAGAAAAGTTCATCCGTTGAACCTTTACCTTTAGAATAGTTCATCTGATGAATCATTTCCTATAGAAAAGTTCATCCAGTGAATCTTTTTCTATAGAAAACTTAATTTGATGAATGTTTTCCTATAGAAAAATTCGTTCGATGAATGTTTTCCAATAGAAAAGTTCATCCGATTAATGTTTTCCTATAGAAAAGTTCATCCGATGAATCTTTTGCTATAGAAAAGTTAATTTGATGAACCTTTTTCTATTGAAAAGTCCATCCGATGAACCTCTCTCTACAGAAAATTTCATCCGATGAACTTTTTCCTATATAAAAATTCATCCGATGAATCGTTTACTATAGAAAAGTTCATCCGAAGAACCTTTTCCTATAGAAAAGTTAATCCGATGATTATTTTCATATAGAAAATTTCATCCGATGACCTGTTTCTTATAGAAAAGATTTTTCGATGATAAAACATTCTCCGATGAACAATTTCTTGTAGAAAAGTTCATCCAATTAACATTTTCTCATAAAAAAGCAATTTACCCTACAAAAGAGGACTCTGACCACAAAGCACCAAATAGAGTCTTCTTGGATTATCTACAATCTCTCCTTAATAGAGAATTCTAAGGCCATATACTCCATATTGTTGGCTTTCGAAGAGCAACTACTCCATAATAGAGGTATATTGGCCCCTGAGGACCGTCTGAGGCTTTCATTTCTCTGCTTTTAATAGTTACTGAAATATGTTCTCATGGACATTCTCCAGAAAACAGTTTATAACGATTTTCTTTCTTTTCTTCTAACCCAGCTGTTAATTGCCTCTGCTTTACAAACTGTTCTAAATTGCCTTGTGAACTTTATGGATGCTGTTGCCTGCTTTTGAACTTGCCTCACTCACATGGCCTCAAAAGTCAAGTCTATCACAAAACAGAAAATCTTCAATGCATGACGGATTGCTCTAAATTTTTGACAGTTTTTCGTCAAACTTAATGCAATTTGTTACACAAAAGATGGAAATTTATGGATGAATGATGGCAGCTTTGGTGCAGGGGGAGAGATGAAAAAGGAGGACAAAGAATGAAAAATACTTAAAGGATAATGAAAAGTGAAAGAAATGCACAATTAATTGAAGCGAAAAATCCAGAGCTAATAACATTTTCCTACCAGCAAAAGACAAATAGGAACTTTAAGAAAGAAAGGTGTCCTTCTTCCTTCCTTTCATGCTTCCTTTAAGATTAGCTGGAACAGCAATTCCATTTGATTAATTGTTATCAAACCTTAAGGATCATCATTAAGGTTATTAGAACAAGGGTAAATTGTAACACAAGGGGAGCATAACGTAATGATAAGTAAGAGAGTGCAAGAACTTCAAGACATGGACATGTGTGAAATACCTTAAAATTGTCCTCGAATATTTTGCTCTGATTCTAATTCTTTGATAAGCATAAAATGACAAAGCATTTTGTGTTGTTGTTTGATTGATTGTAAAATAGATTGCTGATATAATCTTTGGTGCTTCATGTCCCCTCACTCGCTATCTCTCTCTTCCCAAAAGAATTATATAATTTTGATTTATTTCTTGTTTCTTTTGTTTCCACTGCCAGCCAGCAGTTGTTTTCAGTTCTCTTGGCGCGCAAAATGACAATCGATGATGATTTTGTTTTTGGGAAATGATTGTTCAATGTTAAGGAATGTCTGCTCGAAATCGACATCATCATCGTCGTCGCCGTCATCATCACCGGCTTTATTGTTGGTGTTCTGCAACTTCATTAATCGCCTACAACCAGAGACAGCCGTTTAATTGGTAACAGGATATTGATTGTGTTTACACACAAAATTTACTGTCTTGAAGGTGTTTTTCCTCTTCTTGTTCTTCTTGTTCTCTTTTGTAATATAACTGCTGAGGTAGTTCCACACACACACATCCATACAAGAATATTGCCAGAATTTATTGTTTTTTTGTCTTCTTTTCTTACAAGTATTGAAGAAATAATTATTGATTTTGGTTGTGTAGCACAGACTCGTGCTACTCCCAGGCAGCTGTATTGAAAAGCTGTATTTCTTATTTACAAAAGAAAATTGGAATTTGAAATAATTTTACATCTTTTCTGTAGGGGACAAATCATATGATTAAGGAAAACAAATTTATAAAAGAACACATTGCTTCACTTTACAGTGAGAAGATCTCCTCCAAGCCATGATCTTTTCTACATAAAAGAAAAAAACCTTGAGGCTCTTAATTTAAAGTGGAGACCAATACATGATGAAAACTTGAAGGAGAAGATTTTCTTATATGAGAAGAAAAATACATACATTCTTATATAAGAAGGAAATCTCAAATGTCCTCTAGAGTAGGGAATAGCTCAGGACACGCTTTGAGTATCAAGTTCTATATAAGATGACCTCGGTCCTCTTATAAAATGAGAATATCAAAAGACTTCTCTATTAAAGTAAAAACCCTAAGTTTTTCTTTATGAAAGGAGAAGAGTTCGATCCTGGTTTTCCTCACTACGGGGAATTTTTAGGTATTCACTGATTGAGAAAATTCTCAGGTATTATGTGTAAAGGGTGAAGATCACAGTACTCAGATTTGCTCCGTTAATCTCTATAAAGAGAGAAGACCTCTAGGGCAGGTGTTCTCAGAATAGTTGGTGTATAGTAGTGGTAAGACACTCTCCCATTGCTAATCAATGGCAAATCAGAAATAAAGAGAGTATACGTGTGGTTTGTTTTTACGCTACCGTAAGGAAGCGAGCATCAATGCTCTACGGTATTTTGTATAAAAACAAGAACCTATTGTGGGATTTAACTGTCTATTGAGCATTGAATTTTTTTATAGGAAAGGGTTCAGCGGATGAACATTTCTATAGGAAAAGGTTCAGCGGTTGAACTTTTCTATAGGAAACGGTTCAGCGGTTAAACTTTTCTATGGGATAAGGTTCATCTAATGAACCTTTCTATATGAACAGGTTGATCGGATGAACTTTTCTATAAGAAAAAGTTCGTCGCATGAACTTTTCTATAGGAAAAAGCCTATAGGATGAACTTTTCTATAGGAAAAGTTTCATCGAATGAATTTTCTATTGGAAAAGGTTCATTGGATAAACTTTTCTATAAGAAAAGGTTCAACGGATGAACTTTTCTATAAGAAAAGTTTGATCGGATAAACTTTTCTATAGGAAAAGGATGTCGGATGAACACTTCTATAGGAAAAGGTTCATCGGATGAACTTTTCTATAGGAAAAGGTTTATCGGATGAACTTTTCTATAGGAAAAGGTTTATCGGATGAACTTTTCTATAGGAAAAGGTTCATCGGACGACCTTTGCAACAAAAAAAGGTTCATCGGATGAATTTTTCTATAGGAAAAGGTTCATCGGATGAACTTTCCTATAGGAAAAGGTTCATCGGATGAACTTTACTATAGGAAGAGGTTCGTGGGATAAAATTTTCTATACGAAAAGGTTCATCGGATGAAAATTTCTATAGGAAAAGTGTCATCGGACGAACATTTCTGTGGGAAAAGGTTTATCAGACGAAATTTTCTATAGGAAAAATTTCATTGTATTAACTTTTCAATAGGAAAAGTTTCATCGGATGAACTTTTCTATGGGAAAAGGGTCATTGGATGAACTTTTCTATAGTAAAACGTTCATCGGAGGATCTTTTCTATAGGCAAAGGTTCATCGGATGAATTTTCCTATAGGAAAAGGTTCATCGGATGAACATTTCTATAGGAAAAGGTTCATCGGACGAACTCTTCTATGGGAAAAAGTTCATCGGATGAACTTTTCTGTAGGAAAAGTTTCATCGAATGAATTTTCTATTAGAAAAGTTTCATCGGATGAACTTTTCTATAGGAAAAGGTTCATCGGATGAACTTTTGTATAGGAAAAGGTTCATCGGATGAACTTTTTAATAGGAAAAGGTTCATCGTATGAACTTTTTTATAGGAAAATGTTCATCGGATGAACTTTTTTATAGGAAAATGTTCATCGGATGAACTTTTTTATAGGAAAAGGCTAATCGGATGAACTTTTCTATATGAAAAGGTTCATCGGATGAACTTTTCTATAAGAAACGGTTCATCGGATGAAATTTTCTATAGGAAAAGGTTCATCGGACGAACATTTCTGTGGGAAAAGGTTCATCGGCCGAAATTTTCTATAGAAAAAATTTCATAGTATTAACTTTTCAATAGGAAAATGTTCATCGGATGAACTTTTCTATGGGAAAGGGTCATCGGATGAACTTTTCTATAGGAAAAGTTTATCGTATGAATTTTCTATAGGAAAGGTTTTCTAAAGGAAAAGGTTCATCGGATAAACTTTTCTATAGGAAAAGGTTCATCGGATGAACTTTTCTTAAGGAAAAGGTTCATCGGATGAACTTTTCTATAGGAAAAGGTTCATCAGATGAACTTTTCTATAGGAAAAGGTTCATCGGATGAACTTTTCTATAGGAAAAGGTTCATCGGATGAACTTTTCTATAGGAAAAGGTTCATCGGATGAACTTTTCTATAGGAAAAGGTTCATCGGATGAACTTTTCTATAGGAAAAGGTTCATCGGATGAACTTTTCTATAGGAAAAGGTTCATCGGATGAACTTTTCTATAGGAAAAGGTTCATCGGATGAACTTTTCTATAGGAAAAAGTTCATCGGATGAACTTTTCTATAGGAAAAGGTTCATCGGATGAACTTTTCTATAGGAAAAGGTTCATCGGACGAACTTTTCTATAAGGAAAGGTTCAATTGTTGATTTTTTCTACAGGAAAAGGTTCATTGGATGAATTTTTCTATAGGAAGAGGTTCATCGGATGAACTTTTCTATAGCAAAAGGCTCATCGGACGAACATTTCTGTGGGAAAAGGTTCATCGGACGAAACTTCTATAGGAAAAATGTCATTGCATTAACTTTGCAATAGGAAAAGGTTCATTAGATGAACTTTTCTATGGGAAAAGGGTCATCAGATGAAATTCTCTATAGTAAAAAGTTCATCGGATGAATTTTTCTATAGTAGCAAGTTCATCGGAGGACTTTTCAATAGGAAAAGATTCATCGTATGAATTGAATCGCATGAAAAGGTTCATCGGATGAACTTTTTTATGGAAAAATGGTCATCGGATAAACTTCATGGGATAAACTTTTCTATATCAAAAGGTTCAGGGGATGAACTTTTCTGTGGGAAGAGGTTCATCGGATGAACTTTTCTATATGAAAAAGTTCATTGGATGAACTTTTCTATAGGAAAAGGTCCATCGGATGAACTTTTCTATAGGAAAAGGTTCATCGGATGAACTTTTCTATTGGAAAATGTTCATAGGATGAACTTTTCTATAGGAAAAGGTTCATCGGATAAACATTTTTATATGAAAAATTTCATCGCATGAACTTTTCCATAGGAAAAGGTTCATGGGATGAACATTCTTATAGGAAAAGGTTCAATGGGTGAACTTTTCTACAGGAAAAGGTTCATCGGATGAACTTTTCTGTAGGAAAAAGTTCATCGGATGAGCTTTTCTATAGGAAAAAGTTCATCGGATGAGCTTTTCTATAGGAAAAAGTTCATCGGATGAACTTTTCTATAGGAAAAAGTTCATCGGATGAACTTTTCTATAGGAAAAGATTCATGGGATGAACTTTTCTATAGGAAAAGATTCATGGGATGAACTATTCTATAGGCAAAACTGAGAAAACTCTCAGGTATTATGTGTAAAGTGAGAAGATAGCTGGACTTTTTTTAGATTTGCTCTGTTAATCTCCATACCCCTCCAGGGTACTCCAGGAACTTATTGCAGATTTTAACCTGTCTATTGAGCATTGAAGACTTTGTTCAGCTCTTCTAACTGATTCCCAACTGCTCGACTGTAAATACTACCTTCAGCTCGTTTAAAAGACTCTCTTCAGTTCATAAAGATTCCTGACCGTTCTTCTATAAATACAACCTGCGGCTCGTCCATAAAGATTCCCTTCAACTCGTCTATAAAGATTTTCTTTACAATTCCTTAAGATCGTCTCGTTTATAAAAACTCTTATTCTATAAAGACTTGTTCACGTTCGTCTATAAAAACTCCCAACTGCTCGTCTATAAAACTCCCAACTGCCAGTCTATATAGACTCCCACCAGCTCGTCTATAAAAACTCTTATTCCGCTCGTCTATAAAGACTTGTTCACGTTCGTCTATAAAGACTCCCTTCCGCTCGTCAATAAAAACTCCCTACTGGTCGTCTACAAAGTCCTTTCAGCTCCTCGAGAAATAGTCCTTTTAACTCGTCTATAAATTCAACCTACTCTATAAATTTCCCTTTCGATAGTCTACAAAGGCTCCATTCAGCTCGTCTATAAAGCCCCCTTCAGCTCGTCTATAAAGACTCCCTTCGTCAGTAAAAACTTCCTGGCGCTTGTCTATAAAACACCCTTCCGCTCGACTAAGAAGACTACTATCGCTAGAAAAACGCTCTACCACTCTAATATAAAGACTCCTTTAAGCTCGTCTAGAAAGACCCATTTCAACTCGTCTATAAAAACTATTTTCCGCTCAACCATTAAGATTACATAATGATCTCCATAACCTACCGATCGTATATCTAATCTGTCTTTAGATCGTTTATAAAAACTAGCTTCAACTCATCTCTTTCCTCGTCTATTAGTGCTTTCTTTCAATCGTCTACAAAGACTGTCTTTCATTCGCCTGTAGACTCCAAACTTCTCGTCTATGAAGAATTCCGTCTGCTCGTCGCAAAAGTCTAGACTTTGATTCTTTTTTGTGTGTCCGAGGAATGTCTGTGACCTTCTCCGTATAAAAACTTTATATGCTTCTCTTCATCTCTCTAGAAGGACATTAACTCAGTAATTATGTTTATTGCTTAGCAAATATTCTAATTGCTAAAAGATGTTCTAGACAACATCAAATCTCTTTCAAATTCGCAGAATACCAATTGGCCAAATACCTAAGCAAAGACTAAAGCAATAAAAAGCAACAACAATTGAGCACATTTTCACTGAAAAATACCTTTAGAACGCACTTTAATCCTGCAACCTGGTATTTTTCCACAACAACAACACAAGAATTCCATAACACATGCCAAAACAACAGATGGTTTTAGGGATATTTGAATACACCTCCGGAATGGTTTGTTACCTGAATTTTATTACAATGTAACATTTGGTGGCAAGAGAGATGGGGCAAAGAGAGAATCGTTGCTCGCTCTCTCTACCTTTCGAGTCCTTGTTAGACAAACAAATAATATTTTTTCTATTTAAATGAAAGGATATTTGATGTGGTTTCATCAGTTCCAATTGTGTGTTTGTTGCCATCAAGTCAGTCAGCAGTTTTGAAATTGTGAAGAATGTTTGAGAAGTAAAAACAAAATTATATTTTTGTAAATAAGTAAAAAATTTAAAACAAGGTAAGTACCGTCGAGAAAGATATTTTAAAATATTATCAAAATAAAATTTATTTTCAGATTCCAACATGCTGAAATGGGCGGTGAATGGCTCACGCCAATCGTATCTACAAAATGATCACTTACCAAATCGCTCAACCATGGATGTGAGTGGCACTAGTCCATCACGTTTTAATAATTCCTTGGATTATTCAAGACCAAAAATATCCTGGCAGGATAAGGAGAATTGCTGCACATCAACACCCTTACAGCCGAGATCGAGGCATTTTAATAAAAGTCCCCTGTCCCACAGGGATAGTCTGAAAGATTTAAGTAATATTATGCCACCACCATCAAGTGTACCACCTGTAAGGAAGGCTGCCTTTAGAAGTCCAAAGAATTCTTCAAAGTCCCGTTTAAATGCCTCACTTGATATCACCTCTTCACTATCCAGTTTGGATGAAGAAGATGAAAGTCCTGCAGCAAATGGAGTCTTGAGACCAAAACGCCAACGAGCCTTTAAGGCCATGGGTTTGTTAGATATTTCTTTGAAAAAGACAAGATATCTGGCAAAAATAAATATTCTTATAACAGGGGGTAGATTTTAAAACTAAACCAAAAAAATTGAAACTTGACCATAGGTTCCAAGAAACAAACAACAAACTCCTGAAAGGTTAGTAGTGTATAAAGAAGAATAGGGTAGATAAGATTATATTTTAAGATGAAGGATTTTACAAAAATTGAACACATACCCAGACTACAAAACCAAATGACAGTTAGTTACATCATAAAATACCAAATGTAAAAATTAAAAGAAGAATTAGAGAAGAATTCTCATTACAAGTTAAAAACTTCTTAGGAACAGCAAACTTCTATTTTTTCAATTTAAAACCATTGAATCAATACCAGGCCCATCTCTACTATATCGAAATGTATTCAAAAGATTTATATATTTTTCTTTTGGTATTGTAATACAGACCTTCAATTCATAGTTTGACGAAAGATATTTAACAAAATCTTGAAATTTTGAATTGGAGAGACCATTTTTTAATTATTTGAGCAAAGATTTATCGAAAACGTAAATAGTTTGTAAAAAGATTTCAGATTTCTTTGTAGATTAGAATTACGATAAATCAAAATTCTCAGTATTATGGTGTAAATTTGCTGATCCCTTGAGTGTAGGATTGACCGGAATCCTTTTGTATCACATCAATGTCATAGTCAACGAAATTGTTGCATAAGTATAAGTATTCTAAATGCTTCTTTTGTACTAATTAATATAAATATTAGTTTATAAGAATAGGGATTTGTTCTCTCTTGAGAGAAAATGTCGTAAAAATAAAACGAAATAAAAATATAATTGAAATCTTTATTTTTATATTGGTTTTTGGTAGGAGGTAAAAAAAATTATTTCGCAGGGTATTAAAATCGTGTTGTACCAAAAGGCGAATTTTTAGTTATCAGATACAGATACAGTTGTTCAAATTTGAAAATGAATGTTCTTCAGGGGAATATAAATAAATATTTTTCCAACTGATAACACTATTACATATTTCCATTAAATTCTATGATATAGTGTTTGTGTCATAAGGCTTTTATTTGAGGCGTTCAGAGCACACTTCGACTAACTCCATAAAACAAAAAGTTGAGAAAATCAATGATGAAGTGTATATTGTTTTTTAAAATTCCCCTGATAATATGGATTCAAATATATAATGTAGAATGCATAATAGCAGGAATAGCTTTCATCTAACGGTATATAAAATAAAACAAGTAAGAACGGCGTTAAGTTCGGCCGGGCCGAACTTGTTATACCCTCCACCACCAGTTGTATTGAAGTAAAATGGAATAATTTGTTTCCTTTCGTGTATGAAGAAGACTTAATACTAAATTTCAGCAATTTCGGTAAAACAATGTGAGGCACCATTCTATGGGGGCTATTTCAAAACGTCGATCTATACCGACAAATTTCTTACGGAAAGTTTTTAGACTCAAAGAAGATAAATACCAAATTTTCTATATTTCGGTATGAGAATGTGCCTAAAACTTAAAAAATACCGAAAATCAAGAAGTACGCTTCTATGGGGATATAGGAAGACGTGGGCCTATACTGATAATACTCTTCTGGAATATTTTATTACTCTTGGAAGACGAAATAACGAATTTCAGCCATTTTGGTTGGATATTGACGTCGCAGTCTTCAGTATTACGAAAATCGGGAGGTACCGTTCTATGGGGGCTATATCGAAACGTGGACCTATACCGACGAATTTTAGTCAGAAATAGGGCAATATGAAAGAGTGGACCTGTACAGACATATTTCTGGGGAACAGTTTTATATCACATTGAAGACTAAATACCAAATTTCAGCCATTTTGGTGGAATATTGAAGACACAACCTTCAAAACACGAAAAATCGGGAGGTACCTTTCCATGGGGGCTATATAAAGGCGTGAACCTATACCGACAAATTTAAAGGGGAAGTTTGAGTACCTCCAACGAAGTCTAAATACCAAATTTCAGCCATTTCGGTGGTATATTGAGGCCACAACGTTCAAAATACCGAAAATCGGGAGGTACCGTCCTATGGGGGCTATATGAAGACATGGACCGATACCCACAAAATTCTGGGAGAAAGTTTTGTACCCCTAAAGAAGACTACGTGCCAAATTTCAGCCATTTTGGTAGGATAATGAAGCTAAAACCTTCAAAATACCGAAAATCGGGAGGTACCGTTTTATGGGGGCTATATGAAGGTGTGGACCGATATCAACAAAATTCTAGGGGAAAGTTTTATACCCCTAAAGAAGACTACGTACCAAATTTCAGCCATTTCGCTGTGATAATGAAGCGAAAACCTTCAAAATACCGAAAAACGGGAGGTACCGTTCTATGGGGGCTATATGACGGTATGGACCGACACCGACCAAATTCTGGGAGAAAGTTTTGTACCCCTAAAGAAGACTACGTACCAAATTTCAGCCATTTTGGTAGGATAATGAAGCTAAAACCTTCAAAATACCGAAAATCGGGAGGTACCGTTCTATGGGGGCTATATGAAGGTGTGGACCGACACCGACAAAATTCTAGGGGAACGTTGTATACCCCTACAGAAGACTACGTACCAAATTTCAGCCATTTCGGTGTGATAATGAAGCGAAAACCTTCAAAATACCGAAAAACGGGAGGTACCGTTTTATGGGGGCTATATGAAGGTATGGACCGACACCAACAAAATTCTGGGAGAAAGTTTTGTACCCCTAAAGAAGACTACGTACCAAATTTCAGCCATTTCGGTGTGATAATGAAGCTAAAACCTTAAAAATACCGAAAATCGGGAGGTACCGTTCTATGGGGGCTATATCAAAACGTGGACCGATATATCCCATTTTCAATACCAACCATCCTGCAAGTAATAGCAACCTCTGTACCAAATTTTGACTCTCTATCTTTAAAATTGCGAGCTGTATCTTGATTTCAACAGACAGACAGACGGACGGACGGACAGACGGACATGGTCAAATCGACATAGAATTTTATGCTGATCAATAATATATATACTTTATAGGGTCTCCGACGAATATTTCGATGTGTTACAAACGGAATGACAAATTTAATTATACCCTCCATATGGTGGAGGGTATAAAAATAGTCAACAAACAATCGTTAGTAATGTTGTGGTAATGGTGGAGTTAATCGAAGTGTGCACTGAAAAAAGTAATAAAGTTACGCCTTGAAATTTTTTTAATTTTTTAGTAACGAAAAACTTAGTTTTATACACATATATTCAGGTTTTACATAAAAATTAATGTCGGCAGTTCGGTTATAAAACAATATTTGTAATTAATTCATGTTAGCTTTATGTTAGCGACATTCTTCACGGCTAGGTTTACGACGTTTCCGACGTATGTAATATACATCAAAAATGTATGTCATGTACGTCATAATTTCCTAAAGGCCATCTATGGTTTCAACAAAAGCCGAAAGAGCATTGAATGTAAAAATGTACACGTTGCGAGCAGAGCTACATTTGAATGTGGAGTTAATCGAAGTGTGCACTGAAAAAAATTGCATATTATTCAGTGGTCAAAAAACACTTGTTATTTAAAGGTGCTCATCTTTATTATTCGGGAAAGATATTATAATCATAAATAGATATGGCTATATCAAAGGCTTTGACACTAAAATCTCAAATTTTTCAAAAAGTGGAGTTAGTCGAAGTGTGCACTGAGCGGCTCATTTTAAGGTTACATCTGGTATCCAGTTTGTGTCTTAAGTCTTTAATCATAATATGCCTTCGTGCTACAAGTTTGTATCTTAAGTCATTCATTTAAATACGAGTACATCTATCTCTCTGTCAATTTTATGAGTTTCTCTCACAAAATGTTTGTGTTTTAATTCTTTTGATCTTAGAAACGTTCTTACATCAGTTTGTGTCTTAAGTCATTTAATTACACTGTGCGACAACAAAAAATGACAAAGAAAATTGAGTAGAATATGAAAGTAGAGCTAAAAATATGAGACACGTGTATCGGCGTTTTTAAAGTTTACATCGAAAAGTAACCAAAGGAAGCGGGGCAAGTTCCGCCCATTTTCCATTTTTTTTTTTCGAAATATTCGAGTTAAGATATTATGGAATCCTTGCATTTTAGGTATATAGTGTCTTTGGCAACATTACAGAGGAGGATGTGGGTTTAGGGTTAAAGTCGGACTTCATCTGAATTTATTCAAAATATTTCTTTTTTTTGTTAGATTTTGTTATTTTTTGATCCAGCATGGAATTATGTAAAACAAGTAAAAAAGTATCAGTCGGCTTTGCCGACAGAGATATACCCTCAGCCTGTGCAAATTGAAACACTTTTTTCACAAAAAAACTTATGTATTTAGGGGCTTTCAAAATTTTGGTTGTATGAACCGACAAAAATTTTGATTAGGATAAAAGTTCAAAAAAGTTACTTAAAGGAATGATGATCTATATCTGGTAGATATTATGAGAATGTGTAAAATATGGACCAAATCGGTCACTCCCATCAAGAGTTATCGTGCGCACAATTTTTCCGAACATTTTTGAACTTTTGTGGGGTAGGTACCTGCAGGAGTGGACCGAAATGGGTTATCTACGAACATAAACTAAGTTTGGAAACAATATTACGAATGCCAAATTTTGGCCGGAACTGGCATATCCGTTCGAGAATTATCTTGCGCTTCCACCGAAAAACATGGTGTCATAGGGTTTGTTTTTCAACTTTCAGGCTATTTTTTCAGAAAGTATGGACTTGCCCCTGAGGAAACTTGTACCTTCGTATAGGGGACAATGAATACAAGATGTTACAACAAAAACCAAGGCGATTCGAGAGCAGGTCCTAAACTGAACTTTTCCGAAATTTTGTGTGGGAGGTACTCGACGGAGTTTACCGATTGAGTCCATATTGGAACCTCATCTAAGTCTGGTAGAAATTCCATAATGTGCAAAGTATGGACCAAATCGGTAAGAGTTATCGTACGCACAAATTTTCCGAACATTTTCGAACTTTTGTGGGGGAGGTACCGGAAGGAGTGAACCGATATAATCCATCTTTGAACTTGAACTAAGTTTGGACAAAATATTACGAAAGCCAAATTTTGGACCGAATCGGCAGATCTGTTCGAGAGTTATCTTGCGCTCCAACCACTACACACGGTGTCATAAGGGTTTTTTGTAACTTTCAGGCTATTTTCTCAGGAAGTATAGACTTGCCCCTAATGAAACTTACAGTGTCGTATAGAGGACAGCGAATACAACTTGCGTAAACAAAAATCAAAGCGATTCGAGACCAGGTCCTAAACTGAACTTTTCCGAAATTTTGTGTGGGAGATACCCGAAGGAGTGGACCAATTGAGTCCATATTAGAACTTCATCTAAGTTTGGTAGAAAGTACACGATGTGCAAAGTATGGACCAAATCGGTTATTCCCTTCAAGAGTTATCGTGCGCACAAGTTTTGCGACAATTTTTGAACATTTGTGGGGGAGGTACCTGAGGGAGTGGACCTATATGACCCATCTTCGAACTTAAATCGAATCTGGACAAAATATTTCGATACCCAAAATTTGAACCGAATCGATTGATCCGTTCCAGAGTTATCGTGCGCACCAGACTGCAGACAGACAGACGGACGGACATTGCTAGATATACTCAAAATTGTCTGAAACGGATATCGTACAAACATACTTGGGGTCTAAAACCATTATTTCGATGAGGCACATTTTTGGTCGTATCAAAGTGTAAATACCCTCTTTAGCCTAAAGGCTGAGGGTATAATTAACAGTCCAAAATGAAAGCAAATAATTTCAACTTAAAATATACAAATTTGTAATCTAATTTTCTTAAGGAAATAGTATACGTAGATATATGGTTTATTCTGAAACTCATAATGAAATTTTGTATAGAATTTTTCTTCTTTTGACTCTTTTCAGCTAGAACCAAGTTTCATATTACTTTCATGTATCGTCTCGAAAAAAGAACCAAAAAATTTTCATAAAAAAATTGGGAAATATTTTAATGTATTTTCAGAAAAATTGCTACTGATATTTTCATGACATATAATGTAAATAGACATTTCATTTCTTTAGTGACCCATAGTGAAATCTTACGAAGAATATTTTTGTCTTTGACGTCATCTCTTTAAAATTATGTTTTGTGGGACAATTTTGAATAAACTCAGATGAAGTCCGACTTTAACCCTAAAACGTGTTTTTCATTTTTAGAGATTCCTGGCGATTGGATAAGATGGCGAACAATTTTGTAGACTATTTGGATTTGATATGATCACATTTTAAAGGAGTTTTTGAAAGATTTTCGGGAAAAAAGGACCAAAAAGACCCCTTTGATGAACCGCATGAAAGTCAAAATTAAAAAATATATATATTCCCCACATCCTCCTCTGTAGATTTGCCAAAGACACTATATACCTAAATTGTAAGGATTCCAATATATCTTAACTCGAATATTGCGAAAAAACTAGAAATGGGCGGAACTTACCCCGCCTAGTTTGGTTACTTTCCGATGTAAACTTAAAATACGCCGATACACGTGTCTCATATTTTTAGCTCTACTTTCATAATCTACTCAGTTTTCCTTGTTATTTTTTTGTAATCGTCAAACAAATGTCGAAAAAACAGTTCTACCATTTTTTACCTGAACAAACTTGTATGGTAGCCTGTGGTAGAAGCCATTTTTGTTCTCTCTCTCTCTTAAAAATTGCTACCAATTTTACGACTTTTCGGGGTTAAGGAACGCTTTGCAGGTTAAATATGGTAAAAATGGCAACCACAGGCAAATAAAGGAACACAACATACTTCTCGTATAAAGTTTGTGTCTTAAGTCTTTTATTATAATATGCCTTCGTGTTTGTATCATAAGTCTTTTGTTCATATAACTACGTTATTAACTACGTTCCGTTGAGATTGTTTCTTGTTGGTTATCGCTCACAGCCTGTGTAGATGCTAATACGTTGCGAGCATCAACAAATTTACGCTCATTGAGAGCACAAGGGAGACCCAAAAATTTCTCTGCCTTACTCTGTCATAGACAGCGTTACTCAAAATATGTTGTGCATTAGCATCTCTGAGAGAGTCTTTGTTTTTCTATATCACGGCAGATAAGCATATAACTGTTGTTGGAAAAAAGGCACACATGCTTTCAGTGAGAGTTTCTCTCTCCCCACACACACTATTTAACTAAGTGACAAATCATGCACTCACACAATAACAGCATTCTAAAGCAGTGTGAGGCGTTGAGAGTGTCGTGAGCGTAAATTTACTCTCGCTCACCACCAGTTAGAGTCTACACAAGTTGTGAGCGAGAGTAACTTTACGCTCACGAAACTCACAATGCCTCACATTGTTCTAAGGCAGCATCAGGCAACCCATACCAACGCACATTGTGTTGTTTGCATTAGTATTGGAGACATAACACACTCAATAGACTGCTCAGTCATTTCGCTATGTGGACGCATACACAAAAAACAAAACAAGCGACACAGAACCTTCTTCATTGACTGCTCGACTGAGACTAAATTGTTTTGTTCTCTCCACATGTTGTATACGTGAATTAATGTACGCTCCAAAAGTGCGTGCGTGCACCCCTTGCCTGATGCTGTTCTAAAGCAGGTATCGGCACCAATACAAATGCATTGTTTGCGGCCTCACGCATACGACTCTCTCTCGCTCTCTCCACAAACAGCGTGTGCGTTAATGCATTGCTAAAATTAAAAATCATTGAAACAACCGACAACAGAACCTTCTTCTTTGACTTCTGAACGAAGACTGAGAGGTGGTTGTTCTGTTGTTATTCTCATCAAGGGCACGTGTGCCCCTTTTTGCCGAACATTGTTCTAAAGTATACAAAAGAAAATGTGGTGCTGATACAAAAGTTAGTACTTGTGGTCATGATCATAACGGTAATCTATACATCTCGCGATATTGAGGCCTTAATTCCAAAAAAGCCTACCAATAATTCGTTTTAATTAGGGAATACAGTGCTGCTCAAAACATTTGCAGCTGGAATGACTAGTTCATATTTTATGTAGTTCTGAGGTAGTTTGTGGATTTGAAATGCAAATATTTAAGTAGATTGATTGTTTATGGGATCCTTTTTAAAGATTTAAAAATTAATTTGCAAAAAAATGCACTTTTTTTACAAAAAATTTACAAAGCAATGCTCGAACCCACTTTTGGTTCTGCTCAAAACATTTGAAATTGAGAAAATTTGATTCAAAATCTGAAGAAATTATTTTTGTTTTGATAATATATTGTGAATTAAACATTTTATTTATTATCTGGAGACATCGTAAAGTAAACAAGTTAACTAAATAAATTAATATATCCTTTGGAATCCTGTGCTCTAAGGATAATTGTTAAATACCAAGGTTTTATTCGATATTTAATAGCCTAGAGTCCAGATTAGAGTCCCGGGACCTCCTATATGAATATAGATTACTTGAGTTGATCAGGTCCGATAAGAACTTAAGCATATTTGCAAAAAATTACTAGTTTTACGTGGTTATATATACGTTTGGAAGTGGTATTATGTCAAAACATCCTGTTATACGAAACTTCTGGAGTGTAAATGGTGCGATTTTGACATGCTATCTGTCCGGTTAGTTCTTGGATCTGTTAAATACCTCGACCTCATGTATCCTGTACCATTTCTGTCCATAAAAATACCTCCAGGGCAATATAAAACACCTTCTACATTTTGGGTCAACTTGTTCGTATAATGGGACAAATTTTATTGCCCTTCGTTCAGGCGATCAATAAAATTTTTCAAGTCATATAACTTAAATATTGATTTAAATTGAAGAGAAGTACTCGGTTTCACTACTCCAAAAACATAACCACACATTTTTTGCATAATTTCTATGAAGAATTCCATTTTTCCTGGAAATTCCCAAAATTTGCCTATTTTGGTATACCGGTATCCTTGGTATGTATCGGAGTTGTTTGTATAGATTTATTGGTGTCAAGTCTTTTTTAACATCTGTTGATGACCTCCGAGAGATCTGCTTAATAATTCGTATAATTATTTGATCATCCCCTGCAGTAGATGTTGTTGTCCTCGCATGTCCTTCCCATCTTATGGCGTTTTTCTTCTTTTTACGCGGTATCCAGATCTGTTTTAGATATTGTGATGTTCATATGTTTATTTTTGGACCTCATTGGATCCACAATTTTCAAAAATTACCATTTTTTAGCAAAGCTTTGATAAAAATTTCTGATCATAATTTAAGTTTTTCTTAAAAAATTAGACATGTCTTGTTTTCGGCATGCTTGTCTATCAGAAGTAAACATATGTGGGATAAAATGTACTCCTCATGAAAGCTTTTTGTGACTTTTTTCTGATTAAAAAGCAATTTGATGCCAATCAATACAAAAAAACTCGTCAAAAATAAACTAATAGATATTCGTAACACGGAGTTGCAAATGTTTTGAGCAGGCAAAAACATGTGTTCCTCCGATATTTAACACATTTTTGAAACAAAAGTGTTCATAACTGAATAATCCTTTTTAAATCTTGAAAATATGGTCAATAAAAAATCAAATAACAAAAACAAACATATTTCAAAACTCAAAATGTGCCTAAAAATAGACTGAATGTGATATAGGCATCTGAGTTGCAAATGTGTTGAGCAGCACTGTATGTCACCTACTTCTTAAAAATGTGTCTAGTTCAGAGTACCGAGAGTCAAAAAATGGGGGGAGGTGGTAGTGTGTGTTGGGTGCAATTTTTTTGGTGTGGGTGTTACAAATTTATTTGGGGGTGGGGTACGTTTTTGTTTGGTTGTGTGGAGTACAGTTTTGAATATTTTATCGCAAGTATTTCTTTTACAACGGTGTAGTTGTACGTTTCAAAAAATTTAGAGTCGATTTAGCCTTGGGCTTTAATTTTCAGTTATCTGGTTTTGATTCCTCAGTATCCATATTCAAAGATTCTACACCCTGAACTGGCTGCGTCCATAAAGAATCAGGAGACACCTGAGTGGGTTTGGCTGGGCAGAAAAAGCATAGCATGTGTTGGATATCGTGCCATAATACGAGGCCCTGACAGATGGCGTTCTTAAATTGCGATGGTTGCAACATTGTTCCCTGGACCGCGGCGACCATGATTTTCTTTCGACAAATCTTTATTATATAAAAGAGCTTAGTGATGAGTGAGTGACTGACTGACATATCATCGGCCAGACGATACCGCTGAAGCTAGAAAGTTGACATTTTTACTGTGGGTTGCTGTTGGTGTGTAGGGGTGAGATAAGGCTTGGTTTTTGGAAATTCGTCCTAGAAGTGTACGAAAAGTACTACAAGTTACTAAATTTTGGTACCAATTGTATATTTTGAGCGGATATAGCTACAATCTTCAAGTTTGGTATGGGAATCAAGGTTGGGAAGTGGTGTCGATATAAGGAAATGATTTTGGAAGTTCATACTTATGTGTACGAGAAGTACTAAATGGTGCTAAATTTGGTACAATTTGAATTTGGGTGAAAGGATAGAGCTGAATACCTGAAATTTGGAATTCAGATTACCGTTGAAGTGTACGATTGAGATATGAGGGTAGTTGTGGAAATTCATACTTATGTGTACGAAAATTAATAAATGTTACCAAATTTGGTACAATTTGGAAACCTGGAAACCTGAAATTCGGAATTAAGAATTACTGATGGAGTGAAGGTTTGAGGTAGTTTTGGAAATTCGTACTTATGGGTACGAAAAGTAGTAAACGGTACTAAATTTGGTACAAATTGGATTTGGTTGAACGTATAGAGCTGGAATCCTGAAATTTGGAGTTTAATTGAGTTTGGAGTGTAGGATTGAGGTAGTTTTGGAAATTCGTACTTATGTGTACGAAAAGTACTAAATGGTACTTAATTTAGTAACATTTGGATTTGGGTGAACGGATAGACCTGGAAACCTGAAATTTGGAATTAAGATTACTGATGGAGTGAAGGATTTACCTGGTAACCTGAAACTTAGAACTAAGATTACTGATGGAGTGAAGAATTGAGGTAGTTTTGGAAATTCATACTTATGGGTACGGAAAGTACAAAATTTGCTACAATTTGAATTTGGGTGCACAGAATCCTGAAATTTGGAATTTACGTTTGGAGTCTATGATTGAGGTAGCTTTGGAAATTCGTACTTATGGGTACGGAAAGTTCTAAATGGTACTAAATTTTGTACAATTTAAATGTAGGTGAACTGATAGAGCTGGAATTCTAAAATTTTGATTTAAGATTACTAATAGGGTGTAGATTTGAGCAAGTTTTGGAAATTCGTACTTAGGTCCATGTGGTATAGCTCCCATAGAAATGTAGTTTACGATTTTCCTATTTTGAGAATTTTGCTACATTCTTTCACCGAACTACCTGTAATTTGGCATTTGAGATGCCCAGTGGGTCACTAAACTTCTAAAATCTAAAATTTCGGCCCGGTCGAACTGAACTATTTTTTTACTTGTTTTTTACTTGTATCGCTTCACTATTTCCCTCGTAAAAAATAATTCTTAAATTTTTGATATATTAAAGTACAGTTTCAGTGCAAGCATTTTAATTTTTACTGAACTACCATAAATAATGTTTTTGTTCCATTAACTAACTCTAACATTAAAGAGTCATAAAGATGCTATCAGTAAAGCATAGCAATGACACAAAGTTTAAACACGTGGCCACCACCACGCCTAGCATTATCGTTGATACTTACCTCCCCTTTAAGCAGTGGCAAATTTCATGAACTTGTCATTGCCACCAACGCGTTCTCAACAGCAATACCACCGACAAAGTAGGCATTTGCATACAAGGACACTAGAACACACATGTGGTGGCATGTGGTAGGTAGCTAGGTTAGGGAGTTAAAGGACATTTGTGGTTTTCCGGCCAAATGTCACACAGAGTTTATGTAAATTTTGTTTTATTGCCTCTATGTTTCATGGGTTTTTGAGGTTTGAGGTATACGCCCAACATAGAATACGGCGGCTGATTTTAATTAACTGATATCAAAACCAAATGCAGTGGCAAACATAAATGAAAGGACCTTAGCACGCTTAAACGAACATGTAATGTTTTTTTTTGCAAAAATATTGTAACCGGAAATGACAAGTTGTAAGGATAAAAATTCGTCACATCAACGAATTGAGTAGGTTTTTTTAGAAATTCCATTTTTTATAAATGATGTTAAAATGCTTTCCACCAACAACCAAAGGTTTTGATAAATGATTTTTGGATGTCATTGTCCTGCTTGTATCTTGTGTCATTATCAAGTATGTGTCCTTTTGTTTGTTTGTTTGGAAAGGGGGAGTTTTGTTTAATGTTGAAATAACATTTAGGCAAGTCAATGCAAGTTCATGGTGGCTTAATTGATTTTCGTCTTTATAATGTCCGAGAAGTGTGCAGAGTTTTTTTTTGTTTCTCAAAATGTTTTCAAAAGGACATTTAATGTCCTGTAATTATGTTTTTTTTTTTACAAATGCTAAATGATAAGTTTTTTTCTGTTGGCGAGCTGGACATGACGACAGGACATGTTCTATGATTAATGATATTTACTTTTGAGTGTCCCTTTGATGGGTAAGTTTAATTGATAAAAAATGGGAGATTTAGAGCTTCAATTGGAACTAATGTGTATAAATGGAATTATTAATGTTTCTAATGTGGACATTGTAGGACAATGGGCTACAAAAAAAATGAACTTTCCCAGAAGTTCTTCAGTACACAAAATATGACCTCATCGAAATGAAATGTGCCTCGCACTTTTCCAGAACATATCTGCTGGGGACGAAGCATTACTACGTTAAAGAGAAAGTTCATATATAAAACGATTCGTTATAGAGAAATTTGACTTTTTTATTTATTTGAAAATTTTGCCTATTAGGGCGAAGATCATTTTTATAGGGTATACAAATGATCTTCGTCCTAATAGGCAAAATTTTCAAATAAATAAAAAAACAGTCAAATCACTATAACACTATGCAACATTGAAAATACAAACAACTTCTAGTATGAATTTTTTGAAAGTACATATTTAGACTACAAAAACTCTAGTTGGGTTTTGTTCTGTCAGATCCAGTTCGGATTTTATGGCCCCATCTTAACATGGTTAAATATTGAGTTTTTAAAGAAATTCGGGGCTATATCTCTGAAACCAATGCGAATCTTCTTCTGACCTCTGAAGCAAATTTGTAGATAAGGACTAGGGTTTCTTGTCGTTTGGGTCTGTACTTTCAAAAAATCCTCAGTTGGAATTGTTTGCACAAGATCCCCTTAAAAATGTTGCGCAGTGTAATATGCAGGGTATAATTAAATTTGTCATTCCGTTTGTAACACATCGAAATATTCATCGGAGACCCTATAAATTATATGTATTCTTGATCAGGGTTAAATTCTATATTCTATAAATTCTATAAATTCAATATAACCATGTCCGTCCGTTGAAATTAAGATACACTGAAAAAAAAATCGGTGATAAAAAAAGTATCATATTGACGAAATTCGATCAAATTATTTGACACAATAAATTTTTAATATTGACTAAAATGTTTATCAATTTTTTTATATGGAACTGATAAAACATTTCAAATATTGACATATGTATCAAGCAAAATGTGGAATATTTTGATAAATATTTTTGTAATATTTGACTATTTGTATTTTTTTCTTTTTAATCAAATAATTTTAATGAATTTTGTCAATATGACAATTTTTTTATCGCCGGAATATCGATAAATTTTTGATTCAATCTTTGAATTTTATTATCAAATGGCTAAAATTTTTTTCTGTGTACAGCTCCCAAATTTTAAGATAGCGCTATGTAATTTGGTATAGAAGTTTCTATTACTCCTAGGATATTTGGTATTGCAAATGGGCTATATCGGTCCACGCTTTGATATAGCCCCCATAGATCGGTACCACCCGATTTTCGGTATTTTGAAAGTTTTAGCTTCATTATCACACCGAAATGGCTGAAATTTGGTACTTAGTCTTCGTTGTGGGTATAAAACGTTCCCTCAGAATTTTGTTGGTATGAGTCCACGCTTTCATATAGCCCCCATAGAACGGTACCTTCATATTTTCGGTATTTTGAAGGTTATGGCCACACTAATCCATTAAAATAGCTGAAATTTGGTATTTAGACTTCATTAGGGGTACGAAACTTTCTCCCAGAAACTTTTGGGTACAGGTCCATTCCTGAAAGAAAGGGTGCTTCTATAGTCCATTCCTGAAAGAAAGGGTGCTTCTATAGTCCATTCCTGAAAGAAAGGGTGCTTCAATTGTCCATTCCTGAAAGAAAGGGTGCTTCTATAGTCCATTCCTGAAAGAAAGGGTGCTTCAATTGTCCATTCCTGAAAGAAAGGGTGCTTCTATAGTCCATTCCTGAAAGAAAGGGTGCTTCTATAGTCCATTCCTGAAAGAAAGGGTGCTTCTATAGTCCATTCCTGAAAGAAAGGGTGCTTCTATAGTCCATTCCTGAAAGAAAGGGTGCTTCTATAGTCCATTCCTGAAAGAAAGGGTGCTTCTATAGTCCATTCCTGAAAGAAAGGGTGCTTCAATTGTCCATTCCTGAAAGAAAGGGTGCTTCTATAGTCCATTCCTGAAAGAAAGGGTGCTTCTATAGTCCATTCCTGAAAGAAAGGGTGCTTCTATAGTCCATTCCTGAAAGAAAGGGTGCTTCTATAGTCCATTCCTGAAAGAAAGGGTGCTTCTATAGTCCATTCCTGAAAGAAAGGGTGCTTCTATAGTCCATTCCTGAAAGAAAGGGTGCTTCTATAGTCCATTCCTGAAAGAAAGGGTGCTTCAATAGTCCATTCCTGAAAGAAAGGGTGCTTCTATAGTCCATTCCTGAAAGAAAGGGTGCTTTTATAGTCCATTCCTGAAAGAAAGGGTGCTTCTATAGTCCATTCCTGAAAGAAAGGGTGCTTCTATAGTCCATTCCTGAAAGAAAGGGTGCTTCTATAGTCCATTCCTGAAAGAAAGGGTGCTCCTATAGTCCATTCCTGAAAGAAAGGGTGCTTCTATAGTCCATTCCTGAAAGAAAGGGTGCTTCTATAGTCCATTCCTGAAAGAAAGGGTGCTTCTATAGTCCATTCCTGAAAGAAAGGGTGCTTCTATAGTCCACTCCTGAAAGAAAGGGTGCTTCTATAGTCCATTCCTGAAAGAAAGGGTGCTTCTATAGTCCATTCCTGAAAGAAAGGGTGCTTCTATAGTCCATTCCTGAAAGAAAGGGTGCTTCTATAGTCCATTCCTGAAAGAAAGGGTGCTTCTATAGTCCATTCCTGAAAGAAAGGGTGCTTCTATAGTCCATTCCTGAAAGAAAGGGTGCTTCTATAGTCCACTCCTGAAAGAAAGGGTGCTTCTATAGTCCATTCCTGAAAGAAAGGGTGCTTCTATAGTCCATTCCTGAAAGAAAGGTTGCTTCTATAGTCCATTTCTGAAAGAAAGGTTGCTTCTATAGTCCATTCCTGAAAGAAAGGGTGCTTCTATAGTCCATTCCTGAAAGAAAGGGTGCTTCAATAGTCCATTCCTGAAAGAAAGGGTGCTTCAATAGTCCATTCCTGAAAGAAAGGGTGCTTCTATAGTCCATTCCTGAAAGAAAGGGTGCTTCTATAGTCCATTCCTGAAAGAAAGGGTGCTTCTATAGTCCATTCATGAAAGAAAGGGTGCTTCTATAGTCCATTCCTGAAAGAAAGGGTGCTTCTATAGTCCACTCCTGAAAGAGAGGGTGCTTCTATAGTCCACTCCTGAAAGAGAGGGTGCTTCTATAGTCCATTCCTGAAAGAAAGGGTGCTTCTATAGTCCATTCCTGAAAGAAAGGGTGCTTCTATAGTCCACTCCTGAAAGAGAGGGTGCTTCTATAGTCCATTCCTGAAAGAAAGGGTGCTTCTATAGTCCATTCCTGAAAGAAAGGGTGCTTCTATAGTCCATTCCTGAAAGAAAGGGTGCTTCTATAGTCCATTCCTGAAAGAAAGGGTGTTTCTATAGTCCATTCCTGAAAGAAAGGGTGCTTCTATAGTCCTTTCCTGAAAGAAAGGGTGCTTCTATAGTCCATTCCTGAAAGAAAAGGTGGCTCTATATGGCATTTTACTGGAAATTGTTTTCAATGCGTTTTTAAAAAAATATGCTTACGTGTAACGAACATTAGAGTCGTCCGTAATAAATCGAATTGCAAAGCAACAACATCATATCATGTTGTTTGCTTTAGAGGTCACTTTGTTGCAAAATGTTTGCAGTTAACTTTACAAGCTTTACACAAGACCTTCGAACCTAACATTAAGAAAAGACGGTAACCAAAATGTCACAACGCAGAAGTTAACAACGATCTGATACGTTAACATTTTTCCGAAAACAAAAGAAAACAGTTTTTTCCTTGACAAAAATCAGGAATATCTAATATATAAAAGGCAATGTGTGTATGTTAGTATGTTTGTTTGTTTGTATGTTTGTATGTTCCGAATAGACTCAAAAACGGCTGAATAGATTTTCTTGAAATTTTCAGATAATGTACTGGGAACACCGGTGGTGAAAATAGGCTATATATTTTTTTGAATGGTCGTCGCGGAAGTGAAATATCGCGTTCATCCCAAATTATTCAAAAATGTATTATTTCAGATAATATACCTAATTTTAGTAAGCGTGACTACTAAACCCCTATAAAACTGGCTTCAATATGTGGGATAACGCGGTCAACGCCATATTTTAGAATACAGTATATATAGAAATTCCGAAAAATCGATTGGGAAATCTTATGAAATTTTGTATGTGGAGTTTTTAGGTCTGACAATAGGTCGTAATCTATTTTTTTTATCCCGCTAAGTGTAGTGACCGGTGGTCCTCCCCACAATTTTTTTAAGAAAACAGCGAAATTCAAGATACGTTTTAATATATTGTTTACAAATTGTTTGCAATGCTATGGTAATTACAGTCTTGACCCTGAATGGTCGTCGCGGAAGTGAAAACCGCGGTCATCCCAAAATGTTCAAAAATGTATTATTTCAATTAATTAGAACTGTCGTAAGCTGTAATGTTTACAGATTGTTTTCCCTGAAGGATCGCGGTCACCACAAAGTTTTCAAAAATGTATTAATTCAATTAATATACATAATTTTAGTAAGCGTGACACAAAAATGATATAAACACTAGCTTGAACAAGTGGGATAGCGCGGTCGTGAGCTATTTTAATACGGCTAAGTGTAGTGACCGGAGATTCTCCTTCAAATTTTTTTTTTTTAAATCTGAAGTCCATGATATTTTTGAACGTATTGTTTACAGATTGTTTGCAATACTACTGTAATTACTGTCTTGACCCTGAATGGTCTTCGCGGAAGTGAAATATCGCGAAAAGTGAAATATCGCGGTCATCACAAAATTTGTAAACATTTATTATTTCAGATAATATACATAATATTGTAAGCGTACCTAAAAAACGCTATAAACGCTGAACACTAAACAATAAGTGGGACAGCGCGATCAACTCCACATTTTGGAATACAGAAAAATCCGGATAACTTGAGATGTCACAAGATCGAAATTCCAGAAAGATCCATTGGAAATCAGACAAAGTTATTGATATACAATACAATATCATCATTGGAATCAGAATACCGCGATCGTGTTCGATTTTCGAAAATATTATAATTACGGATAAAATCTCAAAATGTGGGAAGTGAATCTTCATGAGCATTGATTTCAGTCCTTGGAATAGCTAGGTAAAGATACATTTTTTAAATACAGCAAAATATAGAAGTAATTTTTTTATGAATTATATAAATGTTGCCATACATATCCCGAAGGAACATACATTTCGCTGAGGGGTATTTTACCACTATTGCATATAGAGAGCGAAGAAAAAAAGCGTTACGTTCGATCGGCCTAAATGAGGTTAAATCCACCAAAAATAGCGAAAATCAGGCGCCACCGTTCTATGGGAGCTATATCAAAACGAGGACGTATACTGAAAATTCTCTCTGAACTATCGAAAATCGGGAGGTACTGTTTTATGGGAGCTATATCAAAACGTGAACCTATAACTGTTACATACCGAGCGCAAATAAAAAGGCGAGTCTTTCGGTCGATCCGAATATTTATGCTCTCCTCTTTAAAATATATTAAAACCAGATTTCAGCCATTTCGGTGTGATAATGATGTTAAATCCTCAAAAATAGCGAAAATCAGCCGGTACCGTTCTATGGGAGCTATATCAAAACGTGGACCTATACTAACAATTCTCTGCAGTAATAATTACGACCCCAACCGAGACCAACAATCCAATATATAGCAATGTTAATTGACGTGCACCGACCATTATATGTGTGGTCGATTTATGGTGAAGGGTATAATAAAAGCGATTTTATATCTTAAATTTGGGGGATATCATTATATGGAATTTATGTCAAAACATTGATTTATATGATTAAGTTTCTAGAGGGATGTCTAATTATTGGTGTATCAATACTGGATAGATAACTAAAGTTTACACGGAGAACCCAAACAACGGGCCAGCAACGCGGACCGGGTCAGCTAGTTAACAATAAAGGCTTCTTCTGCTTTCATTGAAGAAGAAAAGCCTTTTGTTGGAAAAACAGTTCAATTATCAGCAGCGGCGTATCTAATGTTTATGGCCATTCCGAAATTTCCACGCTTTTCCGGAGGCCAACGGAGAAAAATATTTTGATATCATTTGCATTTCTCCATTGTGACACTTTTCATTCTTTTGTCATTGTGACAAACAAAGCAGCAACAGTGGCCTTTTGTATCTGACCAATGGTCATATCCCATTAGACCAAGGGTCACTTCTAGTATGTGTGTGTTCGTGTGAACTTAAATCTATTTCAAATTAATGTATGATCCCGAGGGATATTTATCCTTTTTGTTGTAATGAGCATCATAAATTACATGGACATCATCAGTGATGTTTATGAAAAGAGGAAGAACATTTTATGATGAATGTGTGGAATGTAGGGAAAGGCTTCCTGGTAGGTGCCAAATTATAGATCATTTTTATGTCATGTTTATTATTATTCCGGAAACTCATTAATTTCATAATGAGGGAATTTCCCCATCGTGGAAATCATGGAAATCTTTAATCGGAACGCTCAATAATGTCATATCGAGGAGGAAATTTTGAAAAATAAGACCATTCATATAACATTCATTTGGTATTTGGTCCTCATTTGAGGTATAAAACTTTCCCTAAGAAATTTGTCGGTATAGGTCCACGCCTTCATATAGCCCCCATAGGACGGTACCTCCCGATTTTTGGTATTTTGAGGGTTGTGGCCACAACAACCCACAAATGGTTGAAATTTGGTATTTAGTCTACGTTGGAAGTAAAAACCCTTTCCGACTGAATTTCGTCGGAATAGGTCCACGTTTCGATGTAGCCCCCATAGAACGGTACCTCCCGATTTTCGCAATTGTGAAAGCTGTGATGTCAATATCCCACCGAAAATTACTGAAATTTGTTATTTTGTCTTTCATAAGGTCATATATCTCCTTCCTATCTCTCCCACAGAAGCGTGGTTCTTGATTTACGGTATTTTTTAGGTTTTAACCACATGATCTTACTGAAATATCGGAAATGTGGTATTTAGTCTTTTTTGAGTCTAAAAACTGTACGCCCCCATAGAACGGTACCTCCCCACTCATGGTGGGAGGTATAACAAGTTCAGTCCGGCCGAACTTAAAGCCGTTCTTACTTGTTAATATTAAATTTAATTCATTTCTCGTTGGAGTTGAGCTTAATGACCGATGATTTTTTGCAAGTGAAAAAGGAAAGCCGAAGATTCGAACCCACACAACCACCATTATGTGACATGTTTCGCTTTTGGTAGAGGCTCATCAGACATATCGGCTGTGGAGCGGCTTCGCTATGATCTAACTTTTCCTCTTACAAATGCAATTGGTTTTTTTTACTATGATGGATATTTGTCCATTCATTGTATGGCTTCCATGACAAACGGTTAGCGTAGTCTTTGGAAGTTAGTAGTTTGGCTCTTAACGCAACACTTTTTTCATGTTTATTTTCAAGGACATGGGTTTTTTTTTTGCTTTAGATATTTAAATACAACTTTTTCAATACGGCACTTTCTATAAAAAATCCTTATATAGAAAACTGCCATCTTCTAAAATATTCTATGCCAATATTGATTTTTTTTATTTCCTTGAAAATCTTAAAGATTCTTCCAGGCGCATCCTGTCCAAATATTGCCTATCCCTTCAAATCGTTCAGCGTTTTGCAAAAGGGAAAAATATCTCTAAACATAAATTTTGCACTATATTTAATTAAGAATCCTTTTTCTGTTTGACACTAAGCCTTTATTAAACATCTTTCAAAGTTCTGTCCTGCTGGCTGGGCGAATTGCTTTGGGAAATATTAACAACGGGTGTTATTTGCAAAAAAAAAAACAAACATAAATCCTTTTCAAAATCTATAACACATAAGAAATTAGATCATTGGGTGAGTAAAAGGATCTTATCGGCGAAAGGATCTTGCAAAACTAGCAACAAAGCAGCCAACAAAAAACAATAATTTGATATCTAAAAAACCGCAAAAGGCAATGGTTTAAAGGGGTTGCAATTTTTTTCTTTGGACAATCGCCATCACCACCACCACCAAGTAAACCCACTTGGGTTCTTTGTTTAAAACCAAACAAACTTTGGTTGGTGGTTTATAGTTTGCAAAAAAAAAATGATAAGACACCACAGGGGTATTTTTCTTTCGCTAAGCCCCATACTTTTCTTTGCTACCTAAAAATGTCCGTTGATAATTTTTTCTTTTTACTTTTTATTATCAAACCTTTCTTTTAATTAATTAACAATAATTGTTAAGAAAGCGTAACAGATTTTTTTCTTTGAAAAAGTACTTAAAAAATTCCTTTGTGATTTGCTGTGATTTTTTGATTGGATTTTACATAGCCCTTTTTTCGCTTATTATTATTTTCATGGATAAAAAAAAGAAAATCTTAAGGACATTTAATAAAATTTGATATGGTTTTTAAAAACATGGACATCATACAAATTTTTTGTAAATATTTTCACAGAATTAATACTCCCTTTTTCGAAATGAATGCTGAGAGAGTTGAAAAACAAATTTTAAAGGACATCAAATAAAATTTGATATGGCTTTTAAAAACATGGATACCATATTTTTGAAAAATCTTTATAACTTTTACATTAATTTTATTTTTTGTTTAATATTTTTGAAAATAACGCAGGGGGCAGTTTATTATCTATACATTCAAAATAGGGGGCTATGGAATCTTTCCATTGGATAACAGAGGTATATATGGTAACATGGGGCGCCTTCGCCACGTTTTTGTTCAAAATGTTCTCATACCGACACCGTTAAAGTTTTTTCAAATATTATTTTTGGTACAAATATTAGCGTATCTTGACTATAAGTTTTGATATATAAGTGGTTATAATTTTGTTTTTAAAATATTATTTTTGAGAATTTACAAAATGTCTAAAAAGTGGCGAAGCCTCCCCACCCATGGGGCAGCTTCGCCATCGAAATTTAACATTTTCCAACGGACTCTAAAATTGTAATTTACCATACTTTTTCCTTAAATATCAACATTATGCGAAAAATTAACATGTTTTCTATTGAATAATAAAAAATTATTCTAAAATTCACAAATAGTAACCGATTCTAGCGGTTAATTGAAATAGGTTCCTTGAATTTAGGTACAAAAATCATAATATAACCAAAACAAGATACGTTTATGATACTATTTGATTGTAACTTCACATTATAGTGTGGTATATCCATGGCATAAAGAATTGAAGTTAAACATGACAAATTTCTGACATTAACCCACCACACCCCCATCATGGCGTAGGCGCCCCACCCCCAACATATCTCATAATATGAATATATTGACCTTTGTTATTGTTTTTTTCATGCAAATTATTGGGATTTCTATTCTTCAGTAGTTGTCTTCTAACGGTATAAAATATGGTTTTGATATCACAAAAGGTAAAGAAGATATGACAAAAAACATCTACCCTAATTATTTTTCCCAATACCCTCAAAACACAAAACCGCGTGCGTCTGCTGTCATACTTATGACACAACTGCCAACTTTTGGGAGATGATAGATCTCCATTAAACTCACAATTTTGCCTTTAACGGATTTTTTCTAGCACTTGTATTTTGCGAGAAAATAGGCGATGGCGTACCCGCCCCAGTGGCGAAGGCGCCCCATCTTACCATAAGGGCTATATTTTTGAAAATTTAACATAATTGTTGTTGTATATTATACAAGTTAAATGCTTTTGGATAAAATGAAATATTTTTAGACTTGGCAAAAAATATTGGCCTTAAAAGTTAATTTGCGTGGAAGCTGTAGCTATACTTATGTTAAAAATGGGTTGAAACCAATGTGTGGTTTTTGTTTTATCTCGATTTGTGATTAAACCATGCTTTTTCATGATATTCCTGTCAAAGTAAATGTAGAAGCCAACTAAATAAGCATGATCTCACCAATGTACAACTTTTTAAAATTTGATCTGCTGACATTTGAAGCCAGATTTTAAGTGTTTTTTCAAATTTTCTTCTAATTTCGTTCCGCAAACAGGCAATATCGATTAGTTGTCAATGAGAGTCGTACCTAAAATTTTCTGAGCGACATTTTTGCGGAACATGTCTGAAAACAAGCTGAAAAATGTCATAATGTTTTACTTTTATTGCGGTTCTTGAAATAAAGGACGAAAAGGACATGGAAGGAAGAAATTTAGAAGGTCAAAATGTACTACGAAAAAGATCCTCATTAGATTTGACTGCAGACATGTCATATAAAAAATAGGCCAAAAAAAAACAGCGAACAAAGATATAACGCTAATTTTTGATGGCTTATAGGTTCTCTAGTGAAAAATTCATCACGCCATAATTTAAAAGTTCGACTCACGGCGGATCTGCCCCTTGGGTTCTGTATATACCCCTTAAGGGCTTTCACCTCCAAAAGGAATTTTTCACCCCCCAAAATTTCGGTTCACAGTGTAATTTATATAATACATCAATAATTGTTGGAATTTTTGTAGGATATTTTGAAAGGACTATCAAAGCTATAGAAGGTGTATGGAGAAGCTCACATATATTCAGGAAACCCAATCATAAAATATTGGAAGCATGTATAAAATCGATCCTGCTATACGGCAGTGGTGTGCCTTACACCATCACGCAAAAGCTACAGATATTAAAAAAGTGAGAAAGGCTATAGTCGGGACGATGCTGACTATGTGATACACTACAGCACTACCTATGTGCATAAGCTTTTCACTAGTAAAAATTTATTTTAGGGATTTTAGGGATATAGGTGAAAACCTTACTATCTGGCTTTTATACCAAATGACTTAATGCGAACTGAACCAAAATAATTAATTTTTAATTTTATATTTGACTACTGTCGACATCTACTTGGTACTGATTGAAAGCTTTGCCATTAAAGTAAAAACTTCATAATATCAAAATTGTGATAGCTTAGCGCCTTTTCCAATAACTCTGATATTTTACCATAAATGCCACATTTTGTATTAATTTAAAGCTCAGATGGTTTAGTTTCATTATCAAAATCTCTCCTTTGAATATGTCCAACAGAAGCAGAAATATCAGACATTGAAATAAAATTCCATTAATTGGAAATTGGGATATCCCAGCGCACAGTGTGAAAAATATCGATCTAGCGTGCAGAAAATCAAAAAATTGACTTGAAAGAAACTATGAAACGTTAGTACAGTAGCGAAATAGTGTGTTGACTGTACTTAACGGCATATATAAAATAGTTTTTTTTACAATGTTAACGATAACTTTTTTTAGCTGTAAAATTGCGATAGACGTGTGCGTTCTGTGTATACACTGCCGCTCACTTGAATAGAACCCCCCTGCAAAATTTTATTCAACCTCCATTTTTTCCGAATTATACAAGATATGAAGTTTGTAACTTTTATTATATTTTGCTTCATATGTTTGGAGAAAAATTAATCATTATTTTGCATTCAAATCCAATTTATATAAGAATTATACAAGAAAAACAAAAAAAATCAAAAATTTAAGTAAAAAATTTGGCTCATTTGAATAGAACCCCCCTTTAAAACATGCGAATACAGAAAGATTGTATTAGAATATCGATGCATATTTACTCTATATTGAAAATGAAGTACTTTTAGTACTATTCAGTAAAAGTATGTACATCCCTCCTGCTTAAGAATACACCCGTATATCCTGCTTTGGGAGGATTCTTTAAATAATCATGTGTAATGCCTAACAAAGCTTGCTTTTTTCTGTCAACAAGTTTATTTTTGGAAGCGTACTGTCTCCTAGAGTTGTATATTTTACGCATAAGTCATTCACATACAGTTTAGAGAATATTTACCACTATAGAATATAGTGGCCCCTCCAGGATATCCGCATTTCTTTTCAAATCTTTAAATTTTAATGACTCGAAGTGTACAAATGCTTATAAAATCGTGATGAAATTTCCACTCGGGATATCCGAAAATGTTTTTCAGCACTGGAAATGCTGTTTTAGAACTCCTTTGTAAATTGTCGTGCGCATTTAGGGCATTATATATTCTTTTGGTATAACTCCCATAGAACGATACATCCCGATTTTGGTAATTTTGATGATTTTAGCAGCATTATCCAACCGAAATGTCTGAAATTTGGCATTTGGTCTTTGTTGGTGATACAAAATATTCTTTTAGCCGCATTATCCAACTAAAATAGCTGAAATTTTACATTTTTTTTAATTACTTTTTTATAGTTAACTTTTTAGTAAATAAATTCTTTGACCACTGAGAAGTCCATAACCAAATTACAGTCAATTTAGGCCGAATGTAGATAAAACTTTAAATTGCCTAAAATCGGGTGGTACTGTTATATAGGGGCTACAATTGTAAAATTGGGAACTCCAAATGCCAAGCTACAGCCAATTCGGACTAAAAATGAAGACAAAATCCTCAAAACACCTGAAATCGGGTGGTACCGCTATATGGGGTCTATAGGAACAAATGGACCCATATTGGTTTTGGTTCCATATTCATGTATTGTCGTCCAAATGTGAAAAGTGTGCAAAGTTTCAGTTCGATTGGTCAACTGCTACTGTGTTAAAAATGAGTTACTAGATTTGAACTAAACAGGCAGGAACCAAAGCAAGTTAATACAAGTAAGAACGGCGTTAAGTTCGGTCGGGCCGAACTTGTTATATCCTCCACCACAAGTTGTATTGAAGTAAAATGGAATAATTAGTTTCCTTTCGTGTATGAAGAAGACTTAATACTAAATTTCAACAATTTCGGTAAAACAATGTGAGGCATCGTTCTATGGGGGCTATTTCAAAACGTCGATCTATACCGACAAATTTCTGACGGAAAGTTTTTAGACTCAAAGAAGACTAAATACTAAATTTCCTATATTTTGTAAGAGAATGTGGCTAAAACTTAAAAAATACCGAAAATCAAGAAGTACGCTTCTATGGGGATTTAGGAACACGTAGACCTATACTGATAATACTCTTCTGGAATATTTTATAACTCTTGGAAGACTAAATAACGAATTTCAGCCATTTCGGTGGGAAATTGAGGCACAGAGGGGAAATGTATATTAAAAGTTGATTAAAAGCATCATGTAGTATTTCATCATTGAAATTTGAGTTATTATGAGCTAGATGTACCGCAATTATCTAAGAGTGAAGATGCAAAAACAATTTTGTTTGGCGATTTTTATGAACTTTAATACACAGGAGTACAAATAAAATTAGTAGATTTGGCGATTTTGTTAATGTCAATTTTGTTAATGTCTTTTTTAAATACTTCCATATTTAGATATTTCAATGGTTTCAGGTGATAAAAATTAGATTTTTTCAAAATGACGCAAATATGCGCAAAATATTATGATTGCATCTGATGTTGGGGACTTAAGCGCATAAATCACCAAAAGTAATTATGGTTCGCAAACGTTCGCATCATGCATTTTTTCACTTTTGAAATTTGAGTTTTCATAAAAATTATCATAAAAAATATGAATGAAAGAAGAAACGTACCACCACTATTAAAGAGTGAAGATGCAAAAACAATTTGGAATTTTTACAAGCTTATCTTGTACGGAGAATATACAAAAACAAAAACATTGAAAAATGTAAATTTTCGCGAAAATATTTTTATTTTATTGTTCACCTAAGTTTATAGTATTCGGACATGTACTTTTTTGCTTTCAATATGACTGAGTTCAATCGGCTGCTGCGTTGGATTGGTTAACCGCAGAAAGTTCCGGATGGTCGTATCGAATGGGGAAAAGTGCCAGGTTATTGTTTACCAACCCAGCAAAATTTTATGGAAGTGGTTCCATGAGATGCCATGATTTCACTGGATCTTTTGCATTGGTTCAAATGAAGTCGTGAAAGATCCGATCTTTTCATTAGCATTTAAACCCATGCAAAGGAAGTCGTGAAAGATCCGATCTTTTCATCAGCATTTGAATCATTTGTACAGATCACTACAAAAAAAAAAAAAAAAAAAAAACAGTCGATTTGTACATCCCTATATGTAGCGACATCAAAACAAAAGAGTATACATTTCCAAAAATTTTGTTATAAAATTACAAATTAAATGTAGGTTCACGAACTAGAAATTCTTAAAGGAGTGCTGTTGGAGTCCATGTCGAAATCTGAACTGGTGATGAGAGGATAATAGAAAAGCTTTTGTAAGATGAAAAATCAAATCAAAATCAGTGGCTGAGAGTGGACGAAGTAAACTCTGTTGCGGTGCAGCGGCCGGTGTTTAGACTGCCACAGCTGGGACAGCCGGAAGTCAAGTTTCTCACTTAAATTTACAACCTGTCGCTTGCCAAACACATCGTTCCCGAAGTCTGGAAAATAGGCCAGCTACTGAAGCCCGAAAAGGATGCCAGCAAAGGTGAATCTTACAGGTCGATTTTGTCGCCCGTAGCAAGGACCCTTGTGGCTTTAGTTCTTCCACCATCAGAAATAACTTTCAATAGCATAGGATCCATATGCAGCACAACAACTGCGCTGAAGGCCATCTCCATATTAGCCGAAGACTCACTCAGAGCAAGCTGTGTGATAGAACATTGATAGTGACACTTGATTTAGCAAAGCCCTTTGATATTGTCAAGCACCATCTTGTTTGATGTCATCGAGCAGACTACGCAACGTCCAAGTTTGAAACGTTGGATAATAAATTTTAAGTGTGGATGACAGTAGTACGTAGAATTTAGGATCAAGAAGTCCAAGATCCGTAGAGTGAAGAAAACCTCTTCTGAATTCCAAACGCTGCATACGGCATTGAGATCGTAACGTATGCGAATGATTGTACTATCTTGGCGTCAGGTGCCTTCCCTGACGACATTTGTGAAAGACTAAGCTCCTTTTTGTCTGATCTTACCATTTTTTCCACGCGAGGAATATGCAAATACCAGCCAATAAATCTACGGCCTCTCTGTTCACTACCTGGGCGGCCGAGTTGGGAACAGTAGAGTTGAATGTCATGGTCGATGATAGCAGAATTCAGACCACAGGCCCAGGCAGCCAGGGGGTCTTCATAATCTAGAAAGAGAAGTCTAACGTTACAAGAGAGAACCTCTAGATGAACAAGCCTTTCAACCAGGTTTAAGTAGCATTCACACGAATGCAGTCGCAGATGCAGTAAACAGTTATCGTGTGAATGCGGTCCTTGGAGAACATCCACCATCTATCGCAGCTGAGAAGCGCCAGCTGTCAGGACAAACCAGAGTAGTTTTGGGTCAATACGCTCGGGATGGTGCAGCCGTCAAAATTCCTATAGGGCAAGTACTGATGACACCGTGGAAAACATCTGCCCAGCATACAGCACAGGCCCCCACAACACACTGCTCCTTTTCAATTGCCCTACCAATCCTGCTAAGAAACTAAAGTTTGCAGCTTTGTGGTTACAAACCATATAAATAGCGAAATAGCCACATTCTTACGACTGATAGACCAAGAGTCAGATTAAGCAGAAAAATGAGAATACAAACATATTAACTACTGTTACAACAACGAGAACAAACTGCAAATATAGATGTAAAATTTATGATGATAAATAAATTATAGTTATTTCATTAATTCCTTTAAATTAATAAAATAAAAAAAAATTAAAATCATTTTTCAATACAGCATTTTCCATTTTCCGAACAAGACGTGAAAATTACATGCCAAAGGGTTGGTGAAAATGACATGCCAAAGATTAGCGAAAATGCTATTCTAGGGAATTAATTAAGATGACATGCCAAAGAATTGGTATAGATGCCATGCCAAAGAATTGTTGAAGATGCCATTCCACCGAGTTAGTGGAGATGACATGCTTAAGATCTGAAAATGAATTGCATCTTTTGGGGGTCACCCTCTTGTAAAAAGAATGAGTGAAGATGCTGAAAAAATGACATTCCATTTCACTTGCACCCATTCTTGAATAGCATCTTTGGCATCGAACATTTTGCTGGGAACAGTTTGTTTTTAAAAACGCGATTTTTACATATTGAGTTTCGAGCAACTTTCGGCCTATGTTTCCCGTATGTGTGACGTCACAATCTTCAGTATTACGAAAATCGGAAGGTATCGTTCTAAGGGGGCTATATCGAAACGTGGACCTATACCGACGAATTTTAGTCGGAAATGGGGCAATATGAAAGCGTGGACCTGTACAGACAAATTTCTAGTGAACAGTTTTATATCACATTGAAGACTAAATACCAAATTTATGCCATTTTGGTGGAATATTGAAGCCACAACCTTCAAAATACGGAAAATCGGGAGGTACCTTTCCATGGGGCTATATGAAGGCGTGGACCTATACCGACAAATTTAAAGGGGAAGTTTGAGTACCCCCAACGAAGTCTAAATAACAACGTCCAAAATACCGAAAATCGGGAGGTACAGTTCTATGGGGGCTATATGAAGGCATGGACCGATACCGAAAAAGTTCTGGGGGAAAGTTTTATACCACCAACGTAGACCAAGTACCAAATTTCAGCCATTTCGGTGTGATAATGAAGCTAAAACCTGCAAAATACCGAAAATCGGGAGGTACCGTTCTCCGATACCGACAAAATCCTGGGGAAAAGTTTAATACCCCTAAAGAAGACTACGTACCAAATTTCAGCCATTTTGGTAGGATAATGAAGGTAAAACCTTAAAAATACCGAAAATCGGGAGGTACCGTTCTATGGGGGCTATATCAAAACGTGGACCGATATGTCCCATTTTCAATACCAACCATCCTGCAATTAATAAAAACTTCTGCACCAAATATTGACTCTATATCTTTAAAATTGCGAGCTGCATCTTGATTTCAACAGACAGAGACGGACATGGTTAAATCGACATAGAATTTAATGCTGATCAATAATATATATACTTTATAGGGTCTCCGAAGAATATATCGATGTGTTACAAACGGAATGACAAATTTAATTATACCCTCCATATGGTGGAGGGTATAAAAACACTTTAAAAATACAAATTGACCAAATATATTAATAAATGATGTAAAAATATCAATCTAAAGCTATTCTTATCATATTTATGGATATACATACAATAAAACATCGACTTTTATTTTGTGCACGCTAGATCTGCATTTTTTCCCACTGTGCAGCGTCTTTTTCAACATCAAAAGCATTTCACAAATTTTGGTAAGGCAATTGGGAACATTTTAAAGCTCAGAATGTCGTCATTGTTGAAACGCATCCAACCAAAGCTCAGGAACTCGTCAGTAACGTAATGCTTCTACCTCTCTGTGAGCTCTATTAACCACCAAAGTTTCGTGACGATCCTATCAAAATTGCGACCTGTAGCGTGATTACAAAAAATGGAAAAAAATTGGATGCACCTACTTTGCATCATTGTAAAGATGGCATTCATTGTAAAGATGGCATTTTCTACTTTCATAGTCAGTCTTTGCTTCTGGGAAGTCCCCAAACAAAGCTGTGATATTCTTCATTATAATTAAAATCGCAAAAATTAAAAGTTGGGTTTCATTAGCGACTATTGCGATATATTCGTTGTTTGACCACCTACGACAGCCTACTTTACATCGTTAGAAAGGTGATATTTTCTACTTTCATTGTAAGGTTTTGAATTTGAATGAGAGCCAGAAGCGTGGTCATATTATCAGTATTTTTAGAAGGCAGCAGAGACAGAAAGAATCCTAGATATTTAAAGGCATGAACACAGTCTGAAGTAAGGACATTTTAACAGTATCTACATTTTGGGGTAAATATGAAAGCCAAAAGCATGAATATTTTTAATATTTCAGAAGCAGTAAAGCCGTATTCTTTGATGAATATTTTTGAAGCACCAGTACAGCCAGTCGGAAGAGGATATTTTAAAACACTTTCTAAAGCACCAACAGAAACATTAATGCTTTAAGAATATTAGTTTTGTAGGACAATCGAGACTACAAACCTGAATTTTTAAGGAATCTTTCTTGGAGATATAAAAGTTTTTGCTTGTCCCGTTGTGTTATATCGTGAATTTTTTATGAATATATTTCAAACACTATAATCGTGGATTTAGGGAGGAGTTCGACTGCATTTTCAGAGACAAAATCGTAGATATAATGACTATAATATTATTATAACTATTCATAAGACTTTTGTAGATCGTTGGAAAATCAAAAAGATTTCCAAAAGTATCTGAGCAATAATGGTTGTCATACACAGCCATAGACATTCGGGTTATAAAATAAAAATATGGGTTCGACTTTAACCACAGTTTATACAGTTGGACACTAAGCCCACCTTTATGTTATGTTTGTTGTCAAAACATTATTGTGATTTAAAATACAATGAAACTCAAATCACAATAACATAAAATCTATTATGTTTGTTGTTAAAAGTTATTAACAGAACTCGGAATGGCCGACCTTCTATAGGCCTTGACTTTGACATTCATTTTACCTGTAAGCCTTCTGTATCAATAATCAACAATTATACTAGAAACCTTTCCTTGTCGCACATAGAATATAAGGTGTTACATATTTGTCTATGTAAATTTTCAAATAACTTTGAAACACTAACCCCCTGTTTTTGTAAAAAAAATGATTCTTCTCACATGAATTGTCAAATTTTATAGATCGATTTACTCGCTTTAGCGCAAATGTAGAGGGCTGATTTTTAAACGAGGAATTCTTAGCTATATATGGAACGGGTATACGAAAAATTAGGTATGTATGTATGTCTTCTGGGGGCTAAGCTATAGATGCCTAAATTATTACGAATATAGACGAACGAACAAAAATAAGTTACAAAAACAGGGGGCAAATGTCCTACAAACATTCAATGTAAAGCAGAACAGAAGTGATTAACAACAAACTTCTTGCAACAGTTATTCATGACCCAACACCTACGAATTAGTTTAGATAAAGGATGCGGCAGTTGTATACGTTTAGAAAAATATATGACATTTGTTTCAATTTAAAATATAGAATATTATTTTGAAGATCACCTAAAAACCATTACTGTCACACTTTTTCTTTCATTTATAATCCCATCGTTTCTATTGTTTTTATACTCTTTCAGAATCTATTTTAATATTCTGTGGATGCGTAGTAAATCCTTCTTCGCAAATTTACCCAACCAGATTAAAAATTTGCCATTCATGAATTTCCTTTTGTCTTCTCCATAAGATCTTTTTGGTCGCTTCAAATTTGCAAATGTATGGAAAGTTTTTGAGTTTTTTTAATTATGCAAAATGAGTTATGCATTATTTTAGCTGACTTATTGAGGACAATTTCTAACGCATAACTAAAAGAATTTGACTAAAGAAATATTAAGGTTAGGATATTTAAGAAAACAGAGTTTCCATTTATGATTTTTTTTTCTTTTATGGTATTTTTTTATGATATTCAGACTTAAGCAAAAGGTGTGAGATTAAACTGGCATTATTTTTTATACATCCTTTTACTGCAAAAGTGAAATAAAAAATCCTCAGCTTACTACTTTAATTTAAAAAGAATTATAATTTCCGAAGGCGATAACAGAAATCTTTAGAAATATTTAGTCGTTTTGGGGAAGGTAGCACAAACAGTGGACTAATTTATCCAATACTGCGATAATCCTTCTGACATTTTTTATTAAATATTCACAAGGATTTCTGTAAAAGTCATTCGAACAATATTTATTAAAATTTCACGAAGATGGCTCTGAAAATCTCCGCGATTAGCGCTTATGGCTTTGATCCTTTTGAAAATATTTTACAAAAAATTTCACCAATGACCCTAGATATTAAAGAACAATTTATTGCAAATTACCTTTTATCTACCTGCCACCAAAGAGATCACGTGCCTGCTACATGGGTGGTAAACCTTTTGATGCTTTGCGGCTAAATCTACCAGAAAGAAGGAAGACGATTAGATAGATTTATTTAAGCCAATAGAAGGTTTTTAGAAACTAAAACGATTTTGGGAGACAATTTAAATCTCAAAACGAAGTCCCTTTTTTAACACCTTAGGAACAAATAAGACACACCTGGGTATATGTGATCTAGTCGCACTGTCTGTAGGACTGGTTGTATTGACAAGTAAGCCTATTAAAAGTATTAAGAATTGCAAAATCTCCTTTTTTTCTCCACTTGCCCAATAATGAATGAATTTGGAATACCAAAGAAATAATCTGTAACAATGTCATTAAAAATCAAAGGATTTTTTCTAGCTTGGCTAGCAGTAGAAGGAGGAGGAGTATTAGTATTTATTCAATTTTTTTGCAGTTTAAGACCATCCGGCTTGACAAAACAAAAAATGAGATTTTTATTCAAATTTGCCATGCAATGATTTTGCATGTTTTCGTAAATGAATGTGTGAATGGATAACTTGTTACTTGTCGGAAGGAAATGAATGAAGCTGAGATTAGCCATGGTGTTTAAGAAAATCTCTGGTCTATACAAGTTATGAATGAAGGGATTAACGACCCCGTCCATTCATAAAGGAGTAAAGGAATATTTGAATTAGATTTTTTAGCATATAGTCTATTTTTATTTTATTTTAGTCACTACTAAACTGTACCCGCTAGCAAGATGAACTACTTCGGTATCGATATCTCGTCGATTCTCAAAGTTAGAGTAACTAGCTTCATTTTAGACCCCTAACAGTGCAATCAATTGTAAACTTTTACATGGGGATGGCTTAAGAAGTAACCAATTGACGTTCTATGCATTACCCGTAGATGGTACTGTACTAGTTCAAGTTTATTTAGCCCAGAACTGGTTATAAGCCGTACTACATAGTGCAAACTTGAACCATAGACTAATTAATGTAGAGACAAAGAATGGCTCTCACCATTTTTCTGCGGCGAGACAGATGTCGTTTACGCATGTTTGTGGTTTGAGTGACAGGTACTTGTTTCACTCAAACGAAAACTCCTAAAAATATTAACATTTACCGACTATATGGCTATCAAAAAGAGTGTTATAGTTAATTTCATATGTAAAGTACATTTTAAAGTGGAGAAGTTTGCAAACAAAGACCCTAATTGGTTGAAAAACAAATAAATTGTTTTCGAAGTTGAGTCATTTGACTAGCCCCAGTCTGGCTTGAGTCAGATGACTAGCCCCAAATCGATTCGTGCGACATCTGGTTGAGAATGAAAAATGAGAGCGTTCGTAGTCTTTGCTTAATTAGTCTATGCTTGAACCCTAACAAATGCAAGGGGAACAAATGACACCTTCTTTTCCCCAAATTTATTTGAAAGACGTCAGTAACAAATATTATCTCTCAAATAAAAGCCACCAGAAGACAGGAACTATCGAGCATTCTGGTATATGTCTCTAAATTTATTGAACTAGTATAATACCATCTACGGGTAATGCAGAGAGTGTCAATTGCTTACTTCCTATGACGCATTCATGATAAAGCTTACAGATGATTGTGAGGTGGAACTAGCTACTGCAAACCAGAGAATCGGCGAGTTTCCGATACAGATACTATTATATCTTTCGAGATAGTTTTATTTATGAAGTACATTCAGTGCATGGATTCCCTGATTTTGCAAAACACTTTCTCCCATAGGATAGATGAGATTTGACTTGACTCAAACGATACATAAGCCGAACTAAGAAAGGATTTACATTTAGTAAGGAAAGGATCTACAATTTAGAATATCGTGATTTTCAATCTCGTCTTGTTTACTCACTTCACTTGTTTACTCCATTGAAGCCCTGGTCTTCCAGTTCTGCGTATACCATGAACGCATATTGGCCCGTACATCTTTCGAAGATTTTTTCTCTCAAACACACACTATGCACTGGCTTATCTGCTTTGGCAATGGCTCGTAGAGTGCGAATTTTTGTAGTTTTCAGCGTCCACAGTTGGTCCGAGTCTACTGGAATTCTTGCGGGTTGATACCATGAACTAAGTCAGGTAGCCTAGCAGCTCATGCTGCCTTATTATTCTTCAACCTATTAATTGCTATTCTGACCCCACTATGATTAGGTGGGAAACACTCAATGCTGGATTGGATTGGTTTTGGCATGATAAAATGCTCCTTCCATATCCTAAATACTATGTGTATCAGTTACCATGTTCGCTTTATCATCTTTACATGAGAATGTGTCATACCCTACTGGTGTTTTACACTCTGAAAAAAAAATCGGACTTCATTCCGACTCCCGAACATCTCGTGTTTCTCAGACTCACGTTTTTTTCCTGCTCTTTTCTTGAACAGTTCGGCTCGCAGCCGATCAGCTCGTGCTGATTATTGTTCTTCAGCCGATTAATTACCGTCCTAAACTCACTTTGGCTCGGTGGTACACACTCAATGCCATGGTTTGGGATTGGTTTTGGGGTATCTTCATCTCCGCTCATATTCGATGCCAAAGGCTTGATAAAATGCTCTTCAATATGCTATCTGCAACATATACCATCTTTACAGGAGAATATGTCATATCCTTCTGGTGTTTTACACTCTGGTAAAATTTTCGGACTTCATTCTGATCCCTGCACATCTCGAGTTTCTCAGGCTTACGTTTTTTCCTGCTCTTTTCTTGAACAGTTCGGCAGGTAGCCCTGCAGCTATTGCTACATTATTGTTCTTCAGCCGATTAATTGCCTTCGGACCTCTCTTTGGTTGGCTGGTAAACACTCCATGCCGTCGTTCAGGATTAGTTTTGGGGTATCTTCATCCCCGACGATATTCGATACCAAAGGCTGGATAAAATGTGCCACACCCTTCAGGTGTTTTACACTCTGGTAAAATTTTTGGACTTCATACGGACTCCTGAATATGAAAATTGAAAAGTTTACATTTCTACTCTTCTTCTGAAATTTTTCTTGTTGCTACTGACTGCAGGTTTGCTCTGTATTCCGCGTTCTTCTCTGCAGTAGCCTGATCGTACCTAGGATTTTTAGGTGGTGGTTTTTGCTACCCATGTAGATTTTGTGGCAGTTAAAGAGGGTTGGCTATTTTTTGCAACTGCGCTCCTACATTTTCGGGACAGGGAGTGTCCTATTCCAGCATGTAGGTCAGTTGAGCGGAGTAGGCTTGTGCTAGAGCTGTTGTGTTTGCAGCTTCTATAACGTTCTTTTCCTGCACCATTAATTCGAGTGCGTACCTTGGCTGATACAAGGAAATTGTCCGAATCCGATGTTCACTCTTCGAATCTGTCAAACACACTGGACAAGTGTCCTCCTTTATCGCAACATGATCAATGTGGTTTCTGACTTGCCCATCTGAGGACATCCATGTAGCCTTGTGTATGTCGAGTTGTTGGAACCTGGTTCCGCTGACTACGATGTTTTTTGCGGCTGCAAGATCGATCATCCTCATTCCGTTGTCGGATGTTACCTCATGAAGTCTGAACAAAGATACTTTTTCGCTCCCTAGAACCTAGAATAATTTTAATGTCATGGCCAGGGCACCGTCACCTTAAATGCCCGAAGACGGAACCCACATGAAAATCGAAATTCGTTTTTTGATGGAATCTGATACTTAAAGCTAAAATAGATGCTCTGGCACAATTTCAAGCTTCTATTTTAAAAAATAAGGATCCTATTTAAGAAATGGCTTTTCGGAAAATGGGTTAAAATTGCAGATGTTGTTGTAATGACGGATCCCAACACCAAGCGTTTTCGCGGTTTTAGTTTCATTATGTATTCCCTTCGTACATGATTGATAATACTCCAAATACTCTCCATCATAAGATTGATATTCTATAAAACAGTTTTTCATTTTATAACGTTTTTTTCTTCTCCTGTAAAGTTTTGATTTTGTGGGTTACGACTTCGGGCATTTATGGTGACGATTTGCTCTCTCTAGGCGCGATTTATCCTTGACCTGTTTATCTTTCTCTTCGGTTGGGACATGGGAGCAAATGAAATTGATGTTAAAGAACTTTGCTTTTATACGGATTGATGTAATTCTCTCAGGTACCGGATGGAAACTGGAGACCAGGATTTTAAGTCCCCATTTTACCATAAATCCAACACCTAGCTTATGTTTCATTTCATGACAGCTATAATATACTGCATAATAGTTTGTAATTTATACATCTGCCCGATTCCACTACACTTCCTGTAAGACGATAATATCAGCTTTGTACTTACACCAGTGTGCAAACTACTACTCTATAAAAAACCCAGATATTCCAGAATTCGCAGAATGTTTGCGGGGGTCGTCAATGTGAAGGGTTTTTATAGGAGAAAATAGTGCATTGGAATCAACGATAATTCAAAGCAGTGCTGACCAAGAAGAGGGCACACAAAAAATGTGAATGTATTCAAAATATAGGCAACTTTTGACAGTGTGAGTAAGTTTGTACGCAAGCTGGAAAACAAAAGAAAACATTTGCTCTCTCTCTCTTTTACGCTCATTCTTTGCGTTCGGGTCGTGTGTGTGTGAATTGCCGAAAAACTTCTTAACCCACGGTAACCGTGTTTTCGGACCTACTTTAGAGTATTGCCGAACAGACGGCTATCGCTGGTTACGATGTTTCTCGGCAATTCACACACACACGACCCGAACGCAAAAAAGAGAGAGCTAATGTTTTTTTTTGTTTTGTAGGTTGCCCATGTTTTAATAGATTCACATTTTTGACAGCCCTCTTCTTGTTCGGCACCTGATTTTTAGAGTTTGACTTTAGTGAAAACTGCCTATAAAGGGTGCCTATGAATGTGCTCCCCTAGAGCTTGCCTATAAATACTCTTAATGGGAAGAAATCGTGAGAAATGTATTTTATTTGTAGAGTACATTCAGAGAAGAATGAATATAGCAATTTTTTCCCTAAATATGTATTATATTAAATCGGAGGACCGGCATAGACATGAACAAAGGGAATCAATCGCTCTATCTCCCGTGGAAGTTATTTATAAGAGAGATTAACACTGGAGGCTATTTTTTTTTTTTTTTTTGAATAAATGAGAATTCGAAGCAATGAATATTAGAGTGGACCTCAATGAATTGCATTGTAAACCCTGAATCAAATATCTTTTGTCTAATTCAGGGGTCATGTTGGGCAAAATGCTTTCAGTTAACCTTACAAGCTTTACCGATATCCTTCCTTGTCCTTTCATTGAGAAATGACAATTACCAAAATGTCATACCGCAGAAGTTAACAACGGAGACAGTTTTCGAAACAAAGAGAAAGACCTTAAGGAAAAGTTTTTGTTCTTGTCAGTGATCAAGGAAAATAACAATGAATACTTCATCCTTCCTTCCATTAAGGTAGGAAAAAATCTTTTGTTTAATCACACATTGAAAAAGAATAATTCAATTACCGGCAGCGTATCTAATGTTTATGGCCGTGATGAATGTTACGCGCTTTCCCCGGAGGCCAACGATAGAAAATATTTTGATATCATTTACATTTCTTGTGACACTTTCCGTTCTTTCTTTTGTCTGTTATGATGCTCTAAGATAGTGAGTCAAGCATAAAACAGCAGCCTTCGGTTACTGGTCAATGGTCATCTGTGGGTTATGATTGCTTAAATTGCTTGCTATTTATGTTCATGAGCATAAAAGAGATTCGAAATAGGTAAGCGAAATCATAACAACAAAAGAAGATGGACAAGGGTCACTACTTCGGCGTTTATGTTCGTGTGAACTTGAATCTATTTTAAATTAATGTATGATTCCAGGTAATGTAGCCTTTTGTAGGAATTAAGGACATAAATTACATAAACATCATTGATGATGTTTATGACAGGAGAAACTAAAGTTCATGATGATCGAATGTCGTTGAGACTGTCCCTATAGGTGTCGAATTAGCGTTGAATGTCATGTCTTGTTTATGTTTTTTTTCTGGAAACTCATTAATATCATAATGAGGACATTTCCTCAGTTTTAAAACTCATTAAAGGTATAATTAGGAAATTTCCTTTGTTGTAAAAATCCTGGTTCTCAACACTTTTTTTTTGATTTGATATACAAAAAAATATTTTTTAAAATTCACAGGTGAGGTAAATTGCTATACCAAGTGAATTTCGTTAGGTCGTATTTTTATGGACCACCCAACAAAAGGGTGGATTTTTATTTGTTTTCGGTTAAAAAACGTTTTTTATGTCCTTAATTTTTAGTTTCTTTTTTTCAAGTAGAGTCATAAAATGTGGCCACAAATAGCTCATAAAACCATGGTAATGGAGCTGAATTAACAAAGTAGCGTTTTTAGTTGTTATGCCAAAAGATAATAAAAATTTCTATAAAGAATATTTTACTGAAAAAAATACTGTTGATAAGTTTCCTATTGTAAACAATATGTATGGTTTTATTTTTCAAAATTTCCTTCTCGTTATGACATTAATGAGCGTTCCGATTAAGATAAACTATATTTTGACGTATAATGAAAAATTCAACCGTATACCTGCCATAAGATTTCCATGATTTTCACTATGGGGAAATTCCCTCATTATGAAATTAATGAGTTTCCGGAATAATAATAAACATAACATAAAAACAAGTGAGCCAAGGCTATAGTCGGGTCGGGGCCGACTACGTGGTACCCTACACCACTACCCCTGTTCATAAGCTTTTGACTAATAAAATTCAAAATATTAAAATTGGGATAGCTTAGCGCCTTTGCTCTGAATGTCTACATTAACACAGGTAAATTTTTTTGAAACGCATTTAAGTGCATTGACAGTACAACCCAAATAAAAAATGGAAAAGTGGGATGTATGCCAACCATCAATAGGCTTCTTTCTGTGTTAGACCCCCATCAACCCCCAAAATTTCGTGAGGATCCGATCAAAATTTCGTAGTGTGATTGCACAAAAATGGAAAAAGGGATGCATTACCGACTATTGCGATATCTCTGTTGTTTGACCACCTATGACAACCTACTTTACATCGTTGTAAAGGTGATATTTTCTACTTTCCTTGCCAGGTTTTGCTTTCGATATACCTCCTTCAGAAGGAAGATATTAACTTTGAAATAAAACGTTGGCCTTTTTTCCAAATATTTCTGTTTGTCACATTCCGACCCCTGAATAATATCCGACCATTATCAAAAATCAAAAGGTTTTTTTCCTCTGTGGGACCCCCAATAACACCCAAAATTTCGTGACGATCCAATTAAAATTGCGACCTGTATGTATGGGATGTATTACCGACTATTGCGATATCTCAGTTATTTGGATACCTACGCCAACCTGCTTTACATCATTGTAATGATGGGATTTTTTACTTTCATTGTCAGACTTTGCTTTTGGAAGGTCCGGAACCAAAGCTGTGATATTCGCCATTATTATTAAAATCGCAAAAATGAAAAGTTGTGTTCTATTAGCGGCTTTTGCGATATCTTCGTTGTTTGACCACCTACGACAACCTACGTGACATAGTTGCAAAGGATATTTTCTACTTTCATCAGTAGGTTTTGCTTTTGATATACCCCTTTTAGAAGCAGAGATATTCGCTTTGAAAAAAAACGTTGACTCTTCCTCCAAATAAGTTTTTTGCCCATTCCGACCTCTGAATATTATCCGACCATCACCAAAATCAATAGGCTTCTTTCTCTGTAGGATCCCCATTAGCCCCCAAAATTTCGTGACGATCCGATTAAAATTGCGACCTGTAGCGTGATTACAAAAAATGAAAAAATGGGATGTATTGCCGACTATTGTGATATCTCCTACTTTGCATCACTGTAAAGATGGGATTTTCTACTTTCATAGTCAGACTTTGTTTTTGGAAGATCCCCAACCGAAGCTGTGATATTCGTCATTATTATTAAAATCGCAAAAATAAAAAGTTGGGTTCTATTAGCGGTTATTGCGATATATTCATTGTTTGATCACCTACGAGAACCTACTTTACATCATTAGAAAGGCGATATTTTCTACTTTTATTGTCAGGTTTCGCTTTTGGTATACCCCGTATAGAAGCTGAGATTTTCGCTTTGGAAAAAAACGTTGTCTTTTTATCCACATAAGTTTTTTGCCCATTCCGACCCCTAAATATTATCCGACCATCACCAAAATCAATAGGCTTCTTCCCCTCCGGGACCCCCATCAACATCCAAAATTTCGTGACGATCCGATCAAAATTGCGACCTGTAGCGTGATTACAAGGTTTAGATGGACAGACGGACAGACGGACGGACGGACGGACTGACGGACGGACACACATAGCCAGATCGACTCAGCTCGTCGAGACATTCATTTTGGTATATATAAGTATGGGTCTACGACCGTTATTTCGATGCGTTACAAACTTTTTGGCCAAAACCAATTTATAATACCCTCCCCACATAGTGGTGTAGGGTATAATGATCTATAATTTGGCACCTACCAGGAAGCCTTTCCGAACATTCCCTACATTCATCATAAAATGTTCTTCCTCTTTTCATAAACATCACTGACGATGTTCATGTAATCTATGATGCTCATAATTACAACAAAAAGGATAAATATCCCTCGGGATCATACATTAATTTGAAATAGATTTAAGTTCACACGAACACACGCATACCAGAAGTGACCCTTGTCTGCCTTTGTTTTCATGTTCATGGACATAAATAATAAGCAATTTGGTCTAATGGGATAGGACCATTGGTCAGTTACAAAAGGCCGCTGTTACCGCTGTTACTTTGACTGTTTTTATTGTCCACCAAAAACATAAAAGAATGAAAAGTGTCACAATATAGAAATGCAAATGATATCAAAATATTTTTCTCCTTTGGCCTCCGGAAAAGCGTGGAAATTTCGGAATGGCCATAAACATTAGATACGCCGCTGCTGATAATTGAATTGTTTTTCCAACAAAAGGCTTTTCTTCTTAATTGAAATCAAGAAGAAACAGAAGCATTTATTGTTATTATCCTTGATCGTTGTCAAGGACAAAAACTTTTTTCTTTTGTTTTCGGAAAAATGTCAACGTATCAGTTCGTTGTTAACTTCTGCGTTGTGACATTTTGGTTATTGTCTTTTCTTAATGTTAGGTTCGAAGGTCTTGTGTAAAGCTTGTAAGGTTAACTGGAAACATTTTGCAACAAAATGACCTCTGAAGCAGACAACAAGATATGGAATTCATTACGAACGACCCGGTACAAACGAATGCTATTGAAGTCTACTTTCATGTAACCATCATATAGAAAACCAGTAGGAAAAGACCAAAGTCGGCCGGGGCCGACTATGTAATACCCTACACCAGTCGAAATATGTAAAAATGGAATAATTAGTATACATCCCAATACTAACACATAATACCCCTTATCACATAGTGGTGTAGGGTATAAAAAGTATATAAAAACTGCAGAGTGCCTAAAATCTAGCGGTACTTTAATATGGAAGCTATACCAAAATTCGGGGCTATATCAAAACGTGGACATATGTATGTCCATAATTCTTGGTGGAGAAGTTTTTTAATAACCCAAAACAAACATTAAAGTAATTTTTTTGAACTCATTAAACTCCAAATGGAAAATTGGAGCCATATTTGGGGAAAATCGTTAAAATACCTAAAATCGGCAGGTACCGTTATATGGGGGCTACAAAAAAACATGGACCTATCTTAACAATTTTAAGTGGCGAAATTTCGTGGCCACTGGGAACCACATATGTAAAATTTCAGCTAGTTCAAGCAAAAAATGTGGTTAAGATCCCTAAAATACCTTAAATCGGGAGGTATCGTTATATGGGGACTATACCGAACTGTGGACCTATCTTGACAATTTTTAGTGGAGCAATTTCGCGGCCATTGAGAACCTCAAATGTAACATTTCAGCTAGTTTGGGCAAAAAATGTGGCTAAGATCTATAAAATACCTTAAATCGGGAGGTATCGTTATATGGGGACTATACCGAACCGTGGACCTATCTTGACAATTTTTAGTGGAGCAATTTCGCGGCCATTGGGAACCTCAAATGTAAAATTTCAGCTGGTTTGGGCGACAAATGCGGCTAAGATCCTTAAAATACCTTAAATCGGGAGGTACCGTTATATGGGGGCTATACCAAAACTTGGACCGATATAGCCCATCTTCGAACTTGATCTTCCGACGGCTAAAAAAATGGTATTCCCCAATTTTCAGCGAAATTGGTCAACAAATGCGACCTGTATGTTGCGAACGGACGGACGGACATGCATAAATCGACCCAGAAAGTGATTCTATGTATATCCCTAGAAGGAACTATGGGTCTATCTCGCTTCCTTTTGTATGTTACATACAAATGCACTAACACATAATACCCCTTACCACATAGTGGTGTAGGGTATAAAGAATTTTGGTATAGAGAAAAATCTTACAATTTAGCATAGCAGATGATAAACTGATTTATTGCAAGAAATCTAAAATGGGTATAGCATGGAGACCCATTGCAAATGAAAGCTATTGAAGTCTTAGTTGGCCCTCTAGAGAACATTTGTCCTGTAAGCCGAACTAAGAAACGATTTCCAATCCTCTCTATTAATTGCTTTATTTCTCCAATTTGCAATACCGGGGTTTTCGATTTTGTTTTCCACGTGTTTTCTCCATCGAAGACTTGGCCTTCCAGTTCTGCATGTACCGACATACGGCACGTATTTATATAAATGTTGACTCATTCTTATGACATGGCCTAGCCAACGGAATCGTTGTATCTCGATACTTTTAACTATACTGGTCTTTCGTAGGTCGTTCGAATAATTTGTCTCTCAAACACCAAGCATATATCTTCATAAAGCATGTGGCTATTAATGAAAATTGTTTCATTTCATTTGACGTTTGCATTTCATATAACCTTTTCGAGCATGATGTTGAATAGATAACACGAAAGACTGTCTCCTTTTCTGAAACCTATTTTGGTACTGAACTGTTTTAACTGAGGTCCGAGTATCACTTAAAGTCATTTTACAAATTTTTAATCGACATTTTAATCGACAAAAAGAGATAAGTGTCGATCTGCATCTCTTGGGTCCTCTCCAGGATTTATCACTTGGTAAATATCTGGTCAATGGTGGATTTGCCAGGTCTAAAGCCGCATTCGTATATCCGCATTATTTCGTTAGCCATAGGCTTTCGGCGGTGCCCGGACATAACTCCCGAAACGATTTTGGACGTTATGCCCACTTTGCTTTGCGGACATAACTCCCAAAAAATCGCGGACATAACCCCCAACAATTTTATTCTTAATTTCAAAATTTTTTCTTTGCTTAATTTTGAAATTTATAATTATAAAAATTGTTATAAATTTTAGAGAAGTAGTTAGAATGTAAGCGGAATTATACATTTGAGAAGGCCTAAGTGGCCTAAGGGGTTGGACATAGCTCCCAAAATCGTTTTGGGAGTTATGCCATGACCGCTTTAGTCGTTCACACAATATCCCTGACACTATCTTATAAGGAATAGGGAGCAGACTTATGCCACTGAAGTTAGAACACACAGTCTTATCACTCTTCTTGTAGACGAGACACAGGTTCTCATCTTCGAGTATGCGTTCTTTTTGCCGATGGTGCTAACTAGCTGATGCATACACCTTATTAGCGTGTTCGCCTCCGCTTTTGAACAGTTCGACTGGTAGGACATCACCTCCTGCTTCCTCATTTTTCTTCAACCGATTTATTGCTGTCTTTACCTCATCTTGGCTGGGCGGTATACATTCAATACCATCTTGTAGGATTGGATCTGTGGTACCTTCGTCATCTTCGCTAGTATGGAATACCAACAGTTTGGTAAAAATGCTCTTTCCCGATCACATTATTTGTATATGTTACCAAATTACATTGCCCGTCTCTACGGAAGGATGTGCCTGTACCAAAGCTATCAGTTTGATGTTTCACTCTCTGGTAGAATTTTCGGATTTCATTCTGTAGAGTAGTCCTATATGCAGCATTTTTCTCTTCGGTAGCAGCACGACACTCCTGTTCATACCATGTGTTCTTTGGTGGATGTCTCTGGTATCCAAGAATGGATTTTGCTGCTGTTTGCATGGAGTGGGCAATACATTGGCATTGTACTGACATATTATAGGAAGGAGGAGTGATCTGATTAAGGGGTTACATCTACTTATCAAAAAATAAAAAAAAATAAATTAGCTTATTTTGGAGTACATGTAGTAAAGAGTATGCCGCAAAAAATTGGCTGAGATATTACCTTTCAAAGTGAAGAACCCGTTGGGTTTTTCTCGAAATGGCATTTTTGAAGTCGGTGCCAACGAAAGCTCGAAACCCAGCGTACGTACAAATACTTTAAATAACATTTCTAATCGTTTCGTATTTTCCATAGGAACAGCTCGGCCAACGTGGGTTATGTGGCCGAGCTCGCTGTTTAGTTTCGTTTTGTTTACATTCGTGAGTGCGAAAAAAAACGAAAAGCACTCAACTCCACAAGAGCAGGTAGAAAACGTAATATGTAGTACTAAACACATGTGAATAAATCAAAAACGTTTGGTGGTTGATAAAATTCACTGTGGTATGCTGATGCTAACTTATAGGGTTGTTAAGCAATCACATGTGTGTGTGTGTGTGTGCCTGAGTGTGTCATTGACCATAACACACAGCAAACGTTTGCCAAATATTCTTTTTGTTTGGGTGGTGAATGAAACAACTCGGCAAAGCATTATCCCGGTCAAAATAGACATTGAAATAGCAAAAATTCCCACAAAGCTGAATTTTGGTGGAGAGCTAGGGTTTGCCATTAGAAGCAACGTCCTAAAAGTCCCCATCGATCCCATGTGTGCAAAAAAAATTATTCGTGGTCAAAGGTCACAATTTTAGGGTTTTTAGTTTATCGGATTTATTTTTTGAAAACGGTTGATCTAATCAAAATGTGACTAAAGTAAATATTGTAAACAGAAAAATTATCCACAAGTTTGACTCTTATAATTTTTTTCTTAGAAGGAACCATTCTTGAGATATAGCTGTTCTAAAAAACACATGATTTTTATGCACTTATAAGGGAAATATGCACATATTCAGACGAACCGGCTAAAATAAGCGAAGTAATCGGGTCTGTCCCCCAAAAAAATATATATTTTCTTGAAGAGCGAAATTATAGCTATCTTCTAAAAAAAATCCAACAAATTCGGAGTGTGTTTAGTAGAGTTATTCAATGTTAGAGTCATTTTATGCAAAAATAGCCCATTTAACCCACATGTATAATGGAAAGCCCAACGGGAACGACCCCAACGAAAACTCTCCGATTTTTTTCAAGTTTTGTCCGAAGGTAGGGTTTGTTGCGCTGATTACGGAAATGTATAATTTTCAACGGTTGCGGTTGAAAGCTTACGGGAGTATCTAACACATAGTGTCGTTACTTTAACCCGTTCGCCTCATAATGTACTTACGCGGCCAATTTTTTATTTTACCTTTAGATCGAGATATCTCGAAAATGGTAAGTCTTTTTTAAGAATCATAAAGACCAATCTTGTAGACAATTATTGAATCTACAACTTTTACTTTAGCGGGCTTTTGCTAAGTATTACCGTTTTTGAGAAAAATTAAAAAAAAAACTGAATAATGCTTCCAAAAATGACCTTTGACCCCGAATAACTTGTTTTGCACACATGGGATCGATGGGAACTTTTGGGACGTTGCTTCTAATGGCCAACCCTGGCTATCCACCAAAATTCAGCTTTGTGGGAATTTTTGCTATTTCCCCCTTATACGCATGTCTATTTTGACCGGACTACATAGCCGAAGTACATTTCTGCAATCGTACAGTTTTCATCTTTTTACATTGAAAAGTTTGTGTTTTTGTTTTGGTTGTGAGAATGAAACGATTCAGAGTTTGTGGCTTTGTGTGATTGGTACGGGAATCGTTTTGTTTGTTTTCGTTCATTGTCGAAAACTAATGGATGTGCTCTTTCAGATGAGATGAAGAAATGATTAAAAATAGCGGTTGTTTCTTTAAAAAAATCATGAAAAATAAGTTTTTTTGGTCTGCACAACTAGGGATAACCTCTTAAGAAATTGGGCCAGTTGAGTGGAATATCATGTAGCTATTTGTTGCGATAGGGTGCCACCGTGATGCAATGGTAAGCACGTTCACCTTGTAGTCTGTATGCCTGGGTTCAATTCCCAGACCGGACAAAAACATCATACTTTCCAACGGTGGCAGACTACCCCTCAGCGTAATGTAGGCGACATGAGTATTCCAGCGATGTAAAACTTCTCTATAAATGGTGTCGTAAGACACACCGTTCGGACGCGGCGTTAAAAAATAGGTCCCATATTAGTGAGCTAATATGAATCGGGATGCCCTCATTGATATGTGAGAATTAGGTATCTGTTTTGATCGTACTTAATTTGCTACCTTTAATTGGGTATGTACCACTCCTGCAACAAGGTGGTGCTCTGAGTCTATATTTCCTCCTCGGAAGATCGTACATCCAACACGGTGTGCCTTAACAAATTTAAATGGAAGGTGCTTACACCTCGGAAGTTTTTGCTGATTCTGAAACTACAATGCTCATAGATGAGAAATATCAAGAAACAAAAAAATCGCCGGAGGGATTTTAAAATAAATCGCGATTCAAGTTCACATTTTTAGGGGTTCTTTAGGTTTTTACGATTTAGCTTGGAAACCGCGAGTTCTATGTAAATGGGTCTAAAGAAAATGTTGTAGCAGAGAAAATTCTCCACAAGATTGGCCTTTATGATATTTTCGTAGGTTTTACCGTTTTTGAGATATGGACGTTCAAATTGGGACAATGCACTGACTGTATCGTCAACCTTTTGGGCAAAGATATTCTCCCTTTCAATTTTAGCATTAAAATCGCCTAGAATAATTTAAATGCCATGGGCAGGACATCGGTCATATGTTTTTTCTATGCCATCGAATTGTAGCAAGTCTTTCATTCAATGGAGTATTCAAACTGCATCCATTTTAAGTTTGTCGCAATATTATATTTTCTCAGAAACTTTCATTCATAACAAATTACGTTCGTCTCAATATGGTAAAAATATACTATCGAAATTTATTAGGGACAAAAAGTACAGAAACCTTTAAAAATTTGGTCTTTAGCAAACAATTTCGTTGAACATTTATATGACACATTAGTGTACGGAATTTTCCATTGTCCATTGGACGGTATTAAAATATTCCCAAATGTCCTTATGAATGGACGAACTGGGTAATCCCTTCATTCATAACTTGTCAAGAATTAATTCAAAAACCTTTGATTTATTTAAGACTCCATGGTAGATTTCAGTTTCATTCATAGCCATTCAAAGGTAACTAACCTAAGCCATTCACATTTTCTTTTTGGAGAAACCATGCAATAGCAAAGCATAGCCAATTTGCATAAAAGAAATGTATGCATTTATTTTGCACATCAATGACAAAAAGGTTCTAACAATTCGGAAGATTTAGAACTGAGAAGGAAATTGAATAAATACTACTCCTTTTGTTCAAGACTTAAAAATCCTTTGATTTTTAATAACTTTGTTATAGATTATTTCTTGGGAATTCCAAATTCATGCATTGTTGGAGTATTAGGCAAAATTGAGGAGGATTTAAAAAATGTCGTAATTTTTAATACTTCTAATAGGCTTACTAGGCTATTCATCTAGTTTTACAGAGTCTTAGAGTATTTAGCACCAGTTGTGTCTTGTGTTTTATCCCAATGTGTTAAATAAGGGAATTAGTTTTGGGATATAAATTGTCCCAAAATCGTTTTAGTTTCTGGAAACACCTTCCGCCTTCAGCAAATCTGCTTTTCTTCCTTATTTTTTCCACTAGATTTAGGTCGCATAGCATCACAAAAGGTTTCCACACACCAAACAGAGAGCAGGCACGTGAACTCTTTAACGGCAGGTAAGAAACATACATACATAGTACATAATCTAAAATAAATTGTTATTTAATAAAAAAATAAGAATAAAACAGCAGCGTTCTATGCAAAATGTAGATTTCTTGGGAATATTTTTAAGGGGAATATAAGCGTGAATTTTACAGCTATTTGTTAGAATATATCACAGCTGTAATTGTGGATATTTGAATAATTTAAAGATGTGGATTACAAAAACGTTTTGGGAGCTTTCACAAAGTAGTTTTCTGTAAGTGAATTTTTAAAAACATTTAACAGCTCAAATGTAGATTTGAAGAATATTTTTTGAGAAAATATCACAGCTATAATGACATTTTTTAGTATATGTATCTCAGCTTTAATTAAGAAAATAAAAAAATATAGTTTTTACTACGATTGCACAGTGGACGCGCCCAACGACAAAAATAAAAAAAAAAATATGTCATCATTTTAAAATATTAAAGATGCAAATCGCTTCTAAACATTTAAAATTTTTTGAAACTCAACTTATTTTTGTAAGTTTTCGCGGGTTTTTATGAGAAAAAGGCTTACAAACATAACTAATGTTTGAGAAAAAAATTATTTTAAAATGAGAAAAAAGTGGTTGTATTATAAGCGAGTCTCTAAAGCAAAGGACTATTAATCACGCCTTAACTTAAGTTGAATGATTTAATAAATTTTCTGAGCTTTGTTTTCCTACTTGTAACAATTCTTCTAATTTATAATCGTTTCCAAATATTTAGGATGCCACCGTGGTGCAATGGTATGCCCACCCGCCTTGCACGCTAAAGGTCGTGGGTTCGATTCGCAGGCCAGGCATCATCAAATGTTCAACGGTGGCAAAATACCCCTTATTGATGTTGGCGACATTTCCTGATTATTTCACCCATTAAAACTTCTCTGCAAGTAGTGTCTGAGGACACGCCGTTTGGACTAGAGGTGTATAGTTCACGAACGAACTAGTTCAATTGAACGATTCATTGAAAAGAGCGGACGAACTAGATCAGTCGATATTGTTCATTATAGTTCAGTAGTTCACTGAGCACCGACCGAAAAATAAAAAACGACCAAATAAGGAACGATTAAAGAATGAACGATTCAGCACGTCGTTCACATATCAGAAATGACGCCGTCGTCAGAGTTAACTGATGTCTTTGTAAAGGTAATAGTTTTGTTTACATTTTGTATTTTACATACACATGAACACACAACTTTATTCGTTGAAAAGAGCTGAACTAAAAAGAGCGATCAGCTAAAAGAGCTAAAAAGTACAACTCTAGTTTGGACTCGGCAATAAACAGTAGGTCCCATATCATTGAGCTAATATGAATCGGGGTGCACTCATTGATATAAGAGAAGTCTCCCTTGTCCCATCTGGGATGTTTGTGGAACAATTATTATTATTATATTATTATATATTATAAATATTTAAGTTATAAATAACATTGGTCAAAATTAACATAGTTAATACAGATGTATGGATTTCCTTAAGGGTTTTAATTAGTTTCCAAGCATCTGCAAGAATCGCTACTAATACCAAAATTAAGCCAATGGTCCGTAGATCTCAAATTTTTTTTAGACTTTTTGCGGATATTTGCGGTTTTTAGGTGCTGAATTTATATTTTTGGAATATTTTTAAGTAATTTTATTATACTTTCTTTTATGTATGATCAATATAATAATTTTGTGCTATTAGCCATTTTTATTGTCATGGTAACTCTGAGCCGCACTGAAAACTCGTGAAAGAAAAAGAAAACGTTATTGGGATAATCACTTTAATAAATAATTTTTTTCTTTTTCGAGACACCTTAAGGTTGCATTACGCCAAAACGTGGAGATTTTCCTCGCACTAAGAACTAAGAATAATTATTACAGGTAATTATGCAGTGAAATTCGATAAAATCTAATAAAGTACCGAAAAGTATACTATATGGAGACTGTGGTCAAAATTGGACCCATATCACATTTCTTTATAAAGTGGTGTTCTGAACCCTGCGTTCATTATTAAAACGTATTCGTTTTGAATATTTGCTTAACATCTGTCGAAATAAATCGAGATATAGTTCATATATATTAGAGGGAGATATATTATGTAATAAGAAGTCCTGGTACTGGATTACAGCATATCCGGTAGAACAATGTGGTGGTAACAGTAAAATACTTCAATTCAGAATGATTCGTTACATGTAACCACGCGAATATTTTTGTGAGAGTGTTTTCAGGCCACCAGGAGCCATTAATAAAAATTTCAGTTCAATATTGAAGTATTTTTGTCACACCTTCCCATGTAAGTGCCACCACTGTGCATTGCTTAGACTTTCTATGAAATAATGATAGAAAATATTTTTGGCGATCCTTTCGTATAAGAAAACAATTCAATAGTGATATTTTCAGGAAGCAAAGTATATCCGATAATAATTTTCGATATGAAAAACACGACTGGCGATATTTTTCACATGGGAAATAATAATTTCTCCACAGGAAATCTTCCATATAAGAAAATATCGTCTAGGAAATGATAGGTTCCGTATTGGAAATTATCACTGGTGATAGGTTGCATATATGAATTTATAACTTCTATGAATTTATAGCTTTATAGCTTCCGTATATGAAATTATCACTTGTGATGAGTTCTGTATAGGAAATTACCGCTAGTGATAGGTTCCACATAAAAAATGATCACTGGTGATGTGTTTTATATAGCAAGGTATCACTGGTGATTGTGTCCGTATAGGAAATTATCACTTATGATATGTTCGGTAAAGGAAAACATCATCTGTAATAGGTTCCGTATAGGAGAATATCGCTGGTGATAATATTTGTATAGAAACATATCACTGGTGATAATTTCAGTATAGGGAAATTTATTTATAGGAATATTATTTATAGGAATATATCACTGATGACAATTTTCGTGTAGAAAAATATCACTGATGATAATTTTTTGCATAGAAAAATATCGCTCGTCATAATTTTACAATGGAAAATTTCCGAACAGGAAAATATCGCTGCGATAATTTCTGTGTAGAAAAATATCACTGGTGACAATTTCCGTACATCAAAATATCACTGGCGATGATTTCCGAATAGGAAAATATCACTGGTGACAATATCGGTATAGTAGAATATCACTGGTGATAATTTCAGTATACGAAAATTTCATTTGTGACAATTTCCGTATAGGAATATATCACTGATAATTTTTTTTTCGTAGAATAATGCCACTCGTGATAATTCTCCAATAGGAAAGTATCACTTTTGATATTTTCCGTATAAGGAAATTTCCTTTGTGAAAAATTTCCGCATAGGAAAATGTTACTCGTGAAGATTTCCCCACATGAGAATGTCACTGCTGATAGTTTCCGCACATGAAAATCATGGTTATCATTTCCGTGTAGGAAAATATCACCGGTGATAATTTGCGTGTAGACATATATGACTGGTATTAATTCGCGTTTAGGAAAATATAACAAGTGATAATTTCCGTATAGGAAATTATTACAGGTGATAATTTCTGTATATCAAAATATCACTGGTGATAATTTCCGTGTAGGAAATATCACTTGTGATAATTTTCGTATAGGAAAGTATCACTTGTGATAATTTCCTAACAGGAACACATCACTTGTGATTAATTTCGTATAAGAACAGGTGATAATTTTTGTATAGGAAAATATCACTGGCCATAGTTTCAGTATAGGAAAATATCACTGGTGTTTATTTCCGTATGCAAATATCTCTGGTGATAAGTTTTGCATCACTGACGTATTGGGAATTTGTAATGGCGATCATGTTTGTGTGGGAAAGTATCGCTAGTGATTTGAAACACTTACTTACTTACTTAGCTGGCCCATTACAGAACATTTGTTCTATAGGCCGAACTAAGAAAAGATCTCCAATTCTCTCTATTTGTTGCATCGCTTTCTGGAATACCGCGCCTTTTCATCTCATCATCCACTTGTTTGCGCCATCTATTCCTTGGCCTGCCAATTCTGCATGCACCGCTCATTTTTATGATATGGCCTAGCCAACGCAATCGCTGCATCTCGATACGTTTAACAATATTGATGTCGTTGTACAGCAGGTACAGCTCGTGGTTCATGCGACGTCGATATTCACCGTCAACGCAGATTGGTCCGTAGATCTTTCGAAGAATTTTTCTCTCAAACACACCAAGCACTGCCATGTCTGCTTGCGCAAGTACCCAGGCTTCGGAGCCATACATCAGCACGTGTAGTATCAGTGTTTTGTAGAGCGTTATTTTTGTTTGACGAGATGTGGCTTTGTTTTTAAACTGCTTACTTAAACCAAAGTAGCATCTGTTGGCCAGTACAATTCTTCTTTTTATTTCACAACTGATGTCGTTTGTTGTGTTTACGGAGGTGCCGAGGTAGACGAAGTCTTTTACTACCTCAATATTATAGGAACCAACTTCCACAGTCGGTCCGAGCTCAATGGACGCATTGCGCGTCGACCACATCAACTTGGTCTTTTCACCGTTTACCGCCAGACCCACTTTAGCAGATTCTCTCTCCATCAGTTTGATGCTTGACTCTTTGGTAGAATTTTCGGACTTCATTCTGACATCTCGAGTTTTTCACACTCCCGTTTTTCCATCTCTCTCTTATTCCTGCGGAAAAGACGTTTCTCCTCTCTCCTTTTCTTCCTGTATCTCTCTCGTGCGCTACGCGTTGCTACGGATTGTAAAGTAGCCCTATATGCCGCATTTTTCTCTTCGGTGGCATCACGACACTCCTGATCATACCATAGATTCCTTGGTGGAGGCCTCTGGTATCCAAGTATGCATTTTGCGGCTATTTGCATGGAGTGGGCAATGCTTTGCCATTGCGCTCATATGTTATCGGGATGAGGAGTGCTTTGATTAAGCAATTGGGCTAGTTGAGTGGAATATGCTGTGGCTATCTGTTGTGATTGCAGCTTACCGATGTCTAACTTTCGTGTTGTGTCTGTTTGTACTTTGTTTGCTATGTTTAAGCGGGTGCGTACCTTTGCTGCAACAAGTTAGTGGTCCGAATCAATGTTTGCGCCTCGGAACGATCGTACATCCAACACGCTCGATGAATGTCTTCCGTCTATGACAACATGATCAATTTGATTTCTTGTTTTCTGATCTAGAGACAGCCAGGTACCCTTATGAATATCGAGATGATTAAATCTGGTACTGCTAACTACCATGTTTTTTGCAGCTGCAAAGTCTATCAGCCTCATACCATTGTCAGATGTTTCACTGTGGAGGCTGAATTTCCCGACTGTTGGGTCAAAGATATTCTCCTTTCCAATTTTGGCATTAAAATCGCCTAGAATGATTTTAATGTCATGGGCAGGGCAACGGTCATATGTTTCTTCTAAGCGCTCGTAAAATATATCTTTGGTCTGTTCGTGCTTGTCTTCAGTGGGAGCATGAGCGCAAATAAAGCTGATGTTGAAGAATTTAGCTTTTATTCGAATTGCAGCAAGTCTTTCATTCACTGGAGTGAAGCTGGATACCAGATCTTTTAGTCTCCGACTAACTACAAATCCACAACCAAACTCATGCTTTACGTCATGGCAGCTATAATACAGTGCGTCACCTTTAGGTGTTGTTGTGACGTCTTTCGCAATCCATCGTATTTCCTGTATGGCAGTAATATCGGCCTTGTACTTTTCAAGTACGTCTGCCAATGCGAAGACTGCACCTTCTCTATAAAGAGTGCGAACATTCCAGGTGCAGATTCGCAGATCATGGTCCTTAAAACGTTTGCGGGGTTCGTCAACTTTAGAGGGGGTTGTTCTTCTTTTCTTTCGTTTTTTCATAGTATGCTATGAAATTTCCTTTGTGACAATTTCCGCATAGGAAAATGTTACTGGTGATGATTTCCGCACATGAGAATGTCACTGCTGATAATTTCCGCACATGAAAATCATGGTTATCACTTCCGTGCAGGAAAATATCACCGGTGATAATTTGCGTGTAGACAAATATGACTGGTATTAATTCGCGTGTAGGAAAATATAACAAGTGATAATTTCCGTATAGGAAATTATTACAGGTGATAATTTCTGTATATCAAAATATCACTGGTGATAATTTCCGTGTCCACACTTGTGATAATTTCCGTGTAGGAAAATATCACTTGTGATAATTTCCTCACAGGAACACATCACTTGTGATTATTTTCGTATAAGAACAGGTGATCATTTTTGCATAGGAAAATATCACTGGCCATAGTTTCAGTATAGAAAAATATCACTGGTGATTATTTCCGTATGGCAAATATCTCTGGTGTTAATTTTTGCATCACTGACGTATTGGGAATTTGTACTGGCAATCATGTTTGTAGGGGAAAGTATCGCTAGTGATTTGAACACTACTGTTTTTATTATATCACTGGTGTTTACTCCCGCATAGGAAAATGTCACTATTGATAATTTCCGTATATTAAATCTCATTTGTCCCATTAGAGGGAAGTCTCCCTTGTCCGCTTCTGTGTGTCCCCTTCTGTCATAAGTTCCGTATAGAAAATTAATGATAGATTGCGTTTAGGAACTTACAACTGTTAACAATTTATATCCGTATACGGGGATTCTTGTATAGGTTTCCTTAAGAAAATATTGAATTGTGCGTGGCCAAAGAAAACGACATTTCACTCCCACGTGAAACAATGACCCTTATATTTTCTGCCTTCTTTTTTAATTCCCTAAGGAATAGCTACTGTTTTTGCTATTCGGGTTCATTGCTCTGCTCAGATGCGATAAAGTTATCATGATGCATGTACACGATGCGGAACAAAGAACACCTTTACCCGCATAAGTGTTTGGCAACTGACTGGTGTGGATCCCCATATAACAACTTACTTCAAAGTAGTTAGAAATGTAATTGCTGTGCAATATCAAATATCAATCCGTGATGGGGGGAGAAATGTCTTGTGTCATTCAACTATTGGCCAGGTGTGGCAAATGTTAGAGTTTGCAATTCAATTTATCTTCTCCTTCTTAATAATTTCACAGTACAATTTTCCACAACCAGTTGTATTAGCATCCAGTTTATATGTAAAACATTAACAAATTAATTTTGATTTGAAATCCTTTCGCTGTCTTTGGATTTATTTTCCCGTAACGGGATAGTAGCGAAAACACATTGCTATTGGGTTTGTTGTATTTCTTTTTCTGTTACCATTTCTTATCCTTAATTTAATCAATGTCATGAGGCCGTTGGACAATGAAAAAAGATGACAATCCTTAATCCATGAGACGTTGGGACATCCACACACACATATGATATCTGATGATCCTTACACAAAGCAACAACTAACAAAATACCTTCGAAGTGAAAAAAGGGGTTAGAATAGAAATTCCCATAGCTGGGTTGATGTCCTCACGCAGGACACATACATACATGGAAAATTTACATTTAAGCCTGTAAAAAATTGAATTCTATCCAAAAATTCTAATTAAAACTGGATGGAGCACGCTAAGACAAGACATGTTCTGACAAGTTATTTGAAGGCAACGAAGAAGACGAAGTAATGCCTTCAAATATGCAAATGTTGTTGTTAACAATTAAATTTAAATCGTGTATAAGAATATCCCTCAAACAGGACAACATAAGTAACAGTTGTGCCTTTTTCCTTATCCTCTATCCCCTTAGGTAACATGCCACAATAGACATGCATTGTGGCCATGGTCAAACTTATCATCCTTCGTTTTTTGGTTAGCAGTGCAAGATAAGTCTTATTTTGGTCGCCTTATTTAAACATCCCTTGGATTTCGGGGATGTTTGAGTAAACAAACATTTTAAGCATCAGTTAAAGTTTATTTAACTCTTCGTTTGATCTCGTTTGGTCACTACTACCTTAGACAGAATTATCACCTTCATTTACAGCATCTTTTTGTTGCCTAGGAAAGAGGTGTGATGATTTCGTTAATCCTATCCTCAAATCAAATAAGATGCGATTTGACCTCTTGGGCCGTGTTTAGGGGATGTTCAGAGCTTAAAAAAGTTTAACATTTGAAAGTTAACCACATTATCTCATTATGGTTGTGCGTTATAATTTTTTAATGAGATACGAATTGAAGGATGCTTTAGGAATAATCAGCGGTGATGCTCTTCCACATGGAAATTATCACCAATGACTTTTACTATGCGGAAGGAATCACTATAGAAGTTTTTCTATAATGATCACCCATCATATTTTCCTAAATGGGAATTATAACCTGTAATAGTTCCCTGAATGTAAATAAGGATAAGTAAGATTTCCCTATGCGGAAATGATCACCAGTAATATTATAAGGCCTTATAAACATTTAAAAGAATTTACAGGTGCTTAAAAAGGCTTGTAAGGCCTTGTAAGGAATAATAAGCAGTTTTATGTGCTTATAAAGCCTTATAAGGTTTTGTAAGACCTTATAAACGTTTCAAAGGTAATAAATCTGTCCAAAAACTTATTCAGTAAGAACGCATAAGCTATTTTAGTAGTCTAAAAAACCTTTGTAGGGTATTGTAAGCCCTTATAGAGTGCTTAGACCGTTATAAGTAAAAGGCGCCAAGATCAGGACTTAAAAGTCCTTAGAAGTGCTTTTAATGACGTGTAGGCACTTATAAGGCCTTATAAGTAGAGTTTTTAATAGGGAAAGGCCGTCCCGGTAATTTCCGCATTTCCTGCTACTTTTTCACTACCGAAAGTGCGCTGTCTACCCCGCGATTTGGCGGAAAATTCCCATAGCTGGGAACAAGTAAAAAGTCTTTAAGTTCGACCGGGCCGAACTTTTTATACCCTCCACCATGAAATATTATTAACTAAAATGGAATAATTATGTCATTTCCTGTCCACAATTTTAGGTGCAATAATTTTTGTGGGCCACCGTGGTGCAATGGTTAGCACGCCCGCCTTGCACTCAGAAGGTCTGCGGTTCGAATCCTAGGCCAAGCAACATATCATTGAGCCAATATGAATCAGCGTGCACTCATTGATATGAGAGAAGTCTCCCTTGTCCCTTCGGGGATGTTGTGGGAACATATGTATGTATGTAATTTTTCGACCACGGATACCACAAATGCCTTAATTATTTAATCTAATCTAAAAGATGTGTTCAACCATGTGGTACCTTTACATGGGAGCTATATCAAAGTGAAATTGTCTGTTGGAAAGGTTTTGTGACTACAAATGCCAAATAACTGGTAGTTCCCTCAAACAATGTTGCCAAGACCCACAAAATACCGAAAATCAAAATACAAAAAATGGACCTATGTTGACGTTTTTTAGAGGTGAAGTTTCTTGACCACTGCGAACCTCAAATGTAAAATTACAGTTAGTTCGGGTAAAAATCAAAATACTGAAAATCGGGAAATATCGTTGGGGTCTATACAAAAACATGAACCTATGTTAACGATTTTTTTGAAGAACTTTCGTGACTACTGATGACCTCAAATGTCAAATTACAGCTAGTTCGGTTAAAATCCTCAAAATAACGAAAATCGGGAGGTACAGTTATATGGGGGCTATACCTAAGCATGGATCTTTGTTGACAGTTTTTCGTGGAGAAGTGTTGTGAATCCTTAGAACCTTTAATGTCAAATTACAACTGGTTCGGCTAAAAATTTTAGCTAAAATCCTCAACATACCGAAAATCGGGAGGTACCGTTATATGGGAGCTATACCAAAACAAGGACCTATGTTGACTATTTCGTGTGGAGAACCTTCGTGACCACTGATAACCTCCAATGTCAAAGTTCGGATAAACATTTTACTTAAAATCCCCAAATACCGAAAATCGGGAGGTAGCGTTATATAGGGGCTATACCTAAACATGCATCTCTGTTGACAGTTTTTGGTGAGGAAGTTTGGGGACCACTGATGACCTCAAATGTCAAATTACAGCTAGTTCGGTTAAACATTGTTGACATTTTACTTAAAATCCCCAAATACCGAAAATCGGGAGGTAGCGTTATATAGGGGCTATACCTAAACATGGATCTCTGTTGACAGTTTTTGGTGAGGAAGTTTGGGGACTACTGATGACCTCAAATGTCAAATTACAGCTAAATCGGTTAAAAATTGTAGCTAAATTCCTCAAAATGCCGAAAATCGGGAGGTACCGTTATATGGGGGCTATACCTAAGCATGGATCTTTGTTGACAGTTTTTGGTGGAGAAGTGTTGTGACTTCTAAGAACATTTAATGTCAAATTACAGCTGGTTCGGCTAAAAATTGTAGCTAAAATCCTCAAAATAACGAAAATCGGGAGGTACCGTTATATGGGGGCTATACCAAAACATGGACCTATGTTGACAATTTCGTGTGGAGAACCTTCGTGACCACTGATAACCTCCAATGTCAAAGTTCGGATAAACATTTTACTTAAAATCCCCAAATACCGAAAATCGGGAGGTAGCGTTATATTGGGGCAATACCTAAACATGCATCTCTGTTGACAGTTTTTGGTGTGGAAGTTTGGGGACCACTGATGACCTCAAATGTCAAATTACAGCTAGTTCGGTTAAAAATTGTAGCTAAATTTCTCAAAATGCCGAAAATCGGGAGGTACCGATATATGGGGGCTATACCTAAGCATGGATCTTTGTTGACAGTTTTTGGTGGAGAAGTGTTGTGACTCCTTAGAACCTTTAATATCAAATTACAACTGGTTCGGCTAAAAATTGTAGCTAAAATCCTCAACATACCGAAAATCGGGAGGTACCGTTATATGGGAGCTATACCAAAACATGGACCTATGTTGACAATTTCGTGTGGAGAACCTTCGTGACCACTGATAACCTCCAATGTCAAAGTTCGGATAAACATTTTACTTAAAATCCCCAAATACCAAAAATCGGGGCTATACCCAAACATGCATCTCTGTTGACAGTTTTTGGTGAGGAAGTTTGGGGACCACTGATGACCTCAAATGTCAAATTACAGCTAGTTCGGTTAAACATTGTTGACATTTTACTTAAAATCCCCAAATACCGAAAATCGGGATGTAGCGTTATATAGGGGCTATACCTAAACATGGATCTCTGTTGACAATTTTTGGTGAGGAAGTTTGGGGACCACCGATGGCCTCAAATGTCAAATTACAGTCAGTTTGGTTAAAATATTGTAGCTAAAATCCTCAAAATACCGAAAATCGGGGTACCGTTATATGGGAGCTATACCAAAACATGGACCTATGTTGACGTTTTTTGGGGAAGAAGTTTCGTGAACCCACTGGGAACCTCAAATGTCAAATTACAGCTAGTTCGGCAAAAATTTATAACTAAAATCCTCAAATTACCGAAAATAGGGAGGTACCGATATATGGAGCCTATACCTAAGAATGAATCTTCGTTGACAGTTTTTGGACATGTGTAGATCGACTCACCACCGTGGTGCAATGGTATGCACACCCGCCTTGCACGCTAAAGGTCGTGGGTTCGATTCCCAGGCCAGGCAACATCAAATTTTCAACGGTGGCAAAATACCCCTCAGTGATGTTGGCGACATTTCCTGAGTGTTTCAGCCTTGTAAAACTTCTCTGCAAGTGGTGTCTTAGGACACGCCGTTCGGACTCGGCAATAAACAGTAGGTCCCATATCATTGAGCTAATATGAATCGGGGTGCACTCATTGATATGAGAGAAGTCTCCCTTGTCCCATCTGGGATGTTTGTGGAACAATTATTAGATCGACTCAGAATTTTATCCTGATCAAGAATATATATGGTTTGGTTTTAGGACGCGCAGCTACCGTTGTTGGCAGCTACTTCACTCGGAGACCTTGAGGTCCATTGTGATCATCCTTAAAGAAACTGTGTGTTGTGGTTGGGTTATGTGTGATGATGATAGATGCTGGACTATTGCGGATTTGTTGTGAAGTTGAGTATGTAGCTGATGCTGTGATGATGGATGTGAGTTTATAGGTTGTTGCTGAGGTTGTGATGGTGGATGTAAGTTTATGATTGTAGAGTTGTTTTGATGGGTTGGATATGATGATGGTGGATGCTGATTTATAGGATGGGTGTTGAAAGTGGTGACTGCTTTATTCTGAAGTAATATGAGGTGGTTGGTTTATTCCGGTTTGTTGATGTAAAGTGGTTTGATGTGATGGGTGCGATGAGTAATGTATATGGATGCGCGGCTGCTGTGATTGTGACAAAGATGATGATGTAGTGGATGTGATGTGGGTGTGTTGCCGCTGAGGTTGTTGTTCAGTGTTGAGCCGATACTATCCCCCTGTGTGAAGGAGAAAGAAAAACAATGATTAATTAGTTTTGTTTGCCATGTGAGGTTTTTGGCAAATTGGTACAAGTAGATGGGGTCTATGTCGGAGAAGAAAGTCAGAGTATTTATCTCATATCTACCGAAGAATCGATGTCTCCTCGTGAGTAACGAGGGGCACCTACATAGTAGATGTTCGACGGTCTCTGTTTCTTCTGGATCTTGACATAGCCTACAGTAGTCTACACTACTGTTGTCCCATCTAGAAGTTAGGGAGCTGACCATGTTGTGACCGGTAATGAGACCTACAGTGATCTTTATCCCTAACTTATTTAGTGAGAAAAGAGAGTTGGTTCTATGCTGAGAATAGCTGGGCCAGATTGCCTTGGATACCTTACAGCCAGTTTCCATTTGCCATCTTTGCCCCGCTTTCTCGAGGAAGTAACCTCGAAGTTTCCGGATGTAATAGCACTTTGGTGGTCTGATAGATAACTCGACTGGTAAGTCAGTCGACTGAGAGCCACCCCGTGCTAGTTCATCCGCCTCTTCGTTTCCCTTTATATCACTGTGTCCTGGAACCCAGCAAATATCAACGAAGTCACGTACTTCAAGCAGAGCGTTTTTGCAATCGAGGATAGCTTTTGAGTTTATGGTCCATGACTTGAGAGCCTTAAGGGCCGCTTGACTATCGACAAAAATAGTCACCGGTCCTTTCAGGACATTCCCAAGTTCTTTGATCATCTCCGCTGCTTTCCTAATTGCAAAAGTCTCTGCCTGAAAGACGCTGCAGTTATCGTTGAGTTTGAAGGATTGCTTAATTTGTGGGTTTTCGCAGAAGACACCGGCACCTATGCCATCCTCCATCCTAGACCAGGCATCTCTGCTTGGGATTATTACGTTAATTTGGTTGAAATTGAGTGCAGTGGGTATATAATCACTGATGTGATCGGGTCCACTGGACTCAAGTAATATAGAATATATATACTTTATAGGGTCGCAAAAACCCTACTTATAAGCAGAAGTATGGCATTCTAAGCGTTTATGAGGTATTATAAGTATCTCATACCATCATATATGTGCTTACAATACCTTATAAGTGTTTAAGTGGCACTTCAGTATGAACGTATAAGCTCTTATAAAGCCTTAAATGCGTCTATAAGGACTTATAAGTTCCTTTAACGCCTTAAAAATCCTTTTCAGCAATTATAAATGCTTATTATAACCATTGATATCTTCCAGTATCAAAATTATCACCATTGACCTTTTGCAGTATCACAATTAATTTCCGTGATATTTTTAAGAACGTTTTATTTTCGCTTAGGATCCGCAACGCATTTATATGAGCTGTAAGAGAAGGAGAAACATTGTTTAAATATGCACTTTATTGTAACAACAATTTTACCCCAAAACCTTTACAATTTTACTATTATTAAGAGTTTGTGTGTGTGTGTTTAGGAGATAGTTTAACGAAACACTTCACACATCATTTGTTTTCTTTCAGTGGTTATTTGCCCAGGACAATAAATATTTATTTAGACAATTTTAGTTTTATTAGTTTTGGTCTATCGACGAACAACCAGCCGATGAGCATTTAACACGTAACTGATGTTGGAGAAGAATTTTAAACGTTTTCAACACTTAGGGCAACGAGCAATGAACATATGGTCGATTATTCCACTCTACTCCAAGAGATGAGTTCCAAAGCAGGGCAATTTCCAACAATTGCAAATGTTGTTGTTGTTGCTGTTCAGGGAGCAACTTTGTATGCTTCACTGCAATGGTTGGTGAAATATAAGGAATACTTCTGCTGAGACTAAGAAGATTTTCCATGCCATGCCTAGCCACGCCATAAAGTCACGCCAAATAAACCCTCTCTTTCTCTCGAAACTAGAAAGACACATCTGGGATACTTATTTAAGTGTACATGTCCACACCATACCGACCAGTTGTTCGCCACTTAGTCTTGTTTTTCCAAAAAAAAAAGAAAAAAAACCAAGAAAAAGGAAAAGTTGTTTCTAGGACACGCAATACCGGAATGAATTATAAGAAATATTGTTGAGGAAGAAAAAAAAACAACTCCCCAATAATTCATAAAGTAATTCAACTTATTTGCATAGACAGACATGCAAGTTTCGTGTCGGCTGTCTGACTTTTTTCAATTATTTTCCATTACCTTGGGTAAATATATGAATATATTTGAGAATCTCAGAAGCAATGAGAAAAACAAGAAAAATGGCTGAACATTAATCAGCAAAACGTGCTGGGATGTCCCCGTTTGTAAATGAGGGGACAATGTGGTTGCACTTAACACAAATGACGTGTTTGTTTTTCCGCTAAGTACGTGTTTTGTAAATGCCTTTGAAATGTTTTAAGAATTTTGAAAAAGTATTTATCATTTCTCACAGAGTAACTTATGGAGAAATCCAGTTTCGCTGTATGGTACACATGTCCTGATTGGAGTCTGAGGACTGTTTCAGTTCTTAGAAGACCTGGTGGCCTTTAATGAAAAGAATTGTAGTTTAATGACTCAACGATTTGTTTCCCCTAGAAGAACATTTTAGCCTCCTTAAAACAGTTTTTGATGTTCTGCCAGGAGACCTTGAAATCGTTTATATTTTTAATTTTATTATACCTGTACAACAAGACAGTGTTTTATAAACTACAATACAGGTTAATATGTACAATCATCTATCCAAATTAAAAAAGTATATAAAACCCAAAAAAGTATATAAAAACCCAACACCACTGTAAATATCTAAAATATATATGGAAGCTATATTTAAATCTGAACCGATTTCGATATAATATGGCACACTTATTTCTAGACCAAATTTCGTCAAACCTTTGAAATTTCATCAAAATTGGACACACATTGGGTGTTTGGCTCACCAAATACGTGCAAATATATGTACATATATATGGGAGCTATATCCAAATCTGAACCGATTTACACCAAAACAATAGCGTTCTTTCTATGGCTAAAAATGATTTTCAGCTGAATCGGACAATAAATGCGATATGTACGTTGCGAACGGACATGCATAAATCGACTCAGAAAGCTATGTATATCCCCAAAATGAACTATGGGTCTATCTCGTTTCCTTATACATGTTACACCTTCTATAGCAGGATTTTGAGGTCTACATTGAGAATATTTTGTGGTCTTCTATAAAACGACCTCGAATCCTTTTCTATAACAAGTCATTGAGGACCCATATAGGAAGACTTTATGAAACGTCATTGAGGTCTTCTCTAAGAAGACATTGAGGTTTTCTATAAGAAAATACTGAAGTCTTTTGAGCCTTCCAAAAAAAAAAGATATTATGGTATTCTATATGAAGACATTGAAGTCTTTTATAAGAAGACTGAGGTCTTCTGTAAGGAAACTTTGAGGCCTTCTATAACAAGAAGACATTAAGATCTTCTATAAGAAGACATTGAAGTCTTGCATAAGAAGACATGTAAGTGTTAAATCAGAAGACTTGGATGTTTTCTATAATACATGGAAGTCTTCTATAAGAAGACATTGAAGTGTCATAAAAGAAGACATCAAAGTTCTTGCATAAGAAGACTTGTTTTTTTTTATACCCTCCACCATAGTATGGAGGGTATATTAAGTTTGTCATTCCGTTTGTAACACATCGAACTAATCATTTGCGACCCTATAAAGTATATATATTCTTGATCAGGATAAAATTCTAAGACGATCTAGCCATGTCCGTCTGTCCGTCCGTCTGTCCGTCTGTTGTAATCACTCTAGCGTCCGCAATAATTGAGATAGAGTGCTGAAATTTTGCACCCGAGGGTCTTTTTTTCCATAGGCAGGTCAAGTTCGAAGATGGGCTATATCGGTGCACTCTTTGGTATAGCCCCCATATAACGGTACCTCCGGATTTGAGGTATTTTGACGTTCTTCGCCACATTAGCAGACCGAATTAGCTATAATTTGGCACTTAGGGTTCCTAGTTATCAACAAACTTATATCCTAAAGGATATGGGCATAGGTCCATGTTTTGGTATAGTCCCCATATAACGGTACCTCCCGATTTTCGGTATTTTGAGAATTTTAGCCACAATATTTAACCGAAATAGCTGTAATTTGCCATTTGAGGTTCTCAGTAGTCATGAAATATCTCCACCAAACATCGTCAACATAGGTCCATGTTTTGGTATAGCCCCCATATAACGGTACCTCCCGATTTTCGGTATTTTGAGAATTTTAGCCACAATTTGTAACCGAACTATCTGCAATTTGACATTTGAGGTTCTCAGTGGTCATGAAACATCTCCACCAAACATCGTAAACATAGGTCCATGTTTTGTTATAGCCCCATATAACGGTACCTCCCGATTTTCGGTATTTTGAGTATTTTAGCCACAATTTGTAACCGAACTATCTGCAATTTGACATTTGAGGTTCTCAGTGGTCATGAAACATCTCCACCAAACATCGTCAACATAGGTCCATGTTTTGGTGTGGCCCCCTTATAACCGTACCTCCCGATTTTCGGTATTTTGAGTATTTTAGTTACAATTTTTAACCGAACTATATGTAATTTGACATTTTAGGTTCTCAGTGGTCATGAAACATCTCCACCAAACATCGTAAACATAGGTCCATGTTTTGTTATAGCCCCATATAACGGTACCTCCCGATTTTCGGTATTTTGAGTATTTTAGCCACAATTTGTAACCGAACTATCTGCAATTTGATATTTGAGGTTCTCAGTGGTCATAAAACATTTCCAACGAAACATCGTCAACATATGTCCATGTTTTGGTATAGCCCCCATATAACGGTATCTCCCGATTTTCGGTATTTTGAGAATTTTAGCTGCAATTTTTAACCGAACTAGCTGTAATGATCGGTATTTTGAGAATTTTAGCTACAATTTTGTCTATTCAAAAATAATCGTCAATATAGGTCCATGTTTTGGTATATCCCCCCATATAACTGTACCTCCCGATTTTCGGGAATTTTCAGTGGTCACGAAATTTTTACTAAAATTCGTCAACATGGGTGCATTTTTGAGGGTCTACATTGTTTTGATGAAACTACCCTCAATTTGACTCTTGAAGTTCCCTGCAGCTATAAAACTTTTCCGCCAAAAAATTTAAAGATAGATTGACTCTTTGATATAGCCCCGTAGGTGGTACCTTTCACCTAGCTGAACACATTTTTTGAGATTAGATTAGATAACACTGTGCAACAAAATAGAGGTGAAAGTCTGGGGCACGGAAAATTCCTCTTGTGAAAGAAAGGCCTTGGGGAGTATATTATGAACCCCGAAGGACAGATCCGCCGTGAGTCGAACTTCCGCGATATGGCGTGATGATGTTTTTGTTAGAGACCCTGTGGGCCATCAGGAATTAGCGTTATATCTTTGTTCACTGTTGCCTAAGCGCTCTACAAAAACAACAAACAAAGATATAATGCTAATTCATGATGGCTTACAGGGTCTCTTGCAAAAACTTCATCACGCCATAACGCGGAAGTTCGACTCACGGCGCATCTGTCCTTCGGGGTTTTTAATATACACACACCAAGGGCTTTCATCTCCAAAGGAATTATCTCTGCCCCAACATTTGTGTTCACAGTGTAATTTAAGCAATAGAGGGAGGCAGTAGGAGTCTATCCATTGTCGAAAAGTTGTTCCACCTAAAATTGTGAAAGGACCCTAATTATTCCATTTTAATTAAGACTATTTTATGGTGGAGGGTATAAAAAGTTCGGCAAGGCCGAACTTAACGACCTTTTACTTGTTTTCTTTAAGAAGACCTGGTGATCTTCTATAAGAATAACTGTTTGTCTTCTATGAGAAGACTTTGTTGTCATCGAAAGAAGGCCATAGAAGAAGGCTCTTATCAGAATATCTGTTGTTCTCTATAAAAAAAATATTGTGTGTTCTTCTATAAGAAGACCTGTTGATCTTCTATAAGAAGACCTGGTGATCTTCTATAAGAAGACCTGGTGGTCTTCTATTAGAAGGCACCATCAGGTCTTCTAGTAGAAGACCTAGTGTTCTTCTATAAGAAGACTTGGTGGTCTTCTGTAAGGAGATATGGTGGTCTTCTATAACAAGACCAGGTCGTCTTCTAAAAGAAGACCTGGTGTGCTTCTCTAAGAAGACCTGGTGGTTTTCTATTAGAAGGTCTGATGATCTTCTATAAGGAGACATCGTTTTCTTCTCTAAGGATACCTTGGGTACCTCTACAAAACGACCTTGGGCTCATTTATAAGAAGATCTGGTAGTCTATAAGAAAACTCAGTGGTCTTCTATAAGAAGGAATTTGGGTAGCTTGATATTTTGTTCAAACTTGGTTCGAAAATATGACAGATCGGCCCAGTCCTTCGGGTACCACCATTTTCTTTAAAATGGCGCGCACGATAACTCTCGAAGGAAATAACCGAATTGGTCATAAATTTGCATCTGGTAATATTACTTCTAGGCATAGATCAGATTTCAATATGGACTAAATCGGTATACTCCTTCGTGTACCTCCCACACACAATTTGGGTAAAAAGTTTAGTAACAGCTCGATTCGGATCGTTTTGATATTTTTTGCAACAAGTTTTACTTGCGGGCCCTGTTGCGACGGCGCAAATGTTTTGGAGGCAAATCCATACTTCATGAGATAATGGCCCAAAACTTAAAAAATCAATGCCATTCTAACGATTTGGTCCAAACGTTGTACATTGTATTATTTCTTACAGACACGGATTATTTCCGAATATTGACTACATCGGACCACTCTTTCGCGTATCTCCCTGGCAAAATTTTGAAAAAGTGCATGTAGTTCAAGGACTCGTCTGGGATAGTTTTTACCTTTCGAGAAATTATCTTATCAATATGTAACCCTATTTGGTGTTGTTTGATTAATAATGAATTAAAAATGAATTGAATTGAAATTGGGACAAAAATTCAAAAAAACCCTTTTAGACGTTATGTTTGTGTTTATTTTTTTTTTCTTTATGTCCGAGGCTGGCGGTATATCTCTGTCGGCTCAGCTGACTGATACTTTCTTATTGGTTTTTACTATTTTTCTACAAAGTTTCCATTCAAAAAATTCATTTTCCTCAAGCAAGACTTTATTTCAGAGTGCAGGAAGACCTGCACTCTATATGTCTGACAACTTATCGACTATATTGAGAAAACGGAAACCACGTTAACTTTAAAAAGAATTTACGAAGAATGCCATAAATTGCAAATAATGATGAACATCATTAACTATTTTTACCATCCCTTAACACATTCCATGTAAATTTAATTATTTTTTTTTAAATGAAGTACTCGTATCTCTTAGAGGCCCGCATCTCCTTTGCATGACAAGTATGACATTATCTGCATGTTTTTTTCTCTCTTCATAGTGACATATTTATTATCATATTGAGTGTTTAGCATATCGAAACTTTTGTAACATATCATTTGCAACATTTTGAACATTATTTTGGTGCAATCTGAAGCCTTGTCTTTGAATAGAGAAACAAATAGTATAGAAAGGATACATGTACCACATGCTGTTGCTGCCTCTGCCTTGAAGTGTTTAATGATCCTTTATCGACGACGTGTCTCTATTTTCAATCATCAATTCAAAATTATTCAAAGGATAGTAGATGATGATGACAATGACGATTCGCAAAAAGGGTTCAATTGAATTGTCAAGTGGGTAAGAAAGGTAGGTTGTCAATTGTTTCCTGTCCCAAGACAGCAGGATATGTATTTTGGGAAGTGAGAACACTTAAGATTTCTACCGATTTGCACAGAAACAAAAATATTCGAAAACAATTTTGTATTGGAAAGGGTTTGTTTTCATTAATCATATACAAGTGATGATGACAACACAGTCCGGGGGATTTTTATGTGGTGAAGTTATTTTTATAAGGAGGATTGTTATCACGCGAAAAGGATACAGTATTTTATTCTGGCGCCAAAGTTCATTACACTTTCTTATGTTATTTTATTTTTATTAATTTGTTATTTAGAAATATTATTCTATTGATTCCATCCTTTTCTCAAAGCAAATCTATTTTAAGAATTTTTATGTAAGTATTTGCGAAGAACCTTCTTTCAGAGAACAGCCGTTCCCAACAATCTATATTGTAGAAAACATTCCTAAAAACCTGAGTATTTAAAAACATGTTTTTAAGAATCACATTTCTCTCCCAAACTGTCTGCCTTGTACAACATTTACCCCAATTTCCTAATCGATTAAAGCAAAATTATAAATCACTTTATTTTTCAATCACTCACTCACCACTCTCTTGCTCTCACAATCATAAATCATTATTCCTCTCCTTCCTTTTAATTATGCAAATATTTTTGTTTTCCTTCTGAGCTCTCAACATAAAGTCACAATGTTTAAGGATTTGTTTATCTAGGATATGTTTTGGAATATGTAAACGAAAGCAGATGCAAGACGAGTCCTTGTTCCTTTTTTCTGGCCTAAAGGACAATTTTCTTATCATTTGTAATTTCTTTTTTTTTGGGTTTGTTGCTCTTTGTTTTTCTCTTCATGTATCCTGGCTACCAGGTAATGTTATATCTTAGTAGGTGATTACAACAGCTGGTCTTGTAGATCAATGATAAATGATGTATGAAAACTGATTCCATTGCTAAACAATTGATAGCTCGGGCACTTAAACAAATTGTCACGTACTTTTGCAATATACTATCAATGCAAAGAGAATACAATTCTTGAAGAATAGACTTCCTCTATGTTACTTTTATAGGGAAAAGAAAATAATGAATACGTGTAAATCAGAATATTTTATGTAACAAGGTGGACCAACATAAACTAAGCAAATACAAAAGTATCTACGCTAAAAAACCGTAGCTAACTGATGAAGATTTGTGGTGAGATGAGAACTATTACTTCCATACTTTAGCGTCTGGCAAAAAATGTCATTGCTATTTTAAGAGAAAATATTTAACTTTTCAAAATAGTTGGGCTTAATCCCATAGTCGCTGTTTTAATATTTTATTACAACAACTTTAATTTATTAGTTGGTAAAATTGGCAATGTTTGATATTATGCCCGACTATTTCGAAAAGCAAAATAGAAGTCGTCATCCCAAATAAAAAACGCCAACCCTCCTAATTGGGAGTCCGGTCACCGTTGAAATTATTTAATTTTTGCAAAAATTCAATTCACTTCTCTTTACAATTGACAAGTAACTCATCTTTTCAAATAATAACTAAACAATCACCCACAGCATCCCTTTTTTACAGTCAGTACTTCAGTAGTAGTTTAGTTAAACAAAAACTGTGGTTATTAGCATTCATTTAAATTATATAAACCTCATATTTTGGTTTGAAACATCCCTTTAACCTATCATTTTCACTTTTAAATAATATCTCTTTAATACCATCTCCTCTCTCTCTTACGCAAAGTTTGCAAAAATTATAAATTTGCAATAGAGATTTTTGCAATTAAATCCGTATCATTATCATTTTTAAAGGATTTTTGGGCAAAGCTTATTATTTACTTAAGCTTAAAAAAGAACAATAGCTGGGTATGCTTTTCAGATTTTAACACTTATTTACCGCAAAAAAATCATCCCCTATGAAAAAACCACAATATTTTTAATTTAGCAGTGGACAACAATATTTCCGATTGTGTTGGAAGCTTGTTGCGGAGGTAACTGGTTAGATGAGCTTGCTAAAAGTCCATCAGTGAGAGATTATCTACAGTTTTGAATTAATGAGATTTGAAATTGCATGAAAACTGATTTCTAAAAAAACGAAATGCAACACATTTTGACTTTTTAGAAATTGTTATGGTGTGACTCTGTAACGTCCTGTATTTTGGTATGTGGAAGTATGGGTATTTTATGGAAATTTTGTAATGCTTCAGCAGAAGATCGAAGATCGGGCGAACATAATTTTTTTAATGATTTTTGTTAATTTTCTCGTTTAGAGTTAAGCTTGATGATCTGAAATTATTTGCAAGTGAAAAAGGAAAGCCAAGCCATTAAAAAATTATCTTCGCCCTAAAAAGGCAAAATTTCAAAAAATAAAAAACAGGCTGAGCCCGGCTGGGATTTGAACCCACGTCCTTGAAAAACATATCAACAAATGTTGTCATGGCGTGTTAGCGTTCAAAACCAACTCATAACTTCAAAGTCAGCGCAAAAAGCGTTTGTCATGAAGAAAATACATTTCTGTGGCCAAGTATCCGCGTTAATGTACAAAAACACATTTGCATTTGAAAAACGGTAAGTTCTAGGACAGAGAAGCCATTACATAGTCGATACGTCCGAAGATTTGCTTTACCAGGTAACGTAATTTGGTGACTATGTGGGTTCGAGTCCTTGGCTTTCCTTTTTCACTTGCAAATAATTTCAGATCATCAAGCTTAACTCTAAACGAGAAAATTATCAAAAATCATTAAAAAATGATCTTCGCCCTAAAAAGGCAAAATTTCAAAAAATATTAGTTTTTGTTTCATTCAAACGCGATCTTCTTAAGAATTTCTTCAAAAGTCGGAACATTTGACTAATATTTTTTGTTGTGAGTACTACCTATTTTTATACCCTCAGCCTTTAGGCTAGAAAGGGTATATACACAAAATGTGCAAAATGTGCCTCATCGAAATAATGGTTTTAGACCCCAAGTATGTTTGGACGAAATGTGTTTCAGACAATTTGGAGTTTATTTAGCAATGCCCGTCCGTCTGTCTGGCTGGTGCGCACGATAACTCTCGAAGGGATGAACCGATGCGGTTTAAATTTTGGCTTTCGTAATATTTTGTCCAAACTTAGTTTAAGTTCGAAGATGAGCTATATCGGTCCACTCCTTCCGGTACCTCCCCCACAAAAGTTCCAAGATGTTCGGAAAATTTGTGCGCACGATAACTCTTGAAGGGAGTAACAGATATGGTCCATACTTTGCACATCGTGAAATGTCTACCAGACTTAGATGAGGTTTAAATATGTACTCAATCGGCCCACTCCTTCGGGTACTTCCCACACAAAATTTCGGAAAAGCTCAGTTTAGGACCTGCTCTCGAATCGCTTTGATTTTTGTTTGGCAACTTGTATTCACCGCCCTCCATACGGTACAAGTTTCATCAGGGGCAAGTCCATACTTCCTGAGAAAATAGCCTGAAAGTTGCAAAAAACCCCTATGACACCGTGTGAGGTGGTTGGAGAGCAAAATAACTCTCGAACGGATCTGCCCATTCGGTCCAAAATTTGGCCTTAGTAATATTTTGTCCAAACATAGTTTAAGTTTGAAGATAAGCCATATCGGTCCACTCCTTCAGGTACCTCCCCCACAAAAGTTCAAAAATGTTCGGAAAAATTGTTCGTACGGTAACTCTTGAAGGGAGTGGCCGAATTGTTCTATACTTTACACATCCTAATATATCTACCTGATATAGATCAGGTTCAAATATGGACTATATTTGTCCATTCCATCCGGTACCTCCCACACAAAATTTCAGACCTGATATCGAATCACTTTGATTTTTGTTGAAGCAACTTGCATTCGCTGCCTCAATTACGATGGTAAAAGTTTTTTAGGGGCAAGTTCATACTTCTTGAGCAAACAGCCCGAATAGTGTAAAAACCCCCTATGGCACCATATGTTGTGGCTGGAGATCCACTTCCATAACGGTCAATGTCGATCCATTCCTTTTAGTATCTCCTCCGCAAAACTTTTGATCTTTAATCCTAATCAACATTTTTGTAGATTCAAACGCCCAACATTTTTAAAACCCCCTAAATACATACGTATTTTGGGGAAAAAATGTTTCAATATACACAGGTTGAGGATATATCTCTGTCGGCAAAGCCTACTGATACTTTTTTACTTGTTCTTTGATCCTTTTCTTACTGTTTTATTTTATTTGAATGAATTTGGGTATAATCGTGAACATTATAAAAATGTATTTTACGTCATCTGCACTCTGCTGATCCTTTGGATCCCACGTGAACCAAAAATAAACAGCTGCAAAGGGGAGGAAAAATATACGGAATAAAGTTACGTTACAGGTCCTAAATAACCCAGCACCAGCGGTAAGACCACAATGCATGTTTCGTCGAGATTAGGCGATTACGATCCGGCTGTTTTAGGTGTACATGCCTTGGCACATACCGCTGTACCTGCAACAAGGGCAAGTGCAAAATACTAATTATGGGAAAGTTGACGAAGCGGCGATTTGTAAGAACAACGATAAAGCTAAGATGGGTATAATTTCTTTGGGTGGGTATGAACTACTCGGGACTCTGAAGACTATCGAAGATAGCTTAGACGGACAAAGTAGGGAACTCTTCGACCAACTGGAAATACTTGTTCCAGAAGAGCAGAATCAGGACATACTCCCGGAGGACATGTTATTCAACTTGACCCTAACTGACGTCCAGCTGGACACCACGGTGATCTCAGCCAAGTCTATTGGAGAAGCTTCAACAACACCTAACGGCAGAATTGCCAGATAAATCAAAGATGCTAAGCATTATAAGCATGATGCGACGTATCTGCTCAGAATCATGGCAAGAGGCCCGAATTTGCTTACTGAGGAGGAGTCTCCTACATCAGAAGTTGAGGTAGATAAGAAAATTCGAGAAAACTTAACCTCATGTGGTTTGACAATATATTCCTTCCAGCCGCTGCAGTTGCTCAACTCAAAGCCTGTAAAGTGGCTGCGGTGACAAGCAAAAATGTAGAATTGACCTACTGCCCAAAGCAAAAAGCTTGAGTCAATCTCAGGGGGGTATTCGGGCAGTTTTGAATATTCTTCAACTGCGTAGCCTTTACATTTACATAACACATTGCAGCGGCGCATAGCTTACACAGACCGGCCTTTTGCTTTGTAAGATGCCAACAAGATTTCTTTTTCTGTACTGCCAGCCAGCGATTTGAAGAACTTGTTCCTATATCTGATCTTGTCGCAAATATATAGAAGTCCTCGACTAATATGTGTGGATATGGCTTGGAATGCAGTTGTTGTACTGTACATTTTGCAGAATCCATACGGATGTTGGGCAACTTGGAAACTTTTTCTAATTTTGGGGATGAGTAGTCCTTTTAGAGTATTTACTACTGGCGACAGGAGAGAGATATGGCTGTACGATTCGCCTCCGCTGGCATCCTTACCCGGATTCAGTAGCTGGACCACTTTGCAATTTTTCCAGGCTTCCTATTTTACCACGAACGATAAATTGAGGGCACTTGTCAAGTACTCAACTTTGGGTTTATCCAGTTGCTTAAGCATTACCATTGAGATTCCGTGTGGGTCCAATGCCATGATGATTTCGCTTTTCGGATAACATCTGCAACATCGCTCACTGTAAATTGTTGTGGTACCTCCTCGGCTGGGAGGGCTCTTATACGACGTAGAACGCTCCTCATAGTCCTATCTCAGTCGGGGTGCTCTATAAGTTGCCGGTTAAAACACGCGCACCTGTTCGGATTGTTGAACCTTCTATCATCTTTCTGGGATTCGAAGGTGGTCTATCCACCTCCTAGCCTGTTAACTTCAAGAGTAAGTTCGCTAACTCTTGTCTTCAGTGTACGTACGAGTATGACAAAGCTCATCACCCTCATTTGTTAGCTCCGTTTTCTCCCCTGGGGCGAGCGGCTAAAGCTGTGATAATGAATTTTCCAGGAAATTCTCTCAGCTACCTACACACAGAAAAGAAATGGCCTCTCTAACATATGTCCCAAACATATTTTGAGGCAAACATATATTTGCTTGCAAGCAGTCCCAAACATAACATATGTTTGGGTTCTGCAAACAAATATATGTTTGGGTGCATACAAATTATATGGTCTGGTGCAAAGAAATACAAACCCAAAAGCCACAAAAAAACAAACACATGCACCAGTGGGCGCTTAATGTCAATGTGAAACACATTGAAATGTATGCTCACTTGCTCTCAGCAAGCGCTCACTGGCCATTTCTAACATGTAAACACATTTATCAATGGTGGTGTTTTTTTATTGGAGGATATAAAAAAAACAAAGCAACAAAGACACATAGGTTCCTTCCAAATCCAAGGAAATACATAACACACTTTAATAAAAGAAAAACTGAATGAAATACTTTATAAAAAGTCGCACTTTTAAAAAGAAAAAAATATATAGAAACATCGTTGAACGCTTCTTCTTAGTTGTGAAATAAAACACATTTTCTTCAAAGTTGAAATCATCAGCGGGAAATCGGCATCTGGAATCAAATGGTTATATCTATATTAATAAAAGAGTAGAGTGACTGATTCACTGACTGACTGATTGACTGATTGATTCATCAACGCCCAGACGAAACGGCTGAAGCTAGAATCATGAAATTTTGGGTGAGGGTGTCTCTTGGTCCGAAGGTGACAGATAAGGCTTGGTTTTTGGAAATTCGAACTGGAAGGGTACGAAAAGTACTAAAAGGTACTAAATATGGTACCGTTTGTATTTGGCGAACCGGTACAGCTAGAACTTTGAAATTAAGGTCACTGATGGAGTGTAGGAAAGATGTGCTAAAGGGTTTTTGGAAATTCGAACTATAAGTGTACGAAAAGTACTAAAGTGTACTAAATTTGGTACCAATTCGTATTTTGTGAACGGATAAAGATTAAAGATTGAAATTTGGTGTGAGAATCAATGTTAAAACGTACGGTTGACATAAGGAGGTGGTTTAGGAAAAGTGTACACATGTGTACGAAAAGTACTAAATTGTACTAAATTTGGTACAATTATGATTTGGGCGAACGGATAGGGCTGGAATCCTGAAATTTTGAACTAAGGCTACTGTTGGAGAGTAAAATGGATGTAGTTTTAAAATTTCGTACTTATGGGTACGAAAAGTACTAAATTTGGTACAATTTGGATTTAGGTTGAACGGATAGAGCTGGAATCCGGAAATTTTGAATTAAGGCTACAGTTGGAGGGTAGAATGGAAGTAGTTTTGAAAATTCGTACTTATGGGTACGAAAAGTACTAAATGGTACTAAATTTGGTACAATTTAGATTTAGGTTCAACGGATAGAGCTGGAATCCTGAAATTTTCAATTAAGGCTACAGTTGGAGGGTAGAATGGAAGTAGTTTTGAAAATTCGTACTTATGGGTACGAAAAGTACTAAATTGTACTAAATTTGGTACAATTTGGATTTTGGGCGAACGTATAGAGTTGGAATCTTGAAATTTTGAACTAAGACTACTGTTGGAGAGTAAAATGGATGTAGTTTTAAAGATTCGTACTTATGGGTACGAAAAGTACTAAATTTGGTACAATTTGGATTTAGGTTGAACGGATAGAGCTGGAATCCGGAAATTTTGAATTAAGGCTACAGTTGGAGGGTAGAATGGAAGTAGTTTTGAAAATTCGTACTTATGGGTACGAAAAGTACTAAATGGTACTAAATTTGGTACAATTTGGATTTTGGGCGAACGTATAGAGTTGGAATCCTTAAATTGTGAACTAAGGCTACTGTTGGAGAGTAAAATGGATGTAGTTTTAAAAATTCGTACTTATTGGTACGAAAAGTACTAAATTTGGTACAATTTGGATTTAGGTTGAACGGATAGAGCTGGAATCCGGAAATTTTGAATTAAGGCTACAGTTGGAGGGTAGAATGGAAGTAGTTTTGAAAATTCGTACTTATGGGCACGAAATATACCAAATGGTACAATTTGAATTTGAGTGCACCGATAGCGCTGGAATCCTGTTTTTGGAATTAAGATTACTGGTGAAGTGAAGGATTGAGGTAGTTTTGGAAAATCGTACTATTGGGTGTAGGGACAGTGCTGGAATCTGTATTTTTTGGATATGGTGTGGGTATTGGTGTGAAATGTTGGTCTCGCTGTTAATTTTGAGTGTTCGCCATTTCCATATTATATATTGTTTATTTGTTTTTTATATCCTTTCCGCATACGAAGTAGCGGGCACTTTGCTAGTCTATATATATAAAAGAGTAGTGAGGTGAGTGACTGACTGATTCATCAGCGCCCAGACGAAACCGCTGAAGGTAGAAAGTTGAAATTTTGGGTGTAGGTTGCTGTTGGTGAGTGGGGGTGAGATAAGGCTGGTTTTTGGAAATTCGACCTAGAAGTGTACGAAAAGTACTAAAAGGTACTAAATATGGTACCCTTTGTATTAGGCAAACGGTAAGAGCTAGAATTCTGAAATTTGGAATGAGGGTAACTGATGGAGAGCTAGAAAGATGTACCAAAGGATTTTTGGAAATTCGAACTACAAGGGTACGAAAAGTACTAAATGATACTAAATTTAGTACAATTTGGATTTGGGTGAACGGATAGAGCTGGAATACAGGCATTTGGAATGAGGGTCACTAATGAAGAGTAACAATGAAAGGTTTTTGGAAATTCAAACTTTAAGGGTACGAAAAGTACTAAATTGTACTAAATTTAGTACAATTTTGATTTGGGTGAACGGATTGAGCTGGAATACAGATATTTGGAATGAGGGTCACTGATGAAGAGTAACAATGAAAGGTTTTTGTAAATTCGAACTATAAGGGTACGAAAAATACACTAAATTTAGTACAATTTGGATTTAGTTGAACGGATTGAGCTGGAATCCTGAAATTTTTAATGAGGTTCACTGATGGGGAGTAGCAAAGAAAGGTTTTTAGAAATTCGAACCATAAGTGCACGAAAAGTACTAAATGGTACTAAATTTAGTACAATTCGGATTTGGGTGAACAGATAGAGCTGGAATCCTGAAATTTGGAATGAGGATCACTGTGAAGAGTAAAAATGAAAAGTTTTTGGAAGCCGAACTATAAGTATACGATAAGTAATAAATGGTACTAAATTTAGTACAATTTGGGTGAACGAATAGAGGTGGAATCATGAAATTTGGAATGAAGGTCACTGATGGAGAGTAAAAAAGGAAGGTTTTTGGAAATTTGAATTGAAAGTATACGAAAAGTACTAAATGGTACTAAATTTAGTACAATTGGGTGAACGGATTGAGCTGGGATACAGACATTTGGAATGAGGGTCACTGATGAAGAGTAACAATGAAAGGTTTTTGTAAATTCGAACTATAAGGGTACGAAAAGTACATATTGGTACTAAATTTAGTACAATTTGGATTTGGGAGAACGGATGGAGCTAGAATCCTGAAATTTGAATTTAGGGTCACTGGTGGAGAGTAACAAAGAAAGGTTTTTGGAAATTCGAACTATAAGTGCACGAAAAGTTCTAAATGGTACTAAATTTAGTACAATTTGGATTTGGGTGAACGGATTGAGCTGGAATCCTGAAATTTGGAATGAGGATCACTTATGAAGAGTAAAAATTAAAGGTTTTTGGAATTCGAACTATAAGTGTACGAAAAGTAATAAATGGTTGTAAATGTTGTACAATTTGGGTTTGGGTGAACGAATAGAGCTGGAATCCTGAAATTTGGAATAAAGGTCACTGATGGAGAGTAAACAAGTAAGAAAGCGTTAAGTTCGGTCGGGCCAAACTTTTTATACCCTCCACCAAAAATTTCAGCCATTTCGGTGGATTAATGTGGCCACAACCTTCAAAATACCGAAATTCGGAAGGTACCGTTCTATGGGGGCTATATTATGACGTGGACCTATACCTACAAATTTCTGGGGGAAAGTTTTATACGCCTAAAGAAGACTAAATACCAAATTTCAGCCATATCGGTGTGATAATGAGGCTAAAACGTTCAAAATATCGAAAATCGGGGCTATATCAACACGTGGACCTCTATAAACATTTTATGGTAGAAATGTTTCTTAGCCTCTGGAAACACAAAATACAAGGTTACAACCGATTCTTTGGTCAAATGGGTCTAATACATTCAAAATATATTAATGGAGATGACGCGTACTTTATAAGGGGTCTTATGTGGGGACTATACCAAAACGTGGACCTATATAACCCAACTTTGGTAGGAATGTTTTCTGGCCTCTGAAGACACAAAAAACCAAATTACAACCAATTCGGTGGTAAAATGAGCCAAATATCTTAAAAATGCCTTAAAACGACGACGCGTCACGCGTCATTTTGTATGGGGGCTATACGAAAGCGTGGACGTACATAGCCCGCTTTCAATACCAAAAGTCCTACGTAAATATATCATATTTTCCCAAAATTTCATCAACCTACGTCAATCCGTTCGGACGCTAGAGTGATTTCCACAGACGGACGGACATGGCTATATCGATGTAGAATATATATAGTTTGTGGGGTCTTCAATTATTATTTCGAGTAGTTACAAACGTAGTAACAAACTTAATATACCCCCATCCTTTGGTGGAGGGTATAAAAAGAAAGGTTTTTGGAAATTCGAATTAAAAGTATACGAAAAATACTAAATGGTACTAAATATAGTACAATTTGGAATGGGGGTCACTGATGAAGAGTAAGAAAGATGTACCAAAGGTCTAAAAGTCCTAAATGGTAGTGAGTTTAGTATGAATTGGATTTGAAGAGCTGGAATCCTGAAATTTGGAATTAAGATTACTGTTGGAATATAGAATTGAGATATGGAGGTAGCTTTGGAAAATCGTACCAATGTGCACGAAGTAGTACTAAATGGTACGAAATTCGTTATAATTTGTATTTGCGCGAACAGATTATTGTTGGAGTGTAGGATTGAGGCAGTTTTGGAAATTCGTACTTATGGAAAAGTGCTAAATGGAACAGCATTGGCTATAATTTGGGTTTAGGTGAACGGATAGAGCTGAGATATGAAAGTACATTTTGGAAAATCGTGTACGAAAAGTGCTAAATGGTACAAAATTTGGTACCTTTTGGTATTTGCTATATGGTATAGAATTTTGTACAATTTGTGATTTTGTAAAGGGTAGAACTGGAATTTTGAAATTCGGTATTAGATTAGCAATTGGTGTTTGGAGTAGAGGTAGGGAGGAGGTTTTGAAAATTCGTACTTATTTATACAAAAAGTACTAAATAGTACGAATGGATTTCATAATAATAATAATGGATTTCAGGGGAACAGATAAAGCTGGAAAAGTGAATTGGGGTTAGGATATATGTTGAATATAAGGAAGTAATTTTTGAAACGTTTACCTATATATGTGTACGAAAAGTTGGGTAACATGTTGGTACCAAAACCATTTTGGTATTGTGTAAACAGTTAAGGTACTAAATTTGGTGTTGGGTGTAGGAACAAAGCTGGGATTATATAATTTGGAAATACGCATTTTGTACAAAAAATACGACATGGAAAAATATTTGTTATGAAGATCACTCTAAAATGGGAGACAAAGTTCTGAGTATGAAAAATTGTACTGAATATTGTTCCATTGATTTCATGTTAACGCCAAGGCGTTTCTAAATAATGTACTGAAAATAAGTAGTCAAACGTGAAGTATCTTTTCAAAAAATGTTTTTTGTTCTGACAGCTTTGGTATGTTAATTTGAAAACGTGGTCCAATGCGACAATTTTGTTAACTAGAAGTTATTTACATCCTGATAATAAAAAAGCCTAAATTGAAATGCCTCCAAAAAATTGTCCGTTATATTCGATTGACATACCCGTGCACATTAAGTATAATATTTTGTAAAAAAGTTTTTCTAACCTTTCATTTTGAATTCCGAAAATTTAACGGACCTATTCGGGTTCTGGTCGAAAACGCTAAAGCTAGAACCTTGCATTGTAAATGTGCGTGATTGTTGTTGTGAAGGGGTGAGATAAAGTTTAGTGTTTGGAAATTCGTACTGAAAGGGAATGCTGTGTTAGTGAAGGGTTAAAACCAGGAGTCAAATCTAAAATTTGCAATATGATACGTAGTTTCGAAAATTCGAAATGTGGTACTTGGTAGGGATGCGATACGGCAGATTTTTTTGTAATTCTTACTACAATCGAAAAAATATTGGTAATAAAAATAGGTATACATAAGTACAACAGAATCTCCAGTATTCACCATTCCCGTATTAAATATTGTTTATATATATTTTGTTCCCTTTCCGCATACGAAGTAGCGGGCATTTGCTAGTTTATCTTATAAGAACGATATCACCGGCAATAGGTTTTGGGTGTTTCATAATTGTTCTTAAAGAAAACCCACCACTGCCGATAGTTTTTAGTTGTAGTTCTATTTAGGAGGTTGGGGTAATTATTTCCAGATACCTTTAGTTAAGGTTAACGAGTGTTTAATTTGCGATTAAAAAGTGTGTAAGAAACTGACACCATCAATACCGCCAATGTTAAACTACAATTTTAATTTTACTTATAGTTTCCTTTTGCTGTCTGTCTCTTTAAAATGAAATGCATGACTGGCAAGTAATTCAGCGTGTTCTCAATAAAAGCGGACACCTACGCACGTGGCCGAATGGGTGGCCGGCCTTTAATAATACTCGAGCGAGATAACAATCAAAAAGTGGACAATTTAAAAATGTTAAGAAAATTGTCTTGTAATTATTTTAAACGTGGAATGGTAGTGGATTCCATTTACAATTGTAACCACCCTTAAGATGATGGGTGACGTTAAGGAATTGCGGCAGCCTACCTACTTTGAATTTTGGCAAAAATGTCTTAACAAATCATAGTTTTATTGCTGGTCTTCATGAGATTCCTATGCTAATTTGTTTTAAATTGTAAATTTTCTTTGAAACTAAATCGATCGATACTCACAACTGGCGATGACTGCTCTAAAATTTATTGATTTCATTAGGATGCACATGCTGCAATATGATCCTCTTGTAGTCAGCGTATTTGTGTCTGCTAAGCAGGGGGAAAATGGTTAGTCAGTTTTCCGTTGCAACCAAGAAGTTATGAAAAGTTAAATAAAAATTTGCATAATGAATATGCAAAGAAGAAGGAAGAGAAGAAGAAAACTAAAATCAAATGACGATGGGTATGTCCTGGCAGCATCTGACTTGGTGAAGAAACCTTTTTGTGTGTGTGTCTGGGTGTTTGTAAAGGATAACATTACTTGCCAAGGCATTCGTTCGTCAATTCTTTTTTATTTGCATCCCAAAATCAAATTCATTTTCTTGGGCAGCTGTCGCTTTGCTGCTCTTTCCCACCCAAGGGAAGGAAGGTGTAATGCCATGTAATTTGAAATTTCGAAAAAAGGCATGTTAAGAAAATGCCTCCGCTTTTTGTCTTCTTTCTACTATTTGTTCTTAATGGAATGTGATATATTTAATTTGCCGTAAATTATCCGAAAAAAACATTTTTTGGTGGAGGGGGGTTGTTGTGAATATTTTCTACAAAATATTTTCTTAATTAAAGGAAGGATTTTTCCTCATAAGGAAAAAAGGATTTTATTACAAGTTTGATTACTTCTGCTGGAATTAAAAGGAAAATTGAAGGGATTTTTTTCAAAAATCATAAAAATTCCTAAGAAAAGAGATAAAGTTTGTTGTCAAACTTATGGTGAGATTGTTGGCAAAATAATGTGTAATAAAAAAAGAGTCATAAAAATTAAATAAAATATTGAAGAATTTAAGGATTTCCATTTGGTATTTTGACTATTTTGGTATTTTATTATTTCAAGAATATCTCCCAAGGCATATTTATAGAAGATAGAAGTGATAACCAGCTGTTCTGAATGCTTGATATTAACATTTTGATTCAAATTTGTTCTACTTTAGAGGATTTTCAAAATATATTTATTTATGTTTTTCCATAGAAAATTTTAAGAACGACACTATTATTCAATATTTTCTTTGACATTTTATTTTCAATAACAACAAGTTGTGTTTGTACATTTGTTAGTTGTTGTAATTCATTAATCTACCTTCTATTCATTCATCTACCTTATGCGTGGTTTTCAAGAGGAAACCTAGGCCTAGGCGTAGTTTTTCAAAAGGAAACCTACGCCTAGGCGTGGTTTTTCAAAAGGAAACCTACGCCTAGGCGTGGTTTTTCAAAAGGAAACCTAGGCTTGGGCGTAGTTTTTCAAAAGGAAACCTACGCCTAGGCGTGGTTTTTCAAAAGGAAACCTAGGCCTGGGCGTAGTTTTTCAAAAGGAAACCTACGCCTAGGCGTAGTTTTTCAAAAGGAAACCTACGCCTAGGCGTGGTTTTTCAAAAGGAAAATAGGCCTAGGCGTGGTTTTTCAAAAGGAAACTAGGCCTAGGCGTGGTTTTTCAAAAGGAAACTAGGCCTAGGCGTGGTTTTTCAAAAGGAAACTAGGCCTAGGCGTGGTTTTTCAAAAGGAAACTAGGCCTAGGCGTGGTTTTTCAAAAGGAAACTAGGCCTAGGCGTGGTTTTTCAAAAGGAAACTAGGCCTAGGCGTGGTATTTCAAAAGGAAACTAGGCCTAGGCGTGGTTTTTCAAAAGGAAACTAGGCCTAGGCGTGGTTTTTCAAAAGGAAACTAGGCCTAGGCGTGGTTTTTCAAAAAGAAACTAGGCCTAGGCGTGGTTTTTCAAAAAGAAACTAGGCCTAGGCGTGGTTTTTGAAAAGGAAATTAGGCCTAGGCGTGGTTTTTCAAAAGGAAACTAGGCCTAGGCGTGGTTTTTCAAAAGGAAACTAGGCCTAGGCGTGGTTTATCAAAAGGAAACTAGGCCTAGGCGTGGTTTTTCAAAAGGAAACTAGGCCTAGGCGTGGTTTTTCAAAAGGAAACTAGGCCTAGGCGTGGTTTTTCAAAAGGAAACTAGGCCTAGGCGTGGTTTTTCAAAAGGAAACTAGGCCTAGGCGTGGTTTTTCAAAAGGAAACTAGGCCTAGGCGTGGTTTTTCAAAAGGAAATTAAGCCTAGGCGTGGTTTTTCAAAAGGAGACTAGGCCTAGGTGTGGTTTTTCAAAAGGAAACTAGGCCTAGGCGTGGTTTTTCAAAAGGAAACTAGGCCTAGGCGTGGTTTTTCAAAAGGAAACTAGGCCTAGGCGTGGTTTTTCAAAAGGAAACTAGGCCTAGGCGTGGTTTTTCAAAAGGAAACTAGGCCTAGGCGTGGTTTTTCAAAAGGAAACTAGGCCTAGGCGTGGTTTTTCAAAAGGAAACTAGGCCTAGGCGTGGTTTTTCAAAAGGAAACTAGGCCTAGGCGTGGTTTTTCAAAAGGAAACTAGGCCTAGGCGTGGTTTTTCAAAAGGAAACTAGGCCTAGGCGTGGTTTTTCAAAAGGAAACTAGGCCTAGGCGTGGTTTTTCAAAAGGAAACTAGGCCTAGGCGTGGTTTTTCAAAAGGAAACTAGGCCTAGGCGTGGTTTTTCAAAAGGAAACTAGGCCTAGGCGTGGTTTTTCAAAAGGAAACTAGGCCTAGGCGTGGTTTTTCAAAAGGAAACTAGGCCTAGGCGTGGTTTTTCAAAAGGAAACTAGGCCTAGGCGTGGTTTTTCAAAAGGAAACTAGGCCTAGGCGTGGTTTTTCAAAAGGAAACTAGGCCTAGGCGTGGTTTTTCAAAAGGAAACTAGGCCTAGGCGTGGTTTTTCAAAAGGAAACTAGGCCTAGGCGTGGTTTTTCAAAAGGAAACTAGGCCTAGGCGTGGTTTTTCAAAAGGAAACTAGGCCTAGGCGTGGTTTTTCAAAAGGAAACTAGGCCTAGGCGTGGTTTTTCAAAAGGAAACTAGGCCTAGGCGTGGTTTTTCAAAAGGAAACTAGGCCTAGGCGTGGTTTTTCAAAAGGAAACTAGGCCTAGGCGTGGTTTTTCAAAAGGAAACTAGGCCTAGGCGTGGTTTTTCAAAAGGAAACTAGGCCTAGGCGTGGTTTTTCAAAAGGAAACTAGGCCTAGGCGTGGTTTTTCAAAAGGAAACTAGGCCTAGGCGTGGTTTTTCAAAAGGAAACTAGGCCTAGGCGTGGTTTTTCAAAAGGAAACTAGGCCTAGGCGTGGTTTTTCAAAAGGAAACTAGGCCTAGGCGTGGTTTTTCAAAAGGAAACTAGGCCTAGGCGTGGTTTTTCAAAAGGAAACTAGGCCTAGGCGTGGTTTTTCAAAAGGAAACTAGGCCTAGGCGTGGTTTTTCAAAAGGAAACTAGGCCTAGGCGTGGTTTTTCAAAAGGAAACTAGGCCTAGGCGTGGTTTTTCAAAAGGAAACTAGGCCTAGGCGTGGTTTTTCAAAAGGAAACTAGGCCTAGGCGTGGTTTTTCAAAAGGAAACTAGGCCTAGGCGTGGTTTTTCAAAAGGAAACTAGGCCTAGGCGTGGTTTTTCAAAAGGAAACTAGGCCTAGGCGTGGTTTTTCAAAAGGAAACTAGGCCTAGGCGTGGTTTTTCAAAAGGAAACTAGGCCTAGGCGTGGTTTTTCAAAAGGAAACTAGGCCTAGGCGTGGTTTTTCAAAAGGAAACTAGGCCTAGGCGTGGTTTTTCAAAAGGAAACTAGGCCTAGGCGTGGTTTTTCAAAAGGAAACTAGGCCTAGGCGTGGTTTTTCAAAAGGAAACTAGGCCTAGGCGTGGTTTTTCAAAAGGAAACTAGGCCTAGGCGTGGTTTTTCAAAAGGAAACTAGGCCTAGGCGTGGTTTTTCAAAAGGAAACTAGGCCTAGGCGTGGTTTTTCAAAAGGAAACTAGGCCTAGGCGTGGTTTTTCAAAAGGAAACTAGGCCTAGGCGTGGTTTTTCAAAAGGAAACTAGGCCTAGGCGTGGTTTTTCAAAAGGAAACTAGGCCTAGGCGTGGTTTTTCAAAAGGAAACTAGGCCTAGGCGTGGTTTTTCAAAAGGAAACTAGGCCTAGGCGTGGTTTTTCAAAAGGAAACTAGGCCTAGGCGTGGTTTTTCAAAAGGAAACTAGGCCTAGGCGTGGTTTTTCAAAAGGAAACTAGGCCTAGGCGTGGTTTTTCAAAAGGAAACTAGGCCTAGGCGTGGTTTTTCAAAAGGAAACTAGGCCTAGGCGTGGTTTTTCAAAAGGAAACTAGGCCTAGGCGTGGTTTTTCAAAAGGAAACTAGGCCTAGGCGTGGTTTTTCAAAAGGAAACTAGGCCTAGGCGTGGTTTTTCAAAAGGAAACTAGGCCTAGGCGTGGTTTTTCAAAAGGAAACTAGGCCTAGGCGTGGTTTTTCAAAAGGAAACTAGGCCTAGGCGTGGTTTTTCAAAAGGAAACTAGGCCTAGGCGTGGTTTTTCAAAAGGAAACTAGGCCTAGGCGTGGTTTTTCAAAAGGAAATTAGGCCTAGGCGTGGTTTTTCAAAAGGAAACTAGGCCTAGGCGTGGTTTTTCAAAAGGAAACTAGGCCTAGGCGTGGTTTTTCAAAAGGAAACTAGGCCTAGGCGTGGTTTTTCAAAAGGAAACTAGGCCTAGGCGTGGTTTTTCAAAAGGAAACTAGGCCTAGGCGTGGTTTTTCAAAAGGAAACTAGGCCTAGGCGTGGTTTTTCAAAAGGAAACTAGGCCTAGGCGTGGTTTTTCAAAAGGAAACTAGGCCTAGGCGTGGTTTTTCAAAAGGAAACTAGGCCTAGGCGTGGTTTTTCAAAAGGAAACTAGGCCTAGGCGTGGTTTTTCAAAAGGAAACTAGGCCTAGGCGTGGTTTTTCAAAAGGAAACTAGGCCTAGGCGTGGTTTTTCAAAAGGAAACTAGGCCTAGGCGTGGTTTTTCAAAAGGAAACTAGGCCTAGGCGTGGTTTTTCAAAAGGAAACTAGGCCTAGGCGTGGTTTTTCAAAAGGAAACTAGGCCTAGGCGTGGTTTTTCAAAAGGAAACTAGGCCTAGGCGTGGTTTTTCAAAAGGAAACTAGGCCTAGGCGTGGTTTTTCAAAAGGAAACTAGGCCTAGGCGTGGTTTTTCAAAAGGAAACTAGGCCTAGGCGTGGTTTTTCAAAAGGAAACTAGGCCTAGGCGTGGTTTTACAAAAGGAAACTAGGCCTAGGCGTGGTTTTTCAAAAGGAAACTAGGCCTAGGCGTGGTTTTTCAAAAGGAAACTAGGCCTAGGCGTGGTTTTTCAAAAGGAAACTAGGCCTAGGCGTGGTTTTTCAAAAGGAAACTAGGCCTAGGCGTGGTTTTTCAAAAGGAAACTAGGCCTAGGCGTGGTTTTTCAAAAGGAAACTAGGCCTAGGCGTGGTTTTTCAAAAGGAAACTAGGCCTAGGCGTGGTTTTTCAAAAGGAAACTAGGCCTAGGCGTGGTTTTTCAAAAGGAAACTAGGCCTAGGCGTGGTTTTTCAAAAGGAAACTAGGCCTAGGCGTGGTTTTTCAAAAGGAAACTAGGCCTAGGCGTGGTTTTTCAAAAGGAAACTAGGCCTAGGCGTGGTTTTTCAAAAGGAAACTAGGCCTAGGCGTGGTTTTTCAAAAGGAAACTAGGCCTAGGCGTGGTTTTTCAAAAGGAAACTAGGCCTAGGCGTGGTTTTTCAAAAGGAAACTAGGCCTAGGCGTGGTTTTTCAAAAGGAAACTAGGCCTAGGCGTGGTTTTTCAAAAGGAAACTAGGCCTAGGCGTGGTTTTTCAAAAGGAAACTAGGCCTAGGCGTGGTTTTTCAAAAGGAAACTAGGCCTAGGCGTGGTTTTTCAAAAGGAAACTAGGCCTAGGCGTGGTTTTTCAAAAGGAAACTAGGCCTAGGCGTGGTTTTTCAAAAGGAAACTAGGCCTAGGCGTGGTTTTTCAAAAGGAAACTAGGCCTAGGCGTGGTTTTTCAAAAGGAAACTAGGCCTAGGCGTGGTTTTTCAAAAGGAAACTAGGCCTAGGCGTGGTTTTTCAAAAGGAAACTAGGCCTAGGCGTGGTTTTTCAAAAGGAAACTAGGCCTAGGCGTGGTTTTTCAAAAGGAAACTAGGCCTAGGCGTGGTTTTTCAAAAGGAAACTAGGCCTAGGCGTGGTTTTTCAAAAGGAAACTAGGCCTAGGCGTGGTTTTTCAAAAGGAAACTAGGCCTAGGCGTGGTTTTTCAAAAGGAAACTAGGCCTAGGCGTGGTTTTTCAAAAGGAAACTAGGCCTAGGCGTGGTTTTTCAAAAGGAAACTAGGCCTAGGCGTGGTTTTTCAAAAGGAAACTAGGCCTAGGCGTGGTTTTTCAAAAGGAAACTAGGCCTAGGCGTGGTTTTTCAAAAGGAAACTAGGCCTAGGCGTGGTTTTTCAAAAGGAAACTAGGCCTAGGCGTGGTTTTTCAAAAGGAAACTAGGCCTAGGCGTGGTTTTTCAAAAGGAAACTATGCCTAGGCGTGGTTTTTCAAAAGGAAACTAGGCCTAGGCGTGGTTTTTCAAAAGGAAACTAGGCCTAGGCGTGGTTTTTCAAAAGGAAACTAGGCCTAGGCGTGGTTTTTCAAAAGGAAACTAGGCCTAGGCGTGGTTTTTCAAAAGGAAACTAGGCCTAGGCGTGGTTTTTCAAAAGGAAACTAGGCCTAGGCGTGGTTTTTCAAAAGGAAACTGGGCCTAGGCGTGGTTTTTCAAAAGGAAACTAGGCCTAGGCGTGGTTTTTCAAAAGGAAACTGGGCCTAGGCGTGGTTTTTCAAAAGGAAACTAGGCCTAGGCGTGGTTTTTCAAAAGGAAACTGGGCCTAGGCGTGGTTTTTCAAAAGGAAACTAGGCCTAGGCGTGGTTTTTCAAAAGGAAACTAGGCCTAGGCGTGGTTTTTCAAAAGGAAACTAGGCCTAGGCGTGGTTTTTCAAAAGGAAACTAGGCCTAGGCGTGGTTTTTCAAAAGGAAACTGGGCCTAGGCGTGGTTTTTCAAAAGGAAACTAGGCCTAGGCGTGGTTTTTCAAAAGGAAACTGGGCCTAGGCGTGGTTTTTCAAAAGGAAACTAGGCCTAGGCGTGGTTTTTCAAAAGGAAACTAGGCCTAGGCGTGGTTTTTCAAAAGGAAACTAGGCCTAGGCGTGGTTTTTCAAAAGGAAACTAGGCCTAGGCGTGGTTTTTCAAAAGGAAACTAGGCCTAGGCGTGGTTTTTCAAAAGGAAACTAGGCCTAGGCGTGGTTTTTCAAAAGGAAACTAGGCCTAGGCGTGGTTTTTCAAAAGGAAACTAGGCCTAGGCGTGGTTTTTCAAAAGGAAACTAGGCCTAGGCGTGGTTTTTCAAAAGGAAACTAGGCCTAGGCGTGGTTTTTCAAAAGGAAACTAGGCCTAGGCGTGGTTTTTCAAAAGGAAACTAGGCCTAGGCGTGGTTTTTCAAAAGGAAACTAGGCCTAGGCGTGGTTTTTCAAAAGGAAACTAGGCCTAGGCGTGGTTTTTCAAAAGGAAACTAGGCCTAGGCGTGGTTTTTCAAAAGGAAACTAGGCCTAGGCGTGGTTTTTCAAAAGGAAACTAGGCCTAGGCGTGGTTTTTCAAAAGGAAACTAGGCCTAGGCGTGGTTTTTCAAAAGGAAACTAGGCCTAGGCGTGGTTTTTCAAAAGGAAACTAGGCCTAGGCGTGGTTTTTCAAAAGGAAACTAGGCCTAGGCGTGGTTTTTCAAAAGGAAACTAGGCCTAGGCGTGGTTTTTCAAAAGGAAACTAGGCCTAGGCGTGGTTTTTCAAAAGGAAACTAGGCCTAGGCGTGGTTTTTCAAAAGGAAACTAGGCCTAGGCGTGGTTTTTCAAAAGGAAACTAGGCCTAGGCGTGGTTTTTCAAAAGGAAACTAGGCCTAGGCGTGGTTTTTCAAAAGGAAACTAGGCCTAGGCGTGGTTTTTCAAAAGGAAAATTGGCCTAGGCTTAGTTTTACAAAAGGAAACTAGGCCTAGGCGTGGTTTTACAAAAGGAAACTAGGTCTAGGCGTGGTTTTTCAAAAGGAAACTAGGTCTAGGCGTGGTTTTTCAAAAGGAAACTAGGTCTAGGCGTGGTTTTTCAAAAGGAAACTAGGTCTAGGCGTGGTTTTTCAAAAGGAAACTAGGCCTAGGCTTAGTTTTACAAAAGGAAAATTGGCCTAGGCTTAGTTTTACAAAAGGAAAATTGGCCTAGGCTTAGTTTTACAAAAGGAAACTAGGCCTAGGCGTGGTTTTACAAAAGGAAACTAGACCTATGCGAGGTTTTACAAAGGAAATGTAGGCCTAGGCGTGGTATTCAAAAGGAAACCTAGGTTTAGTCGTGGTTTTTAAAAGGAAACCTAGGTTTAGTCGTGGTTTTTAAAAGGAAACCTAGGTTTAGTCGTGGTTTTTAAAAGGAAACCTAGGTTTAGTCGTGGTTTTTAAAAGGAAACCTAGGTTTAGTCGTGGTTTTTAAAAGGAAACCTAGGTTTAGTCGTGGTTTTTAAAAGGAAACCTAGGTTTAGTCGTGGTTTTTAAAAGGAAACCTAGGTTTAGTCGTGGTTTTTAAAAGGAAACCTAGGTTTAGTCGTGGTTTTTAAAAGGAAACCTAGGTTTAGTCGTGGTTTTTAAAAGGAAACCTAGGCTTAGGCGTGGTTTTATAAAAGGAAACCTAGGCTTAGGCGTGGTTTTATAAAAGGAAACCTAGGCTTAGGCGTGGTTTTATAAAAGGAAACCTAGGCTTAGGCGTGGTTTTATAAAAGGAAACCTAGGCTTAGGCGTGGTTTTATAAAAGGAAACCTAGGCTTAGGCGTGGTTTTATAAAAGGAAACCTAGGCTTAGGCGTGGTTTTATAAAAGGAAACCTAGGCTTAGGCGTGGTTTTATAAAAGGAAACCTAGGCTTAGGCGTGGTTTTATAAAAGGAAACCTAGGCTTAGGCGTGGTTTTATAAAAGGAAACCTAGGCTTAGGCGTGGTTTTATAAAAGGATACCTAGGCTTAGGCGTGGTTTTATAAAAGGAAACCTAGGCTTAGGCGTGGTTTTATAAAAGGAAACCTAGGCTTAGGCGTGGTTTTCAAAAGGAAACCTAGGCTTAGGCGTGGTTTTATAAAAGGAAACCTAGGCTTAGGCGTGGTTTTATAAAAGGAAACCTAGGCTTAGGCGTGGTTTTATAAAAGGAAACCTAGGCTTAGGCGTGGTTTTATAAAAGGAAACCTAGGCTTAGGCGTGGTTTTATAAAAGGAAACCTAGGCTTAGGCGTGGTTTTATAAAAGGAAACCTAGGCTTAGGCGTGGTTTTATAAAAGGAAACCTAGGCTTAGGCGTGGTTTTATAAAAGGAAACCTAGGCTTAGGCGTGGTTTTATAAAAGGAAACCTAGGCTTAGGCGTGGTTTTATAAAAGGAAACCTAGGCTTAGGCGTGGTTTTATAAAAGGAAACCTAGGCTTAGGCGTGCTTTTATAAAAGGAAACCTAGGCTTAGGCGTGGTTTTATAAAAGGAAACCTAGGCTTAGGCGTGGTTTTATAAAAGGAAACCTAGGCTTAGGCGTGCTTTTATAAAAGGAAACCTAGGCTTAGGCGTGCTTTTATAAAAGGAAACCTAGGCTTAGGCGTGGTTTTATAAAAGGAAACCTAGGCTTAGGCGTGGTTTTATAAAAGGAAACCTAGGCTTAGGCGTGCTTTTATAAAAGGAAACCTAGGCTTAGGCGTGCTTTTATAAAAGGAAACCTAGGCTTAGGCGTGGTTTTATAAAAGGAAACCTAGACATAGGCGTGGTTTTATAAAAGGAAACCTAGACATAGGCGTGGTTTTATAAAAGGAAACCTAGACATAGGCGTGGTTTTAAAAAGGAAACCGAGGCTTAGGCGTGGTTTTATAAAAGGAAACCTAGGCTTAGGCGTGGTTTTATAAAAGGAAACCTAGGCTTAGGCGTGGTTTTATAAAAGGAAACCTAGGCTTAGGCGTGGTTTTATAAAAGGAAACCTAGGCTTAGGCGTGGTTTTATAAAAGGAAACCTAGGCTTAGGCGTGGTTTTATAAAAGGAAACCTAGGCTTAGGCGTGGTTTTATAAAAGGAAACCTAGGCTTAGGCGTGGTTTTATAAAAGGAAACCTAGGCTTAGGCGTGGTTTTATAAAAGGAAACCTAGGCTTAGGCGTGGTTTTATAAAAGGAAACCTAGGCTTAGGCGTGGTTTTATAAAAGGAAACCTAGGCTTAGGCGTGGTTTTCAAAAGAAAACCTAGGCTTAGGCGTGGTTTTTAAAAGGAAACCTATGCTTAGGCTTAAAAAAACTTGGCTTAGGCGTGTGTTTTCATAAGGAAAAAGCCTGGGCATGGTTTTTTAAAAGAAAACTAGGCCCGGTCTTGGTTTTTTAAAAGGAAACCTAGGCTTGGTTTTATAAAAGGAAACCTAGGCTTAGGCGTGGTTTTATAAAAGGAAACCTAGGTTTAGGCGTGGTTTTATAAAAGGAAACCTAGGCTTAGGCGTGGTTTTATAAAAGGAAACCTAGGTTTAGGCGTGGTTTTATAAAAGGAAACCTAGGCTTAGGCGTGGTTTTATAAAAGGAAACCTAGGTTTAGGCGTGGTTTTATAAAAGGAAACCTAGGCTTAGGCGTGGTTTTATAAAAGGAAACCTAGGCTTAGGCGTGGTTTTATAAAAGGAAACCTAGGCTTAGGCGTGGTTTTATAAAAGGAAACCTAGGCTTAGGCGTGGTTTTCAAAAGAAAACCTAGGCTTAGGCGTGGTTTTCAAAAGAAAACCTAGGCTAAGGCGTGGTTTTCAAAAGAAAACCTAGACTTAGGCGTGGTTTTCAAAAGAAAACCTAGACTTAGGCGTGGTTTTCAAAAGAAAACCTAGGCTTAGGCGTGGTTTTATAAAAGGAAACCTAGGCTTAGGCGTGGTTTTCAAAAGAAAACCTAGGCTTAGGCGTGGTTTTCAAAAGAAAACCTAGGCTTAGGCGTGGTTTTCAAAAGAAAACCTAGGCTTAGGCGTGGTTTTCAAAAGAAAACCTAGGCTTAGGCGTGGTTTTCAAAAGAAAACCTAGGCTAAGGCGTGGTTTTCAAAAGAAAACCTAGGCTTAGGCGTGGTTTTCAAAAGAAAACCTAGTCTTAGGCGTAGTTTTCAAAAGAAAACCTAGGCTTAGGCGTGGTTTTCAAAAGAAAACCTAGGCTTAGGCGTGGTTTTCAAAAGAAAACCTAGTCTTAGGCATAGTTTTCAAAAGAAAACCTAGGCTTAGGCGTGGTTTTCAAAAGAAAACCTAGGCTTAGGCGTGGTTTTCAAAAGGAAACCTAGGCCTAGACGTGGTTTTTCAAAAGGAAACTAGGCCTAGGCGTGGTTTTTCAAAAGGAAACTAGGCCTAGGCGTGGTTTTTCAAAAGGAAACTAGGCCTTGGCGTGTTTTTTCAAAAGGAAACTAGGCCTAGGCGTTGTTTTTTAAAAAGAAACTAGGCCTAGGGTTGGTTTTTCAAAAGGAAACTAGGCCTACGCTTGGCTTTTGAAAAGGAAACTAGGCCTAGGCTTGGTTTTTCAAAAGGAAACTAGGCGTAGGTGTGGTTTTTCAAAAGGAAACTAGGCCTGGGCATGGTTTTTCAAAAGGAAACTAGGCCTAGGCATGGTTTTTCAAAAGCAAACTTGGCTGTGGCACACATTTTCAAAAGAAAACTTGTCCTGGGCGTGGTTTTTTAAAAAGAAAATTCGTGGTTTTTTTGTTCCCTTGAAATGTTTTTTGTTCCCTTGGCTAGGCCTGGGCATGGTTTTTCAAAAGGAAACTAGGCCTAGGCATGGTTTTTCAAAAGCAAACTTGGCTTTGGCACACATTTTCAAAAGAAAACTTGTCCTGGGCGTGGTTTTTTAAAAAGAAAATTCGTGGTTTTTTTGTTCCCTTGAAATGTTTTTTGTTCCCTTGGCTTAGCCTTGACTTTCTTATTTTGTCTCTTTGTATTCCTATATTTTTTAATTTCTTTCTCCCTGACCTTGACTTTCTAATATTTTTCGCAGTTTGCTTTCTTTCATTCATAAATCGCTTTCGCCTATCGCCCATTGTTTTGTTTTCCCAACAGAGCTACCGAAAACCACAGGAAGTCCTGTGGCAATGTAAAGGAAACAGGTACACCAAAAGGCAAAGGAACGAAAGAATATCTTCATGGCATAACTTTGTTACAAATTACGATTTGATTGGGCTCAGGATATGACTTTGCAAAAAACCGTGAAGCAAAGCAAACATCCTTTTGATGCAGTAGTTGATTTTAAAAGACTCCAAGGATAACTGAGGTAATGTAAGTTACGCTTTGTTTATCCTGGAGATTGTTCTAATTTTTGACAAGGCTAATGAAATTGGTTACACAAGAAAGGCAGGATATTTTGATGAATGGAAAAAAGAAGAAGATTTTTTTATTAAAAAAGGCATGAAATGCCAATATTCGGAAGTTTTTGTCCTTCAACATTTATCCTTGTATGTAGTTGGTTTTCTAGGTCAAGGTGTTTTTGTTTCTTTTGTTTTATATTTTTTCTTGCTTCCCCACACATTGCTTCTCCTTGTCTCCTCAATGCTTGGTTAATGTTTTCTTTCCATTCAATTGAAGATTGATCCACATTTTTAGGGATATCAAAAATTGACAACCATTGGGACATGTGTGAAATAGTTTTTAATGCTTTCGTAATGGTATTTGTTGTTGTTGTGATAAGTGTAAAATTGTTGTTCTTATCAATAAAAATCTATTTCATTTCGAGATTTTCTTTTTGTCAACTTTAAATGAAGATTCTTCTTTATGCAACTCCAAAGATTGGCGCGCAATTCGAAACGAACAACTGCTTTTCAGTCTCTTTTACTTTTGAAACGATTATACAACATTACCAGGTTCCTTTGTTTATGGCAAAGCGTCATTAACAACGTCATCATCATCACCATCTTTTCATTTGTGGTCCTTTGCCTTTGTTCGCCTACAACTGCCGGTTTTTCGGGCCACAGGATAGGTTTTTGTTTAAAAACGAACTCCAAATTGTCTTAAGTGAGTGTTCTTTTCAATGAAAAGAAAGAAGCGAATGCCAGACGATGTCCCACACACACAGTCACATCATTGCAACAACAATAACTACTTGTAAAGAGGCATCAAACGTAACTGCTTCCTTGGCAATGTAGATGGCTCTTGACTCGTGCTCTGAGGTAGACAGATGTCCTTTGGTAGGCGTCTGTGTGTTCGATTTTTTGCATTCCTTTGCTTGCTTTCGGCACTTCACAGAGAGAGAAAGAAAACAACACTAAGTGGAAGTCTTGCCTTGATGTTGAATTATTTTTTGGCGCAAAAGGGATTCAAATGAAGTCAATGCCGCCGAAAGACTTTTTAATCAATTACCATACTTGGTGCTGAAAGGAAATTTAAATCCATTTAGTCCTTCCAAACCTTTCATATTGGTGACAACTTCCGAAAGCAATCAAAACAGCTGACAATTTTTGTGGGGAAGTATAAAACAAACCCCACCACATTTTTATTATTCAAAATTATTTTATATTATTTTAACAACAAAATCAACTGCAATTTGTTATCGATTCATTTCACCCTTCTGTTTCAGGATTTTTATTGTCCTTCATCATCATATCAGCACCTGTTCCCACACTCCATTCAAAATATAATTTATTCATTCCAATAAAACTGTTGGTTTCCTTGTTCTCCGGTTGTTCACTAAGTTTCGTTTACTATCCCGCAACTATTTTCCACTTCTATTTTGCATAATTTTGTTCTGCTTAAGTGATATCCTGACAGGCAGGACATTCTTCATTAGCATATTTTGTTTAAAAAAAAGTGACAGGTAACGTTTTGTAAAATATCCTTAAGGGCGTGGGTGCAACGGAATGTTTAAAGCGATACATACAGGTGTTTGATGACTGGACAAGGATCTAATAGAAGCAAGGAAAGTAACGGTCATGTGTCCTTATAAAGGTAATGGGCCAGTATGGGGATAATTATGAATCTTGTTGGAAATAAATTGAGCCTAGAAGTTATTCTTTGAAGGAAAACTGGGCTTAGGAAAGGTAATTTGAGCAAGCTAGGCCTAGGAGTCCTTTTTCAAAAGAAAACTCAGCTTGGGCGTAGGTATTCGAAAAGGAAACTCGGCTTAAGCTTGGTTTCTTAAAAGGAAATTAGGTGTAATCGTAATTTTTTAAAAGTAAACTAGACTTAGCCGAGGGTTTCCAAAAAGAAACCTGGCTTAGGCGTGGTTTTCTAAAAGGAAATTAGGCTTAGCCGTGGTTTTCTAAAAGGAAATTAGGCTTAGCCGTGGTTTTCTAAAAGGAAATTAGGCTTAGCCGAGGTTTTCTAAAAGGAAATTAGGCTTAGTCGTGGTTTTCTAAAAGGAAACTAGGCTCATGCGTGGGTTTCTAAAAGAACACAAGGCTTAGTTAGGCATGGGCTTTTAAGAGGAAACTAGGCTTAGGCATGGGGTTTTAAAAGGAAACTAGGCTTAGGCATGAGCTTTTAAAAGGAAACTAGGCTTAGGCATGGGCTTTTAAAAGGAAACTAGGCTTAGACATGGGCTTTTAAAAGGAAACTAGGCTTAGGCATGGGCTTTTAAAAGGAAATTAGGCTTAGGCATGGGCTTTTAAAAGGAAATTAGGCCTAGGAGTGGTTTTCTAAAAGGAAACTAGCCTTAGGCGTGGGTTTCTAAAAGGAAAGTAGGCTTAGGCGTGGGTTTCTAAAATGAAACTAGGTTTAGGCGTGATTTTCTAAAAGGAAACTAGTCTTTTAAATCAAAACTAAGCTTAGGCGTGGATTTCAATCTTAACTAGGCCTAGGTGTGTTTTTTTTAAATCAAAACTAGGCTTAGGCGTGGTTTTTAAAATCAAAACTAGGCGTAGGAGTGGCTTTTTAATTCGAGACTAGGCTTAGGAGTGTTTTTTAATTCAAAACTAGGGTTAGGCTTGGTTTTTAAAATCGAAACTTAGGCATGGTTTTTAAAAGGAAACCAAGGATTAGGCGTGGTTTTCAAAAGAAAACTAGGCCTAGGCTTGGTTTTTTTAATCGATACTTAGGCGTGGTTTTTAAGAGGAAACCAAGGATTAGGCGTGGTTTTCAAAAGGAAACCTACGCTTAGGCGTGGTTTTCAAAAGGAAACCTACGCTTAGGCGTGGTTTTCAAAAGGAAACCTACGCTTAGGCATGGTTTTCAAAAGGAAAACTACGCTTAGGCGTGGTTTTATAAAACGAGATCTAGGCTTAGGCTTGGTTTTCTAAAAGGAAACTAGGGTTAGGGGTGGTTTTCTAAAAGGAAACTAGGCTTAGGTGTGGTTTTCTAAAATGATACTAGGCTTAGGCGTGGTTTTCTAAAATGATACTAGGCTTAGGCGTGGTTTTTGGAAAGGAAACTAGGCTTAGGTGTGGTTTTCTGAAAAGAAACTAGGCTTAGGCTTGGTTTTCTAAAAGAAAACTAGGCTTAGGTGTGGTTTTCTAAAAGGAAACTAGGCTTAGGTGTGGTTTTCTGAAAAGAAACTAGGCTTAGGTGTGGTTTTCTGAAAAGAAACTAGGCTTAGGCGTGGTTTTCTAAAAGGAAACTAGGCTTAGGTGTGGTTTTCTGAAAGAAAACTAGACTTAGGCGTGCTTTTCAAAAGGAAACCTAGGCTTAGGCGTGGTTTTCAAACGGAAATATAGGCTTAGGCGTGGTTTTCTGAAAGGAAAATAGGTTTAGGCGTGGTTTCCTGAAAGGAAAATAGGCTTAGGCGTGGTTTGCTGAAAGGAAACCTAGGGTTAGGCGTGGTTTGCTGAAAGGAAACCTAGGGTTAGGCGTGGTTTTCAAATGAAAGCTAGGCTTTAGCGTGGTTTTTCAAAAGGAAACTAGGTTTTAGCGTGGTTTTCCAAAAGGAAACTAGGCTTAGGCGTGGTTTGCTGAAAGGAAACTAGGCTTAGGCGTGGTTTGCTGAAAGGAAACTAGGCTTAGGCGTGGTTTGCTGAAAGGAAACCTAGGGTTAGGCGTGGTTTTCAAATGAAAGCTAGGCTTTAGCGTGGTTTTCCAAAAGGAAACTAGGTTTTAGCGTGGTTTTCCAAAAGGAAACTAGGCTTAGGCGTGGTTTGCTGAAAGGAAACTAGGTTTTAGCGTGGTTTTCCAAAAGGAAACTAGGCTTAGGCGTGGTTTGCTGAAAGGAAACTAGGCTTAGGCGTGGTTTGCTAAAAGGAAACTAGGCTTTGGGGTGATTTTCTAAAAAGAAAATAGGCTTACTCGTGTGTTTTTAAATCAAAACTAGGCTTATGCGTGGTTTTCAATCAAAACTAGTCTTAGGTGTGGTTTTTTTAAATCAAAACTAGGCTAAGGCGTGGTTTTCAAAATCAAAACTAGGCTTAGGAGTGGTTTTGTAAAAAAGAAATTTAGGCTTTGGCGTGGTTTTATAAACGGGAATCTAGGCCTAGGCGTGGTTTTATAAAACGAAACCTAAGCCTAGGCGTAGTTTTATAATACGGAAACCTAGGCTTAGACGTGGTTTTATAATACGGAAACCTAGGCTTAGGCGTAGTTTTCAAAAGGAAACCTAGGCGAAGGCGTGGTTTTCAGAAAGAAACCTAGGCTTCGACGTGGTTTTCAGAAAGAAACCTAGGCTTCAACTTGGTTTTCAAAAGAAAATCTAGGATTAGGCTTGGTTTTTCAAAAAAAATCTAGGCTTAGGCTTGGTTTTCGAAAGGAAAATTAGGCATATGCGTGGTTTTCAAAAGGAAACCTAGGGTTAGCGTGTTTTCATAAAAGGAAACCTAGGCTTAGGCGTGGTTTTATAAAAGGGAAGAAACTAGGCTTCGGTGTGGTTTTATAAAAGGAAAGAAACTAGGCTTCGGTGTGGTTTTTCAAAACGAAAACTAGGCTTAGACGTGGTTTTCAAAAAGAAACTAGGCGTAGGCTTGGTTTTCAAAAGGAAACTAGACTTAGGCGTGGTTTTCAAAAGGAAACTAGGCTTAGGTGTGGTTTTATGAAAGGAAACTAGGCTTAGGAGTGGATTTCTGAAAGGAAACTAGGCTTAGGAGTGGATTTCTGAAAGGAAACTAGGCTAAGGTGTGGCTTTCTAAAAGGAAACTAGGCCTAGGTGTGTTTTTTTTAAAAGAACACAAGGTCTCAGTCTTGTTTTTTCAAAAGGAAAATAGGCTTAGGCGTTGTTTTTTCAAAAGGAAAATAGGCTTAGGCGTTGTTTTCTAAAAGGAAACTAGGCTTAGGCGTGATTCTTTTATAGGAAACTAGGCTAAGGCGTGGTCCTTTTAAAGGAAACTAGGCTAATGCCTGATTTTCAAAAGGAAATTAGGCTTAGGCGTGGCTTTTTTATAGGAAACTAGGCTAAGGCCTAGTTTTCAGAAGGAAACTAGGCTTAGGCGTGGTTCTTTTATAGGAAAGTAGGCTAGGGCCTGGTTTTCAAAAGGAAACTAGGCTTAGGCGTGGTTCTTTTATAGGAAACTAAGCTAAGGCCTGGTTATCAGAAGGAAAGTAGGCTTAGGCGCGTTTCTTTTATAGGAATCTTGGTTTTTCAAAACGAAAACTAGGCTTAGACGTGGTTTTCAAAAAGAAACTAGGCGTAGGCTTGGTTTTCAAAAGGAAACTAGACTTAGGCGTGGTTTTCAAAAGGAAACTAGGCTTAGGTGTGGTTTTATGAAAGGAAACTAGGCTTAGGAGTGGATTTCTGAAAGGAAACTAGGCTTAGGAGTGGATTTCTGAAAGGAAACTAGGCTAAGGTGTGGCTTTCTAAAAGGAAACTAGGCCTAGGTGTGTTTTTTTTAAAAGAACACAAGGTCTCAGTCTTGTTTTTTCAAAAGGAAAATAGGCTTAGGCGTTGTTTTTTCAAAAGGAAAATAGGCTTAGGCGTTGTTTTCTAAAAGGAAACTAGGCTTAGGCGTGATTCTTTTATAGGAAACTAGGCTAAGGCGTGGTCCTTTTAAAGGAAACTAGGCTAATGCCTGATTTTCAAAAGGAAATTAGGCTTAGGCGTGGCTTTTTTATAGGAAACTAGGCTAAGGCCTAGTTTTCAGAAGGAAACTAGGCTTAGGCGTGGTTCTTTTATAGGAAAGTAGGCTAGGGCCTGGTTTTCAAAAGGAAACTAGGCTTAGGCGTGGTTCTTTTATAGGAAACTAAGCTAAGGCCTGGTTATCAGAAGGAAAGTAGGCTTAGGCGCGTTTCTTTTATAGGAATCTTGGCTAAGGCCTGGTTTTCAGAAGGAAACTAGGCTTAGACGTGTTTCTTTTATAGGAATCTTGGCTAAGGCATGGTTTTCAGAAGGAAACTAGGCTTAGGCGTGATTCTTTTATAGAAAACTAGGCTAGGGCGTGGTCCTTTTAAAGGAAACTAAGCTAAGGCCTGGTTTTCAGAAGGAAACTAGGCTTAGGCGTGATTCTTTTATAGGAAACTACGCTAAGGCCTGGTTTTCAGAAGGAATGTATGCGAAGGCTTGGTCCTTTTAAAGGAAACTAAGCTAGGGCCTGATTTTCAGAAGGAAACAAGGCTTAGACGTGTTTCTTTTATAGGAATCTTCGCTAAGGCCTGGTTTTCAGAAGGAAACTAGGCTTAGGCGTGATTCTTTTATTGAAACTAGGCTAAGGCTTGGTCATTTTAAAGGAAACTAAGCTAAGGCTTGGTTTTTAGAAGGAAACTAAACTAAGGCCTGGTTTTCAGAAATAACCTAAGTTAAGGCCTGGGGTTCAGAAGGAAACTAGGCTATGGCCAAGGCTCAGACCTATTCTTTTGAAAAGAAACTAGGCTCGGCCCAGTTTTTTTAAATGGAAACGTGGCTCAGGCCTAGTTTGTTTAAAGAAAATTAGGATTAGGCGTGGTTCTTTTAAAGATAATTGCTCTCAGGTCCTTATTGTTTTTTTTTTCAAAGGTAACCAGGCTCTGATCTATTTTTTTTTTAAGGAAACTAGGCTCAGGCCTAGTTGTTTGAAGGAAACTATGCTAAGGCCTAGTTATTTGAAATGAAAATAGGATCAGGCCTACTTTTTAGAAAGAAACTAGCCGCAGGCCTAATTTATTGAAGGAAAGCTAGGACTTTTCGAAGCTAAAAGGGACCGGTCTAGCTTCCCCTCAATAAAATAGGCCTGAGCCTAGTTTCTTTCTAAAAAATAGGCCTGATCCTATTTTCATTTCAAAAAACTAGGCCTGAGCATAGTTTCCTTCCTCCTGAAATGAAACTAGGCTTATGCCTTTCAAAACAAAACTAGTCTTAGGTCGGATTTTTCAAAAGAAACACAGTCTCAGGCCTAGTTTTTTTAAAAGTACCTAGGCTGCGGCATAGTTTTTTTTTAAAGAAACTAAGCTCCGGCCAAGTTTTTTGAAAGCAAACTGGGCTCAGTTGAAAGCAAAGCCGGCATAAAAACTGGGCACAGGACTAGTCTTTTGAAAGGAGATCAGATTTAGGCCTATCCTTTTGAAAGGAAACTAGGCTCAGAAAAATAGTTATTCTGCTAGATATCTAGTTTTAGCTTTCAGTTTGTGTTATAAAACCTAGTTTAGCTTTAGTAGAACCTGGTATTAGCTGCAGTTTCATTCCATCAAGCAAGCCATACCTTAAGCTGTCCCGTGAAATGGAGTTATAGTTTCGATTCTTTTCCTGTCAGGCTCCAGGACTCACCCCGAAAAGTTGCCTATTTTGCAGTTCTTTAACAAGAACAGGAATTAGCTAGCTTCTGCTGCTTTTAGAAGCTAGGACTAATCTTAGTTTGTACGCGGAAAAAACTAGGCTTCGGTATTCCTTCCAAAATACATAAACCCCTTTTGTTAAATAGAAAACTAGGCTTGGATACATTTTCAATTCAGAATACTGGAGTTTCTTTTAATCGTCAACATTTCCTCACAAATGTTGGCTTAGACACGTATCTTCCACAGAAAACAGGGTTTTCAGAAATCAATTATCATTTTAAAGTGTATGTGTAGTTTCTTCAACATGTAGGCTTAGCTTTTGGGTCTCCTCAAAAGAAACCTTGGCAGTCTTTCCTCAAAAAACACGGCTAAGCTTCAATATCTCCTCAAAAACCTAGGTCTATTTGCTATTGTCCCCCAGAAAACTAGTTTCAGTTTAAATTTTCTGTTTCATTGTCTTCGCCTTCTTGAGGGACATTTGGCTTAGTATCTCCACAGAAACTTTGATTTGGTCATAGAACTTTCCCTCTCAAACTTCGGCTTAGAGGCAATTTGGTTAAAGAAAACAAAAAAAGCTAGGCCTCATTTCATTTTAGAAACAGAAAACTAGGCTTAACTCTACTATCTCCGAAGAAACCTAGGCTTAGTAGCAGAAGTGTCCTGAAAACCAGACATAGGTTAATTTTAGGACCACTAAGCAAGGCTTAGTTTTCACAGTTACTCAAAAGCAAAGCTTAGCTTCAGTCTCTTATCAGAAAAACTGGCTTAGTCACAGTCTTTCCTCAGAAACCATGGCTTAGCTTTAGTATTTCCCAAAAAACCTATACTTAGTTCCATTTGTTTTCCCAGAAAACTAGTCCCCGATGTAATTAAAATAATAAATATGTTTTTTTTTATTTTTTTCGAATTATTTTATTTTATAAAAATAACAAAAAAGTGGGTTTTGGGGGTTGTGGGGCGTTCTATAAGAAATTTAAATTCCATTATTTTGAATGAATGCAATTTGAAAATTTCTATACAAAATTTTGTGTGGGTTTTTGTAAGGCAATAACAAAGCTCTTTTTTTTAATGGTAGACTTGTTTCAAAATTTGGAAAAAATATTTAATAAAAAATAACTAATAATTTTTTCGCTTTGGAAGCATCCTGCGTCATATTAACACTCTTCTCTCTTTCGCTCTCTGTTTGAATTAATTTTCATTTAATTTATTTAAAGAAAAACTAAGTCGTCTTTTGGTGGCATCCAGGGTTTTGTTGTCCCCCTCCAAGGTGGAATCCTCATTGTCCTCTTCCTCCTCATATTCACTTGAAGAATTGTGGCCACTGTCGGGGCTTACATTGCGCATCATTTTGTGAGGGTGAATTTCGTCGTGTATAAGTTCGGCTTCAAACACTTTGCGAAGATTGTGGGAATGCAGCAAGGGAGTCTGGTGATGATGATGGCCGGATTTCCCCAATAATTTGTGGGCAGAGTTAATGACACTGGCCTTGATTTGTTCCAGCTTGCGTTTCCGCCTTACTCCCCTTTGTCTCCTTAAGATACCTGTGACCACATCTTCTGGCGCTTCGGGAACTGTTGCGTTTTGAGGGTTTGCATGGGGTTCTTGCTGGGGTGAACACACCTCCCTTTCATTGAACAGACATTTCTTGGTTAATTTTGAACGGAATGCTTGTTCTTTCTGACGATAGCGGGCCTTTTCGGAATCCCAAACCTCTTGCAGATCACTGGCCGGGTCATCAGCTGGGGTATAGGAGGGTGACATGTTTTGAAGGGGACAGTGTTTGTGTAACTTTTGTTGTTTCCTCTCCTGCTTGCGATTACTTTCCAAAATGGCATCTATCATACGTTCCAAGGTAATGTCGCCCATACGTGAGGAACTTAGGGAAGACTCCTCCATATAGTGGGGGTATTTGAAGTTTAGGGATTTGGGTTTGAGAAAGGTTTTGCTTTCCATTGATTCTTCATTGGCAGTGAGAAGGGTTGAGGGTTTGGATGTTTTGGTTAGGGGAGTCTCAGGTTGTGGGGGAGCTTGTGGTGTAATATAGCGAGGCTTTTCAAAATAGGAATCGGGTATGCCAACACCTCTTAGGGCCAAAAGGGGTCCAGGTATTAAGGAACATGGTGAGTATTCAACATCAAAGGTGGGTAATGTGGAGGCATAATTCGAGGGCATATTGGAACGTGGCTGTTGGGGTGCTTGGGGTTCTGGTGTCTTCAAAAGGCTGGGTGAGCTTCGGTGTAAAGACAGTCTTTTGGGGGAGTGGAAAGCCAAAGGTTCTGCCAAAATATTGCTCAGATCCTTTAGGCTATCCAATTTCCTTGAGGGACTTTCATTGAAACTCCTGGAGCTGGGATGCAGGGGTGTGGATGTGTATTGATTTTCCTTATCATGCCATGATGTGCGGGGTCTCAGAGAACCCACATCTGAGGACTTGCGTTTGAGGCGTCTACGTTGGGCCTGAGATAAGCCAGATTGCTGTTCCATGGAGGGTGCCAAGTTGAGATGCTCCGTACTCTGCATATAAGTGTGGCGAGGACCATTTACAGCCCACTTCAACATTTTGAAGCTAAAATTAGAAAAACAAAAGAAAGGGGGAGATTAGCAAATGATACCGGTTTTAATTGTTTGCGCATAGCAGATAAGAAGTCTCAAAAAGCCATTGTCTGCCAACTACTTAAGTTTTTGAGAATATTTTGCAAAATCTAAAACTTGCCGGGCTATGTGTTTGGCATACAAAATAAGCCAACCCAACCAAAAAAAAAAAGAAATCTCAAAAGAAACTTGTTTTGTGAATCGGCGAAAAAATTTTCGCGCGCAAAACTGCTTAAGAACAACTTTATGGCTATTGCAATGGGTTTGTGTGAATATGTGGCCAAGCATGTGTTGTTTATTTAAGGAAGAACCCCGTGAGTCGTGAGCTTCATAATTGGGAGTTTCACAGCAAAAAGAAAAAAAAACAAGCTTTTGTGTCTTTAAGCTTTTCAAAATTCATGCTGAGTAAGCAAAGCCAAGAAGAAAAAAAACAAAAATTCTTAAAAATGGTCTTCTTTAGGTTTCATGCAAGATTAACTACCCCACAGTAGGCCTTAGAGGAAGGAAGGATGGAAGCAAGGAGGAAGTAAAGAATTTTTGGTTTTTTTTTTGAAATTTATTTCGGATTTTATTTTTTGGTTGGTTGATGGAAGTAAGTTTGCTTGTTGAGATTTGCAAAAATTATTAGTGGTGGTTGATATCCTTTTAAATAAGTGCCTGGTAAGAGGTCCTTGAAAAATTATTTTGGGCATTTACAGTCCATCATAAAAAATTAAAAAAAAAAAAATACCCAAAGTGAGTACTTAAATGGCAGTTAAAAATCACTCACACCTAAGCAAATGAAATCGAAAAAGTGTTCACAGGGTTCAGCAAAAACTAACTTACCTTTTTTATTTTGAAAATAAGAATATCCAAAAAGGTAATCCACAAAAGTTTGAGAAGCGGTAATCCAAAAATGTTCAGTAGATATTTAGAAAATGCATTTATAACTTTTTCAATATTTTTGTAAATGTTTTCAAATATTTTTCTTTAATTCATTTATAACTTTTTCAATATTTTTCTTTTTTTTTTCAAATATTCAACAGTTCAAATTTTTTTTATTTTTCAATAGTTTGCTTTCTTGATTTTGTTTAGATTTATTTTCAAAATTTTTTTACATCATTTGTTTTTCTTTTCAAAAATATTCTTTCAAATCTTTATTTCCGTTTTACACATCCACACTTCATCACTGTCGTTTAACTACTGAACTTGGAAGATGTGTTCGGTTAAAGGTTTGCTAATGAAATACTCTGCTCTTTCAAATCCACCCCAGGCTTATATACCAAAACTGCTCAATGTCAAGGCAACAACACGTTAAAGAGCGTAAAAATTGTTGCTACGACTATTGGAAGAGAAAAGAAGGCAAGAAATAACAAAAGAAAACATAACCAAGGTGGTGGAATGTCAGTTCTCTTTAAAAAGGAGTTGGGAAGGTAGAGAGAGAGAGGTATGTTCTCTTCTTTTGGCTGGCCAACAAAATCTCTTTTTCAAAAACAAAATGCAAAGGATTGCAATATTAATTAGAGCAGCCAAGTAATGTAATTGCTAGTTTTTTTCATGTCCTTGCCATGGGTCATAGCAACAGTTTGTCCTTGATTTAAAGAAAAAAAAAAAGAGAATGGCTTGTAGGGCGAATAGATGGATGGGTGTCTCTTCTCAGCTAATCAATAAAGATTGATCTTAAAATGTCACAAAGGACATGTGAAAAAAATCTGGGGCGTCATATAAAATTAATTTAATTCAGAATCCTTGTTTTTTTTTTGCTATCCTGCTGTTGTCTCAAACGGTGAGAAAAGTTCCAGATTGATAAGAAAAATAGCCAATCCTATTTTTAAGACAATTCCGTTTCTGACGCCATCTCAAACGGTGAGAAATGTTGCAGATAGTGAAAGATTTCTATGATAAAAAATGATACAGAGACAAATTATCCTGCTAAAAAATGTCCCTGTAATTTTTTGTAATTCAAAACAAGACAGGATTTTGAAATAGATGTGAATGATAAGACAAGGATGGTATAGCACATAGCAACAAGGATGTCTTAATAAGTATTTTTGTTAATTGTTTGCAATCTATGGGAAATACTACAAAATGCATTTTTTCATAAGATCCTTCCGCTATCTTGGTGAAATAATTTTGAAAAATGTTCTGTGAGAAACTGATACTAAACCTAATTTTCAGGACATAACAGTAGCTTAGTTTTATAGATAATTATATTTTTACATGCATTTTTAATTCAATAAGACTGTGAGAATGATGATACATGATAAGACAAGGATGGGATAGTGCATAGCAAGGATGTCTAAAAATATATTTAATTGCTTGTAATCTATGTGAACTATTACAAGTTTAGTTTTTAACATTCTTCCGCTGTCATGGTGAACATATTTATAATAAATTATATTTATTTTTTGAGGGAAATGGATCCTGGGCCCAGTTGTCATGTCATAACAATGCCTAGGGCTAGTTTTATAAACGAAACTATATTAGATAAAAATGAGGTAAGTCTAGCTTTCTAGAATGAGAAAAAGTTTATGAGCAAAAACTGAAGTTAAGGCTAGTTTTAGGAAAGGGCTGTTAATGATTAGTGTAGTTTTCTGTTTAAAACTTATAATAAACGATTTTTTTAAGAAGAAAAAGTTCAGAGTCCTTCTTTCTGGATTAATATTGATGTTGAGCCTGGTTGTATTGATGATAACTGAAGCTTAAGACGTCTATATAGATAAAAGCCAAAAATTTAAGTTATAGGAAGAAAAAAAGTTATACTAAGCCTAATTTCTAAGATGGAAATAATATCAAGGCTAGTTTTCTGCATAAAAATTGAGGTCAAGACTGGATGGAAAATAAATGCTTAGTCTAGTTATCTGCGAGCGATCATGGGCGGTATAACCCTAACTCGCTGTCTGGAAGATATACCTGCAGCACTAAAAAATATTTGTAAGAGTCAACTTGAAGTACTTGGGGAATAGGGTCTACAGATATCTGTGTTGTTATGGCAGACAAGGCAGTAGGGATGGCACCTGAAGAGCATATACGAGGGCTGCACGGCAACACCGCTTGTTACCAGGCACCATTTGATTTTGTTTGCAAAATGTAACATTTTTTGTCTAAGATTGCATCGATCAATCGTGGCCGACACCCGAAATAAAACGAAGGTCGTGAGGGTCGCCCAAAATCGGCAGTTGTACCAGAAAGAAAAATTAAGCTGTGCATAAACAAATAATGCAAGATCGGCATGTTATACACCGTGAAATAGAGGCATCCTAGGGTATTTCTTCCACCAACTAAGATTTGATAGTGCATGAACACCTGGCTGCAAAAATGGCTTTTTCCTCGTTAGATCCGGCAAAATTGGACAATCACTCAAAAAAGGGCTCTTGTGGATTGTTGCAAAGAAATTGTGAAAAAACAAGTAAAAAGGTATCAGTCGGCTTTGCCGATTTTTTCAAAAAAAAAAAAAAAAAAAAAAACGTATGTATTTAGAGGGGTTTAAACGACAAAAATGTTGATTAGGATTAAAGAGCAAAAGTTTTGCGGAGGAAATACTTAAAGGAATGGATCGACATTGACCATCATGGAAGTGGATATGGTGCCATAGGGGGTTTTTACACCCTTCGGGCTGTTTGCTCAAGAAGTGTGGATTTGCCCCTGAAAAAACTTTGACCTTCGTAATTGAGGCAGCGAATGCAAGTTGCTTCAACAAAAATCTAAGTGATTCGATAGCAGGTCTTAAAGTGAACTTATCCGAATTTTTGTTTGGGAGGTACTGGATGAAGTGGACAAATATAGTCCCTATTTGAACCTGATCTATATCTGGTAGATACATTAGGATGTGTAAAGTATGGACCAATTCGGCCACTCCCTTCAAAAGTTACCATACGAAAAAAAATTTCCGAACACTTTTGTCGGGGAGGTACCTGAAGGAGTGGGTCGATATGGCTTATCTTTGAACTTAAATTATGTTTGGACAAAACATTATTAAGATCAAATTTTGGACCGAATCGGAAGATCCGTTCGAGGGTTATCTTGCACTCCAACCACCTTACACGGTGTCATTGGGGGTTTTGCAACTTTCAGCCTTTTTTCTCAGGAAGTATGGACTTGCCCCAGATGAAACTTATACCGTCGTATGGGGGGCAGTGAATAAAAGTTGCTAAAACAAAAATCAAAGCAATTCGAGAGATGGCCCTAAACTGAACTTTTCTGAAATTTTGTGTGGGAGATACCCGAAGGAGTGGACCGATTACGTCCATATTGAAACTTTACCTAAGTCTGGTACACATTTTACGATGGGCAAGGTGTGGACCAAATCGGTTACTCCCTTCAAGAGTTATCGTGCGCACAAATTTTGCGACCATTTTTGAACATTTGTGGGGGAGGTACCTGAAGGAGTGGACCTATATGGCCCATCTTCGAACTTAAATCTAATCTGGACAAAATATTTCGATACTCAAAATTTGAACCGAATCGATTGATCCACTCGAGCGTTATCGTGCGCACCAGCCAGCCAGCCAGACAGACCGACAGACAGACAGACAGACGGACGGACATTGCTAGATCTACTCAAAATTGTCTGAAACGGATATCGTACAAACATACTTAGGGTCTAAAACCATTATTTCGATGAGGCACATTTTTGGTCGTATCAAAGTGTAAATACCCTCTTTAGCCTAAAGGCTGAGGGTATAATAATGTGCCTGTAACTCTTTGTAATTCAACAAGATAAGACTAGAATGCGATAGCACATAGCAAGGATGTATTTTCTAATTGTCTGTTATCTATAGGAAATACTGCAAATTTTATTTTAACATAACATCCTTTCGGAAATAGATCATTAGTCTATTTTTCTGGAGGGAACTTATAGTAAGCCTACTTTTCATTGCATAATAACAGCTAATGCTGAGTTTACATTCGGCATCGTTTCCAGATTTCGGAGGCGTTTCGTGATTTCGTGCGACATCAAGCAAAATTCACCGTGATTTCACACATAAGAATGAAATCGTCTCATTTCGAGATTTCGGCGAAATCAACATCGAAATCACATTACACTTTTTGCGTAGCACAATAAACAAGGTAGATGGTGAATTGCGGCAGCAAAAAATTTAATATCATAATTTGTAAACAAGGGGAAAAAATAGATTCGCTTTTGTATACAATGGTAATTATACCTCTCCCATAATATGGAAGGTACAATTAAATTTGTCATTCCGTTTGTAATACATCGAAATATTCATCGGAGAACCTATACAGTATATATATTCTTGATCATGGTAAAATTCTAAGTCGATATAAACATGTACGTCCGTTGAAAGCAAGATACAGCTCGCAATTTTTAAGATAACTTGGTATAGAAGTTTCTATTACTCCTAGGATGTTTGGTATTGCAAATGGTAAATATCGATCCACGTTTTGATATAGTACCCATAGAACGGTACCACCCGATTTTCGTTATTTTTTGAAGGTTTTAGCCTCATTATCACACCGAAATGGCTGAAATTTTTACTAAGTTTTCGTCGGGGGTATAAAACTTTCTCTTCGATAATCGTCGGTATAGGTCCACGCCTTTATATAGCCCCCATAGAACGGTACCTTCCGATTTTCGTAATTCTGAGAGTTGGGACGTCAATATCCTACCGAAATGGCTGAAATTTATTATTAAGTCTTCCATGGGGTTATGGAAGCGTACCTTTTATTTTTCGGCATTTCGAAGGTTTTAGCCACATTATATTACCGAAATATAGAAAGTTCGGTATTTAGTCTTCGTTGAGTCTAAAAAATTTCCGCCAGAAATTGATCGGTATTGATAGAAGTTTTGATATAGCCCCCATAGAACGGTACCTCCCGAATTTCGGAATTTTTATATTGCTGAAATTTGGTATTTAGTCTGGTATTGATTATTGTGTTATATTTGAAATCAACACAAAATAAGTGTAAACAACGGGGTGTATTTCAGGATTTCGCGAAATCCAGTGGATTCTGGATTCTGGATCTGGTTTTCTGGATCTGGTTTTCTAAACCAGTTATAAGCTTAGTTTTATAGACAAACCAGTTTTTAGATAAAATGAAGGTAAGCCTAGAATTTTGGGAAACAAATATAGCCGAGTCTATGAGTGCTAAGCCTAGTTTTATTTTAAACGAAAATAGAGAGGTTCTGTGGGTTTCGTCATGAAAACAGAAGCTAAATACAGTTTTGTAAATAATCAGTTTTTATAAAAAAAACAAGTGAGAAAAGGCTATAGTCGGTACGGGGCCGACTATGTGATACCCTACACCACTACCTCTGTGAATAATCTTTTCACTTGAAAACATTTCTTTTATGGAGATATGAAAGTTTTCACCTATCTGGCTTTTATACCAAATGACTTGAGGCGAACTGAACCAAAATAATTAATATTTAATTTTATATTTGACTACTGTCGACATCACCAACATCAATAAGCTTCTATCTCTGTGAGAAAATTTCGTGATGATCCGATCAAAATTCCAACCTGTAGTGTGATTACAGAAAAAGTGGAAAAAGGGATGCATTAACGACTATTGCGATATCTCTATTATTTGACTACCTACGCCAACCTACTTTGCATAATTTCATAGATGGGATTTTCTACTTTCAGGCTTTGCTTTTAGAAGGTCCCCAACCAAAGGTGTGATAATAATAATAATAATTGTTCCACAAACATCCCAGACGGGACAGGGGAGACTTCTCTCATATCAATGAGTGCACCCCGATTCATATTAGCTCAATGATATGGGACCTACTGTTTATCGCCGAGTCCGAACGGCGTGCCTTACGACACCACTTTATGGAGAAGTTTTACATGGCTGAAATACTCAGGAAATGTCGCCAACATTACTGAGGGGTATTTTGCCACCGTTGAAATTTTTGATGTTGCCTGGCCGGGGAAGTTTGGTTTTATTAGCGACTATTGCGATATCTTCGTTGTTAGACCACCTACGATAACCTACGTTACATTGTTGTAAAGGTGATATTTTATACTTTCATTGCCAGGTTTTGCTTTTTGTAGACCCCTTATAGACGCTGAGATATTTGCTTTGGAATAAAATGTTGACTTTTTCTCCAAATAAGTTTTTGCTCATTCCGACCCCAAAATATAATCCGACCATCATCAAAATCAATAGGCTTCTTCCTCTGTGAGACCCACATTAACCCTCGAAATTTCGTGACGATCCGATAAAAATTGCGCCCAGTAGCGTGATTTCAAAAAAAAGGAAAAATGGGATGTATTATCGAATATTGCGATATCTCCGTTATTTGGTTACCTACGCCGACCTAGTTTGCATCATTGTAAAGATAGGATCCTCTACTTTCATAATAAGTCTTTGCTTTTGGAAAGTCCCCAGCCAAAGCTGTGATATTTGTCATTATAACTAAAATCGCAATAATGAAAATTTGGGTTTAATTTGCGACTATTGTGATATCTTCGTTGTTTGATCACCCACGAGAACCTACTTTACATCATTAGAAAGGTGATATTTTTTACTTTCATTGTCAGGTTTTGCTTTTGGTATACCCCTTATAGAAGCTGAGATATTAGCTTGTCTTCTTATCCAAACAAGTTTTTTTGCCCATTCCGACCCCTAAAAATTATTCGACCCTCACCAAAATCAATAGACTTCTTCCTCTTTGAGATCCCCATTAACTCTCAAAATTTTGTGACGATCCGATCAAAATTGCGGCCTGTAGCGTGATTTCCAAAAAAATGGAAAAATGGGATGAATTACCGACTATTGTGATATCTCCGCTATTTGGTCACCTACGCCGACCTAGTGTGCATCATTGTAAAGGTGGAATCTTCTACTTTCATAGTCAGGCTTTGCTTTTGGAAAGTCCCCAGCAAAAGCTGTGATATTCGTCATTATAACTAAAATCGCAAACATGAAAATTTGGGTTTTATTTGCGACTATTGTGATATCTTCGTTGTTTGATCACCCACGAGAACCTACTTTAAATCGTAAGAAAGGTGATATTTTATACTTTCATTGTCAGGTTTTGCTTTTGGTATACCCCATATAGAAGCTGAGATATTCGCTTTGGAAAAAAACGTTGTGTTTTTATCCACATAAGTTTTTTGCCCATTCCGACCCCTAAATATTATCCGACCATCACCAAAATCAATAGGCTTCTTCCCCTCCGAGACCCCCATCAACACCCAAAATTTCGTGACGATCCGATCAAAATTGCGACCTGTAGCGTGATTATAAGGTTTAGATGGACAGACGGACAGACGGACGGACGGACGGACTGACGGACGGACACACATAGCCAGATCGACTCAGCTCGTCGAGACATTCATTTTGGTATATATAAGTATGGGTCTACGACCATTATTTCGATGCGTTACAAACTTTTTGGCCAAAACCAACTTATAATACCCTCCCCACACAGTGGTGTAGGGTATAATAAATTATAAGACTGAATCCTGGAGGAAAACTGATACTGAGACTGGTCTTCCGGATGACAATTGTTATTTCGCTAGTTTTTTCCACAGAACCGAAGCTCAGTTCTTTTTAGATAAAAGAAAGCCCAAGTTTGGATTTTTGGATAAAAACTGAGATTAAGCCTGTCCTTAGGGATGGAAACTAAAAATAAGCTATATGAAATTTTGTCTGTTAGGGCGAAGATTATTTTAATGTTAATTTCTATTAGTTTTTATATCCTCCACCATAGTATGGAGGGTATATTAAGTATGTTTTTCTGTTTTCTAATAAAGAATATTATCTACATTTTTTTACCAATCTAGCTGAAATTTGACTTTTGAGGTTCTTAATGGTCTAGACATTGTCATGATAGGCCCACGTTTTGGTATAGCCCCCATATAACGATACCTCCCGATTTAAAGTATTTTTAGGATTTTAGCTACATTTTCCTCCCAATTTCTGGAAAAAACTGTTACTTACCTTAATTTTTTTTATTATTATTTAAAAAAAAACTTCTGCACAAAATTGGTGAAGATAAGTTCACGTTTAGGTCCCACAAAACGGTACCTCCCGATTAAAATTATTTTGAGGCTTTTAGCTTCATTTTTGACTGAATTAGCTGAAATTTGACATTTGAGCTTCCCAATGACCAAAAAGCTTCTATACTAAAAATTGCCAAGATAGGTCTACGTTTGGGTATAGCGATATTACGGTACCTTCCGATTTAAAGTATTTTGAGGCCTTTAGCTACATTTTCTGACCGAATTAGCTGAAATTTGACATTTGAGGTACCCAATGACCAAAAAACTATCCACTAAAAAATTGCCAATATAGGTGCATGGTTTGGTATAAAAAGTCCTACCTAGCCGAACTTAACACATTTTACCTTGTTCTCGTTGGAGTTGATTTGGATGACACTGTGGAACATTTTTAAAGTGATATTGTGCAAACAATTCGAACCGAGGATTTTTTGAATGTAATGACCCAAACGACAAAAAACCCTAGTTGGGTTTTACGGCGTCAGATCAAGCTCGGATTTTATGGCCCCATCTAAACATGGTTAAATATAGAGTTTTTAAAGAAATTCGGGGCTATATCTCTGAAACCAATGCGAATCTTCTTCTGACCACTGAAGGAAATTTGTAGACAAGGACAAGAACAAAACTTTTGGAGAAATAACGAACTCGAAAAACTAAATTTATTGCCTCAAATTTCAAAACATATGCAAAAATGCAGCAATTTTTATGGATTTCGCACCGTATCTCCAAAACCGTTAATTTGTTCTGAATATTTTATTTCTGTAAAAATATTCCCTGGAATGTAATACACAAATCTTCAGAACAAGTCATTGTTGTAAAATGCCTCAATCCCGTTGTTTTCAGAACATTTTTCAACCACGATTTAATAAAAATGTCAATAATGTAAAGAAATCCGAAATACGTGAATAAACTGTTGGTGTGAAGTGTGTTTGAAATACGTGAAATGCGAAATACCGCTGAAACGACATGAAGTAAGCATTTTAGAGTTTCAGAATTTTCTAAAAAAATTGTTGAGAACTTTATTTGGAAGATTTTTTCAAAAGGGTACTTGGTTCAACTCCCAATAGTTTAGCCCATACTGACCAGAATTTCAGCAATTATGTAAAATTTTCTATATTTTATAGATTTTGATGCCCTAGATGGAGTTTTTCTTATGTGGTTTTTTCAAAAGATAAGTTCTACTAGCTTAGGGTTACAATATTGCTAAAGACAGCAAGGCCAAATTCATATTCGTTTCTGAGATAAAGGCCTGATAAATGCAAAAAAGTGTAGATTTAGCCCGGTTTGGATGAGGCCATAAAATCCGCACTGGATCTGACAGGACAAAACCCTACTAGGGTTTTTGTAGTCCAAATATGTACTTTCAAAAAATGCGTACTAGAAGTTGTTTGCATTTTCAGTGTTGCATAGTGAAAAAGGAAATCCAAAGATTCAAACCCGAAGATTCATCAGACATATCGGCAGTGGAAATGGCTTATCTGTCATCGAACATTGTTTTCTCAAAGGCAATGTATTTTTACAGCGACAGATATTTGTCCGTTCAATCTGCATGGCTTCCATGCTTCAAATGCTTTTTGGCCCTGCCTTTGGAAGTTAGCGGTTTGGCTTTGAACGCTAACACGTCGGGACAACATTTTCATATGTTTTCGAGGATGTGGGTTCAAATTCCAGCCGGGCTAATTTTTTAGATAGAAGGGAGACTAAATCTGTCTTCTTGAGAAATATTTTAAGCTTAGTCTAATTTCTCACTGGAAAAATAATGCTATGTCTAGTTTCCTGCAGTCATCCATGCCTTGTTTTCTGGATGCCAATGGTGGTTAAGCCTGGCTTTTCTGGAGAAAAATGTATATTTAGCCTAATTTTCCAAGAGGAAAATAATATCAAGTCTGGATTCTTGGATGAAAAATGAAGGTTAAGCTTGTTTTTTTTTGTAAAAACTGAAGCTCATCTCAACTGTTTTTATATAAAATGGAATCTAAGCCTAGCATAATGTGCAAGCATTGACACTTTTCAATGCTTTTTCGGACATAACTACCAAAATGATTTTGGGCGTTATGTCCCCTTAGCTTTGCGGAAATATCTCCCAGAATTCGTTGGAAGTTATGTCCGTGAAGCAATGCGGACATACCTCCCACAAAAAAGCGGACATAACTCCCAACGATTTTTTTAATTAGAAATTTATTTTTTGCTTAATTTACGAAATTATGTCAGTATCAGTTTGGAGAAGTTTTACCAAACTATGGTATTCGACGAAGACATTTCGTAATCATATTCATTATTAATTTTTTTATACCCTCAGCATTTGTGCTAACGAGGGTATATGTGTATATACGGGCAAAATGTGCCTCATCGAAATAATGGTTTTAGACCCCAAGTACCCGTATGTTTGGACGAAATGTGTTTCAGACAATTTGGAGTCGACTTAGCAATGTCCGTCCGTCCGTCTGTCTGGCTGGCTGGCTGGTGCGCACGATAACTCTCGAATGGATGAACCGATTTGGTTCAAAATTTGGCTTTTGTAATCTTTTGTCCAAACTTAGTATAAGTTCGAAGATGGGTTATATGGGTCCACTTCTTCCGGTACCTCCCCCACAGAAGTTCGGAAAATTTGTGCGTACGATAACTCTTGAAGGGAGTAACCGATCTGGGCCATACTTTGCACATTATGAAATTTCTACCACACTTAGATAAGGTTCCAATATGGACTCAATCGGTAAACTCCTTCGAGTACCTCCCACACAAAATTTCGGAAAAGTTCAGTTTAGGAACTGCTCTCGAATCGCCTTGGTTTTTGTTGTACCATCTTGTATTCACTGTCCCCTATACGAAGGTACAAGTTTCCTCAGGGGCAAGTGCATACTTTCTGAAAAAATAGCCTGAGAGTTGAAAAACAAACCCTATGACACCATGTTTATGGATGGAAGCGCAAGATAATTCTCGAACGGAAATACCGATTCCGGCCAAAATTGGCCTTCGTAATATTGTTTCCAAACTTACTTTAAGTTCGTAGATAAGCCATATCGGTCCACTCCTTCAGGTACCTACACCACAAAAGTTCAAAAATATTCGGAAAAATTGTGCGCACGATAACTCTTGATGGGAGTGACCGATTTGGTCCATACTTTACACATTCTCATAATATCTACCAGATATAGATTAGGTTCGAATATGGACTACATTTGTCCACTCCATCCCGTACCTCCCGCACAAAATTTTGGATAAGTTCACTTTAAGACCTGCTATTGAATCACTTTGATTTTTGTTGAAGCCACTTACATTCGATGGTAAAAGTTTTTTCAGGGGCAAGTACATACTTCTTGAGAAAACAGCCCGAAGGGTGTAAAAACACCCTATGACACCCCCATGGTCCATGTCGGTCCATTCCTTTGAGTACCTTTTCCGCAAAATTTTTGAACTTTAATCCTAATCAACATTTTTGTCGGTTCATACGACCAAAATTTTGAAACCCCCTAAATACATAAGTTTTTTGTTAAAAAAGTGTTTCAATTTGCACAGGCTGAGGGTATATCTCTGTCGGCAAAGCCGACTGATACTTTTTTACTTGTTTTTTTTTTAGAAAATGGATGGTAAATTTACTTTTTATTAAAAAACATAAAAACATTGCCTTTATTCTATGAGAAAACATTACCTGACCCAACATTTCTACACAAAATGTCAAAAATTATTTAATTTTTTTTTAACTTGGCACATTTTTCTCAATTTTTCTTGAGAATGTTTTGATAGAAACACTTTTTCCAAGACTTGTGACATGTTTGTACAAGAAATGACAACTAACAAAAAGGGTTAAAAATTATCAGACAAACTACTTAATCAAGTCGTGCAGAACAGAAAATCTACTATTTTCACATTTTTTTTTGTTTTAATCATGTAAAACTATTTTCACAACCTCACTTAAAAGGCATTGCAGCACTTCAACCCTTTTTCAAATTAAAAATAATTTTCAATTTTGTTAAATTAAAAACAAAATCAAAACTAAATTGTACGTAAAATCCCCCGAAAAAAGATTCTAGCTGTGTTTTGTTTTTTATAAAAAGGTAAAAAAGTACCTAAAAATGTTTTTAATTTCCTCTCAGCATCCTGCTTCCCATGGTGTAATTGCATTCTCACTCAGCCGGTAAGAGGTCTGGTTGGTTTGTCTAGCAATTGACATCCCCCTGGGTGGTGGTGGTGTTTTCAAATTGATTGACACTGATAAGGGTCACAACAAAAACAACAATTACAACAAATCTCAATACCAAATTTGCATCTTAAATTACAAGAGAATTTTGAATTGAATTCGTGTCCTTTTTTGCTAAGCAACAATTAATTATCTATCCCCTGGGAAATGGGCAGACAGGGAACACAACAAAATTTGTCCAAAAATTCTTATGCAGTTTATTCGTTCAGTGAATTTGTATACAAATAGTTGTCGATGCGGTTGTTTCTATAATTTTCTGGACAATTTATTGCCCAATATGTTTTGGCCATTGTTGACCACTACCTACCTTTGTATTTGGTGCTTCAGTATGGGGGGTTGTCAAATCCCTGGGCGCTTTGTTTTGTTGTTTATTATGGAAATTATGATTGAAATATGAGTGTTGGGTTTGCAAAAAATATTTTTGCATAAATATTTGATGGGAATTTCGTTTTGGGATATATGGAAAATAATAATTATTATTGATATATGGCTAGGGGTAGAATATGGAAATATTTATGAATGAGGCATCGATTTGGGGGAAAATTATGGGAAATATTTGAAATTTTACACAAAAATGTGGATAGTTTATAGCAGGAAACAAATAGCAAATGTTGCCTTTTCTGGCCGGAAACTAGACAAAGGACAAGGATATTTTACGATAAACTGGCATTTTAGTTAAATCCGTCGCGTCCTTAATAAATTTGAATAATTCAACATGTTGTGAAAGTAATAGTAAATTTAGAGTGTGTGTTCCCGCATACAGAGGCTTGTAAAGCTTTTCAAAAAATTTAAAATAAACAAATCCTTAAGATTCCTGCAGGTTTTGGAATAGACCATTAGTATCTCATTTATTTTGTTAGGCATGAGATAAGTAGAAAGTTTTTCTTGAAATTAAGGAACATAGAAAATGTTTTCTTTGGAAATCTGAATATAGTCTCAGCAATCCTTTGGAAAACTACATAGTTTCAGCTATTTATTCTACTGAAAATCGGGATAAGTCCCAGTTGCTGTATACAAATAGTCTTGGCCCAAATAATTTGGTTTTAAATCCAATTATTGTCCGGACAACTGGGCTTAGCCTCGATTTTTCTATAGCAAAAAAGGCTTAGTATTCAAGAAGCTTGAGCTGGCCTCAACTATACTTTAGATAACAGGATTTTTCCTTATATTTTTTGAAGAATACGGAGCTAAGACTCGACAATTGGGCTTAACTACAACTTTCGATGCAAACAAGGCCTAGCTTCCCTTATTCATCCATAAAACTAGGCTTGGTATTATTATTCTCTCATAAAACTAGTTTAGTATTAGTTTTCCTTCTGAAAGCAGGATTTCTTATTCCTTTTTAATAAAAAATTTACTCAAAAAGCTAGACTGACTTCTTCTTATTAAAAAATGAGCTTAGTTTCAGTTTTCTTCCACAAAACCAGGCTTAACCTCAATTTTTATCCAGAAGGCTAGACTTGGTATTTTTAAGCTAAGAAAACTAGGCTCAGTATCATTTTTTGTCCTGAAATCTATTTTTGTTATAAAAAATTGGCCAGGAGATTAAGCCGTAATCTCGATTTTCATCCGAAAACCTGGGCATGGTATTATTTTGTTCTTAGAAAACTAGGTTTACTATCAGGGTTTCTCCTGAAAACTATGATTAGCTACTATTTCCGTTCTAAAACCAGGCGTAGTCTCAACTGACAGCCAACAATTTTTGGCTTGGATTTTTTATCTCTTAGAAAAGTAGGCTTAGTATCAGTTTGTCTCTAGAGAACTAAACTTACCATTAATTTTTTAATTAAGAAGTAAAAAAGTATCAGTGGGCTTTGCCGACAGAGATATACTGTCAGCCTATGTGAATTTAGTCTTTTCAGAACTTTGCGTTTGTTTTTGGACATTCGAGCTTGCTGACAAAAATGTGGATTAGGATTAAAGTTCAAAAGTCTTGCGGAGGAAGTACTTAAAGGAATGGACCGACTTGGTCCATTATGGAAGTGGATCTTATTTTTGCAGTCATCAATGGGTCGTCGTATAACTTTTGGATCAATATGCCAGGAAGCATGGACTTGTCCACGGAAAACATAATATCACTTTAAACAGGACCACAACAAACAGCATCGTATACATTTCCAAAGGATCTTCGAACAGACTCTAAACTGCACTTAGGCGCAAATGTTTCACTTTTGTGGGGGAGGTACCCTAAGGAGAGCACCGATATGGGCCATTTTAGAAGTTATACTAAATTTGGACAAAATATTAGGAGATCCAAAGTTTGAACCAAATTGGTTGCCCCGTTCAAGAGATATCGTGCATACCATTTTAGTGACATTTTTTAATATTGGGGGGAAGTACCGGAAGTTGTGGGACAAATATGGACAAAATCTGACGAAGGCCAAATTTTGGACCAAAGCGGTTGATCGAATCGAGAGTTATCGTGCTCTCCAGCCACTACATATGGGGCCATAGGGTTTTTTACACCTTGCGGGCTGTTTTCTCAGTAAGTATGGACTTGCCCCTGAAGAAACTTTTACCGTCGTTACTGAAGCAGCAAATGGAAGCTGCTTCAACAAAAATCAAAGTTATTCGAGAGCAGGTCTTAAAGAGAGCTTATCCCGAATTGTCTGTGGGATGCAGAAATATAGTCCATATTCGTACCTGATCTTTATCTGGTAGAAATATTAGGATGTGTAAAGTATGGACCAAATCGGTCACTCCCTTCAAGAGTTATCGTGCGCACAGTGTTTCCGAACATTTTTTAAATTTTGTGGGGGAGGTACCTGAAGGAGTGAACCGATATGGCCCATCTTCGAACTTAAACTATGTTTGGACAAAATATGACGAAGGCCAAATTTTGGACCTAAGCGGCAGATCCGTTCGACCACTACACACGGTGTCATAGTGGTATTCTGCACCTTTCAGACCATTTTCTCAGGAAGTATAGACTTGTCCCTTATGAAGCTTGTACCATCGTATAGGAGGCAGTGAATACAAGTTGTTTCAATAAAAATCAAAGCTATTCGAGAGCAGGTCTTAAACTGAACTTTTCCAAAATTTTGTGTGGGAGGATCCCGAAGGAGTGGACCGATTGAGCCCATATTGAAACCTTATCTAAGTCTAGCAGAAATTTCATGATGTGCAAAGTATGGACCAAATCGGTCACTCCCATCAAGAGTTATCGTGCGCACAATTTTCCGAACATTTTTGAACATTTGTGGGGGAGGTACCGGAAGAAGTCAACCGATATGGCCCATCTTCGAACTTAAACTAAGTTTGGACAAAATATTACGACACCCGTTCGAGAGTTATCGTGCGCACCAACCAGAATAACGGACATGGCTAAATCAACTCCAAATTGTCTGAAACGGATTTCGTCAAAATATACTTTGGGTCTAAAACCATTATTTCGAGGAGGCACATTTTGCCCGTATGAAAGTGTATACAGAGGGTATAAAGGAGGCGAGCTTATCTTAATTTAAATTTATTTTTTTTATTTGACAAATACAGTAAGCTAGCCCATAGGGCCATGAACGGTCCCAGCTATACAATAACTACTCTCAAACTTTTTAGCTTTTATCAGAAAGCTAGGCTTCCTCTTAGAAAACTAGACTTAGCACCGGGTTTTATACTGAAAGTAGGATAAGCATTAATTTTCTAATGAAAATGTGAACAAAGCTTCAGTTTGTTCTAAAAAGCTTAAATCCTTTGTAAGAGTTAATCGTAGCTTCAATTTCTACTAACACCAAGCTTAACCGGAAAGGGTCTAGAGAAGCACCCTTTTTTCGAAAGGGTCTAGAGAAGCACCCTTTTTTCGAAAGGGTCTAGAGAAGCACCCTTTCTTTCCGAAAGGGTCTAGAGAAGCACCATTTCTTTCCGAAAGGGTCTAGAGAACACCATTTCTTTCCGAAGGGTCTAGAGAAGCACCCTTTTTTTCGAAAGGGTCTAGAGAAGCACCCATTCTTTCCGAAAGGGTCTAGAGAAGCACCATTTCTTTCCGAAAGGGTCTAGTAAAAGCACAATTTCTTTCCGAAGGGTCTAGAGAAGCACCCTTTCTTTACGAAAGGGTCTAGAGAAGCACCCATTCTTTCCGAAAGGGTCTAGAGAAGCACCCTTTCTTTCCGGAAGGGTCTGGAGAAGCACCCTTTCTTTCCGAAAGGGTCTAGAGAAGCACCCTTTCTTTCCGAAAGGGTCTAGAGAAGCACCCTTTCTTTCCAAAAGGGTCTAGAGAAGCACCCTTTCTTTTCGAAAGGGACTAGAGAAGCACCCTTTCTTTCCGAAAGGGTCTAGAGAAGCACCCTTTCTTTCCGAAAGGGTCTCGAGAAGCACCCTTTCTTTCCGAAAGGGTCTAGAGAAGCACCCTTTCTTTACGAAAGGGTCTAGAGAAGCACGCTTTCTTTCCGAAAGGGTCTATAGAAGCACCCTTTCTTTCCGAAAGGGTCTAGAGAAGCACCCTTTCTTTCCGAAAGGGTCTAGTGAAGCACCCTTTCTTTCCGAAAGGGTCAAGAGAAGCACTCTTTCTTTCCGAAAGGGTCAAGAGAAGCACCCTTTCTTTCCGAAAGGGTCAAGAGAAGCACCCTTTCTTTCCGAAAGGGTCTAGGGAAGCACCCTTTCTTTCCGAAAGGGTCTAGAGAAGCACCCTTTCTTTCCGAAAGGGTCTAGAGAAGCACCCTTTCTTTTTTTCTAAAAGGGTCTAGAGAAGCACCCTTTCTTTCCGAAAGGGTCTAGAGAAACACCCTTTCTTTCCGAAAGGGTCTAGAGAAGCACCCTTTCTTTCTGAAATGGGTATAGAGAAGCACCCTTTCTTTCCGAAATGGTCTAGAGAAGCACCCTTTTTTTCTGAAAGGGTCTAGAGAAGCACCCTTTCTTTATGAAAGTGTCTATAGAAGCACCCTTTCTTTCCGAAAGGGTCTATACAAGCATAGTTTCTTTCCGAAAGTGTCTATAGAAACATGCTTTCTTTCAGAAATGGTCTATAGAAGCATCCTTTCTCTCAGATACACCCTTTCCTATAGAAGTCAATATGTCGAGACGGTCAATTAATTATTGATTTATGTTATGAATGTTGCACACACCAGTCGCAGTTACTCTATGAAAAGCAAAGCTTTCCCCGTTTTAATCTGAGCTTGGTGCCAGTTTTTTAGAGTTTGTCTGTAGAAACTGGGCTTAGCTTCATTTATTTCATAAAAAACGTGGCTTAGTCTCAATCATTCCTTAGAAAACTGGGCTTCGACCCAGTTGATCTTTAGAAAGCTGTGCTTAGCGCCCGTGATTTTGTAGAAAACTAAGCTTAGACCAATCTATTCTAAGACCAGTTAAGGGAGGCTTACCTCCTTTTAATCTAGGATTAGCTTGAGTTATTTTAAAGACAGCTTGGATTAGACCCTGTTGTTCTATAGTAAACTGGTCTTAGCTTCAATTATTCCATAGACAACTTGGCTTAGTCTCAGTTATTCCATAGAAAACTGTCACACCCACAGTTATTGTATGGAAAACAAATGTTAGTCCCTTTTAATCTAGGCATAGCTTTTTCCATAGAAAACTGAGCATAGTCACAGTTATTGTTAGCCACTGTTATTTTATTTAAACTAGGGTTAGCCCTGTTTTTTTCTGTAGAAAGCTATGGTTAGTTAGTCTCCCTATTTTTACAGAAAACTGGGCTTTGTCCTTTTTGTTCTATAGGAAACTGAGCTTATATAATATAATTGTTCCACAAACATCCCATAAGGGACAAGGGAGACTTCTCTCATATCAACGAGTGCCACCCGATTCACATTAGCTCAATGATATGGGACCTACAGTTTATCGCAAAGTCCGAACGGCGTGTCTAAGACACCACTTTTGTAGAGAAGTTTTACATGGCTGAAATACTCAGGAAATATCGCAAACACTGCTGAGGGGTATTTTGCCACCGTTGAAAAGTGTTTTGATGTTGTCTGGCCGGGGAATCGAACCCACGACCTTATGTGTGCAAGCCGAGCTTAGACCGATTTCTTTTACAGAAAATGTGGCATAGTCAGACTTTTGTCAATAGAAAGAGGGGATTAGCCAATTTTTATGTAAAAATTAAGCTTAGACCTATGCATGACCCCAGTTAAGCAACAACAAATTGTGAAGTGTTCTTGTTATTCAGTAGAATGACTAACTTTAATTCAGATATTCTAGAGAAAATCCTGCTTAGTTTCTGTTATTGTGTTTTTAGCCTAAGTTATTCAACACACAGCCGCAATAAGTCTCTTTTATTGTTTCCCTCATGTTTTTGTTTATCAAAATCATACTCAAATTTGTTTCCTATTTAAAGCATGGAATTCATGGAGGAAACCAAGTCTAACATTACACTACACTATAGCTTCTCTAGTTTTTAAGAAATTATCCACACTTTGGTATAGTTGGTAACAGAGGCTTACCAAAAGTTGAGTTTGTTAAATTTTCTATAGAAGAATGAAAAAGGCCAAGTCCAGGTTTCTACACTTAACTCAGTTTTGAACACACAACTACAATAAGGCTCAGTTACACGTCACTTCTTGCCCAGCATATTTTATATTTAGTTAAAAAAAAAAAATCAAATGTGTTTCTCATAAGTGTCACGTATTTTCTCCACCATTTAAGGCATTTCATGTAAATAATGGTCAATGTCCCTTTTTCAGAGATAAAATCTCTATGGAATTTGCTAAAACATTTGTTTTCGCCCATACCATAACATATTACTCAAAAAATAAATAGACCTACTAACCATAGCAAAACTGCAGAGAAAACACAGACAACTATTTAGCATTACAAGTCGTACCTTGATTAGCCATCCGGCCTTATCTTTAGTTGTTTGTTTTAACAATTTTTCCAACATCTGATACTAAACAAATGCAGCCAGCCTCCTCTGTACTAAGTAAATCCTTGATTGATGTTAAAACTAAAAATTATGTGGTAGAATTTATTTAACTTGGCAAATTAAACAGCTGTGCAAATGGACATAAAAAGATACCTAAGACAACATAACATCCAAAGGATTTTTTCTTGTTGTGTTGCTTTCGATGTGACACGGGTCATTCATTTTAAGCCAAAAAGGAAGAAGAATGAAGCAAAACCATTGTCCTGCAATCTTTTACTTCCTTTAGCCAATATTGTGTAACGCCAAGGAGCATTGGCTTTCTTTTGTGGAAGAAGACAGCAATCGTTGCTTTGTGTTGTGATATTGGCTAGCCTGGCTCGGCTCGTGTAAGGTTGTGCAATTGTTTGTCAATTTATTGGAAAAAGGGGCTTGATATCACATGGATTTCTCAATCTTTGTTCACTTTCTTTTCCATTTTCGCTTATTTCTTTGATTATTTATTGTCTAATATATCCATAGTCTGTTCCGGGCCAGTCTTTCCCTTTTTTTAATCCAAATGCCTAATTTATCTTCTTGTTGGCAAAAGAAATTTTCTTAAGGGGGTTGTTTTTTTCTTACTGCAAGTCTGACTGATGTTAGACGACGGACAAGCCATGTTTTGTGTTGGAGATACAAAAGGAATCTGAGGAGTAGTGATTATACAGTGACCAATGTGGAAAATTGTTTTTGTGGGGCCTGTCAAGGCGATTCTTAGAGACTTAGAGGGTGAAAAACAGACTTTACCGGGCAGATGTTCTGGTACGTGTTTGATTGTGTGGAGACCATTGAGAAAAAGAAACGATTATTTTTTATGGCATCTTTTAAAACAATGCCAATTTTTTTTTATATAAATCGCCATGTCGTAGGACATCAAAGCCTTGGCACAATTTGTCCGCAGAATGTAGTAAAAAATTCTTTCAACACTTAAACCGATTATTATTAATGAATCCTTGCTTTTGCTGTTGTTTTTGTTCTCTTTTTATTGATTGTAGTAAAATTGATTTTTATGGGAAAATCATTTGAAATGGAAAAAATAATAAAAACTTGAAGCAAGCCTTGGAGGCGTTTGAGTCATTGAAGCCATGGAGGAGGATCAAACTAAGTCTCACATTGAACTGCAGTATGGTTTCTCTAGTTTTTTTTAGAAATTATCCACACACTGAAAAACCCAAGCAACACAGTCTACACCAAAAGTAAACATAATCCTTCTTATCTTTCAAGAATACCACCTGAACGGGGAACATTCGGGCCATTATCGTGAGAAGTGTGGAGAATAAAATTGTAGCGTTGTAGCAAAGGCCTCAGAAACTATTAATAAACTTAAGCGAGCTTACGCTAGCAACCAAAAAGTAGGCTTAAACTGGGTTGAAGCGCAGAAGTGCGTGGAACGACATTTTGGAACACATATCGTAGGAAGTCTGGCTTCCGATAGCAAACAAAAAGTAACCTTGTAACTGGATTGAAGCGCAAAAGTGTGTGGAACGACATATTCCATCTTAGAACATTACCACCAGCTATTTTAGTTGGTCACCGTTGGATTTTTTAGAGTTTTTGAACCATTACGTCAGAATTCGTGGCTGTATCCACGAATAACATAAAATCTTCTTAAACAGAATCAGAAGGAGTAACTTCGGTGAAAATTTCAAAATGTTACTCGGATAACCCTTAAACTGCACTAATTGTGAACCTTTGCATCTTTAAAGCTGAGGGTATAAAAAGGGAAAGGAAGGAAGAGGAGTGTATAGAGGAGATTATTGGTGAAGGATAGGTACGAGCAAGGAAGGTTTTTTAAAGATATTTTTAAACATTTATCAACTTATATCGCCGAGAGGATTAATCTGGCCAACCTCACAGGTATTTAAGCCTTTAACGTTATTTTATCGGAATAATGGGTTCTATGAAAGATCATAAGACTGGAGCACCCACAAAGAAGGTACTCGTTCATCTCGGTTTTCTATTTGTTTTCACCGAGGCGATATTACTCAATGTAATTGTCCAACCGCTTGCTTGTCATTGGATCTAATGAGGTTGTTATTGTAGCAAAACAAACATGTTCATTCGTATATCGGCATCGGTGTGAATACTACTTAAGGGTGATTGATAGGCTCATTGATTTAGAGGTTCTCACCTGTACCTTTGGACCTCTTTCTCTCTCACCAGATCATGAAAATTTCTCCGGGCTCCTGGGTGGGGGAAGTCTATCCAGGTATGCTCACGCCGGTAACATCCAAGCAGGTGCTGCATTGTCAACATTTTGTTGTGCTGATGCACCGGTAAAATCTTCGTCATCTCATTTTTGTGAGAAGGAACCCGAAAGTCAGAAGCGGTAACATTTCAATACCACACTGGCGCCGCATAGCTTACCGCAGACCGGTATATTGCTTTACGTTTATTTGTCAGCATCCCAAATATGCCGGTCAGCGAATTGAGAACCTTGTTCCTACAAGGTGGGCCAAAAGTAAACTTCCGATGTTTTTTGGCTGTAATTTAAAAAAAAAATTAAAAGCTTTGATTCTTTTTGTGAATTATTTTTATTTGGTCTTTTAATTTTTTCATATCAAGTCGAGAATATGATGTCAGATAAATGGCCGCCGCCACAGTTTATTGTCATTTGAACCCTTTTTAATGGCATTTTCCATTACTTTGGCCAAAACTTCCGGCGATAGGTCCTCTTATTCTTGACGGATATTGTCTTTAAGAGCTGAGGCTTGTTGACATAAACCCGCTACTTCAAAAAGCCCCACAAAAAGAAGTCTGGAGCGGTCAAATCAGGCGATCTTGCTGGCCAGTGCAAATCGCCAAAACGGGAGATTAGGCTTCAGCGTATGTTAGACTCGATTGACGGTCAGCAGCTAACAGCTGATGCACCGTCTGGACTTTGTACGGAAACATCTTAAAATCTTGTACCAAAATTCGCTGTAAAGGCCGTCGACTGATACCCATTTGCATGGCACGTCGTCTGGTCGATGACGACGGCGCTTCCATTACATCCTCGGCTACAGCAACAATATTCTCTGCAGAAAGGATACTCCGGGGTCTGCCACGCCTGGCAGCATCTCGTGTTGTGCCAGTCTCTTCGAGGCGAGCGGATAAACGTCGCAGTGTTTCACCAGTAGTCGTTGGACGGCAAGAAATTGGCGACGAAATTCACGTTGTGCCAAAGTCACCGACCGATTATTGGTCAAATAATTAGTCACCAATATTCCGCGTTCGGGAGCAGTGTAGCGTAACATTGTTTATTAACGTGTATTTCTCATGTGTTTACTACACAAATGTCAAAACAGAACTGACATTAGGGGCCAATCGCAAAATTTATAGCATTTCCTGATAGGAGGATTACTATTGCGCCACCTTGTATTTTTCGTAAATAGCTGAGGCTTGCGCGGACGACTTAAACATGCTATCACATGATACATCCAATATCGTGCCGTAGCACAGAGGGGAAACATAGGCCTAAAGTTGCTCAAAACTCAAAATATGAAAATCGTTTTTTTATGACAAAATTTTGATAAACGGCAACCAGACTCTTTTCTGCATTTGCTATAACTATCCTCAACTTTGAAAGATTAACCAATCCAATGCAGCAGTCGATTGAACTCAGCCATACTGAAAACAAAAAGTAAATTTTCAAAAACTAAGAAATTAGGTGAACATTAAAATGACATTATTTTCGCGAAAATTTATATTTTTCAAGATTTATTGTTTTTGTACAGTCTCCGAACAAGATTAGCATTTAAAATTTTCAGATTGATTTTACATCTTTGCTCTTTAATAATGGTGATACATATCCTCTTTATGAAAATTTTTTTTATGATAATTTTTAAGATTACTACAATTTCAATAGTGAAAAAGTCTATTTCCCCGTCGTTTCCCGACCATAGTTTCTTCTAATGTTTTATGCGCTTGAGTCTCAAATATCAGATTCAATCATAAAAAATTGCGCATATTTGTGCCATTCCGAAAAAATCTTATTTTTCTCAACTAAAATATGAAATATTTTTATATGGAATTGCAAGGTTTACTCACACTAAATTTTGCTCCGCCTTATAACCGGGGTTCTTATTTATCAGAGTAAACCAACAGCTATCAAATATGTTTGCATTATTCAAAAACATTCACGGCTTTTCTCATGTGAATTGAGAAAAATTTAATTTAAGTAAGTTTCAAAAAAAAATTGTGATGACTCCTACAGTATTTCTGCTATAAAATATGCTGTGCATGAGAAGGGTTAAGGTTCTACGTCGTGAAATTAGCGGCCAGTTTGACCTCCATCTAGATTTGTATGCCATATCTGTTAGCTTTTCTCACTATACAAATTATTGAGTTTGACGAGGAAGCAGGAGAACGGTGTTTTAAAACAAACTTCTACCAAAAGATCGAAAGACTTGAATACCCCTGTCGTGCTAGTACAACAACAAACTCATTTCCTTCAATATAACAGTGCCCACCGGATGCGTTTTAGCCTGAATCCACTCACTTCTCAGCTATATCGAAGATCAGAGTTGGAGATATGTATTCAGTCTCTTCTCCTCCTCCATCTCATCGCATACATTTGTATGTCCAAACATAGGGGTAAGCTCTCTCCTGCACAGAATAACTAGGGCTAAAATCAGTTTTCCTGACAGTTAATACAATAACTAAGTCCGACTTTTTTGGTTGCCACCGTGGTGCAATGGTATGCACACCCGCCTTGCACGCTAAAGGCCGTGGGTTCGATTCCCCGGCCAAGCAATATCAAACAATTTTCAATGGTGGCAAAATACCCCTCAGTAATGTTGGCGACATTTCCTGAGTATTTCAGCCATGTAAATCTTCTCTACAAGTGGTGTCTTAAGACACGCCGTTCGGACTCGGCGATAAACTGTAGGTCCTATATCATTGAGCTAATAAAAATCGGGGTGCACTCATTGATATGAGAGAAGTCTCCCTTGTCCCATCTGGAATGTTTGTGGAACAATTATATATATTATAAGTCCAACTGTTTACCCAGGCTAGGCCCCAGTTTGTATGGAATATCTGAAGCTAAGTTATGAAATGACACTTAGAACAAATTTCACTGAGTAACTAAGTCCCATTTTCCATGAAATAAGTGGGGCTAAGTCCAATTTTCTATACAATATCTAAACCTAAGCCCACCTCCATGTAGGCTAACTGGTGCTAAACAAGCAATAACTAAGCTCAATATTATATAGAATACCCGGGACCCTCCATCCATAATTCTGTAGAATATCTCGAGCTTAGTGTGGTTTTGTGTAGAATTGCTAAGGCTAATCCTCGTAGTTTGTAGAAAGTTCAAATATATGTAAAGTTTCCTATAACACAACTGCATCTAAGAAGCAGTTGTGTTATAGAAAACGGCATCCGATAAAATAACTGAGGCCACGTCCTAGCTTCCTTTAAGCGACAAAATACAGGTTTTTAAGAGATAAACAAAGATATAGCTTAGTTTTCTGTCCAATGTCTTAGACTAAACCCCGATTTGGGTAGAATATCTAAAGCTATGTTCGATTTCTTAAAGAATAAAGGCTAAGCCCTTCTTTCTTGCAACAACTAAAGGTAAGAAAATATAGAAGAAAATAATAAGCCGAGTTTGCTATAGATAACCTGAAATCAGGCCAGTTAACTAAAAAAATAGCTGACGTTATCCAATAGATGTAACTAGAATACTAGGTGGCCTACAATTGACCTGAAGTGCATCCCTATCGTGCAATAGGCTACCTCTATCAGGACCAGTTATGTCTTGACTTTGCAAAGCATTATTTTCCGGGCGCAAACACAAACATCATTGCACTAGACTGTTATCAAGAGTTACAGCAACAAATTTTACAGCGCTCGCTATTAAAAAATTATCGGTACGGCTGAAGTCAATGAAATCATATATCACCCTGTTGGGCGAAATACCCCAGATTTCTTTGACCTTAAGCCTCTTTCAAATACTAAGTCTCTCCATTTGATGGGAAGAAATCCCAAACCAGACGGATAAGGCATATGTAATGCTTTTTGTATAGACAATAATTATTTTAAACTTAACAGTCAGCCCGCCAGTTGCACTAAAGGAAAGCTGGTAGGTGTAATATATACCTTTAACTTTTCTCACATTTGTAGATGTTCAAATTCATTTTACCTTTGCTGCCATATATTTAAACAATTAAATTCTCCGTAATATAAAGTGTAGAATGTCTACATGGTTGTCTATAAACAAATGCGGACCAAAATTCCGTTTTTTATAATACTCTTCGACACATTTCATATACGGGTTGTCCATCATTTGTTATTTGAAATTCTCTTCTAGAAAAAAAAAAAACTTTTTCTAGGCGGATTCAATGTGTTTTCGTCTAAAAAACCAAAATCCCAAAAATTATAATGACATTGCTTTGACCCATCGCTACCTCGAACCTAAACATATCCTAAAACCTAATTTAGCGCCTATATTATTTATTTAAATAATTGTTTTTAATATTGGGGCTAGAAACCGAACAGAATATTAATTTTTCAATTTTTGTAAAACTCAAACGATCAAATTTTTTGTTCTGGCAAATTTCACATTTTCCCATTGATTTCACCATAGCTCACGAGAATGCATCAATTCAATTTATTCAATTCTAATATTTGGCATGTTTTCAATGTTGCTTCGCACATTTTTTTCCGATAGATTTTGGGTCATAGTTCTCTACATATTGATGATTGGACATGAGTAAATTGTGCGTCTTCTAATTTAAATTACTTCCAATTATATCCAACATCCTTTGATTTATACCTTCCTTCCCATGATCAAATATTATTGATTAGCCTTCCAACACTTAGCAGACAAGCCCATCTGAATAATTTTTATTGCCTTGCTAATTAAGAGAGAACAAAGAAATTCCTATGAGCAGTTATCAAACTGTTGCCAGAGCTAGAGAAAATGATCCATCGGGATGATAATTGCTAATTTATGCAATTGTCTTTGTGCTACAATTAAAATTGCAATGCCCTGCAAAGCTATTTTACATTTTACTTTGAAAATCCTAAAATTAACAAAGAGAAATGTACAATGTGTTACATATTCTCTTTCGAAAGGACCTCTCCCAATGAATGTAATGAAAGAGAGAGATGGAGAGAGAGAGTGAAACTTATTATTTTCCTGTGAGGAAATGTGTGAACTGTTACCCAATTCCTTGGTGTCGCAATATTGGGTACGTTGTCTGGCTTGAGAGAAAGAGAAAAAGAGAGCGTCAGGAAATTTGTAATATTACGAGTCATTTCCTATAGGAAATTTTTAGGGGTTGCTTGTGTTTCATTTCCTATAATTGTAACATTGTCAACATATTTAACTTCAGTTACATTTTAGGCACCCAAACGTCAAGACGTGGATAGATCCCGTAATCGTTAAATTGCCCTCAAAAGCAAGAGAATACAGTGGACTTATTACAAAAAAAATTTTAACAAAAATTTCATATTAGAAATATTGAAAATTACAAAATTTATTAGTGAAAAATTAGAAGAAAAATTCTTTTGGTGCTGAAAGTGAATTGGATTACGGATAAACCACAACTAACACTTGGATATTATATTTGTAAAAAGGTAAGCATAAAGAAACTGTCAGGACGATTATGAAGAACACTCTGGAAAAGTTAAAATTTCAAAGAGAAATGTTTAAAGTCGTATTTTTTTGTCGGGATCGGCAACATAGAGAAAGACATAGTCGGTTCTTTTTACCAGTATTTGGAGTTAAATTTTAACCAACAGTGAGATTTTGTAAATAGTTATCAAGGAAATTAACAATTATTAAAAAACAAAATTATAATTTTGAATATTTAGCGAAATTGAAAAATAAAATATCAATTGCAATAAAATAAGACGACTTTTTTCGAGCTATGATTTTGTCTTGGACAACTTTTTACATTTCGAAATTTTGTGAATGTTATCTTTTAATAATAAGTGTTAATTCAATATTCTGGGTTCTAAGTTCAACGATCTCGCTAGCGAATAAACAAATAGATTTAGAAAGGCACTAAAATAAATATGCTCCTCTCCACATTTGATGAATGTCTGTCTTAGCAACTTTGATTTAATGTAGGCAAACAATCTTAACTTTATGACTTTCTTTAGAAACAAAATTTGACTTCTTTTATTATAGAAAAGTTCTAAAAATTATATTTGTTTAGAATTAAAATTTTATTTCATTTGTTATTGAAAGCATTACTAAAAACCTAATTTTCTTTTTTTATTACAGTTTTTATTTAAAAAAGCCAAAAAAATGTTAAAGTGGACCCTGCAAGCCCAACGCCAAAGATATCTACAAGATCTAAAGCAGCAATTTAGCTCACCCATAAAAGAGGATAACAATTTATCACCAAGTGAAGATGATCTACTCTACATGTCACCTTCATTACCCAAAACTACGCCACATTTTGCCGAGCATTCCCTATTGGAACAATTGGAAAGCTTACAGGCTTCATGCAATGAGCAGGAATATCAAACACCAAAGCGGCCCATGGCAAATAGAAGAATGGTACAGATCAATATGCCTCTACACTGCCTAGTTTTGATGTTGAAGATTCACCCACCATGATAATGCCTTGTCGTAATTCTCGAACTTTGACATCGGGCGGATTACCCGACATCTATTTTAAAAATCCCAGATATTTGGCCAACAATCACATGTTATTTGGTTGAAACAGTGCTGGCTACAATGCTAGGAACAGAAATTTTGGAAATTTTAAAGCACCTGGGGTGCTAGAAGGATTTATTAAAGCAAGAGCTGATAAATGTGGAAATTGCGAATATTTCAAAATCAGCATAAAGATATCACATAAATGGAAAATATCTCTGGAAATGAGACATATTGGTGGACAAGCTGAGCTTGTTTAAGTGATGGAAAAATACAATAAATAAATGAATACAAAAATAAAAAAAAAACATTTTTTCTTTCGGGTGAATAAGAATGGGTACAAAAAATTTAAAACGTTATACATTTGTTTGATACAGAAAAATTATTTAGAAAGGAGAGACTTGGAAAGGGAAGATTAGTAAATATTCAAACATCGTAGACCCCTGCATGTTCTGGAACGGGTCAAAACGTGGATAAATACCTACAATTATATTCAGAAACGGAGATTAAATACCAAATTTCTGCAATTTTAGTGAGATAATGAGGCTAAAACTTTAAAAACTCAAAAATCTAGAGGTATCGTTCAATACCAAACATTCAAGGAATAGGAAGAAGCGCGGAATTTTTCTGGGCAGAATTGCAGGAAGCAGCCTGGACTATTGCTAGGCAGGATTGTAGAAAGAAGCGTGAACTATTTCTAGACAGAATTAAAGGAAGGAGCGTGGACAATTTCTAGGCAGAAATAGTGGAAGAAGTGTCGTATATTTCTAGGCGGGAGTAGTGGAAGAAGCGTGGCGTATTTCTAGGCAGAAATAGTGAAAGAAGCGTGATCTATTTTTAGGCAGAAATAGTGCAAAAAGTGTGGTTTATTTCTAGGCAGAAATAGTGGAAGAAGCGTGGTATATTTCTAGGCAGAAATAGTGGAAGAAGCGTGGTATATTGCTAGGCAGAAATAGTTGAAAAATGTGATATAATTCTAGGCAGAAATAGTGGAAGAATTGTGGTATGTTTCTGGGCAGAAATAATGGAAGAAGCGTGGTATATTTCTAGGCAGAATTGTAGGAAGAAGCGTGGTATATTTCTAGGCAGAATTGTAGGAAGCAGCTTGGACTATTTCGTGGCAGGATTGTAGAAAGAAGTGTGGACTATTTCTAGCCAGAATTGTAAAACGAAGTGTGTACTATTTTTAGGCAGAATTGTAGGAAGAAGCGTGGACTATTTCTAGGAAGAATTGTAGGAAGAAGCGTGGACTATTTCTAGGCAGAATTGTAGGAAGAAGCGTGGACTATTTCTAGGCAGAATTGTAGGAAGAAGCGTGGGCTATTTCTAGGCAGAATTGTAGGAAGAAGCGTGGACTATTTCTAGGCAGAATTGTAGGAAGAAGCGTGGACTATTTCTAGGCAGAATTGTAGGAAGAAGCGTGGACTATTTCTAGGCAGAATTGTAGGAAGAAGCGTGGATTATATCTAGGCAGAATTGTAGGAAGAAGCGTGGACTATTTCTAGGCAGAATTGTAGGAAGAAGCGTGGACTATTTCTAGGCAGAATTGTAGGAAGAAGCGTGGACTATTTTTAGGCAGAATTGTAGGAAGAAGCGTGGACTATTTCTAGACAGAATTGTAGGAAGAAGCGTGGACTATTTCTAGGCAGAATTGTAGGAAGAAGCGTGGACTATTTCTAGACAGAATTGTAGGAAGAAGCGTGGACTATTTCTAGGCAGAATTGTAGGAAGAAGCGTGGACTATTTCTAGGCAGAATTGTAGGAAGAAGCGTGGACTATTTCTAGGCAGAATTGTAGGAAGAAGCGTGGACTATTTCTAGGCAGAATTGTAGGAAGAAGCGTGGACTATTTTTAGGCAGAATTGTAGGAAGGAGCGTGGAATATTTCTAGGCAGAATTGTAGGAAGAAGCGTGGACTATTTCTAGGCAGAATTGTAGGAAGGAGCGTGGACTATTTCTAGGCAGAATTGTAGGAAGAAGCGTGGACTATTTCTAGGCAGAATTGTAGGAAGGAGCGTGGACTACTTCTAGGCAGAATTGTAGGAAGGAGCGTGGACTATTTCTAGGCAGAATTGTAGGAAGAAGCGTGGACTATTTCTAGGCAGAATTGTAGGAAGGAGCGTGAACTATTTCTAGGCAGAATTGTAGGAAAAAGCGTAAACTATTTCTAGGCAGAATTGTAGGAAGGAGCGTGGACTATTTCTAGGCAGAATTGTAGGAAGGAGCGTGGAGTATTTCTAGGCAGAATTGTAGGAAGGAGCGTGGACTATTTCTAGGCAGAATTGTAGAAAGAAGCGTGGACTATTTCTAGGCAGAATTGTAGGAAGGAGCGTGGACTATTTCTAGGCAGAATTGTAGAAAGAAGCGTGGACTATTTCTAGGCAGAATTGTAGAAAGAAGCGTGGACTATTTCTAGGCAGAATTGTAGAAAGAAGCGTGGACTATTTCTAGGCAGAATTGTAGAAAGAAGCGTGGACTATTTCTAGGCAGAATTGTAGGAAGAACCGTGGGCTATTTTTAGGCAGAATTGTAGGAAGGAGCGTGGACTATTTCTAGGCAGAATTGTAGGAAGAACCGTGGGCTATTTTTAGGCAGAATTGTAGGAAGGAGCGTGGACTATTTCTAGGCAGAATTGTAGGAAGAAGCGTGGACTATTTCTAGACAGAATTGTAGGAAGAAGCGTGAACTATTTCTAGGCAGAATTGTAGGAAGAAGCGTGGATTATTTCTAGGCAGAATTGTAGGAAGGAGCGTGGACTATTTTTAGGCAGAATTGTAGGAAGGAGCGTGGACTATTTCTAGGCAGAATTGTATGGAGAAGCGTGGACTATTTCTAGGCAGAATTGTAGGAAGGAGCGTGGACTATTTCTAGGCAGAATTGTAGGAAGGAGCGTGGACTATTTCTAGGCAGATTTGTAGGAAGAAGCTTGAACTATTTCTAGGCAGAATTGTAGGAAGAAGCGTGGATTATTTCTAGGCAGAATTGTAGGAAGAAGCGTGGACTATTTCTAGACAGAATTGTAGGAAGAAGCGTGAACTATTTCTAGGCAGAATTGTAGAAAGAAGCGTGGACTATTTCTAGGCAGAATTGTAGAAAGAAGCGTGGACTATTTCTAGGCAGAATTGTAGAAAGAAGCGTGGACTATTTCTAGGCAGAATTGTAGAAAGAAGCGTGGACTATTTCTAGGCAGAATTGTAGAAAGAAGCGTGGACTATTTCTAGGCAGAATTGTAGAAAGAAGCGTGGACTAATTCTAGGCAGAATTGTAGAAAGAAGCGTGAACTATTTCTAGGCAGAATTGTAGAAAGAAGCGTGGACTATTTCTAGGCAGAATTGTAGAAAAAAGCGTGGACTATTTCCACGCTCCTTCCTACAATTCTGCCTAGAAATAGTCCACGCTTCTTTCTACAATTCTGCCTAGAAATAGTCCACGCTCCTTCCTACAATTCTGCCTAGAAATACTCCACGCTCCTTCCTACAATTCTGCCTAGAAATAGTCAAACCTTCCAGGAATAGGAAGAAGCGTGTATTGTACTGTAGAAAGAAGGGTGGACTATTTCTACGCAGAATTGTGGACTATTTCTAGAAAAGTGGACTATTTCTAAGCTGAATTGTAGAAAGAAGCATGTATTTTTCTAGGCAGAATTTTAGCAAGAAGCATGTACAATTTCAGGCGGAAAAGTTCGATACATGATCTCTTTGAGAACGGTAGTGTCTGCGAACGATCGGAAAGTTGTAAAAGTAAAAAACAAACAAAAACATTTATTACAATAGTGTTGTTGCCTCGGTTTTATTTTCCTTAATCGAACCAATCACCAAGGCAAGATCTACACTAGTGAAGTCATAAACACAACATGGCCCCAGCGGCCAAGTCATTCCCTGTGACTATGAAAAAATCAATGAAACATAATAGCAACAGGGGTCGTCCTGTTCCCTTAAATATGTTTCTGAATAAAACATCTAGCACTGCTAATCGTTTTAGCTCCCTAGCTGAACAAGATGATATGGATCTTGAACAAGAATCTAATATAGTGCAACCCAAGCCTTATAAACCTCCTCCACTGGTTGTTGATGCCAAAACACCATTACTAGATGTGTTAAATCTTCTTGGAAAAGATGCTGTATACAAAGGTACTTCTATCGGTACGAAAGTTTTTCCTCCAAATAGTGAGAAATACGAAGAATATAAAAAAATCTTTCTCGACAAAAAAATCGAATTTCATACATTTAACCCCAAGGAGAATCGATTGTATACAATTTTTCTCTACGGGCTTCCAAAACTCAGTACTGATGATATAAAAAATGAGATAGAAGAATATAATATAATTCCTCATTCGGTTACTGAAATTATAACGCGATTCAGCACCATACACAATGCAGTTTATAAAGTTCAATTTGTAAGAAAGAACTTTAACCCAAAATCATTGAATAGTATCACAACTATTTCAAAAGTTATGATTACATGGAAAAAATATAAATCCAGAAAAAGAGACAGCCCTACACAATGTTGGAATTGCTTGATGTATGGGCACGGCGGAGAGCATTGCAATCGTCAGTCTGCTTGCATGATATGTGCACAACAACATCATAGCACTGAATGCCCACTAACAAAACAAGAAAAAACACCTGTAGTCTTTTCTTGTTTCAATTGCATTAAGCATGGATATGGACGAACTGACCATTCCGCAAATGACATTAGTTGCCCTCTACGATCTAAATATTTAGAAACAAGAGCAAAAGCAACAAATAATAACACGAGACGCACCTTCTCTAAACCAACAAACAAACAGACTATGCCCAAGTCTACTCAATCAGTGGCTGCTGATATCAACAACAGCCAAAATTATGCAAATTTTTCTTAAGCTGCTCAAACCAAAACATCAAATGAATTGTTCTCTGTGGATGAACTCTTTGATATATTCACCAAAGCTCTTGGTGATCTTCAATGTTGTACAACAAGAATACAACAAATACAAGTTGTGATGGGTATGGTTAAATACGCATATGGATTGGATTAACCTCAATAATATTAATTTACTTCATTGGAATGCCCATGGCTTAACAAATTTATCTCACGCCAGACAATTCGAATATTTGATTGAAAGAGAAAATATTTTGGTCGCCTGTGTAAATGAAACTCATCTTAAATCTAAAGACAGGATTAATTTTAAAAATTATAAAATCTATCGAAACGATAGAGAAAATTCAAGAGGAGGAGGAGTCGCAATTTTTGTTCGAAGATGCGTCAAACATAAACTTTTACCAATTATTAACACTGAATTAATTGAAAATCTAAGTATTGAAATTGCAATAAACAACAAACCGGTTATTATTTCTACTGCCTATTCGCCCAAATATTCATCTAGGTTTGGTAATGATGTAATAAACTTAACCAACTATGATAAGGATTTCATAATTATGGGAGATTTTAATGCCAAACACAGTTCGTGGAACTGTATCTCCAATAACTCTGCTGGGAATGTATTATACAATATCCAATTGAGTAACAACTTTTTTGTCTATTACCCTAATAGTCCTACGTATTATCCCTTCCAAAGCGATCGTAATTCTTCTGTTATTGATATAATACTAAGCAACTCAACATTAGATTTCACTTTAGATGTTCTCGAGTTCGAAATACCTTCTGATCACCGACCACTGCTGTGTTCTATTACAAATTCTGCCGTTAATCCTTCGGAAAATAATCAATACAACTACAAATTAACCAATTGGCCTTTATTTAAAAGTATCATTGATGACAGCATATCCATCACCCGCTAATTATACCACAGTAAAAACGAAATTGATACTGAACTTAAAAAATTCGTTGAACTAATATCGTCAGCATGTCGTCAAACTACTCCAAAAACCGAATTATCAAACAGCTTTCAATTTCCTGAGGTTTTAGCCAAATTAATAAGAGAACGTAGAGCCTATAAGAGAAGAAGCCAGAGGGCAACTAACGTATCAGAAGCTAATTTCTACGAGCAGTGCACTAAACTATTATCTAACATGATCGACATAAAAATCAAAAACGAACATAACTCGAGATGGAACAAAATGCTCTCCAAGCTAAAGCCAGGTGACAAATCCTTCTGGAGAATAAGCCGAAGATTAAGAGGCAAATCCCAAAACCAAGTATCTTACCTCTTGAAGGATGGCCGAAAAATTAATTCAGATAACGAAAAGGTTGAGTTACTAGCAGAAACGTTTGTGAAATCAAACAATCTCACAAACAACTTTAAGCATAGCATTGACCAGACTGTTAATTCAAAATACAAACGCTTCATGAATGATTCCAGTATACCCATGGATCCCGTTTTAACCTCGGTGGAAGAAGTTTCAACGTTAATCAACAATTTAAAGGCAACAAAATCCCCTGGTTTAGACAATATTTCGAATAGCCTCATCAAAAATTTACCACGTAAAGCTATAAAATTATTGGTAATTTTGTTTAACAGTTTTTTAAATATTCAATATTTCCCTGAACACTTTAAAATCGCAAAAGTCTTAGCAATATCCAAACCAAAGAAATCAAAAACTGACCCCAGTAGCTACAGACCAATTAGTCTACTGAGCAACATAGGGAAAATTCTGGAAAAAAATTTATACAGCAGACTCAATGAATTCGCAATGGATAATTCAATAATATCCGATGAACAATTCGGATTTAAAACTGAACATAGCGCAGTACACCAGGTTCATCGTATTCGAAACCACGTAATAAAAAATAGGAGACGCAGATATTCAACCGGCTTAGTACTCTTGGATATCGAAAAGGCTTTCGACACCATCTGGCACAAAGGTTTAATCTACAAACTTATAAATTCAAACGTACCAACATATTTATGTAAAATTATCGCAGATTTTTTATCGAATCGTTCGTTTGTGGTATCTATGAATGGAATATCATCGTCCCCGAAATCAATCATCAACGGTTTACCTCAAGGATCAATATTATCCCCTTTATTATATTCTATATATACATCGGATTTTAAACCACCTTCGTATATAACAACGGCGTACTATGCTGATGATACAGCACTTATTGCAGTCAGCAAAACTACAAAGTCACTTCTTAAAAAAATGGAAAAAGGTTTCTCTGCTTGCAAGAAGTATTTTCATAAATGGAAAATCAAGATAAACGCAGCTAAAACCCAAGCAATTATTTTTCCATATAACAATTCGCCAAAGAGAAACCCTAATCGAAATCTCCAGTTAGGAACTGATAGTGTTCCAATACTAGATAGTGTAAAATATCTAGGAGTTACCTTGGATAAGAAATTAAATTACGGCAAACACATTGAAGAAACACGCAAAAAGGGTTTGAATGTATTGCGAACTTTATGGCCCATGCTTAATAAGAAGTCATCTCTCAATATACTTAATAAAAATTTACTATACAAAAGTGTTATCAGGCCTACATTAACATATGCCTGTCCGATCTGGTACAAAGCAGCTAAAACGCATATTAAAAAACTACAGATCATTCAAAACAAATGCCTTAAAATAATCAACAAAAAGCACTGGAGATACTCCACTGATCTTCTTCACCAATCAACGAAATACGAAAAAGTCAACGACTACATAAATAGAATTAGCAACAAATATTTTGAAAGCATTGAAAATTCCACATATCCGCTGATATGGGAATGTCGAGATATATCATAACTTCATATTCTCCTAAATATCATCAAATTGAAAATAATATGGTTATGATAATATTATACTCATATAATAATGTCATATTCATATAAATTTTCAATAGATTTGAAATAACCAAAAATTTATACATATAAAGGTTTTACTTATTTTCCTTTAATCTGAATTACTTAATTAAAACTCAAAATTTAAGCTATCAATGATACCTCCGAAATAAATTGTTGTAGTATATATATATATATAATATCTCAAACCATGTTTATATTTGTAAATATTAACAGTTAATAAAGATGAAATTTTAAATTGAAATTTAATTTTTTCAGGCGGAAATGTAGGAAGAAGCGTGGATTATTATTGGCAGAAATATTGAAAGAATCGTAGACTATTTATTGGTAGAGGTAATGAAAGTAGCGTTAACTTTTTCTTGGCAGAATTGTATGATAAAGCATGGACTATTTCTGGGCAGAATTATAGAAAGAAACAAAAAGAAATATTGCAAACAAATGTCAGCGGTGAGCTGTTTCAAATCTTAGAAAATTTCATAGCCGAAATTTTGACAAAATTGTACACAATATCCCGACTGAAAACTAAAACTAAACCTATTTACATATTGTTGCCGTTATACATTTTATTGTTTAAAATCAATAAAATGTTAAAAACCAAAAACAAATGTCACGCTCCATTAAATCAACCACAACAAGAAGTCTTTAATCATTGGTTAAGTTTAACAATAAGAAACGGGGTGGAAAAACGAATGGGTTGACAAAGCACCTGTATATTTTCTTAATAAAAAATCAATTAATTTTGTTCATTTAAACGATTACATTTTTTGAATACAAAGGGTTGATGTAGAGTGGGAATTATAGATTTCCCATCAAAAGGGGTGGCTAGTGAGGCATAACATTTGTTGGAGTAATATTATGGTAGCCCAGAATGTCTTCCTTACACGAGGTATAGTTAATTTATACCAACTACAAAATTCTATATTGACTTAGGAATTAGCATACGGAGAATAATTTTATAGTTTTGCCATTTATTATTTACAAAATACCCCACATTTGTAAAGGGTTTATCCCAAGCTTAATAAAACTAATTTGACCCTTGTCATGTGGAAGAATTCTTCTTTGTTTAGACATTGCGTAGTGACAATTAAATTTTAAACGCCTTGCTAAGGCATACCTACTGGCCACTGGTCAATTAAGAAGAGAAGCCATGCTATTGCCATTATCATTACAAAATATGTAAATGATTTGGAAAGGGAATTTTGGTGACATCTTAAGGAATTTTTTCTGCGGTTGTAATATAGAAAGAAGAAGAAAGGGGTGGTTGATGTAAAATTTCTTGAGTTACTACTGCCCATTGTATTTTATTTAAAAACGCCACAGTTGTAAGACATTTTGTTATAACATGATTTTGATTTGTAAGAATAATTACACGTTTTTTTCGTGTAATATACAAAGTTGTTGGAAGAGTGTCACTTTCAATATTGATTAAAAAATTATTTTTTTAATATAGCAATCGAGAAGTAGGATTATACTTCTTAGTCTTATAATACTGATCACGGAGATACTGTCTAAACCAATCACAAATGTAGTACCATGATGCTGTTCCTCCCTGAGAACGGCTTCCCAGTGTCACATCTCTTGTTTGAAGACGAATGATGGTGAGCATGTCTGCCGTGTGAAACTATTTTCAAGGTATATCAACGACAGACGAGATTATTTCGACTATGCTCTGCTTCAATTAGGTGATTTGAGGACCCCTCACCCTTTAAATGGACCACGCCTTGCTAAGGCATACCGACTGGCCACTGGTCAATTAAGAGGAGAAGCAATGCTATTGCCATTATCATTAGAAAATATGTAAATGATTTGGAAAGGGAATTTTGGTGACATCTAAAGGAATTTTTTCTGCGGTTGTAATATAGAAAGAAGAAGAACAAATGGGTGGTTGATGTAAAATTTCTTTGTTACTAGTGACCATTGTATTTTATTTAAAAATGTTACAGTTGTAAGACATTTTGTAATGACAAGGTTTTGATTTGTAAGAATAATTACACGTTTTTTTCGCGTAATGTACAAAGTTGTTGAGAAGAGTGTCACTTTCAATACTGATTAAACAATTTATATTTTTAATATAGCAATCGAGAAGTTGGATTATACTTCTTAGTCTTATAATACTGATCACGGAGATAATGTCTAAACCAATCACAAATGTAGTACCATGATGCTGTTCCTCCCTGAGAACGGCTTCCCAGTGTCACATCTCTTGTTTGAAGACGAATGATGGTGAGCATGTCTGCCGTGTGAAACTATTTTCAAGGTATATCAACGACAGACGAGATTATTTCGACTATGCTCTGCTTCAATTAGGTGATTTGAGGACCCCTCATCCTTTAAATGGACCACCATTAGCATTAGAAAAGAATCGTAGAATAGTCTCCAATAATGTTTCCTAATATCCTCCTCAGTAAATACTTCAATTGCTTTAAGCATTATTTCCATATTGGAAACTTATAAAGACCTCACCACGAGCTTGAATTAATACCCAAATTATTATAAAGACCTCACATTTAAATTTACCATCTGCCTATCAGTTTTCAAATACCAGAACTTTACTAACTAGTCATGCTCCATATATCATATCAGAATATTAAAGTACTTAACGCCTTCTACTGTTTTTTCATAATTCAAACGTTTCATTGAGTCCTTTGAAAAACAAAAAACTGACTAGCAAAACTTCTTTGAAAAAATAGTTTGGCATAATTTAGTTCTGGTCTACTGGTTACGACTACTAGCCACCACAGAAAAGGTCCTTTGTCTCTCTTTAGCCTTTTCAGCATTAGCATACAATGTTGCTTTTCATGCTTCAAGCAAGAGACAAGGGGAGGAACATAAAAAACACCAGTTGTTTAAGAGTGAAGTAAGCAGACACCATATCCTTCCTTAACAATTCCTTCCTTCTATTCAAAACGCACAGTGTAGGTGTAACGGAATAAATTAGAATGGAACAGAAGCATTTGCTGAAGGAAGAATGAAAAGGACTCAGGTGGACACATTGTTTCCTAAGTATATCAAATTAGAAATGTCATGGGAACAGGAGCAAAACAAAGGCCAGTTTGTAACGGTTTGAATATTTTTTGAGTACGACATTGTTTTTTTTTTTTTTTTTTGTGAAATATGAATATTCCTAGGATGTAGTTGGTCCACTTGTTTACTCAAAAAAGTGTCCACTTGAAATGCTAAAAACAACACAATGCATATTGTGTGACTCTATTATCCTGTGATTTGAGACATTCAAGTGTTTCTTTGGGGTGTAAGATTTTCACCCATTTTATCGAGAGTAAGAGTGACATGTTGCGAGTGTTGTAATTGACACCTGATGTTAACATGTCATAAAGTAATAAGAGGACTCCTTAAAGGATAAATGTGTGAGAAGTTCTCACGGAAACTGAGGCAAATTATGAAAAGTCCCACAAGAAATTGACATATGAGGAAATTTGGGACTATGGTATAAGGGTAGTGTATAAAAAACCAAAAAGGTATACCCCAATTACTCCCATAATAATATAGGACCTAATCGTCCACACATAATTGACTCCAATGTTCGGCTAAATTAGTACTACCCTCTGAACATTACTCCGTCACTTATTTTTCCCACTCCGTTACTTATTGTCAAGCTCAACCAAGGATTAACGACTTCTTTATTAAGAAGCGTCATCTTATTTTTGCCAAATATTATTGATATTAAACTATAAAATGAATAATGCAAGTATGTATACGTAAATTGGATTAGGTTAACTTTCTGGAAATAAATTTGGTGTAAGATTCTCTTAAAATTACATGAACCACGATTTGGTTTAATTCTCTACTTAAAATAGTCAACGAATTGGTTTCTCTGCAGGAAAAGGTCCACTAAAAAACTATAAATATTATATATTTGTTATATACCAGTATTTCAGCGTAGAAACTTCTACCAAAATTTCTGCCTTAAAGAGTTCGCACTTCTTCCAATATTTTCGTCTTAAAATACTTCACGCTCCTTCCAATATTTCTGACTTAAAAAGCTCACGCTTCTTCCTACAATTCTGAACAAAAATGGTCCACTCTAGTAGGAAGACAATTCTCCCTAGAAATAGTCCACCTTTCTTTTACAATTCTGTCAAGAAATAAACTTCTTCCAATAGTTCCTCATGAAATACGAGTAGTTTCTTCCATTATTTCTGCTTAAAGAGGTCCAAGAATCTTCCAATATTTCAGCTTAGAAATAGTCCACGCCTTTTTCTACACGTCTGCCTAGAAATAGTCCACGCCATTTTCTACACGTCTGCCTAGAAATAGTCCACGCTTCTTCTTACAAGTCTGCCAAGAAATGGTCCACGCTCCTACCTACAATTGAGTATCGAAAGACATCAGGCTTCTTTCTGCAATTCAGCCTAGAAAAAGTCCACGCTTTTTTCTACAATTCTGCCTAGAAATATACCACGCTTCTTTTTACAACTCTGACTAGTAATGGTCCACGCTCCTACCTACAATTGTGTATAGAAATACACCAGGCTTCTTTCTACAATTCTGCCTATAAATAGCCCACGCTTCTTCCTATAATTCTGCCTAGAAATAGTCCACGTTTCTACTTATAATTCTGCCTAGAAATAGTCCCCGTTTCTCCCTATAATTCTGCCTAGAAATGTTCCTCGCTTCTTCCTACAAATCTGCCTAAAAACAAACCATTTCTACGTAGAAATAGTCCAAGTTTCTTCCTCTATTTCTTCCTAGAAATAGTCCACGCTTCTTCCTATAATTTTGCATAGAAATAGTCCATGCTTCTTCCTATAATTTTGCCTAGAAATGGCCAACGCTTCTTCCTATAATTTTGTCTAGAAATAGTCAAGGCTTCTTCCTTTAATTCTGCCTAGAAATAGTCCACGTTTCGTCCTATAATTCTGCCTAGAAATAGTCCACCTTTTTTCTATAATTCTGCCTAGAAATAAACCACGCTTCTTTCTATAATTCTGCCTAGAAATAGTCCACGCTTTTTCCTACAATCCTGCCTAGAAATAGTCTACCCTTCTTCCCATAATTCTGCCTAGAAATAGTCCAAGTTTTTTCCTATAATTCTGCCTAGAAATAGTCCAAGTTTTTTCCTATAATTCTCTCTAGAAATAGTCCACGCTATTTCCTATATTTCTGTCTAGAAATAGTCCACGCTTTTTCCTATAATTCTGTCTAGAAATAGTCCACGTTTCTTCCTATAATTTTGTCTAGAAATAGTCCACTCTTCTTCATATAATTCTGTCTAGAAATAGTCCACGCTTTTTCCTATAACTCTGTCTAGAAATAGTCCACGCTTCTTCCTATAATTCTGTCTAGAAATAGTCCACGCTTCTTCCTCTATTTCTGCCTAGAAATAGTCCACGCTTCTTCCTATAATTCTGCCTAGAAATAGTCAACGCTTCTTGGTATAGTTCTGCCTAGAAATAGTCCAAGTTTTTTCCTATAATTCTGCCTAGAAATAGTCCAAGTTTTTTCCTATAATTCTCTCTAGAAATAGTCCACGCTATTTCCTATATTTCTGTCTAGAAATAGTCCACGCTTTTTCCTATAATTCTGTCTAGAAATAGTCCACGTTTCATCCTATAATTCTGCCTAGAAATAGTCCACCTTTTTTCTATAATTCTGCCTAGAAATAAACCACGCTTCTTTCTATAATTCTGCCTAGAAATAGTCCACGCTTTTTCCTACAATCCTGCCTAGAAATAGTCTACCCTTCTTCCCATAATTCTGCCTAGAAATAGTCTACCCTTCTTCCCATAATTCTGCCTAGAAATAGTCCAAGTTTTTTCCTATAATTCTGCCTAGAAATAGTCCAAGTTTTTTCCTATAATTCTCTCTAGAAATAGTCCACGCTTTTTCCTGTATTTTTTTCTAGAAATAGTCCACGCTTTTTCCTATAATTCTGTCTAGAAATAGTCCACGCTTCTTCCTATAATTTTGTCTAGAAATAGTCCACGCTTCTTCATATAATTCTGTCTAGAAATAGTCCACGCTTCTTCCTATAACTCTGTCTAGAAATAGTCCACGCTTCTTCCTATAATTCTGTCTAGAAATAGTCCACGCTTCTTCCTATAATTTTGCCTGGAAATAGTCCACGTTTCTTCCTATAATTCTGCCTAGAAATAGTCAACGCTTCTTCCTATAATTTTGCCTGGAAATAGTCCACGTTTCTTCCTATAATTCTGCCTAGAAAGAGTCCACGCTTCTTCCTCTATTTCTGCCTAGAAATAGTCCACGCTTCTTCCTATAACTCTGCCTAGAAATAGTCAACGCTTCTTGGTATAGTTCTGCCTGGAAATAGTCCACGTATCTTCCTATAATTCTGCCAAGGAATAGTCCAAGTTTCTTCCTACAATTCTGCCCAGAAATGGTCCACGCTTCATCCTACAATTCTGCCTAAAAACAAACCACGCTTTTGCCTACAATTCTATGTAGAAATAGTCCATGCTTTTCCTACAGTTTTGCCAAGAAATAGTCCACGCTTCTTTCTACAATTCTGCCCAGAAATAGTCCACGTTTCTACCTATAATTCTGCCTAGAAATAGTCCCCGCTTCTCCCTATAATTCTGCCTAGAAATGTTCCTCGTTCCTTCCTACAATTGAGTATCGAAAGACATCAGGCTTCTTTCTGCAATTCAGCCTAGAAATAGTCCACGCTTTTTTCCACAATTCTGCCTAGAAATATACCACGCTTCTTTTTACAATTCTGACTAGAAATGGTCCACGCTCCTACCTACAATTGTGTATAGAAATACACCAGGCTTCTTCCTACAATTCAGCCTAGAAATAGTCCCCGTTTCTCCCTATAATTCTGCCTAGAAATGTTCCTCGCTTCTTCCTACAAATCTGCCTAAAAACAAACCATTTCTACGTAGAAATAGTCCAAGTTTCTTCCTCTATTTCTTCCTAGAAATAGTCCACGCTTCTTCGTATAATTTTGCATAGAAATAGTCCATGCTTCTTCCTATAATTTTGCCTAGAAATGGCCAACGCTTCTTCCTACAAAACTGCCTAAAAACAGACCATTTCTACGTAGAAATAGACCAAGTTTCTTCCTCTATTTCTGCCTAGAAATAGTCCACGCTTCTTCATATAATTTTGTCTAGAAGTAGTCAAGGCTTCTTCCTTTAATTCTGCCTAGAAATAATCCACGTTTCGTCCTATAATTCTGCCTAGAAATAGTCCACGTTTCATCCTATAATTCTGCCTAGAAATAGTCCACCTTTTTCTATAATTCTGCCTAGAAATAAACCACGCTTCTTTCTATAATTCTGCCTAGAAATAGTCCACGCTTTTTCCTACAATCCTGCCTAGAAATAGTCTACCCTTCTTCCCATAATTCTGCCTAGAAATAGTCCAAGTTTTTTCCTATAATTCTGCCTAGAAATAGTCCAAGTTTTTTCCTATAATTCTCTCTAGAAATAGTCCACGCTATTTCCTATATTTCTGTCTAGAAATAGTCCACGCTTTTTCCTATAATTCTGTCTAGAAATAGTCCACGTTTCTTCCTATAATTTTGTCTAGAAATAGTCCACGCTTCTTCATATAATTCTGTCTAGAAATAGTCCACGCTTTTTCCTATAACTCTGTCTAAAAATAGTCCACGCTTCTTCCTATAATTCTGTCTAGAAATAGTCCACGCTTCTTCCTCTATTTCTGCCTAGAAATAGTCAACGCTTCTTGGTATAGTTCTGCCTAGAAATAGTCAACGCTTCTTGGTATAGTTCTGCCTAGAAATAGTCCACGTTTCTTCCTATAATTTTGCCAAGGAATAGTCCAAGTTTCTTCCTACAATTCTGCCCAGAAATGGTCCACGCTTCATCTTACAATTCTGCCTAAAAACAAATCACGCTTTTGCCTACAATTCTATATAGAAATAGTCCATGCTTTTCCTACAGTCTTGCCAAGAAATAGTCCACGTTTCTTCCACTATTTGTGCCTAGGAATTTATACCACGCTTCTTCCACTTTTTGTGCCTAGAAATACACCATGCTTCTTTCACTATTTCTGCCTAGAAATATACCACGCTTCTTTCACTATTTCTGCCTACAAATATACAACGCATTTTCCACTATTTGTGCCTAGAAATATACTACGCTTCTTCCACTATTTGTGCCTAGAAATATACCACGTTTCTTCCACCATTTCTGCCTAGAAATAGTCCACGCTTCTTCCACTATTTCTGCCTAGAAATAGTCCACGCTTCTTCCGCTATTTGTGCCTAGAAGTAGTCCACGCTTCTTCCACTATTAGTGCTAGAAATATACCACGCTTGTTCCACTATTTGTGCCTAGAAATATGCCACGTTTCTTCCACTATTTGTGCCTAGAAATATACCACGCTTTTTCACTATTGTGCAGAGAAATATACCACGCTTCTTTCACTATTTCTGCCTTGAAATATACGGCGCATTTTCCACTATTTGTGCCTAGAAATATACGACGCTTCTTCCACTATTTGTGCCTAGAAATATACCACGTTTCTTCCACCATTTCTGCCTAGAAATAGTCCACGCTTCTTCCACTATTTCTGCCTAGAAATAGTCCACACTTCTTCCACTATTTCTGCCTAGAAATACTCCACGCTTCTTCCGCTATTTGTGCCTAGAAGTAGTCCACGCTTTTTCCACTATTAGTGCTAGAAATATACCACGCTTGCTCCACTATTTGTGCCTAGAAATATACCACGCTTGTTCCACTACTTATGCCTAGAAATATACCACGCTTCTTCCACTATTTGTGCCTAGAAATATACCACGCTTCTTCCACTATTTGTGTCTAGAAATATACAACGCATCTTCCATTATTTGTGCCTAGAAATACACCACGCTTCTTCCACTGTTTGTGCCTAAATATACCACGCCTCTTCCACTAGTTATGCCTAGAAATATACAACGCATCTTCCATTATTTGTGCCTACAAATATACCACCGTTCTTCCACCATTTGTGCCTAGATATATAATGCCTAGAAGTAGGCCACGCTTCCTCCACAATTTTTGTATAGAAATGGACCCCGCTTATTCCCTTATTTCTGCCCAGAAGTAGTACACATATCTTCCAGTATTTCTCTCTCAAAATAGTTCACGCTTCTTCCAATAGTTTATGATTTTCCCTATATTTCAATCCACCTCTCTTAGTCCCCTTTAAAATCATTAAAAATCCTTAAGTCTTATTAAAAATCTTAAAAAAATCCATTTTTATTATCCTCCTGAGCCTTCGTAAAAATATTTAAAAAATCCACTTTTATTATCCTCCTTGAGTCTTCGTAAAAATCTTTAAAAATCGACGTTTATTATCCTCCTTGAGTCTTATTAAAATCTTTTAAAATCTACGTTTATTATCGTGGTTGAGTCTTATTAATTTTTTTTTCAAATATACGTTTATTATCCTTCTTGAGTCTTCGTAAAAATCTTTAAAAAAATCCACGTCTATTGTCTCCATTGAGTCTTCGTACATTTTTTTAAATGCACGTTTACTGTCCTCTTTGAGTTCTCTTAAGAATCATTGAAAACTCAACTTTTATTGTGCTTTTTGAGTCCTCGTAAGAATTTGGAAAAATCCACATTTACTTTTTTCCTTGTAAAAGTCTTTAAAATCCCTCTTGAGTTCTAATAAAAAATCCATTCTCGTTTTTCTTTTGAATCCTCGTTAAAATGTTAAAACAATCCAACAATATTGATCTCTCAGTTGGAATTATCGATCTGAGCAAAATTCTTTTAAGCATCGATAGCTGGATTAATTTTAAGATAATACCTTCTACTCCGTGTACAAAATCTCTGTTTGTGCACCTTTGTGTGAAGGACACAGCATGATATTTTGCTTCCGAATGAATGATATGCAAACTATGAGATTCGCACACATTCTCCTTTAGTTTCACTTCGAGGGATTTGTCTGAAATTTGTGACAGTTTTTCGTCAAGCGAAATGTAATTCGTTACACAGCAATTGCATTTGAATAGCAATGGAATAAGAACCTCTGCAGGATATTAAAATAAGTCCCGCTTGTGTGTTAGAAGTCTTAAAGGTGTTCATTGAACAATAATTTTTGATTAGAAAAATTTGATAAATTATTTTCTCCACAAATATGAAAATGTTATCCATGGCAGGAATCTCTTGTGGGCATATGTAAAATTCTAAAATTTTGATTTATTCCCCCAATGATAACCATAAATCACAAAATTACGCGCCAAACATTACACAAAAACCGTACGTACAAGCGCACACTTCATTAACAACACATGATAATGATAAGCAAAAATACAATCATAAATTCTATGCTTATTCTTTCCTTATTTGCTTCCTTTCTTCCCTACAACTTAATAATGAAGATAAAAATACCCAAAAACGAAAATCAACCACCAAAAATTATTATTCAGAATTTCTTTGCAGGGTCTTTAATTTCATCGCCTACAACGTTGATTTGTGTAGAAGATCCTTTGTTTATTTTTGGGTTGTTTTAGCGATCCTTGAAAATATGTACGTTTGTGAGGCAATTCACTTCCACATAATATTTGCCACCATTCATTCATTTATTCCTTCCACTTTCATAGGTAAAGGGGATTTTGAAAGAAGGTCTTTAACTTTACTTTAAAGTGAAGTACTCTTAACTCGTGCTTAGCCAGACAGATGTCCTCAAATGCAATTTTTGCATTCATTTTTGAGTTTTTGGATAGTATATGAGTGGTATTTTTTGGCGCAATACTTATGTACATGTATGAAGGACAATTGAAGTTAATTGTTTTTAAATTTTTTGTGCCTTAAGGACTTTGTGACATACATTCATGTGCACATACTTTCTTTTAAATGCATATGAATGCAACAAATATGAAGATTAAATTATAAGAGGCCAAAAAGAATGTATTTGTGAGTTGAGTTTTGACAATGCAGTTGGAATTTTGAAAAGGAAATGAAACCAGCTAAGGTACCTTGGGATGTCATGAAGTGAATTATACTAATGAAGACCAGCTGGTTCTAAAACGTCCTGAAGAGGCATTCAATTGACTAACTAATATGACTAAATAGGTGCCAGATCTTGACAATAGTTTAGTCCTTAATTGATAATCAAACTATTAGCCTGGAATATTACACTATTTCTTACACATTTCTGTGTTATAACGGGGTTGGATTTTTTCTATACAAAATTTAAATGGAAAAATAGAAATAGACCATGATTTACATATAACTTTTGCCCTAAAAAACGATTTTCCTTTAAATAGACCACCACTTCTATTGAATTTTTGCCTTATACCAGGCCACGACTTGCCATGAATTTTTGTCTGAAAATAGATCACGATTTGCCTTGAATTTTTGCCTTCAAATTAAACACGATTAGCCTTGAATTTTTGCCTTAAAATAGACCTCGATTTGCCTTAAATTTGTGCTTTAAAACAGACCACAATTTGTCTTAAAGTAGAACTCGAATTGCTTTGAATTCTAGGCGTAAAATAGGCCATGATTTGTCTTGAGTTTTTGCCATAGAATAGTCTACGAAATCGAACTAAGCTTTAAAATAGACCACTATTTGCCCTGAATGTTTGCCTTGATATATCAGCAAAAATGTCTAAAATCGTCTTTTCCATTTCAAAAAAATCAAAAAAAAAATTTTTGATACTACATCTATGATTTTTGGTACATAGATTAAGAAAAAAATCGTCCTTCCAAATCTGTTTTCGTTACCAACTTTGATTGTTGCGCGCAAAAGATATGACCGGTTTAATTATGCTAATTAGAAAAAATTCTAAAAAAATCGCGGCTTAATATAGTAAGCTGTTATATCCAATTGTCGTTAACTGAATTCGCACCCTTTGAGAATATGCAAAAAAAATTCAAAAAGTTTCAATGGATTAGCGAAAAATTAAATTTGTTAAATAATTTCACGTATTTACAAACATGTTTTTGAAACAATAGCGCTTATACTTACAAAAAAATATATATAAAAATTATAGCAGCATCCAGATATTGTGAGGAATAAAATGAAACCTAAGTCGTGAAGTTTGGAGCTATAGTATTCTTGTTATTTGCAAAAATACAATGAAAATGTGACGAAAAAAATAAAAATTATGTTATTCTAATTTTATTTTTTTATGGTTTTATAGGGAATGTTAAAGAAAAAATGATTGAGTTCTTCGTCATTATCGTCTAAATTTCACGCAATAATGAAGATATTCCGTTGCAACAACTTTTTCACTTATAGTTTTCCTATTCGCGAATATTTTTAGAACATTATATTAAATCACAAGGAATTCCAATTGTGGCATGACATTTAAATAATGTTATATTGAATATTACAACCTTTGAAACGCATAGAAACCGCGTAATAGTGGAAATCACAAGATGCGCATCCGATTTTCCAAAACAGCGAATCAATCACGACCACGATGTAGCATCAGTTGCATGTTAGGGTGCAAAAAACAGTAAAATGCCCATAATTTCCACGAAGTACATTTGCATTTTATGCGCATCCGATTTCAATGATCACCATTAAAAAATACATCATCCTATGTCATTTCAATGCGATCCATCAAGAACCGTGGATGTAGCATCGCACTCAGTTTTTAGAAAAAATCTATTATATCTCCGGATTCGCGAACGTTTTTCAATATCTGTTTTCGCACATTTTAAATATGCGTTTCGCTCTATTATCTAAGTAGGAATAACACATCTAAAACGCGTCTAAATACGCGATATTTTCAAAAATATTTTTTGCATATTTTCGAAATTTGAGGGGTATCATATCCGCCGATCTAGTGGATGGATTTAGACGCGCAAAGGCTTGTTAGATTCAGAACGTAAAAAAACTAAATTCACGCGGGTTTCCACTGAAATCGAAAGGCATTTGGAAGTTTTGAATCCAAAAAACTGGTTTTTAAAAAAAAAAATACGCACAAAAATTTCGACTTTAAGCTGAGATTGTTGTGAACCTTTGAAGGCTACACGCCCGAGTTATACATCAAAAAATGCGTAATCGCGAGTACTACAATCTCATAATCAGTTTTTAAACGAGTACAGTTGCGCGTTCCGATTAGAGCAAAAATTCAAAAAACCCAATTTTTCAGTCTTCAAAATGTCAGCATCCGTTTGAGATTGATGCGGTGGTTATATTAAAAAATCATACATTAGAAACTTCATCTCTGAAGTGTATTCTTTAACTTCTTCTTTGAACATTATACTCTATATTGTATTGTAAAGCCACTAATTGAAAATTGACTTAAAAAAACTCGTTTCCTTCAACGATTTTTTTCTATTTTTTTACATTAATATGACCACAGCTTCCGCTCAAATTATAATTTTAAGAAATCCATCGGTGAATCGTGCTAAAACAGTTTAATTTACCTAAATGCCTTCAAAAGTTATGGTATATTACAACAATTCGCGAGATACAATACCCCATACCTCAGTTTCAACAGAAGTAAATTTTCTACAAAAAGGCCGATATACCACTATCTGCCCTGAATGTCTGCCTTCATGTAAAACACGTTTTGCCTTGAATTTTTTACTTAAAATATCCTTGAATTTTTGCCTTAAATTAGACCATAATTTGCCTTAATTTTTTCGCCTTAAAATAGACTGGACTTACCTTGCATTTTTGCCTTGAATCTTATATACCATGCCTTAAAATATACCATGATTTGCTGAGGATTTTTGCCTTAAAGTAGACCTCGATCTGCTTTTAGTTTTTGCCTTAAAGTAGACCTCGATCTGCTTTTAGTTTTTGCCTTAAAGTAGACCACGATTTATCTTGTATATAAGGCATAAAATAGATCACGATTTGCATTGAAGTTTCGCCTTCAAATAGACCACGACTTGCCTTGAATTTTACCTTTAAAATAGACCACGACTGGCCTTGAGTTTTTGCCTTAAAATAGATCACAAATTGCCTTGAATTTTTACCTTAAACTGGAGCATGATTTGTCTTGAATTTTTCGCCTTAAAGTAGACCTCGATCTGCTTTTAGTTTTTGTCTTAAAGTAGACCTCGATCTGCTTTTAGTTTTTGCCTTAAAGTAGACCTCGATCTGCTATAGTTTTTGCCTTAAAGTAGACCACGATTTGTCTTGTATCTAAGGCCTAACCTATACCACGATTTGCATTGAAGTTTCGCCTTCAAATATACCACGACTTGCCTTGAATTTTTTCCTAAAAATATACCACGAATTATTATGCTTATTGAGTCTATAAAAATCCAAGTATATTGTCCTTATTGAGTCCTCATAAAAATGCAACTGTCCTCATTAATTCTTCGAAAAATCCTTAAAACACCCACGTTTATTGTCCTCCTTGAGTCCTCATAAAAATCCACATTTATTGTAAAAACCTTTACAAAAAATCCACGTTTAGTGTCTTCCTTGAGTCCTCAAAAATCTTTATAAAATCCACGTTTTTAGTGTCCTTCTGATTCTTCAAAAAATCTACGATTAGTGTCCTTGCTGAGTCTTCAAAAAAATCTATAAAAAAAATCTTCGTTTAAGTCCCCGTATAAATCTTTACCAAATCCACGTACAATGCCCTCCATAAGTGTCCTTCTAAGTCCTCAAAAAATCTTTAACAAATCCACGTACAATGCTCCATAAGTGTCCTTCTTAAGTCCTCAAGAAATTTTTAACAAAATCCACGTCTATTGTCCTCCGAGAGTCCTCATAAAAATCTTTAAAAAAAGCCACGTTTATTGTCCTCCGAGAGTCCTCATAAAAATCTTTAAAAAAATCCACGTTTATTGTCCTCCGAGAGTCCTCATAAAAATCTTTACGAAGATCCACGTTTATTGTCCTCCGAGAGTCCTCATAAAAATCTTTACGAAGATCCACGTTTATTGTCCTTATTGAGTCCTCATAAAAATCTTTAAAAAATCCACGTTTATTGTCCCTTAATGAGTCCTCATAAAAATCTTTAAAAAAACACGTTTATTGTCCTCCATGAGTCCTCATAAAAATCTTTACGAAGATCCACGTTTATTGTCCTTATTGAGTCCTCATAAAAATCTTTAAAAAATTCACGTTTATTGTCCCTTAATGAGTCCTCATAAAAATCTTTAAAAAATCCACGTTTATTGTCCCTTAATGAGTCCTCATAAAAATCTTTAAAAAAACACGTTTATTGTCCTCCATGAGTCCTCATAAAAATCTTTAAAAAATCCACGTTTATTGTCCTTATTGAGTCCTCATAAAAATCTTTAAAAAATCCACGTTTATTGTCCTTATTGAGTCCTCATAAAAATCTTTAAAAAATCCACGTTTATTGTCCTTATTGAGTCCTCATAAAAATCTTTAAAAATCCACGTTTATTGTCCTTATTGAGTCCTCATAAAAATCTTTAAAAAATCCAAGTTTATTGTCCTTATTGAGTCCTCATAAAAATCTTTAAAAAATCCACGTTTATTGTCCTTATTGAGTCCTCATAAAAATCTTTGAAAACATCCACGTTTATTGTCCTTATTGAGTCCTCATAAAAATCTTTGAAAACATCCACGTTTATTGTCCTTATTGTGTCCTCATAAAAATCTTTAAAAAATCCACGTTTATTGTCCTTATTGTGTCCTCATAAAAATTTTTAAAAAATCCACGTTTATTGTCCTTATTGTGTCCTCATAAAAATCTTTAAAAAATCCACGTTTATTGTCCTTATTGAGTCCTCATAAAAATCTTTAAAAAAACACGTTTATTGTAATTATTGAGTCCTCATAAAAATCTTTAAAAAATCCACGTTTATTGTCCTTATTGAGTCCTCATAAAAATCTTTAAAAAATCCATGTTTATTGTCCTTATTGAGTCCTCATAAAAATCTTTAAAAATCCACGTATATTGTCCTTATTGAGTCCTCATAAAAATCTTTAAAAAATCCACGTTTATTGTCCTTTATGAGTCCTCATAAAAATCTTTAAAAATCCACGTTTATTGTCCTTATTGAGTCCTCATAAAAATCTTTAAAAAATCCACGTTTATTGTCCTTATTGAGTCCTCATAAAAATCTTTAAAAAATCCACGTTTTTTGTCCGTATTGAGTCCTCATAAAAATCTTTAAAAAATCCACGTTTATTGTTGAGTCCTCATAAAAATCTTTAAAAAATCCAAGTTTATTGTCCTTATTGAGTCCTCATAAAAACCTTTAAAAAATCCACGTTTATTGTCCTTATTGAGTCCTTATAAAAATCTTTGAAAACATCCACGTTTATTGTCCTTATTGAGTCCTCATAAAAATCTTTGAAAACATCCACGTTTATTGTCCTTATTGTGTCCTCATAAAAATCTTTAAAAAATCCACGTTCATTGTCCTTATTGTGTCCTCATAAAAATTTTTAAAAAATCCACGTTTATTGTCCTTATTGTGTCCTCATAAAAATCTTTAAAAAATCCACGTTTATTGTCCTTATTGAGTCCTCATAAAAATCTTTAAAAAATCCACGTTTATTGTCCTTATTGTGTCCTCATAAAAATCTTTAAAAAATCCACGTTTATTGTCCTTATTGAGTCCTCATAAAAATCTTTAAAAAATCCACGTTTTTTGTCCGTATTGAGTCCTCATAAAAATCTTTAAAAAATCCACGTTTATTGTTGAGTCCTCATAAAAATCTTTAAAAAATCCAAGTTTATTGTCCTTATTGAGTCCTCATAAAAACCTTTAAAAAATCCACGTTTATTGTCCTTATTGAGTCCTTATAAAAATCTTTGAAAACATCCACGTTTATTGTCCTTATTGAGTCCTCATAAAAATCTTTGAAAACATCCACGTTTATTGTCCTTATTGTGTCCTCATAAAAATCTTTAAAAAATCCACGTTCATTGTCCTTATTGTGTCCTCATAAAAATTTTTAAAAAATCCACGTTTATTGTCCTTATTGTGTCCTCATAAAAATCTTTAAAAAATCCACGTTTATTGTCCTTATTGAGTCCTCATAAAAATCTTTAAAAAATCCACGTTTATTGTCCTTATTGAGTCCTCATAAAAATCTTTAAAAAATCCACGTTTATTGTCCTTATTGAGTCCTCATAAAAATCTTTAAAAATCCACGTTTATTGTCCTTATTGAGTCCTCATAAAAATCTTTAAAAAATCCAAGTTTATTGTCCTTATTGAGTCCTCATAAAAATCTTTAAAAAATCCACGTTTATTGTCCTTATTGAGTCCTCATAAAAATCTTTGAAAACATCCACGTTTATTGTCCTTATTGAGTCCTCATAAAAATCTTTGAAAACATCCACGTTTATTGTCCTTATTGTGTCCTCATAAAAATCTTTAAAAAATCCACGTTTATTGTCCTTATTGTGTCCTCATAAAAATTTTTAAAAAATCCACGTTTATTGTCCTTATTGTGTCCTCATAAAAATATTTAAAAAATCCACGTTTATTGTCCTTATTGAGTCCTCATAAAAATCTTTAAAAAAACACGTTTATTGTAATTATTGAGTCCTCATAAAAATCTTTAAAAAATCCACGTTTATTGTCCTTATTGAGTCCTCATAAAAATCTTTAAAAAATCCATGTTTATTGTCCTTATTGAGTCCTCATAAAAATCTTTAAAAATCCACGTATATTGTCCTTATTGAGTCCTCATAAAAATCTTTAAAAAATCCACGTTTATTGTCCTTTATGAGTCCTCATAAAAATCTTTAAAAATCCACGTTTATTGTCCTTATTGAGTCCTCATAAAAATCTTTAAAAAATCCACGTTTATTGTCCTTATTGAGTCCTCATAAAAATCTTTAAAAAATCCACGTTTTTTGTCCGTATTGAGTCCTCATAAAAATCTTTAAAAAATCCACGTTTATTGTTGAGTCCTCATAAAAATCTTTAAAAAATCCAAGTTTATTGTCCTTATTGAGTCCTCATAAAAACCTTTAAAAAATCCACGTTTATTGTCCTTATTGAGTCCTTATAAAAATCTTTAACAAAATCTATGTTTACTGTCCTTCTTGAGTCCTCAAAAAATCTTTAACAAAATCTACGTTTATTGTCCTTAATGAGTCCTCATAAAAATCTTTAACAAAATCTATGTTTACTGTCCTTCTTGAGTCCTCAAAAAATCTTTAACAAAATCTACGTTTATTGTCCTTATTGAGTCCTTATAAAAATCTTTAAAAAATCCAGGTTTATTGTCCTTATTGAGTCCTTATAAAAATCTTTAAAAAATCCACGTTTATTGTCCTTATTGAGTCCTTATAAAAATCTTTAAAAAATCCACGTTTATTGTCCTTATTGAGTCCTTATAAAAATCTTTAAAAAATCCACGTTTATTGTCCTTATTGAGTCCTTATAAAAATCTTTAAAAAATCCACATTTATTGTCCTTATTGAGTCCTTATAAAAATCTTTAAAAAATCCACGTTTATTGTCCTTATTGAGTCCTCATAAAAATCTTTAAAAAATCCACGTTTATTGTCCTTATTGAGTCCTCATAAAAATATTTAAAAAATCCACGTTTATTGTCCTTATTGAGTCCTCATAAAAATCTTTAAAAAATCCACGTTTATTGTCCTTATTGAGTCCTCATAAAAATCTTTAAAAAATCCACGTTTATTGTCCTTATTGAGTCCTCATAAAAATCTTTAAAAAATCCACGTTTATTGTCCTTATTGAGTCCTTATAAAAATCTTTAAAAAATCCACATTTATTGTCCTTATTGAGTCCTTATAAAAATCTTTAAAAAATCCACGTTTATTGTCCTTATTGAGTCCTTATAAAAATCTTTAAAAAATCCACGTTTATTGTCCTTATTGAGTCCTCATAAAAATCTTTAAAAAATCCACGTTTATTGTCCTTATTGAGTCCTCATAAAAATATTTAAAAAATCCACGTTTATTGTCCTTTATGAGTCCTCATAAAAATCTTTAAAAAATCCACGTTTATTGTCCTTATTGAGTCCTCATAAAAATTTTTAAAAAATCCACGTTTATTGTCCTTATTGAGTCCTCATAAAAATATTTAAAAAAATCCACGTTTATTGTCCTTATTGAGTCCTCATAAAAATATTTAAAAAATCCACGTTTATTGTCCTTTATGAGTCCTCATAAAAATCTTTAAAAAATCCACGTTTATTGTCCTTTATGAGTCCTCATAAAAATCTTTAAAAAATCCACGTTTATTGTCCTTTATGAGTCCTCATAAAAATCTTTAAAAAATCCACGTATATTGCCCTTTATGAGTCCTCATAAAAATCTTTAAAAAATTCACGTTTATTGTCCTTATTGAGTCCTCATAAAAATCTTTGAAAAAATCCAAGTTTATTGTCCTTATTGAGTCCTCATAAAAATCTTTAAAAAATCCACGTTTATTGTCCTTTATGAGTCCTCATAAAAATCTTTAAAAAATCCACGTTTATTGTCCTTATTGAGTCCTCATAAAAATATTTAAAAAATCCACGTTTATTGTCCTCATTGAGTCCTCATAAAAATCTTTAAAAAATCCACGTTTTTTGTCCTTATTGAGTCCTCATAAAAATCTTTAAAAAAATCCACGTTTATTGTCCTTTATGAGTCCTCATAAAAATCTTTTAAAAATCCACGTATATTGTCCTTTATGAGTCCTCATAAAAATCTTTAAAAAATTCACGTTTATTGTCCTTATTGAGTCCTCATAAAAATCTTTAAAAAATCCACGTTTATTGTCCTTTATGAGTCCTCATAAAAATCTTTAAAAAATCCACGTTTATTGTCCTTATTGAGTCCTCATAAAAATATTTAAAAAATCCACGTTTATTGTCCTTATTGAGTCCTCATAAAAATCTTTAAAAAGCCACGTATATTGTCCTTATTGAGTCCTCATAAAAATCTTTAAAAAATCCACGTTTATTGTCCTTATTGAGTCCTCATAAAAATATTTAAAAAATCCACGTTTATTGTCCTTATTGAGTCCTCATAAAAATCTTTAAAAAATCCACGTTTATTGTCCTTATTGAGTCCTCATAAAAATCTTTAAAAAGCCACGTATATTGTCCTTATTGAGTCCTCATAAAAATCTTTAAAAAATCCACGTTTATTGTCCTTATTGAGTCCTCATAAAAATATTTAAAAAATCCACGTTTATTGTCCTTATTGAGTCCTCATAAAAATCTTTAAAAAATCCACGTTTATTGTCCTTATTGAGTCCTCATAAAAATCTTTAAAAAATCCACGTTTATTGTCCTTATTGAGGAGTCCTCATAAAAATCTTTAAAAAGCCACGTATATTGTCCTTATTGAGTCCTCATAAAAATATTTAAAAAATCCACGTTTATTGTCCTTATTGAGTCCTCATAAAAATATTTAAAAAATCCACGTTTATTGTCCTTATTGAGGAGTCCTCATAAAAATATTTAAAAAATCCACGTTTATTGTCCTTATTGAAAACTCATAAAAATCTTTAAAAAATCCACGTTTATTGTCCTTATTGAAAACTCATAAAAATCTTTAAAAAATCCACGTTTATTGTCCTTATTGAGTCCTCATAAAAATCTTTAAAAAAATCCACGTTTATTGTCCTTATTGAGTCCTCATAAAAATCTTTAAAAAATCCACGTTTATTGTCCTTATAGAGTCCTCAATAAAATCTTTAAAAAAAATCTACGTTTTGCGTCCTTGTTGAGTCTTCAAAAAAATCTTTAAAAAATCCACGTTTATTGTCCTTATTGAGTCCTCATAAAAATCTTTAAAAAATCCACGTTTATTGTCCTTATTGAGTCCTCATAAAAATCTTTAAAAAATCCACGTTTATTGTCCTTATTGAGTCCTCATAAAAATCTTTAAAAAATCCACGTTTATTGTCCTTATTGAGTCCTCATAAAAATCTTTAAAAAATCCAGGTTTATTGTCCTTATTGAGTCCTCATAAAAATATTTAAAAAATCCACGTTTATTGTCCTTATTGAGTCCTCATAAAAATCTTTAAAAAGCCACGTATATTGTCCTTATTGAGTCCTCATAAAAATCTTTAAAAAATCCACGTTTATTGTCCTTATTGAGTCCTCATAAAAATCTTTAAAAAATCCACGTTTATTGTCCTTATTGAGTCCTCATAAAAATCTTTAAAAAATCCACGTTTATTGTCCTTATTGAGTCCTCATAAAAATCTTTAAAAAGCCACGTATATTGTCCTTATTGAGTCCTCATAAAAATCTTTAAAAAATCCACGTTTATTGTCCTTATTGAGTCCTCATAAAAATATTTAAAAAATCCACGTTTATTGTCCTTATTGAGTCCTCATAAAAATCTTTAAAAAATCCACGTTTATTGTCCTTATTGAGTCCTCATAAAAATCTTTAAAAAATCCACGTTTATTGTCCTTATTGAGGAGTCCTCATAAAAATCTTTAAAAAGCCACGTATATTGTCCTTATTGAGTCCTCATAAAAATCTTTAAAAAATCCACGTTTATTGTCCTTATTGAGTCCTCATAAAAATATTTAAAAAATCCACGTTTATTGTCCTTATTGAGGAGTCCTCATAAAAATATTTAAAAAATCCACGTTTATTGTCCTTATTGAAAACTCATAAAAATCTTTAAAAAATCCACGTTTATTGTCCTTATTGAAAACTCATAAAAATCTTTAAAAAATCCACGTTTATTGTCCTTATTGAGTCCTCATAAAAATCTTTAAAAAAATCCACGTTTATTGTCCTTATTGAGTCCTCATAAAAATCTTTAAAAAATCCACGTTTATTGTCCTTATAGAGTCCTCAATAAAATCTTTAAAAAAAATCTACGTTTTGCGTCCTTGTTGAGTCTTCAAAAAAATCTTTAAAAAATCCACGTTTATTGTCCTTATTGAGTCCTCATAAAAATCTTTAAAAAATCCACGTTTATTGTCCTTTATGAGTCCTCATAAAAATCCTTTAAAAATCCACGTTTATTGTCCTTATTGAGTCCTCATAAAAATCTTTAAAAAATCCACGTTTATTGTCCTTATTGAGTCCTCATAAAAATCTTTAAAAAATCCACGTTTATTGTCCTTTATGAGTCCTCATAAAAATCCTTTAAAAATCCACGTTTATTGTCCTTATTGAGTCCTCATAAAAATCTTTAAAAAATCCACGTTTATTGTCCTTATTGAGTCCTCATAAAAATCTTTAAAAAATCCACGTTTATTGTCCTTATTGAGGAGTCCTCATAAAAATCTTTAAAAAGCCACGTATATTGTCCTTATTGAGTCCTCATAAAAATCTTTAAAAAATCCACGTTTATTGTCCTTATTGAGTCCTCATAAAAATATTTAAAAAATCCACGTTTATTGTCCTTATTGAGGAGTCCTCATAAAAATATTTAAAAAATCCACGTTTATTGTCCTTATTGAAAACTCATAAAAATCTTTAAAAAATCCACGTTTATTGTCCTTATTGAAAACTCATAAAAATCTTTAAAAAATCCACGTTTATTGTCCTTATTGAGTCCTCATAAAAATCTTTAAAAAAATCCACGTTTATTGTCCTTATTGAGTCCTCATAAAAATCTTTAAAAAATCCACGTTTATTGTCCTTATAGAGTCCTCAATAAAATCTTTAAAAAAAATCTACGTTTTGCGTCCTTGTTGAGTCTTCAAAAAAATCTTTAAAAAATCCACGTTTATTGTCCTTATTGAGTCCTCATAAAAATCTTTAAAAAATCCACGTTTATTGTCCTTTATGAGTCCTCATAAAAATCCTTTAAAAATCCACGTTTATTGTCCTTATTGAGTCCTCATAAAAATCTTTAAAAAATCCACGTTTATTGTCCTTATTGAGTCCTCATAAAAATCTTTAAAAAATCCACGTTTATTGTCCCCCATAAACATCTCTAAAAATTCACATTTATTCACCTTCTTTAGTCCTCATAAAAACCATGTTTATTCCTCTTCTTTATTCCTTATAAAAATCCTAGTTTATTTCCCTCCTTGGGTACTGTTCAAATTCTTTAAAAAAAATTGTTCAAAATCAACGTTTATTGAGTCCTCGTAAAAATCTTTAAAATATCCACGCTTATTGCTTCTTTGAGTCCCTGTAAGAATATTTAAAAAATCCACCTTTAGTGTCATCCTTTAGTCCCCGTATATTTGTACCCTGAAAATATACCACACTTTGTTCCTTATCTTTTATTAGAAATATTTCATCACTTTAAGTATAAACATAGCCTCTGAAATATGTTGGGGTATTTATCCAACAGTTGGTATTTTCGTAACACCACATAATTCATACTTCAATAAACAGTTTAACTGTTGAAATATTTTCTGAAAAATCATCCGAAAACACTTCAAAAATTTCTTCTTTCATTTGCTAAACTAAAATACCTTTTCAAGGACTTTAAATTGACCGTCAGTTGCAGCGAAGCATTTAACTTGTAACACAACAGCATTGGCATACTTACAAAGAATGTCCTTTAACCCTACTTCATAGTCCTTTGGTAGCATAGCAACTATCTATCTACCTAAACAACCAACCATATGGCGGAGTTTGGAAAGTGTTAAACGTTTAAAATGCCAGGAAATGAAAACCTTGAAAATATTTCGTTTAATCGACCAAAACTAAAGAAAAGAATTATGTTGATCGAATTCAAATTTATTGCCTATATAAAATGGAAAGGATCTTATCAAAAGTGTGGTAAAAAGGGATAACCATAAACTAAAACTGCTGTTGTCTAAGAAAATCCACAGATAATCAAGTTACCTTTACCGCATTAAACGGTTAACATGTGTTTTCAAAAGATACCGAGGAATGGAAATTAACAACAAAATTTGAGAAAAGATGCTAAAAAGGATATTTAAATCTTATAATAATACTATATGCCGTTATAATAATCCATCCTTAATACTTCCCTGCACCTTGACCAGCATTTTTTTGCTTCAAATCTCTTCCAAAAACTGACAATGACAGATGAATGAAATTAACCCGCCTTTTGCAAATATGTCACCAAAAATTGCAGTAATTTTTTCTTAAATCGATGCCGTTATTTTTGGCAAAAGGACACATTTGAAGGCAAAAAGTAACAACATATCATTTACTTTGATAATCATCATGTTTCGACACATGTTTTCCACTCTAAAGACTGTTGGTGTTTTCATTCATCACTCATGGCTGGATGTTTGGATGGCAGCCTGCCAGAGGGAACCACTTTATGGTGGCACGTGGGTACTTGCCAAGTTACCTACATGGATATAGGTGGCAAAATTACCAAGGTGCGGGAAGTACTCAGCAACAATAACGGCGACAATTGACAGTTTGCAAGCGCAGTTATGCGGGTAAAGGTGTTTAAACTCTCCTGTTATTGTTGTGTTTCCCTTCCTCACGGCACAACAATTTAACGCTGGCTACTGTTCGGTGAGAGGGGGAAATGTCACTTTGTTAGAAAATATAAGGGCTTAAACATTTCTTTTCTAATATTTTTGTTACTTTTTTGTAATTGAACAGAGGTATGTGGCCACCGCCACAATCGTTGTCTTTATTTTGTAATTTTTAATTGTGGCCACACGTCTATATTTGAAAATAATTTTGTAATTTCATGTTTTTATGTCCCTGAAATCGATAATTACCCACAGTTGTAAATCACAAGACAAAGGATTTAAAAAAGGAAATGTGGAAGGCAATAAAAAAGAAAAAATTGAGCCATTTATTTTAAAATTAAAAATTAGGTCAGCGTGAAATTAAGATATTAAAAATTTTGATTGCCCGAAATTGTTGGCATATTAAAAGTAAAACGTTAAAATTATTTTGAACATAACTGCCATGGAGTCGTGGGCTTGTTTAATGAAATTTCGGTCTCAAAGACTGAAATATCTGACAGAGCATTTTAACTAAATTGCAGACTGGGATAAAGCTTCAGTCTGTGTGAAAAATACTCACCAATGAACTTTTTCTATAGAAAAACGTTCACCAATGAACTTTTTCCATAGAAAAATGTACACCAATGAATTTTTTCTATGGAAAAGGGTTTCCCAATGAACTTTTTCTATGGAAAAAATTTCCCCAATGAACTTTTTCTATGGAAAAAAGTTCCCCAATGAACTTTTTCTATGGAAAAAAGTTCCCCAATGAACTTTTTCTATGGAAAAAAGTTCCCCAATGAACTTTTTCTATGGAAAAAAGTTCCCCAATGAACTTTTTCTATGGAAAAAAGTTCACCAATGAACTTTCTCTATAGAAAAAAAGTTCACTAATTAACTTTTTCTATAGAAAAAAGTTCACCAATGAACTTTTTCTATAGAAAAATTTTCACAAATTAACTTTTTTTGTAGAAAAATGTTCACCAATGAACTTTTTCTATATAAAAAAGTTAAACAATGAAATTTTTCTATATAAAAAAGTTAAACAATGAACTTTTTCTATAGAAAAATGTTCACCAATGAACTTTTTCTATAGAAAAACGTTCACCAAGGAACTTTTTCTATAGAAAAACGTTCACCAAGGAACTTTTTCTATAGAAAGATGTTCACCAATGAACTTTTTCTATAGAAAAATGTTCACCAATAAACTTTTTCATAGAAAAATGTTCACCGATGAACTTTTTCTATAGAAAAATGTTCACCAATGAACCTTTTCTATAGCAAAAGGTTCACCAATGAACTTTTTCTATAGCAAAAGGTTCACCAATGAACTTTTTCTATAGAAAAAGGTTCACCAATGAACTTTTTCTATAGCAAAAGGTTCACCAATGAACTTTTTCTATAGCAAAAGGTTCACCAATGAACATTTTCTATAGAAAAAGGTTCAACAATGAACTTTTTCTATAGAAAAATGTTCACCAATGAACTTTTTCTATAGAAAAATGTTCACCAATGAACTTTTTCTATAGAAAAATGTTCACCAATGAACTTTTTCTATAGAAAAATGTTCACCAATGAACTTTTTCTATAGAAAAATGTTCACCAATGAACTTTTTCTATAGAAAAATGTTCACCAATGAACTTTTTCTATAGAAAAAGTTCTTTAGTGAACATTTTTCTATAGAAAAATATTTAACAATGTAAAATGTTCACCAATCAATTTTTCTATAGCAAAAAGTTCACCAATGAACTTTTTCTATAGAAAAAAGTTCACCAATGAACTTTTTCTATAGAGAAAAGTTCACCAATGAACTTTTTCTATAGAAAAAAGTTCACCAATGAACTTTTTCTATAGAAAAATGTTCACCAATGAACTTTTTCTATAGAAAAATGTTCACCAATGAACTTTTTCTATAGAAAAATGTTCACCAATGAACTTTTTCTATAGAAAAATGTTCACCAATGAACTTTTTCTATAGAAAAATGTTCACCAATGAACTTTTTCTATAGAAAAATGTTCACCAATGAACTTTTTCTATAGAAAAATGTCCACCAATGAACTTTTTCTATAGAAAAATGTTCACCAATGAACTTTATCTATAGAAAAATGTTCACCAATGAAATTTTTCTATACAAAAATGTTCACCAATGAATTTTTTCTATAGAAAAATGTTTACCAATGAATTTTTTCTATAGAAAAATGTGCACCAATGAACTTTCTCTATAGAAAAATGTTCACCAATGAACTTTGTCTATAGAAAAATGTTCACCATTTAACTTTTTCTATAGAAAAATATTCACCAATGAACTTTTTCTATAGAAAAATGTTCACCAATGAACTTTTTCTATAGAAATATGTTCACCAATGAACTTTTTCTATAGAAGAATGTTCACCAATAAACTTTTTCTATAGAAAAATGTTCACCAATGAACTTTTTCTATAGAAAAATGTTCACCAATGAACTTTTTCTATAGAAAAATGTTCACCAATGAACTTTTTCTATAGAAAAATGTTCACCAATGAACTTTTTCTATAGAAAAATGTTCACCAATGAACTTTTTCTATAGAAAAATGTTCACCAATGAACTTTTTCTATAGAAAAATGTTCACCAATGAACTTTTTCTATAGAAAAATGTTCACCAAAGAATTTTTTCATAGAAAAATGTTCACCGATGAACTTTTTCTATAGAAAAATGTTCACCAAAGAACTTTTTCATAGAAAAATGTTCACCGATGAACTTTTTGTATAGAAAAAGCTTCACCAATGAACTTTTTCTATAAAAAAGGTCCACCAATGAACTTTCTCTATAGTAAAATGTTCACCATTTAACTTTTTCTATAGAAAAATGTTCACCAATGAAATTTGTCTATAGAAAAATGTTCACCAATGAACTTTTTCTATAGAAAAATATTCACCAATGAACTTTTTCTATAGAAAAATGTTCACCAATGAACTTTTTCTATAGAAAAATGTTCACCAATGAACTTTTTCTATAGAAAAATGTTCACCAATGAACTTTTTCTATAGAAAAATGTTCACCAATGAAATTTTTCTATAGAATGAACCAATGAACTTTTTCTAAAGAAAAATGTTCACCAATGAACTTTTTCTATAGAAAAAGGTTCACCAATGAACTTTTTCTATAGAAAAAGGTTCACCAATGAACTTTTTCTATAGAAAAAGGTTCACCAATGAACTTTTTCTATAGAAAAAGGTTCACCAATGAACTTTTTCTATAGAAAAAGGTTCACCAATGAACTTTTTCTATAGAAAAAGGTTCACCAATGAACTTTTTCTATAGAAAAAGGTTCACCAATGAACTTTTTCTATAGAAAAAGGTTCACCAATGAACTTTTTCTATAGAAAAAGGTTCACCAATGAACTTTTTCTATAGAAAGTTGTTCACCATTGAACTTTTTCTATAGAAAGTTGTTCACCATTGAACTTTTTCTATAGAAAAATGTTCACAAATGAACTTTTTCTATAGAAAAATGTTCACCAATGATGGCTTTTTTATAGAAAAATGTTCACCAATGAACTTTTTCTATAAAAAAATGTTCACCAATGAACTTTTTCTACAGAAAACTGTACATCAATGAACTTTTTCTATAGAAAAATGTTCACCAATGAACTTTTTTATAGAAATATATTCACCAATGAACTTTTTCTTTAGAAAAATTTTCACCAATGAACTTTTTCAATAGAAAAATATTCACCAATGAACTTTTTTTTATAGAAAAATGCTCACCAATGAACTTTTTTTTATAGAAAAATGCTCACCAATGCATTTTTCTATAGAAAGATATTCACCAATGAACTTTTTCTATAGAAAAAGGTTCCCCAATGAACTTTTTCTATAGAAAAGGTTCCCCAATGAACTTTTTCTATAGAAAAGGTTCCCCAATGAACTTTTTCTATAAAAAAGGTTCCCCAATGAACTTTTTCTATAAAAAAGGTTCCCCAATGAACTTTTTCTATAGAAAAAGGTTCCCCAATGAACTTTTTCTATAGAAAAAGGTCCCCAATGAACTTTTTCTATAGAAAAAGGTTCCCCAATGAACTTTTTCTATAGAAAAAGGTTCCCCAATGAACTTTTTCTATAGAAAAAGATTCCCCAATGAACTTTTTCTATAGAAAAAGGTTCCCCAATGAACTTTTTCTATAGAAAAAGGTTCCCCAATGAACTTTTTCTATAGAAAAAGGTTCCCCAATGAATTTTTTCTATAAAAAAAGGTTCCCCAATGAACTTTTTCTATAGAAAAAGGTTCCTTAATGAACTTTTTCTATAGAAAAATTTTGACCAATGACCGTTTTTTATAGAAAAATGTTCACCAATGAACTTTTTCTATAGAAAAATTTTCACCAATGACCTTTTTTATAGAAAAATTTTCACCAATGAAATTTTTCTATAGAAAAATTTTCACCAATGAAATTTTTCTATAGAAAAATGCTCACCAATGAAATTTTTCTATAGAAAAATGCTCACCAATGAAATTTTTCTATAGAAAAATGCTCACCAATGAACTTTTTCTATAGAAAAATGCTCACTAAAGAACTTTTTCTATAGAAAAATGTTCACCAATGAACTTTCTTTATAGAATAATGTTCACCAATGAACTTTTTCTATAGAACAATTTTCACCAATGAACTTTTTCTAGAGAAAAATGTTCACCAATGAACTTTTTCTATAGAAAAATGTTTACCAATGAACTTTTTCTATAGAAAAATGTTCACCAATGAACTTTTTCTATAGAAAAATGTTCACCAATGAACTTTTTCTATAGTAAAATCTTCACCAATGAACTTTTTCTATAGAAAAATGTTCACCAATGAACTTTTTCTATAGAAAAATGTTCACCAATGAACTTTTTCTATAGAAAAATGTTCACCAATGAACTTTTTCTATAGAAAAATGTTCACCAACGAACTTTTTCTATAGAAAAAGGTTCACCAATGAACTTTTTCTATAGAAAAATGTTCACCAATGAACCTTTTCTATAGAAAAATGTTCACCAATGAACTTTTTCTGTACAAAAATGTTCACCAATGAACTTTTTCTGTACAAAAATGTTCACCAATGAACTTTTTCTGTAGAAAAATGTTCACCAATGAACTTTTTCTGTAGAAAAATGTTCACCAATGAACTTTTTCTATAGAAAAATGTTCACCAACGAACTTTTTCTATAGAAAAAGGTTCACCAATAAACTTTTTCTATAGAAAAATGTTCACCAATGAACTTTTTCTATAGAAAAACGTTCACCAAGGAACTTTTTCTATAGAAAGATGTTCACCAATGAACTTTTTCTATAGAAAAATGTTCACCAATAAACTTTTTCTATAGAAAAATGTTCACCAATGAACCTTTTCTATAGAAAAATGTTCACCAATGAACTTTTTCTGTACAAAAATGTTCACCAATGAACTTTTTCTGTAGAAAAATGTTCACCAATGAACTTTTTCTATAGAAAAATGTTCACCAATGAACTTTTTCTATAGAAAAATGTTCACCAATGAACTTTTTCTATAGAAAAATGTTCACCAATGAACTTTTTCTATAGAAAAATGTTCACCAATGAACTTTTTCTATAGAAAAATGTTCACCAATGAACTTTTTCTATAGAAAAATATTCACCAATGAACTTTTTCTATAGAAAAATGTTCACCAATGAACTTTTTCTATAGAAAAATGTTCACCAATGAACTTTTTCTATAGAAAAATGTTCACCAATGAACTTTTTCTATAGAAAAACGTTCACCAATGAACTTTTTCTATAGAAAAAGGTTCACCAATGAACTTTTTCTATAGAAAAACGTTCACCAATGAACTTTTTCTATAGAAAAATGTTCAGCAATGAACTTTTTCTATAGAAAAATGTTCACCAATGAACTTTTTCTATAGAAAAATGTTCACCAATGAACTTTTTCTATAGAAAAATGTTCACCAATGAACTTTTTCTATAGAAAAATGTTCACCAATGAACTTTTTCTATAGAAAAATGTTCACCAATGAACTTTTTCTATAGAAAAATGTTCACCAATGAACTTTTTCTATAGAAAAATGTTCACCAATGAACTTTTTCTATAGAAAAATGTTCACCAATGAACTTTTTCTATAGAAAAATGTTCACCAATGAACTTTTTCTATAGAAAAATGTTCACCAATGAACTTTTTCTATAGAAAAATGTTCACCAATGAACTTTTTCTATAGAAAAATGTTCACCAATGAACTTTTTCTATAGAAAAATGTTCACCAATGAACTTTTTCTATAGAAAAATGTTCACCAATGAACTTTTTCTATAGAAAAATGTTCACCAATGTACCTTTTCTATAGAAAAAGGTGCACCAATGTACTTTTTCTATAGAAAAAAGGTTCACCAATGTACTTTTTCTATAGAAAAATGTTCACCAATGAACTTTTTCTATAGAAAAATGTTCACCAATGAACTTTTTCTATAGAAAAATGTTCACCAATGAACTTTTTCTATAGAAAAATGTTCACCAATGAACTTTTTCTATAGAAAAATGTTCACCAATTAACTTTTTCTACAGAAAAATGTTCACCAATGAACTTTTTTCAATAGAAAAATGTTCATTGGTGAACTTTTTTCAATAGAAAAATGTTCACCAATGAACCTTTTCTATAGAAAAATGTTCACCAATGACTGTTCTTATAGCAAAATGTTCACCAATGAACTTTTTTCTATAGAAAAATTTTCACCAATGATTTTTTCTATAGAAAAATATTCAACAATGAACTTTTTCTATAGAAAAATGTTCACCAATGAACTTTTTCTATAGAAAAATGTTCACCAATGAACTTTTTCTATAGAAAAATGTTCACCAATGAACTTTTTCTATAGAAAAATGTTCACCAATGAACTTTTTCTATAGAAAAATGTTCACCAATGAACTTTTTCTATAGAAAATTGTTCACCAATGAACTTTTTCTATAGAAAAATGTTCACCAATGAACTTTTTCTATAGAAAAATGTTCACCAATGAACTTTTTCTATAGAAAAATGTTCACCAATGAACTTTTTCTATAGAAAAATGTTCACCAATGAACTTTTTCTATAGAAAAATGTTCACCAATGAACTTTTTCTACAGAAAAGTTCTCACCTATGAACTTTTTCTATAGAAAAATGTTCACCAATGAACTTTTTCTATATAAAAGTGTTCACCAATGAACTTTTTCTATAGAAAAGTGTTCACCAATGAACTTTTTCTATAGAAAAGTGTTCACCAATGAACTTTTTCTATAGAAAAGTGTTCACCAATGAACTTTTTCTATAGAAAAATGTTCACCAATGAAGTTTTTCTATAAAAAAATGTTCACCAATGAACGTTTTCTATAGAAAAATGTTCACCAATGAACTTTTTCTATAGAAAAATGTTCACCAATGAACTTTTTCTATAGAAAAATGTTCACCAATGAACTTTTTCTATAGAAAAATGTTCACCAATGAACTTTTTCTATAGAAAAATGTTCACCAATAAACTTTTTCTATAGAAAAATGTTCACCAATGAACTTTTTCTATAAAAAATGTTCACCAATGAACTTTTTCTATAGAAAAATGTTCACCAATGAACTTTTTCTATAGAAAAATGTTCACCAATGAACTTTTTCTATAGAAAAATGTTCACCAATGAACTTTTTCTATAGAAAAATGTTCACCAATGAACTTTTTCTATAGAAAAATGTTCACCAATGAACTTTTTCTATAGAAAAATGTTCACCAATGAACTTTTTCTATAGAAAAATGTTCACCAATGAACTTTTTCTATAGAAAAATGTTCACCAATGAACTTTTTCTATAGAAAAAGGTTCACCAATAATCTTTTTCTATAGAAAAAGGCTCACCAATGATCTTTTCTATTGAAAAATATTCGCCAATGCACTTTTTCTGTAGAAAAAGGTTCACCAATGAACTTTTTCTATAGAAAAAGGTTCACCAATGAACTTTTTCAATTAAAAAAATCTTCACCAATGAACTTTTTCTATAGAAAAATGTTCACCAATGAACTTTTTCTATAGAAAAATGTTCACCAATGAACTTTTTCTATAGAAAAATGTTCACCAATGAACTTTTTCTATAGAAAAATGTACACCAATGTACTTTATATAGAAAAATATTCGCCAATGAACTTTTTCAATAGAAAAATCTTCACCAATGAACTTTTTCTGTAGAAAAATGTTCGCCATTTTCACCAATCAATGTTCAGGAAATTAATTAACATTTTCTGGCGACTCGTTCGAACATGAAACTATAACAAATTTATTTATTATAATTGGTGTTCACGCCTTGTCAAAAGCAAATCTTTATTGGCACTTTTTAATATTTCATGTTTTCCAAACAAAAAAATGTTCAAATGTTTTCCATAAAGGTGAAATGAAGCATTCACTTCCCTTCCTCCGCAAGAATCCTCATCTAAATTACAAAAAACTGAATATTTTTAGAATGAAATAAAATGTATGCTCGTGTGAGTGTTTTCTTACTCAATGATCCTTACAGCATGTGCGTTTTTCGAGAAGACTGACAAAAAACAACGAAATGAATTATTGAGACCTCAATGACCTGCTATCGAAAAACATGATAATCTAGGCAGCATAAAAAGGAGATGACTCGTGACAAGAGCCACCTGTTTTTGTTTTCGGTGTGTGGGGAATGGTAGCAGACATAATCAATAAAAATTCACAGCTTGTTATCCCTGTGGGGCATACATCTTTAAGTAGTTTATTACAAAAACTGAAGCCAATAACCGAAGATGATAAGAATTCAATAATCAATATTGAGTGGCAGCGAAAAAAAAAACAGAAATAATGAATATTGATTCATAGAAGACAGGTGAAAATTGCTTGAAGACGGTGTCTATCTTAAAAACGGAATATTTTCTTAATGATTAGCTGGAAGATCATAGCCGTCTCCATGAATTTTTTCACCTAAATTTTCCTAATAATATTTTTTAATTAAAAACAAGTAAGAACAGACTATAGTCGGACGGGGCCGACCATGTGATACCCTATACCACTAAACGCGTCTTCTTGGGATAAAGTTATAAGATGTGCATTAGAAATTTTACCAATTTTCACACAAAAGTTTTGATCAATTTAACCCGCTAAATATTATCCGATCATACCGTTGACTTGCACGCTACTTCTTCATCTCAAACCAAAACTACGTTTAAAATTTCGCGCCGATCGGACTATTAATGCGACCTACAGAGCGGCTACAAAATCGAGCAAAAATTTTGTTTTTGGTCCATTTCATCCCTTTAACATTTCACGATCATCGCCAAAAACTAATCAGTTCTATTCTGGTCCAAACCCGACCTCCATACTAAATTTCGTGACAATCGGTCCATAATTGCGGCCTCTAGCTTGATTACAATTTTTAATGGACGGACAGACGGACGGACGGACGGACGGACACACATCGCTAAATCGCTTTATCTCGTCGAGATATGAAGTTTGGTATACCACATGAGGGGTCTACGACGAATATTTCGCGGCGTTACATGAATTTTTGGGAAAACAAACTTATTATACCCTTTTCCACATTGTGGTATAGGGTATAAATATAAAAATATACTTTTTTACTAAATTTCTTATTTAACATAAATAACTTGCATCTTTAAATCCTTCCAAATACTTCAAGTATCCTTTATATTTTAAGCATGTATATTTTAATCACCCTTCGCGTTTTTTTGCATACATTTTCCGCTTTAAGTTTCGATCTAAAATCTTGGGTGTTTTATTTGGTCATTTTTATGGTCGGAAATAAACACAACTGTTTCCGTTGTGGTAGATTTGACTTGTGATTCCACTTTCCTGGCTGACGAAGATCACACACGATAAGGGATGTTTTATATTTTGGGTAGTATTTAAATTTGTTGAAGGAGGATTAACGCGTGCCCCCACTCAGTGTATTATTTGTTTGTTTAGGAACAAATGTATGAAATCATATGAGGAAAGTGAATTCTGAAATGTGTCCTTAAAACCTCTCTCAAACACAAACACATGTGGCGCGCATCAACACAGCTATCATAAAATAAATATGAATTAATTTTTTATGGTTCATAAAAAATTTATTACTGATCAAATGCAAATATTTTTTGGGATTTATTTTTAGGAAAAAATATAATAAGAAAGTCGTAAAATTGGGAATTTTTTTTTGTGGAGAGAAATGAAAAGTTTAATATATTTATATTTATTTACGGCTTTATAAGTTATAAAAGTGTGCCCAGTAGTCGTTAAATTTTAGCCTAAATGTTAAATTTAAATATTAAATTTGTTTACTATTTGTTTTGTCTACCTTACCTATATTTTAGCTTAGAATAGTCCACGATTTACCCCAAAAAGTACCAAGTTTATATAAAATAAGCGTTCGGTGATATGCCTTTATTTTCGGTTATGGAAGTTCTCGATTTGTGTATAAATTCCTCATAAAAGGGATCATCGCTTTGCATTATAGCCTTAAAATGGTTTATGATATACTTAAGAAAACGTTTTTCGCAAAATAATTCAATATTTGTCTATTTCTCGATCATTTTCACCATAAAAATATGGGGATGGAAGATACCAAGCAACGGTTCAGACCGGTTTTAACATGGCAAAGCCCAGGATTTATCTTGGTCCCTCTTTCATCTCAAGTGGACACTGACCTCCCCGTGGTGTCACCTGGGGAACTGCCTTTAACACCCGCTAAAGGTAGTGAGCTAACATGTGCCGCGCGTTCTCCCAAAAGAACGCTAAAAACTTGGGTTTGGGCGTCGGGCTAGCAACCCTCCCCTAGAAAAAACAGCATACTATAAAAAAACGAAAGAAAAGAAAAACAACCCCCTCTAAAGTTGACGAACCCCGCAAACGTTTTAAGGACCATGATCTGCGAATCTGCACCTGGAATGTTCGCACTCTTTATAGAGAAGGTGCAGTCTTCGCATTGGCAGACGTACTTGAAAAGTACAAGGCCGATATTACTGCCATACAGGAAATACGATGGATTGAGAAAGGCGTCACAACAACACCTAAAGGTGACGCACTGTATTATAGCTGCCATGACGTAGAGCATGAGTTTGGTTGCGGATTTGTAGTTAGTCGGAGACTAAAACATCTGGTATCCAGCTTCACTCCAGTGAATGAAAGACTTGCTGCAATTCGAATAAAAGCTAAATTCTTCAACATCAACTTTATTTGCGCTCATGCTCCCACTGAAGAAAAGGACGAACAGACCAAAGATATATTTTACGAGCGCATAGAAGAAACATATGACAGTTGCCCTGCCCATGACATTAAAATCATTCTAGGCAATTTTAATGCCAAAATTGGAAAGGAGAATATCTTTGACCCAACAGTCGGGAAATTCAGCCTCCACAGTGAAACATCTGACAATGGTATGAGGCTGATAGACTTTGCAACTACAAAAAACATGGTAGTTAGCAGTACCAGATTTAATCATCTCGATATTCATAAGGGCACCTGGCTGTCTCCACATCAGAAAACAAGAAATCAAATTGATCATGTTGTGATAGATGGAAGACATTTATCGAGCGTGTTGGATGCAGCAAAGGTACGCACCCGCTTAAACGAAGCAAACAAAGTACGAACAGACACAACACGAAAGTTAGACATCGGTAAGCTGCAATCACAACAGATAGCCACAGCATATTCCACTCAACTAGCCCAATTGCTTAATCAAAGCACTCCTCATCCCGATAACATATCAGCGCAATGGCAAAGCATTGCCCACTCCATGCAAACAGCCGCAAAATCCATACTTGGATACCAGAGGCCTCCACCAAGGAATCCATGGTATGATCAGGAGTGTCGTGCTGCCACCGAAGAGAAAAATGCGGCATATAGGGCTACTTTACAATCCGTAGCAACGCGTAGCGCACGAGAGAGATATCGGGAGAAAAGGAGAGAAGAGAAACGTCTTTTCCGCAAGAAAAAGAGAGAAATGGAAAAGCGGGAATGTGAAAAAGTCGAGATGTACAGGAGCCAGAATGAAGTCCGAAAATTCTACCAAAGAGTGAAACATCAAACAGATGGCTTTGGTACAGGTACATCCTCCTGTAGAGACCAGCAAGGTAATCTGGTAACAGATACAGATAGCGTGCTCAGGATATGGAAGGAACATTTTTCCAATCTGCTGGTATCCAATAGTAGCGAAGACGATGATACCACAGATCCAATCCCAGAAGATGGTATAGAATGTATACCGCCCAGCCAAGATGAGGTAAAAACTGCTATCAACCGGCTGAAGAATAATAAAGCAGCAGTAGCCGATGGCTTACCAGCCGAGCTGTTTAAAACCGGAGGCGACGCGCTGATAAGGTGTATGCATCAGCTAGTTAGCACCATCTGGCAGGAAGAACGCGTACCCGACGATTGGAACCTGAGCATCCTATGTCCCGTCCACAAGAAAGGAGATCAGACTGCATGATCCAACTATAGGGGCATAAGTCTTCTCCCTATTGCCTACAAGATCATGTCAGGGATATTGTGCGAACGACTAAAGCCTATGGTCAACGAGATAATTGGACCATACCAATGCGGCTTTAGACCTGGCAAGTCCACCATTGACCAGATATTTACCCTGCGGCAAATCCTGGAGAAGACCCAGGAGATGCAGATCGACACCTACCACCTTTTTGTCGATTATAAAGCAGCCTTCGACAGCCCGCTGAGTTCGAAGGTATTCGAAGCCATGTCTGAATTTGGTATACCCGCAAAGCTCATCCGGCTTTGCAAAATGACTTTAACTGACACGAGGTCCTCAGTTAAAATAGGAAAGAACCTCTCCGAAGAGTTTGTTACCAAAAGAGGTTTCAGACAAGTAGACAGCCTTTCGTGTGATCTCTTTAACATCCTGCAGGAAAAGGTTATACGAGAGGCAAACGTCAAAAGAAGTGGCACAATCTACACCAATAGTCACATGTTACTTGCTTATGCTGATGATATAGACATCATAGGCCGATCAGTAAAAGAAGTAACTGATACCTTTATGAAGGTCGAAAGAGAATCTGCTAAAGTGGGTCTGGCGGTAAACGGTGTGAAGACCAAGTTGATGGTGTCGACGCGCAATGCGTCCATTGAGCTCGGACCAACTGTGGAAGTTGGTACCTACAATTTTGAGGTAGTTAAAGACTTCGTCTACCACGGCACTGCCATAAACACAACAAACAACATCAGTTGTGAAATAAGAATAAGAATTGTATTGGCCAACAGATGCTACTATGATCAAAGTAAGCAATTTAAAAACAAAGCCACATCTCGTCAATCAAAAATAACACTATACAAAACGCTGATACTACCTGTGCTAATGTATGGCTCCAAAGCATGGGTACTTGCGCAAGCAGATAAGGCTGTGCTTGGTGTGTTTGAGGGGAAAATTCTTCGAAAGATCTACGGGCCGATTTGCGTTGACGGTGACTATCGACGTCGTATGAACCACGAGCTATATAAGCTATACAAAGACATGAATATAGTTAAACGTATCGAGATGCAACGATTGCGTTGGCTAGGCCATATCATGAGAATGAGCGATGATGAACCCGCTAAAAGGCGTATGAATACATGCCGCATGGCGGCGCACGCAGAATCGGCAGGCCTAAGCTTTTCTATTTCTCCATAATTCTTACCATAAAATAGTTTACCATTAATTTTATTCCTCAGTTCCAGCCATAAAACTGTTTAAGAATAGCCAAAATTTCCCGCCTTTAAATATTCCATGATTTACAATCCGTTATTGTAAATTTTTCATAGTTTCACCATAAAAATCCCATCTCAGCCTTAAGTACAACAATCGGCTTTAATTTTCTGTCATAATATAGTTTTTCCTTCTATTTTTGCATTAAACAAGTGCACGTTTTTTCTTCAATTTCAATCTGAAAACTGTATAAAATTTGCATAAAATTTTAGCCGTAAAAATAGTTCATGATATAATGTCTGCAATAAAATTCACAATTCTCTTAAAATGCCCATCACGTTATTATGCTTCGCGCCTTAAATTTCCACATTAAATATTCCCGTCATCTGTTTTAAATTTCAGCCTTAATATAGACCAAGATTTTCTTCTATTTTAAACCCTTCCCGATTTTTATTCAATGCCAAACTTAAAACTGTTCAAGATTTGTTTAAAATTCCCGTCTTAAAATAGTCTATAATTTGTCTATAAAATCATCGTAAAACCATCTGTCTTAAATTGTTGCCTAAAAATATTCCATAATTTATATAAAATTTCCGCCTAAACAACACTTCGATTTTCCTTAAAAGAATCCACGCCTTAAAAGAATCCACAATCTGCCTGTAATATTCTCCTTTAATGCTCCGCTATTTCTATTTCGCCATTAAAATATTTCAAATTAAGCTTCCGCTCCCAGTCTCAAATCAATCAACAAATTCCTCATCATAAAAAACACAGCCTAAAATTATACCAATATTGTTTTGTAATAACTTATTCTGGATAGATGCTGTTGCATTTTTCTTCATAGCAAATACGTAGATCTCACATTTCATTCTAATTAATTATGTGTAATGAATTTGGTGTGGCAATTGTATGCAGACAATTTAGGAAAAGGGTTACGGAAAATTGCAATTTTCCATTCCCAACTGGTCTCAAATATCTGCATCATTGTATTTATTATTTTTGCTGACTTGACAGAATTGCAAAGTTTTTATGCAAACACAGACGCTCATCAAACAAATAATGTTTGCAAATATTCCCATGAAATTCAATATTTATTTACATTGATGATGACAGACAGCTGTCAGTGGTTCGAAAAAGGGATGGATGGATGAATGGAGATAAGCAAATATTATTGCAGACTTTTAGGACTCTTGAGAAGTGTCTGCACTTAAAAATGTGTCAATATTAATATTTTTCGATGAGTCTGTGATCGATTATTTTTGAACTAAAATGCTCAGAAAAACGCAGACTCAGTCAAAGTCTAATTTCACCGCAAAGTGTGTACCCATTTTAGACTAAAACTCATAACTAAACATGGATTATTTTAAGGCTAAAATTCATAACTAAGTGTGGACTATTTTAAGGCTTAAATTTCGAGCTAGGCGTGGACACTTTAAGGCTAAAGTTCATAGCTAAGCATAGACTTTTCTAAGGTTTTAATTCATAGCTAGACGTGGACTATTTTAAGGCTAAAATTCTTAGCTACGCTTGGACTATTTTAAGGCAAAAATGCATAGCTAAACGTGGATTATTTTAAGGCTAAAAATCATAGTTAAGCGTGCACTATTTTACGGCTAAAATTCGTAGCTAAGCGTGCACTATTTTAAGGCTAAAATTCATAGCTTAGCGTGGGCTAGTTTATGGCTAATATTCATAGCTAAGTGAGGATTTTTTTAAGGCTAAAATTCATATCTAAGCGTGGACTATTTTATGGCTAATAGTCATAGCTAAGTGGGGATTATTTTAAGGCTAAAATTCATATGCAAGCGTGGACTATTTTAAGACTAAAATTCATAGCTAAGCGTGGATTATTTTAAAGCTAAAATTCATAGATAAGCGTGGACTGTTTTAAGGCTAAAACTCATAGCTAAGGGTGTACTATATGAAGGCTAAAACTCATAGCTAAGGGTGTACTATATGAAGGCAAAAAAGCATAGCTAAGCGTTGATTATTTTAAGGCTAAAATTTATGGCTAAGCGTGGATTATTTTATGGCTAATATATATAGCTAAGTGGGGATTATTTTACGGGTAAAATTAATAGCTAAGCGTGGACTATTTTAAGGTAGACATTAATAGTAAAGGTTGAACTATTTTAAAGCAAAAATTCATAGTAAAGCGTGGACTATTTTAAGGCTAAAATTTATAGATAAGCGTGGACTATTTTGAGCAATAAATTCATAGGTATGTGTAGACTATTTTGAGCCTTAAATTCATAGTGGGCTATTTTAAGGCTAAAATTCATAGCAAGGCGTTAACTATTTTAAGGCCTGAAAATCATAGCAAAGCGCGGACTACTTTAAGGCTAAAAGTCATAGCTTAGCGTGGATATTTTAAGGCTAAAATGCATAGCTAAGCGTGGACTATTTTAAGACTTAAATTCATAGCTTAGCGCGGACTATTTTAAGGTTAAAATTCATATCTAAGCGTGGACAATTTTAAGGCTTAAATTCATAGCTAGGCGTGGACTATTTTAAGGTTAAAATTCATAGCTAGGCGTGGACTATTTTGAGGCTAAATTTCATAGCTAAACGTGGACTATATGAAGGCTAAATTGCAACAGATAAGCGTTGCCTATTTGAAGGCTAAATTGCTACAGCTAAGCGTGGACTATTTTAAGGCCAAAATTCATAGCTAAGCGTGGACTATTTTAAAGCTAAAATTCATAACTAAGAGTGGAATATTTTAAGGCTAAAATTCATAGCTAAGCGTGAACTATTTTAAGGCTAAAATTCATAGCTCAGCGTGGACTATTTCAATATAAAAATTCACAGCTAAGCGTGGACTATTTTAAGGCTAAAATTTATAGCTAAGCGTGGACTATTTTAAGGCTAAAATTCGTAGCTAAGCGTGGACTATTTTAAGGCTAACTTTCATAGCTAAATGTGGACTATTTTAAACCTAAATTTCATAGCTAAGTGTGGACTATTTCAAGGCTAAAATTTATAGCTAAGTGTGGACTATTTCAAGGCTAAAATTCATTGCTAAGCGTGGACTACTTTAAGGCTAAAATTCATTGCTAAGCGTGGACTATTTTAAGGCTTAAATTCATAGCTAAGTGTGGACTATTCTAAGGCTAAAATTTATAGCTAAGTGTGGTCTATTTCAAGGCTAAAATTCATAGCTAAGTGTGGACTATTTCAAGGCTAAAATTCATAGCTAAGCGTGGACTATTTTAAGGCTAAAATTCATAGATAAGCGTGACCTATTTCAAGGCTAAAATTCATTGCTAAGCGTGGACTACTTTAAGGCTAAAATTCATTGCTAAGCGTGGACTATTTTAAGGCTTAAATTCATAGCTAAGCGTGGACTATTCTAAGGCTAAAATTCATTGCTAAGCGTGGACTATTTTAAGGCTAAAATTCATTGCTAAGCGTGGACTATTTTAAGGCTAAAATTCATTGCTAAGCGTGGACTACTTTAAGGCTAAAATTCATAGCTAAGCGTTTACTATTTTAAGGCTAAAATTCATAGCTAAGCGTTGACTATTTTAAGGCCAAAAATTCGTAGTTAAGCGTGGACTAATGTAAGGCTGAAATAGCTAAGCGTGGACTACTTTAAGGCTAAAATTCATAGCTAAGCGTGGACTATTTTAAGGCTAAAATTCTTAGCTAAGCGTTGACAATTTTAAGGCCAAAAAATAGTAGTTAAGCGTGGACTAATGTAAGGCTGAAATAGCTAAGCGTGGACTACTTTAAGGCTAAAATTCATAGCTAAGCGTGGACTATTTTAATGCTAATATTCAAAGCTAAGCACGGACTAGTTAAGGCTAAAATTCATAGCTAAGCGTGGACTAATTTAAGGCTAAAATTATAGCTAACCGTGGACTTTTTTAAGGCTAAAATTCAGCGTAGACTATTTTATGGATCAAAGTCATAGCTTAGTGTGGGGTATTTTGAGGCTGAAAATCATAGCAGGGCGTGAACTATTTTATAGCTTAAATTCATGGCTAAGCGTGGACTATTTTATGGCTTAAATTCATGGCTAAGGGTGGACTATTTTAAGGCTAAAATTCTTGGCTAAGCGTAGACTATTTTAAGGCTAAAATTTTTAGCTAAGCGTGGACTATTTTAAGGCTAAAATTCATAGCTAAGCGTGGAGTATTTTAAGGATAAAATTCATAGCTACGTGTGGAGTATTTTAAGTATAAAATACATATCTACGTGGGGAATATATTAAGGCTATATATAATTCATAGCTAAGCGTGGACTATTTTAAGGTAAAAAACGCACAGCTAAGCGTGCACTATTTTAAGGCTAAAATTCATAGCTAAGCGTGGACTATTTTAAGACTAAAATTCATAGCTAAGCGTGGACTATTTTAAGGCTAAAATTCATAGCTAAGCGTGGACTATTTTAAGACTAAAATTCATAGCTAAGCGTGGACTATTTTGAGGCTAAAATTCATAGCTAAGCGTGGACTATTTTAAGACTAAAATTCATAGCTAAGCGTGGACTATTTTAAGACTAAAATTCATAGCTAAGCGTGGACTATTTTAAGACTAAAATTCATAGCTAAGCGTGGTCTATTTTAAGACTAAAATTCATAGCTAAGCGTGGACTATTTTAAGACTAAAATTCATAGCTAAGCGTGGACTATTTTAATGCTAATATTCAAAGCTAAGCACGGACTAGTTATAGGTAAAATTCATAGCTAAGCGCGAACTATTTTAAGGCTAAATTTCAAAGCTAAGCGAGGACTATTTTAAGGCTAAAATGCCGGAACTCGCAGCAAAGTGTGTACTATTCTAAGTGTGGAAATCATAGGTTAACTTGTAGACGATTCTAGAACTGCAATCATGAATTCTTTTTTAATAAAAACCACAACAGTTTTCTGCCTTGCAAAATAGGTTTTCTTTTGAACATTATGCATTAAAGCGTTGTGATCTACATAAATCTTAGCAATTGTTTGTAACTTTTACCTATGAAAAAGAAAACAAAGATTTGCAAAGGATATAAAAACTACCGCAAGACAATGAAACATCTTATCCTAGACAAAGAAACACTTAACGATTTTAGCTGTTGCAGCTGTTTTTAATTTTATTCATAATTCTTGAGTGCCGAAATATTCTTTCATTCAACAAATGTATGGCAAATATTTGCATTCAATATTTAACAAAAAGGAAACATAACCATCAACTGAATCATCTGCAAAATATTAAAGGAATCTTTATGATTTATGTCCTTTGCTTAAAGAAAAACAAACAAAAGGCGACAAGAAAATATTTCTCGCCATTGGCAAAGATATGAACCAAGATGCGACAAAGGTTGTGCGTTTGTCGCACAAACCAACCTTACCTCAAAGATTTATTACTCAATGTGTACAACAATAAATAGCAATATCTGACAGCAGGATATATTAACCGCAAATTGGCAAAAGGTTTTCCTTTTCCCTTTGCAAAACAATATGGCATTAGAAAAAAATAAAAACCAAACCAAAAAAAGAACAATCAAAGTCTGTTTGCTCTATATTGAGGAAGGAATTTCACACATTAAAGAAGTACGACTAAACCACGACACAGCTGCCTTAAAGTGTTAATAGATAAAACACAATAACTGATAATCCTTTCGTTAAGAGAGTGAACCACTTTCTAAATATTAAAAGAAATTATAACCATGAATGAAAATGTATTGTCTTGTCATATCTTATCAAGGTTATAAAAATGGAAGGCATTCATTCATAATTGGTGGGCTTCGTTGTAACCAGGTGGTCCCGTAAAATCATAAAAAGAATGGTAAATGCCTTAGACAATAATAAATCATAAAAATCGAAAGAGAAAAAACAGTAAAAAAGACAAAGCTTATCCAGGAGATCGTTAAATATTAAGGCAGACATATGGACTATGTATTTGAAAGCGGGATATTACGAGTATTACAAGTCGTGGGCTATTTTAAGGCTGGGCTGAAAATTGACACAATTTCTTGAATAACATATGACGGAAAACTGAGAAAATCTGGCGACATATCAAAATCGTGGACTATTTTCCGACCGTGTTGTGTTTTAAAGCTAAACAATCGTCGATTATTTCAATGATTAAATTCCCAGCAAATCGGGGACTACTTTACGACCGAAGTTTCAGCCAAACAGTGGACTAAACTAAACAAAATCAAAATCGTGGCAATATTCTTCTAAAAAAAAAAACCTAATAATAATCCAGACATGAAGGGGAATCAAAAGAATGAAAATAACAGATATTTATAACATTTTAAATATAGGGCCCATAGTGGCCTTTTTGTGAACTAGTTACAGGCTGAAGTAAGAGGTCGAACTGCTAAAATTCATAGCTAAGATTGGGCTGTTTTAAGGCTAAAAAAGCATTGAATATTTCAAGGATAAAATTAATGCTACGTTTGAAATATTTTAAAACTAAACTGCATATCGTGGACTATTTTAAGGCTGAAATTTGTTGCAAATCGTGGACTATTTTGAGGCTGAAATTCATTGAAAAGCGTGTACCATTTTAAAATTAAAGTTCTTAGCTAAGCGTGGACTATTTTAAGACTGAAACTCGTTGCAAAGCGTGGAGTATTTTAATGATGAAATTCATTGAAAAGCGTGGAAAATTCGGAGGCTGAAATTTATTGAAAAGCATGGGCAACTAAAAAGCTAAAATTCATAGTTAAGCGTGGACTGTTTTAAGACTGAAATTCATAGCTAAGCGTGGACTATTTTAAAGCAAAAATTCACAGCTAAGCGTGGACTATTTTAGGGCTGAAATTCATAGCTAAGCGTGGACTATTTTAAGGCTGAAATTCATAGCTAAACGTGGACTATTTCAATGCAAAAATTCACAGCTAAGCGTGGACTAGTTAAAGGTAAAATTCATTGCTAAGCGTTTACTATTTTAAGGCTAAAAGGCATAGCTAAGCGTGGACTATTTTAAGGCTAAAATTCGTAGCAAAGCGTGGACTATTTCAAGGCTAAAATTCATAGCCTAAGCGTGGACTATTTTAAGGCTGAAATTCATAGCTAAGCGTGGACTATTTTAAACTTAAACTTCATAGCTAAGCGTGGACTATTTTAAAGCTAAAATTCACAGCTAAGCGTAGACTATTTTATAGCTAAAATTCGTAGCTAAACGTGGACTATTTTAAACCTAAAATTCATAGCTAAGCGAACTGTTTTAAACCTAAAATTCGTAGCTAAACGTGGACTATTTTAAACCTAAAATTCATAGCTAAGCGAACTATTTTAAAGCTAAAATTTACAGCTAAGCGTGGACTATTTTAAAGCTAAAATTCACAGCTAAGCCTGGACTATTTTAAACCTAAAATTTATAGCGAACTACTATTTTAAGGCTGAAATTTTAAGCATAATGTGATCTTTTCTACTGCTGAATTGCAAAGTATGGCCTATTTTATAGCTGAATTAAACTACTTTCAGTTTAAAGAATCATACCGAGTATTTTTAAGTTAGGGTATAAATTGAGACTGTGAGCCTGATTGGCCGAACTAGGACATATATATCGTGGACTATATCCCAGTTGAAGAATAAGGCTGATCGTGGACTATTTGTAGGCTGGAAAATGACGTCAATTGTGGACTATTTTTAGGCTGAAGAAAAGGTCGATTTTGGACTAATTATAGACTGAACAATGCGATCGATCTGGGCTATTTTCTGGCGACTGATGGTGGATTGTGCCGACCTTTGACAATTTTAAAACTGAGAAATTAGACCGATCGTTGACAATTTTAAGGATAAAGACTGTAGCTGACTATGGACTAATTTTAATGACGCAGATTGTGGATCATTTTTTGGCTAAACAATGAGACCGATCGCAGACTATTTTCAGACTGAGAATTGGTTTGATTGTGGGCCATATGAATGCTAAATGACTTATTTCTTGCCAAAGACTAATTAAAAATGCAAGAATGAGGGTGAGACTGAGAGGGTTCGTGTACAATTTTTATACTGAAGAACAAGGCCGATTGTGGATTATATTAAATTAAATAAACGAGGCCAATCGTGAACTTTTTTCTGTTAAAAAAAAAAAAAACACTAATTAAAGGCTGAAGTATGAGATTGATCGTTGACCATTTTGTAGAATCATCGTAGGATTAAGAATGCGGCCAATCGTGGACTATTTTTAGTCTTTAGAATGAAACTGATCGTTGGCTATTTTAGGCTTACAAGTAAAAAAGTGTCAGTCGGCTTTGCCAACAGAGGTATACCCTCAGCCAATGTGAATTGAGACTTTCATCTACGGACAGATAGAATGTATTTAGCGTCTCTTCAGAATTTTGTGGCTCTTTTCCAACATTTGAACTTGCCGACAAAAATGTGGATTAGGAATTAACACAAATGTTGAACTTTTGTGGGGGAGGTACCCTTAGGGAGGATTGATATGGGCCATTTTAGAAGTTAAACTAAATTTTGACAAAATATTAGGAAATCCAAAGTTTAGACCAAATTGGTTGCACCATTAGACTGATATCGTCCTAACATTTTAGTAACATTTTTTTAATATTGGGGAGAAGTACCCGAAGTTGGGGACCGGTATTGCCCCATGAAACTAAGTTTGGATAGCATATGACGAAGACCAAATGTTGTACCAAATCGGTAGAACAGTTCGCAAAAACTTTTACCGTCGTAATGGTAAAATCAAAGTGATTCGAGAGCAGGTCTTAAAGTGAACTTATTCGAAATTTTGTGTGGGAGGTACCCAAAGAAGTGCACAAATATAGTCCATATTCGAACCTGATCTATATCTGGTAGATATATTAGGATGTGAAGAGTATGGATTACATCAATCACTCCCTTGAAGAGTTATCGTGCGCGTATTTTTTCCGAAGATTTTTGAATTTTTGTGAGGAGTGGACCGATATTGTTTATCTTCGAACTTAAACTATGTTTGGACAAAATATTACGAACGCCAAATTTTGGACCGAATTGGCAGATCCGTTCGAGATTTATCTTGCGCTCCAACCACTACACACGGTGTCATAGGGGTTTTTTGCACCTTTCAGGCTATTTTGTCAGGAAATATGGACTTACCCCTTATGTAACTTGTACCGTCGTATGGAGGACAGCGAATACAAGTTGCTACAATAAAAATCAAAGCGATTCGAGAGCAGGTCCTAAACTGAACTTTTCCGAAATTTTGTGTGGAAAGTACCCGAAGGAGTGGACCGATTGAGTCCATATTTAAACTTCATGTAAGTCTGGTAGAGCTTTCACGATGTACACAGTGTGGGCCAAATCGGTTGCTCCCTTCAAGAGTTATCGTGCGCACAAATTTTGGGTGCCGGAAGGAGTGGCCCGATATAGCCTATCATCGAAATTAAACTAAGTTTGGGCAAAATATTACGAAAGCCAAATTTTGAACCGAATCGGTTGCTCCGTTCGAGAGTTATCGTGCGCACCAGCCAGCCAGACAGACAGACGGACGGACATGGCTAAATCAACTCCAAATTGTCTGAAACACATTTTGTCCAAATATACTTTGGGTCTAAAACCATTATTTCGATGAGGCACATTTTGCCCGTATGAAAGTGTATATACCCTCGTTACCATAAATGCTGAGGGTATAAAAATTAAACAAGTAAAAAGTATCAGTCGACATTCCCGACGGAGATATACCCTCAGCCTGTGTGGATTAAAATATTTTTTTCCAAAAAATCTCACGTATTTAGGGAGGTTTCAAAACAATATGGATAGGATTAAAGCGCAAAAATTTGCCAGGATATGGATAGATAGAGATTTTTTTAAACTCCGTTTCGACAATATTTAGAGTACCATTTTAGCGAATATTTTCGAACTTTTTTGGGAGAGGTATCGGTGAAAAAACTTTTACTGTCGTAAGTGAGGCAGCGAATGCAAGTTGCTTCAACAAAAATCAAAGTGATCCGGGAGCAGGTCTTAATGTGAATTTATACAAAAATGTGTGTGGGAGGTACCCGAAGGTGAGGACCGATTGAGTCCATATTGGAACCATATCTAAGTCCGTTAGACATTTCACGATGTATGGACCAAATCGGTTACTCCCTTCAAGGGTTATCGTCAGCACAAATTTTCCGAACATTTTCGAACTTTACCTGAAGGTGTAGACCGATATAGCCTATCTTCGAACTTAAACTAAGTTTGGACAAAATATTACGATAGCCAAATTTTGGACCAAATCGGCTCATCCCTTCGAGAGTTATCGTGCGCTCCATCCAGCCAGCCAAACAGACAGACGGACGGACATTGCTAAATCGACTCCAAATTGTCTGAAACACATTTCGTCCAAACATACTAGGGGTCTAAATCCATTTTTTCGATGAGGCACATTTTGCCCGTATGAAAGTGTATATAGCCCAAACATGGGTAATTTTTCATTTAAGGAATGATAATGAAGAATGAGCCCGATTGTGATTAATTTTCACAATGAGGAATAAGGCCGATCTTTTATCGTTATGGGACAAAAGTATGAAGCCGACCGTGTACTATTTTCAGGTTGAAGAATTAGGTCGATTATGAACTATTTTCACGCCGATTTTTTAAGGCCAATTATAACTATTTTCTGACTGAAGAATGGAGTCTTCCGTGGATCATTTTCAGGATGAAGAATTAGACGTTGATAAGGATTGACAGCTGAGTGTCCATGGTGGTAAGTCGTTTTCCTGGAAGCTGGGGCAATAGTTCCGAATATTGCAAGAGGATAATGTTACCGTAATAGGACCTTAGTTGCCTAGAAAGTGGCTTCTCGATATCCGAAATTGTTGGAGAATGTTGGTTCAGGACTTTAGTATATCTGACAGACCTCCTTTTGGCATGATATTCAAGTAGTGCGGTATCGACAGCCAATTTGGGTTGAGAATGTTGCCGTTATAGTACTTTAATTTAGGCAGTATGGAATGGATTTGACTTTGAATATGTCCGTAACTATCTGAAAGCATTGAAGAATGTTGGATTTTGGACTTTGTTGCGTCGGTTTCCGCAACCAACTGCTGAAGACAGGTATTCAAAAAGTGTACTGGCCGTAGGAGTGAAGTTTTGGATGTACGAAGGTGTGTTTGATATTGGATGTCAAGACGAATGACGTCTATGGTGTCTTCCCATAAGCCCTGGCGAATACACTTGGGTGGCACGTTTTCCCAAGCAATTTACTATGCAGAATGTCATGTTGTCTAATTGACAGCTCCTGGCCACCTTATGAAGATCCGACGCATTAGTTATCTGGACACAACCCCCAGAAACACGGAGAGCATTGAGACATAAATATGTTGGGGGGTCCTTGATGATAGATTGCATCAAAAAAGTAATAAAGCAATCAGTGAATCTTACTCCCCTCCCCCTGCATAAAACGTTCACTCCCCCACAAGACAATTTCTCATCAATGATATATCTGAAGTCATCTGGAGATGCAAAAAACCCAGGGCGTGAATGCAATTGAATTTTATTTTATTACTTCAATGATTGAAATCTACTACTGTCCGCAGCTTGACATTTGCCTCCCATGCATGTGTGATTTTTTGATGAAATTTCCATATCATCCATCAATCTCGAAGAAAAAATTCAAAAAAAAAACTGTGTAACAAATTTGTGTTAGATTTTAGGATTTCCTCTTTGCGGCAATTGAGCTCAAGAAGAAAGAACTGCTGGTGTCATTAGCTGATACAAGACAGACGTTCTGGTTATAAACACAATTATTGAATAGCTGATTTCACTGCTCTTTAGCTACCTGTTAGTGGTCTCTTTTGGCTATTCACGTGCGGCAATTTAAAAACGTTTAAGATTTTTTGTGTGAGAGTGGCACTTCACTACTTTGTTGCTTCGTTTCTTAACCGCAGGAATCTTACGACCTTAATGAGCTACTTGTTAGAGGAAAGGTGAGTAAATTATAAACGGCAATAAAAACAATCTTGTGGGAGAGGCTACCTGAAGTGTGATTGAAAGGTTGATAATTTTCAAACAGTTCTTTTTTAAATGTGCGATGTCGAGGAAATAGTGACGAATTATTAAAAAAAATGGTCACAGTTCAAACAATCATCACTTAATGAAGGAGGCGTTATGGAGCTTGTGATTGAAACGTAGCTAATCAAATCATATATTTTTATGACTGATTTCAGTTTGGAAAATTTGTCCAAGAAACGCTTGAATCGATTCGAATTTTGTGTAGTCAATGTTAGCATCTGCTTCGATGGAAGTAGAGTCCTTTTTTGCACTTTCAAAATCCAGATTTTATTTAATTTGTTAAAATTTATTTAATAAATTCGCATATTTTTTATATTTTTTATTACCTTATGGTGTTTGTGTCTTAAATCCTTTGTTTTCCCCTAAGCAAGCTGGCCAAAAAGTCCCATAATTTTCTTATTAAGAAATTAAGAAATAATTTATTGCAAAATATGATTACTTTTTACGACTTTGTGGTATCCAGCTGTCAGCAGCCTGCTGGAAAAACCACAAACACAAAATCTTAAAAAAAAACTAACCAGGATCTTAGAAGGGAGTAGAAATCTTCGCCAAGGCAATGTGGCAAACACAACAGCAAAGAAAATCAATGCGCCATAAAAATTATGATATGCTTTCTCCTTCTTCTTCACAATTACATTTAATTAATTTTGCAAAGGGGCCATAACTAACGGAAATTAAATAAACTGAATTTCACAACATCTAGGAGTTCCTAAAAAAAACTCTACTAGTCCCCCTTGGCCTTGGCGAAAACAAAAGAAAATCCTGTGTGTCTGTGCACAGTTGCTTCTTTGGTGCATATGCAACCCTCCTCTTCAAGGAGATTTTCCAAATGTTCCGTTTCTCGTTTTTTGCCAAACCAACCAACACCTAACTAAATAGAGCAAGGCCACCACTCACTCACACTCATGCCATGTCAAGCAAAACCAACAACAATCAAAGTGTTGTATAAATGTTATTGTAAAGAAATCCCTTGGTGGTGTTGATATTTGTCCCAAGGCTATACGCCGAGTATTTATTAGATTTGCACAAAAACGAACTTCTTGAAGTTGTTGCTAGGTCCGAACGATGGAAGAAGACGACATTGAAGCCAAGCAAAAAATAAAAGAAGTGCGAAATCTTTTTTTAACACCCGGTGTTTTGTTTTTTCTTCATCTTTTGGGTGCCTTCATTGTTATTATTGTTTTTCCATAACAAAATTCGTTTTGCCTGCAGGATTTGAAGTTATCTTCAGAGCGTAATATATATTTTTTTGCAACAGCTTGTAAATAACATCGTATACAAGATCGCTAAGAAAACAAACAATGTGTGTATGAGAAAGACCGTTAGAAAGGATCAATTCCTAGTTTTCTTCATTTTTTGATATTAGAAACTTAACCGGCAGATTATAATCTATGTTAGAGGAAAGAAGAATTTTCACAACATCAGCTGTTGGCAGAAATTAAACAATATTTTTTTGCACACGTATGTATGTCACATATCTTTCAGTATTTAGGCTAATATTTCAAAGTAAGGGGTTGAAAGGGGTTTCATATAATTAATAAATAAATAGGATAGCAACAACATTCTACCGAAAAAATATATCGTCTGCTCCGTCGGAAAAGGTCCACTTTTTTTGGAAATCGCGTTTTTGTTACAGGATGATAGTACACGTCAAAACACGTCGTATGATACAAAGAAAATGGTAGTATGTCGCGTTTTTCTACATGTTTTGCCCTTGTCGGAAAAGGTCGTAAGTCCACAAAACGTACAAATTTGAGTACGAAAAGGTCGTAAGTCCACAGGAAAATGTATACTTTAAAAGAATACTACAGCTAATGTAGTTCAGATATAATGTTTAACGTCATCCATGGTTGCGGTACAATGTAAAGAACTAGCCTACACCCTTGGATGATAATCGGATGATATTTGGCGGAGCCTTTGGACCAAACTTTTGAACAAAAATGTGATCATTTCTATATTGCAACGAAAATTTACATTTGAAATCCATTTTCCCATATAAGCGAACTGATTATAAAAGATGGACTTCTGGTCTTTTCATTGATACAAATTGGGATGCTGTATGTGTTCAAATACCTCACATATTGAAAAATTTGTAAAAAAAGGCATCATGATTTTTGCTAACAAAGAGCAGTATGAATTTGGAATGGAATTAGACGATGGTGTCATGGGTCTAGTTCCCTATGGTGAGTTGGGACAGAAATACGTGAGAAGACAAAAAAGGACACTATTTGGGATTACAATGTAGCTAAGAAACCACGTACATTAACGGAAGTAATCGTGAAATTTAATTGGAGGAAAAGGTCGTAAGGCAAAAGTACAAGGTTGTAAGTACAACGTGTCATGTTTTATATTAAATATTAGCCGAACCGGTCCACGTTTCTGGCCCTTGAAACAGTTTAGGTTACCTTTTCTTATGTCAATTAATTTTTTTGCATCGCAAATTAGTTGGGATATGCAAGTGAATATCAATAACAAGTAAGAACGTCGTTAAATTCGGCCAGGCCGAACTTGTTATACCCTCCACCATGAGTTGTATTGAACTTTACTTCAATTAGTTTCCTTTCGTTTATAAAGTAGACTAAATCCCAAATTTCAACAATTTCGGTAAAACAATGTGGCTAACCTTCAAAATACCGAAATTCGGGAGTCATCGTTCTATCGGGCTATATGAAGGCGTGGACCTATATAGACAAATTAATTGGAGAAAGTTTTATACCCGAAACAAAGAATAAATACCAAATTTCAGCCATTTCGGAGGAATATTGAGGCCACACCTTCAAAATACCGGAAATCGGGAGGTAAGGTTCTATGGGGGACGGTCATGGTTATACCGACTTAGAATTTTACTCTGGTCGGGTCTTATTGCTAAAATATGTACCCAGGATTGGGGAAACGGAATCGTTCGTAAGTTTTATATATGTATATAGCGCATTTAAAAAATAGGGCACAGGTGTAACCCGTTCCTCCGAAATTCAACAAAATATATAGCCTACTTCCACCAAGGAACATCCCTGTGCATAATCTGAAAATTACATGGAATAAGTACTTAGGGTCGGAGATTCAACAACCGTTGCCTCGCACATTAATTTTCTGACCGATACTTTGATAGCTTTTGCAAAAAGGCGTTTTTTAAAAAATGGGGCCTGCCCCGTATTTTCGCCTCGGCGTATTTTCACCTCGGTTGTTCCTTGTATAGTCTCTGAAATTTTCAAAAAAATCGGTTCAGCCGTTTTTGAGTCTATGCGGAACATACAAACATACACACATTGTCTTTTATATATAAGATTTCACACAAAAGTTTTGGTCCATTGAACCCGCTAATAATTATCTCATCACCATGTTAAATTGCAAGCTTATTATTTGTCTTAAACTCAAATCATTCTTATAATTTCGCGCCGATCGGAATATTACTGCGATCTACAGGACAGCTACAAAGTCGGGTAAAAATTGTGGGTTTGGTCCATTTCACACCTTGCGATCATAACCAACATCTCACTTCTGGTCGGAACCCGAGGTCTCCACAAAATTTCGTGACGATCGGTGCAAAATTAAGGCCTTGAGTTTTATTACAATTGTTAATGTATGGACGGACACACATAGCTAAATCGCTTTATCTCGTCAAGATATGAAAAAATGGCAAGGGGAGGGGGTCTACGACGAATATTTTGCAATGTTACACGAATATTGGACAAAACAAACTTTTAATACCCTTTCCACATTGTTTTGTAAAGTATAAATATTTTATTTTAAAAACGTCCGTAAATTGTAGTAAAAGGTCGTAAGTCCCTACAAAAATACAAAACTGTACAAGGAAAAGGTCGTAAGTCCAAAGACATCCAATTATCTCCCAAACGCGACGGAATTTTATCAAACAAAGTACAGGTATTGAAGCGGAATAAATAAGCGAAAAATACTGTCTTTACCACCATAATAAAATCTTTAATACAGAAAGCGCTGGAATGTTTTTTCTTCCTCCTGAAAAATTTATTGAGAGGGACTTACGACCTTTTCCGACGGAGCAGACGATATAATTCTTTTATATACAAATATTGGAGTCATACATTTTCTACAGAATAATATCATGAGCGATACCCAGCAAAATTTGAGGGAAGGGGTTCCATGCGATGACGTGATTTCCTGGCATCTTTTGCATTGGTTCAAACGAAGTCGTGAAAGATCCGATCTTTTCATTAGGCAATACAAAGGAAGTCGTGAAAGATCCGATCTTTTCATCAGCATTTGAACCCATGTAAAGGAAGTCGTAAATGATCCGATGTTTTCATCAGCACTTGAACCCATTCCATCGATCCAATAGAGATGAATTTTGTGTTTTTATTTATACACATTTTTTAAATATATAAGATTAATTATTTACAATAGGCTTGATGTTGTCGAAGACTCGAAATCACAACCAACGTTGTAATAACTCTCGTCGTAATGATAATGTCATTGCAAAGGGTTGGTGAAAATGACATGCCAAAGCATTGGTGTAAATGACATGCTTTGGATCCAAAAATGAATAGCATCTTTTGGGGTCCACGCTCATATAAAATTCATCGATGAAGATGCTAAAAAGATGACATGCCAGATCACTTTCACCCATGATTGAATGCCATCTTTGGCCGAACATTTTGCTGGGTAATTATACCCTACACCACTATGTGGGGAGGGTATTATTAGTTGGTTTTGGCCAAAAAGTTTGTAACGCGTCGTAGACCCATACTTATATATACCAAAATGAATGTTTCGACGAGCTGAGTCGATCTGGCTATGTGTGTCCGTCCGTTAGTCCGTCCGTCCGTCTGTCCATCTAAACCTTGTAATCACGCTATTTGATCGGATCGTCACCAAATTTTGGGTGTTGATGAGGGTCCCGGAGGGGAAGAAGCCTATTGATTTTGGTGATGGTCGAATAATATTCAGGGGTCAGAATGGGCAAAAAACGTACGTTTTATTTCGAAGTGCATATCTACGCATCTATAAGGGGTATATCAAAAGCAAAACCTGCTAATGAAAGTCGAAAAGATCACCTTTTCAACAATGTATAGTTGGTTGTCGTAGGTGATCAAACAATGAAGACATCACAAAAGTCGCAAATATAACCCAAATTTTCATTTTTGCGATTTTAATTATAATGACGAATATCACAGCTTTGGTTGGGGACTTTTCAAAAGCAAATCCTGACTAAGAAAGTAGAAAATCCCATCTTTAAACTATGCAAATTAGGTTGGCGTAGGTGGTCAAATAATAGAGATATCGCAATAGTCGGTAATACATCCCTTTTTTCCACTTTTTCTGTAATCACACTACAGGTCGGAATTTAGATCGGATCATCACGAAAGTTTCTCACAGAGGTAGAAGCATATTGATGTTGGTGACGACGATAGTAGTCAAATATAAAATTAAATATTAATTATTTTGGTTCAGTTCGCCTTAAGTCATTTGGTATAAAAGCCAGATATGTGAAAACTTTCGAATCTCCCTAAAAGAAATGTTTTCGAGTGAAAAGATAATGCACAGAGGTAGTGGTGTAGGGTATCACATAGTCGGCCCCGTACCGACTATAGCCTTTTCACACTTGTTTTGGTATATAGAAGTATGGGTCTACTGCCATTATTTCGATGCGTTACAAACTTTTTGGCCAAAACCAACTTATAATACCCTCCCCACATAGTGGTGTAGGGTATAATCATCGCCGATGACATTTTCCTATAGAAAACTCATCTCCGATGAAATTTTTCCATAGAAAAACCATCACCGATGACGTTTTTCTATAGAAAAATCATCACCGATAACACTTTACTATAGAAAAATCATCACCGACGACATTTTTCTATAGAAAAATCATAAAAAAATCATAAAATTATCACCTATGATTTTTTTTTTTAGAAAAATCATCACCGATGTCATTTTTCTAGAAAAATTATCACCGACGTCGATTTTCTATAGAAAAATCATCACCGGTGACATTTTACTATAGAAAAATCATAACCTTCGAAATTTTTTATAGAAAAATCTTCACCGATGACATTTTTCTATAGAAAAGTCATCACCGATGGCATTTTTCTGGAAAAATCATCACCGACGACATTTTTCTATAAGAAAGTGTCATCGGTGATGATTTTTCTATAGAAAAATGTCATCGGTGATGGGTTTCCTGGATTTGGATAGTTAACAACATCGGGAGCACCGTTCGATGGAGGCTGTATAAAACGTTGACATGTACCGACAAATTTCTGGAGGAAAGTTTCGTAACTCCAGCGAAGACTAAATACCAAATTTCCACAACCTTCAAAATGCCGAAAATAGGGAATTATCGTTCTACTAAGTAAGGCGTGTACCTGTACCTACAATTTTCTGGGGGAAAGATTTATACCCCAACGAAGAGAAGACTAAATACCAAATATCAGCTATTTCTGAGGAATATTGAGGGCACAACCGAAAATCGGGAGGTAAGTTCTATGGGGGCTATATAAAGGCGTGGACTTATACCTAGAAATTTCTGGGGGAAAGTTTTATACCCCAACGAAGAATTAATATCAAATTTCAGCCATTTTGGTGGAATTATGTGGTCACAACCTTCAAAATACCGAAAATCGGTAGGAACCGTTCTATGGGGGCTATATGAAGGCGTGGACTTATACCTACAAATTTCTGGGGGAAAGTTTTATACCCCCAACGAAGAATTAATATCAAATTTCAGCCATTTTGGTGTGATGATTTTTCTAAAGAAAAATGTCATCGGTGATGATTTTTCTACAGAAAAATTTCATCGGTGATGATTTTTCTGTAGAAAAATGCCATCGGTGTTGATTTTTCTATAGAAAAATTTAATCGGTGATGATTTTTCTAAAAAAAAAATGTCATCGGTTATGATTTTTTAAGAAAAATGTCATCGGTAATGATTTTTCTATAGAAAAATTCTTTGGTGTTGATTTTTCTACAGAAAAATTTCATCGGTGATTATTTTTCTATAGAAAAATGTCATCGGTGATGATTTCTCTATATGAAAAATGTCATCGGTGATGATTTTTCTATAGAAAATTTTCATCGGTTTTGATTTTTCTACAGAAAAATATGATGTCATCGGGGATGATTTTTCTATAGCAAAAAAGTCATCGGTGAAGATTTTTCTATAGAAAAATGTCATCGGTGGTGATTTTTCAATGGAAAAATGTCATCAGTGATGATTTTTCTATAGAAAAATTTCATCGGTGATTATGTCATCGGTGATGATTTTTCGATAGCAAAAAATGTCATCGGTGATGATTTTTCAATAGAAAAATTCATCGGTGATGATTTTTCTATAGAAAAATGTCATCGGTGATTATTTTTCTATAGCAAAAAATGTCATCGGTGATAATTTTTCTATAGAAAAACGTCAACGGTAATGATTTTTCTATTGAAAAATGTCATGGGTGTTGATTTTTCTACAGAAAAATGTCATCGGTGATTATTTTTCTATAGAAAAATGTCATCGGTGATTATTTTTCTATAGCAAAAACGTCATCGGTGAAGATTTTTCTATAGAAAAATGTCATCGGTGGTGATTTTTCCATAGCAAAAAATGTCATCGGTGATGATTTTTCTATAGAAAAATTTCATCGGTGATTATTTTTCTATAGAAAAATGTCATCGGTGATTATTTTTCTATAGCAAAAAATGTCATCGGTGATAATTTTTCTACAGAAAAATATCATCGGTGATGATTTTCTAAAGAAAAATGTCATAGGTGATGAGTTTTCTAAAGAAAAAATGTCATCCGTGATGATTTTTCTATAGAAAAACGTCATCGGTAATGATTTTTCTATAGAAAAATGTCATCTGTGTTGATTTTTCTACAGAAAAATATCATCGCTGATGATTTTTCTATAGAAAAATGTCATCGGTGACCGATAATGTTTGTCTGTAGAAAAATCATCACCGATGACATTTTCCTATAGTAGAATCATTACCGATCATATTTTTCTGTAGAAAAATAATTAGCGAATACGTTTTTCTGTAGAAAAATGTCATCGGTGATGATTTTTCTAAGAAAAAAATTATCAGTGACATTTTTCTATAGAAAAACGTATTCGCTAATTATTTTTCTACAGAAAAATATGATCGGTAATGATTCTACTATAGGAAAATGTCATCGGTGATGATTTTTCTACAGACAAACATTATCGGTAATGATTTTTCTAAAGAAAAATGTCATCGGTGATAAATTTTCTAAAGAAGAATGTCATCGGTGATGATATTTTTATAAAAAACCGGCATCGGTGATGATTTTGCTACAGAAAAATATTATCGGTGATGATTTTTCTATAGAAAAATGTCATCGGTGATGATTTTTCTATAGAAAAACGTCAGCGGTAATGATTTTTCTATAGAAAAATGTCATCGGTGTTGATTTTTCTACAGAAAAATATCATCGGTGATGATTTTTTTTATATAAAAATGTCATCGTTGATGATTTTTCTAAAGAAAAATGTCATCGGTGATAATTTTTCTAAAGAAAAATGTCATCGGTGATGATTTTTTCTGAAAAAAAAATGTCATCGTTGATGGCTTTTCTGAAGAAAAATGTCATCGTTGATGATTTTTCTATAGAAAAACGTCATCGGTAATGAGTTTTCTATAGAAAAAAGTCATCGGTGATGATTTTTCTATAGAAAAATGTGCTCGGTGTCGACTTTTTAAACAGAAAAATGTCATCGGGGATGATTTTTCTATAGAAAAATGTCATCTGTTTTGACTTTTCTACAGAAAAATGTCATCGGTGATGATTTTTCTACAGAAAAATGTCATCGGTGATGATTTTTCTAGAAAAATGTCATCGTTGATGATCTATAGAAAATGTCATCAGTGATCACATTTCAATAGAAAAAAATCATTTGTCATTTTTCTTTAGAAAAATATTATCATCAGTGATCAATTTTCTATAGAAAAATGTCATCAGTGATCATTTTTCTATAGGAAAATTTTTCTATAGAAAAATGATCACAGATGATATTTTTCAATAGAAGAAATATGTCTGATGAAGTTTTTGTACAGAAACATATCATCAGTGATTTTTTATAGAATATATAAAATATCAATAATTATCATTTTCTGTCGATAACTATCATCTGTGATATTATTTCTATACAAATATTATTAGTGACAATTTTTCTATAGAAAAATGTCATTAGTTATTATTTTTCTATAATAAAATATTACCAATGATAATTTTTCTCTACAAGAATATTATGACTGATCATTATTTATATATTTGTCCTATAGAAAAACAACATCAGTTTAATATTTTTTCTTATACCCGTTTACCCAAAATAAAACATTTTTTCTAATAAACGTAACGTACAACCTTTTGAATCTTTTTGCCGAAGTTACCGGCCTCTAAGACCTTTACGGCAGTTAGGGGTGTCATGCTCAAACATATCCCAAATACAGACAGAAGAGCTGTTGCTCCATTTGTTGGTGTCATCGGGTAGCATAGCTAATCATATGCAGGGTGTATTAAAGTCATAATTTTGGAATTAAAATTATGACTGCTGGCATAAGCCATTCATTTGCCCATCATCATAATTCCAAAAGGAACGGCAATTCATAAAAAGATCAGCATACAAATTGGCTGATTAAAAACAAACGAAACTAGGTGAAGGGTATATGGAATACGGAATCAAAGCACATAACCCTTTTTGGGAAACGGAAAACACCTGGCTTTTAGAAAATTATGATTTTTTATGAATTGAAAAAATATGAAAACAAAAGCTCTTTTTCCATTAAGTAGGGGAGTATATTTTTGTAAGGACTTTTCCAGCACCCCACCCCTGTTTTTAAGGTTTATTTTGTCATGCTTTTGTTTACGTATTCACTGACTTTTGTTTTTTTGGAAAATTGCCCAAATTAATGAAAACAATTTGCAAGTTTTTTCAAACAGTTTTTTTAGAAAGAGGGTTAAAAAATGTTTTCTGTTGTAACAATTTTTTGAATGACAAATTTTAGAATTTCTTTTGTTGTGAAAACAAGTCATTCATTGTTTTCCATGACGACTTCTGACCAATTTATTGCCGTTGTGATGATTTAACGCCTGGTTGCATTTCAATAAAGGATTACAGAATGGAAACAGTTTGCAATTGTAATTTTAATTGTATTTAAATGGAATCGACCGAGCAATAAAAAAATTCAACCCAAACAACCCCCAACACTTGATTCGATCATAACGGGTGGTTTCCACAACTGCTGGCGCGTTGACCCAATTAGCAGTCAAGCCAAACAAAACAGAAAATAAAAACTGTCCCAATTTGGCATTGCAATGATGGACATAATCCTTTGGTGAGTTGTAAACTTAAAATCAAAAATCATTCAAGTAAATAGAAAATGTGGCAACAATTTCCTTTTCAAAAACTTGTTTGACGAATTTTACAGGATGTCAAATAAAGATTTTACTTAGTCAGTTAAGGATTTAACAGAAATGTTTATTGCAAAAATAAGAATACAGTTAAATAAATGACAAATGTCCATTTGGTGTAGACCTAAATATCATATCACCAAAAATGGTAGCAAACGACAAAAAACTATCACCAGCGGTATTTTCTCCATGAAAATCCTTTTGCCAAAGCATGCATGCAAAACTGTACCCATTCTGCCATCACCAAATGGCCTCTTATTTATGATAATGCCAAATGTCATCACCTAATTTCATTGCTCTGTAAAACAGATTTTTCCAATAATCACAATTTGCATTTTATTGATGTCCTGTCATAATTTCTATAATCCTTTCAATTGACATTTTGCTGCTGTGTTCAATTCAATATTTAAATAAAACATTAACGTAATAGGCCTAACGAAATTTTAAAAAATCTGTATTATCCTTGCACACATCCGAAGAAAGGCAGAGGATCACGCGCCCAAATTTTGTATACTGGAAGTGGTGGTTGTTGAATCGTGCACAAGATATGGTTTTTGTCATAATTTTAGGATTAAAAATTATGACAGCAAAACGCTCTAAGAACAAAGGGTAACTATTGTTTCCAATAAGTGGCAAAAAAGGATTAGCATATAAATTAGCTTATTTACCGATTGAAACTGAATTTCAAAAAAAAAGGCTAATGTCTTCAATCCACAGTGACAATTTTTCCATACAAAATATTGGCTATCGAAAAGTATTATCAGTAATAGTCAGAGACACTTTTTCTATAGCAAAAAAAAAAACAAGTAGCAATATTGGTACTCCTTTTTAAAGTATCACCATAGGTACTTCTCCTATAGAAAAATATCGCCACTGCTATTTATTCTATAGAAGAATATTACCAGTAACACTTTTTCTGTAGCAAAATATCATCAGTGGTACTTTTCCGATAGAAAAATGTGACCAGTGACTCCTTCCCAGTGATACTTTTAGTATAGAAAAAATAGCACCAGGAAAAATCACCAGTGATACTGTTTCTTTTGGAATATATCATTAGTGATAATATTTCTTTAGAAATATATCACCAGTGACACTTTTTTCTATAAATATACATGGTGATATTTTCTATAAAGAATTATCACTGGTACTTACTTACTTAGTTGGCCCATTACAGAACATTTGTTCCATAGACCGAACTCAGAAAAGATCTCCATTCCTCTCTGTTTTTCGCTTAACTTTTTGGAATACCGCGCCTTTTCATTTCTTCATCCACTTGTATGCTCCATCGAAGCTTAGGTCTGCCGATTCTGCGTGCACCGCCATGTGGCATGTATTCATACGCCTTTTTAGCGGATTCATCATCGCTCATTTTCATGATATGGTCTAGCCAACGCAATCGTTGCATTTCGATACGTTTAACTATATTCATGTCTTTGTATAGCTTATATAGCTCTTGGTTCATACGACGTCGATATTCACGTCAACGCAAATCGGCCCATAGATCTTTCGAAGAATTTTCCTCTCAAACACACCAAGCACTGCCTTATCTGCTTGCGCAAGTACCCATGCTTCGGAGCCATACATTAGCCTGGTAGTATCAGCGTTTTGTATAGTGTTATTTTTGTTTGACGAGATGTGGCTTTGTTTTTAAATTGCTTACTTAGACCATAGTAGCATCTGTTGGCCAATACAATTCTTTTTCTTATTTCACAACTGATGTTGTTTGTCTGAAACTTCTTTTGGTACCAAACTCTTCGGAGAGGTTCTTTCCAATTTTAACTGATGACCTAGTGTCAGTTTAAGCCATCTTACAAAGCCGGATGAGCTTTGCGGGGATACCAAATTCAGACATTGCGTGGAATACCTTTGGTCGGAGGGGACTGTCGAATGCTGCTTTATAATCGACAAAAAGGTGAAATGTGTCGATCTGCATCTCTTGGGTCTTCTCTAGGATATGCCGCAGGGTAAATATCTGGTCAATGGTGGACTTGGCAGGTCTAAAGCCGCATTGGTATGGTCCAATTATTTCGTTGACCATTGGCTTCAGTCGTTCGCACAATATCCCTGACACTATCTTATAGGCAATAGGGAGAATACTTATGCCCCTATAGTTGGAGCATACAGTCTTATCTCCTTTCTTGTGGACGGGACACAGGATGCTCAGGTTCCAATCGTCGGGTACGCGTTCTTCCTGCCAGATGGTGCTAACTAGCTGATGCATACACCTTATCAGCTCGTCGCCTCCGGTTTTAAACAGCTCGGCTGGTAAGCCATCGGCTCCTGCTGCTTTATTATTCTTCAGCCGGTTGATTGCTGTTTTTACCTCATCTTGGCCGGGCGGTGTACATTCTATACAATCTTCTGGGATTGGATCTATTGAATACCAGCAGATTGGAGAAATGTTCCTTCCATATCCTGAGCACGCTATCTGTATCTGTTACCAGATTACCTTTCTGGTCTCTACAGGAGGATGTGCCTGTACCAAAGCCATCTGTTTGATGTTTCACTCTTTGGTAGAATTTTCGGACTTCATTCTGGCTCCTGTACATCTCGATTTTTTCACACTCCCGCTTTTCCATTTCTCTCTTTTTCTTGCGGAAAAGACGTTTCTCTTCTCTCCTTTTCTCCCTATATCTCTCTCGTGCTACAGATTGAAAAGTAGCCCTATATGCAGCATTTTTCTCTTCGGTGGCAGCACGACACTCCTGATCATACCATGGATTCCTTGATGGAGGTCTCTGGTATCCAAGTATGGATTTTGCGGCTGTTTGCATGGAGTGGGCAATGCTTTGCCATTGCGCTGATATGTTATCGGGGTGAGGAGTGCTTTGATTAATCAATTGGGCTAGTTGAGTGGAATATGCTGTGGCTATCTGTTGTGATTGCAGCTTACCGATGTCTAACTTTCGTGTTGTGTCTGTTCGTACTTTGTTTGCTACGTTTAACCGGGTGCGTACCTTTGCTGCAACAAGGTAGTGGTCCGAATCAATGTTTGCGCCTCGGAACGATCATACATCCAACACGCTCGATGAATGTCTTCCATCTATCACAACATGATCAATTTGATTACTTGTCCTTTGATCTGGAGACAGCCAGGTGCCCTTATGAATATCGAGATGATTAATCTGGTACTGCTAACTACCATGTTTTTTGCAGCTGCAAAGCCTATCAGCCTCATACCATTGTCAGATGTTTCACTGTGGATACTGAATTTCCCGACTGTTGGGCCAAAGATATTCTCCTTTCCAATTTTGACATTAAAATCGCCTAGAATGATTTTAATGTCATGGGAGGGGCAACGGTCATATTTTTCTTCTAAGCGCTCGTAAAATATATCTTTGGCCTGTTCGTCCTTTTCTTCAGTGGGAGCATGAGCGCAAATAAAGCTGATGTTGAAGAATTTAGCTTTTATTCGAATTGCAGCAAGTTTTTCATTCACTGGGGTGCAGCTTGATACCAGATGTTGTAGCCTCCGACTAACTACGAATCCGCAACCAAACTCATGCTTTACGTCATGGCAGCTATAATACAGTGCGTCACCTTTAGGTGTTTTTGTGACGCCTTTCCCAATCCATCGTATTTCCTGTATGGCAGTAATATCGGCCTTGTACTTTTCAAGTACGTCTGCCAATGAGAAGACTGCACCTTCTCTATAAAGAGTGCGAACATTGCAGGTACAGATTCGCAGATCATGGTCCTTAAAACGTTTGCGGGGTTCGTCAACTTTAGAGTGGTTTGTTTTTCTTTTCTTTCGTTTTTTCATAGTAGGCTGTTTTTTTCTAGGGGAGGGTTACTAACCCGACGCCCAAACCCAAGTTTTTAACGTTCTATAGGTGAGCGCGCGGCACATGTTAGCTCACTACCTTTAACGGGTGTTACAGGCAGTTCCCCAGGTGACACCACGGGGAGGTCAGTGTCCACTTGAGATGAAAGAGGGACCAAGATAAATCCTGGTCTTTGTCATGTTAAAACCGGTCAGGACCGTTCCTTGGTATCTTCCATCCCCTACGTCACCCATCAGTGATAATTTTTTTTTTTCTAGAAATATATCAACAATGATAATTTATTTCTATAGATTTATGTATATGGTAATATTCTTCTATTAGAAAATTATCACTGTTGACATTTTTCTATAAGAAAATTATCAATGGTTCTATAAGGAAATTATCACTGGGGATATTTTTCTAAAAGGAAATTATCACTGGTGATATTATTCTATACGAAATGTATTGCTGGTGATACTTTTCTATAAGAATATATTTCTATGAGAAAATTATTAATGATTCTTCAGGAAAATTATTACTGGTGATATTTTTCTTTTAGAAAATTATCACTGGTTATATTTTTATATAGGGAAATTATTACTGGTGACACACTTTTATAAGAAAAATATCACTGTTTCTATAAAAAATTATAACTGGTGATATTTTTCTATCAGAAAATCATTACTGGTTCTATAAAACAATCATTACTGGAGATATTTTTTATAAGAAAATCATCACGGGTGAAAATTTGGTATTAGGTAATTATCACTGGTGATATTTTTCTGTAAGAAAACAAGAAAATTGTCACTGGTAACATATTTCTGTAAGAAAAATATTGCTGTTTCTATAAGAAAATTATTACTGGAGATATTTTTTATAAGAAAATTATAACGGGTAAAAATTTTCTGTTAAGTAATTATCACTGGTGATATTTTTCTGTAAGAAAATAAGGAAATTGTCAATGGTGACATTGTTCTACAAGAAAAATATCACTTGTGATCAGGGTTTCGGAGTCAGAGTCTAGCAAATTTTGCTGGAGTCGGAGTCGGAGTCGTGAAAAAAAACTCGACTCCGACTCCGATAGCATTTCCTATTTTTGAGATAATTAAATTAAATTTTTTAATACAATCACGATGATATATGTTGAGACAGAAGAAAATGTTGGGAAAAATTGATCTTTTTATACCCTCAGCCTTTAGGCTAAAGAGGGTATATCACAAATGTTGTCAAATATTCCATTTCAAAAAAAATTTTTTTTTCGCGCTACATCAAAGATTTTTGGTACATAGGTTAAGAAACAAATTCCCGGCACGAATCCGCTCGCGAGCCAGTTTTTTGTTGATGCGGACAAAAGTTATGGCGGTTTTATTTTCGTTTTAAAGAAAAAATTATTATAAAAACGCTAATTATTTTACCGCGAGCAATTGCTACTAAAAGTTATCTGGAAGTGGCTTGAGTTAGTAGATTGCAAAATATTTGTTAAATGTTACTCAGTACTCGCGAAATGTATAATAAATTGATAAATTATTGAATGTAAGGCAACTTTTTTCAAAATAAAGTTCCATTTACCCGCTGTAAAATTACGAAAAAATTCGTATGGAAGCAAAACTTCACGGCGAATTAAATGAGACTAAAATCATACAGATTGGTATTATAGTTTCGACGTCACAGCCAAAATAAACACATATTTTGGTTAAAAAAATTTTTTTTTGTTTGAAGCAATACTTTTTCACATTCATATGTAGTATAAAATTTTGGAAAAATCTATAGGAATACTTCCTTCATTTTGCTTAAATCTCCCACTAAAATATGCGGATTTTGCTTTACAGACATTCATATAAAAGCTTTCCTATTGAGGAAGATAATTGGGTTGCTGAGGATATATCTCAAAGCTTCTGAAATGGAAATAGAGGTCACATAACCCATTTTAATTTATATACATTTTAAAATACGTGTAAATCGCGCAATTTTCAAAATCATTTTGTCCGCATGTGATTTTCATGTACAGCAAGACCATATCTTTTAATTTGTATATATTTTTCGAAATTTAATTTGGAGGCTAAGATGCAGCATCGGCTGCATCTTAGCACTAAAAAAAATTAGGCCCGAAAAATATGATTTTTAGAATAATGTTCGCACAAAATTTCCGTATTTGGATGCAGATTTCTATGGAGCTGTGTAGACTACATTCACGACACATATGTATATCAAATAACTCAGAATCGCGAGTTCTACAATCCTATATACGATTTTTTGAAAAACCTGTTTGCGGAATGAAATTAGAAGAAAATGTCAAAAAACACTGTAAATCTGGCTTCAAAATGTCAGCATCATTTAATGGAAGAAGCAGATCAAATTTTGAAAAGTAATACATTATGAGCCTTATTTAGTTTGCTTCTACTTTTACTTTGACATGAAAATCGGGAAAAGTTTGGTTTATTCACAAATCAAGAGAAAACTAAAAAAGACACGTTGGCTTCAACCCATTTTTGTCTATTTTTTAACATAAATATAGCCACAGCTTCCACGCAAATTAACTTTTGATGCCAATATTTTTTGCCACGTCCAAAACATCTCATTTTAGCCTAAAACATTTAAAACATTTAATTTGTATAATATACAATCACAAGTCGCGTGTTCTAAAAGGGTAAACCTTGGCTTCAACTATGTTAAATTTTCAAAAATATTGGTGATATACACTTTGATAACACTGTGCAACATTTTCAAGGTAATTTTGTGCAAAACATTTCATATGCGGTTCTTATGAAAGTACAGACGCAATAGACAAAAACCCTCTTTGGATTTTGTTTTGTTAGATCGGGTTCGGATTTTATGGCCCTATCTAAACATGGCTAAATATTGACTTTTTAAAGAAAATCGGGGCTATATCTTTGAAACCAATACGAATCTTTCGATGACATCCGCAGCAAACTTGTAGACAAGAACAAGAAAAATGTATTTGGAAACATAATGAACACGAATAACGTCATTTATTGCCTCAAATTTTATAATATATATAAAATTTCCGTGATTTGTATATATTTCGCAGCGTATCTCCAAAACCGTCAAATTTTTCTTAATGTTATCTTTGGGTAGTAGTAGTACACAACTCTTCAGAACATATCATTGTTGTAAATCGCCTCTATCGCATTGTTTGTAGCATATTTTTCAACGACAATTTGATAAATATATCAACAATACATTGAAATTTCAAATATTAGAATAAACAGCCTGTGTGAACGTTGTTTGAAATATGTTTTTTAGAATGTATGATATGAAATACCGCCTAAACAACATAAAATAAGTGTTTTACAGTTTCAGAATGTTCTGCAGATTTGCTAAGGACATTATTTGGAAAGTTTTTGCGAAAGGCTACTTGGTTCAACTCTTAATAGTTTGGCAGTTACTGGCCATAATTCCAAAAAATATGTAATCTTTCCTATATTTTATCAATTTTGATGGACTATATGCGGTTTTTCGTAGTTCGTATGTCAGACATATAAATTCTGCTACTTTGGGACTACAATATTGTTGAAGACCGCAAAGCAAAATTCTTATTAGTTTCTGAGATAATGCACGATTCAATTAAAAAAAGTTTCGTTTTAGCCCGATATAGATGAGGCCATAAAATCCAAACCCGATCTAAAAACACGAAACCCAACTAGAGGTTTTGTAGTCTTAATATGTACTTTCAGAAAATGCCCACTAGAAGTTGTTTGCATTTTCAGTATTGCACAGTGTAAGTAAAGTAAAAAAATCGATTTCAATGAAGTAAAGTCATTACATACTAATAACTAAAAGTATTAATAATATATAAAATTAAAATAAAATAATAGATCTGTTCCTTTACGTGCAAGAATCTTCAAGTTTTACCACTTTTTACTCGAAAAGGGATCCTTTACTTCAGACACCATACAATTCATATGGGTACAGTTTACAACTTCTACTACTTTTGCCGGTTTTACCATTTTCAAAAGTAAAGGAACAGACCAAATATTTTTGTTATGTACTCTTAGCTGGTATTATTATATAAAATTAATTTCTTTATGTTTATTTTCCTGACCACGTTCCTTAATATAAAAACGTACATAGAATAAAATTTTTAACAATAAATACATCAACAATAAAAAAGCTAACTTCGTTTCTGTTTCCAATCTATTTAAAGGTTTAAGGCAGGGATGTAGTCAGAAATACATCTCGGCACCAAAATGGGTGTTAAAACTTGATGTTTTGTAAGCAAAATATGTATACAAAAAATTTCAGAGAAATGACCATAGTAAAAACATTTACATATAAATAGTCTTTAACAGATCGATAGGGATCCCATATTCAGCAATCTTTTTACTACAATTTTTGTCATTCTCGGAGTCGACTCCGGAGTCGGAGTCGTGAAAAAAGTGGCCTGGAGTCGGAGTCGGAGTCGGCCAATTTTTACCTCGACTCCGAAGCCCTGCTTGTGATATTGTTTTATAAGAAAATTATCACTGGTGACATTTTTCTATAAGAAAATTATGGCTGGGGGTATTTATTGTCAATGGAGATATTATTCTAAAAGGAAATTATCACTGGTGATATTTTTCTATACGAAAAGTACCACTCTTGATATGTTTCTATAGAAAAAGTATCACTGGTGACACTTCTCTCTAGGAAAGGTATAAGTAATGATATTTTCGTATTACTGTAGTGTTACTGGTGATATTTGTGTAAAGAAAAACTATCAACGGTGATATTTTCTGTAGAAAAGTGCCACTAGTAAACAAAAATGAAATATAAAACACGCTGTTGACATTTTCAACATCACTGACGATATTTTTGAATAGAAAACGTATTACTGGCGATATTTTTTAGAAGAATGGTACTCATGTTTCCGTTATTTTCTATAGGAAAAATATATATCATTGGTGACATTTTTGAGTAGAAAAAGTGTAGGAATATTATCACTGGTGATATTTTTCTATTGAAAAAGTGTCACTCGTGAAATTTTTCTGTAGGGAAAAGTATTCCTGGTGCTATTTTTCTATAATAAAAATATCACTTCTGATATTTTTCTATAGAAAAGCACCATTTGTGATATTTTTTATTTTTCTGGAGGAAAACTTTTCCTGGTGCTATTTTTTTATAATAAAACAAGTGAGAAAAGGCTATAGTCGGCACGGGGCCGACTATGTGATACCCTACACCACTACCTCTGTGAATAATCTTTTCACTCGAAAACATTTCTTTTATGGAGATACGAACGTTTTCACCTATCTGGCTTTTATACCAAATGACTTAAGGCGAACTGAACCAAAATAATTAATATTTAATTTTATATTTGACTACTGTCGACATCACCAACATCAATATGCTTCTACTCTGTGAGAAAATTTCGTGATGATCCGATCAAAATTCCGACCTGTAGTGTGATTGCAGAAAAAGTGGAAAAAAGGGATGCATTAACGACTATTGCGATATCTCTATTATTTGACTACCTACGCCAACCTACTTTGCATAATTTCAAAGATCGGATTTTCTACTTTCTTAGTCAGGCTTTGCTTTTAGAAGGTCCCCAACCAAAGGTGTGATATCCGTCATTATTATTAAAATCGCAAAAATGAGAAGTTGGGTTTTATTAGCGACTATTGCGATATCTTCGTTGTTAGACCACCTACGACAACCTACGTTACATTGTCGTAAAGGTGATATTTTATACTTTCATTGATAGGTTTTGCTTTTTATAGACCCCTTATAGACAAAATCAATAGGATTCTTCCTCTCTTCCCTCATTAACCCTCGAAATTTCGTGATGATCCGATCAAAATTGCGCCCAGTAGCGTGATTTCCAAAAAATGGAAAAATGGGATGTATTATCGAATATTGTGATATCTCCGCTATTTGGTCACCTACGCCGACCTAGTTTGCATCATTGTAAAGGTGGAATCTTCTACTTTCATAGTCAGGCTTTGCTTTTGGAAAGTCCCCAGCCAAAGCTGTGATATTCGTCATTATAACTAAAATCACAAACATGAAAATTTGGGTTTAATTTGCGACTATTGTGATATCTTCGTTGTTTGATCACCCACGAGAACCTACTTTACATCGTTAGAAAGGTGATATTTTCTACTTTCATTTTCATTTCTTTGCTTTTGGAATACCCTTATAGAAGCTGAGATATTAGCTTTGGAAAAAAACGTTGTCTTTTTATCCAAATAAGTTGTTTGCCCATTCCGACCCCTAAATATTATTCGATCCTCACCAAAATCAATAGGCTCCTTCCTCTTTGAGATCCCCATTAACTCTCAAAATTTCGTGACGATCCGATCAAAATTGAGGCCTGTAGCGTGATTTCCAAAAAAATGGAAAAATGGGATGAATTGCCGACTATTGTGATATCTCCGCTATTTGGTCACCTACGCCGACCTAGTTTGCGTCATTGTAAAGGTGGAATCTTCTACTTTCATAGCCAGGCTTTGCTTTTGGAAAGTCCCCAGCCAAAGCTGTAATATTCGTCATTATAACTAAAATCACAAACATGAAAATTTGGGGTTTATTTGCGACTATTCGTTGTTTGGTCACTTACAAGAACCTACTTTACATCATTAGAAAGGTGATATTTTCTACTTTCATTGTCAGGTTTTGCTTTTGGTATACCCCTTATAGAAGCTGAGATATTTGCTTTGGAAAAAAACGTTGCCTTTTTATCCACATAAGTTTTTTGCCCATTCCGATCCCTAAATATTATCCGACCATCACCAAAATCAATAGCCTTCTTCCCCTCCGGGACCCCCATCAACACCCAAAATTTCGTGACGTTCCGATCAAAATTGCGTGATTACAAGGTTTAGATGGACAGACGGACGGATGGACACACATAGCCAGATCGACTCAGCTCGTCGAGACATTCATGTTGGTATATATAAGTATGGGTCTACGATCATTATTTCGATGCGTTACAAACTTTTTGGCCAAAACCAACTTATAATACCCTCCCCACATAGTGGTGTAGGGTATAAATATCTGTGGGGATATTTTCTTTAGGAACACTATCACTGATCGCTAATGATACTTTGCTATAGAAAAAGTATCATCAGTGTTTTTTTTATAAGAAAAGTACTAGTTGTGATATTTATTATTCTATAAGAAAATTATCACTTGTGGTATGTTTCTATAAGAAAATTATCAGCCTTAATGAGTTTCTACAGGAAAAGTATCACTGGTGATAGGAGAAGTATTATTAGAGATAATTTCTATAGGAAAAAGTGATATTCCAGTGATATTCATCCTATTCTAACCAAATTTTGGCTATCGTAATATTTTGCCCAAACTTAGTTTACGTTCGAAGATGGATCATATCGGTCCCCCCACAAAAGTTTAAAATTTTTCTGTAAAATGGTGTGAACGATAACTCTCAAAAGGAGCATTCGATTTGGTCCACACTTTGCACATCGTATTATTCCATCCAGATATAGATCGGTTTCGAATATGGTATATTCGGTCCACTGCTTCGGGTACCTCCCTCCCACACAAAATTCGAATAAAGTGAAGCTTAAGAGCTCCTCTCGGATCATTTTGAAATGTTTATCAGTAAGTTGTTTTGCCGCTTCCCTTACAACGGTACAATTTTTTTTCTTGCGCAAGTCCATACTTCCTGAGATATTAGCCTAAAAGCTTCAAGAAACCCTGACGGGGCACCAAACAAAATGGCAAATGCGCAAGATAATTCTCGCGGGGAGTTTCTGATTGGTGCATACTGTGCACATCGTATTATTTCTTCCAGTAATGTATTATGCTGGAATATAGACCATATCGGTCCACTCCTTCGGGTACCTCCCACACTAAATTCGGATAAAGTGAAGTTTAAGAGTTCCTCTCGCATCGTTTTGGTACTTTTTTTAGTAGGTTGTTCGAGCGGTACAGTTTTTTCCGGAGTAAGTCAATACTTCCTAAGATAATGGCCCAAAAGCTCCAAAACGCTGCCGGCACATACTAAAACTCTAAAATTTAGTAATTTAATATTTGTAAAAATTCTCCACTAATTTAGACTTTTTTGGCATACGTTTTCGCATTATTGTTCACACAAAAGAAGGATGTGATTTATTTCGTTACTGGACAGCAAACATCTGCATGTCAAGTCGGATTTATCGATTCTTAAAGAAATGGTTTATGTGCCCATAGAATATTGAACAATTGTTAGATAATTTATTACAAAGAGGGGTGTGATGCAATGACTTGACAAATTTTTACCAATGGTCATTTTCTGGACAAATGGCTAAATTTTTGCCCACCTTAAGAATAAATAAGGGTGTGTTCCGGTATTTTTTTAACATTTCTTTTATTCAAAATAAATTTTTTGTGATTTATTAAGTGAAAATTTTGTTAAGGAAAATGATATATTATGTGTGGAGAAATGATGAAGAAAATTTGCATGTGATGTTCAGTTACTAAGAGGGATGTATGATGATGATGAGGATGAGGCTGTCACTTAGGATTCTGGCTTCTTAAAAAATTTAATTTACTAGCAATGTCAAGTTTCTTTTTAAGGAATTTATTTTCGATATACCATATTTTTTATTCATTTATAATATTACTTTTAACTTGTTATTGTTTTTACTGTATGTTTTATTTCTAGTGATATTGTAAATAAGTACAGATAAATGGACATATTTTTGTATAGAAAAAGTATTCCGAAATTTGAAGGAGTAAGAAACAGTAATGGCTGAAATTCAATTTTTTTATTGATTCTCTCGTTCCATAAGGGTTAAGAACGACACTTTCAAGTGCAAAAATTGGTATATTTTCTGATATTATAAAAACCGCACAATAGTCATTGTATCCAAAAAACTAAAACACCCCTTTTAAATACCGTTCTGAAGTTAAACCACAACAATGATTTTTTTTTTTGCACAGTTAATTGTCAAAATTGTGTATAAGAAATTTTAATTGAGTGTTCTATTCTCTCCCTCCGATCGACATCTATCAATCAAATTTCACAGTTCGAGTGCCAAAACAATAGTAATTGATTGCAATTTTGGGCGAAAAAAGTAGAAAAGTAGACCAAAAAAACACCTATTTATTTTTATGTGTAACAATTGAAATTATTCGCATACAAAATCCATGAAGAGGAGTGGCTTGATGTACATATGTGGTGCTTCAGTTTTCATTTAGTTAGCACACTCCGATTGTGTACCATACCTTGTGTGAAACCCTATTTGCTATGGTATCACAAAGGGTTTAATAAAACCGTCCTTGAAAAATCCAATTGTGTGTTTCTCACTTCATTCATAATCTGAATTACCTAAAGCGTTAAGTAGACATCACTCAATTATTGGCAAACCACGTCATATTCTTGATTAATTTCAAGGACAATATTTGTCCATATGGAACACCAACCAACAAGGCGTTTTAGTAATGTACTGGAACTAAATATTGTTGGTAGCCCTTAGTTTTCGTCCTTGATTTGTTGGTTTTGTCTTAGAGTGTAATGAGTAGACATCGGATTTTGCATATTTGCATATTTTTTAATATTAAAGATACGAAGATTCTGATTGGACCAAAATTCGTTTCAAAGAAAACTGAATTTAATGGCAGGGTCATATTTTGTATTTATTTTGCATATTTGCATATTTTGCATATGCACAAAATATGCAAAAAATATGCAAAATATGCAAAAAATATGCAAAATATGCAAAAAATATGCAAAATATGCAAAAAATATGCAAAATATGCAAAAAATATGCAGAATATGCAAAAAATATGCAAAATATGCAAACAGATTTTGGCCGAAAATCGTCATAAAAGTCGTAAAATTGCCATTTAAAGTTGGAAAAAACATCAAAAAATATATAACAGTGTTCTAAACTAAGACTGTTTACCGTTTAACGTCGATTTTTTCAGCAGATTATTATGTTATTGAGACCATTTACGACAGTGTGGTGTAGGGTATAAACATATGGTATCGTAATTCCATTTTTTATTATTAAACTATGTAAAAATAGAATATTTGATAAAATATTAAACTTTCTATGTAAAATTCAATATTTTCTTTGTCTTAATTTGTAGCATTGGGCTGGTTATTGTTCAAAGGGAACAAATCGAAGTCGGATTTTTTTTAGCCGGGGAGCGTTTTAGTATTTTTAGATTTTAAGATCGCCAAAGTTTGAACACGATTAGAATATGTTAACACGTACTACTGGGGCCTCGAAGTTATGAAAATCTAGATTTTTTTCCTATTTGCCGACTTAGACGACCCATATATGTGGAACGGTTAAAGCTATTTGCCCTTATTATGCATTCAATTAATGGCCATTCTGTTCTTAACATTTCTTGCTGAACAACAAAGTACGTAAGTGTTACTGAATTCGAGATAATAAAGCCAATGTCCCGAAAAAGGCCTTAGGGCAAAAATGGAGTCTATTTAAAAACAAGTAACACTTTAGTCGGCTTTGCCGACAGAGATATACCCTCAGACAATGTGAATTGAAACTATCATATAAGACAGATTGAATTTATTAAGTGTCTTTTCAGAATTTTGTGGCCCCTTTGGACATTTGAAACTAAGTTTGGACAAACTAAGTTTGGACAAAATATTACAAAAGTTTTGGACCAAATCGGTTGAACAGTTCGAGAGTTATCGTGCTTTACGGCCGCTACGTTTGGTGACATAGGGGTTTTTTACACTTCTCGGGCTGTTTTCTCAAGAAGTATGGACTTGCCTCTGAAAAAACTTTTACCGTCGTAATGGAGGAAGCGACAGCAAGTTGCTCCAAAAATCAAAGTGATTCAAGAGCAAGTCTTAAAGTGAACTGATACAAAATTTTGTGGGGGAGGTACCCGCAGGAGTGGATAAATATAGTCCAAATTTTAACATAATCTATATATTTTGTGGATATATTAGGTTGTGCAATGTATAGACCACATCGGTCACTATCTTCAAGAGTTATCGTGCGCACAATTTTTCCGAACATTTTTGAACTTTTGGGGGGAGGTACCTTAAGGAGTGTACCGATATGGCTTATCTTCCAACTTAAATTAAGTTTGGACAAAATATTACGAAGGCCAAATTTTGGACCGAATCGGCAGATCCGTTCGAGAGTTACCTTGCGCTCCAAACACTTCACACGGTGTCATAGCGATTTTTTTGCAGCTTTCAGGCTATTTTCTCAGGAAGTATGGACTTGCCCCTGATAAAACTTTTACCGTCGTATGGAGGGCAGTGAATACAAGTTATTACAACAAAAATCAAAGCGATTCGAGAGCCTGTCCTAAACTGAACTCATTCGAAATTTTGTGTGGGAGGTACCCGAAGATCTATTTTAATTTTAATAAATTTCTCGTTGGAGTCGAGCTTAATGACCGATGATGTTTGCAAGTGAAAAAGGAAAGCCGAAGAGACTCATCAGACATATCGGCCGTGGAATGTCTTCGCTATCCATCAAACATTTCCTTTTCCAAATGCAATTTTGTTTTAACAAAGATGGACATTTGTACATTGATTGTATGGCTTCAATGACAAACGCTTACATTTTGTTCATACATATTTAAATTTACTAAGGGACTGACATAATATGGTTTTGGAGCCATCTGGGTACAGATGACAACTCGACTCCTTGCTATGTCGCTCACAATTTTCAAGTTGTTTACCATCCTTTACGCCTCCTGGTAATTGATGTTCTGTGGTCAAGTTGCAGGATCTTTTTCAAGAAATTCGGAGTTAAAGTTTAATCTCTTGAACAACAATTAATTATCACTTGTAATTTATGCCTGGTAAACCTTTTTCTAGGAATTTTGGCAGTTGATTTTTGTAAGTTTGGATCGAATATTTCTGGAGAAATTTCTATCTTTGCTTTGTTAAGATTTTTGTCGTCTTTTGGATCTTTACAGTGGTTTGCACTATCAGATCAAACAATGCCAGGCCAATAAGTTCAGGACTAAGGTACCACATATGATTTATCATTTTATTATTTCCTTTATTTGATATTTGTTTGTTTATGCCTTTCGTATTAAGTAAATCTTCAATCTTCGCCTACTTCGAACTTGGATTTGTCACTCGCCGACTATTATTTTAGAAATCTCTTGAATATGTTTGGTTGATGTCCGGATGTGCTTCCAAACTTTCAGTCAAAAATTCCTCTCAACAATTTTTCTAACAAGTTTGTACAGTGGTGCAGAAGCTCTCGACCTAATATCTGCTCGAGCTGGCGAGACCCCATTATTCTAGGCATTTGTACACTGCTAGTTTTTTGTTTCTCCCATGAGCTGCTGTCAGTCTCAGGAACGCCTAGGAGTTGTTCTTTACCTCCATGTGATACCAGAACAACAACCCGTTTTTTCTTCCCTGTTTTGAGAACATCTGGTAATAGTTTTCCATGCCAGTGCACGCAAATACCCTCGTTCCTTGAAGCTGTTGCGTGTATTTTTCATCGTTTACTCTCCGCTGTTCACGGATAAAACTACTAGAGATCTTATATTTGTAGGAATCCTCTTCGATAGCTTCTAGCAAAAATGATACTAGTAACGTTCCTATACACCTTACAGGAGTCCAGCACCAATGACAATTTCATAGTTACAATTTTCTTGAAGCCACGCTTGATTGTTTTCGGGACAGATGGTTCTTCAGATTCTACGATACGTTTAGCAAAGACATAGACCTCATTGAAAATCTATTGAAATATGAAAACATTGACACACAAATTTCAGAAAAAGGAAATAACAACATGATTAATAATCTGTGGTATCTTAGTCCTGAACTTGCTGACCTGGCATTGTTTGATCCAACGGTCAAAACGCCGTAAAGAGCCAAAAGGCGAAAAAAATTTTAACAAAGCAAAGACTCCAATTTGTTCAGAAATATTCGATCCAAACTTCCAAAAGAGCAACTGTCTTAAAATCTGACCAAACTAAAAACTTTATGCGGGTGCCGCCCTAAAAAATTCGACATCGATTTGTTCCCTTTAAACAATAACCAGCCCAATGCTGCAAATTATGACAAAGAAAATATTGAATTTTACATAGAACGTTTGATATTTTTTCAAATATTCTATTTTTTACATAGTTTAATAATAAAAAAATGGTATTACGATACCATATGTTTATACCCTAACCACACTGTCGTAAATGGTCGCAATAACATAATAATCTGCTGAAAAATCAACGTTAACCGGTCAACAGTCTTAGTTTAGAACACTGTTATGTATTTTTTTGATGTTTTTTTCCAACTTTAAATGACAATTTTACGACTTTTATGACGATTTTGGGCCAAAATCTGTTTGCATATTTTGCATATTTTTTGCATATTTTGCATATTTTTTGCATATTTTGCATATTTTTTGCATATTTTGCATATTTTTTGCATATTTTGCATATTTTTTGCATATTTTGCATATTTTTTGGCATATTTTTTGCATATTTTTTGCATATATTTTGCATATTTTTTGCATATTTTTTGCATGTTTTTGATATGACCCCAAATATCGAAAAATTGACCCTTAAAACGCCTAGATCCAAAATTTGAGTCCAATCGGATGATAAATAAAAAACATGCAAAAATCCGATGTCTAGTAATGAGATAGATAAGGTGTCATAATCCATGGAGGTGGAGAGCAGACTTAGTCGGTATATCTTAGATTTTTGAATGTCAGGAAAAATATGTATGTAGTATACGTCACAAAAACTCCAAGTATTCGTGAACAAAAGACTCCGGATAATAAGCAAAATATGTTGGCCCAATAAAATCTCGAACACTGCACTACACCAGATGGCAAATGAAGAACCAATCGGCGATCGAAAGTGGAAATGGATAGGGTATACGTTGCGAAACCACTCAACAGCATTTCCAGGACGGCATTGAAATGTAACCACCAAGGAAGCTGACGCCCTGGCAGCCCAAAAAGTATATGACGTAGAACCACACTAAGTGAGCTGAAGAAAGCAAACACAATATTTTATGATATAAAAAATCTATGTAACGATAGAATAAGTTGGAATAATCTTGTAGAAGGGTGGCATAGGGGATGGAAGATACCAAGGAACGGTCCTGACCGGTTTTAACATGGCAAAGCCAAGGATTTATCTTGGTCCCTCTTTCATCTCAAGTGGACACTGACCTCCCCGTGGTGTCACCTGGGGAACTGCCTTTAACACCCGTTAAAGGTAGTGAGCCAACATGTGCCGCGCGTTCACCCATAAGAACGTTAAAAAAAACAGCCTACTATGAAAAAACGAAAGAAAAGAAAAACAAACCCCTCTAAAGTTGACGAACCCCGCAAACGTTTTAAGGACCATGATCTGCGAATCTTCACCTGTGAGGTTCGCACTCTTTATAGAGAAGGTGCAGTTTACGCATTGGCAGACGTACTTGAAAAGTACAAGGCCGATATTGCTGCCATACAGGAAATACGATGGATTGGGAAAGGCGTCACAACAACACCTAAAGGTGACGCACTGTATTATAGCTGCCATGACGTAAAGCATGAGTTTGGTTGCGGATTCGTAGTTAGTCGGAGGCTAAAACATCTGGTATCCAGCTTCAACCCAGTGAATGAAAGACTTGCTGCAATTCGAATAAAAGCTAAGTTCTTCAACATCAGCTATATTTGCGCTCATGCTCCCACTGAAGAAAAGGACGAACAGACCAAAGAAATATTTTACGAGCGCTTAGAAAAAACATTTGACCGTTGCCCTGCCCATGGCATTAAAATCATTCTAGGAGAGAATATCTTTGGCCCAACAGTCGGGAAATTCAGTCTCCACAGTTAAACATCTGACAATGGTATGAGGCTGATAGACTTTGCAGCTGCAAAAAACATGGTAGTTAGCAGTACCAGATTTAATCATATCGATATTCATAAGGGCACCTGGCTGTCTCCAGATCAGAAAACAAGAAATCAACACGAATGTTAGACATCGGTAAGCTGCAATCACAACAGATAGCCACAGCATATTCCACTCAACTAGCCCAATTGTTTAATCAAAGCACTCCTCATGCCGATAACATATCAGCGCAATGGCAAAGCATTGCCCACTACATGCAAACAGCCGCAAAATCCATACTTCGATACCAGAGACCTCCAGAAAGGAATTCATGACATGACCAGGAATGTCGTGCTGCCACCGAAGAAAAAAATGCGGCATATAGGGCTACTTTAAAATCCATAGCAACGCAAAGCGCACGAGAGAGATACAGGGAGAAAAGGAGAGAGGAGAAACGTCTTTTCCGCAGGAAAAAGAGAGAGATGGAGAAGCGGGAGTGTGAAAAAATCGAGATGTACAGGAGCCCACTGAAGAAAAGGACGAACAAACCAAAGATATATTTTACGAGCGCTTAGAAGAAACATATGACCGTTTCCCTGCCCTTGACATTAAAATCATTCTAGGCGATTTTAATGCCAAAATTGGAAAGGAGAATATCTTTGGCCCAACAGTCGGGAAATTCAGTCTCCACAGATAAATATCTGACATTGGTATGAGGCTGATAGACTTTGCAGCTGCAAAAAACATGGTAGTTAGCAGTACCAGATTTAATCATCTCGGTATTCATAGGTGCACCTGGCTGTCTCCAGATCAAAGAACAAGTAATCAAATTGATTATGTTGTGATAGATGGAATACATTCATCGATCGTTCCGAGGCGCAAACATTGATTCGGACCACTACCTTGTTGCAGCAAAGGTACGTACCCGTCTAAACGTTGCAAATAAAGCACGAACAGACACAACGCGGAAGTTGGACATCGATAGGCTGCAAACACAACATATAGCCACAGCATATTCCACTCAACTAGCCCAATTGCTTAATGAAAGCAATTCTTGTGCCCATAACATATCAGGACAATGGCAAAATATTGCCCACTCATACTTGGATTCCAGAGACCTACACAAAGGAATTTATGATATGACCAGAAGTGTCGTGCTGCTACCGAAGAGAAAAATGCGGCATATAGAGCAACTTTACATCAGTAGCAACGCGTAGCGCACGATAGAGATATCGGGAGAAAAGGAAAGAAGAGAAACGTCTTTTCCGCAGGAAAAAGAGAGAGATGGAAAAGCGGGAGTGTGAAAAAATCGAGATGTACAGGAGCCAGAATGAAGTCCGAAAATTCTACCAAAGAGTCAAGCATCAAACTGATGGCATTGGTACAGGCACATCCTCCTGTAGAGACCAGCAAGGTAATTTGGTAACTGATACAGATAGTGTACTCAGGATATGGAAAGAACATTTTTCAAAACTGTTGGTATCCAATAGCAGCGAAGACGACGAAGATACCACAGTCCCAATCCCAGAAGATGCTATTGAATGTATACCGCCCAGCCAAGATGAGGTAAAGACAGCAATAAATCGGCTGAAGAATAATAAGGCAGCAGGAGCTTATGGCGTACCAGCCGAGCTGTTTAAAACCGGAGGCGACATGCTGATAAGGTGTAAGCATCAGCTAGTTAGATCCATCTGGCAGGAAGAACGAGTACCCGACGATTGGAACCTGAGTCCCCCGTCCACAAGAAGGGAGATAAGATTGTATGCTCCAACTATAGGGGCATAAGTTTACTCCCTATTGCCTATAAGATAGTGTCAGGGATATTGTGCGAACGACTAAAGCCTAAGGTCAACGAGATAATTGGACCATACCAATGCGGCTTTAGACCTGGCAAGTCCACCATTGACCAGATATTTACCCTGCGGCAAATCCTGGAGAAGACCCAAGAGATGCAGATCGACACCTACCACCTTTTTGTCGAATATAAAGCAGCCTTCGACAGCCCGCCGAGTTCAAAGGTATTTCAAGCCATGTCTGAATTTGGTATCCCCGCAAAGCTCATCCGGCTTTGTAAAATGACTTTAACTGACACGAGGTCCTCAGTTAAATAGGAAAGAACCTCTCCGAAGAGTTTGGTACCAAAAGAGGTTTCAGGCAAGGAGACAGCCTTTCGTGTGATCTCTTCAACATCCTGCTGGAAAAGGTTATACGAGAGGCAAACGTCAAAAGAAGTGACACAATCTACACCAATAGTCACATGTTACTTGCTTATGCTGATGATATAGACATCATGGGCCGATCAGTAAAAGAAGTAGCTGATACCTTTATGAAGGTCGAAGGAGAATCTGCTAAAGTGTGTCTGGCGGTAAACGGCGAAAAGACCAAGTTGATGGTGTCGACGCGCAATGCGTCAATTGAGCTCGGACCGACTGTGGAAGTTGGTTCCTATAACATTGAGGTAGTAAAAGACTTCATCTACCTCGGCACGTCCGTAAACACAACAAACGACATCAGTTGTGAAATAAAAAGAAGAATTATATTGGCCAACAGATGCTATTTTGGTTTAAGTAAGCAGTTTAAAAACAAAGCCACATCTCGTCAAACAAAAATAACGTTCTACAAAACACTGATACTACCCGTGCTGATGTATGGCTCCGAAGCCTGGGTACTTGCGCAAGCAGACATGGCAGTGCTTGGTGTGTTAGAGAGAAAAATTCGTCGAAAGATCTACGGACCAATCTGCGTTGATGGTGAATATCGACGTCGCATGAACCACGAGCTGTATCTGCTATACAACAACATCAATAATGTTAAACGTATTGAGATGCAGCGATTGCGTTGGCTTGGCCATATCATAAGAATGAGCGAAGATGAACCCGCTAAAAAAGGCGTATAAATACGGACCGCTTGGCGGTGCACGCAGAATTGGCAGGCCAAGGAATAGATGGCGCAAACAAGTGGATAATGAGATGAAAAGGCGCGGTATACCAGAGTGCGAAGCAACAAATAGAGGGAAATGGAGATCTTTTCTTAGTTCGGCCTATGGAACAAATGTTCTGTAATGGGCCAGCTAAGTAAGTAAGTAGTCTTACAGAAGCCCTAAGTACCCTAGTGAAACAATAAAGGAAAAAAATACGTCATTAACCTCTAAAAAAGCTAATTGCTATGATTGCCACCTCTTAATTACAGCTAATTAAATAATACCAAATACATACAATAAATAATACTAAATGATAATAAAATGTAGTTAATATTAAGTTTATTTTTGTAACAGAGACGACTTTATAGGCTTTGCTACCAATCTGAGGAAATCAATTAAAATATTAAAATTTCAATTCACACTTCAAAATCCTTTAAACTGAATAACTTAGTTTTTGGTCGTATCTTACCTTATCTCTCAATTCTATTTACACCAATAACCACTTAAACCAAACCATTTTGCGGAAGTAAAAAAAACATTAAACATTTGTCAAGGACGAAAAGGATGTGTAAACAGTTTTCAAGGACTCCCACATCATTTAAGTGAAGAACAATGTTTCATAATAAGAATTGTCCTTGGAGGGAAATAATAATTTAGTACTATAGGCCATTAAAACATTAGGCGGAACTCTTTCATTTAAAGATGACAAAATGTATGAATTGCTTAGATAATATTTCTTTGAGAAAGATTATAGTAATTGGTTGAGTACATTGATAAAATTTATGCAATTTTAAAAAATATTAGTGAAGGTGAATAAAAGGAAATTATCTTGAATCCAGTTATGGCGTACAAAATATGTGTTAAATTAAAAATCTAGTTATGGACCACCCCATCGTAAGTGATAATTCCTTATTAAGAATTATGGTAACATTCCTTCATTCCTACCCGTCCACCTTGGCGACATTAGGTTATACCACAAAATTTTTTAGTACCTACTTTAAAAAATGCTAAGATGTATTGGCGACATGGAGATAATCTTCAGTAGCTAAGTAGTTTGTAGCATTAAATCAACAACAGTGTCACAGACATGCCATTAAGCTGCTCTTCTCGCTTGGCGACTTTAAGTTGCTTCACCAAATATTGTCAGTAGCCAAGAACGTAAAACTGTAATACAAAAGGGCGTCATTAAGTTGTTGATCAGCAGCTATGTAATTTGTAGTATGAAATGGAAAGTCTTTGCACTTTAAAATCCAAGGCGCCAGTTTTCCACATTAACCCTGTTACACTTAGAACGCACTTCAGTTATTTTTCATAACCACTGGAAACCGCGAACAAAATATACATTCTTTAAACCCCTCGTGTAAAAGTGTTTCTAATTCGTTTTGTTACAAATTCATATTTTTCCTCTCCGCATGCCTATCGAATTTCGTAGATGTTGCTTTACGAACCATCATCGATGAAATTATTATCCTACTGTGTAACATTGTTTGCTAAAGAGCTATAGGAAGACAGCAGGTAGTCCTAGGGATGCATGTAACCCGTCGTAGCCTAATTCATCAGCATAAACCGGAAACAGGTTACGTATGAAAGAGTGACTGGCACACACATACACACACACGAGAATGTAAGGAAAATTCGTTACAGGAAAAACTCTTTTTCCAATACCAAATTTTTATATTGAGCAACTCTAAATTTGTATGATGTCCTGCGGATTTACATACATGCTGTGTCAGAGAAGTCATGCTGGAATTGAACTTGTGACAAACACAAGTCAAGAGTTATAAGCATGATGATGAAAACTGCAAGTGAATTATGAAAAGGGAAAGTAAATTGAAGAGAAAAAGGAGACGATTATTAAAACCAACAAATGTCAATTGAAAATATAAAAATCACCCACCCTAATAAAAAACATTCGTTCATATTTTTCGAAAATATTATCACTCCTATTGAAAAATATTATCAGCGATCAGTTTTCTATATTATAAAACCATCAGAGATATTTTTTCTGTAGAAAAATATCAATATAGAAATCCAGTAAAGAAAGGATCAAAGTCGGGCGGGGCCGACTATATGATACCCTACACCACTGTGAATAGGTAAAATATATATGGGAGCTAAATCCAAATGTGAACAGATTACGATATAATTTGGCACATATATTTCTAGACCAAACACCGTCACCCATTCCAAATTTCATCAAAATTAGACATACATAGCGCCTTTGGTGCATCAAATGCCTTAAATCGAGCGAAAATATATATGGGAGCTACACTCCACGTCAGTTGAATAGAACACCTAAATTTTTGTTAATGTTGGTGTATTTATCCCAAAACGAATGAATCTACGATTTCAATCTTGTAGGGGTTTAAAGCCTATGATGTTCCGCATCAAACACAGAAAAAATTATGTTTCCAGCTTTTCGCGAAATGATTTTCTGATCATTTTTCCGATAGTACTATGAAAAATAGGCATTTATTTTCGGTCATCAGGATAGAACAGTCATTTTATTTTCGCGAATTGTGGAGATATTAACGCAGAATTTTCTTTCAGTCGATAAAGCGGGGCTTTCTAATCATTTTTCACCAAGAAAACCATAAAAATATTTCCGCGGACGCCGAAATAACAGCGTAAGCGGGGTTAAAATTGACATAATAGAAACATCTCGGAATATCAATAAGAGTCGCGCAGCTATGTCATATTTCTTCACAATAAGATAGAATATGACACAGACAACCTCGACGGATACAATCGAGTGCTTCGGATGCTGAAAAGATGGAACATTTTCAAAATAAGTATGAAAAAAGTCAAAATTTCTTATAAAAACCTTGATTTTTCTTCAATAAAATGATTTTTCCGCGAACAAGTCTGCCGTTTAAAGGTTTGGACATGTGCTCCACATTTAGAGGAAGATAATCTGATATGAAAACATCCGCTATTTTAATACACTGAGGGACATTTTAGCACATTTTTCAAATTGAACTCACCCTTTGGACTTTAAATTTTATATGTGTTCTTATTTCGGTGTCCGCGACTGTTCTCAACAGTGTTATGCTCCAATATAAATGGACCAGGTTATGCTCTCCATACCGGATTTTAGGAATTAGTAGTTTTTTTTAACAGAACTCACAAATGTAAAAGCCCTGTTTTCGCGGAAAAACACAGTCATGGAAATTGAGGTTTTAGGTTTCGTATATTGTTTTAAAAAGTACTAAAATTTCCCTCAGTGTATTCAAATAGCGGTTGTTTTCATATCATTATCTTCCTTCAAATCTGGAGCTTATTTCCAATTCTTTAAACGGCAGACTTGTTCGCGGAAAAATCATTTTATTAAAGAAAAATCAAGGTTTTTATAAGAAATTTTGACGTTTTTCATACTTATTTTGAAAATGTTCCATCTTTTCAGCATCCGAAGCACTCGATTGTATCCGTCGAGGTTGTCTGTGTCATATTCAATCTAATTGTAAAGAAATGTGACATAGCTGCGCGACTCTTATTGATATTCCGAGATGTTTCTATTATCTGTCAATTTAAACCCGTTTACGGTGTTATTTCGGCGTCCGCGGAATTATTTATATGGTTTTATTGGAGTAAAATGATTAGAAAGCCCCGCTTTATCGACTGAAAGAAAATTCGGCGTTAATATCTCAAAAATTCGCGAAAATAAAATGACTGTTCTATCCTGATGACCGAAAATAAATGCCTATTTTTCATAGTACTATCGGAAAAATGATCAGAACATCATTTCGCGAAAAGCTAGAAACATAATTTTTTCTGAGCTTAATACGGAACATCACAGGCTTTAAATCCCTACAAGATTAAAAACGTAGATTCATTCGCTTCGGGATAAATAAGCTAACATTAATAGAAATTTAGGTGTTCTATTCTACTGACGTGGAGTGTATATCCAAATCTGAACCGATTTTCACCAAAAGCAATAGGGAACTTTTTTCGATAAAATTTGGCACACTTATTACTAGACCAAATTCCGTCACACATTCCATATTTCATTGAGATCGGACATACATAACGTCTTTCGTGCGCCAAATACCAAAAATCAACCAAAAATATAGTATATGGGATATAATTTGGCACACTTATTTCTAGACTAAATTCCGTCACACATACCAAATTTCATTAAGATCAGATATGTATATAAAGCCTTTCGTGCGCCAAATACCAAAAATCGGCCGAAAATGTATATGGGAGCTATATCCAAATCTGAACCGATTTTGATATAATTTGGCACATTTATCTATAGACCTAATTCCGTAACACATTCCAAATTTCATCAAAATTAGACAGATACAGCGTGTTTGTTGCATCAAATACTTCAAATCGGCCGAAAATTTATATGGACCTATATCCAAATCTGACCAAAAGCAATAGCGTTCTTCATTAGGCTAAAAAAATGATCTTCCCCAATTTTCAGCCAAATCGAACAATAACTTCGACCTGTAGGTTGCGTACGGACGGACGGACATGCATAATCGACTCAGAAAGTGATTCTATGCATATCCCTAGCAGGAACTATGGGACTATCTCTTTTCCTTAGGCATGTTACATACAAATGCACTAACACATAATACCCTTACCACAGGGTGGTGTAGGGTATAAATAGCATCTGTGGTATTTTTTCCTTAGAACAAGTAAAAAAGCATCAGTCGGCTTTGCCGACAGAGATATACCCCCAGCCATTGTGAATGGAAACTTTCATCTACGGTCAGATCGAATATATTTATGGTCTTTTCATTATTTTGTGGCATTTTGTTTGGACATTTGAACTTGGTTCATGCGACGTCGATATTCACCGTCAACGCAGATTGGTCCGTAGATCTTTCGAAGAAATTTTCTCTCAAACACACCAAGCACTGCCTTATCTGCTTGCGCAAGTACCCATGCTTCGGAACCATACATTAGCACGGCTAGTGTCAGTGTTTTGTAAAGCGTTATTTTTGTTTGACGAGATGGGGCTTTGTTTTTTGGAATTGCTTACTTAAACCAAAGTAGCATCTGTTGGCCAATACAATTCTTTTTATTTCACAACTGATGTTGTTAGTTGCGTTTACGGCGGTGCCGAGGTAGACGAAGTCTTTTACTACCTCAGAATTATAGCAACCAACGTCAACAGTTGGCCCGATCTCTGTGGACGCATTGCGCGTCGACACCATCAACTTAGTCTTCCCGTCGTTTACCGCCAGACCCACTTTAGCAGATTCTCCTTCGATCTCCAAAAAGTATCTGTTACTTCTTTTACTGTTTGATGTTTCACTCTTTGGTAGAATTTTCGGACTTCATTCTGGCTCTTGTACATCTCGATTTTTAACACTCCTGCTTTTCTATTTCTCTCTTTTTCTTGAGGGAAAGACGTTTCTCATCTCTCCTTTTCTCCCGATATCTCTCTCGTGCGCTACGCGTTGCTACTGATTGTAAGGTAGCTCTATATGCCGCATTTTTCTCTTCGGTAGCAGCACGACACTCCTGGTCATACCATGAATTCCTTTGTGGAGGTCTCTGGTATCCAAGTACTGATTTTGCGGCTGTTTGCATGGAGTAGGCAATGTTTTGCCATTGTCCTGCTATGTTATCGGGACGAAAAGTGTTTTGATAAAGCAGTTGGGTCAGTTGAGTGGAATATGCTGTGGCTATCTGTTGTGATTGCAGCTTACCGATGTCTAACTTTCGTGTTGTGTCTGTTCGTACTTTGTTTGCTACGTTTAACCGGGTGCGTACCTTTGCTGCAACTAGTTAGTGGTCCGAGTCTATGTTGGCGCCTCGGAACGAGCGCACATCCAACACGCAAGATGAATGTCTTCCATCTATCACAACGTGATCAATTTGATTTCTTGTTTTTTGATCTGGAGACAGCCAGGTGCCCTTATGGATGTCGAGATGTTTAAATCGGGTGCTGCTACCTACCATATTTTTTGCCTCTGCGAAGTCTATCGGCCTCATGCCATTGTCAGATGTTTCGTTGTGGAGACTGAATTTTCCGACTGTTGGATCAAAGATATTTTCCTTTCCAATTTTGGCATTAAAATCGCCGAGAATAATTTTAATGTCATAGGCAGGACAACGGTAATATGTTTCTTCGGTCTGTTCGTCCTTGTCTTCAGTGGGAGCATGAGCGCAAATAAAGCTGATGTTGAAGAATTTTGCTTTTATTCGAATTGTAGCAAGTCTTTCATTCACGGGTGTGAAGCTGGAGACCAGATGTTTTAACCTCCGACCAACTACTAATCCGCAACCAAACTCATGCTTTATGTATTGGCAGCTATAACACAGTGTGTCACCTTTAGGTGTTGTTGTGACGCCTTTCCCGTTCCATCGTATTTCCTGTATGGCAGTAATGTCGGCCTTGTACTTTTCAAGTACATCTGCCAATGCGTAAACTGCACTTTCTCTGTAAAGAGTGCGAACATTCCAGGTGCAGATTCGCAGATCATGGTCCTTAAAAACGTTTGCGGGGTTTGTCAACTTTAGAGGGTTTTTTCTTTTCTTTCGTTTTTTTATAGTAGGCTGTTTTTTTTCTAGGGGAGGGTTACTAACCCGACGCCCAAACCCAAGTTTTTTAACGTTCTTATGGGTGAACGCGCGGCACATGTTAGCTCATTACCTTTAAAGGCAGCTCCCCTGGTGACACCACGGGGATGTCAGTGTCCACTTGAGACGAAAGAGGGCCCAAGATAAATCCGGGGCTTTGCTATGTTAAAGCCGGTCAGGACCGTCCCTTGGTATCTTCCATCCTCTACGTCATTATAAGTAATAATTTTTAAATAGAACATATAACAAACTATAATTAGTGATGTGTTTCCTATAGGAACATATAATCAGTGATAGTCCTTTAGAAAAATATAATCAGTGATAGTTTTGCTATTGAAATACGTCGTCTGTGATATTTTTCTATAGACAAATTTTATCACTGATATTTTTTTATATTGAAATATCATTAGTGATATTTTTCCCATCGAAAAATATCATCAGTCATAATTTTCTCATAGAAAAATACCATTAATGATTCATATTTCTTTTATAGCAAATAATTATCTGTGATAAATTTTCCATAGCAAAATATCACCAGTCATCCTTTTTCTATAGGAAATAGAATAAGCCAGAGGTTTTTTAAAACCTTCACGTTTTTTGCATTATTCTTTTTTTTTACGCAGTTCAATGACATGCAAAAACCCTGATGTTGCCAACATCCAACCAAAATCCTTCATTAAGATGAAGATAAAGATAAACATCATTTGCATAATCCCGTTTTCCATATTGTCTTTCGTTCGTTCCTTAAGCACTTGGAAACAATGTTATTGGTTATATCTGTGGCAAAGACGGTACACATTTCTTTTACAAAAACTAGTTCAGCTATTTTTCTCAACCCCTCTTTGCAAAAATTAGATTCAATACTAAAATGTCTTCTTTGCAAATAAAAAAGGTTTATTCTCTACTCACTTTAGTGAGATACCCTCTTTTAGAATTCAGATCTCGTGTAAGTAGTTAGTTTGCAACCAGTTATAATTGAACGTCTCGTGTCCTCACCAGGATATCCAGACATGCCATACAATGTGTATTTATTGTGTTTTTAAAGATTGAAGTAGGAACTAGCATAGCTTCATCCAGATGTGAACAAGAAGTAACGGCAAAGCTAATGCTTCAAAAAGAGACTAGACAGACATGTTATGGCAAAAGTGGAATAACCCTTAGAGACTACATTCATTTGAGCATAAAGAGTTCTATTCCTAGTTCGCAATAGGAATTTTGTGACAAATTTGCAATTCTTATTGATTTCCTATTCTAATCTATAGAAAATAAAATTATCAACGGTGACAATTCCTCATAGATGAAATTTCAATGCTATAAACTCTTAACCTGTTTCGTATTTTATTATGATGAGACAGACTATGATTTAGAAGGAAGCCACGTAGAACAAACCACCTGCTGTTTTTTCTGCAGTTGTTTAGCTACACAGTTGGATAATAATTCTAATGATGATGATGATGTTACGAAAAGAAAACTCTTCGAAATTCGATAGGCATGTGGTGAGGCCAAATATGAATTTGTAACAAACAAATTAGAAACACTTTGTTAAGGGGTTTCGGAAGAAGAATGTTGAGTTTCGCGGTTTCCAGTGGTTTTTGTAAAATAGCGTTAAAGTGCGTTATAAGTGTAACAGGGTTAATGTGGAACGCTGGCGCCATGAATTTTAAAGTGCAAAGACTTTCGATTTCGTGCTACAACTTACTTAGCTACTGAGTAACAACTTAATGTCGCCTGGAATGTTACAGACAACTTATTGTTAGGACAATTTACTGTCGCCACGCGGAATTTGTAGCGTTTAATATAAGGTAAATAATATGGAAAAATAGCATTAGAAGCAATGCATATCTGCTAGTTATCACTATATGGGCGGTCACGAACTCGTATTAATTAAAAAAAAACCTTCTTCACTCCACAACTAGACCAATGCCTAATATTTTTATTTTATTTTTAAAATTACTATATTTTATAAGAACCTATGAAAAGTCCTTTGAATCTCACAAAAATGTTTCCTCTTTGAATTATTCCTTCACCAATTCATAAATTCAGCTATCTAAATAAAAGAGTTCCGCTGCTTTGTATTGTTCCCCTTTCAAGGACAATTCTTATCACAGAACATTGGTCTTTACTTGAATGGTGTGGGTGACTTGATAAACTGTTAACACATCACTTGTGTCCTTGACTTCCGCAAAATGGTGTTTTCTAAGTGGTCTTTAGTGTAAATTGAATTGAAGGTTAAGAAGAGATATTAACAACAGCCATTAAGTATGTAAGGGTGACGTAGGGGATGGAAGATACCAAGGAACGGTCATGACCGGATTTAACATGGCAAAGCCCAGAATTTATCTTGGTCCCACTTTCATCTCAAGTGGACACTGACCTCCCCGTGGTGTCACCTGGGGAACTGCCTTTAACAACCGTTAAAGGTAGTGAGCTAACATGTGCCGCGCGTTCACCCATAAGAACGTTAAAAACTTGGGTTTGGGCGTCGGGTTAGTAGCCCTCCCCTAGAAAAAACAGCCTACTATGAAAAAACGAAAGAAAATAAAAACAAACCACTGTAAAGTTGACGAACCCCCCAAGCGTTTTAAGGACCATGATCTGGAATCTGCACCTGGAATGTTCGCACTCTTTATAGAGAAGGTGCAGTCTTCGCATTGGCAGACAGACGTACTTGAAAAGTACAAGGCCGATATTACTGCCATACAGGAAATACGATGGATTGGTAAAGGCGTCACAACAACACCTAAAGCTGACGCACTGTATTATAACTGCCATGGCACAAAGCATGAGTTTGGTTGCGGATTTGTAGTTGGTCGGAGGTTAAAGCATCTGGTCTCCAGCTTCACCCCAATGAATGAAAGACTCGCTGCAATTCGATTAAAAGCAAAATTCTTCAGCAACAGCTTTATTTGTGCTCATGCTCCCACTAAAGACAAGGACGAACAGAACAAAGATATATTTTACGAGCGCTTAGAAGAAACATATGACCGTTGCCCTGCCCATGACATTAAAATCATTCTAGGCGATTTTAATGCCAAAATTGGAAAGGAGAATATCTTTGGCCCAACAGTCGGGAAATTCAGTCTCCACAGTGAAACATCTGACAATGGTATGAGGCTGATAGATTTAACAGCTGCAAAAAATATGGTAGTTAGCAGTACCAGATTTAATCATCTCGATATTCATAAGGGCACCTGGCTGTCTCCAGATCAGAAAACAAGAAATCAAATTGATCATGTTGTGATAGATGGAAGACATTCATCGAGCGTGTTGTATGTACGATCGTTCCGAGGAGCAAACATTGATTCGGACCACTACCTTGTTGCAGCAAAGGTACGCACCCGCTTAAACGTAGCAAACAAAGTACGAACAGACACAACACGAAAGTTAGACATCGGTAAGCTGCAATCACAATAGATAGCCACAGCATATTCCACTCAACTAGCCCAATTGCTTAATCAAAGCTCTCCTCATCCCGATAACATATCAGCACAATGGCAAAATATTGCTCATTCCATGCAAACAGCCGCAAAATCCATACTTGAATACCAGAGACCTCCACCAACGAATCCATGGTATGATCAGGAGTGTCGTGGTGCCACCGAAGAGAAAAATGCGGCATATAGGGCTACCTTACAATCCGTAGCAACGCGAAGCGCACGAGAGAGATACATGGAGAAAAGGAGAGAAGAGAAACGTTTTTTCCGCAGGAAAAAGAGAGAGATGGAAAAGCGGGAGTGTGAAAAAATCGATATGTACAGGAGCCAGAATGAAGTCCGAAAATTCTACCAAAGAGTCAAGCGTCAAACTGATGGCTTTGGTACAGGCACATCCTCCTGTAGAGATTTATTTGGTAACTGATGCAGATAGTGTACTCAGGATATGGAAAGAACATTTTTCAAAACTGTTGGTATCCAATAGCAGCGAAGACGACGAAGATACCACAGATCCAATCCCAGAAGATGGTATTGAATGTATACCACCTCGCCAAGATGAGGTAAAGACACCAATAAACCGACTGAAGAATAATAAGGCAGCAGGAGCTGATGGTCTACCAGCCGAGCTGTTTAAAACCGGAGGCGACACGCTGATAAGGTGTATGCGTCAGCTAGTTAGCACCATCTGGCAAAGAAGAACGCGTAGCCAACGATTGGAAACTGAGCATCCTATGTCCCGTCCACAAGAAAGGAGATAAGACTGTATGCTCCAACTATAGGGGCATAAGTCTTCTCCCTATTGCCTATAAGATAGTGTCTGGGATATTGTGCGAACGACTGAAGCCCATGGTCAACGAAATAATTGCACCATACCAATGCGGCTTTAGACATGGCAAATCCACCATTGACCAGATATTTACCCTGCGGCAAATCCTTAGCAGACCCAAGAGATGCAGATCGAAGCAGCCTTCGACAGCCCGCTGGGTTCAAAGGTATTCCAAGCCATGTCTGAATTTGGTATCCCCGCAAAGCTCATCCGGCTTTGTAAAATGACTTTAACTGACACGAGGTCCTCAGTTAAAATAGGAAAGAACCTCTCCGAAGAGTTTGGTACCAAAAGAGGTTTCAGACAAGGAGACAGCCTTTCGTGTGATCTCTTCAACATCCTGCTGGAAAAGGTTATACGAGAGGCAAACGTCAAAAGAAGTGGCACAATATACACCAATAGCCACATGTTACTTGCTTATGCTGATGATATAGACATGATGGGCCGATCAGTAAAAGAAGTAACTGATACCTTTATGAAGGTCGAAGTAGACTCTGCTAAAGTGGGTCTGGCGGTAAACGGTGAGAAGACCAAGTTGATGGTGTCGACGCGCAATGCGTCCCTTGAGCTTGGACCGACTGTGGAAATTGGTTCCTATAACATAGAGGTAGTAAACGACTTCGTCTACCTCGGCACCTCCGTAAACACAACAAACGACATCAGTTGTGAAATAAAAAGAAAAATTGTGTTAGCCAACAGATGCTACTTTGGTTTAAATAAGCAGTTTAAAAACAAAGCCACATCTAGTCAAACAAAAACAACGCTTTACAAAATACTGATACTACCCGTGCTGATGTATGGTTCAGAAGCCTGGGAACTTGCGCAAGCAGACAAGACAGTGCTTGGGTGTTTGAGAGAAAAATTCTTCGAAAGATCTATGGACCAATCTGCGTTGACGGTGAATATCGACGTCGCATGAACCAGGAGCTGTATCTGCTATACAACGACATCAGTATAGATAAACGTATCGAGATGCAACGATTGCGTTGTCTAGACCATATCATAAGAATTAGCGATGATGAACCCGTTAAAAAGGCGTAAAAATTCGGGCCTCATGGCGGTGCACGCAGAATTGGCAGGTCAAAGAATAGATGGCGCAAACAAGTGGATGAAGAGATGACAAGGCGCGGTATTCCAGAAAGCGAAGCACTAAACAGAGAGAGTTGGAGATCTTTTCTTAGTTCGGCTTATGGAACAAATGTTCTGTAATGGGCCAGCTATGTAAGTAAGTAATAAAATTTTTCTATAAAAATTGTCATTGGTGCACATTCTGCTATAGAAAATTGACACTGATGAACATTTTTCTATAGAAAATTATCATTGGTGAACCATTTTTTCTATAGAAAACTGTCATTCGAGAACATTTGTTATAACAAATTATCACTGGTCAACATTTTCTATAGAAAATTATCAATATTAAACATTTTTTCTATAGAAAATTGTCACTGGTGAATATTTTTATATAGAAAATTATAAGTGGTGAAAATTTTTCTATAGCAAAATATCATTGGTGAACATTTTTCTATAGAAAAGTGTCATTGGCGAACATATTTACATATTACAAATTGTCACTGGTGAACATTTTTCTATGGAAAATTATAATTGGTGAACATTTTTCTATAGAAAATTATCATTGGTGAACTTTTTTCTGTCGAAAAGCGTCATTGGTGAACATTGTTGTATAGCAAACTGTCATTGGTAAAAAAATTGTTATAGAAAAATTTCCTTGGTATAATTATTTTTCTATAGAAAATTATTATTGGTGGACATTTTTCTATAGAAAATTATCATTGGTGAACATTTTCTATAGAAAATTATCATTAGTGAACATTTTTCTAGAGAAAATTGTCATTGATGAACAATTTTCTATAGAAAATTATCATTGGTGAAAAATTGTCTTTAGAAAATTATCGTTGGTGAACATATTTCTATAGAAAATTATCATTGCCAAAAATTTTTCTATAAAAAGTTGTCATTGGTGTTTTTAAGGAAAACTATCTTTGGTGAATATTATTCCATAAAAACTGTCATTGGTAATCATTTTTCTATAAAAAACTGTAATCATTGATGTTTTTTGTATAGAAAACTTTCAACGGTGATCGTTTTTTTAGAGAAAACTATCATCGGTAATCGTTTTTCTAAAATAAAATATCATTGGTGAATATTATTCTATAAAAACTGTCATTGGTGAAAATTTTTCACTGTTGTCACTGGGGAACATTTTTATATAGAAAATTATCATTGCTGAACATTTTTCTAAGAAAATTATCATTGGTGAACATTTTTCTATAGAAAAGTGTCATTGATAAATATTATTCTATAGCAAACTGTCATTGGTGAATAATTTGCTATAGAAATATCTTATTGGCAAACATTGTTCTGCAGAAAGATGGCATTGGTGAACATTTTTCTATAAAATATATTATTGATGAACTTTTCTGTAATAACAAATAACATTGGTGAATATTTTTAATGGGTATAAGTTGTAAAAAATGCTTAAATCCGATATGAATTAGATCTCGAACAGCAGTTATCGTAATTTCTAAAGTCTGCTTGAAACAGAACTCCAAGGGAATATTCGAAGAAAGGCAATAATGAAAATATTTTGTATTCGACTTTTGCGCCCTTTTTGTCTACGTCTCTGTTTAAAGTTTAGGAAATACATTTTCGAATCATTTCTTTGATGTATCACTTTGTCACGTATACATTTTCAAATGCAAATTATATAATAGATTTGCGGAATCTTTTTGTTAAGACAAAGGGTTTTCCAGTCAACTCCTTTCGAGCATACTTGAAAGATATGTATTTATGCAAAACTATTTTTTTGCATATTTTCGAAATGCTAATGAAGACATTGATTTCCCTTTTTTGCATTATCATCTCCAGGACATGCTCGAATCATCTTAAAAATGAATTATCAATAACCCTTGAAAGGATATGAAAGGATACAATGTAACATGAAATGTTACATTGTTTTGTGAGAAAATAATATTTGCGGCTGCCACAGAATAATTATGCAAAAATTGTGAAGTGCTTGCATAAATAACAACTCTTGTGTTAACATGACAATGATGTGTGAACAAGGGGTGGATATGAAATGGGAAGAATTGTGTTGTTGCTAGATATGGTGTACATTACAAGGATATACGTTTTTGTGTAGCATTTCTTAAATTACAGTGCCATTAAAACTAGTATCTTCGTTCTATCGAAATGTTCTAAAGTGTAATAGATAACAATACCTACTATTCTTAATACACATTCTATCAAAAGCGGGATCTCAAAAAAACACATGCTACAATAAATTAATTAAGGCAACATGTCCTTTTCTAAAGCAAGTTGTGATCTTGATCCTTTACAGAAGTGAGAAATAGAAAATCACCTGTTTTTTTCCTTCGTAATGGAAGCAGACAAATTAAATTGAAATAAATAACAGTCTGTAGCAATTTCCAAATGAAAAAACAGGATCCAGGCGAACACTGTTACAACATCAAATCAATATTTGTAGCCAAACATGGACATCATTAGCACTTTGATGTTGTTCAAATTAAAGGAAACGTGTTGTTGAGAAGAAACAGGTGCGTTTTTTCTCATCTTGATTAAAGAGATGTAAAACAAGAGTTTAAAAGAGCAAGAGAAGACATCCTGAAATGAATGTTCGTTGGCGGGAATTTAGGGCAAAAACTGGTGCAGTGAAGTAATAAAAGGTCAATGTTCAGACAATTGATAACATCCCAATGGAAAGTGTTACAGCAAATATTTAATGACTTTTTTCTGTAAAACAATTTTAGGTAAGAAGGAATCTATAAAAATGAATAAAATAATAAATGTAAATATTTTTCCTATAAAAAAATCAACCATTTCTCTATAGAAAATTTGGAAATGTTTTAATTGGGAAATGTTTGAAGATACTTGCTTAACATTTTTTGTATAGAGAACTGACATTGTTGAATATTTTTATAGTGAATTTTTATTGGTGAACATTTTTCTATGAAAAATGTGATTGGAGAAAAACGTCATTGGTTAAAATGTTTCTGTAGGAAAACGTCATTGGTGAATATTTTTCGATAAAAAAACGCAATTGGTAAATATCTTTCTCTAAAAAGAAGCTATTGCCTTTTCTATAGAAAAATGTAATTGGTGAAATTTTTTCTATAGAAAAACGTCTTTGGTAAACATTTTTCTGTCGAAAAACCTCATTAGTGAACACTTACCTAGAGAAAAACATCATTGGTGAAAATTTTCAACAATGACGTTTTTCTATAGAAAAATGTTCACCAATGACATTTTTCTATGGAAAAATATTTGTAATAACGTTTTTCTATACAAAAATGCTAACGAATGATGCTTCTGTAGGAAAATTTTCAACAATAGCATTTAACGTCACTGGTGAAAAACGTGATTGGTTGACATTTTTTCTGCAGAAAAACGTCATTGGGTAACACTTTTCTATAGAAAAATGTCATTGGTGAAAGTTTTTCTATATAAAAAAAATGTGATTTGTGAACATTTTTCTATAGAAAATGTTTATTGGTGAAAATTTTTCTATAGAGCTTTTTCTATAGAAAAAGTTCATTGGTGAACATTTTTCTATTAAAAAAGTTCATTGGCGAACATTTTTCTATAGAAAAAGTTCATTGGTGAACATTTTTCTACAGAAAAAGTTCATTGGTGAAAAATTTTCTACAGAAAAAGTTCATTGGTGAAAAATTTTCTATAGAAAAGTTCATTGGTGAACAATTTTCTATAGAAAAAGTTCATTGGTGAACATTTTTCTATAGAAAAAGTTCATTGGTGAACATTTTTCTATAGAAAAAGTTCATTGGCGAACATTTCTCTATAGAAAAAGTTCATTGGTGAACATTTTTCTGAAGAAAAAGTTCATTGGTGAACATTTTTCTACAGAAAAAGTTCATTGGTGAAAAATTTTCTATAGAAACGTTCATTGGTGAACAATTTTCTATAGAAAAAGTTCATTGGTGAACATTTTTCTATAGAAAAAGTTCATTGGCGAACATTTTTCTATAGAAAAAGTTCATTGGTGAACATTTTTCTATAGAAAAAGTTCATTGGTGAACATTTTTCTATAGAAAAAGTTCATTGGTGAACATTTTTCTATAGAAAAAGTTCATTGGTGAACATTTTTCTATAGAAAAAGTTCATTGGTGAACATTTTTCTATAGAAAAAGTTCATTGGTGAACATTTTTCTATAGAAAAAGTTCATTGGTGAACATTTTTCTATAGAAAAAGTTCATTGGTGAACATTTTTCTATAGAAAAAGTTCATTGGTGAACATTTTTCTATAGAAAAAGTTCATTGGTGAACATTTTTCTATAGAAAAAGTTCATTGGTGAACATTTTTCTAAAAAAAAGTTCATTGGTGAACATTTTTCTATAGAAAAAGTTCATTGGTGAACATTTTTCTGAAGAAAAAGTTCATTGGTGAACATTTTTCTATAAAAAAAGTTCATTGGTGAACATTTTTCTATAGAAAAAGTTCATTGGTGAACATTTTTCTATAGAAAAAGTTCATTGGTGAATATTTTTCTATAGAAAAAGTTCATTGGTGAACATTTTTCTGAAGTAAAAGTTCATTGGTGAACATTTTTCTGAAGTAAAAGTTCATTGGTGAACATTTTTCTATAGAAAAAGTTCATTGGTGAACATATTTCTATAAAAAAAGTTCATTGGTGAACAATTTTCTATAAAAAAAGTTCATTGGTGAACATTTTTCAATAGAAAAAGTTCATTGGCGAACATTTTTCTATAGAAAAATTCATTGGCGAACATTTTTCTATAGAAAAAGTTCATTGGTGAACATTTTTCTACAAAAAAAGTTCATTGGTGAACATTTTTCTATAGAAAAAGTTCATTGGTGAACATTTTTCTGAAGAAAAAGTTCATTGGTGAACATTTTTCTATAGAAAAAGTTCATTGGTGAACATTTTTCTGAAGAAAAAGTTCATTGGTGAACATTTTTCTGAAGAAAAAGTTCATTGGTGAACATTTTTCTATAGAAAAAGTTCATTGGTGAAAAATTTTCTATAGAAAAAGTTCATTGGTGAAAACTTTTCTATAGAAAAAGTTCATTGGTGAACATTTTTCTATAGAAAAAGTTCATTGGCGAACATTTTTCTATAGAAAAAGTTCATTGGCGAACATTTTTCTATAGAAAAAGCTCATTGGCGAACATTTTTCTATAGAAAAAGTTCATTGGTGAACATTTTTCTATAGAAAAAGTTCATTGTTGAACATTTTTCTATAGAAAAAGTTCATTGGTGAACATTTTTCTATAGAAAAAGTTCATTGGTGAACATTTTTCTATAGAAAAAGTTCATTGGTGAACATTTTTCTATAGAAAAAGTTCATTGGTGAACATTTTTCTATAGAAAAAGTTCATTGGTGAACACAGAAAAGTTCATTGGCGAACATTTTTCTACAGAAAAAGTTCATTGGCGAACACTTTTCTATAGAAAAATGTAATTGGTAAAAATTTTTGTACAGAAAAAAGGCATTGGTTGAAATTTTTTATAGAAAAATGTCATTGGTTGCCATTTTTGCTGTAGAAAAACGTCATTGGTTAACACTTTTCTATAGAAAAACTTCATTGGTGAAAAATTTTCTATAGAAAAACATCATTGGTGAAAAATTTTCTATAGAAAAACGTCACTGGTGAGCATTTTTCTACAGAAAAACGTATGTTCACCACTGACGTTCTTCTATAGAAAAATGTTCACCAATGACGTTTTTCTATAGAAAAATGTTCACCAATGACATTTTTCTATACAAAAGTGTTAACCAATTACGTTTTTCTACAGCAAAAATGGCAACCAATGACGTTTTTCTGTAGAAAAATGCAAACCAGTGACGTTTTTCTATAGAAAAAAATGTTCACCAGTGACTTTTTTCTATAGAAAAATGTTCACCAATGTTGTTTTTCTATAGAAAAATGTTTCACCAATGAAGTTTTTCTATAGAAAAGTGTTAACCAATGACATTTTTAGTGAAAAACGTCATTGGTTAGCATTTTTCTACAGAAAAGCGTCATTGGTTGACATTTTTCTATAGAAAAACGTCATTGGTGAGCATTTTTCCATAAAGAAATGTCATTGGTAAACACTTTTCTAGAGAAAAACGTAATTGTTGAACATTTTTCTATAGAAAAACGTCATTGGTGAACATTTTTCTATAGAAAAACGCCATTGATGAACATTTTCCTATAGAAAAACGTCATTGGTGAAAAATTTTCTATAGCAATACGTCACTGGTCAAAATTTTTCTATAGAAAAATGTTATTGGTGAACATTTTGCAATAGAAAAACGTCACTGGTTAACTTTTTTTCTATAAAAAATTTCATTGGTAAACTCTTTTCTAAAGAAAAACTTCATTTGTAAAAATTTTCTATAGAAAACCCACATTGGTGAACATTTTTCTATAGAAAAACGTCACTGGTGAACATTTTTCTACTGAAAAACGTCGGTGGTTGACATTTTTGCTTCAGAAAAACGTCATTGGTTAACACTTTTCTATAGAAAAACGTCATTGGTGAAAAATTTTTATAGAAAAACGTCACTGATGAAAATTTTTCTACAGAAAAACGTCATTGGTGAGCATTTTTCTATAGAGAAATGTCATTGTTAAACATTTTTCTATAGAAAACCCTCATTGGTGAACATTTTGCTATAGAAAAACGTCACTGGTGAACATTGGTCTATAGAAAAAATTCATTGGTAAACACTTTTCTATATAAAAACTTCATTGGTGAAAATTTTTCTATAGAAAAACAACATTGGTGAACATTTTTCTATAGAAAAACGTGAACATTTTTGCTTCAGAAAAACGTTATTGGTTAACACTTTCCTATAGAAACATTTCATTGGTGAAAAATTTTCTATAGAAAAACGTCATTGGTAAACATTTTTCTATAGAAAAATGTCATTGGTGAACACTTTTCTATAGAAAAACGTAATTGGTGCATACTTTTCTATAGAAAAACGTCATTGGTGAGAATTTTGCTGTAGAAAAACGTCATTGGTGAACATTTTTTATAAAAAAAAGTCATTGGTGAAAAAACGTCATTGAGGAACACTTTTTTATAGAAAACGTCATTGTTGAACATTTTTCTGGAGAAAAACGCCATTGGTAAAACTTTTTGTTAGAAGACTTTCAGTGCTGGACGTTCTATAGAAAAACGTCATGGATGAATATCTCTCTATTAAACAAACGACATTAGTGAACATTTTTCTATAGAAAAATTTCTTTGGTGAATATTTTTCACGATAATATTTCATTGAATAACATTATTCTATAGGAAAATTTTATCAGTGAACTTTTGTCTATAGAAAACTGGAATATCTGTACATTTTCCTACGGAAAGTATCATTGCTAAATATTTTTTTTTTATTTTTTATTTTTCTATACGATCACTTTCATAGAAAAATATCATTTGTAAACATTTTAATTGAAAACTTTAAATGTTCTTCTAAACACTTTTCTTTATTTTTGTTTAATTTTTTACCTGAATAATTTCCTAGCTGTTATTCGAAACCCTCCTTATCGTCCAATTCAATTTACGTCAATAACCACTTAAACCTCACTATTTTACGGAAGTCAAAATATTACAAATTAGTCAAGGACGAATGTGATGTGAAAATTGTCTCCTACACCATTTAAGAGGAGGGTAATATTCTGTGATAAGAATTGTCCTTGAAAAGAAATACTTATTTAGTGTTGTTACCCTTGACATTATAAGCGGAACTCTTTCATTCGAGATTGCGCAAAGTGATTGAATTCAAATCATTTCGTAATTCATTGATAAAAATTACAACATTTTGAAAGATATTTCTACAAAGGGATATGAAGAAATTGCTATTGGCCAGTTCCGGTGTCAGAGAATGTGTTAGTTTAATAAATTTTAAATACCTTAGATCTCCCGCCATTACATGATAATTTATTAATAATAGTTAAATGGATTCCCTGTTAAGCCATTCCACTGCTAATGGACCTTAGGTGGCAATAAGTTTTTCAACTAATTCTTATCGCCAGTTAAAAATTAAAACAAGAATTGGCGACAATAAACTGCTGACCAGTAGCTGAGTAATTTGTTCCATGTAATTGGGAAGTCTTTGCACTTGAAAATATATGGCGCCAATTTTTAAAAATTAACACTGTTACGCATATAACAACTCAGTTAGATTTCATAACCCCTGGAAACCGCGAAAAATATACATTCTTTTCCTTACAACCCTTTGACAAAGTATTTCTAATTTGTTTGTTACATTTTCATATTTGTTGGTGTCGCTGTGTGCTATTCAAATTTTGAAGAGTTTTAAGACATCATCGTTGACATAATTATCCTACTGTGTAACATTTTAACTAAAAGGGCTAATAAAGGCAGCAGGTAGTAAACGCTGCTTTGTTTGCTTCTAACCCATTGCCAAAGATGTCCACAGAATTGAAAACTCTGTAGAAACGTACTTTATGTAGCAAGAATTGTCGACATAAAGGAGCAAGGAAAAGAAGCCACAATTATCTATAAAAATACACAGGGAGAATCACATTTTGGAACCAGAATTTTCCATAGAAAGATCGAGATTTAAAAGGGTCCAGTTTAAAGGGACAGAATTGTCTTAAAACATACCGAGGTTTAGGGGTCGGAATTGTCTATAAAACACACATGTTTAGGAGCCGGAATGTTCTAAGAAAAAAAAAACTCAACAGCATAAATGCCAGATTTGTCTTAAAAATTACCTAGATTTAAGAACAAGAATTGCCTTTAAAAAGGTCAATTTATGGATGCCAGAATTGTCCATCTAGGAGGATTGTCTATTAAAGAGATATACGGTTAGGAGCCCGAACTATTTATGCAAAGACCCACGTTTTGGAGCGAGCATTGCCTATTAACAGGCATAGGTCTAGGACCCAGAGTTGTATGTAAAAACAACCGCTTTCAAGAATCGGAATTGTCCGCACAAGACTCAGGTGTGGAGCCAGAATTACCTACAAAAAGACGCAGGCTAAGGAGACAGAATTTATAAGGTCTTTGGTGAATATATTTCTATATAAAGCAAATTCTTGAATATTTTTCGAATTAAATTCTCTTTCGAGTTATCACCTAAATTTGAAAAATTAGGAGTTCATCGAAGTCCCACACATTTGTATATACGAATTAATGTCAGTTATTAAATTCCAAACTTTTCCTATCAGATACAGGAGGACAAATACAAAAAAGGTGAAAAAAAACTGCCATAGTATTTGTAAGAAAGCATTGAAAAATAGGGTTCAACCGGCCAAGTAGAACTATAGGAAAAATTTTGGAATTAAATAACTGACATTAATTCGTATATTTTCCTATGGCTTGAATATATGTAAATACTGATTTCCAAGCTTGAGCCTTCGTTCACCCATAATATTCTAATATGCCTGATGAACGGACTTAACCACCCATGAAAGGTAGCATAATGGTTTCACGTGTGGGATTTCGATGAACTCCTAATTTTTCAATGCACCTCTTAGGTCATAACAGCTCTAATCGAAAGAGGATTTAATTCAAATAAAATAAAATAAATAAAATAAAATAAAATAAAAATAGGTAAAAAAACTTTTTAAGTTGAACGGTTTTATGTTAAACATACATTGCAATGTTTAAGATAAATGTACTAAAAACCAAAAAATAATAAAATAGATACAGTCGTGGGAATTATAAACATATGCATAGACTAGACTAAAATAAAACCGTGGGGCACGTCAATTGTCTACAATCGTTGATTAAAATGTTTGTTTTGTAATGTTACACTGGACGTGTTACGTGTGATAAGTAGGGCTAGCATGTGGAAACAAGCTAGCAAGCTCGATTATAAGCGAGTTTTAGGGTTTCATAGTGGTGAGCGAGTAGTACTTTGTCGATTAAAGACAAACTACGAGCAGTGAAACGATTCCTCGCCAGCCAGCAGTGTGAATGTCCAACGATAAACTAGTTGAAACATCTCTTTTATTTACATGGAGTGTATAACTATTGGAATTTCAATGGGCAAGAAAATAGTGAGTAATTTCCTCACCGTCTGCGGGCCAACTGCCTAACGACGAATTAAACGATTCTTCTATCGCACATTAAGTCGATAATTTGTAGACAATTGACGTGGCCCACGGTTTTATTTTAGTCTAGTCTATGCATATGTTTATAATTCCCACGACTGTATCTATTTATTATTTTTTTGTTTTTAGTACATTTATCTTAAACTTTGCAATGTATGTTTAACATAAAACCGTTTAACTTAAAAAGTTTTTTTACCTATTTTTATTTTCTAGTTTTTAGTTTTTATTTCGCATTCTGTTTAATTCATTTAGTGCTTCATTATTGCAAGGTTTCTTGCCCGTTAGTTTATTGCAGTCCCACTCCTCCATACGTAGTCCCTGCAAAGATCTTACTCTACTAAGAGCCACCTACGCTTGACCTTCTTCAAACAGTTTCGCACCTAAGTATACGACTGCGTGATCCACAGTGCTGCCCTGCATTTTATGTATTGTTACGGATGTAACTGATAGTTTTATGTTAGTTTAGTTTAATTTCCGTTAATTTAAAAATTTGAATTGTAACGTAAAGTTTTTATTACGCAGTTACTTTATTTAAGCAACAACAATTATCATGTAGAATTATCTTCATTATTCTAGATGTTCTTTACCTTTCATTAATGTGCTTTTATTTTGTTTTGCCATAGTCATGTAATTATTGTTTAGTTTGTCACTTCTTTTCTTACATTTATTTGTTGTTGTAATTACGTCATTGATCATCCCCCATGTATGTATGTGAGTATGGTTGTTCGCTTAGTGCGAATGTGCGTCTGTGTGTTCGTTGTACAGATTCGAGGTGTTGCCATATGCTCTAGATATTTCTCGAACAGTGAGACTTTGGGATATAAATGCATTGGAACTGGCAATGACGAGTAGTTGTGAATTTTATACCGAAGTGTAAACATCGGCTAGTAAAGAAGTAAAGTAAAGCTGTGTACTTAGCTATAACAGTCAGCTCCGAATAAGTGTAATAAAGTAAATAAAGCATTGTAGAAACGTAATCTAAATCGAACCCTGTTTTATTTGGTACAAATCGTATCGGGGAATAAAACAACGTCTACACGGAGATTAGTTAAATCTAATTCCGTAACAGTATTATAGAATCCCATGATAGTATTAAAGACAAAAAACATCTGTGTGTATCGCTCCCGTTGTTTTGTTAACCTGGCTTCATATTCTTCAGGTGTTTCTGACGCTATCATTTGTGTGTATCGCTCACGTTGCTTTGTTAACCTGGCTTCATATTCTTCAGGCGTTTCTGACGCCGTCATTTGTTTATATCGCTGACGTTGCTTTTTTAACCTGGCCTCATATTGCTCAGGTGTTTTTGACGCTAATTGTTCCCACCGTTTCTGTAATCGACTATTTCTATCACCTTCACTTTCTTTAGCTCGTTTTGCTTTATACTTTTCTTTCGCTATTTGAAGCCTTCGTTTACGTTGTGTTGCAGTTTCTGTTTTATTTGTGTTTGTATTTTTTATATTTTTTTTACCATTGTGTTCCCACGAGTAATGGACATTTAAACGGTCGACCCCCCAGAGGTCCAATAAAGGGGCAATGCTATGTACAACAAGATGCGCCTGAGTCTTGAGGGAAAACGCTAACGACATATCATTCTTATACACTCTAATGCCATACAGTTCTCGGCGCGTTTTAACCTTTCACATTAACTTGGGTGGTGTACCGCTAACGACGTATCATTTTTAGCCACCCTAACGCCACACAGTCCTCAACACGATAAAAAATCTTGACTTGGGTGGTGGATTCAGGCTGGATTAATCAGATACCTAAATTACAGATTCAATTTCTAAATTTAAATCTTAATTATACGCCATTTAGTGGCTGCGCCCATCTTAAATATTGAGGTTGTATAGTGCACTGTATTCTTCTTGTCAAGCCCTTTTATTTGATACCCATATTGGTGGGATTGATAAAAAATTGTTATCAGCGGCGGCCATCTTAGATTTCAATTTTGCATAATAAATTGTATTCTACTTGTTGAGACCTTTCATTTGATACCCATGTTGATGGGATTGATAAAACCTAAGTTATCCGCCATTTTGTAGAGGCCGCCATCTTGGATTTTAATTTTATATAGTACATTGTATTCTACTGGTTGAGCACTTTCATTTGATACCCATATTGATGGGATTGATAAAACCTACGTTATCCGCCATTTTGTAGCGGCCGCCATCTTGGATTTCAATTTTTATACCCTCCACCATATGCAGGGTATAATTAAATTTGTCATTCCGTTTGTAACACATCGAAATATTCGTCGGAGACCCTATAAAGTATATATATTATTGATCAGCATAAAATTCTATGTCGATTTGACCATGTCCGTCTGTCCGTCCGTCCGTCAGTCCGTCCGTCTGTCTGTCTGTTGAAATCAAGACACAGCTCGCAATTTTAAAGATAGAGAGTCAAAAATTGGTACAGAAGTTTTTATTACTTGCAGGATGGTTGGTATTGAAAATGGGATATATCGGTCCACGTTTTGATATAGCCCCCATAGATCGGTACCTCCCGATTTTCGGTATTTTTAAGGTTTTGGCTTCATTATCCTACCAAAATGGCTGAAATTTAGTACATGGTCTTCTTTAGGGGTATACAACTATCCCCCTTCATATAGCCCCCATAGAACGGTACCTCCCGATTTTCGGTATTTTAAGGGTTTTAGGTTCATTATCCTACCAAAATAGCTGAAATTTGGTACGTAGTCTTCTTTAGGGGTATAAAACTTTCCCCCAACATTTTGTCGGTATCGGTCCACTCCTTCATATAGCCCCCGTAGAACGGTACCTCCCGATTTTCGGTATTTTGAAGGTTTTAGCTGCATTATCACACCGAAATGGCTGAAATTTGGTACTTAGTCTACGTTGGTGGTATAAAACTTTCCCTCAGAACTTTGTCGTTATCGGTCCATGCCTTCATATAGGCCCATAGAACGGTACCTCCCGATTTTCGGTATTTTCAACGTTGTGGCCTCAATATTCCACCGAAATGGCTGAAAGTTAGTATTTAGACTTCGTTGGGGGTACTCAAACTTCCTCTTTAAATTTGTTGGTATTGGTCCACGCCTTCATATAGACCCCATGGAAAGGTACCTCCCGATTTTTCATATTTTGAAGGCTGTATCTTCAGTATTCACCAAAATGGCTGAAATTTGGTATTTAGTCTTCAATGTGATATAAAACTGTTCGCCAGATATATGTCTGTCTGTACAGGTCCACGCTTTCATATTGCCCCATTCCTGACTAAAATTCGTCGGTATAGGTCCACGTTTCGATATAGCCCCCCATAGAACGGTACCTCCCGATTTTCGTAATACTGAAGATTGTGACGTCAATATCCAACCGAAATGGCTGAAATTCGTTATTTCGTCTTCCAAGAGTTTTAAAATATTCCAGAAGAGTATTATCAGTATAGGTCCACTTCTTCCTACATCCCCATAGAAGCGTACTTCTTGATTTTCGGTATTTTTAAGTTTTAGCCACATTATGTTACCAAAATATAGGAAATTTGGTATTTAGTCTTCTTTGAGCCTAAACACTTTCAGTCAGAAATTTGTCGGTATAGATCGACGTTTGGTGCCTCACATTGTTTTACCGAAATTGCTGAAATTTAGTATTAAGGCTTCTTCATACACGAAAGGAAACTAATTATTCCATTTTACTTCAATACAACTTGTGGTGGAGGGTATAACAAGTTTGGCCCGGCCGAACTTAACGCCGTTCTTACTTGTTTATAGTATATTGTATTCTGCTTGTTGAGCCCTTTCATTTGAAACCCAAATTGATGGGATTGATAAAACCTACGTTATCCGCCAATTTGTAGCGGCGGCCATCTTGAATTTATAATGATAATGAATAAACATAATTGTATTGTCACCAAAATCCAAAGTGTATACAAAATTTCAGATTAATCGGTTGACAGGAAGAGGGTCAAATTTTAATTACTAAATTTGACCCAAGAATAAATAATAAAACAAACGGGGTGAACTAAATAAAACCATTTTATAAAATAATTTCTATTGAATATTTTTCCATACAGACATGTCATTGGTGACAAATTTTTCTTTGGAAATTTTGAGAACAAAATTATCGGCCGTTGGTGAATATTTTCTATAGAAAAACGTCATCGGTGTATATTTTTCTATAGAAAAATATCATTGGTAAATACTTTTCTATAGAAAAGCGTCATTGGTAAATATTTTTCTATAGAAAAATGCCATCGGTGAATATTTTTCTGTAGAAAAATGTGATTGGTGAATATTTTTCTATAGAAAAATGTCATTGGTGCATATTTTTCTGTAGAGAAACGTCATCGGTGTATATTTTTCTATAGAAAATGTCATTGGTGAATAGTGTTGAATATTTTCTTCAGAAAAATGTCATTGGTGAATATTTTGCTATAGAAAAATGTCATTGGTGAATATTTTTATATAGAAAAATGTCATTGGTGAATATTTTTCTATAGAAAATGTCATTGGTGAATAGTGTTGAATATTTTCTTCAGAAAAATGTCATTGGTGAATATTTTGCTATAGAAAAATGTCATTGGTGAATATTTTTATATAGAAAATGTTATTGGTGAATATTTTTATATAGAAAATGTTATTGTTGAATATTTTTCTATAGAAAAATGTCATTGGCAAATATTTTTCTATAGAAAAATATCAGTGGTGAATATTTGTCTATAGAAAAATTTCATTGGTTGATATTTTTATATAGAAAATGTTATTGGCGAATATTTTTCTATAGAAAAATGTCATTGGTGAATATTTCTCTATACAAATATGTCATTGGTGAAAACTTTTCTATAGAAAAATTTCATTGGTGAATATCTTTTATAGAAAAATCTCATTGGTGAACTTTGTTTTAAAGAAAAATGTCATTGGTAAATATTTTTTCTACAGAAAAATGTCATTTGTGAACATTTTTCTATAGAACGCTGCCGTTGGAGAATATTTTCTATAGAAAAACGTCATCGGTGTATATTTTTCTATAGAAAAATATCATTGGTAAATACTTTTCTATAGAAAAACGTCCTTGGTGAAAATTTTTGTATAGAAAAATGCCATTGGTGAATATTTTTCTGTAGAAAAATATGTTTGGTGAATATTTTTCTATAGAAAAGTGTGATTATTGAATATTTTTCTATACAAAAATGTCATTGGAGCCTATTTTTCTATAGAAAAATATCATTGTTGAATATTTTTCTGTAGAAAAATGTCATTGGTGAATATTTTGCTATGGAAAAATGTCATTGGTAAATATTTTTCTATAGAAAAATGCCATTAGTGAATATTTTTCTATGGAAAAATGTCATTGGTGAATATTTTTCTATAGAAAAATGTCATTAGTGAATATTTTTCTATGGAAAAATTTCATTTGTGAATACTTTTCTATAGAAAAATGTCATTAGTGAATATTTTTCTATGGAAAAATGTCATTGATGAATATTTTTCTATAGAAAAATGCCATTGTTGAATACTTTTCTATAGAACATTTTATTGGCAAGTATTTTTCTATAGAACAATTTCATTGGTGGATAGTTTTCTATAGAAAAATTTAATTGGTGAATATTTTTATATGGAAAATGTTATTGGTGTATATTTTTATAGAAAAATGTCATTAGTGAATATTTTTCTATGGAAAAATTTCATTGGTGATTATTTGTCTATAGAAAAATGCAATTTTGAATATCTTTCTATAGAAAGATGTCATTGGTAAATATGTTTCTACAGAAAAATATCATTTGTGAACATTTTTCTATAGAACACTGCCGTTGGTGAATATTTTCTATAGAGAAACGACATTGGTGAATATTTATCTACAGAAAAAGTTCATTGGTAAAAACTTTTCGATAGAAAAACGTCATTGGTAAATTTATTTCTATAGAAAAATGTCATTGGGGAATATTTTTCTATAGAAAAATTTCATTGGTGAATATTTTTATATAGAAAAATTTAATTGATGAATATTTTTATATAGAAAATGTTATTGGTGTATATTTTTATAGAAAAATGGCATTAGTGAATATTTTTCTATGGAAAAATTTCATTGGTGAATATTTGTCTATAGAAAAATGCAATTTTGAATATTTTTCTATAGAAAAATGTCATTGGTGAATATTTTTCTATAGAAAAATGTCATTAGTTAATATTTTTCTATAGAAAAATGTCATTGGTGAATATTATTCTATAGAAAAATGTCATTGGTGAATACTTTTCTATAGAAAATGTCGTTGGTGAATAGTGTTGAATATTTTCTGCAGAAAAATGTCATTGGTCAATATTTTTAAATAGAAAAATGCCATTGGTGAATATTTTGCTATAGACAAATGTCATTGATGAATATTTTTCTATAGAAAAATGTCATTAGTGAATATTTTTCTATAGACAAATGTCATTGGTGAATATTTTTCTATAGAAAAATGCCACTGGTGAATATTTTTCTATAAAAAAATTTCATTGGTGGATATTTTTATATAGAAAATGTTATTGGCGAATATTTTTCTATAGAAAAATGTCATTGGTGAATATTTCTCTATACAAAAATGTCATTGGTGAAAAATTTTCTATAGAAAAATGTCATTAGTGAACTTTGTTTTTAAAAAAATGTCATTGGTAAATATTTTTCTACAGAAAAATTTCATTTGTGAACATTTTTCTATAAAACGCTGCCTTTGGTGAATATTTTTTATAGAAAAACGTCATCGGTGTATATTTTTCTATAGAAAAATATCATTGGTAAATACTTTTCTATAGAAAAACGTCATTAGTGAATATTTTTCTATAGAAAAATGTGATTGGTGAATATTTTTCTATAGAAAAATGTGATTATTTAATATTTTTCTATACAAAAATGTCATGGGTGAATATTTTTCTATAGAGAAATGTAAACATGAATAGAAAAATGTCATTGGTGAATATTTTCTATAGAAAAATTTAATTGGTGAATATTTTTCTATAGAAAAATGCCATTGGTGAACATTGTTCTATAGAAAAATGTTATTGGTGAATATTTTTCTATAGAGAAATGTAAACTTGAATAGAAAAATGACATTGGTGAATATATTTCTATAGAAAAATGTCATTGGTAAATATTTTCTATAGAAAAATTTTATTGGTGAGTATTTTTCTATAGAAAAATGACATTGACGAATTTTTTAATAGAAAAACGTCATTGGTGAATATTTTCTATAGAAAAACGTCATTGGTGAAATTTTTTTTTTATAGAAAATTGTCATTTTAAAATTGGTGAATATTTTGTTTTACTGAAATGTCATTGGTGAGTATTTTTCTATAGAAAAACGTAATTGGTGAATATTTATCTACAGAAAATATTTAATTAATATTAATATTTCCTATAGTAAAATTCCTGTGGTAAACATTTTCCATAGAAAAATGTCATTGGGGGATATTTTTCCATATAAAAATGTAATTTGTAAAATGTAAATGTCATCGAAGAAAATTTTGTCTATAAAAAAAGGTCATTGGAGAATTTTTTCTACAGAAAATGTCATTGGAGCATGGTTTTGTATAAAAAAATTTGTTGGTGAATATTTTCCTGTAGAAAAATGTCATCGGTGAAAAATTTTCTGTAGAGAAACTGGATTGGTGGAAAATTTTCTATTGGTGAACAATTTGCTATTGGTGAAAAATTTCATTGGTGGGCATTTTCTTTATAAATTTTCATTTCTCTGCAGAAAATTGTTTCGTCACAAACAATTAAATATACAGGGTAAAAAGCCAAAATTTTTTATAAAAATTCCCTATAAAAAACATTTCCTTTTGTAACCAGAATTTTACATGATTAAGTTATTATTAAGGAGTCAGAATTTAGGTCCATCTGTTCTTCTACTTTGAATTCTCCCGCCCTCGCTGCAAATGTTAATTGAGTTGACATCCCATAATTTATTCAAAGTTAATGATGACTATCATTGAATCTTTTTTTACATATTTTTTATATTTTCTTTGTGTTTATCCCAAAATATTTTCATAATTTTCATGTAATTTTTTAATAAAATTACAGGGAAATAAAAAATGTAATGTGAGACTTTATTTACCCCCTTCCAAATAACATGTGAAGAGAGTCAGGATATATAGGGGTTATCCTGACTCTCGTAACATGTTATTTAGAAGGGGTGAATGGTAAAAAAAATAACATCTAATATTATGTAAATCTTTTGCAATTTCAAATGGTATATTTTAGCCTTTTGTCCATAAGGAAAAAAGGCATAACAGTTTCCAAATTTTTTTAAACGTTTTGCCGAAAAAGAAAAGGATATAAATATGTATATTAGTCCTTTGCCAGCCAATTTATGTTATAAAAAAATCGCTAACAAACAAAAGCCTACAAATGTAATCCTTTCACTGTGCCTTAGACAGAAAGTAAAAAAAATCACCATCGTTTGTTACCCCTTTCTCTCTGGGCATGGAAACTGCACCCCTCAAACAAATTCGGCCTATAATTAGCTAATTAATATGCATATTTTTGTATTTGCTTAACTCCTTTCATTTCAAATCCATGCCATGTTTGTGCTTTTCATTGGGTTGACAATATTTAAATTTTTAATAAAATAGATTTGCATTCTTATAATTATGATAACAATAATGTGACCCAGTTTTGATTTTGTGTTTTGATAGAGGAATTTGAAGGGAAAGAAAAGAAAACAAGGAGCACTGCCATTTGTTAGTCAAAACATTAGCCACAACCCTTGCATGGCGCTGCCCGAATACAGCCGAGAAGACGACCTATGATTATCGGAAATTCTATTTTCCTTATGTCTTTTTTTGAAATGAAACACATTTTCCAATATTTTTTTGAGAAATTCAATCGTTGTGAATGATATTTTTCCTTTATTGTTTTTCATCTTGTTCTTCATGTTGTTGTTGTTTTGGTTTTGTAATACATAATTTGATTAAGTACTTTCTTTTTTTGCCTTAACTTTCCCATTCAGTTGTTATTGTTGCTATTTTTTTAAACATTTTTTAATGTTAATCTTCCTATCTTGAAGTTTACAGCAAAGAACTGCCTTCATAAGACTTCTTTCTCTTGGCCAAAATTCTTTTGTTTTTGGTAATACTATGCGGTTTTGTTTTATGTCTTTCTTTTTATAACATATTTTTATGTATTCATTTTTTATTTTTTAATTGCATGTATTTTTTTGTTGTTGTAATTTTTTTTTAAATACATTTGAGCTTGCTTTTTTATTGTGGGATTTTTTTTGTAATTTTTTATTATTTTTGATTTTTTTAACAAAATTTATTCTAAATAAAATTTAAAATTATTATTTATTGTTGTTGTTGTTTTTAAAAAATTCTATATGTAATATGTGGTTTTGTTATTTGGTTACTTAAAAAATATGCTAACTGTTTTGTTTATTTATTATTTTCATTTATAATTATTTTTAATAATTATTTATTGTTAATTAATTAATAATAATATATAATAATATTCATTAATAATAATTATTTAATAATAAAAAATTAAATAACCATTACACTTACACTCGAAAAAATTTCTTTTATTTTCATGTGTCACATTGAGTCTTGTCTAGAGACGAGTGTAAAAAATGTTTCAAGTGAGTGAGGAGTCAGTAGTGATTGAGTGACTTAGTGTGTATTTTCTTATATAGGGCGAGGGTATAGGTGTATATTTCAAAAAGTTGCTAGTTTTTATTGTTTATTAATATTTTGTTATAAATTATTATCGTGTCCAAATGTTGAATATGAGAAATATGTGAGTCCATTTATAGGTGATTGTGTTTTTTGTGAATAAATTAAAAAGCATTTGTTTTTTTTTCTGGGGCTTAGGTGAGTGATTTTGTATAGAATTGTTATTGTTTTATTATTCGTTCAGTGTATTAATGTTTGATAGTTGTTAGTAGTGCAAAACAATTGGTGTATTTATAGCTTAAATGGAGGAAGGGATAATTAAAAGATTAACTAAAAATGAACAGTACCAAGTTACGTTATTTATATATTCCGCCTAAAAATATGCACTGGAAAATTACTTTGTTTGATAATTTGCATAATAATTTGAAAAGTAGATGGCTTAGAGCAGCGATATGCACCATATATTTCTATTGCATACTTTTGGGGGTGTCATTGTGTTAGTGCATGCTTTTTCAATGGGTTGAATTGTGTGTGTGGAGAGAGCAACGTTGAATGAGCGCACACGGGCGCCTAATCGCCTGACGCTGCTTTAGAACAGCGCCGTTCAGAGAAATACAAACAAAGCAAATGCATGTGTGAATATATGAGTGAAAAAAGCAACAGCAAAGTTATGTTTTTTGTTTGTTTTTGTTCACGCACAGTGTACGTGAGGGAGAAAAGCTAATGCAAAGACAGCTCAGTGGTATCGTTGAGTATACTGTCTTTGCATAGAAGAGCAGCCCTGCTTTAGAGCAGCAGTGAGCAATGAACGATGAGCAAGAGATGGGCCCAGTGAATGCTTCTCTCTCCACACACACAATTCAACCAAATGATGTTTTTGTTTGTTTTTGTTCACGCACAGTGTACATGAGAGAGAAAAACTAATGCAAAGACAGCTCAGTGGGATCGCTGAGTATACTGTATTTGCAAGGAAGAGCAGCTCAGCTTTAGAGCAGCAGTGAGCAATGAACGATGAGCAAGAGATCGGCCCAGTGAATGCTTCTCTCTCCACACACACAATTCAACTAATTGAAAACCCATGCACTCACATCAATCAATATTTAAAATGTTTAATATTTGAAATATTTATTTCATACAGCCAAGTACCACAGAGCTATGCTATATTAACAAAAAAGACGTTTGGAAAAACAGTTTCGTGGTGAAGATCTTTGCTAATTTTATATGTAATATTTGCAACCGCATTGAATTGAAAGGGTTTCGGATCACAGACTAATGAATGTATAGACAGAGAAATTGTAATGTGTTTGTTTTTTTGTAGGGGTCGCCCTTACACCCAATATTCTGTGTGTTGACTCAATTGCATTTTGTTTTGCGGTAAATTGCAAGATTTTGTAGATTTTCCTCTCGTATTGGTGTCGCTGCTGCCCCAGTGGAAGTGGTGGGCATTTGCATCACAGCCCATTATTATGTTGCAACTGCCCGAAAAGTCATCCACCAGCTTACGCACCAATCTACTTAGTGGGTCAGGTACCTCATACGGCATGTAGGCTGAGGCTAGCACCAAGGCTCTTTCAGAGCCTCCTTCCAGCCTCACAACTGTCGTATTGCCATCACTGTAATTATAGAGTTGAATAAGATTTAAACTTTTCTTCGCTATAATACAAGTCCTTACCTTCTCCCAATTCGAGGTATAGAAAAGGGAGTAATGTCCATCGTTTAGTCCAGAAACCCTATTTTTAAATAAATAGGGTTCCTGGACCAAAGCGATGTCTATTTCCGATTTTGTAAGGGAGAGAAGGAGTTCTGCAGCCGCCGCTTTGCAATGATGCAGGTCGATCTGCACCACGCAAAGCTGCCCTGCTGCCCGAACTCCTTACTGAGACTGCGAGAAGCGGAACCGAAGCCAACCCAACCCGAAACTCAGCTCTCCCTTACAATTCTTAATAAACTCGGCGCTCGAAGTAGCCATGGTGAACTTCATCACCTCCTTCTGGAAAGGATATTACCAATGTCCAGCTTTCGGTATGATTTTGCCTGTTTTGCTTTCTGATCAGCTTCAACACCCGTGCCACATCCGAATCAGGAGGTGGCAACCATGTTGTCGCCGCGATTCTGAATGGGATCTCGGCGATGGAAATTGCAGCCAGCCTGCAATCGTCCCATAGAGCAGCAGAGCCATTCACTTTTTGATAGAGGAAATCACGCGATTCCTCATCCTTACAGTTAATAACTTTGACGTTCTTGTATACGGCTGCCCTGCTAAAGCCGGTCTTTCTCTCATCCACATCATCGGAAGTAATGACCTTCCCCAGAAGGCTCTCTACCAGCAACCAGTGATCGTCACTGATCCTGCCTTCAGGGTCAGTTCTATCAATAATTGCTACCAGAAAGTCATCTCGGGTTGTCATTCTCGAAGGCCTGTGCGGCTCACCTGGCTTCTCTACAGCAGGTTTAGGGAGTTTTTGGCCCGGACTGCCCTTGCAGGCCCTCCCTGGTTGAGCTCCCTTAACTGGCTGTCGAGCGGCCATTTTCGCATACAATGCCGGTCGACAATCAGGCTGGCAATCACCCAACCTCTTATGCGGGTCCTCAGAAGACCTCACTCTCTTCATACTCGATTGTAGTGAAGATGTTGTCTTCTGGCCGCTAGCCAGCTTTGAGGTTGATGGACCGTCAGTCCCATCAAATGCCCGACCTCCAGCAGAGGTCTAGAATTAGATTACTGAACTAGTTCACTTAAAAAAGCTGAGCTATTGAACTAGATCTTTCAAATAAACAAGATTGTACAATTTTATTGGCTTTTAAAAATTTAGCACCTCTTCAACTGACTCACTTTACACTCTGTGAGAGAATGTCACTAAGAGGATGTTTTACCCACTGTTATTATTTAAATAGGCGCGTTGTCAAATTTAATGCTGCAGAGACATCTGTAACACCATAGAAACAATAATTTGTTACAGTAGTGCTTGTCTTAGCTAACTACAGTTTTGCCATTTGCCCCAGTAGGTGACGTCTCCACATAAATACAGTCGAACTTGTCTAACGATTAATTCTCATTATTGTTACTTTTTACCGATTTTTTCTATAACATAATAACGGGAACGAAATGATAATAAAAAAACACAACTAAACTCCGCAAGAAGAAAAAGAGTTATCCTCCTTCAAATGTCACAAACAGCCTAGTGAGGGTGAGTGTGACCGCAAGATTTGTTGGAATGACCGAGGTCTCAAAAAAAAGGCTAGGACTTTCCAAAAGAGGAAAATGGGAGCGTAGACCGGAGCGCAGCCGCCATCTATTTATGCCAAGGTAACCCACTACGGGGATGTAATTTGTGTGATGTCATTTGTGAAAAGCTGAACTCCTATTTGACAGATCTTACCACCTTTTTCCACGCGAAGAATATGCAAATATGCGCAACTAAATCTATGGCCACTCTGTTCACGACACAGGTGAGAACAGAGTTGAATGTCATGGTCGATGGTAGCAGAATTCCGACCACAAACTACCTCAAAATTCTAGGGGTCACATTAGACAGCATGTTCACGTCGTCTGTGCATGCCACAGCTATCTGCGACAAGCTGAAATGCAGGAAGAAGCTCCTCAAGTCCCTAGCGGCTAGCCACTTGGAGTGCAGGTAAAGAAACCTTGTTGACCACATAAACCGCCATAGGTTGGTCTGTGGTACGATATGCGGCACCACATTGGTCCGCGAAACGAGCAATAGTGTGTCTCTTCATGTCTTCAGTGGACCATCTACATGCGGAGGCAAATATTCTTCCTGTACAGCAACACAGCTGCCATATACCTTCGTTGCAGTACTTGCTCGGGTGTTATCGTGAGAGCCATCCAAACTTCATATAGTGAATAGGCAATTATATAGAAAGAGGTCCAGTGTTACAAGAATAGCAGCCAGGAATAGCATTTATATGAACGCAGTCGCAAATGTCATAAGTAACTATCGTTTGAATGCGGCCCTCGGAGTATCGCAGATAAGAAGCGTCAGGTGTCACGACAAACCAGAGTAGTTTTGGCTCAACTATGCACGCGATGGTGCAGCCGTCTAAATTCCTATATGGCAAAAATCGATGACACCGTGCATAACATCAGCCTTTTCAATTGCCGTGCCAAACTTACTAAACTAACTCCCGCAGACCTGTGGTTACATTCCAGCGAAGTAGCCACATTCCAAGAACTGGAGATAGACCCAGAGCCAGATTAAGCAGAAAATTAACGTAAAAACATAAAATAAAAACACTGTTACAACAACAACAACAACTGCTGCAGGGATGGGCTGTGGATCATCAGGCAAACATTGAAAAAAATATACGATACAAATTATCAGCAGTGAGCTTAAGGGGGACCTCTTAATGTACCACTTGGGCTCTACAGAAAACAGTGAATGCAGAGCATGCGAAATGTTGGAACACTATCTCTGTCATTGCCCAGCTTTCGTGATTGTAAGAACCCAACTCGTGGGAAGCCACACAAAACAAGAACTCAAAGTAGGGCAAACTAGTTTTAAAACTTAGGAGATTATGTCAATGACACAGAATTTCTAAAAATAGGTATTTAATAATATAATCTCCTACAGACTCCGAACTAAATATAGAAATTTAAATAAATCTCAAAGAATATAAGAGAGGAAGAATTTAAATTGTTCCACAGATATTACTCCCCCAAGCCGTGATGTTGGCTTCCATTTCCTCAGTATTTTGTGCCACGTAAAACTTCTTCCGTTCGAACTTGATGGTAGAAAGGAGGTTCTATATCTTTGAACAAATTATAGCATAGGACTGCACTAATTGATATGAGAAAAATTCCCATGCAATGTTCACAGAAAAAAAACTGACTTTGGGGGTATTACCCTAAAGCAAATATGGAAGAATGGAAAGAGAAAATAATAGTTAAGGTGAAGGGCCGAAATAAACCAGGGGTCGTAGGTACTGTAGCAAATGTCACAAGAGATATGTATATGACACAGAATTTCTAAAAATTCGTAATTTAATAATATAATCTCCTACAGACTCCGAACTAAATATAGAAACGTAAAAAAATCTCATAGAATATAAGAGAGGAAGAATTTAAATTGTTCCACAGATATTACTCCCCCAAGCCGTGATTAGCATTCACTCCACTTGTTGATTGTGGGTGCTACTGTGGCACAATTTTTAGCACTTTCCAGCCTAGACAATATCAACAATTTCTCTACATTTGCAAAAAAAATGTGTGCCATGTAAAACTTCTTCCGTTCGACCTCTATGATAGAAAGGAGGTTCCATATCTTTATATCATATAGCATAGGACTGCACTCATTAATATGAGAAAAATTCCCCTGCAATGTTCACAGAGTATAGCTGCGAGTACGATACTTCAGGGTCATATTCTATATTCATATTCCAAAGCATAGACATTATATTTTACAAATGAACACTAGTGCGTGTCTTAGCGACTTTAGTTTGATAATTTTCTCAAAAAGGTGTAGTCTTTAGTTATAGAATGTTCGGGAGATGGGGAATCGATTGACTGGCGACTTTTTTCAAATCCCAAAACCTCTCAGCCAGATTCTATAGCACTGAATTATAATTGCACGGTAGTGAGTGTCATAAGCTTCACAATTTTCTCAAATAGACACAATCTTCAGTTATAGAATTTTTGGGAGATGCCAGATCGATTAAAATGTGATTATTTTATAATTTCCAAAAACTAAGGGATGTGATATGATAATATGTCTAGCAAGTTTTCAACTATACAACTGTCAACAATTGCGTAAAAAGATTGATTCAGGGGCCTAATTCTCGCATACTTTATCCAGTTATTTCAATCGATATTTTCAGTATTTGGATTGCAGCATCCGTTGTCGAATACACTTTCGAGTGGAATCTTGCGAGTTTATGCCCTCTGGCGAAATGATTATTTTTGTGGCATAAAACGAACTTTAATGGACATTTTGCAATAAAACTAATCAAAATCACATATTAATGACTTTTTTCAACAAAATGAGTAAAAAAATATGCAAAAAGGGACTGTTTCATAAAAATTAAAAAATATATTTTCCAATGTCAGAATGCGATTTTTATATTTTTACACAGTGGAATTTATTTCAGGTCACTATTACTTTTAATGTTTCACAATTTTCTATTACACTATGGAGCCCTGAAAATGCAAACAACTTCTAGTATGCTTTTTTTTAAAAAGCACATATTGAGACTATAAAAACCCTAGTAGGGTTTTGTCCTGTCAGATACAGTTCGGATTTTATAGCCTCATCTAAACCGGGCTAACACTACAGTTTCTTTATCGCGCCTTTATCTCAGAACCGATTTGGATTTTAGCCTTGCTGTCTTTGGCAATATTGTAGCAATAAACTAGTAGAACGAATCTTCTGAACATACCACATAAGAAAAACTCCATCTTGGGCATCAAAATCGATAAAATATAGAAAACTGTACAAAATTGCTGAAACTCTGGTAGGTATCCGCCAAACTATTGGGAGTTGTACCAAGTAACCTTTTGCAAAAATCTTCCAAATTAAGTTCTCAGCAATTCTTCAGAACATTCTGAAGAAATTTGTTCAAAATTGCTGAAATTCTGGTCAGTATCAGCTAAACTATTGGGAGTTGTACCAAGTAACCTTTTGCAAAAATCTTCCAAATAAAGTTCTCAGCAGTTCTTCAGAACATTCTGAAACTCTAAAATGCATTCTTCATGTTGTCCACACAGTTCACACCAACAGTTTATTCTGGCATTTCGGACTTCACCACATATTTATTAAATCGTCATTGAAAACAACCTGATAGAAGCATTTTACAACAATGGCATGTTCCGAAGAGTTGTGTATTACATTCCAGCGAATATTTTTTCAAAAGAAAACATTAACATTTCAAAGAATTCTGGAGGTATGAAAATTGCTATTTTATTCTTGCCCATATCTACAAATTTGCTTCAGAGGTCCGATGAAGATTCGCATAGGCTTCAGAGATATACCCCAGAAATGATTTAAAAAGTCAATACTTAACCACGTTTAGATGGGGTCATAAAATCCAAGATGGATCTGACATAACAAAACAAAACTAGGGTTTTTGTCGTTTGGGTCTGTACTTCAAACAACAATTTGTTAGTTTGTAATATTTTGTGTTTACCATATGTTTTCACCGTTCAATAACCGTATGTATCGATAACTTTTTAAAATAATTTGGATCGTATAAGGGAATACAAAAATTTTGAACGTTCATATTTTTTTCTTCGAACAAAAACTAGCTCGATGACGTAAGCGAGAATTATGGCCCAGTACATTTGGCACTCATAATAGTTGCTACAAATTTCAAGTAAAAGACACAGCTAATTTATGGTAGTTGGGTGCCACCGTGGTGCAATGGTATGCACGCCCGCCTTGCACGCTGAAGGTCGTGGGTTCGATTTCCCGGCAAGGCAACATCAAACATTTTTCAGCGGTGGCAAAATACCCCTCAGTAATGTTAGCGACATTTCCTAAGTATTTCAACTTCTTTACAAAATAGTGTCTTAAGACACGCCGTTCGGACTCTGCGATAACAGTAGGTCCCATATCATTGAGCTAATATGAATCGGGGTGCACTCATTGATATGAGAGAAGTCTCCCTTGTCCTTTCAGGGATGTTTGTGGAACAATAAAAAAATAACAATTTATGGTAGTTAGGGTATGGCGACTATGCCGCAATGTGTAATGAATGGTAAGAGTATGTGATGCTTGGAATCGCCACACAAGAATACGAGGTTTGACTCTGTCGCATTGAGCAGGTGAGTTTCCTTGCTTGCTTAGAATTGCCATACAAAAATATTGTGTGGACAACTATCCCTATTGTAAGGTGCTGCCATCAATTGTCAAATAACAAAGGTATTTCACATTATTGTGTGGTGGTGTTGGAATTTGATACATGCATATCGATCGATGGTGGTGCCATCTATTGATGTGTAGTAGACATTGCTCTCCGTTATTGTACGGTGGGTGGTGAATGAATTCGATAAATGAGAAATGTCACTGATGTTATTATGTATTTTCTTATAGGAAAAAATATTACAGCAGAAAATTCTGCAGAAAAAATATAAAGCATTTATACAGGTAAAACATGTAGTTTATAATTGAAGATTTAAGTAATAAATATTATGATTGAAATTTTATTACTTAATGCCAAGTTTACACTTGCGCTCCAAAATCCACTGGATTTCACGAAATCCTGAAATACACCCCGTTGTTTACACTCATTTTTTGTTGATTTCAAACATATCACAATAACCAAGGTAGATGCATATGCGCAGCTGATGGAACATGAATTTTCAAAACAAGTTGTAAATTGAATTAGTCATCAAAAATATACGACAATATAAAACTTAACAACTTTATTTCGAAAATTATCGTAAAATCTATATGGCGAAAAACAAAAATTTTTTACAATCGATGAATCCGAGTTTCACTCTTTCAGAATTCGCGAACTGTTAACATATTCTATATAGTATGATATACATTCTTTAAACTGAAGTGTTTTAGGAGGAATCCCATAAGGTCGACCATTAAAATTAATTTACGTGGAAGCTGTGTTGGCATCAATGTAGAAAAATAGGTAAAAATGGGTTGAAGCCAACAAGTTTTTTTATGCTCCCTTCCGATTTTAGGCTTAACCTTACATTTTATTGACATATGCCCAAAGAAAGACTCAAAGAATACTTCATGGGCAATATGATACTAGTGTATCATTTGTCGATATATCCACTGCATCCACCTAAAATTGATGCTAACATTTTGAAGCCGGAATTTCGGGGTTTTTTGAATTGTTTTAATAATTCGGACGCGCAACAAGATAATATTCAAAACTCACATTAGGATTATAAAACTCTTGATTCTACGTCGTTTAATGCATATCTCATGAGTGTGCTCCTTACAGCATCCTAGTAATTGGAGTCTAAAGGCCAATATTTGATGTGTGATTTTTTTTAAAAAACCTATTTTTTGCGTTTAAAATTTACAAGTGCCATTCAATTTCCTTTGTACCCCGCGTGAATTTAGTTTTTTTACGCGACGGATCTAATGAGACCTTCCGCGAGCGAATCCATCCACTAAAACCGCGGATATAGATACCCTGAAAATAGGAAAAGCAGCAAAAAATTATTTTGAAAAATCCGCGTACTAAACCGCGATTTTCTTGAAATTTTTTTACGTAAATGGAATCCTTATACGCGATTATAATATTTGCGAAAACGCGTGTCATAAATTACTGAGATTCGCGTGTAATATGGGTTTTTCACCAAAAATAGAATGTGGAGGCACATCCGCGGTTCTTGAAGAATCTAATTAAAATTGGTATATTTGGACGTATTTTTGATAGGCGCTGACGAAACCGGATGCGCATCAAAATCGTATGCACATTGCGCGACTTTCACCAACTTTAAGGTTTTTTGCAGTGTATGATGCAACTGGTGGCACACAATGGCCCCTGAGTGAAACATCGAAATATGCATAAATTTTGACAGAGATTGATTCGCTGTATCCAAAAACGGATGCGCATCAACCGACTTTAACTAATTCGCGAATAACAGGCTTTTTAATTATAATATTAATTAAATGATTGTAATTTCAATATTACTCTTAATTTCCTACCCTTATAAGTTATCACAGTAATCAGTTAAACTCTCGCGATGGTAAACCATATGTTTTGATGAAGTTTTAACTGTATACATTCATTATTCTATGGGATTTTAGCAAAATAGTTGGAGAACTCCCAAATATTTTTTTCTAATTTTTAGAATCAAACCAAAAAAATATTTGCAACAATATTTTCCAACAATAAGTTTTTCTCTTTTGTTGTTGCTATAATATGCAATTTATGTACCCAATCTCTATAAATTTGGTATCATATTTTTCTACGCATTGTCTAGATTCCGCATATATTCTTTAATTTATTTTTGAGGGTTTGTACGGATTCTGGGACAGGATAATTTGGATTTACTTCAACATTTTTTTATTATTTGTTGACTTTCCGCGAAAATAATAATAAATTTAATAACTATTTAAACATCTACGAATAGATATGGACTGCTGTTAACGATTTATGCATACATTTTCTCATAATAACAAAAAAGATATTTGTAAATACTTTTTCTTTATATGAGAATAAAAACCGCTATAACATTTGCGCGCATTGGTCAATTTCGTGAACGCGAGCAGATTTGAAACCGGATTTTTTTCATTTACCTCTGTACCAAAAATCGTAGATGTGCTCGTAAAAAAAATTTTTAATTTTTTTCAAATGGAATTGTAAAGGAATTTTGTTATTCGCCATATATATAAAATTGAAATTTGTTTGTCTGTCTGTTTGTTTGTTTGTTTGTGCCTTATAGACTCGAAAACCGCTGAACAGATCTTACTGAAATGTATAGGGTACATTGCTACATGGCCTGGAATGAAAATAGGCTATATAATTTTTTGAAATTTCGCGTTGATCTGGAGATATAGCATCAAAACCGGAGGTACCCCCAAAAAATTTAGATTTTGTATGCAAATATCTTTAGAACTGTTACAGATACAATCTCCAAATTTTGTATGCGTGACGGAGTTTGATGTAGAAATAAATTTAGCAAATTATATTCAAATCGGTTCAGATTTGGATATAGCTCCCACATACATATATTTTCGGCCGATTTCCTTATTTTATGTACCAAACATGCTATTTATGTCCAATTTCGATGAAATTTGGAATGTATGACGGAACTTGGTCTGGAAATAAACGTGCCAATTTATATCAAAATAGGTTCAGATTTGGATATAGCTCCCATACACTTATATTTTCGGCCGACTTCCTTATTTTATGCACCAAACACGCTATATATGTCCAATTACGCTGAAATTTTGAATTTCCCACGGAATTTGGTCTAGAAATAAATGTGCCAGATTATATTGAGATTGATTCAGATTTGGATATAGCTCCCATAGACATATATTTTCGGCCGATTTCCTTATTTTATGCACCAAACACGCTATATATGTCCAATTTCGCTGAAATTTGGAGGGTCTGACGGAATTTGTTCTAGAAATAAACGTGCTAAATTATATAGATATCGGTTCAGATTAGAATATAGCTCCCATATATATTTTCGCCGATTTCCTGTATTTTATGCACCAAGCACGCTATATATGTCCAATTTCGCTGAAATTTGAAATGTGTAACGGAATTTGGTCTAGACATAAATGTGACGAATTTTATCGAAATCGGTTCAGTTTTGGGTATAGCTCCCATATATATTTTCGGCCGATTTTCCGCATTTGATGCACCAAACACGCTATATATGTCCAATTTCGCTGAAATTTGGAGGGTCTGACGGAATTTGTTCTAGAAATAAACGTGCTAAATTATATAGATATCGGTTCAGATTAGAATATAGCTCCCATATATATTTTCGCCGATTTCCTGTATTTTATGCACCAAGCACGCTATATATGTCCAATTTCGCTGAAATTTGGAATGTGTAACGGAATTTGGTCTAGGCATAAATGTGCCGAATTATATCGAAAACGGTTCAGATTTGAATATAGCTCCAATATATATTTTCGGCCGATTTTCCACATTTTATGCATCAAACACGCTGTATATTTTCAATTTCGCTGAAATTTGGAGGGTCTGGCGGAATTTGTTCCAGAAATAAATGTGCTAACTTATATAGAGATCGGTTCATATTTGAATATAGTTCCCATATATATTTTCGGCCGATTTTCTGTAGTTTATGCACCAAGCACGTTATATATGTCCAATTTCGCTGAAATTTGGAATGTGTTACAGAACTTGGTCTAGAAATTAATGTGCCAAATTATATCGAAATCGGTTCAGATTTGGATATAGCTCCTGTATATATTTTCGGCCGATTTCCTGTATTTTATGAACCAAACTCGCTATTTGTGTCCAATTTCTGTGAAATTTGGAATGCGTAACGGGATTTGGTCTAGACATAAATGTGCCAAATCATATCGAAATCGGTTCAGATTTGGATATTGCTCCTATCTATATTTTAGTCCGATTTTCTGTATTTAATGCTCTAAACACGCTATATGTGTCCAATGTCGCTGAAATTTGGGATGTCTGACGGAATTTGTTCTAAATATAAATGTGCCAAATTCTATCGAATCCGGTTCAGATTTGTACACACTACATATGTCCAATTTCACTGAAATTTGGAAAGCGTGACGCAATTCGTTCTAGAAATAAATGGGACAAATTATACCGAAATCGGTTTAGATTAGAATATAGCTCCCATATATATTTTCGGCTGATTTTCCGTATTTTATGCACAAAATGTGAATGTAAGACGGGATTTGGTCTAAAAATAAATTATATCGAGAGCGGTTCATATAGGATTATAGCTACCCATATATATTTTCGGTCGATTTAATGTTTTTGTTGCGTATGTTCAATTTCAATGAAATTTTGAAGACTTAGCAGTCAGTAAAAGTCATCATTATTTACAGAAGTATTTATAGTTGGGAAGAATTTGACCAAGGCTACAGCAATTAAGTATCATATCTTTGAGAGACTTCTTAAGATTTATGTTTTATTATGATATATCAAAATCATTAGGAATACTTATAGGCGGAAAGGCTTTCCATTGTAGCTTCATAACAACCCTGAATAGCTATATAACGCCTTCATATCTCCTTTATTTATTCGTTAAAATATTAAAAACGTTTATATAATTATGCATTCCATTATAGTCGGGGCAGCAAAGCGCACCGGGTTCAGCTAGTTATCTATATATCGTATTAATTGTGTATAGTACTAATAAATGAAAAAATAAAAAATGAGATATCATAATAAATTTTGATACAAAAAAGCTAGTAGAAACTATCAGCATGTTCATTGGCATCTAAACACGATATCTGATACGTTGATTTTGACATTTATGCTAGAGTTTTTGCAATTTTCGTCATTTTTCCCTTCCCGCATTTTTTAAGAAATTTGTATGCCGAAGCAATTTTTGACAATTCGCTCTTTTTTCTAATATTACCATTAAAAAAGTACGGGAACACAATGAAAAATAGCATTGTAACTTAGTAATTTAATATTTTTTCACATTGTTTACAAATTTTGATACTAATTTTTTTGTTGCAGCAATTTACCATCTACCTTGTTTATTGTGATGCGTGAAAAGTGTTGCAACTTTTGGTACTTTTTTAGGCAAACTCAGGGTTGTATATCATGTGTACTGTGATTTCGATGTCGATTTTGCTGAAATCACGAAATGAGATGATTTCATTTTTGTATGCGAAATCATGATAAATTTTGCTTGATTCCGCGTGAAATCACGAAACGCCTTCGAAATCACGAAATGACGACAAATGTAAACCAAGCATAAGCTTTTAATTATACACAATTTCATATCCATCTCCATTCAGAAAATATGTTGTTATTTTTAAGTAGAAAAATGGTGAACCTTAAACTCAAATTTGTAAAAATATATTGTAAATATTATCTAAATAATAAAATAAATTGAATAAATTGAACATCTTTTAATTATCCCTTTTCTTATTTTTGAAATACATTTATTTGGTGAATGTTTGATTGATTTGTCTAAATATATAAAATTGCTTTAACAAAAAAATTGTATGTGTAAATTCTTAAGGAATATTTGTTTACGTCTTTGTTTTTTTTTTTTGCATTATTTGACTATTTTTTGTTTGGTTTTTATTATGATTTAATAAATGTTTAACTTTTTTTCTTAGTTGCATTTATGATTTATTTTTTTTAATGTTAGTATATATTTTGTTAAATACATTACACAAAAGGAGATAGCATTTTCTTTCCATAATTGTTTATCCATTTACCTCTTTGGGAGTAGTGTTGTGAACAGTGAGTGAGAATTGTTTTCTAGCCATAACTTTCTTTTTCTTCTTATTTAAAAAATTAACTAATTTTTGATGGTTATGAGAGAGGGGTTATGTATACGAATATAAGCCTGGTTTAGTTTATTTTTTCATAATATTTTTTTGCTTCATTGTATAATTTTGTTTTCGCATGAGATACAATATATTACTATCAGTCTCACTTCCCGTGCCTAAATAAGAAAAAAATTATTTGTTTGGTTTTTTTCTTAATTTGGGAGGGGGGAATATTTGATTTTGTTTTTTAGTTGGTTTATAAAATAATTGTTTTATATATATTTTTGAGGGGTTTTCATATTTTATTTTGTTAATATGTTTCATTTTCATTAAAATATATGTTTGTTCAATGTATATTACCTATATGTGGTGTGTGTATAACTACTCGTCTTAAATGGGGGGTATAACCGATGTTTTTTCAAATCCATTACGTTTTTTTTTTTTTTTTTTTTTTGAGGAAAAATTTTAGATGCTATCAATGACGAAGGACGTGGTGAGATAAAAGTTTTTATCACGGAAATTGAAGTCGTATGGAACATGTGGTATAGAAAAATATGATCAGCCATATTTGCCATATATGTAGACAATTTATTACTGATGACATTTATCTATAGAAAAAGTATCCTTGGTTAAAATGTCCCATAAATAAAGAAGTTATAAAAAAACTATAACATTTTGAATGATGAATTTGTTATGTCCTGGTGATTAATTTTTGAATTGTTTTTTCTTCTTATTTTTCTATATTTTGCTTCCTTAATACTGTTTCATTAAAGATTTCTGTTTCCCTTCTCTTCATCTTTTTCTTTTGTTGGTTGTTCAAAAAACTTGAGTGCACAATATGTTAACTTTCATATATGTATCCATTTCTTTATATAAAATTTGATTTTTATCAAAATGTTTAATTAAACATAATCAGAAATTTAATTAACACTTTTCATTTAAAACACACACGCACATTTATATTTTTCAAACTTCCCGAAGTTGCCATTCATTTTAAATTATTTTCCAAAAATTTAAAAATTAAAAAATTTTAAAATATAGTTTTTTAAATATTTTTATATTAAATATTTTATTAAATGTGCACCTATATATTATTAAATTTTTCAAAATAAATTTAACAAAAAATTTTTAAATTATTTATAACAATTATTTTTTTTAAGTTTTTAATCTTTGCTAAGAAAGTCCGTTGTCGTTTTGTTTTAATTTCCTCTTGTTTTTGGGGGGAGTTCAGTTTGGGTTTAGTTTTTTTGATAGGGGAGTGTTTAACATTTCGATTCCCTTGTCAATTCGTTCGATTTCGTTTATACGTTCTTGTTTTTATTTATTTAATTTATTTTTTTTTTGCTTCTCATTCAGATATCTATGGCGGTTTCATTCCAGGTTAATTTTGCTTTATGTTAAAGGATTTCCGTTTCATAGACCTGTTTGGTGGTGGTTGTGCTAGTGGAGCCACTGCTGCTGCTGCTTGTATTAGTTATGGAGTTATTGACCGTACCACCATTAGTTGAATTTGCTCTATTTAAAACCTTTTTATCATTGGCCACCACTAATGGAGTGGGACCATTACCGGGAACAGTCGTAGTTGCTGCACCCGTAGAACTATTGCCATTGTCACTACCCGCTGGCGTTAAAGTTAAACTTATTTTCTGTTGTATATTCGATTCACTGCCCATTTTTTGCAACGGTACTGGCCCAGTTGCTGCTACTCCTGCAGCTGCTGCTGTGGCTATATCAACCGAGGGCATTTTGCTCATTTGTTGCAAACGTTGATATTGTTCCTGTAAGACCTTTTGTTTTTTGAGTAACTCTTGGTGGCGCATTTCCAAGGCTACTTGGCGTTGCATGCTATCGTTACCAGATTCGTTGCCGCTTGATGTTTCGCCGCCACTGTCCACGCCGGCAGTGGAGGCAACCGAGCCAGTGGCATTTGTGTCCTTACTCTCCGTTTCATTGACCGTTGGCATAATTTGTGGTACATTTGGACTTGTGGGACTGGCTAAGGGACTACGCGAACTTGTGCGCGGTGGTGGTGGTGGCGGTATACGTTTTCCCACTTTCATAATCAACTCAGCATTACGTTCGGGTACCGGTGGCTTAGCCACAACTGTACGCATAATGGGTATGGGTATAATATCACCCTCACATTGGGTGGGCATAGAATGCAAACGCCTTAGGCTGGAGACATTTGAGGCTGTTATAAGGGGAACTGCAATGGGTTTGTTGGCGGTGGCGACGGCGTTGGGTGATGAGTTGACGGCGGCCACATTATTGCCGGTTAATTCGTTAATGCAATTGGCCATGTTTGCTTCGTTTTGATTATACAAATGTGCCTGGGAAATTTGTGTGGTAACAGTGCTTTGTACCAGAGGGGTACTGTCATCAGAAGTGGAATCATCGGGTCGGTTCTGTAAATAAAATTCAGTCATACATTAATATCAATTTCATTTGACGCAAACTTCTTTCGCATTTACCTCATTATTGGCTATTAGAGGCTTTGAAAAGGTTTTCAATTCATCTAACAAAGCATCGAGTGCGTTTTCTGGTGGGGCTCCCCCGCCGACAGCGAACGTCCCCATCCTGGGTTGTGGGATTGGCTAATGGAATAAATTTGTTAACAATTAACTACAAAATAGGGAGTGGTTTCGTGTAGAATTATCCATCAAAGAAGATTTGAAACATAAAAATAAAATTGTGTTGAATAAATATTTTATTATTTGCAAGATTTTTTCGAAAAAAAAGAGAAAAAGAGGTGTAATTTTTCGGTGAGAGAGAGTGAACAAAATTGAAAGTAAAGACGACCGTAATGAATTAGAGTAGATATGTATATTCTGAATTATTTGTACTGCACAAATAAATTTTTTTATGATTTCGAGAGTGATCGTTTTGCTAGAGTATTACATGAAACATTGACAAATTTTCCAAAACAAAGACGTTTCCAGCAAAAATGAATATAACATTTTAAGACAACCATAGTTAAGACAACTTTTTAAATTACTTTGAAACAAGTGAGCCAAGGCTATAGTCGGGTCGGGGCCGACTATGTAATACCCTACACCACTACCCCCGTTCATAAGCTTTTGACTAATAAAATTCAAAATATTAGAATTGGGATAGCTTAGCGCCTTTGCTCTGAATGTCTTCATTAACACAGGTCAATTTTTTTGAAACGCATTTAAGTGCAACGACAGCACAACCCAAATAAAAAATGGAAAAGTGGGATGTATGCCAACCATCAATAGGCTTCTTTCTCTGTTAGACCCCCATCAACCCCCAAAATTTCGTGAGGATCCGATAAAATTTTCGTAGTGTGATTGCACAAAAATGGAAAAAGGGATGCGTTACCGACTATTACGATATCTCTGTTGTTTGACCACCTATGACAACCTACTTCACATCGTTGTAAAGGTGATATTTTCTACTTTTCTTGCCAGGTATTGCTTTCGATATACCTCCTACAGAAGGGAGATATTCGCTTTGAAATAAAACGTTGACTTTTTCTCCAAATAAGTTTTATCCCATTCCGACCCCTGAATATTATCCGACCATCACCAAAATCAATAGGCTTTTTTCTCTGTAGGATCCCCATTAACCCTCAAAATTTCGTGACGATCCGATCAAAATTGCGACCTGTAGCGTGATTTCCAAAAAATTGGAAAAATGGGATGTATTACGTACTATTGCGAAATCTCCGTTATTTGGTCACCTACGCCGACCTAGTTTACATCGTTGTAAAGATGGGATCTTCTACTTTCATAGCCAGGCTTTGCTTTTGGAAAGTCCCCAACCAAAGCTGTGATAATCGTCATTATAATTAAAATCGCAAAAATGAAAAGTTGGGTTTTATTTGCGACTATTGTGATATCTTCGTTGTTTGATCATCTACGAGAATCTACTTTACATCATTAGAAAGGTGATATTTTCTTCTTTTATCGTCAGGTTTTGCTTTTGGTATACCCCATATAGAAGCTGAGATATTCGCTTTGGAAAAAAACGTTGTCTTTTTATCCACATACGTTTTTTGCCCATTCCGACCCCTAAATATTATCCGACCATCACCAAAATCAATAGGCTTCTTCCCCTCCGGGACCCCCATCAACATCCAAAATTTCGTGACGATCCGATCAAAATTGCGACCTGTAGCGACCATTATTTCGATGCGTTACAAACTTTTTGTCCAAAACCAACTTATAATACCCTCCCCATATAGTGGTGTAGGGTATAATTACGCACAATCCGCCTCATCATATTATTCTTATTAAAAAATACTATTTCTGAACTAATTCAAAACCAAAATTCAATCAAACAGCATCCTTGAATATTTTTGATTTGATATCAAACTCATATTGAGAACTATTTTAGGGCTGAAATCCAGCAAATATTGGTTGATATGTCACAGAAATCGTAAGAAATAGGCCAAAAGATCCTCCCCATTTTAAAGTCGATTTAATTCAAATCGTGATTTTTGAAGCACTATTTCGTGGAATTGGGTACCACCAGCACAAAACCCTCCGCTTTTTTGAGAATTCTTCAGTCCTGTTTCATGTAAATCTTCTCTACAAGTCGTATCGTTAGTCACGCCGTTTGGACTCAGCGATAGAAAGGAGGTACAATATGATTGACATAAAACAAGGAATAGCACGACATAAAAGACAGGACATAAAAGAAGTTTCTATTGTCCCTTAAGGGGTGTTCGTAAGAAATAGTTTTTTTTTCTTTGTAATAAGGAAACATAATTTTATTTCAATCATTGAGACAATTGACTATATAGAATCGCGTTGGGCTCCTTTTTCGTTTTTTAGTTTTTTTTTCTGTATAATAAATAATTGTATTTCACTTCGATATCACTGCGGCATCTAACATTGTTTAGCATTACCACTTGGATTTACTTGGATTAAGAATTGACATTTTATGGTAGAATATGGAAAGCCAGTTGTTGTTTAACATCTACCACGTTTCATTAGTCTACTATCTCCCTATATCCCCATATCTGCCTATCTTAAAAAAAACTAATAACAGATCTGACACCAAAGACCTCGTAAGGGTCTTCAATGGAACAAACGATTTTCTACGTTAATGTCGTCGAAGAGACATTCTTCCAGACCAATTTTCGAATATTTATGAAACATGTGGTCAACTATGGCGGATTTGTGAGAATGGCAATACTTAAATTTGTACTGTAAGTATAGTTACAAATGAAGCTTGGTCTCAAATACCAACTATTTTCAATGACATTTCTAATCTATCGATCCTAGTAATATGGCTAACACGTGATATTTGCTTATTGAAAATGTTCGAAGCTCAAAAGAGATCTAAGAAAATCAAAAAGTCATTTAAAGCAGGTTTAAAAAACGGTTTTGTTGGAATATTTCTTGATTTTATCTGAAGGTTCTTGGTAGCTTTTCCACGTTGAGAATTTGTTGTAGGATTTATCAGAATGTTCCATTTTACTAAACTTAGCCAAAAAACTGCGCAATATTTGCATGGGTAGTACAATTTATCAATTTTATTTGATTCAAATCTATTCTGATGATCGCAAAAATTGGACACGTTTTGTACATTTGTTTATTATAATTTTCCGAAAATATGGCAACACCGTTAAGTTTTTTCTTGTGAATGTTGGCATAGTATAGGACTCTCAAAAACTAAATAGTATCGATCTGTAATACGAACACATCAGAAGATACCTTAACATATTAAAAGAAAAAATTTCAAACCTATTCAGATGATCGGGAGTGTATATACCGTGATATCCCAAGATCTAACATCGCTTATCTACCAGACACAATTTTCAAAAACTAATTTCTGCACCTTTCGTCGATACTTTTAATATAGTTTATCAAAATTTTAGAGGTTTAAATACTAAATTATCATCTTGAAGCAATGATTGATTCATTGTATTTTAAAGTAAACTGACAGAATGCAACCATGTAAATAATTTATTCTACTACTCTTGTAAAACAACTCATTAATGTACCATTTTATGCAACTGTGAACTATTACTAATATATTTACGCCCTACTATTTCTTCTCATGATTGGTACTTAAGCTAGAACAAAATTCAATAAAATCGCTCAGTTTGTGATCTACATTCTAACGCGTTACATAACCATCAGATAAGATCACAAGGGGTGATCTCCATTCTAATACGTTATGGTAACTATCAGATAAGATCACATTGAGACAATTTGTCCGTCAGGCAGTATACAACAATCCTCACTTGTGTTTTCCTGAACAATCTAAACCAGATAGTTATAATGGCGCCCAACTCGTGGCCATGTATCACGACCACACCAACCATAATCTGTGAGTAATAGCCGAGGACAACAACAACAAAATCAATAGCACACCGTAATTCTTGGAACGATCAGTTGCCGCATTCGTATCCAAAGATGACCCACAAGAAGAAAATGCCTGTTGGAAAAGTAGCTTGATGAATCAATAACTATGTACGTGTACGATGTATGAGTTTTACTCCAGGGTGAAGTAAACATACATCCACCTCTGTTGTCAGTTATTCATCTTTACTCCTGCAAAATGAACCGCGAACCATGTTGAGAAAAAGAAGGTTGATGAATCACCAACAATGTACGTGTACGATGCAGTTTTACTCCAGGGGGAGGCAAAATACATCCACCTCTACCGTTAGTTAGTCACCTTTACTCCAGGGGGAGGTTCCTCAGAAAGTCTTCAACGCCATCTATATGCAATTACTACAGCCTTCAAAGATGTATAACATAACAAGATAAGACATTTCCATTGCTACTATACATCGGCAGATGGCGCTGGTGGTCTAACATAATGTGATGTTACAATATGGTGGCATGAATTATGTTATATTTAACATAGTTCACATTGGTGTACGCTTTTGTTTCTGTTAATTGTCTGTTATACATAAACGACCTCTATGCTTGAAAATGAAAATTTAAAAAAATTTGCATGATGTCCAATCTTTACCATTGTATGTCTTTGCAGCCTTATTGCCACAATAGCAGTTTCAAGATCCGATTGTTCCTGATTCAGTCCATCCTAAGCAGAAGCAACAATCCTGATGCAGGTTACAATACAAGTTCAACAATCCGTAATTTCTGATGCTTCATTGGGACGCTTTCAGCATCAGAGGGGGAGACTGAAGCAATCCATATTTCAATAATTACACTTTAATGCCCTCTACATTTCAATAGTAACAATTTTCATAGTTTTGTGCCTTTGTCATTGTGAGTTTGTAAATATTCCAATTTCCCATTGTGATTGATTCATTGTATTTTAAAGTTAACTGACAGAATGCAACCATGTAAATAATTTATTTTACTACTCTTGTAAAACAACTCATTAATGTACCATTTTATGCAACTGTGAACTATTACTAATATATTTACGCCCTACTATTTCTTCTCACGATTGGTACTTAAGCTAGAACAAAATTCAATAAAATCGCTCAGTTTGTGATCTACATTCTAACGCGTTACATAACCATCAGATAAGATCACAAGGGGTGATCTCCATTCTAACACGTTATGGTAACTATCAGATAAGATCACATTGAGACAATTTGTCCGTCCGGCAGTATACACCAATCCTCACTTGTGTTATAATCACTTTTTATTAACGGTTACGATTTTAATCAGGACGTTCTTGTTTTTACTGAAACATGGCATGGAGAATAGACAAATCTCCGTAGGGTACTTCTAGAGCAAACAACTTCTAATGGGCATTTTCTGAAAGAACGTATTGAGACTACAAAAAGCCTTGTTGGGTTTCGTGTTGTTAGATCGGGTTTGGATTTTACAGCCTCATTTTAACCGGGCTAAAACTACACTTTTTTCCACTTATTGGGGATTTATCTCAAAAACTAATGATAAGCAATAAGCTAATAAGCAATATTGTAGTCCTAAAGTAGTAGAACTTACGAGTCAAACAGAAGAACTAGGAAAAACTGCACCTAGCGCATCAAAATCGATCAAATATATGAAAGTTTACATAATTTCTGGAATTATGGTCAGTAGCAGATAAGCTATTGAGAGTTAAAGCAAGTAATCTTTCGCAAAAATTTCCAAATAATGTGCTCAGCAATTCGTCAGAACATTCTGAAATCCTGAAATACTTATTTAATTTTGTTTGGGCGGTATTTCATATCGTCTGTTCCGTCGGAAAAGGTCGTAAGTCCACTTTTTTGGGAAATCGCAACACGTGGTATCATACAAAGAAAATGGTAGTACGTCGCGTTTTTCTATACGTTTTGCCCTTGTCGGAAAAGGTCGTAAGTCCAAAAACGTACAAATTTGAGAACGAAAAGGTCGTAAGTCCGCAGGAAAATGTATACTTTAAAAGAATTCTACAGCTAATGCAGTTCAGATATAATGTTTAACGTCATCCATGGTTGATGTACAATGTAAAGAACTACGCTACACCTTTGGATGATAATCGGATGATATTTGGCGAAGCCTGTGGACCAAACTTTTGAACAAAAATGTGATAAGTTTTATATTACAACGAAAATTTACATTTGAAATCTATTTTCCTCATGTATTGAACAATTTGTAAAAAAAATCAAAATTGTTACTGTTTTTTCCGTCGTATATATTACTACTTTATCAACTGGTAATTTGTGGTTTCTCTAGGGACATTTATTCACATAACGAGATTCAAAAAATATAAAGCCTTTTTTCATCTCGGTTGTTCCTTGTACATTTTCCGAAATTTTCAAAAAAAAAAAAATAATAATGGTTCAGCCGTTTTTGAGTCTATGCGGAACATACACACATTGTCTTATATATATACGATTTCACACAAAGTTTTGGTCCATTAAACCCGCTAATAATTTGCCTTAAACTCAAATCATTTTTAAAATTTCGCTCCGATCGGAATATTACTGCGATCTACAGGACAGCTACAAAGTCGAGTAAAAATTGTGGGTTTGGTCCATTTCACACCTTTCGATCATGACCAACATCTTATGGGATCACTTCTGGTCGGAACCCGACCTCTCCACAAAATTTCGTGACGTTCGGTGCATAATTGAGGCCTGGAAATTTATTACAATTGTTAATGTATGGACGGACACACATAGCTAAATCGCTTTATCTCGTCAAGATATGAAAAAATGGCAAGGGGAGGAGGTCTACGACGAATACTTCGCGATTTTACATGAATATTGGACAAAACAAACTTATAATACCCTTTCCGCATTGTTTTGTAAAGTATAAATATTTTATTTTAAAAACGTCCGTAAATTGTAGGAAAAGGTCGTAAGTCCCTACATAAATACAAAACTGTACAAGGAAAAGGTCGTAAGTCCAAAGACATCCAATTATCTCCCAAACGCGACGGGATTTTATCAAAAAAAGTACAGGTATTGAAGCGGAATAAATAAGCGAAGGATACTGCCTTTACCACCAAAATAAAATCTTTAATACAGAAAGCGCTGGAATGTTTTTTCTTCCTTTTTGTTATTTTTCTCTTTCGAGACGAGCTGATTCATCAGAAGGTTTTTGTAAATGAAAAAACTGTCAGAGAAATTGTCATCACAAACCACTACACTACATGTTTCGCACTTTTGTGAGAAGCGCTCATCAGGTGTATTTTGTGCGGCAATATGACTATGTCTCTACCCTAAATTTTTCCTTCTATATATACTGAATTTATTGCAAATTTGCAATTAGGAATTCAATACACCGGATTTTTTAAGGCAGACGGCATTGCCAACTCTAACAATCTTATTCATTTACGAGTTTTTTTGCAGGGCGGACTTTATTTCCACACAGTTGCAATTATTTCCCACATGTAGTCACATTTAACTGTACTAGTTTTTTGGATGTGTTTATTTTTAGAACGCAACAACAACCATTTGGATGCAATTATTATGTTGGAACGTTTTGTTAAGCCAGGCTCGGCTTGCTTTACTTATGTTTACCTCCTGAAAAATTTATTGAAAGGAACTTACGACCTTTTCCGACGGAGCAGACGATATAATATTTTCTACTAAGCATATTTCAAACATACTTCACATGTACATTCATAAAATCCGCAGTAGAAGTTGTTTGAACACCATGAAATCGTTTCTCTTCTGTTGACTACAAAAGACCTCAATAAGTTTTCTGTTGTTGATAGAAGATCTTACAAAATGCCTCGAGATATTGCCTATGGAAGTCCTTACTAGGTTTTATCTTTATTATCTATTGAATATATTGAGTTGAGGGAGTTATTCTGTTGTCTACAGAATACCTCTAGAGGTCTTATATCGATTATAGGTCTTATTATCAACATATAGAAGACCTCAAGAGGTCGTCGTTCTGAAGAAAAAAAAAAAGACTACAAAAAGTCTTCTGTTGTTCATGGAAGTACACAAAAGGTTTTTTGTTGCCGAAAGAAGACCTCAAAAGTTGTTCTGTCTGTTTAAAACATGCCAAGAGAAGATAATCCTAAAGAATGTAGGTCCAGACTGTCCTATGAATAGATTACTAAATTCTATATCTTTAGAAATTAGAATTTCTTTAGATATGCCAAACTGGCTTAAGTGACTAAACCACTTAAAAATCCAAAATTACAATTATTTAGAAGGTATTGTTGTTAAGGAGGACTACTACAACGTTATCGGTTAAAGTTTTAGGAAGCAATACTGTTACGTGGGAATTTAAAAAAAAAATAACGCTCATTAAATGGAAAGGTCTATTATTTAGGGGGTATATTTAGTATAGATACGCCAAGAGTTCATTATTAACATCAAGGAAGGAAGCTAAAGGATGGGTATGAAACCCGTTGTCATATTAACAGAGAAATTTATATAATTTTTTCAAATTGACAAATAGGTGAGAAATGCGTTAACCGGTAAACATGAATGTATTCCGAATCGTTTGGCTATTCTGGCAACACCATCGCTAAACTTATCCAACACTTGCACCCACATCACTGTTGTTGCTACGCAATGCTAGATGGCATTGTATGTACATTAAGTTTGCCTAGACCTGATAATATATATGTTAGAAATCAATTCGTGCCACATGTCAAGACATTGTAGGCACTTATCAGACTGCAACGTATCGAAATATCTTATTTTTCTCTCCGAAAAGTTACACACAATTTTCCTTTAGGTGTAGTTGCTTTCAGATTTAAATTTTGAAGCATATTTAATATACATTTAAAATTTAAGTATGTTCAACATTCAATATAGAGTTTTATAGCACTAATTCAATCAATATACATACTACAAACGAAAGCATTAAACAAAGAAAAACAAGATCAAACAAATCACCAAAACAGGCCGACAATATATGTATGTACATCCAATATTCATCATCACATTTGAAATTATAGAATAAAAAAGCGTTTCTATGCAAAGTTTTACATGCGTACAAACAGGAAGAAAAGAAAAATACATAAAATATGTATAAAACAAAAATTATAATAAGCTACGACAAATAAAAGAAGTAGTTTACAATAGTTAAAAACTGAAGAAAAATACGTTTAGACTGTGAGGATATGAGGGATAGTTTGAGGTGATGTTGATGGATTAAGTGAAGGATTTTTTTCGGAAGGGGCGAAATCATTAAACACATTTGATGAAAACAAAAATTAATTTCCATCTTGTGTTAAATTTAGCTAGAACAATTACGAATCTTGTTTAATGATTTTTTATTTATTATTTTTAATAAAACATTTAATTTTTCTTGTTTCCTAAGAAAACTTCACCGACTAAAATAACATCAATGCTAAATATCACATTGAATTATGTATGCCAATTGTCCATTCAGTTACATTCAACATATACAATTGTGTTTTTACTGTTTTTATTAATGAAAATAAATATGAAATGATGTATAATTTATAACGGATTACTATCGTTAATGTGATAATGATACGACACAGTACTACGGTAAATAACTCCATAATAAATGTGATTAGTTATGTCGTAACGTGAGTCAAATATGAAATGCCAGTGAAGTGGTTATGTACGTGGAGTAACTGGTTAAACTATCTACAAGTTCGCTGCTCGTTTCCAAAATTTAAAAGAAATCTTATCAGTTTTCTAATATGCAGCCTATTTTCAAAATGGGAAAATTTAAATCAATTCAATAAGCTACAACAAATAATTATAACAATATACCATGTTAAGGGAAATTGTAGAAATGAAGAAATTAATACCATACTAGAACTATAAAATCACTAACCTAACCTAAAAGCGTCCAAGCTGGATAGATATGCGCATTATCTTCTCCGTGAACATCAATAATGTCGCTAACAGTTTGAGATGAATATTACGGTGAGGGGTATTTTGCCACTGTTGAACATTTGATGATTACTAGCTTGGGCATCGAACCCGGCATACAGTGTACAACTAAAGTGAGCTAGTCATCGCACCATGGTTACATCCATATTCTAAAGTATATGGCGTAGAAAATCGAGTGGTCTTCAGCCGAAAGAAAACCTTAAGCCTTATATGATCTAAAGATGGCTTTGGTTGTCTATAGCAAACTTTCGGTTTCGGTTATCTATAGAAAACCTACAGAGACCTTTTGGAGGCCTATTGTCTATGAAATATAGAAAGGGGCCTTCTGTTGTCTATAGACGATTTCAAGAGATATTATGTTGTCTATAGATGACCTCAAGAGGTCTTCTATTGTCTATGGAAGACCTTAAGAGGTCTTCTATGGTCTATAGAATTCATCAAGAGATATTCTGTTGCCTATGGAACCCTCAACAGACCTTGTATTGTTTATAAAAAGCCTTTATAAGTTCTACTGTACCCTACGAAAGATCTCAAGAGCTCTTATGCTAGCTAAAAAATGCCAAAAGAGGTATTATCTGAATAGGTTTTATTTTGTCTAAAGGAGGCTCAAAAAGTCATCTGTTGTGTAAAGAAGACTTCAAAAGATCTTTTGTTGTCTATAGAAGAACTCAAGAGTCCTTTTATTGTTTGTGAAAGACCTCATAAGGTTTTCTGTTGGCTACAGAACACCTAAGGTGGTCTTCTGTTGACTATTTTTTCCAAAAGACGTCTTTAGAAGAGCTAATGAGATCTTTTGTTGTCTATCGAAACACACAAGAGGTTATCCGCTGTCCATAATAGACTTCAAGAAACTTCTGTTGGCTATAGCAGACCTCAAGATGTCATCTGATATCTGTAATATGGAGCACATCAAGAGGTCTATAGAACACAAAAAGAGATTTTCTGTTGCCTATGGAAGACCTCAAGAGATATTGTTCATAAAAAGGCTTAATAAGTTCAGCTGTTATCCTTGAAAAATCCCAAGAGAAGAGGTATTCTCTTGGCTATAGAATACCTAAAAAGTCTTCTAAAGAAGACCTCAAAAGATCTTCTGTTTTCTATAGAATATCTGAATTGTCTATGTTGTGTACCGAAAACCTCAAGAGGTCTCTTGTCTGTTGAATACAAAAGAGATCTTTAGAAGACTTATCAGGGTATTTTGTTGTCTATACCAGTGGTACAATGGTATGCACGCCGGTGCCACCGTGATGCAATGGTATGCACGCCCGCCTTGCACGCAAAGGTCGGGGTTCGATTCCCCGGCCAAGCAACATCAAACATTTTACAACGGTGGCAAAATACCCCTCAGTAATGTTGGCGACCTTTCCTGAGTATTTCAGCCTAGAAAAACTTCTCCACAAGTGGTGTCTTAAGACACGCCGCTCGGACTCGGCGATAAACAGTAGGTCCCATCTCATTGATATGAGAGAAGTCTCCCCTGTCCCGTATGGGATGTTGTGGAACAATTTTTTTTTATACCAGAGATCAAGACGTCTTCTCTTGTCCATCGAAGGCCCATAGAGGTCACCTGCTGTCTACAAGGGAACTTTTGTTGGCTATAGAATACCTCAAGAGGTATTCTATTGTCTACAGAGGTCTTTTGTTCTCTATGGAAGAACTCACGTGGCCTTGCATTGTCTATAAAAACCCTTTATAAGTTTTTCGGCTGCCTATGAAAGGTCTTCTATTGTGTAAACAAGCCTCAACAGGCCTTCTATTGTCTATGAAAGACCTCAAGAGGTCTTTTGTTGTCTATGGAATACTAATGTGTAATTTACACGATATGTTTTTTACATATGAGTTGTCACTTTTTATATACAAAATGTATACGCTAAGTGACAACACATATGTAAAATTACATATCGTGTAAAACACCCATAAACAGGATAAGTTCGCCCTCCGTCCGAGTTCGCCTCCAGATAAATTACCGTGAAAAGGTCGGCTAAATGGTAGACCTGAACAAGGTTTCCGTAGGCGTCACGAGAGATTTGGATAAGTTTCCCTAACTGGAGGAGTGTACGAGGGAGAGATGACTCAGGAATTGCAGATACCTCAAGGAATTCGGACAATGACACGCGAAGGGGTGTTCCAAGAGTTACGAACACTTCAAGGAATCTGGGCAAGAGTACGCGAAGTTCCAAGAGTTGCGAACACTTCAAGGAATCTGGGCAAGAGTACGCGAAGTTCCAAGAGTTGTGGACACTTTAAGGAATCTGGGAAAGAGTACTCGACGGAGTTCCAAGAGTTACGAACACTTCAAGGAATCTGGGCAAGAGTACGCGAAAGAGTTCCAAGAGTTGCGAACACTTCAAAGAATATGGGCAAGAGTACGCGAAGGAGTTCCAAGAGTTGCGAACACTTCAAGGAATCTGGGCAAGAATACGCGAAGGACTTCCAAGAGTTACGAACACTTCAAGGAATCTTAGCAAGAGTACGCGAAGGACCTCCAAGAGTTACGAACACTTCAAGCAATCTGGACAAGAGCACGCGAAGGAGTTCCAAGAGTTGCGAACACTTCAAGGAATATGGGCAAGGGTACGCGAAGGAGTTCCAAGAGTTGCGAACACTTCAAGGAATCTGCAAAGAATTAAGTATCACCACTCTGACTCACCTGGTTATCTGTAGCTATTTCATTACACTTGGTTAAATTCGCGCACTTGTTACTTCGACTTCCTTTCAACACTGACTGATCCCATTTCAATTTCCTCTGGTCCTTTTATAGGAAAACAGTCGGTACCTATTACCCATTAAACAAATATAATTCAGGCATTTGTTGGTAGGGGTAACCGTGATGATAGGTGTCACATATTACCAATGATGATAGGTATCACCTATTACCAGACCGATCGTGGCCTTGAGTCGAACGGTCATTGAACTTAACGGTTAACACCTGAACTTCTTTAGTAAACAAATATGTGGGGTGGTTAAATCAGTTTGGAAATAACAAAGGGAGTAGGCGAAAACGAGCGTAGCGACTTTCGTCGTTACAACAGGTCTTTAGAAGACCTAAAGATATTCTGTTTTCTATAACACATATCAAGTGGGATTTTGTTGTCTACGGAAGGCCTCAATATGCCTTATATTGTCTATAAAAAGACTTTATAAGTTATTCTGTTGTCTATGAAATATCTCAAGGGTTGTTATGTTGGGTATAAAAAAAACTGAAAAGGTATTCTCTTGGCTATAGAAAAACTCAAGAGCTGTTCTATTTTCCAAAGAAAATCTCTGGCGGATCTAATGAGATCTTATATTGTCTATGAAAGACCTCTAGAGGTATTTTGGTGTCCTCAAAATGTGTTCTGTTGTCTATTGATTACAAAAGAGGTCTTTAGAAGACCTTAAGTCTGTAGTCTACCGAAGACCCGAAGAGGTCATTTACTGTCTATAAGAGACTTCAAGAGGTCTTATGTTGGTTACAGATGTTTTCTGTTGTCATTATTGAGGTCTTCTGGGGGTCTATATATCTCACAAAGTCTTCTGTTATATTGGGTCTACAAAACACAAAAATAATTTTGAGTGTTCTATAGAAGGCATCAAGAGTTTTCTAGCTGTGTATACTTTAAAATTGCTTCTGTAGTTCATGGAAGAGCTCAAAATATCTTATTTTCTTTGTAGACGACATCAAGAGTTCATTTGCTGCCTTTCGTATAGAAAATAAATGTTCTGTAGTGGGATTCTGTAACGCATTTTTGCTGTTATCGATAATTGTCGGTAAAATTAAAATGCTTATAATTTCGATTATTAACGAAATTTTTCGGTAAGTTAACGATGAATAAAAAGTAGTCGCTAGTCTCTACCGACACAAACAGTGATGCCTCATATTCTTTATGTTTTTAGTCATAATTTTGCGATTTAATTTTACCGATTTTTGTCGGTAACAGCAAAAATGAGTTACAGAATCCCACTACTGATGTCCCTGAAAGACATTAGAGGTAGTTGGTTGTGAATAAGAGACTTCAAGAGGTGTTTGGTTGTCGATACAAGTCTAGAGGTCAAAGTGTTTTTGTTGTTCATAGAACACTTCTAGGGGTCAACTGTTATGAAGATGCGTTCTATAGTCTATAGAAGACGTCAATATATATTCTAGTATCTACAGAAGACCTTAATAGATGTTCCATTGTCTATAGAAGGCCACAAAAGGCCTTTTATTGGCCTTATAGGCCTCCGGGCTTCTGTGTTCCATATAACGTCTCAGTATTTAATCTGTGATCTATAGGAGACTTCGGGATCTATTCTGTGGTCTATAGAAAACCTCAAGAGTTTGTTTTCTGTTTCACAAAAAATAATTCGGTACGCCTAAACTATAGTGGTCCGGCAATGATGTGTCATCTACTATAGCATAGAAATGTCGTTCAAAGACATAAAATATAACAAGATGGGACATTTCAATTGTTACTATACACCGGCAGATGGTGCTGGAGATCTAACATAATGTTAATTTACAATATGGTGACATGAATTTATGTTATACTTGTTTTGTTGCCGTCGTGTTCTGTTAGTTGTCTGTTGTACACAAACACCACCTATGGTTTAATAGTAAAATTGAACAGCATTATGTACTATGTCCTATCTTTACAGTTCTATGTCTTTGTTTTTGTTGGCTTCGTGTTCTGTTAGTTATCTGTTATACACAAACGTCATCTATGGTTTAATAGTAAAATTGAAATGCATTATGCATTTTGTCCAATCTTTACCAATCTCCAATCTCTGCGTCGTTTTTGTTCAGTAGAAGGTGCTGTTGCTAATTGTTGTTATTTCCCTTCGCATCCTTAAATGGAATCACTGGGATCGAAATTTAGACTATCAGAAATATGAACCCTATTTCCTTAGGGATTATAATTCTATCTTCGGAAGGTGGTCTTAAGGAACTAAGTTCATGACCCAGGATACACCGAAACGTGGAACGACCTATGTATCTTAACGATGAATGATCTATCTTATATATTAGGGCATGATAATAGCCCTTAGCTTTTTTGATGTATGCTTTTAGTTATTATACAAAAGCGAACTTAAACGTTGAGTATGAATTATGAGTGCAATATTGATTTGACCAGACTGACTTCACCTAGTGTCAAACATTGGAACATATGTTCTTTGGTGACTACCTTATCGACATAGACTGATCAAAGGTTTATGTCTATGATACAGATTGAATCACCCTGTGATAACACGAGCTCTTGTAGTGATCATTTCTGGAAATATTTGGTTTTGCATTGGACCTTATTTCTGCCCTACTAAAAAGCTCAACATTTTATTACTGCCTACATGAGCTTATACCTAATATGATAAATATAAGGTAGGTTAGGTTGAAAAGAGGGCTGATGCAAGATGACCGTGTGGACATACACTTAAGGCATAGGGAGGCCTGTTGTGCGCTCTAATTTGGGGTAAGGAGGAGGTTGTATATAAGATTATAAGAATTTATTTGTTAAATTCCTGATTATTTGTTGACGTCAGTCTAGGATTTCTGTCCTATTGACGTAGTCTCCTAAATGTTTGTATTTGATTGCCCTAATTTGGGTTTGAGAAAGCCTGGCAGTGACAGAGGTAGTGTTTCAACGTTTCGTTGTCCTCTCCGCATGCTCTGCATTCACTGTTTTCTGCACAACCTATTTGTGGAGGTACGCTTGTAGTCCCAGGTGTCCTGTAAGGATGCCCGTCAGTATACTGATATCTTTTGGTTTAGTAAAAGTAGTTCCTTTGTTTTGTCCTCGTCGGGGTTCCCCCATAGGATTTTTGTGTTTTTCCCTTCTCTTCACCTTTCCGGAGAGATATATGTTAATTTTTGCCCATGCCTTTAGCTCTAGCAGCGTCGCTTTGAGGGGTTGGACATTATCTAGACTTACTGTAGGTTGCTCTCTGTATTGTTTTGCCAAGAAGTTTGCTATTTCATTACCCCTAATCCCTATATGCCCTTGTATCCATATAATGTTTACCGTGCCATATTGGAAACCGTTGTTTATAGACATTATATATTCCAGGGGCTGGATTCTTGTTCTATGAAAAGTTGAAATGAAAAATATGTTCTTTATAATTTTTTTCATTTGACATTTTTTTCCTTTATAAAAGTTTTAATTTCACACTTTCATAGAAACAGAATTGAGTCCCAGGTCTTGGTTGTTGTAGCCTTAATGGCTACTTTGCTGTCCGTAAGGATGTTTGCAGTAGTAGACTTTGTGTGAGTGTCAAACCAGTTCAGACACTCTGTTATCGCTCGGAGATTTTTGGAGTGAGATTTTCGTTTCCGGCTCCATAATATAGAGACCCAGTCCGGTTCTCCCCTCTAGCACAGCCCCATCCGTAGACCCTCAGCTTCCAGCGGGAATCTGTGCTAGAGCTCCATGGATCCACATGTTTCTGTCTGGTATTAAAACTTCTCACAATGCTACTTCACTAGTTTCAGGTACACGGTCTGACACTATTTGGTTTATAGATTCAACCAAATAGTATCAGATAGTATATAAAGTATTATTAGTATTAAAAATTAGTGGTATCTTAAGTATTATTTTACGAAATTCAATGTATTAAATATATGAAATAACCTATCGTCGTTAAAAATTAATTTGGGTTAGTATGGGAATACGGAAATTAAACGGATACACAAATCCATATTAGGTCTAATTGTAGTAATTAGTGCGTGATCGTAACGTAGTAATGCTATGATGGCGTTCATGAGTGATTATGATGATGAGAGCAATTAATGAGTAATGATTCTAATGAGATCTAATGAATGAGAGTATTTTTCTTGATGGGAGAACAATGTAATAGCTTGCCAATAGGGTTTAAATGTTCCAATGATAAAAATGATTGACACAAAATATATTTATAAAATATTCCAATAAGTAATTAAATTGAAGCATGACAATAAGATAAAAAGCTTTTTGCACTTAAAACCATTGTAACAATGTTATAATTTTCGACAAAAAATGTGGTAAACCAAAATAAATGAAAGACACAAATGAAATAATAACTTCAAAGAAAACGATATGAAATAAAAAGGACAATTAACAAGCGTTTTATAAAAAAAGTAAATTAAGGAAAATATTTTTCAGTTGTTTTCTTTCTATATTTTTTAATATATTACATTATTGTAACATCAACCTAGATTTTTATTTATTATTTTTTAAAGTTTTTTGTTTTCTTTGTATAGCTTTAGATAGTTAATTATTTATATAGATTTTCTTTGTATGGTGATCTAAACGGTTAGTTAAATATTCTTTGAAGTTGATAGAATTCGGTTAAAGATTGATTGCTTGGTAGTTTAGAGAAAAAAAGTTAGGTGGTGTTAACAATCAAAGTCCAAAAAAGGTTGTTAAAAATATAACGCCAAAAAACTTAAAAATTATATTAAATCGTTTTTTAAGATTTTTTGTTTGTTTAGTTATTTAAAAAGGGGATCATTACTCAGTGATTGCCTCTTTGAAGTTTGAACTCCAGCGCCAGTTAAACTACGTATTACCAAAAAAAGAAGTTGAACGAAAAAAACGGAAAAAGCAAAGAAAGAAAGACGTTTGATTTTTATTTAGGTCAATTATAACACGCAATGCTGCAACAACATTTAAACTTTGTTGTAGTTAGAGAGTTTTGTTGTTGTTATTATTGTTGTAATGATGATAGGTCAAAGAGTCATAAAGAGATATAGTAGTAGTAGTTGGTTGTAGTAGTAGTAGAATGAGAAAGAGAGAAAAGAGAGGATACACTTTGATTGGTTTTTTATTTCTGTTGATTGATCGATTGATTGCTAATTTTTTAAGATAATTGATTTATTTTTTTTCAAATTAAGTCGGTCTGATTTATTGTTTTCTATAAAAATTAATTGATTACATGATTATCTAAATGTAAACCAAATTACTTTTCAAGGAAGGGGAGCCAAATTTAAACATTTCTGAGAATGCCATTTATAAGTTTCGATTCGATAAAAGAAATAGAATTTTCTCTAATTTTGAATGGTCTGTGGTCGTCAAAGAGGATATGATGAACATTTAGGAGTCGAAGAAAACTCGAGATCAGTTGTGAATCAAATTTAAATATAATATACAGTTTCATTGTACCTTCAAACAGGGATATAAACAATTGACCAATCAGCTGGTGGCTTAAGACAACTTCGACATAAAATTTAATCCCGAAGGAAGTGCAACAGCATAGAAACCGACAGCTGAATTGAGATATCACCACCTGCTGAAATATCTTAACATTTGCAAAGATACATAATGTAACAAGATGAGACATTCCCATTGCTACTATACATCGATAGATGGCGCTGGATTATGTTAAGTTACAATATTGTGACATGAAATTCTGTTATATTTTTCTTTATTGTCGTCTTCTGTTAATTGTCTGTTATACACAAACACCCTCTATGTTTTAATAGTAAAATTGAACTGCATTATGCTTCTTTTCCAATATTTACCATTGTATGTCTTTGGCACTTAATATCCGAAACATCCACCACTTCACAGTGACCTCCTATACGACGTTAGATGGCAGCAGCACCACACTCAGATCTTAAAATTGTAAAGGAACGTCCTAAATAGGTTTATCAAAATCACGTGATGTCAAAAGACTTAGTTATAGGAAAGCTACTGAATAAAACATGAAGGGCGTCACCATCGCAAGAATACGCAAGTTAAAGAGTTCTAGATATTGCAGAAGCGTCTCCTATGTAGTACAACTAAATATCTAGGACTCCCACCAATAAATAACCAAAACATAGGGACATTGTTCATATTCTCCGATAGATGACAAATGTATCTGTTACACTTGGTCGCAGCAACAAATGAGGAGAATTATAGTCGATATATGCAAACTTAGAGTGTATATTTAGGAGCAGTTATGAGTCTTGCCAGCTTGCGGCCGAGATGGTATAATTTAAATGGTATAAAAACCATTGCGAATCGCGCTTTCATCTGGGACTGGGATTGTGGTATATTGCCTTCTGCATTGAAAGGTCTTGGTAAAGCCATGCAGCCAATGGGAAAAATACCTGTGGAAGGAAGAAGTTGGCGAGTAAGGAGGAGGATTTATCTCTACATGTACTTCAGCGACTAGAGGAACCTCAATCTTAGGAGCAACAGCAATACAAAAAGAATGAGTAGATCCACAATATGGCAGAAGCAGAGATAGAGAGTTTTGAAAAGCTCACCACATGCAATTAAAAGTTGCTAGGAACTAATATGATGAAGGGAAATATGCTGAGAAGCCAGCTGTTTTTTATGAGAAGACCTGGTTGCCCTCTATGGCAAGACCTGGGAAGAAGTTCTGTATTCTATAAGCGATCTTGTGGTCCTCTGTTAAAGGACACCGTGCAGGAATAAGTGAAGGGAAGTAAGGAGAAAGATTTTTATTCAAACAGGAAACCGTTTGAAAAATGTACGGATAGTCTCATAAAATGTCAGAATCAGATTTCAAATATTCTCATAAAATATCAAAAGACCTCACCGACGATCTGCTCATAGAAGACCTAAAGCTCTAGGCAGAAGCTCGGAGATCTATTCGCTCATTGAAGGGAATGAGTTTTTTCATGAAAGTTCACAACGTTTTTCTTAGAGTTAACAGAAGATATTCTAATTTTTTAGACCCTGTTTATAGTATAGATTTTTGCAGGGTTAACCTTCTTAACGAGGATTTATTTGACGTATACGCAAAGGAATTGACATTTGAAAACCCAGGTTTGTTAAATCTGTTATATTATTAAAAAACTACAAGGAAACCCCAAATCTCATATTAAAAAGGGAAGGCCATTATCTTCTCATAGCAGACTACCAGATCTCCTCGTGGAAAACCAGCAGCCTCGTAGAATACCAGACAATTTTCTCATGGGATACTAAAAGGACTTCTCTTAGAATTTCAGTAGTATCAACATCCTCTTATGTTTCTAATAAAGCCTTTGACGACTACTTCAGAAGGCCTCAGGATTGAGTTGTTTCATGGAAGTTCACAACGTGTTTCTTAGAGTTAACAGATATTCTAATTTTTCTTAGGCCATGTTTATATTATAGCCTTTTGCAGGGTTAATCTTCTTAATGGGGATTTATTTGACGTATACGCAAAGGAATTGACATTTGAAACCTCGAGGGTTTTTTTAATTCCGGTTATATTATCAAAAAACTACAAGGAAACCCCAAATCTCATATTAAAAAAGGGAAGGCCATTGTCTTCTCATAGACGACTACCAGATCTCCTCGTGGAAAACCAGCAGCCTCGTAGAATACCAGACAGTTTTCTCATGGGATACTAAAAGTACTTCTCTTAGAATTTCAGTAGTATCAACATCCTCTTATGTTTCTAATAAAGCCTCAAAACTCGGCAAAACGTGTCTAAAATATGGACACATAGAAACATGGACCGATGGAGCAAATTCTCAATAACAAACAACTTAAGAGTAATACTAATTTCTGTACCACATTTCAAAGATCTATCTTAACTATCACCAGCTACATCTTCGGTTATAATAATGACCTAAGCGTTTTTGTAGGGTCCTATTAGGTGTTATAAAAAATACAAAAGTGAGCTGCTGCGTTGAGTATGATGATTAATTAGGCTTAGAATAAATATGCTGAAAACACTGGCGCCATCTATTGCCAAATATTGGAATTTATGGTTAAGAGCATATGCACTATAACTGGTTTGTATATATGATAACTACTGAATCACCCTGTAATAACACTAACGTCAATGATCCTTGAAGTGTGTGATTTTGACCGGAGCCTCATTACTGTCCTACTTTGTTGTAAATTTTCATTATAAACTTCGGTGTCAAAGCGCTAAGGAGTTATCTTAAATATTGGGAGATATACGGCGAATTTAGCGATAATCATAAATATACGTTCGGTCTAAACGAATATTTCGAAGTGTTCAAATGAAATGCTATGGAATGACAACGTTAATATATCCCCCATCCCATGTTGGCATATATATCCCTCATCCCATGGTTCACAAATACGGACGAAGAGGTACAAAAGGTCGATTTGTTTGGAAATCTTTTCTAAAGAAGTTATAAACCTTAGTCTACATTTACGAAATCCTCTCGATTTCAACTGTCAATTCCATTGCTTAAACGTCAAATGAAATCCAATGGATTTCAGATGAGTTTTCAATTGACGGATACGCAAAGGAATTGACAGTTGGAATGGAGTGATTTCGTAAATGTCAAACAAGCATTAGACACGTAAATCGAAAAGTAATTCGAAAGATAATTAATTATTGTAATTCCTCTAGAGCAGTATTGACCAAGAAAAGGACAGACCAAAGTGTGAATGCATTCAAAATATTGGCAACTTATGACAGTGTGTTAGCGAAATTTAAGCAAACCACAACATTTACTCTCCTTTGTACGCTCTTTCGTTGCAACCGGGCGTATGTGTATAATTTGCAGAAAACTTCGTAACCTTTACAATAAAGTTGGACAGTCAAGTTCCCTTTTTAGTTCCTTTTCCCAAAAGGAACTAGTTCCTTAATATAGTTTCAAATACTTAAGAGAGCAATGCAGTTCAATGAATCTTTCTCTGTCGTCGTTATTTTTGTTTCCTTCATTCCAAATAGTTCCGGAACCGATATAGTTGAAAGAATCTTTCTCTTTCATCGATGTATTTTGTTCTTTCGATCCAAATAGTTCCACGAATCTTTCTTTCATCGTTCTTTTTGTTTTCATAGTTTTGTGGATTAATTGACATACAAATAAGTGAATTGCAGAGATGCGATATGCTTGTGATTTACGTTTATTTAACAATATGACAGCAGCTGAATAATTAACGAAACAAACGAAAAACATCGAAATGAGTGTGGAATTAAAGGAAGGAAAATGAAAGGAAAGGTAATACGAGATGCATATGTCAAAAGAAATGGCACAATTTACACCAATAGCCACATGGTACTTGCTTATGCTGATGATATAGACATCATGGGGCGATCAGTAAAGGAAGTAACTGATACCTTTAGGAAGGTCGAAGCAGAATCTGCGAAAGTGGGTTTGGCGGTAAACGGCGAAAAGACCAAATTGATGGTGTCGACGCGCAAAGCGTACATAGAGCTCGGCCCAACTGTGGAAGTTGGTACCTACAATTTTGAGGTAGTTAAAGACTTCGTCTACCTCGGCACTGCCATAAACACAACAAAAAAATCAGTTGTGAAATAAGAAGAAGAATTGTATTGGCCAACAGATGCTACTATGGTTTAAGTAAGCAATTTAAAAACAAAGCCACATCACGTCAAACAAAAAAAAAACACTATACAAAACGCTGATACTACCCGTGTTAATGAATGGCTCCGAAGCATGGGTACTTGCGCAAGCAGATAAGGCAGTGCTTGGTGTGTTTGAGAGGAAATTTCTTCGAAAGATCTACGGGCCGATTTGCGTTGACGGTGAATATTGACGTCGTATGAACCACGAGCTATATAAGCTATACAAAGACATGAATATAGTTAAATGTATCGAGATGCAACGATTGCGTTGGCTAGGCTATATCATGAGAATGAGCGATGATGAACCCGCTAAAAAGGCGTATGAATACATGCCACATGGCGGTGCACGCAGAATCGGCAGGCCTAAGCTTCGATGGAGCATACAAGTGGATGAAGAAATGAAAAGGCGCGGTATTTCGAAAAGTCAAGCGAAAAACAGAGAGGAATGGAGATCTTTTCTATGGAACAAATGTTCTGTAATGGCCAACTAAGTAAGTAAGTAAGAATGAAAGGAACTATATGAACTAAAGGAATAGTTCCAAGGGTTCCTTGTCTAGAATAGTTCCCTGGAAATAGTTCGTTCCGGATCTACACAACACATCTCTCTAGAGTAATTCCAAGGTAGACATAAAAGTGGAAAACAATTTATAGATTGCGAGGTACTGAAACGTCTAAAGATCGGTAGAACTATTATCAAAGACTTGCATCATTCTGTCAGTAACTCATCTATAAACCCATAGATGACGTGGATAAAACAAAAAACGTATCTATTGGACTGTAAATGATGAAGTTTAGAACCATTATCTGGAAAAGTGGATAATAGGGCGGAAAGGAGCTAGTTCCTTAGTATAGTTCCATAGTTCCGAGACTGATGTAGTTCAATGAATCTTTCTTTTTCGGCTTCTTTTTGTTTCCTATGTTCCAAATAGTTCCGGAACTGATATAGTTCAATGAAACTTTCTCTTTCATCGACCATTTTGTTTCCTTCGTTCCAAATAGTTCCGAGACCGAAATAGTACCACGAATCTTTCTTTCATGGTTCTTTTTTCATTGTTTGGTGTATTAATTGACATACAAGTAAGTGAATTGCAGCGATTTACGTTTATTTAACAATATGGCAAAATCTGAATAATGAACGAAACGAACGAGAAAGATCGAAATGAGTGTGGAATTAAAGGAAGGAGAATGAAAGGAACTATATGAACTAAAGGAATATAATTCAATTGTTGCATATAGTTCCAATAGTTCCTTGCCCAGAATAGTTCCCTGGAACTAGTTTATTCCGGTACTACACAACTGTATTTTTCAATACTAATCTCTAATCTAATCTCTCTAGAGTAATTCCACAAAAACGTAGAGAAGTAAAGACTAGAAGAAATGCATTTTCCAAAAACATATGCTAAAAGTTCCACATTTTGATTACAGATGGCTACACAACTCACTGGAATTGATAACAGCAATGCCAATCCTTTTTGATTCCCATTTCTCGCGGCAGAAAACATTAACGTTGTGTTTTGTGGCTGAAATTTATTTCTTTACTTTTTTATTGTTTATTTAATAAAAAAATCAAAAGTGAATGCCGTCAAACATGAGTTTTAATGTTTTTCTTGTCAATATTCCAATGAGTAACAGTTTTCGTTTAACAGAATGTTGCTATGATATCGTAGCAACAGAGGTTAAATCCCTCTACAGTTAATTTTTCATCTTATAATATTGACATCTTTAAATTCAACGGTAGACATAAACCTGGAAAATAAATAATAGATTGCGAGGTACTGAAACGTCTTAAGATCGGTAGATCTATTATAAAAGACTTGAATCATTCTGTCAGTAACTCATTTATAAACCTATAGATGACGAGGATAAAACAAAAAAACAAAAAACTTGTCTATTGGACTGTAAATGATGAATTTTTAAACCATTATCTGAAAAAAGTGAATAAAATAGGACGGAAAGTAACTAGTTCTTTAGTATAGTTCTATAGTTCCGAGACCGATGTAGTTCAATGAATCTTTCTCTTTCGTCTTCTTTTTCTTTCCTTCGTTCCAAATAGTTCCGAGACCGGTAGATATAAAACTGGAAAATATGTATTTATGTAGTATATTCTTCTTTTTGTTTCCTTCGTTCCAAATAATTCCGAGACCAGTAGATATAAAACTGGAAAATAGATAATTTATTGCGAGGTACTGAAACGTCTAAAGATAGGTAGAACTATTATCAAAGACTTGAATCATTCTGTCAGTAACTCATCTATAAACCTATAGATGACGCGGATAAAACAAAAAACTTTTATATTCTACTGTAAATAATGAATTTTTAACCCTTATCTGGAAAAGTGGGCCGGAAAGAGCAAAGCAAAGATCAACAGTGCTATATACCAAACTGTCTCATTGCACTTAGATCCGATACCTATCATGGTACTAAGCTTTGAGTGAGGAACTAAGTAGAAAAATTGATAAGATTAACCGAAGTGAGCTAATCAAATAATTATCAAAATTTAAATGTTTAACCCACATCACGAATGGAAAGGTTAAATTTAAGCTACAAACTCAGTTAACGAAACAAAAAATCCATCAGTTATTCTTTCTAGAAGCAATTAATTAAATGTATCAACATCTTGCCATCGCTTGACTAAACATTTTGCTGCGTATAATACGCTCCGTTTAACCTCCAGTTAACTTCCGCTGTTGCGAGATGGCAGTGAGGCTATATAATTTGGCTCCCCTGTAATTGTTTGGTTTTTTGTTTGAATGCAATAAATAATTACGCTTGGTGATGTCTTCGAATGATAAGATTGCACCGATTCTGTTCATTGATTTAATTTTAAATAAAAAAACTGGCTACAAAATTGTGGTGTTTGTTTATTTTTTGCTCTAATAGTTTTAAGACGTTTTCGTTTTTTATGGTTAATTTTTTTTGTTAGCTTCTTTTTCATAAACTAGGTGAAGAATCGGTGAAGCGTTTCTTTGAAACTTGTTGTTGGTGGAGTAGAAACAAATTCAACTTAAAACTGAAAATCACCAATGATGTTTGATTTCTTTTCGATATTTTTTTCTCTAGATATTCAATGAAGAGACAAAGTAAAGGAAATTAAAACCCAAAAATTGGGAAAATCAAAAATTTAAAACTTAACAAAAAATGTTTATAGCCAATTGCAAAATAGGTATAATAAACCAAAAAATTGGTATAACTTGTAAAAAACACACAACAAAACTGTTTAAAAAATAGTTATATGAATAATAAAATTTTGATACTGTTCGCAAATATTTTAAACAAATATTTCAAATTCATAACTCAATTTCAAAAATACAGTACTTAGAGTAGCCAATATTTAAGGGAACAGGGCTATAAGAATATTAGTTGGAATGACACACATGAGAGATTTGGAAACGGTTGAATAGGGCCATTTTGTCTTATAACCTTGTTCCTCTATGGATTATAATTTTGCTTTATATTCTTGTTGGATTATATATACACATATAACTAAATTAATTAATTATAGATTGTAATTTTTTGAAAAAATAACAATTTTTGTTTTTTTTTTTTTTGAAAAAAATAATGGGATTTTTTTTGGTTTAGCTTTCTACTTTCCAAACATAAGAAAGAAACCGAAAGTAACAAAAAAGTTGTTAGAAATTTGGATTTTTGGGAAATCTAACGGTTTAGAAACCCAAAATCGAACGAGAAACATAACGAATTCCAACGTAAAGGAAACAAAAGTTAAAACCAAAAAATAATTTTACAACTTCATGGTGGTATATAAGTCGTTTAAGTTTTAATATGGGTTAAACTAATCTTTCAACTATGGTTAAAGTACGTTTAATGCAAAAATCAAAGGTTTTAAAACTATAATATATTTTTGTTGTTGTTGTTTGGTTGATTAGCAGTTTGTTCAAAATTTTGTAAAAGCCTCTAAAGTGAAGTGCTTTCTGTTGTTTTTTTGTAATAAGGTTTGGGCGGGGTTAAAGGGGGGTGGGCAGTGAAATAAGTGGGAATTTGGCTAAGTCATTTGTTTTTCTTGAGTGTGTGTTGTGTGTGAAAAGACTATGCAATTTATTTTCAATTTCAGCTAAACTTACCTTATCGGGTACGGGAACATCAGCGGAACGGGGAGGATCTTCATTGATTGGCGGCTCAGTGGGTGGTAAGCGTTGTTCTTGGACACTGGCCAATCTGTAAAAGAAATTTCAAAAAACACAACATTTAATTAGCATCAATAAATGTTTAGTCATCATCTAACACAAAGCCCTAATTAAGCTGCAATGCCACCAACCCAATGCTGAGTAATGCTTATGTTTGTCTAACATCATGTTTGCTTCTTCCTCTTCGTATTTTTTTTAATTTAACTTCAAATGTTTATATGCTCATTAATTATTGCACGATTGAAATCGATACTTTGCATTTAATGAAACAATAATTGTCTTGTCGGGTTTTGTAGTTTTAATCCGACACATGAGTAGTTGTTAACCAGAGAAACATAATTGTGTTCCATAAATGCAATGTTTGTACACAAAACAAAAAAAACCGAGGCCATCAGTCATTGTATGACTTGGCATTTAAAGTAACACAAACGAAAACATAACCAAACCCGAATTAATGTGGCCCAGACCTTTCATATTTTTTCGGGTCAAGATTCAAGAAAGTTCGAACTTTTGTCCACAACCTTGGTAAACTTTCAGTTAGCGATTCTTTAATACCCAAATCAAATAAATGTTGAAACTTAAGGAAACGATTTTGTTGAATTTTAGACTCCTAGTAAAGAGGTTGTTTGATTTTATGGAATTTTTAAACTTCTGTAAAAATGTATTGTTGAATTTTCAACATTAGAATTCGATTTTGCTGAATTTTGAACCTATTGACCATGGTTTTGATGACTTTTAGAACTATAGTCAAACTTTTTGTTGAATATTCAAACTTATGTAAACTGTTGTTGAATGTTCAACATTAAAATACAATAAAAATCCTCGATTTTAGAGCTATCGACTATAGCTCTGATTGTTGAAAATTCAACATATAATCACGGCAAGAGTGCATCGTTTAAATTAAATCGTTGTATGTCAATAAAGGGCCAATCTATATCACTATGAAAAACTGGTTTAAAGAATTTAATCGTGGCCGAAACTCGCAAAAAAAATTAAAAAACTTAAGCCGTGTGTGAACGGATAATGCAAGATCGCCATGTTATATACCGTAAGATAGAGGCATCCTTGGACATTTGATAATGCATGAAAACCTGCCGCAAATTGGATTTTTCTCGCTGGTTCCAGCAAAATTGGACAATCGCTCAAAAAATTCTCTTGTGGATTTGTGCAAAGAAATTGTTAACAAAAACAATTGCGGTGCTTTAAACGACATTTAAAAGACGACGAATCTAGGATCTTTGCTTAGGAGCCCGAAACAAAACAGGAAAGAAGACCTTCAAAGCAAATGGTCGGCTGTTTCTTCGGCAATACTGACCGTGTGGCGACTATATGGCTTGAGAAATGTAGGACGATTAATTATGAGTATTACACTACAATTTGTTCGCCTGAAGTCTCCTGATGAATTCGAAAAACGAACAAGTGAAGACGAATCGTTCTGTATCATCACAATCCGAGTTTTCACACATCGATGCAAACCAGCGCCTGTTTGACCGGACAAAACATGGAATTGATGGGTCATGCGCCGTACAGCCCTGACTGGGGATACAATGACTTCATTTGATTACAACACATCAAGAAAAAAAGGCGTGGTCTACGATTTTCGTCGCCAGAAGTTGCTTTAAAATCGTTCAAAAACCATGCTTTGGAGCAAGGCCGTTCTTTGGTATTGTTGAAGTTACGAAGTTTTTCGGCAATTCACACACACACGACCCGAACGCAACAAAAGAGCACACTAAAGAGAGCAAATGTTTTGATTTGTTTTTGTTTTGCATCATGCGTTCATACAATATTACTAACACACTGTCAAAAGTTGCCAATATTCAGAATTTTGTGTGCCCTCTTTTTGGTCGGCTGTGCTTTGGAGGCGTCTCTATCAAGCCACTGAAAACAACCCATGTCAAACTGTCCTTAGTACGCTTAGGCTAAAAACTTTCGAACTTTCCCAAAAAAGTCAAATAGCGCCTGGCGACACTGCGTGTTGCCTAGGCCAGAAGGATTTTAGTGCCCCTCGTAATTGGAAAATAACTCATGTAATTTTAAACCTACATTAAATATTTTGTTGAATTATCAACAAATTAATCAAATTAAAAAACATATATACATATTTGACAATTGCTTTGCTAACCTTTCAAACCATATTTAAATAATTTATTGAAATATTAACCTTTACCTCAAGATTTGTCTTTAATATGCAACCTATAGTCAACGGATTTGTTCTCATGATATAGTACATGTAGAATTTCCCAACATTTGTAACCGAGATTGTCGTATTTGTTGAATAATAATTTTCCTTTTTGTTGAATTTAAAAAAAAATAGTGCATGACTTTGTTGAATATAGTTGAATTCCAACTATTAGTTCACGATATTATTGAATTGTCAACATTTTTTTTGATTTTAAACATATCCATTATTTTGTTTAATTTTTAACAATTTGTAATATACGTTTTTTTTTAATTTGGACCATTTTCTCATTGTGTTTATGAGAAAGCAGACAAAACACCACCTTGAAATAATTGCTGAAACTTGCGGTTGATGTAACTTCATTTTTGGAATTAAGACACATAAGTGGCAATTTCAGACCATCTTAGACAAGAACCTATGTATGTATATACATATATGTTTGTATGTATTTCCGGAGATGCTTTATTCAATATAAATGCCTTCCGTATGCTTGCTTTTCTACATAATACGCTTTTGGAGTAGTCAGTAGGTGATTTATGAGAGAGCATGAAAAACTCCACATTAAAAATAATTCCTCATTTTTATTTTTTAGACACATATGTGGCAATGTAGGATCATCTAAGACAAGAATCTTATGTGGGGAGGATAGAAAAATATCCATTCCACAGACAGTTCGTGTAAAAAAAGATCAAAAACGACATCTAATGGGAATTATATGGGATATGTAATTTGCTCTTTCGTAAACTACCTGCAATTTGCGGTTGATGTTAATTCATTTTTATATTTTTTGACACATACTCGTTTGCGGCAATGCCAGAACCAGAAATTGATGTGAGAAGGACAGATAAATACCCAGCAAAATTTGAAGGAAGGGGTTCCATGCGATACCAAGGAACGGTCCTGACCGGTTTTAACATGGCAAAGGATTTATCTTGGTCCCTCTTTCATCTCAAGTAGACACTGACCTCCTCGTGGTGTCACCTGGGGAACTGCCTTTAGCACCCGTTAAAGGTAGTGAGTGAGCTAACATGCGCTGCGCGTTCACCCATAAGAACGTTAAAAACTTGGGTTTGGGCGTCGGGTTAGTAACCCTTCCCTAGAAAAAACAGCCTACTATGAAAAAACGAAAGAAAAGAAAAACAAACCCCTCTAAAGATGACGTACCCCGCAAACGTTTTAAGGACCAAAACTATGTTATGTAATTCAGTGATATCACTTCGGTAAGACCAAAAGAAAGAGTATATAATAATTATAATTGTTCCACAAACATCCCATAAGGGACAAGGGAGACTTCTCTCATATCAATGAGTGCACCCCGATTCATATTAGCTCAATGATATGGGACCTACTGTTTATCGCCGAGTCCGAACGGCGTGTCTAAGACACCACTTGTAGAGAAGTTTTACAAGGCTGAAATACTCAGGAAATGTCGCCAACATTACTGAGGGGCATTTTGCCACCGTTGAAAAATGTTTGGTGTTGTCTGGCCGGGGAATCGAACCCACGACCTTCAGCGTGCAAGGCGGGTGTGCATACCATTGCACCACGGTGGCACCCAATATATATAATCCATTATTTTGTTTAATTTTAAATCATATGTAAAATATGTTTTTTTTTTTTAATTTGAACCATTTTCCCATTGTGTAATTTGCAACATTGACATTTGGTAATCTGATAATTAATGTTTACGGTTTTCTTGAATTTATATACAAACCAAACTTTTGTTGAGGATTTTTAGCTTTGCACCTCTAGCCCAGACATATAATTTACAATTTTGTTGAATTTTCAGCAATTGAAGAAATAAAAAGAAAGCAGACAAAACACCACCTTGAAATAATTGCTGAAACTTGCAGGTCCAAAATATGATCAAAAACGACATCTAATGGGAATTTCATGGGATATGTAATTTGCTCTTTCATAAACTACCTGCAATTTGCGGTTGATCTAAAGTCATTTCTGAAGCAATCAACATTTTAATAATTACAGGTGAACGCCATCTACATTTCAATAGTAAGACTTTTAAAGCTTTTGTACTTTTGTCATTGTGATTTTATACCTTTTCATATTTCTATTGTGATTGATCTTTACATTGTTAAAGTTAACAGCTAACAAGTAAAAAAGTATCAGTCGGCTTTGCCGACAGAGATATACCCTCAGCCTGTGCAAATTTAAACACTTTTTTTCACAAAAAACTTATGTATTTAGGGGGGTTTCAAAATTTTGGTCTCGTATGAACCGACAAAAATGTTGATTAGGATTAAAGTTCGAAAATTTTGTTGAAAAGGTACTTAAAGGAATGGATCGACATAGACCATGGGGGGCCTAGGGGGTTTTTTCAAGAAGTATGGACTTGCCCCTGAAACAACTTTTACCATCGTAATTGAGGCAGCGAATGTAAGTTGCTTCAACAAAAATCAAAGTGATTCAATAGCAGGTCTTAAAGTGAACTTATCCAAAATTTTGTGTGGGAGGTACGGGATGGAGTGGACAAATATAGTCCATATTCGAATCTGATATATATCTGGTAGATATTATGAGAATGTGTAAAGTATGGACCAAATCGGTCACTCCCATCAAGAGTTATCGTGCCCATAATTTTTCCGAATATTTTTGAACTTTTGTGGGGTAGGTACCTGAAGGAGTGGACGGATATGGCTGATCTACGAACTTAAACTAAGTTTGGAAACAATATTACGAAGGCCAAATTTTGGCCGGAACCGGCATTTCCGTTCGATAATTATATTGCGCTTCCGCCCATTATCATGGTGTCATAGGGTTTGTTTTTCAACTTTCAGGCTATTTTTTCAGGAAGTATGGACTTGCCCCTGAGGAAACTTGTACCTTCGTATAGGGGACAGTGAATACAAGATGGCACAATAAAAACCAAGGCGATTCGAGAGCAGGTCCTAAACTGAACTTTTCCGAAATTTTGTGTGGGAGGTACTCGAAGGAGTTTACCGATTGAGTCCATATTGGAACCTCATCTAAGTCTGGTACAAATTTCATAATGTGCAAAGTATGGACCAAATCGGTTACTTTCTTCAAGAGTTATCGTACGCACAAATTTTCCGAACATTTTCGAACTTCGGTGGGGGAGGTACCGGAAGGAGTGGACCGATATAATCCATCTTTGAACTTGAACTAAGTTTGGAAAAAATATTACGAAAGCCAAATTTTGGACCGAATCGCCAGATCCGTTCGAGAGTTATCTTGCGCTCCAACCACTACACACGGTGTCATAGGGTTTTTTGTAACTTTCAGGCTATTTTCTCAGGAAGTATGGACTTGCCCCTAATGAAACTTATAGCGTTGTATAGAGGACAGCGAATACAACTTGCGTGAACAAAAATCAAAGCGATTCGAGACCAGGTCTTAAACTGAACTTTTCCGAAATTTTGTGTGGGAGGTACCCGAAGGAGTGGGCCGATTGAGTCCATATTGGAACCTCTTCTAAGTTTGGTAGACTTTACACGATGTGCAAAGTATGGACCAAATCGGTTATTCCCTACAAGAGTTATCGTGCGCACAAGTTTTGCGACAATTTTTGAACATTTGTGGGGGAGGTACCTGAAGGAGAGCACCTATATGGCTCATCTTCGAACTTAAATCGAATCTGGACAAAATATTTCGATACCCAAAATTTGAACCGAATCGATTGATCCGTTCGAGAGTTATCGTGCGCACCAGCCAGCCAGACAGACCGACAGACAGACAGACGGACGGACATTGCTAGATCTACTCAAAATTGTCTGAAACGGATATCGTACAAACATACTTGGGGTCTAAAACCATTATTTCGATGAGGCACATTTTTGGTCGTATCAAAGTGTAAATACCCTCTTTAGCCTAAAGGCTGAGGGTATAAAAATAGACCTCTGTAAATATATTTAATACTACTACTTTAAGCAACTATGTGCTACTAAATTTTATCATACATGACTAAACGATTTTGTCGCTTCTCAATAGTGAAGCTAAGTAGAATAAATTCAATAAATTCGTTCATTTCTCTTGAGCAAACTGAACTCTGTACAGCAACCTCAGTGCTTCCTTAAGTAGTTGAAGTGATAGCAGAGCATCATCCGCAATACAGAGAGCGAATCAACCAAACAATCTACGAAAATCGTGTTTTCTTTATTGGCGCCACTTTCTTTATTGGCACCACTTTCTACCATCAACAGCCGAGGACTTCAACAACAAAAGGCTCGTAATTTATGAAAGCGCACAGTCTTCGCAACCGTCTTGTTCCACAGAAGGCCTATACAGATGGTCATATAAGACGACGGGTTATTCCTGTAGAAGAATTTGAACACTACATATCAACTTGAATGCTTCCAGAAGTACATGAAACCGATAATAGTGCATCATCGCGCAATTTGAACACTGTACATCAACCTCAATGCTTCCTTAAGTACATGAAACTGATAGCAGTGCATCATAACTTCAATGCTTCTAAAGCACATGAAATCGATAATAGTACATCATCAGTACCTACAGAGTGTGGATAAACATCATTTCTGGATCCACCAAATCATGCCGTTCATTTCAACAACAATGCAGTTTTACTCTAGGGGGAGGTTCCGTAGAAAGTCTATGGTTTCAACATCCAACAAGACTAGTTCAACACAATCTTCCTACCATCATTGCAGTTTTAGCAAATTCAACAAAATGATACCTCAGCAAAATTCAAGAACCCATTATCCTAATACAGTTCACATAGCAGATCTAACAATCAATTAGCCCGCATGCAGTTTATTGTAACAGATTCAACAATCCAAATTTCTGATACAGTTTGCCATAACAGTTCCCACAATCATTTATTTCTGATACTTCATCGGGACGCTTTCAGCATCAGAAGGGGAGACTGAAGCAATCGATATTTTAATAATTACAGTTGAACGCCATCTACATTTCAATAGTAAGACTTTTAAGCTTTTGTACTTTTGTCATTGTAATTTTATACCTTTTCATATTTCCTATTGTGATTGATCTTTAAATTTTTAAAGTTAACAGCTAAAAATACACTTCTGTAAATATATTTAATACTACTACTTTAAGCAACTATTTACTACTAAATTTTTTCATACATGACTAAACGACTTTTGTCGCTTCTCAAAAGTGAAGCTAAGTAGAATAAATTCAATAAATTCGTTCATTTCTCTTGAGCAACATGAACTCTGTACATCAACCTCAGTGCTTCCTTAAGTAGTTGAAACTGATAGCAGTGCATCAACCGCAATATAGATAGTGAATCAACCAAACAATCTCGGCATAGCGTTTCTTTATTTTTATATTTTAGACACATACTCGTTTGCGGCAATGCCAGATCGTTTTAGATAAGAAATTGATGTGAGAAAGACAGATAAATACCCAGCAAAATTTGAAGGAAGGGGTTGCATGCGATGACGTGATTTCATGACATCTTTTGCATTGGTTCAAACGAAGTCGTGAAAGCTCCGATCTTTTCATCAGCATTTGAACCCATGCTAAGGAAGTCGTGAAAGATCCGATCTTTTCATCATTGTGTTTTTGTTTATACATATGTATTTTTCTAAATATATAAGATTAATTATTTACAATAGGCTTGATGTTGTCGGAGACTAAAATCACAACCAACGTTGTCAAAACTCTCGTCTTAATGATAATGTCATTGTAAATGGTTGGTGAAGATGACATGACAAAGCATTGGTGTAAATGGCATGCTTTGGATTCAAAAATTAATAGCATCTTTTGGGGTCCACGCTCATATAAAATTCATCAATGAACATGCTAAAAAGGTGACATGACAGATAACTTGCACCCTTGATGGAATAGCATCTTTGGTATCGAACATTTTGCTGGGTATATTCTTCACACAGGGTTTGTGTATAAACTATGAACAGGAACGATATCTAACCAGAATTAAATGGAATATGTCATTTGCTATAAGGCACCTACTGAAGACTTTCGAAAGTATTTACATAAAAAATGCATAGATAAGAAAGACATTTTTTAGAATAGGGAACCATCGCGTGCTTTTTCATAAGCCACATAATATTTCCCATTCTACAGAAGCATTGCAACTTACCATAAGTTTAGCTTTATGGAGGCTAGTGCTTATTTTATTTGCATTCTAGCTTAGCTAATAATTCCAGCCTTAAAGCAAATGCCGATTTTCAAAGAATATCAGTCTTAAAATACGCACGACTTAGTATAACCTTACGGCTTAAAATATTCAATTTCCTTGTGTATACCCTTATTAGTAAGCATAGATCTCTTATACTTTAATCTCAAATAAGGTTTAAATTTCCCTACTCACCGCTTTAATGTCACCAAAGTACCAGTAAGTTTTTTGCATCTTCGCAAGGCCGATTCCAAACGATCGGGTTCTTCTTTTAGGAACTTTTCTTCTCTAACAACTTTTTCCATTTCATTTGATAGAATGCAGCGCAGGCCATTGGACAAAGCGGGAAATTTCATTTTTAATTCGGCTACCGTTTTACTGAAATGAAAGAGACATTTCTAAATATTATTACACTCTGAAAAGTTCTTTCGAACTCACCTTGCTCTGCTTAGCACCAAAGCCATATCTTCCACAGCTGTCATATTAACTCTTGTCCTTCGATTAATAACCTCACCTCTCAAACTTTCCACCGAAGATTCCAAATCACTCAAGTCCTTTTCCAAACGTATCACTTCCTGCTTGTACAACTCCTCTTCTCTGGATATTCTTGTTGCATCCTGATCCTGATGACCCCATATACTGCCACTGCTGGCCAATAGTGTGGCCCGAATACGCATAAATGTACTTTTAATATCTTCTCTAACGGCCACAGCTTGGGCCTGAGACAGGCGTCGCAAAGTCCTAACCTCTGTTCGCAAATCTTTGGCTTTCTTTTGCAGACCCCTTAAGTGATTGTAGACCTCGGGAGCCAATGCTATATCGGCACGATAATTATTGTGGGCGGTTTGGGCCAATACCATGGGTTTGGGAGGTGGTGGCGGTTTAAGGCGATCACGTTCTAGAGTTGGGAAGGAAAAGAAAAGATATGGGTTAGATGTTGTTGTCCCCACAGTGCGTGGTTTAAAAGCTTCTGCACATAAAAGTGTGTAAGTAAGGCGTGTCGTTTTCGATATTAACCTTGGCTCTTACCTTGTGATGAGGTTCGTGGCAAAGTGGAGGATTTTATGGCTGGTTTTGTGGGCTTGGTATCAGCTTTATAACGTACGATTCACAATATATAGAAGTGTTGTTGTTATAAAACATATTTCTTCATTATTAATATTCTTTTTTATTTTGGAAATTTGAAAACACATTTTGAAACAGACATGGGAGAGGTATTGGCATGCACTAGACTACTGTAGAGTTTTTGGGGGGAAATGGAAAATCAAATTTTAAGCCACAAAAGAAGCAATACTATTGAAAGCTGCGGTTTGGTTTTATATATTTGGGGGAGGGGCAATAACTTCTATAGAATGGGTTGGTAGGTATTTTTTACTGATTCCGAGTTCCCTAATAGCAACAAATAATAAAAAAAGTAATACTTGAAGAAGAAAACTTTGGACTAAAGCATGCAATACTGAAGTATAAGTGCAGATCTACGGCAAACACTGAATCCATCTCTGCAGGTCTTTAAATGCGACATAAGGCCTTTGGTAAGACCATCTAGGTGACAGAAGAGCACCGGAATGTTGTTATGGAAATTAGCAGTATTAAAAGCAATTACTCTGCCAGCAAATACCCACGAAAGAGAATAGATAACTTTCAAAAGATCTTCGGATGAATAAAACAAATCTAGACGAATGAAAGACTATTCTGTAGAGATCCTCCAGACAGAACATTATTCTATTCTAAACAGAAGACCACCAGAAAAGTTCTTCATATAAAAGAAGGGACTCTAATGAGATTTTTGCAGCATAGAAGACCTTCGGAAAGTATTCGGGGACTTCCATCAAATAGTAGGTCCCTGCAGAGGGCTTCTATAGAATAAAAAGCCTCCGTAGGGGACTTCTATAAACTAAGAGACCCCCGGTACGGGACTTCTATAGAATAGAAGGCCTCCGTATGGGACTTCTATAGTATAGAAGGCCACGCAGAGGACTTCTATAGAATAGATGGAAACCGTAGGGGACTTCTATTAAATAAAAGGCCACCGCAGGGGTCTTCTATTGAATAGAAGGCCACCGCATGGACTTCTATTGAATAGAAGGCCACCGCAGGGGACTTCTATAGAATAGAAGGCCTCCGTAGGGAACTTCTACAGAATTGAAGGCTTCCGTAGGGAACTTCTACAGAATAGAAGGCCTCCGTAGGGCACTTCTATAGTATAGAAGGCCACGCGGGGGACTTCTATTGAATAGAAAGCCACCGTCTTTCTTCTATAAAATAGAAAAACCTCTGTTGGCGGCATCTATAGAATAGAAGACCTCCGTAGGGGACTTCTATAGAATACATATCCTCCGAAGGGAGGATTTATAGAATACAAAGCATTCGGGCTTCTATGGAAAAGAAAGCTATTGTAGAGGACTTCTATAGAATAGTAGGCCCCTGTAAGTGGCTTCTATAGAATAAAAAGCCTACGTAAGGGACTTCTACAAAACAAGAGGCCTCCGTACGGGACTTCTGTAGAATAGAAATCCTCCGTAGGGGACTTCTTTAGAACAGAAGGCCTCCGTAGGGGACTTCTATAGAATAGAAGGCATCCCTACGGGACCTCTATAGAATAAAAGGCCTCCGTACGGGACTTCTATACAATAGAAGGCCTCTGTAGGGGACTTCTATAGAATAGAAGGCCTCCGTAGGGGACTTCTATAGAATAGAAGGCCTCCGTAGGGAACTTCTATAGAATATAAGGCCTCCGTAGGTACTTCTATAGAATAAAAGGCCTCCGTAGGTGACTTCTATAGATCTATAGAATAGAAGGCCTCTGTAGGCGACTTCTATAGAATATAATGCCTCTGTAGGAAACTTCTACAGAATAGAAAGTCTCTGTACTGGACTTCTATAGAATAGAAAGCCACCGTAGAGGACTTCTATAGAGTAGAAGGCCTCCGTAGGGGACTTCTACAGAATAAAATGTAGGTAGGGGAGTTCTACAGAATAGACGGCCTCCGTAGGCGACTTCTATAGAAAAGAAGGCCTCCGTATTGGACTTCTACAGAATAGAAGGCTTCCGTACGGGACTTCTATAGAACAGAAGGGCTCCGTAGGGGACTTCTATAGAAAAGAAGGCCTCCGTAGGGGACTTCTATAAAACAGAAGGGCTCCGTAGGGGACTTTTACAGAATAGAAGGCCTCCGTAGGGGACTTCTATAGAACAGAAGGCCTCCCAACGGGACTTCTATATAAGAGAAGGTCTCCGTAGGGGACTTCTACAGAATATAAGGCCTCCGTAGGGGACTTCTATAGAATAGAAGGACTCCGTAGTGGACTTCTTTAAGATAGAGACCGACTTTTATAGAATAGAAGGCCTCTGGAGGGAACTTCTGTAGAATGGAAGGCCTCCCAATGGGACTTCTATATAATAGAAGCCCTCCGTAGGGGACTTCTACAGAATAGAAGGCATCCGTAGGGGACTTCTACAGAATAGACGGCCTCCGTAGGCGACTTCTATAGAAAAGAAGGCCTCCGTAGGGGACTTTTACAGAATAGAAGGCTTCCGTACGGGACTTCTATAGAACAGAAGGGCTCCGTAGGGGAATTCTACAGAATAGAAGGCCTCCGTAGGGGACTTCTATAGAATACAAATCTTACATACGGGTCTACTATGGAATAGAAGGCCTCCGTAGGCGACTTCTATAGAATAGAAGCCCTCCGTACGGGACTTATATAGAATACAACGCCTCCGTAGGGGACTTCTATAGAATAGAAGGCCTCCGTAGGTGACATCTATAAAATAGAAGGCATCCGTAGGTGACTTCTGTAGAATATGAGGCCTGTGTAGGGAACTTCTACAGAATAGAATGTCTCTTTACTGGACTTCTATAGAATAGAAGGCCTCATTAGGGGACTTCTATAGAATTGAAGGTCTCCGTAGGGCACTCCTACAGAATAGAAGGGCTCCGTAGGGGACTTCTATAGAATAGAAGGGCTCCATAGGGGACTTCTACAGAATAGAACGCCTCCGTCAGAGACTTCTGTAGAATAGAAGGCCTCCGTAGATGACTTCTATAGAAGAGGAGGCCTCCGTAGGGGACTTCTATAGAATAGAAGGCCACCGTAAGAGACTTCTGTAGAATAGAAGGCCTCCGTAGATGAATTCTATAGAATAGAAGGCCTCATTAGGTGACTTCTATAGAATTGAAGGTCTCCGTAGGGGACTCCTACAGAATAGAAGGGCTCCGTAGGGGACTTCTACAGAATAGAAGGGCTCCGTAGAAGATTTCTGTAGAATAGAAGGCCTCGTAGATGACTTCTATAGAATAGAAGGCCTCCGTAGTGGACTTCTATAGAAAAGAAGGCCTCCGTAGGGGACTTCTATAGAATAGAAGGCCTCCGTAAGAGACTTCTGTAGAATAGAAGGCCTCCGTAGATGATTTCTATAGAATAGAAGGCCTCCGTAGGGGACTTCTATAGAATAGAAGGCATCCGTAGTGGGCTTCTATAGAATAGAAGGCCTCCGTGGTGGGCTTCTATAGAATAGAAGGCTTTCGTAGGGGGCTTTTATAAAATACAAATCCTACATACGGGTCGTCTATAGAATAGATAATTCCGTAGAGGACTTCTATAGAATACAATGTCTCCGTAGAAGACTTCTTTAAGATAGAAGGCGACTTTTATAGAATAGAAGGTCTTTGTAGGAAACTTCTATAGAACAGAGAGAAGACATCCGTAGGGACTTCTATAGAATTTCTGTACTCTGTAGAGGTTTTCTATAGAATATAAAGTTTCTGTAGGAGTCTTTTATTACTGTAAAAGTCCCCCTTTGGGTGTCTTCTTTGGAATGGAAAGCCTTAGTCAGAGTCTTCCGTAGATCTATGTAAGGGTCATTCATAGAATAGAAGACCTTCGTAAGATTCTTCCGTAAAATATAATATGAATCCTTTAGATAGAAAAAATGTATCCATATAATTCTTCTATAAAAGTTCTATTTGGGGTCATCGATGCAATTGAAGGTCTTCGTAGAGAACTTGGTGGACTTCGAGAAAATATAAGCTCTTTCAAGGGGTCCTCTAAGGACAGAGATCATCACAAATGTTGGTTGTTGATAGGACATCACGCTTTGAAACTTGTTTAAAAAAAGAAGAATCCCGTTGTCATATTTTGTAGAATGAATAACTTCAGCAGGGTTCCTTTCTAAAAAAGAAAACTCGTAATGTGCCTTAAGTGTTATATGAGCATTTAAAGCACTCTCTTATAAAGTAATATGAGGATCCGAGAGGGACTTCCACACAATGGAAGCGCAACTAGAGGTCTCGGAGAGAATGCAAGAACCTCCCATGGGTCTTCTTTACTATAGACATCCCGTAGATATCTCGTAGAAGTAGAACTTCGTAAGTATAATTTTTAGTTGGATTTACCAAGAATAAATTACATTTACAGGTGACCCCTAAAAAATGACTCCTTAGAGGTAGAAAGAATTTAATCCCTCTTCTTCTATAGAATTGACTCCGCCGTCAAGGCTCTTGTGTAGGTAGGAAGTACTTTTATAGAACAAAAATGAACTACACGGATCTTCCTTCAAGCACTGAATACTTACATTGAGATTTTCTATAGGGAATAAGAGACGCGGAACGGTTTACCAAATACCTATGTATGTAGTCTTCTGAAAGCCTGGCTTACTTTAGAAGGGCTTTTCTGTTAAATGTTAAACCCTTCTGAAGTTTTTATGGAAGAATTTTCCAGAGATATGTAGTAGGTAGATTAGAACAGAACACATGAAATCCCATTAAGAAGATTTCTGGATTTGTCAAGAAAGTTCTTCTGGATGTCTTCCTCTCTATAGAAGGAGCCTTAGGCTGATATACTGTTAAATTTTAAACCCTTCTGAAGTTTTTTATGGAAAAATTTTCCAGATATTTGTAGTAGGGGGATTATAACAGAACACTCGAAATCAGATTAAGAAGATTTCTGGATTTGTCAAAAAAGTCCTTCTGGATGTCTCCCTTTCTATAGAGGGAGCCTTAGACTGATATAATGTTAAGTTTTATACCCTTCTAAAACTTATTTTATGGAGCAATTTTCTAGAGGTTTGTAGAATGTAGTTCAGATCACACAAAACCCCATTAAGAAGCTTCCTAAATTTCTCTAAAGATGTAGATGCTGTTGATACCCTAGACACAAATCTTCTTTAGTTTGTCTTCTAGATGGTGCTTTAGCTCAGGAAATCCTATTAAGAAAAATTTGATAGCTTAGACACCACTCTTTTTTAGTTTACATGCAACGATGTCAAACAAGAACCTGCAGGAATGCATGGTGACTGGCAACACCAACAGGCGGATGGAAGTTTGTGTCTAGGATAACATTTTTGGGGGAATAAAGGATGTTCGTGTCTAGAATATCGACAAGAGCGACCTTTGAAGGGAATTTATATAACTGTTTTAATATATTTCGGTGTGTGTTTCCCCATGAACTACGTACTGTATTTACTTAATGGGAAAACATCCGATTTCTTGCAGTTTATTGATGTCTTACGTTCTATGCTCGGTTATGCTTCTTTTCTCAGTTCTATAGAAAAAGATATATAAATACCTTTAGATCATTGATGTTATCTTATATTCTATAGAAAGAATACCCATACGGAAGTCTTTTATATTCTGTAAAATCACTTTCCGTTGTTTTTCTCTTTATTGAGATATTATTTATGAAACTTTCTGGCTTCGTAGACCTGCACTTATAGTAGATTTTTGAAAAAATAAATTTATATAAAACGAAAAAATTTCGTATTTTTAAATTACCAGCATGTTGAGGACTATGAGATTTTGGAATACCCTGTATATCATCACTAAATGAGACGCTCTTCTCAAAAGATACCGATTTGCCTATAAAAAAAGTTGTAATACAAAGACTTGGGGTTAGCAGGAGAGTTATGTGGCTTCAAAAAGTGAAGAACTGGTAATAATTCGTAATTATTCCTTATGCAATGGTAGACCAAGGCAGGGACTATGATACCAATGAATTTGACTTTATTGAATATCGTTTTTGACCTTTTGTTTGTGCCTCTACCTTGGTTCTCCACCTATGTTCCCTCTGTGACTCAAATACTTACCACAGGCATTCTTACCCAATTTGGGAGCCTTTTCTCTAACATATTGATCATCTCCGGCACCATTAACTAAAATGTGAAATATTTGTTTAAGCCAAGTGTGTGTGTGTGGGGTTAACAGCAATGAAAAATAATTTGTTGAATCCGTGAAGAAGATGAGAGGGTTAGTAAAAGCTTGGCCAAGTGAATAACAACCGAAACTTTTTTCTCAGTGTTTATGTTGATGAAGAAACAGAAACCAAAAAAGGTGAAATTTTGTTTACAATAAAGCAAATAAATTATAATTAAATGTTTTCCAAATGTTGGCAAAGATGTCTTGAAAACAAAGCACTGGCGTCTAAATGACAAATAGATAACAAAAACAACAACAAAAAATACTTGGCAACATGAGCAAAAATGTATGAAATCATGTGTCACTAATTGCCACTTCTTGCGCGGCAAAATGATGTGGTGGCGACAATGGGCACTAACTAACATACCATGGCATGGTGTGGGTACTACCAAATAGTTGGGATCCAATGTTGGCACTGGTATGGGAGCTATTTGTGGATTTTGATTTACCAATGCTTTTTGCACTAAACCCGTCAAATTTGCCAGCTGTCGTTCCATATGTTCTACACGAAAACGATGCAAGTCTTCCGGTCTGAAAGATGAGAAGAAGAACAAGAAAAATAAAAGTTAGTTTCATTAGTCTACAAAGTATATTGTGTCTTCATTAGCTGTCAATTTAATTAAGGTACACAAAAAGGAAAAAAGTTGGGCCTAGTCGATTCTTAAATCTCCTGCGATATTATTGGGGACATGGGCTTACCCAACGAACATAGACGCAATAGCGTTTCACAGAATAGAACACCTCCGAAGGAATATTATATACAATATAAGATTCCCGAAGGCTATTTCATGAAGAATTCTCCGGAATTCTTTAGTAGGTAGTTTATGACAGAGCACGCAAAACCCCATTAAGAAGATTGCCGAATTCATCTATAGATGTAGCTTCTGTTGATACCCTAGGCACAAATCTTCGTTAGTTTGTCTGTAATGATGTCATGTTATCCCAAATGAGAACCTGCGGGAATGCACTTCGCGACTGTCAATACCAACATGCTATGGAAGGTTTGTGTCTAAGATAATATAAGCATACAGGGACGACATCTGGAGGGAATTTATATAACTGTTTTAATATGTTGTCTTTAAAATCAGAGAAGTCCTGAAAGGTCTTCGGTAGTGACTTTTATTATATATTGCCCTACAATAGAGTAGAAGCCTTCTGGAAGGGACATCAAAACATAAATAGGCCCTAAATTGCGGTTAATTAAAATTCATGTATTCAGTTTGGCCAAATCGATTCGAATATATTTTGCGGGAAAAAGAAAAAATCTACATAAATCTATATTTTACGATGTTATTATCAAAAAGAGCCTATCAAATTGCAGAAAAAACTTTCCATTGAATAGCTGGGCTCCAGAAGGATCTTTCAAATCATAAGGCAACAGCAAGGCTATTCTCCAGAATAATTAGCACAGGAAAGTCTCCCGTAGATATCACGATCGCCTTGTATGGGAAAGAAGACGCCTAAAAAATCTTAGGTAGAGTATTCTATAGAAAATAGGATCTTCAGGAAGGTTCAATAGAATAAAACATTTCCAGATGAGTCTTCAATAAAACAGAAGAACTCCAACAGAAGAAAAATTTTCAGTAAATGTCTCTCCAGGCGGATGATTATTTGTTACAATCACTCAAGACCCTGAGCTTCATTTCACATGCAATTACAAACACATTGCTTAACTTAACATACCTTCCCCGCCAAACTGCAGAATTTAAAAATTAAATCAAATATTTTCTTTGCTGTCATGCTCTGTTTAACATTCGGCAAACTACTTTCCAAGTCTATGAGACAAATATTTTTAAAGATTTTCCTTTTGTTGCAGTTGTCATTTGAAGTTAAGAGTGAAAAGATCATGGAAGCATTGGAGCCGACGGATACATGCAGTGGTAAAGAAAATTCTAAATAAAAAGGTAAAAACACTCCTATAAACCCCCTCTCTTACAGTCACCGATCCCGCACTATTCGGTAATTGCTTACAGGATTTATCAATTACCGAATTGTTGGTATTGCAACGCTCTCTGGATAAAGTGACTTTAATGGAACCTGAGCCAGAAGAAAATCGTTATTCTGACACCGAAGCTGCAGATTGCCAAGAAATGAAGGATGGGAAGTGTAAGAAACCTACAACATTGGCCTTAATGGCGGAGTCAAGGTAATTTTTGAAAGTGTAACGTCTATTTTTATGGGATTTAAATAATTTTTCCTTTTTATTTTAGGGGTTATGTTGAACCATCTCATCCTGGTGGTGGCTATGCACCATCCCATCCTGGTGGTGGATATGCACCATCCCACCACGAGTCCTGGCAGGAGGAAAAACCCTCAAAATTGCAAATTTTATTTCAAATAAGTGTCACGGCTTTGTCATTTCTATCATTTGGAGGATATTTATTGTGTCTCATTGTCCAGTCCATCAAGAGTAAAGGTAAGAATCAAGAACTAGCTAGGATATAAGAAGAAACATCTTACTATTCCCTTCCAGAATGTTGGAGAAAAAAATAGTTTATTGTGCCTTTAATAATGCAAAGAAATATTTTAAAAGGAAAATCTGGAAAATTTCGTGCAAGATGTATAAAACACCTATTCGTTACGTCGGATAATTGTGGCAGGGTTACGCTATTGAAAATCCGGTTTCATCATTTTTCACCACCATGTAATTTAGGCAAAGACATAGAACTGTAAAGATTGGACATAGTGCATAATGCAGTGCAATTTTACTATTAAACCATAGAGGGTGTTTGTGTACAACAGACAACTAACAGAACACAACGGCAACAAAAACAAGTACAACATAATTTCTTGTCACCATATTGTAAATTAACATTATGTTAGATCCCCAGCGCCTTCTGCCGATGTATAGAAGCACTGGAAATGTCTCATCTAGTTATGTTATATATCGTTGGACGAAACCAAAGATATAAATACATAAAGATTGGAAAACTCAATTGTTAACATTTGTCAATAGATGGAGTTCAGCTCTGTTGTTATGATATTATAACAACATTCTGTTAAGTAGTTAACCATTTCAGGCGATTTTAACCGCTAAGTTCATACTCTATGAACTGGAAACTGCTATGAAATACAATCCTGAGTCCAAATTGTTGCTTTCCTACAAATTTTCTAAGCTGAATTGCGCTGTAATGCATTATGCATCTTTTCTGGTCTTTATAGTTCTATGTCTTTGGACGAAACTGTTATTCTCAAACGTAGAATTTGCACCATAAAAATGGCAAACTAACCCGTTTTGTGCCTCGTCAGATGTTCGTTCTGCTACTTAAATGGTGACTACAGATTTCCAGAATATTCGGAGAAAATAGTATACTAATATTTCTGACAAAATGCCAAGAAGTGTTCTTAAAGGAACAAAGAATTTTGCCTTAAGACTGATTCATAAAACATCTATTCCTTACGTAAGATAATTGTGGTAACCTGCAACGAATCAATATCTTAATTCAGCAGCAACCAATTGATGCCACCATGTAAACATCGATATCTTGATAAGTGTTGCTATTTTCCAGCAGGTGGAGTTTTTTTTCCCCCAGCATGCTCACAATCCCTTTTGCCGAGAAAAAATTATAATGGCAACATGTTTGTTTTTGTTTGGAGACAGAACCGTTATTCCAATCTGAAAATTTATAGGATGAAAATCGGAGAACTAACCTATTTGCTTCATGTCTTGACGAATACTCTGTTGTTGGCCCTGAAATCGTGACTACAGACTTTTTGTTATACTAACATAGGTTCATACTTTATACGCCTTACAACTGCAATTGTTTACGATCATAATTCACAACAATTTGGCTTGACTATAAAAATGAGAATCACACTATTGTGCTAAAAACAAAATTGATCTGCTCCGTAAGATATGGTATTACATTTTGTCTCAGGAGTCATTACATACCTACTTCTTACGTTGAATAATTGTGACACCCTGTTAATATCCAGTACTATTTTGTCACCACTATGTAGGTATAGTTTGGTAAGGGTATTTGCTAAGTGAAGATATTTTTTTTTTCAAGTTTTGCTGGTAGCCAGCAGGTGAAGCCTTCGCTGAGTACAAATAATATTTACAATGACGAGTATTTTTCTGCTAGTTGTCATTGAATTATTGCATTATTGAACTAGGTTACAGTTAGAACAGAATATATCCGAAGATACTTATAAGAGAAGAGCCACCTACGGGAGAAAATTTCAATACTAAAAGTGTCAAAGAACCGACTTATTCCATTATATTATTGATAGGTGTAACTGTGATATGGGATTAGACGTAACCTATCATTTCATAGACTAATGAATCGTATAGACATAGATTTGCTCTCAGTATTTATCTTCGAATTTTCGAAAATTGGTAGATGGCGTTAGCAGTTTTATTTATAGTTACTATGGATTTTAAACTATTTATTCTGATAAAAGACAATATGTGGCTCATATAAACAAATTCAACAAAATATTGCAATTTACCCCAAAACATTGTGCAATTGAGTGAAAAGATTAAGCAATTTCCGTAAGGGCGACACCTACAAAAAAGAAGGATACTACAATCTCTTTGTCTATACGATTCATTAGTCTATGATCATTTCCTAAAGGTAGAATTAGGTATGACATACCCATAACGCCATAAGTTTATATCAATCAACTGTTTACACCAAACCTATCGAAATCAATGTATTCTTGGTTTTCTATGGTTATGGGTTTATGGGCTATGTCATGACTAATTCTACCTTAAACGAATACTTATGACATGTTTCTCTAAAGCGATTCGCAAGCAAATTCGTTAGAATTAGTACCAAGTATTTCTTCTGAAAAATATTTGATTTAAGAGTTTGGTAGTAATTCGAAGGTATTTGGTTGCGTCTAAGAGAAAAAGGCAATTAGATAAGAAACTTGTACAACAGGAAGATCCCTGATTTTCTTAACTTCTTGTTAGTAGTGACCGATCTATATCTCATTTGTATTGAGGTCAATAAATCAGTCTCCCAAATCGACGATAATATTAAAATTATGAGTATAAAAGAGCTTCTAGAGGAGAATATTAATTGGCATTTTAATATATATTTTCAGGCACCACCTATTTCCATCCCATGGCCTCAACGGCAGCTACCATGACGAACGTAAAACGTATTAAAGTTTATCGAAGAAGTCGTCGTTCATCCCTGCCTCCTGTTCAACCATCCGCTCATTATAATAATAACAACTATTGGGAATCGGCAAATCCTTATCAATATTATTATAAAGAAAATAATTGAAAATAAACCGATAACACTTTCGAAAAACGAAAATGTCTACTAACTTTTCAAATAGAGACTCCTATGGAGATGTTTTATTCTATAATCCCTACTGATGTCTGTTGAAGACCCCCTATGGAGGCCTTCTATCTATTCTATTAAAGATGCCAACTGTGCTCTTCTATTCTCTAGAGGTTCTCTATGAAGGCCTTATATTCTCTAGAGCTTCTCTAAGAAGGCCTTCTATTCTGTTGAAGTCCTCTACGAAGATCTTCTATTCTATAGATGTCCTCTACAAAGACCTTCTATTCTATAGAAGTCCTCTACGAAGACCTTCTATTCTATAGAAGTATCTACGAAGACCTTCTATTCAATAAAAGCCCTCTACGAAGGCCTTATATTCTATAGAAGCCTTTACGGAAGCCTTTCATTCCATAAATGTCCCCTACATAGGACTTCTATTACATAGATGTCTCCTACGGAGCCCTTCTATTCTATATAAGTCCCCTACGGAGACATTCTATTTTATAGAACTCCCCTACGGATACCTTCTATTCTATAAAACACCCTCTATTCTAAGGGAACTTTTTATTCTAAAGAAAATCCCTCCGAACAGAAAACCCCTACCGTGATCTTCTATTCTGTACAAGACCCATACAGTGGTATCCTATTCTATAAAAGACCTCTATGGTGATCTCCTATTCTTTACAAGACCCCTACGGTAATCTCCTGTTTTATTAAAGACCTCTACGTTACCCTTCAATTCTGTCGAATACCAACAGAGGTTCTTGTCTATAAAAGTTATCTGCGGATGCCTCCTTTTCTGTAGAAGTCATCTAGGGAGGTCATATATTCTATATAGACTTTCTTTTCTATAGAAGTCCCCTATGGAGGCTTTCTATTTTATAGAAGTCCTCCACGGAAGGCAACTACCAAGGCCTTCTATTCTGTTGGATTCTTTCTATTTTATAGAATCCACCCAAAGAGGCCTTCTACAGTGGTCCCCTACGGAGGCCTTATATTGTATTGAAGTCCCTTGATGAGGCCCATTATTCTAAATTAGTCTCATATGGAGGTCTATTTTCGATAGACCTTCAATTTTATAGGCCTTCTATTATAAATAATAGGAAACTCCTACGGAGGTCTGCTTTTCTACATAGGCCTTCTATTCTATAATAGTCTACGGTGGTCATCCCAGCTATATAAAACACCAACGACCACCATTCCGTTATACAGAAGACCCCTACGGAAGTTTCAATAGAAGACCCCACGAAGAATTCTATAGAAGACAAATACGGAGGTCTCAGTTCTACCGAAGAAACCTACGTACCGAAGAAACCTACCTACGTCTCCTATTCAACAGAAGACCTTTACGGAGGTCTCCTATTCTACAGGAAATCCTTACGGAGGTCTTCTATTCTATAGAAGGCCACAACGATGGCCTTTTATTCTACAAAAGACCACAACGGAGGCCTTCCATTTTATTCATATATTCTATAGAAGAACTCCAAGGAAATCTTTTTTATACGGAGATTTTCTATTCTATAGAAGACCCCTACGGAGACGTTCTATTCTATGGAAGTCCCCTACGGAAATCTTCTATTTTATAGAAGACCCCTACGGAGATTTTCTGTTCCAAAAAAGCCACTACAGAGGCTTTCTATGGTATAGAAATCCCCATCGGAGGCGTTCTATGCTAAAGAAGTCCCCAACGAAGACCTATTGTACTATAGAAGTCCCCTACGGAGGCCTTCTACACTATAGAAGTTCCCTACGGAGACATTCTATGCTACAGAAGCCTCTACGGAAGCATTCTATATCAAAGAAGACCCACGGAGGTTTTCTATTTTATAGAAAAACCATACGGAGGTTTTCTGTTCTAACTATAAGAGATCCCTACGGAGGTCTTCCTTTTTATAGAAGACCCCTACGGAGGCTTTCTATACTACAGAAATCCTCCACGAAGGCCTTCTGTACTATAGAAGTCCCACACAAAGGCCTTCTGTACTATAGGAGTACCCTATGGAGACATTCTATGCTATAGAAGTACCCTACGGAGGCTTTCTATATTAAAGAAGACACCAATAGAGGTCTTCTATTCTATAGAAATATTTCTGTTATATATAAGACCCCATATGGAGGTTTTCTTTTTTATAGAAGACCCCTGCGGATGTCTTCTATCATATAGAAGACCCTTACGGAAGTATTCTGTTATATAGAAGACACCTACGGAGGCCATCTATACTATAGAAGTCCTTCAGTTCCCTACGGAGGCATTTTATTCTATAGAAAAACCCTACGGAGTCTTCATTTCTATAAAAGACCCCTAGAGAGGTCTATAATAGATGAGGTTCTATAAAGGACCCCTCGGGAGATCTTCTGTTATATAGAAGAACCCTACGTCGAAATTGTATTTTAAAGAGTACCTTTACGGAAGTATTCCCTCATAAAGAATTTCATTACGAAGGTCTCCTATTTTATAGAAGACTCCTACTGAAGTCTTCTATTTTTTAGAAAACCCTTCCGAAGTTTTCTATTTTATAGAAGACCCATACATAGAAGACCCATACCATAATATGGAGGGTATAATTAAATTTGTCATTCCGTTTGTAATACATCGAAATAATCATCGGGAACCCTATAAAGTATATATATATTCTTGATCAGGGTAAAATTCTAAGTCGACATAACCATGTCCGTCCGTCTGTCTGTTGAAATCCAGATAGAGCTCGCCATTTTTAAGGTAGAGCTTTGTATTTTGGTATAGAAATTTCTGTTACTGCTAGGATGTTTGGTATTGCAAATGGGCTACAAAGGTAGAGCTTTGTATTTTGGTATAGAAATTTCTGTTACTGCTAGGATGTTTGGTATTGCAAATGGGCTACATCGGCCCACGTTTCGATATAGCCCCAATAGCACGGTGCCATCCGATTTTCGGTATTTTGATGATTTTAGCTTCATTATTACACCGAAATGGCTGAAATTTCTTTTGGGGTATACAACTTTTCATATGAAATTTGTCGGTATAGGTCCACGCCTCCATATAGCCCCCATAGAACTGTACCTCCCGATTTACGGTATTTTAAAGATTGTGGCTTCAATATTCCACGGAAATGGCTAAAATTTGGTATTTAGTCTTCGTTGTACCAAATTTTAGCCATTTGGTATTTAGTCTTCGTTGGTCAGGGTGTCACCGTGGTGCAATGGTACGCACGCCCGCCTTGCACGCAGAAGGTCGGGGGTTCGATTCCCCGGCCAGGAAACATCAAACATTTTTCAACGGTGGCAAAATACCCCTCAGTAATGTTGGCGACATTTCCTGAGTATTTCAGCCTTGAAAAACTTCTCCAAAAGTGGTGTCTTAAGACACGCCGTTCGGACTCGGCGATAAACAGTAGGTCCCATATCATTGAGCTAAATTTGAATCGGGGTGCACTCATTGATATGAGAGAAGTCTCCCTTGTCCCGTATGGGATGTTGTGGAACAATGTTTTGTTTTTTTTTTGTGTTGTATTCGTTGGTCGCATAAAACTTTCCCCCCGAAATTTGTCCATAGAGGTCCACGCCTTCATATAGCGCCCATAGAACGATACCTCCCGATTTTCGGTATTTTGTAATTTAGCCACATTGTTTTACCGAAATTGCTGGAATTTGGTATTTAGTCTTCTTCATAACCGAAAGGAAACTAATTGTTCAGTTTTAATTCAATACAACTCGTGGTGGAGGGTATAACAAGTTCGGCCGGGCCGAATCTATCGCCGTTCTTACTTCATTTTGGTGACTTTATGAATTTACTGTACTTACCTTGTAGGATCATACATTTGATTGTTGCGGGGTATACGGCCAGCAGGGCCCATTTTTATGCCATACAAAGCATATTGGTCTTCAGTCATGGTAACTTCCCTGCAAGCAAAAAGGAAAACAAATTATTAATGAGTTCATCTCCTCAGACACCTTGTAAGGTCATCCAATTCCCTTACGTCTGTTCCTCATCGATAATGGGTGCTATCACCGTGCCCCTTGTTCCATATTGATAATACGAGGGTTCTTCATAATTGCCGCGTGTTGAACGTTCCGGGGAACTGGTATAGCCATCTGAAAGTTTTAAAACCTTGTTTTAATAACTTTTTCGAAATTATGTTTCAAATTTGTTACTAACAAAACTACATTAATTTTTTATAAAATTTTTTTTCAATATTATTAACAAAAAAAAATTAAAACTACTTTTGACAAAACTTCAAAATATAAAAAATAAACTACGTTTAGCCAATCGTAATGTGGTTATATGACAAGAATATACAATGATTTGTAACAGGGCTGCGGAGTGGGAATGAATTTTAAATCTTGAATACCCCGCAACTCTGTTAAAAGATAATGCCAATCAGATACGGGTTCTTTGCCTCTTTTCAGTGTTCAACTTTCTCAGCGTTTGTATGACAAGTACCTGGTATACTGTATAACTGATCCGGGGGATAAGGAAACAAGGGTTCCATGCTACCCCTGGAATTGGGCGTTCTTAAGGGTTTCAATGGCGTTCCTAAGCAATCACATTATACACATACATATGATACGATTAACAACATTTTCATAATAATACAAAAACACTTTGATAACAGAACATAAATTTACTTAAACATAAATCGAAGGTTTAACAAAACATGTGGGTTAGTGTAACAAATTGATTTACAACAAAAATAAATCATAGAAATTAAAAGTAAAGCATGCTCAGAAAGTTAGGTCATGGATTCGAAATACAAAAGGGATACAACAAGGTAAGGCTGAGGTAACAACAAACCATAACAAGATTTCAAAGACGCAAATTCCAACAAAAGAAAAAAACTCAAACGCAATGCTTACCCATGGCCACCTTATTGCGATCGGTATACATCCCACGTGGTAATGTTTGTGAGGCACCCACATAATAGGGAGCCTGCTTGCCAATCTGTAAAGCAGCAAAGAAAAAAAAAAAAAACAAAGAAAACATAAATATTGATGTTATGTCGGATGTGTGGTAATAGCTCATGATTATCATAATTGCCTATCGACGAAGTTGTCTGGGGACCCGTTTTGTTTGTAACCATGTTTCGTAAGAAAGCAGAAAAAAAAATCATTTCCCTGGCATTTGACCAAGTTTTGCTTGCCTGGTGGTAAATTGTACAAGCAACAGCAACACCTTGGCTGTGTGTTTTCTTTCTTAGCCTTCTGGAAACTAAACGAATGGTGTTGCTGCTGCTGTTCTGCATATTCCAGACATCCACAGTTCGTTTAAAAGCCATAATTTCACTTTTTATTGAGTGTTTATGGCCAATTTGTGGGTAATTGACCAACAATAGAGGCTTAAATGTTTGTTTTTCTTCTTTATTTCTTACCGCCCTCCATTGTCGCCCCCTGCTTTGGTTTGTTTTTATTGCATAAAACGTATATCACAACATTCACTGCAACCTGAGAATTCAGAGCACAACCAGGAGAAGAAGAAGCATGGAAACAAGTGTCAAGTTCTTGGTCATGGACGTTTTGCGGTATAACATCGTCTTTTGTTGTTGTTTTATAGTGAACGGCTTTGTGCTTTAATTAGCATCCATTTATGGTTAAGGCAAGTCTTTGTGAAAAGAAAAAAACAAAATCAAATCAAAGGTGGAAAACTATGAGCATGAAGTGGAAAATTTTGTATGGGGCGAGATTGATTCCAAAGGGAGAGCTACACAAAAAGGAACATAGTTTGATATTTTTGTTGGAAGATTTACTGTGGTCCTATAAGAACTATTAGTCTTCCAATAAGATGATCTATTTGCCTTATAATTAGACAGCGGAATTTTATGCAACTCCTGTTTTTGGTCCGATTCTTGTCCAATTTTGGGAATGGGCATATTTTTGGCTTCTGATTAAATTGCAATCGAAACATATGACATATGAAAAATTATGTAAAATGTATAAATTTTGCATATGCTAAGAAATATGTGCATATGCTATATTTATGCATTTTACATATTTTCGTATGCAACAAATATTTCAAAAATAGGTACAAAAATGGTTGTGTACAATTTTTTTGTTTAAAAATTGAGGCCACAACCTTCAAAATACCGGAAATCGGGAGATACCGTTCTATAGGGTCTATATGAAGACGTGGACCTACACCGACACATTTCAGGTGGAAAATTTTGTACCCCCAATGAAGACTTACTACCAAATTTCAGCCATTTCGGAGGGATATTGACGCCACAACCTTCAAAATACCGGAAATCGGGAGATACCGTTCTATGGGGGCTATATGAAGACGAGGACCTATACCAAAAAATTTCAGGTGGAAAGTTTTATACCCCCAAAGACGACTAAAAATCAAATTTCAGCCATTTCGGAAGGATATTGAGACCACGACCTTCAAAATACCAGAAATCTGGAGGTACCGTTCTGTAGGGGCTATACGAAGACGTGGACCTACACCGAGAAATTTCAGGTGAAAAGTTTTATACCCCCAAACGAAGACTAAATGCCAAATTTCAGTAATTTCGGTGGTATGTTGAGGTCACAGCCTTCAAAATACCAGAAATCCGGAGGTACCGTGCTATGGGGGCTACATGAAGACTTGGACCTATACCGACAAATTTCAAGTGGAAAGTTTTATACCCCACATGAAAACAAAATAACAACTTTCAGTCATTTCAGTTGGATATTGAGGCCACAACCTTCAAAAGGTACCGCTCTATGGCGGCTATATGAAGCCGTGGACCTATGCGGACAAATTTCAGGTGGAAAGTTGCATACCCCCAACAAAGACTTAATACCAAATTTCACGCATTTCGGTGGGATATTCGGGCCACAAATCCTTGCATATGGTTTTGCATATGCTAATTTTATGCAAATATTTAAAAATATGTAAAAATATGAACGATATGCAAACTATGCAAAATATGCAACAATTTCTGATCCTAATTAGTTTTAATTTGTGATAAAACTAGTTTCTGTCTAATCAGATTTTCTCTACGACCATCCTAAGTATATATGCATTTGCCTCCATGTTGTCTAAAGCGCAGTAATTTATGTAGTCCTTCTAAAAATAAGGTTCTAAGGTAGTCAAGAAAACCCTGCAATGTAAGAGGGCTCTTTTAATAAAATATCATTTAAGACACGTATAAAACACTTTACATGCCAAGTAATAAGAAGATCTCTGGTCAATTCTCATATAGAGACTTCTAGGTCTTCTAACAGGAAGATTTCTACGTCTTCCAATTTGTAAACCTTTTTAATCTTCAGTTGTAGTATCTCTTAGCAGCAGTTCAGTGATAAACGATCAAGACAATAAGAAAATGTTTTCTCGACACTATAATCCTTATGGTGAAGGGATGTCAGGAAAATTTTCTCCCTAGTAAATGGTCGTCAGGAACTGTAAGCAAAGAACATTTTCTCTAAGATAACGAACCCTTCAAACCATTATCTGTGAGAAATTGACTCGTCAACAACATTATCTGTGAGATAATGAATAGTCAAAACCATTACCTCTTGAAGAAAGTATTATGCCTGAAACACTAGACCATTTTTTCAGTTCAAACCATTATTAGTGATGTAATGAACTATCGGGACCTTTATCATTGTCTCTGAGACAATAAATAATGAATCTTTAACGATATTATGTCTGGGTAATTTATCGGTCGAGACTAGACTAAGCAAAGAACATTTTCTCTAAGATAACGAACACTTCAAACCATTATCTGTAGGAAATTGAGTCATCAACAATATTATCTATGAGATAATGAGCAGTCTAAGCCACTACCAACCAGTCAGAACAATTATGTGTGATATAATGAACTATCAGGACTTTTATCACTTCCATAATGAAACTTTAAGGCCATTATCTCTGATACCATAGACAGACGGCAGCGCTAATTTGCATTAACTGCCTTAATTCATTATCCATATTCCCAATACACAAAATCAAACTGAACTTAAATTGAATTTAGGTATTTCAATATGGCAATACTGTTAAAGAGAGGACATATTATTTTAAGAGGGAGAGCATATTCATGCTCTGAGACACAATTTGCATTGCAAACAACAACAAAAACAGTTCTTTACCAGCAATCAGCTGTTTCGTAAATGCAGAAACTGTCGTCTGTCAGGGTAAAATTAAATGCAGTTCTTAATGCAAATTAACGCTGCCGTCTGTCTAGTGTATGAGAGGGTTATCGTTCGAGACAGCAGGACTTTTATCACTTCCATAAATAACCTTTATCTCTGATATAAGTCATATTCAGGAACATTATCTCTGAGACCGTTATCTCTAAAATAAATTGTCGTCAGGATCATTACAATTGTTGCAATAAGCTAAGCTGCCGAAAACATTATCTCTGGTCAATTATATAATTAATCGGAAATGTAGCTTTAGGACCATTATCTCTGCGATAATTAAACGTCAGGGTAATTATCTTAGATTATTTCCTCTGAGATAAGGAGTCATTAGGACCATTATTTCGAGAAAATAAGCCATTAGCACTACTAGCGTAGGGATATTAAGTCGATCATTTAGATATTTGATTTTCTATGAAAAGAATCACTGCTCTTCTTTGCCCTTCTATAACAGTGTAGAACAGCAACAGCTCTTCTATGAGAAAAGCTTCTGCTCTTCTATAAGAGAAGAGCTACTGCTCTTCTAGAAGAAAAGCTTCTGCTCTTCTATAAGAGAAGAGCTACTGCTCTTCTAGGAGAATGTGAGAAAAACTATTTCGAATCTGTGAGAAGACCTACTGATCTTATCTGAAAGGAGATGAGCTACGGTTTTTATGAGGAAAGCTTCTGTTCTTCTATGAGAAAAGCAATGTTCTTCTACGACAAAAACTCCACCTCTTCTATGAGACGAGCTTCTGATCTTCTATGAGAAGAGCTTCTGCTCTTCTATGAGAAGAGCTTCTGCTCTTCTATGAGAAGAGCTTCTGCTCTTATATGGGAAGAGCTTTCTCTATTCTATGAGAAGAGCTTCTGCTCTTCTATGAGAAGAGCTTCTGCTCTTCTAGGAGAATGTGAGAAAAACTATTTCGAATCTGTGAGAAGACCTACTGATCTACGAGCTGAGACGAGCTTCTGCTCTTCTATGAGAACAGCTTCTGTTCTTCTATGAGAAGAGCTTCTGCTCTTCTATGAGACGAGCTTCTGCTCTTCTATGAGAAGAGCTTCTGCTCTTCTATGAGAAGAGCTTCTGCTCTTATATGGGAAGAGCTTTCTCTATTCTATGAGAAGAGCTTCTGCTCTTCTATGAGAAGAGTTACTGCTTTTTTATAAAAAGGGCTTCAGCTCTTCTATTAGAAGAGCCTCAACTTCTATATTAGAAGAGTCTCCACTCTTCTACTAGAAGAGCTTCAACTCTTCTAAAAGTAAAGCCCCAGGAATTCTATAAGAAGAGCTTCAGCACCTCTACAAAAAGATCTTCAACTCTTCTATAAGAATAGCTTCAACTCTTGCATAAGAAAAGCTTCAGCTCCTATAAGAAGAGCTTCAAATCTTGTATAAGAAGAGTTCCAACTCTTTGATGAGAAGTGCTACTGTTCTTCGATGAGCTAATGCCCTTCTATGAGAAGAGCTACTGCTCTTCTATTAGAAGAGATACTGCTATGTTATTAGAAGCGATAATGCTCTTCTATGACAGGATCCAAAGTTCTTTCATGAGAAGGAGTACTGCTCTTCCATATGAAGACGTACTCCTCTCCCCTGGGAAGAGCTACTGCTTTTCCATGAGAAGGACTACTGCTCTTCTATAAGAAGAGTTACAGCTATTTTATAAGAATGGCTTCAACTCTTCGGTAAGAAGAGTTACAGCTATTTTATAAGAAGAGCTTCAACTCTTCGGTAAGAAGAGCTTCAACTCTTCGGTAAGAAGAGCTTCAACTCTTCGGTGAGAAGAGCTTCAATTCTTTCTATAAGAAGATCTATTTTTCTTCCATGAAAAAAGCTCCTTCTCTTCTATGAAAAGAGCTACTGTTCTTCTATGATAAGAGCTCCTGATATTGCTCTCCTATGGGAAGAGGTACAGCTCATCTATGAGAAGAGCAACTGCTTTAATATGAGAAGAACTATTGCTGTTCTATGAGAAGAGGTACTGCTTTTCTATGTACTTGTGTACAGAACAGCATTAGCTCTTCTTCTGCTTTTCTCCGAAAAAAAACTACAGCTGTTTTATGAAAAGATCTACACTATAGATCAGCCAAGATCATCGATATACTTTAACGTGACTGCAACAACAACATACATATATTCTCTTTATTCTCATCTGTCGTGATTTAGCAAAGGAAGTACGTACTCAGAGAGACTAATGCACAAAATATTTTGAGCACCACCGCTGTAGATTCTACAGCAGTGTAGATTAGGGCTGTTCATTTCTTCTCGGTAGCGTAAATTGAGAGTAAGCATCAGTCGTTGTTTGGCCTGCAACGGAGAAACACATATTCAATGTGAGCACCTCTGGTGTAGATCACAAAGAGAGCGTTTGTATGATGAATCTCTGCTCATTATGTTCCGCTATGTTCTACAGCCGTTCTTTGAGAAGATGTGTAGCGCATCTAAGAGAAGAATTGTATGATTGATTGATGTCAACGCCTGGACGCTGTCGTAACAACATAGAATAACGAATTCAAACGAGAGCTATGTCAGCCGTTGTTTAACAATTCTCCCATCAATTCTCTCTCATTTATTTTGGACACCAATGAATGGGTCGTTGTTTTCTTTTGAGGGAGTCCCACTGCTCATCTCTGAGAGGTTTGCTCTCTTATCTCTGAGACCGTTATCTCTAAAATAAATTGTCGTCAGGATCATTACAATTGTTGCAATAAGCTAAGCTGCCGAAAACATTATCTCTGGTCAATTATATAATTAATCGGAAATGTAGCTTTAGGACCATTATCTCTGCGATAATTAAACGTCAGGGTAATTATCTTAGATTATTTCCTCTGAGATAAGGAGTCATTAGGACCATTATTTCGAGAAAATAAGCCATTAGCACTACTAGCGTAGGGATATTAAGTCGATCATTTAGATATTTGATTTTCTATGAAAAGAATCACTGCTCTTCTTTGCCCTTCTATAACAGTGTAGAACAGCAACAGCTCTTCTATGAGAAAAGCTTCTGCTCTTCTATAAGAGAAGAGCTACTGCTCTTCTAGAAGAAAAGCTTCTGCTCTTCTATAAGAGAAGAGCTACTGCTCTTCTAGGAGAATGTGAGAAAAACTATTTCGAATCTGTGAGAAGACCTACTGATCTTATCTGAAAGGAGATGAGCTACGGTTTTTATGAGGAAAGCTTCTGTTCTTCTATGAGAAAAGCAATGTTCTTCTACGACAAAAACTCCACCTCTTCTATGAGACGAGCTTCTGATCTTCTATGAGAAGAGCTTCTGCTCTTCTATGAGAAGAGCTTCTGCTCTTCTATGAGAAGAGCTTCTGCTCTTATATGGGAAGAGCTTTCTCTATTCTATGAGAAGAGCTTCTGCTCTTCTATGAGAAGAGCTTCTGCTCTTCTAGGAGAATGTGAGAAAAACTATTTCGAATCTGTGAGAAGACCTACTGATCTACGAGCTGAGACGAGCTTCTGCTCTTCTATGAGAACAGCTTCTGTTCTTCTATGAGAAGAGCTTCTGCTCTTCTATGAGACGAGCTTCTGCTCTTCTATGAGAAGAGCTTCTGCTCTTCTATGAGAAGAGCTTCTGCTCTTATATGGGAAGAGCTTTCTCTATTCTATGAGAAGAGCTTCTGCTCTTCTATGAGAAGAGTTACTGCTTTTTTATAAAAAGGGCTTCAGCTCTTCTATTAGAAGAGCCTCAACTTCTATATTAGAAGAGTCTCCACTCTTCTACTAGAAGAGCTTCAACTCTTCTAAAAGTAAAGCCCCAGGAATTCTATAAGAAGAGCTTCAGCACCTCTACAAAAAGATCTTCAACTCTTCTATAAGAATAGCTTCAACTCTTGCATAAGAAAAGCTTCAGCTCCTATAAGAAGAGCTTCAAATCTTGTATAAGAAGAGTTCCAACTCTTTGATGAGAAGTGCTACTGTTCTTCGATGAGCTAATGCCCTTCTATGAGAAGAGCTACTGCTCTTCTATTAGAAGAGATACTGCTATGTTATTAGAAGCGATAATGCTCTTCTATGACAGGATCCAAAGTTCTTTCATGAGAAGGAGTACTGCTCTTCCATATGAAGACGTACTCCTCTCCCCTGGGAAGAGCTACTGCTTTTCCATGAGAAGGACTACTGCTCTTCTATAAGAAGAGTTACAGCTATTTTATAAGAATGGCTTCAACTCTTCGGTAAGAAGAGTTACAGCTATTTTATAAGAAGAGCTTCAACTCTTCGGTAAGAAGAGCTTCAACTCTTCGGTAAGAAGAGCTTCAACTCTTCGGTGAGAAGAGCTTCAATTCTTTCTATAAGAAGATCTATTTTTCTTCCATGAAAAAAGCTCCTTCTCTTCTATGAAAAGAGCTACTGTTCTTCTATGATAAGAGCTCCTGATATTGCTCTCCTATGGGAAGAGGTACAGCTCATCTATGAGAAGAGCAACTGCTTTAATATGAGAAGAACTATTGCTGTTCTATGAGAAGAGGTACTGCTTTTCTATGTACTTGTGTACAGAACAGCATTAGCTCTTCTTCTGCTTTTCTCCGAAAAAAAACTACAGCTGTTTTATGAAAAGATCTACACTATAGATCAGCCAAGATCATCGATATACTTTAACGTGACTGCAACAACAACATACATATATTCTCTTTATTCTCATCTGTCGTGATTTAGCAAAGGAAGTACGTACTCAGAGAGACTAATGCACAAAATATTTTGAGCACCACCGCTGTAGATTCTACAGCAGTGTAGATTAGGGCTGTTCATTTCTTCTCGGTAGCGTAAATTGAGAGTAAGCATCAGTCGTTGTTTGGCCTGCAACGGAGAAACACATATTCAATGTGAGCACCTCTGGTGTAGATCACAAAGAGAGCGTTTGTATGATGAATCTCTGCTCATTATGTTCCGCTATGTTCTACAGCCGTTCTTTGAGAAGATGTGTAGCGCATCTAAGAGAAGAATTGTATGATTGATTGATGTCAACGCCTGGACGCTGTCGTAACAACATAGAATAACGAATTCAAACGAGAGCTATGTCAGCCGTTGTTTAACAATTCTCCCATCAATTCTCTCTCATTTATTTTGGACACCAATGAATGGGTCGTTGTTTTCTTTTGAGGGAGTCCCACTGCTCATCTCTGAGAGGTTTGCTCTCTTATGGTTTTGCATAGAAAGACAACTTATGTTAAAAATCCATTTGATTTTCTCTCTGAACTTCTTTTCGTGGACATGTTTCTTGTTCAATATTAAGAAATAATTCCAGTTTTTTTTTTTTTTTTTTTTTTTTGTTAGTTGGAATACCTTTACAATGTTTTCCAACAAAGATTATTCGAGATTGTAACCAAGTGATTGCGATTTGCTATGCGTTACAAAAATATTTCATTAAACCGGCTTAAAATGAGTTAATCTGCAAAAAAAACTACTTAAAAATTGTGGCAAATGAAATTGAAAGTTGGTTAGAACTGGTCAGAAGACAAGATTATCCAAACCAAATTGAAGTGAACTGAAATATTGACAAATTACCAATGCAATTTGTCTCTGGGAAACAAACAAAAATTCCAACAAACCATGGCAATTAGCCATTGGAATGTAACAAATGGTTGTGGATAACTTTTAGTGCAAACCATTTTACAAGAAGGGTGACATGAAATTGTGACAGATGGATGAATGAATGAATGCTGGCTGGACAATTTAATCAAGCCATTTGGAACAAGTCCAATGCCCGTGCTCTTAAGTTACATTCATCACCTATCAATTACCTACAGAGTTGACGGTGATGGTGGTGGTAACACCTCTTTGCTTTGTAATTTCTCACACAGAAAAAGTGAATTTCCATACAAATCCGTCAGCTAGCTAGCAACTATGGCCCACACACACGCGCCTTTTATTTCTTTTCATTTTCAGTTGGCTTTAATAGTGACAAAGCTCTCTGTTATTATCGAAGATTAAATGGGGCTTAAATGCAATTATTTTGCCAAAACAAAAGAGCTTTTCTTGCGGCAAAGATAGGTAGGTAGGTAGATTGGTCACACGTAGGAGAAGCTTTGCCGTTTGTTTCAGTGGCCGCGACGACGCAAGCTTAGCTGCCTAGCATAGCGCAGGCGCTACAACTGCACAACTCCCAGAGTGTGGCTTACATTTTATGTTAGTCTACAGCGGACCATCGGGGTAAACAGACGTTTTTCAAACGCCGTAAACGAGAGTTGCAAGAAAAAATTCGGTTAAAACTGTTAAAATTTCAAAAGATTTTAATTACCTTCCAACACTTGCGGTTAATACAAGTTGTCCGTTACAAGCAAAACAAAAACCGTTAATTACCGTGTGTGTACGCGAACGACAAGGAACCATCCATAAAGTTGGTTTTAATTTGTCAACATAAAATGCGCTTAATTTACTTATTAGTGTTGATTAGCAGTGTCCATGGCGTTTTAGGCTATGCCTGGAAACCCATAGTGGGTCATTTGCCACCAGCCACCTCGACAATAAGTGGTTCCAAGGCAACATCGGCCACATTTACAAGTTCATTTAGTTTACAACAATCACATCCTGAATATGGGGCAAAGACGGGAAGATATTCGGGAGCAGAGGCGGCAGTGGTGGGAACACCTATTGGTGCTCCAAAGGAGTTGTTGATTAAAGAAATACCTAGCCTACCGTTGGTAGTAGCTGAACCTGTTGAAGAGGCGATACCTGTTAAATCGACAATTAAAACCTATGCCACTGCTGCTCCTGCTGCCATTAATTTTGCAGATGCCAGATTTGGTTATAAGGGAGCCGTGGCTTATAGCGAGGTAAACAAACGTGTAGAACAGCATCCATTCGGGGAGTCCTTTGTTTACTTTGTTCCCTTATTTTTGTATTTTTTTTGCTGACCTATAGGATCAATGTTCTGTGAAAAAATACGCCTTTAATCACGATGGTATTGTGGAGTATGACAACGAAGTTCCAGAACTTTCACAATTCACAATTTGTTTCTGGATGCGTTTTACCAATCATAGCGGTGATCATGTCATTTTAACTTATTCGGGTAAGTATTCACAGCGCTTTTTAAACGGATTTCCTATTCACGTTAATCTCCAGTAATTAGTTCGGTATGTTATTATTAAGCGGATTTTGTTGTCAGTTACATACTAGGTTGTTACTCTTTGTCTGTAACAGAATGCTGGGAAATTCTTAACCGCATTTCAATACAATGTTGTAGAATGAAACAAAGCCATAATACGTGAGCTTAGATTTGCCGTTCATGGGTGAAGAGTAAATGCAAAACAAACCCAATTCAAATAGGAATGTGAAATTCGTCGGATACCCTATAAAGTATATATATTATTGATCAGCATAAAATTCTATATCGATTTAACCATGTCCGTCTGTCCGTCCGTCTGTCTGTCTGTTGAAATCAAGATACAGCTCGCATGCCGAAATCATGGATGTTAGGACTCGTATTTTAGATATGTTCACTGGACAATAGCCGTAGACTATCCCCGCATTTTCACATACAATATTAGGAACCTATGACTTATCCTGATGACGTTAATTTACTTTATAGTACTAAAATACGTAATTTTTCAAAGTCCGATCTGGGTTATCAATATTTTCCCTATATATATTCACCATAGATATTTCAAAAACAGTTTGGATCGACCACACATAATCTTCTGAAAGAATTTATTATGAAAAAACATCAATGAAATATATTTTGTGACCGCAGATAACGAAAATTGAATAAAAACGGTAGAATATGGTCCTAAATCATATATAAAAAGCGAAAGCTTCTGGAGATGTTAAATATTATAGCTACAAATTTCGTTTGGTCAGAGACTCATAATGAAATTTGATTTGGAACATTTCTTCTTTTGACACAACCCCCAAAAAGTGCGTTATTTTTGGAGATTTTGACTCAGTGTGGAATAAATTTTAATTAAGAGTCTAAGAGTTTAACAAATAATTTCTACCTATAATATCTAATTTTGTAACGTAATTTTCTTAACAAAGTATTTTACTAAGATATCTGGTTTGTTCAGAGAATTACCGTGAAATTTTGTGTAGAACATTTCTTCTTTTAACACCTTTCGTCTTAAACTAAATTTCATGTTACTTTCATGCATCAACTCGAAAAAAGAACAATACAAATTTATTCAAAAAATATTTGGGTGTTTTGTAGGCAAATTTGATGTATATATTTTCTTGATATATATTGCAACTACATATTTCATTTATTCGGCGACTTATATTGAAATTTGATGGAGAATATTTTTGTCTTTGACGGCTTCTATCTAGAATGAAGTTTTGTGGGACAAAACTTAATAAACTCAGATAAAGTCCAACATTAACCCTAAAACGTGATTTTACTTTTGGCAGATTCCTGGCGTTCAGGTACAATTTAGAGTTTTGGTGTATTCGGGGTCCTATAGTAAAATTTTATGACAAATAATTTGTTAGAATATTTTGATCTGATGCGATCACATTTTAAAGGAATTTTTAAACGTTTCTGAAAATAGGGACCAAAAAGACCCCCTTTGGTGACTCGAATGAGGGTTAATTTTTTCAATAAAAAGATACCCCGCATTGTTGTCAGTAATATTGCCAAGGACATTTTATATCTAAAATGCAAGGATTCCAAGGAATCTGATGTCGAATATTTCAAAACCTGTAGAAATGGGCGGATCTTGCCATGCGTATTTAGGTTACTTTCCGACGTAAACTTTCAAAACGCCTATACACGTGTCTTCTTTTCTTCGGTCCTCTTTCATAATCTGGCCGAATTTTCTTGTAATTATTTTTTGTGTTGTACAGTGTAATCAATCAGCGAAAAATATGCAAACTTTATTGTACCTTATGATACCACCATTTTGAAAGTTAAACTAAGTTTGGACCAAATTTGTTCAAGAGATATCGTGAATACCCTTTAAGTGGAATTTTTTTAAATAATCGGTGGAAGTACCGGACCGATATTGCCTATATTCGAATTGAAACTATGACAAAATATGACGAAGGCCATTTTTTGGAGCAAATCAGTTGATCAGTTCGAGGGATATCGTGCTATCCACACACTACATATGGTGCCATAGGGGTTTTTACACCATTCGGGCTGTTTTCTCAAGAAGTATGGGCTTGCCCCTGAAAAAAAACGTTTACCATCGTAATTGAGGCAGGGAAAGCAAGTTGCTTCAACAAAAATCAAAGTGATTCGAGAGCAGGTCTTAAAGTTAACTTATCCGAAATTTTGTGTGATAGGTACCAGAAGAAGTGGACAAATATAGTCCATATTCCAACCTGATCTATATGTGGTAGATATATTAGGATGTGTAAAGTATGGACCAAATCGGTCACTCCCTTCAAGGGTTATTGTGAGAATAATTTTTCCGAAGTTTGGTGGGTGGGGTGGGGGGGGGGGGTGGGGGGTACCTGATGGAGTGGACCGATATGGCTTATCTTCGAACTTAAACTATGTTTGGCCAAAATATTACGAAGGCCAAATTTTGGACCGAATCGCTTGATTCGTTCGAGAGTTATCTTGAGCTCCAACCAGTATACAAGGTGTCATAGGGGATTTTTTAAAGCTTTCAGGATATTTTCTCAGGAAGTAAGGACTTGCCCCAAATACAACTTGAACCGTAGCATGGGTGGCAGTGAATACAAGTTGCTACAACAAAAATCGAAGCGATTAGAGAGCAGGTTCTAAACTGAACTTTTCCGAAACTTTGTGTGGGAGGTACCCGAAGGAGTGGACCGATTGAGTCCATACTATAACATCATCTAAGTCGGTTACTCCTTTCAAGAGTTATCGTGCCAAATTTGTGAGTGGACCGATATAACCCATCTTCGAACTTAAACTAAGTTTGGACAAAATATTACGAAAGCCAAATGTTGGAACAAATCGGTTAATCCGTTCGAGAGTTATTGTGCTCACCGAGAGTTATTGTGCTAGCTAGGGCGGCTAGCCAGCTAAATCGACTCCAAATTGTCTGAAACGGATTTCGTCCAAACATACTTGGGGTCTAAATCCATTATTTTGATGAGGCACAATTTGCCCTCGTTAGCATAAATGCTGAGGGTATAAAAATGATCTTCGTCGCCCTAATAGACAAAAATTTCATGAAAAAAGTGTTATCAAGGCGTGTTAGCGTTCAGAGCCAATACTCATAACTTCCAAAGGGTACGCTAAGCGTTTAAAAAACAAATTGCATTTGAAAGAGGAAAAGTTAGATGATAGCGAAGCCGCTCCACAGCCGATTTTTCTGATGGGCCTCTACCAAAGAGCGAAACATGTCACATAGTGGTGGTTGTGTGGGTTCGAGTCTTCGGCTTTCCTTTTTCACTTACAAAAAAAATCGGTCATTAAACTCGACTCCATGAGAAATTAATTAAAATTAATATTAACAAGTAAAAAAGTATCAGTCGGCTTTGCCGACAGATATATACCCTCAGCCTGTGCAAATTGAAACACCTTTTTTCACAAAAGAACTTATGTATTTAGGGGGTTTCAAAATTTTGGTCGTATGAACCGACAAAAATGTTGATTAGGATTAAAGTTCAAAAATTTTGCGGAAAAGGTACTTAAAGGAATGGACCGACATAGACCATGGGGGTGCCATAGGGGATTTTTACACCCTTCGGGCTGTTTTCTCAAGAAGTTTGGACTTGCCCCTGAAACAACTTTTACCATCGTAATTGAGGCAGCGAATGTAAGTTGCTTCAATAAAAATCAAAGTGATTCAATAGCAGGTCTTAAAGTGAACTTATCCAAAATTTTGTGTGGGAGGTACGGGATGGAGTGGACAAATATAGTCCATATTCGAACCTGATCTATATCTGGTAGATATTATGAGAATGTGTAAAGTATGGACCAAATCGGTCACTCCCATCAAGAGTTATCGTGCGCACAATTTTTCCGTATATTTTTGAACTTTTGTGGGTTAGGTACCTGAAGGAGTGGACCGATATGGCTTATCTACGAACTTAAAGTAAGTTTGGAAACAATATTACGAAGGTCAAATTTTGGTCGGAATCGGCATTTTCGTTCGAGAATTATCTTGCGCTTCCACCCATTAACATGGTGTCATAGGGTTTTTTCAACTTTCAGGCTATTTTTTCAGGAAGTGTGGACTTGCGCCTGAGGAAACTTGTACCTTCGTATAGGGGACAGTGAATACAAGATGTTACAACAAAAATCAAAGCGATTCGAGACCTGGTCCTAAACTAAACTTTTCCGAAATTTTGTGTGGGAGGTACTCGAAGGAGTTTACCGATTGAGTCCATGTGCAAAGTATGGACCAAATCGGTTATTCCCTACAAGAGTTATCGTTCGCACAAGTTTTACGACCATTTTTTTAACATTTGTGGGGGAGGTACCTGAAGGAGTGGACCTATATGGCCCATCCTCGAACTTAAATCGAATCTGGACAAAATATTTCGATTCCCAAAATTTGAACCGAATCGATTGATCCGTTCGAGAGTTATCGTACGCACCAGCCTGCCAGACAGACAGACGGACGGACATTGCTAGATCTACTCAAAATTGTTTGAAACGGATATCGTACAAACATACTTGGGGTCTAAAACCATTATTTCGATTAGGCACATTTTTGGTCGTATCAAAGTGTAAATACCCTCTTTAGCCTAAAGGCTGAGGGTATAAAAATGATTTTCGCCCTAATAGGCAAAGTTTTCAAATAAAACTTTTTCGTTGAACTGGTTCGGCACGGTGCGCCTTAACTAGATTTAAATGAAAGATGCTTACACCTGGGAAGTTTTTGCGGATTCTGAAACTACAATGCTAATAGATGAGAAAAATTAAAAAACCAAAAAAATCGCTGGAGGGATTATCAAATAACCCGCGATCAAAGTTCACATTTTTGGGGGTTTTGTAGGTTTTTACGGTTTTGCTTGGAAACTACGTGTCGTATCGTAATGAGACTAAGGTAAATGCTGTAGCAGTGAAAATTCTCTACAAGATTGACTTTTATGACTTTTTCCTATGATTTACCATTTTTGAGATATTGAAGTTCAAATTGGGACAATGGACTCTCCTTATAAAAAAACAATGGTACAGCCTACGAAAAAATCACACAAGCCAATCTTGTAGAGAATTTGCACAGTTATAAGATTTTCTCAGTTCGCATCTCGATAAGATTTGCCATATTCAAGCAAAATCGCGAAACCCTAACAAAAAAACCTAAAGATGTAACCTGAGCTTCTTTATCTCAAAAATGTTACAACCTGGGAACAAATCATAAACGTCAATCCTCTAGAGAATTTTCACAGCTACAACATTTACTTTAGTTCAATTTCGATAGGACATGCGGTTTCCAAGCAAAATCGAGAAAACCTACAAATAAACTTAAAGATGTGAACTTTGACCGCGACTTATTTAAGAATCCCTAAATCAAAATTTTCTTGTTTTTGGATTTTTTTCATCTATCAAACATTTCTGTTTCAGAATCCACAAAAACATCCCAGATGTAAGCTGTTTTCAGTTTAAGTTAGTTAAGGCACTCCATGCATGACATTGGTTTAAAAGGAGGCGATACAGTCAGTCCATGGTCCAATTTGAACTTCAATATCCCATTCTTGTAGAGAATTTTCAATGCTACAACATTTTCTTTAGTCCCATTACAATACGACTCGTGGTTTCCAAGCAAAATCGTGAAAACCTAAAAATGCGAACTTTGACCGCGATTTATTTGAAAGTCCCCCCGGCGATTTTTTGTTGTTTTTTGATTTTTCTCATCCATGAACATTGTAGCACCTTACATTTAGATTTAGTTAAGGCGCACCGTGTCGGTTGTTTATCTGTGAAAAGGTCAAATGAACCAGTTAGTTCTGCGCAATTAGAAGTTGTACCTTCAAAATCAGCTGACTGAGTTCGTCTTCGGAGGGCTCACAGAACAGTCGGGAATTATCAAGATTATCACGCCTATGGGCTATAACAATTTTTTACAAAATTGGGCTTTGTTAAGCCTTCGCTTAAGTCCTATCCTCCTATAGGAGATATCATAAAGAAAAAAAAACAGTAGAAAAAGACCAAAGTCGGGCGGGCCGACTATGTAATACCCTACACCAGTCGAAATATGTAAAAATGGAATAATTAGTATACATCCCAATACTAACACATAATACCCCTTATCACATAGTGCAGAGTGTCTAAAATCTAGCGGTACTTTAATATGGAAGATATACCAAAATTCGGCGCTATATCAAAACCTGGACATATGTATGTCCATAATTCTTGGTGGAGAAGTTTTTTAATAACCCAAAACAAACATTAAAGTAAATTTTTTGAACTCATTAAACTCCAAATGGCAAATTGGAGCCATATTTGGGGAAAATCGTGAAAATACCTAAAATCGGGAGGTACCGTTATTTGGGGGCTACAAAAAAAACATGGACCTATCTTAACAATTTTAAGTGGCGAAATTTCGTGGCCACTTGGAACCACATATGTAAAATTTCAGCTAGTTCAAGCAAAAAATGTGGCTAAGATCCCTAAAATACCTTAAATCGGGAGGTATCGTTATATGGGGACTATACCGAACCGTGGACCTATCTTGACAATTTTTAGTGGAGCAATTTCGCGGCCATTGGGAACCTCAAATGTAAAATTTCAGCTGGTTTGGGCAACAAATGTGGCTAAGATACTTAAAATACCTTAAATCGGGAGGTACCGTTATATGGGGGCTATACCAAAACTTGGACCGATATAGCCCATCTTCGAACTTGATCTTCCGACGGCTAAAAAATGGTATTCCCCAATTTTCAGCGAAATCGGTCAACAAATTCGACCTGTATGTTGCGAACCGACGGACATGCATAAATCGACTCAGAAAGTGATTCTATGTATATCCCTAGAAGGAACTATGGGTCTATCTCGCTTCCTTTTGTATGTTACATACAAATGCACTAACTCATAATACCCCTTACCACATAGTGGTGTAGGGTATAAAAATCAGCTGACTATCGTAAAAATGTGAAAAATAGTAAATGTAATGTAAACAAATTGTGGCATTTGGCCTGAATTTGAGCAATTGATGAAACGAACATCTTTTTATTCTTATTCCGCCATGGTTATCACTAGAAAAAATCTCAATGTGTTATGGAACTAATTGAAGAGTAGGTTCTTCCATCCAATTTGTGTAATAAAGAAAGGGTTTTTAAATATATCATTGTACAGATCTGCATACATACAAAACGAAATAAGTCACTTAGCTTCGTTGCAAATAGTTGGCACATCTTCGACATTAAAAACATAAATCATGGTGGAACAATGGTTTTGTGTAATAACATTACAGGTTTTTGCATGCAAATGACATACATTCACTGAGGAAAAGAAGTCCATCCCGTTGCTATTTACAACATCTTGCGTCCACTCTCATTCAAATAAGCCATTCATGAAATTCATAGATTGCGAATGGCCAAACAAAACCATTTTTCTTGCAAATATTATTTCCTTACAACTTTACATGGATCCTTCCGGTTTTCAAGTGTCTTCCTTCTAACACAGATTTCACAAAACAGCGATTTATTAAACTGTCCATTATAATACTGGAAAAATCTTCTTCACCTTGTCAAGAGTTAACAAAACAACCGACATCTATTGGCATATTTTACTTTTTCGTCAATTTTTTACCCACTTTTAAAGTTGCTGGTAGAGAAGAAAGATGTTTGCTTGTAATGTGGTAGCTGATTGGCTGGTTGCATCCTCAGCTATCATTTGAAAAAAATATATGCAGACTTGTTCATGCTGCCGGTTGCGCAAGAGTAATTTTGGGTTATAGATTTTTTTTTTCGCAAATCCCCAAAACATTATTAAATGCACTGAGAAAAAAAGTGAAAGGAAGCCAACTTCCTGCTGCATATGCTACCACCATCGTCATCATCATCTGTCTGTGCTTTATGTTTGGTCTAAAGCACCAAAGTGTTTCTGTTTGGTGGAGCATTTTTATTGGCGTCTTTGACAAGCCAAGCAACACACAACTTCAAAGAGTTTTTCTTGCATTTGTTGGCAGTATTGCCATTATGAAGGATATTTGGGAATAGAAATTGTGGGAAAAACTATATAAACTTACCGGTTGTGGATCTCTTAAAAAAACTTTTCTATATGACAGAACATAATTTTTAATTGACGGATTGTGTATAAAATGAAAAAGAAACGGCAACACTGCTGTTTCATAGAGCAGATGAATCAATGGGCATTGCCCAAAATGGCAAATAATACAACAACAAACAGAAATGTAATGGTCAATTTCAAGTTGCAAGCAAAGGCACTGACTGTCTCTATTGGCATTACATAATTGCTGGAAACGGCCAACAACAACAAGTGGATGTTAATGTTGCTGCTGCTGCTACCTCTGGTGTCCCAATGTTGTTGACGATGTCCGTGAGATGATGTTGTTGTTTTAGTCTTGTCTAGTTAGGCCGGTATTGGCTGCGGTCTGTTCAGTAGGCCTCTATGTTTCGTTTTTCTTCATTTTTTTTTTTTTTTTTGTTTCTTAGGAATTTCCATTTGAATTCACATCACTGCCGGCCAATTCACATCAAACCAGACCAAAACCTGGAGTATTGCTACAACAATTGACACAAATTTGCTTAACAGCTTGAGCGTGAATCCAAAAGCCCAACAAGCAAAAAATAAAAAATTTGCAGTGCACGAATAGTTGCCAACTGCAACTAAACTGAATTACTAGGTTACTGAAATAAACTGCACTCGTTATCAGCAACCAGGGAATCTCTTTCGAAAAAAATAATATTCACACAGTTTTTTATTTACTTTTTATGTGTAGTTTCTGTGTGCATTTTGCAAACAGGGATTGGACAGTGGGAGTGAAATGATTAAAATAATCACCCTTATTACGGTTGGCGTTGTCGTATCCAAAATTGCAAGCTGACGTGTCGTAACGTCTAATTGGTATTATGTATGTTTTTGTACAAAAAAGCAAAAATTTCAACTTTTAAATAATTCTTTTGGCAACAAACATTATTAGAATTATTAGTAGATCATTTTTAAACTTTTAATTCAGAAGAAAAACTAACCATACAGTTTTTACAATCAAAATAAGTGTTTGGCGTAGACGTTTTTGTGGTCGTTGGCGTAGTCGTTGTCGTAGGGATATTTTTTGGTACCACGTAACATTTACGACAACGACAATTTTTTTCTCATACTAAATTGTAAAACAATTCGTTTGAAATCATCTTTTGAGCAAGAACTAAGAAATTTACATTGCATCACCCGTTATATGAGGACTCTAACAGATTTTCAATAGAAAGTTTGTTATTTGATAAAGACACGAAATTTATCTCATGCAAATGAATCAAAGTAGTAAAATTTGTATTTATTATAGTTATTTTCCAATATATTGTAATAATCATTGCCAAAAAAATCTTTTAAAATTAATTTGTTTTTACTTTTATATACTGTCGTTTACAAAATCGGTCTCGACTCTTTCCTCGTATTTCAACGCCATACGTAATACCAATTTGTCGTATTACGCCATACGTAATACCGATTTGTCGTATCAAAAAAAAAATAAATGTTGTATTTAAACCAAGAAATGCGTTCTGGGAATTGCAAATGTATTTCTTTCGTTTTTTTAAGGATATAAAATGCTGTAAAAGACAGAAAATTTCGTTGTATATAATTTTTCATCATTTAAAAATGTATCTTACGACTACGCCTACGTCTACGCCTACGACATCGTCTACGCCACTTGAACGTCTACGACTACGCCAACCGTAATAAGGGTGAATGTTGTGATTTTGGTCAGCGTTAAGACCAAGCAGTCACATGAAGACATTGAAACAAAATGAATTTAAACGACATCTGTTGGCCAGGTAACAATACTAATTAAGCATTGACGAGCACCGCATAAGACGATCATAGATGACACCCCATGACACATCATCCGTTTGGTGCCAGGTTTCAAGAACCACATAAAAAACTTTAAGTGATGACATGTGAGGCGCGTGACGCGACTCACAGCCGACCGAATGTGCAGAAGCCTTTAGAAGTATTCTGTAAAACATATAGAAAATTTGAGATAATTATACCATTAGAAGGGTTGAAAAAATTAAGTTGTTTTCTCCTCCAAGTTACCACATGCAAAAATTTAAAACAATGTATAACATTAATTCAATCGCCGCATATTGGGGAGATGGAGAAATGTATTTACTCAACAAACATACCCACTTCTTAACTCTACAGCCGAGTATTTTCCCAATCCTGTAGAATATTTTGAACGGCTTTAAAAAAATTACCACATAAGTAGAGATCAAAAGACACCCTTATACGACCGAAAAGATAGTCCTAACTTCGTTGAATAGGCACAGTCTTTCAGCTGGTTTTTCAATTTTCTCCGTGAAACCACATGCAGACATTAAGCCAATTTCATAACAATTATTTAAAAACCACCTATTAGTTATAGTTACTCAGCGAAGACAACTACCTCCAAACACTACTTCCACAATACGATAGATGACATCCTCTCATCGGGTTGGACATTTTATCTGAGTCAACTGAGATGACTAATATACATTGAAACCAAATGACTAGAGTTGGGCAATCTAGTTCCCAGAGCGGATCGGACTTTCTAGTTCTTTTTCCTAAACAGAACTAGTTCCTTAATATAGTTCCATAGTTCCGAGACAGATATAGTTCAACAATTCGTTCTTTTTCATCGTTCCTTTCTTTGTAAATAGTCCCGAGACCGAAATAGTTCAACGAATCTTTATTTTTCGTCGTTCTTTTTGCTTTCTTCGTTCCAAATAGTTCCGAGCAACGATGAAAACACGACGTTGGCGTTAAATAGAAAGAACGAAAGGAACTATACGAACTAGAGGAACTATATAAACGCAAGAGCTGGATATAGTTCCAAAAGTTCCTTGTCCGGAATAGTTCCTTGGAACTAGTTCGTTCCGGAACTACACAATTCTACAATAACATAAATAACGGCACCTATTGGAGAAATAACATCGCCAAGTTAGCAAAGACAATCACGTAATAAGACCCAAATAATACCACGATAGATGACACTACATTATCTGATCCAGTGATACATACGTAAACTACTTTGATAGCTCCCTTAAATATTCCAAATTGTTAAAAGCATGTTTCGGTATCATGCGTCGAATCAAATATCGAATATCATTCAACTTTGTATGCAAGCGGGTAATCCTCAGACTCGAACTGAACTATAATGGCCTTAGGGAATTTGCAAAAATAATCCACATTGAAAATTTATTTGCATTTAACTTTGTGAGGCTAAAATATCTAGATCAACTAGGCCGAATTTTAAATGGATTCATAATCTAGTTTAGATCGGAAAGGTTGGAAAATTGTTAATTTTGAAAAAAAAAAAATACTACGACAAAATAGTTGTGTTCCAAAACATAGTACTATCTTATATTATTTCTTCAATTTATGAAATAAAAGTGTTGCCGTGCCCCAAAAACTAGGAAAACATGCTTTTTCCTTTAAAGAAAATGGCGTTAAATGATGCCTTCTTCTCCTATTTTTTACTACACAAATTAGGTGGAGCATATTTGCTGGTATCTGATTGACTGATATGCTAATTTTCGTCATTTTTTCCTGAGTTTTTGCAACGGGAACGGTACTTATTGTCAATAAATGTTTAAGTAAATAAATATATAAATAAATAAATGTTTAACAGTTCACTTTTTCCTAGCTTTACCATTAATGTTCTTTGGAACATTAATTTCTAATTCCATTTGACAGAAGTCAGTCAAATAGTAATTCTTCAGACCTTCAGAAACTATCGTTACTTATCCGATATATGCACCAAACAGGGTTAAGCAATCTTCAAACTTATATGGCGTTTCTGGTCACATTATAGATATCAAAAGGAGTAGGTATGTAATGGATCTATCGGCAAAGAAATTTCCAAAGAAGACAAATTCTGAGGATTCAAGTGGCCCATGAAAATAAAAAAGGCATACCAATTTTGTCAATTCCTCGAAAAGATTCATAGGAAAGGTATTGACGATAGCCTTGGAATGAACCTTGATAAAATTAAAAAAAAAACTAAATCTTGATCAACGAATTCGTAGAGTTTTTCTGATGCGTTTAAGCAGTCTGACATATGGTATGTAAGAGAAATATTGGTGATTAGAGGCTGGAAATCGTATATCATCAATTATTTCCGTATGTTTAAGCGATGCTGAAAGTCTCCAGGAGTTTTGTTAACAAAAGGGATTCTTGGTGAAGGCTCTTAAGCTCAACTACGAGTATTTATAGACGACCTCAACGGAACCACAAGATGGGAGTTTGTACAAACTACTTGATGAAGCTCTTCTGAAACCACTAAAACGTATATTAAAAAAAGTAGTTATATTATAGCGCACTTGGAAAATTCAGAGGATTCAAGTGTTCCATGAGAATATAAGTAGCTGAAAAATTAACAAATTTCCCGGAAGGTTATATGATTTCCGAGACATATACCAAGTACGTCTTTATATCAAACCTCGGTAAACGATCGTCACACACAGATGGCGTATTTGGTCTCTTTCTATGTAGATATCATGGCAGGACTTTCGGTAGAACGCTAAACAAATTTCCAGAGAAGAAAAATGCTGAGGTTTCAAGTGTCCTACGAAAATGCAAGTGGCAAGCCAGGGAATGAACTTTCTTCAGAACTGTTAAAAAATACTAAAGGGATCTCTTATAGATTACCAGAAAGCAGTCTTTGAAAGGGATGTTTTTATCGACTAGTTAAGTGAATTCTTTTCAAATCATTAAAATGTAGTCTATACAATACACTCTTTATAGACGCGAGTCCATTATATGCTGTTTATATTATAGGTTTTTGCATGGTTAAACTTCTTTATGAGGATTTATTTGACGTGTAGGTAATGGAAATAACATTTGAAACCCTGTGGGTTTGTTTAATCCGGTCATATATAAACGTACTATAAGCGTGACTTTTTGGACGACTGGATGGGATTTTTCATTTATCGGAGATATGAACCAAGTATGTCCTTATGTGAAATAAGGGTAAATAATTTGCACATCTAGATGTCGTTTCTGGCCACAAAGTTTTAGGAATTAAAATTACAGAATAGCATTACAGATACATACACAATCAAATTTCAATATAAGTACGGGGTTCCATAGCACTGAACCAATAAAGAAAGTGGATGCCCTATTTGATATGAAGACAAATTGAGAGCTTTTAACCTTCTGAAAATAGTTTTCGTACTGAAAAGGAACGGCTGTATAGAATATGGGAAAAATGCATATTATAAATCATTCCCAGAAAAATTTTACCGTATTTTGCATAGATATATTTGGATTCATTGATTAGATTCTTAGCTCTTAAATTAGAACACTCGCAGTGAAATATTTATGACTTGGTTGAGAACTCTCCCAATAATACCATTCAGTAAACCTAAACTGAAATCGGGCCGAGTCTGCTAAGTTTTTTTTCGATAGATTTCAGTAATCAAAGTGAATGTTATCAATCAATGCGTTTAAAATTTTCGCCATTACACTTACATTTTTCATGTGATTGTTGTTTTTAACGTGTGTCGCACAGTGTCACGACTGTGGCCAAAAATGGTAAAAACTAAATACTTCGTTGAACAAATTTATTGATGGGGAGTGATAGAAAACACGTTAATTAAGAAGAATCTGAATTTTGGTACTGATACGTGAAATAGTTTTTGTTATATGAGAATTTAAATCCGACAATTTTAGTTAATACGCATGTTTGTGTTTTTTTTTTTCTAAAATTAATAAATAATATTATGCGTTAATATTTAAAATTTAAAAGTAACGTTCGCTGCAAAAATGTTTCCAAAGTTCTCTTGAGATGTAATAAACTTGGCTACATTTTTGTTTGAATGTAAATATTAATCATATGGTGTTTACATTTACCCAAACAGGTATTACCAAATTTATTAATTTTTTGAAGCAAATTTTAAATTGAGTGGAGTGGGAAAAAAAATTGTATAAAGTGTATATCGATATTTTTTGCTGTATGAGTAGTAAAAAGTGAGTACTTCAAATATATAAAGGTCCCAGCTGCAGAGGTTAGCAGACGAATGTGTCATTTCTCTTTTTCAGCGACCATCTCACTGAGAGGATACCCCCTTTTTTAAAAAATCGTTTTGCGGTGTTGGCTATAGCGCGAAAACGAATGAACCGATCATCATATATTTTTGTCGGCTTATTAAGTACCTAATAATCTTGCTTTAAAACGAAGGAATTTTAAAAATATCAATTTTTAAAAAAATTGTGAACAGCAAAATCAAAATTTGATTTTTACAAAAAAATTGAACCACTAATCGGTCACAAAAATTTTTTTAAAGGTAATTTAAATTAAAGGTAATGCAAAGACAAAAGTTTTATATATTCAATATGCTCACAAACAATATGAAGACTAAACACCAAATTCCAGTCATATCGGGTGAATATTGAGACCACAACACTCAAAATACCGAAAATGAGGAGGCATTGTTCTATGGGGGCTATAGGAAGTCGAGGACCTATATCAACATATTTCTGGTGGAAGGTATAAGTCCCCCAACGGACACTTAATACCAATTTTCAGCCATTTCGGTGTGATAATCAGGCTAAATCCTCCAAAATACCGAAAATCGGGAGGTACCGTCCTATGGGGGCTATATGAAGGCGTGGACCTATGCAGACAAATTTCAAGGTGAAGGTATAATGCCCCCTACGAAGACTAAATACCAAATTTCAGCAATTTCGGTGTAATACTGAGGCTAAAATCTTCAAAATACCGATAATCGGGAGGTACCGTTGTATGGGGGCTATATCAAAACGTGGACCTAACCCCACAATTCTCTGTTGGAATGTTGGAATGTTTGATACCTCTGCCGAAGACTAGCCACAAAATTTGAATACTTTCGGTTGGGCATTGTGTCTAAAACATTCAAAATACCGACAATCGGGAGGTACGGTTCTATGGGGGCTATATCAAAACGTGGACCGACCAACCCAATTTTTTGTCCTGAAGATTGTAAGTCAATAATAGGTACGTGTACCAAAATTGATGCACCTACGACAACTCCTTCTATTTTTGGCCACATTTAAAATGAACTCGCGACATTGTGTGTCGCGACTGAAAATCTTCCGTCTGAGCAATGCATTAGCTGTCATTGCTGTATGTATGCATGTTCTAGAAATCCAAATTTGCAAATTCTAGAATAATATGGGCATGGCGTAATAATTTAATGACATGCATTTAGGAAATCGTAGCATCTACATTTTTTACTATTAGATTGCGTTTCGTATAGACCATTGTCAGGAAAACTTATCTCCAAGAAAACAAAATTGGGGATATTTATCTCGAATGTTAAATCTATTGTTATGTATGGCTGCGATACATTGAACGCAGCGGGGAATAATGGGTATATTCTGGTCCAGTACCATATCCAACATTTCACTGTTGCGGAAAACTAAAAAGGAGAAGGTCTGTTGTGGCAGAGCAGTGAAACGAATAAATAATCAGGGCAATCATGAATATTTCCCTCGGAATTTCCGCACGGAAATAATTTTAAATAGTAAAATTCTTTTAAAATCCATATTTTAAAACGTTGAAAACTACTAGAATCACTTAATTACGTAATATTCTCGCCGAATTGACAAAAGTATGCCCTTTTTGAACATAAATATGGAAATTAAAAAATGTGAAATTGGGGAAAGGGAACAAATTCCGCACGGAACTTTTATTCATGATTGCCCTCAATGATTATCAGTAGATGTTAGAGTGTCAGAAGGAGGCATTTCGTAACCTCCGGCTGCACTCAGACAACTTGGTGTTCCGTGGAGAGCGATTGTCTAGGGATAGTGGTATAGGGTATCCCATGGTCGGCTCCGTCCGACTATAGACTTTTCTTACTTGTTTTGAATTTATTGGTGATTGTCTAAGATATACCACTAGCCAATCCATATACCTCCGTCAATAATGACATGGATTTAGGTTATGGTTATTTATGGTAACACTTTTTCCCATAGATGGCGTCTCATATGCACTTTTTATAGAATTATAAATATAGAATTATATATATATTTCCTTGTGGAAATTTCATACTTAAAGTAAAAAATTGTCTTACTTTGTGCCAAGAATAGGGCAAAATTGTATTCACGTTGATTTAAGGGCAAGAATAGAAAAATGGGATTTAGTTGGTTCAAGAACTAAATACATTGGAAAAATTAAAACTTCTTGTGAATGTTTCAAATCATTTACCTATTTTAGAAATTTGCAAATTTATGTTTTTTTAATCCATAATCGCTTCAGATTTTTATAGACATGCATTCCACTCACAACGAACTAAGAGTACAATTACATTGTACTGGATTTAGCATATCCAGTGGATATACTTTGCGTAACGTCACAAAACTCCAGTTGACCCGGCAAAAAGATCTAATGTAAACGTACTATAATATATCAATTGTTTTCAACTACATAATAAATCATATAATTAAAATTATTATTATGTAATAAATATTTATATACATATGTATGTATGTAAGACCTACATACATAAAAACACACATAATTAGCCATAAATCATGGGAAAAAACAAAACCTGCAATGCAATGAGTTTGCAAAAAAGATTACCTCAGAGCAAACGTAACTTTTTACGACTTTTAATCAACATATGATTATTTTGAAATTACAGTTAGCTTCAAATGTAATCCGCAACATAATGTTGGCCAAATCAGCGACAATTGATGTCAAGTGAAAGACAATGGGGGTTTCTCATTCATGATTACGGTAATTGTTTTCTCGTTGTTGTTGTGATTAATTGCTTAATTTATTATCAAAGTTGGCCCAGATTTAAAAAGACAATTCATGCTGCTCATTGTTGTCTGCTCCAAATCACACACACACCATGGTCTGCCCTTAGGCGAGAAAAAAACTGACAAACAATTAACGATTTAGTTGGCTAGTGGACAAAATTGAATGCATTTTCAGATAGGAAAAGTGTCTGAACTTCAATGAAATCTTTTGAACGTTCAAAAATGAATCGTAAACTTCAAAAGGACCTATTGTGGTTACTTCAGAGTGGAAGCTTATAAATGAAGTCCTTTAGTTCCTTTGAAAATGTACGACTCATTTTTATAGGTTTTATAGATTGAGTTGAAGATTACTGATTGCTTTAAGATTGCCCTCTATGAATGAACCAATATTGAAAGCTCTTGGAGAATTCAACAGAATTACAATGTAATTTTCTTTATAATTCCCTAAGAACTATTTTAATTTTGAACATACATATTTTAGAAATTATAAGTATGGTTCCTTTGAAAATGTACGACTCATTTTTAGGTTTTATAGATTGAGTTGAAGATTACTGATTGCTTTAAGATTGCCCTCAATGAACGAACCAATATTGAAAGCTCTTGGAGAATTCAACAGAATTACAATGTAATTTTCTTTATAATTCCCTAAGAACTATTTTAATTTTGAACATACATATTTTAGAAATTATAAGTATGGTATTAGGCATTAGTCCTTAGTAATACAAGCGAAGTCTCGCTTTGTCCTACATTTATTGTTCGTGGAAAATGTTTTTAATCTATATTTCCATAGACGAAATAATAAATAAATCGTGATAGAGTAGTAATCAATAATCAATTTATTTCTAAACCTATTATTAACTTCATTAATATTTTCCTATTTTTTTATTTCATTGCCAATTAGCTGAGGAAGGTCACCGTGATTTCCAATTCTGGGTAGCTAATGCGAAAAATTCCAGTTTCATATCCATGGCCATAAAAGATCAGCAAATTTACAGGTACGTACACATGAAAACAATATTTTGTGTTAAAAAAAAAAACACAAATTTTCGTCGAAACTACTCTCATAAATCCTTCAATCACTTCACAACACAAAAATTAAATTTCATCAATCAATCATTCCATAATTTCTAAAAGTGTTCAAATAAATTGTTTATCTATGTTTTTAATTCAATTTCGTAGTGAATTTTTGTTGTTGTTATAATCATTTTTATGTTTCTCTTGTTGCTGTTTAGACTCAACTATCCATTGCGGGTACGTCAATGGCATCATACCTGCACATCATGGAATGGCAAAACTGGTGAATGGCAGGTCTGGTTGAAAGCCGAACGTATTGGGCGAGGTTTTCACAATTCCGTAAGTTATGTTTTTTTTTCTAATCTATCATCGTATTGCTCATTTGATTAATCATTTGTCCGGCACATTAAAATCAGTTTAATCATCTTAAAATTGAATTTAGATCTTTTATAAGATAAGAGTATTGTTGGCCACAATTAAAAAAATACATAAATTACCTTTCACTGGTTTTACGACTACACAAGACATCTAAACAAAAGACATATCAAAGCTTAAGACGAATGCATAACAAAATTATAGTTCAAGATCGTGTTCACGTACGCTAATCTCTAATAAAAATGAAAATCTCTAATAAAAAGAGATAGTAGTACTCTTACGCCAACAGAGAAGTAAGATACAAATAGTAAATAGGGAAAGTATAGTAAGGTGGGTCGAAATAGCAAATCATTGAAGAAAAATATCTAATATATTTTCAATGAAAACCACGACGAAAAAACTTCTGAAAAACTTTTCCACAAAATGATATCCCAAAGACTAGGAAAGACTTCTTTCATATTAAAAAGGGCAGCCCGATGTTATTTTTATTCCAGTCATATGGGACTACAATTTTATAGCAGAGTGCGAAACGAACAAAATAAAACACAACTTAATTAGAACTTTGCACAGCAGAAATACTCGGGTAATGTAAGCATTCGCTACGCTTAAGGTCTTTTACACCATCAAATTCACAACTATCTTTGAGTAAGGTAGATTTGCTTTTAGATTCCTACGAGGTTTCCCGTAAATTAATATCTTTTCAAATTCTGCCCGACTAAGCCGGATTTTAAACAGAAGATTCACTAAGTGAAGAAGAAGATTCACAAAGCTCTACATAATACTCCCAAGTTATTCAATATACTGACCATTTCTTTAAAAACAGCGGCGTTGGATGGAATTTCGATACCTCTTTATGGTGTTATACTTCATTATAATAAAAGAAGGACTTTGGAGAGGTATTTTGCAGACAGAAGACCACCGTAGAAATATTATAAAGAATATAGGATCGTCAGAAAATAAATATAGAATAAAAACACTTTTTGGGGGGCTTTTACTAAATATAATACCTCAACAAGGGTATTCTATTCTGCAGAAATGGGTTAATATTTCCGCGGAGATCCTCTAGTAGATCTCCGGTGGCAATTTATAGAATAGAAGATCACCCTTGAACTTCTGTAGAAAAGAAAGCATACGAAGAGCTTTTCTGTAGAATGGAAGATCTTCCAAGGGCTTTCTAATAAACAATCCAAAGTTCCATCATAGCATGGAAAGTCTCTTCTACAGAATATAAGGCGTTCCAAGAAACGTCTTCGATGGAATAGCAAATCTCCGCAGGAGTCTTATATGGAATAGTAGACCTCAGTAAGAGTCTTCTATGGAATAAGCGGCCTCCGTAGGGGTCTTCTATGTAATTGGAGATCTCCGTGGGGTCTTCTGTGGAATAGGAGACCTCCGTAGGAGTCTTCTATGTAATTGGAGATCTCCGTGGGGTCTTCTGTGGAATAGGAGACCTCCGTAGGAGTCTTCTATGGAATAGGAGACCTCCGTAGGGGTCTTCTATGGAATAGGAGACATCCGTAGGGCTCTTCTATGTAAGAGGAGATGTCCGTAGAGTCTTCTCTGTAATGGAAGATCTCCGTAGGGGTCTTCCATAGAAAACGAGACCACCGTAAGAGTCTTCTATAGAACAAAAGAACTTAGGGGTCTCCTATAGAATAGGAGACTTTCGTAGGGGAGTTCTATAGAATAAGATACTTTCGTAGCAGTCTTCTATAGATCAAGAGACCCCCATAGGAGTCTTCTATAGAGCAAGAGTGCTCCGTATGAGTCTCCTATTAAATAAAATACCTCCGTAGTGATCTTCTATATAATAGGAGTCCTCCATAAGAGTCTACAGTGGAATGGGAGACCTCAGTAGGAGTCTACTATGGAATAGGAGGCCGATCTCCGTTAGAATAGAAGACCTCCGTAATGGTCTCTACAGAAAAGTAGTTCTTCGTAGGAGTCTCCGAAAGCGCCTCCGTTAGAATAGAAGACCCCCGTTAGGGTCTTCAATAGAATAGTAGACTTCCGTAGGGGTCCACTATGGAATAGGAGATTTCTGTAGGGGTCTTTTTGGTATAGGAGACCTACGTGGGGGTCTTCTGTGGAATATGAGACCTCTGTAGTTGTCTTCTATAGAATAGGAGACCTCCGTAGGGATCTTCTATGGAATAGGAGACCTCCGTAGGGGTCTTCTATGGAATAGGAGACATCCGTAGGGCTCTTCTATGTAAGAGGAGATGTCCGTAGAGTCTTCTCTGTAATGGAAGATCTCCGTAGGGGTCTTCTATGGAATAGGAGACCTCCGTGGGGTATTCTATGGAATAGGAGACCTCCGTAGGGGTATTCAATGGAATAAGAGACCTCCGTAGGGGTCTTCTATGTAATGGGAGATTTCCGTTGGGGTCTTCTATGTAATAGGAGAACTCCGTAGGGGTGCTCTATGCAATAGGAAACCTCCGTATGGGTCTTCTATGGAATAGGAGATCTCCGTAGGGGTCCTCTATGGAATAGGAAATCTCCGTAGGGGTTCTATGGAATAGGAGTCCTCCGTAGGGGTCTTCTATGTAATTGGAGATCTCCGTGGGGGTCTTCTGTGGAATTGGAGACCTCCGTAGGGGTCTTCTATTGCATGGGAGACATCCGTAGGGGTATTCTATGGAGTAGCAGACCTCCATAGGGGTATTCTATGGAATAGGAGACCTCCGTAGGGGTCTTCTATGGAACAGAAGACCTCCGTAGGTGTCTTCCATGGAATATGAGTCCTCTGTGGGGGTCTTCTATGGAATGGGAGACCTCCGTAGGGGTCTTTTATGGAATAGCAGACCAACGTAGTGGTCTTCTATGGAATAGAAGACTTCCAGGGTTCTTCTATGGATTTGGAGAACTCCGTAGGGGTCTTTTATGGAATAGGAGATCTCCGTAGGGGTCTTCTATGGAATATGAGATCTCCGTAGGGGTCTTCTATGGAATAGGAAATCTCCGTGGGGTTCTATGGAATAGGAGTCCTCCGTAGGAGTATTCTATGGAATAGGAGAACTCCGTAGGGGTATTTTGTGTAATGGGAGATCTACGTAGGGGTCTCATATGAAATAGGAGAACTCCGTATGTGTCTTCTATGGAGTAGGAGACCATAGGGTTCTTCTTTTATGTAATGCGAGAACTTCGTAGGGGTCATCTATGAAATACGAGAACTCCGTAGGGGTCTTCTATGGAATAGGACACCGTAGGGGTCTTCTATGGATAATGAAACCTCTGTAGGTGTCTACTATGGAATAGGAGACCTCCGTAGGGGTCTTCAATGGAATAGGAGACTTCCGTGGGGGTCTTCTATTGAATAGGAAACCTCTGTAGGTGTCCTCTATAGAATAGGAGACCTCCGTAGGAGTGTTGGAGTGTTCTATGTGATAGGAGACCTCCGTAGGGGTGTTCTATGTGATAGGAGAACTCCGTTGGGCTCTTCTATGGAATAGGAGAACTCCGTAGGGGTCTTCTATGGAAAAGGAGACCACCGCAGGGGCCTCCTATGTAATAGGATACCTCCGTAGGGGTCTTCTGTGGAATAGGAGAACTCTGTGGGGGTCTTCTATGTAATAGGAGAACTCCGTAGGGGTCTTCTATGGAATAGAAGACCTGCGTAGGGGTCTTCTATGGAATAGGAGACCTCCGTAGGGGTCTTTTATGGAATAGAAGACCTGCGTAGGGGTCTTCTGTGGACTAGAAGACCTCCGTAGGAGTCTTCTGTGGACTAGAAGACCTCCGTAGGGGTCCTCAATGGAATAGGAGACCTCCGTAGAGGTCTTCTACGGAATTGTAGTCCTTCGTAGGAGTCATCTATGGAACTGTAAACCTCCTTCTATAGAAAAGAAAACAACCATAGGAGTCTCCTATGTAACAGGAAAACTCCCCTGTAGTTTTCTATGGACTAGAAGACCTCCGTAGGGTTCTTCTATAGAATAGGAGACCTCCGTAGAGCTCTTCTATGTAATAGGATATGTCCGTAGGGTATTCTATGTAATGGGAGATCTCCGTAGGGGTCTTCTATGGAATAGGAGATCTCTGTAGGGGTCTTCTATGGAATAGGAGATCTCCGTAGGGGTTCTATGGAATAGGAGCCCTCCGTAGAGGTCTTCTATGGAATTGGAGACCTACGTAGGGGTCTTCTACGGAATAGGAGACCTCCGTAGCGATCTTCTATGGAATAGGAGACCTTCATGGGGGCCTTCTATGGAATAGGAGACCTCCGTGGGTGTCTTCTATGGGATAAGAAACCTCTGTAGGTGTCTTCTGTGGAATATGAGCCCTCGTAGGAGTATTCTATGGAATAGGAGAACTCCGTAGGGGTATTTTGTGTAATGGGAGATCTACGTAGGGGTCTCATATGAAATAGGAGAACTCCGTATGTGTCTTCTATGGAGTAGGAGACCATAGGGTTCTTCTTTTATGTAATGCGAGATCTCCGTAGGGGTCTTCTATGAAATACGAGAACTCCGTAGGGGTCTTCTATGGAATAGGAGACCGTAGGGGTCTTCTATGTATAATGAAACCTCTGTAGGTGTCTACTATGGAATAGGAGACCTCCGTAGGGGTTTTCAATGGAATAGGAGACCTCCGTGGGGGTCTTCTATTGAATAGGAAGGTAGGTGTCCTCTATGGGATAGGAGACCTCCGTAGGGGTGTTCTATGTGATAGGAGACCTCCGTAGGGGTGTTCTATGTGATAGGAGAACTCCGTTGGGCTCTTCTATGGAATAGGAGAACTCCGTAGGGGTCTTTTATGGAATAGGATACCTCCGTAGGGGTCTTCTATGGAATAGGATACCTCCGTATGGGTCTTCTGTGGACTAGAAGACCTCCGTAGGGGTCTTCAATGGAATAGGAGACCTCCGTAGAGGTCTTCTACGGAATTGTAGTCCTTCGTAGGAGTCATCTATGGAACTGTAAACCTCCGTAAAAGTTTTCTATAGAAAAGAAAACAACCATAGGAGTCTCCTATGTAACAGGAAAACTCCTCTGTAGTTTACTATGGACTAGTAGACCTTGGTAGGGGTCTTCTATGAAATAGGAGATCTCCTTAGGGGTCTTCTATAAAATATGAGACCTTTGTAGGAGTCTTCTAGAGAATAACAGACCCCTGTAAGAGTACTTTATGAAATAGGAGACCTCCATAGGAAAGTTCTGTAGAATAGGAGACCTTCGTAGGAGTCTTCTATGAAACATTAGACCTCCGAGGGGCCTTCTATAGAATAAGAGACCTACGTAAGAGTTTTCTACGCCAAAGGAAACCTCCCTAGCTGGCTTCTAAAATAGAAGGCACAGTAGAAGTCTTCTATGGAATAGAAGACCTCCAAAGGAATCTTCGAAGGAATAGGGTACCTCCGTATGGAACCCTTTTTAGAATACAAGACCTCCATAAGGACCTTCTATGGAAAAGGATAACTCCGATAGGGTTTTTTATTCCTATTCCGTGTATACCTCTTTAGGGGTCTTTATAGAATAAAAGGCATTCGAAATGGTCTTCCATAGAATGGAAGGCGCCCATAGCTGTTTTCTAGAGAATAGAGTGGATGGGCTTCGTAGGGGTAGTATAGTCCTCTATAGGCCAGTAAACATCTATAGTGTAAGTGTAAGAGACCTTCGTAGGGATTTTCTATAAAATAGGGGCCCTCCGTAGGGTCTTCTATGGAATAAAAGACCTCCGTAGAATATGAGATTGATGTATTCCACACATTACAAGGCCTTCGTATAGAAAAAGTCTCCGTATTGGTGTTCTATAGAACAGAAATCTCTTCTGAGGTTTTCTATTTAAGAGAAAGTCGCTGTAGGGGTCTCTTAGAATAAAAGAGCTTCTGTAAAGAGAAAAGACCAGTAGGGGTAGAAGACCATCGTAGAACTGTTTTTTATAGAATAAATTACCTACTAAGGGACATTCTATGGTAGATAAGTGTTCCGTATGGGACTTCGTAATACTAAGAACTCCATAGGAAATCCTGTTGAATCGAAGGGTCTTACGTTCAATATGGGCCTTCCCTTCGTAGGGATCTTCAGTGGAGTATAAGATAGGGACTCTCTATAGAACAGAAGATATACACAGGGACCGCTAAAGAAGAGCCCACTGGGGATTTCTATATGTATAATAAACAGCCTTCATAGGTATCTTCAGTACGAAGAAGCCCATCCTAAGTGCGCTCAAACGATGAGGAGGCCTCCGCAAAGAATTTGCTATATAATAGTAACCGTGGTAGAAACTCTACCTACAAATCGGTCTTCTATGGAATAAATAACCGCCGAAAGAGTCTTTTACAGAATATATGGTCTTTCAAAACAAATAAAACCCCCTAACTGATCTTCTATAATATTGTATTATATTGCATCTGAGACCTCTGGATTTGTTTTGTTGAATTCATCAATTCTTCTGTTATGACATAGGAGGCATTTGTGAAGAACCATGATTTGCAGAAATTTGCAGCCTTGGAATATACCTCGTTTTGTTGTTCCAGTACTGCAAGAATCTACTACTTTTTACTATTTTGTCCGATAACATAAAGGAAAAATTGTTGTCGTAGTACAAAATAGTAGCTTCTTGCAGGTTCTGTACATTTATGTACAATACAATACCCAAATGTGAGTCGTCTCTAGAAGAGAAGGCTTCAGTAAATGTCTTCCATAGAAACGAGGATCTATGTCGGTGTCTTGTGTAGAATGAAAGTCCTCCGCAGTGGACTTCTATGGAATTAACGACTCCTGCACTGAGTCTTTATAAAACAAAATAACTGTTGAACCCACTGTTAAACCAGTTTTATATATTTTATATTTTTTGAGTTTTATTTAAATCTGTTTCTCTTAAATGTTCAAATAACCACTCTCACTTTTCTTTGAATTTACTGAATTTACATTGTAATTAATAACTCATTTTAATTACCGTTCATTTTTTGTATATTTTCTTTAAATTCTAATTTAAGTTCTATGAATTTTTCATTTACTCTAATTTGCTCTCCAACTGAACTATTAATACTCAATTCTCACATTCTTAATTGAGTCTTTTTGTCAAACATACCATTGGATCTCATTACTGATTATCTAGTTTTAAGTTAACATTAGTCCTTCAATAAACCAAGTCGCAACAGCGCATGAATTCAAGTTGAATTCATTTTGTTGTTTCCTTTATCAGTCAGGAAACCCACTATAAAAATCATAGCTCCAGGTCTACGACTACAGGGGAGCTAACATATGGTCCTTCGAGTAATCCTAGTAAGGACTAGGATAGGATTCTGTTCCAGAAAAAGAAAAATTATTTCGGAAAAATTGCTGGTTTTCTAACCTAGAAACCACAAAAATTGCATTGTTCATCATTTATGAGTTTACATAAAGAACGACATAACAACATAACAAACATAACATCATCAATCAGTTGCATACACAGATCTATTGGAGAAATAAAGCCACTGAACACATGTTCTAGAGAAGAAGTTCAAAAGCTGTGGACAAAAACATCTTTAAATGCACACACACACTCATTGGTAACCAGCCTGGTCATTAACTACAACAAAAAGATAAGTAGAGGAATTGAGCAGGTATGTACAGTGAGTATTGGCATTTTTAGTTCAACGATTCGTTTGCACAACACAAAATATTTGATAAAAATTTTCCAAAAAATCGCAGAAAATTATATAAAAAACGAAAAATCGGTCGCGTAATACCATATAAAATAACCTATGATTACGCAATAATAAGTAAATACCATCAAAATACATAAAAACCGCAATTAATTTACATAAAAAATCAGTAAATAATCAGTAGCGCATAAAAAAGTCGTACAACAGATCGTATGGAACACATCACTCAACTGTTCCATTTCTCACCGTTCCGCATTGCATATTTAACGTACAGAAACTATTGGGCTATCATTCCACAGTACATGAATTAGATACTGTGAGCGAGAAGAAGAAGAATCTGCAGTATTTTTCTAATTTGATCGGCAAAAGTGTGAGTGAGCGCGAAAACAATTAGTTTGCAAAAAATTGTAAAAATAATGGGGGAAAACTAAATAAAACTATTGAAAACAATAACTACAATAAATATAAAGTAAAATAAAAGTGATTTTACGAGCGAAAACCCCAGAAAATTAACATTAAAAAAATTGTTTACATTGACGACGAAAAAAAGCCCTACACCCTGTTGGAAACGTTACTAGTAGGCATACTAAAGAAATTTTGTTTTCAAAAAATCATTAAAATTTGTGCGAAATTCTTAATAAAACCCAAAAAGGGAATAAATACTTCACCCTGAGGAGAAATTAAAGTCGCTGTTAACTCAACAAGGCAGAGAAAAATCATATTTAATCCAGCATTTTACATTAAGGTGAGTTGGTTTATATGCATTATATGAAGCAGTATGGTGTTTAAATATTTTCTCCTAAAATAAAAACAACAAATAATACATAAAAACGGTGCCGGTAAACGCGGGAAAAATATAGTTAAAACAAAAACAACGAAATTAAACAAAGTATAACTCAAAATCAAAAGCATATTTCACAAAAATTACAACAACAAATTATACGAAAATTACAACAAAAGTGCAAGTGGAAATCAAGAAGAAGAGAAAAAGTAGCGGTTCACAAAAATTCAAGGCCAACATAAATTCTTCCAGAATTCTGTATTAATACACATTACAACAACAACAAGCGGTGATCAGTGTGATGTTTACAACAACAAAGTGTTAAGCCAGCCTGGTAAATAACAAAAATTAATAAATAATTTGTTCGCAAAAATTATTTGTGGTGTTACCAGATCGTATAAAATTAAAGAAAAAGTGGGATTTTTTTCGGATAATGCCAGAAAATACCCAAAATATACAAAATTAAGCGAAATATAAGAAAATTTTGTAGAATTTATGAAATTCAACCTGAATAAGTGGAAATTTCAGACGAATTGATAACGAAAGTGAGTAAGAAAAATAAGTTTTTTGTGGATTCAGCCTGGATAAGTGGACATTTTAAACGAAGTAGCACTCAAATTGGAAAATATCAATAATTGTTTGTTGATTCAACCTGGATATGTGGAAATCTATAGCGAATTCATAAGCAGAGTGGAAATATTAAAATTTTGTGCTGAATCAACCTGAGTTAAAAGGATTTTAAGGAAATTGTTGGCGATTTAAATGAATTTTCGCAGAATTATTTGAGATTTTGGAATTGAGTTTTAAATCTTTTGGCGATTTACAAATATTTTTGTGCGGAAAATTTTCAAAAAAAAAGTTTTGTGTTAATATAACAAATTATTGCTGACGTTTGCTAGTGATTTAGGTCAACATGGATTCGCTGAGGAAATTTCTATTTGACTACGATCAACTAACATCATATTGCAAGGAGTTTAGACCAAAGAAGGATGAAGATGTGAACGTTTCCGTACTTGAAGTCAAGCAAGCGGAACTCGAGAGGCGCTGGTCTAAAATTACGGAACATTTTGAAGAAGGAATGACAGGTGAAGTGGAAAGCGCAGTGTCTGAGTTCAGTAAAGCAGCATCATCGAAATTTGAGGAAGCTGGAAAAGCATATCAGAAATGTAAGGCGAAAATGGTGGAACTCAAAGAAAGCAAGATTCATCCAAAAGCTGAGGAAACTTTCAGAGGTGAAAGTACAATTATTCAACATGGATTTTCTTCACTTAAATTGCCACCATGCGATATTCAGCCCTTTGAAGGTGGATATTCCAAATGGCCAGCCTTCCGAGATATTTTCAAGGCAGTTTTTACAAAGCATCCTGAATTGTCCGCAGCCCAAACATGGTATCATCTTCGTAGCAAGACGAGGGGGGAAGCTAACCAAATCGTCAAGAAGTTCGATTTGGTAGATGAGAACTTTAATTTAGCATGGAATGCATTGGTAGAGAGATATGAAAACCCTCGAATTTTAGTTCATCAGCAAATGAAGTTTTTATTTGGAATCTCAACCGCACAAAATGAATCCCCAAAAGCAATTCGGTTAATACAGAGTGGAATTAATGACAGTTTAGCGATCTTCAAGTCATACAAAATTGAAACGGACAATTGGGATCCCATCCTGGTGCATCTTTGTTCAACCAAACTTCCTGAGGATACACTACGAGCATGGGAAGATTCTCTTAGCAACCACAAGGAGTTGCTAACCTGGTCTCAGATGTCTGCATTTCTCTCCAAACGTATCGAAATTATTGAAACATTAACTGATTTTCGAAAACCTCATTTTAAAGATAATCAAAATACGTCACACAAATCGCAATCATTTTTATCTAACGTTGAAACTGGGAAACAAGTTCGTTTAACGATCGAATTAAATACGTTTACTCAAACAAATATTGTTCAAATTGTCTTTCATCGAATCATTTTAAATCCAGATGTACGAGTAACAAGGCTTGCTCTAAATGCAACAAGAAACATCATTCAATGCTACATCTCGATAATTTTGAAAACAAAAATAAATCTGAAGAATCGAATACTGCAATTAATACTTCACAGCAAAATACGGAACAACATGCTTCAAGAGAATTTCGGTTCAGACCATCAGATAATAATGTTCAAATGAATTTTGTGCAACATGAAGGTACAACTATACTGCCTACAGCACTCGTAGACATTCAACATGCTGGTCAACTTTTTACAGTTAGAGCTCTCTTGGATGCTGGTTCAGAGAAAACATTTATCTCCGAAAACATTCAACAAAACCTAAAACTTCCTGAAGAGAAACGCAATTTTAATATCTCAGGTTTAGGTGGAACCATAGTAAGCAATTCAAATTCTCTTTGCTTTGTCAGTCTCAAATCAAGACACAATAATTTCACACTAAAAGTAAAAGCTATCGTCGTTTCAAAACTTACACATTTTTTACCTTCGAAACGCGCGAAACTAGAAAATCTCCCTAATTTGGAAAATCTTAACCTTGCAAATCCGCATTTCTTCAAACCATCATTAATAGACATGATTATCGGAAGTGATTATTTGCCAATTATAAATTTAAATGGAGTTCGAGCAAATATTATCAACGGTTTGGAAGCGCGAGAGTCACAATTCGGTTGGTATTTGTCTGGCCCCCTGCCAGCAGCCGAAATATGTAAATTTTCAACATCAGTAACAGTCGAAGAAGACAGTGTGCACTTAGTGAGCAAATGAAGAAATTCTGGGAACTAGAAGAATTTTCAACGGTCCCTCAACTATCTGAAACCGATAAATACTGCGAAGAATTCTTCAAAAAGACAACATATCGTCAACCAAATGGTCGCTACGTAGTACGACTACCTTTTAAGAGTGATTATCCAAACGAAATTTTTCTTGGACGCTCCAAAAATATTGCTCTCGCACAATACTGCAGAATGGAGAAAACCCTCGAAAAGAATAAAGAACTGAAAACTCAGTATCATGATGTACTCCAAGAATACTTGAATCTGGATCACATGGAAATCAGTAAGAATTATGAAACACCAGACGAAAAACAATTTTCATTTTTTCTACCTCACCATGCCGTAGTCAGGCCAGATAGCAAAACCACCAAGGTAAGAGTGGTATTTAACGGATCAAAGAAAACGAGCAGTGGTTTTTCGCTGAATGACGTTCTCCATCCTGGACCGATATTACAAGCAGATTTGATGCAAATAATACTTGGGTGGCGATACTACAAATATGTTTTCACAGGAGATATAGAGAAAATGTACAGACAGATTGTACTTCATCCTGAAGATAGAAAATACCAGCAAATTTTGTTTCGTCCTAAAGAAATCATAAAGCAATTTCAGCTCAAAACCGTAACATTCGGCATCAATTGCGCGCCTTTTTTAGCTCTACGAACATTACAGCAGCTAACTGATGATTGTGAAAATTCAGATCCAATTGCCTCGGGTATTTTGAAGAATGAAGTTTATGTGGATGATGTGATGTCAGGAGGACACACACTGGCAGAAGCTAAAGATAAACAACAACAGTTATTACAAGTATTGTCATCAGCTCAGCCTGAAGAAAATGACTGCGAACCACTCGTTTTTACTTGAAAATTTGGCGCGGGGGGATTTTCTAGACAAGATTTTTTGAAGCTTGATGACTTAAGCAGTATTAAAACCCTAGGTATACGGTGGAACGTCATACATGATATATTTTATTATGTTGTTCAACCGATAAATGCAGACTTGTCAGGTGCAACTAAACGTCAAATACTCTCGGTCATAGCGCGACTATTTGACCCCCTTGGATGGTTAGGTCCAATAGTAATCTCAGCAAAGTTACTTATGCAACAATTATGGGAAGAAAAGTTGTCATGGGACGAAGGAATACCACCACATCTATTAACCAAATGGAAATCTTTTATCAACAACATGGTTCACATTGAAGATATCAAAATGGATAAACTTTTCTCCAGGCCACCATGTCCAAATACACGGCTTCTGTGACGCCTCGGAGAAGGCCTATTGTGGAAATATTTATATTCGAGTTGTCGACACTCATGGTAAAATTTCTAGCCACCTGCTAGTCTCGAAGACACGAGTAGCACCACTGAAAAGGAAAACTATCCCAAAGCTCGAATTATGTTGAGCTGAACTACTTTCGAGATTAATTCGACAACAAACTGCACGATTTCCTCATCCTTATGAATTATTTCTGTGGACTGATTCATCAATTGTAATGGGTTGGTTACAAAAATCATTAAAACATTAAAATGTTTCGTCGCAAATCGCGTAACTAAAATTCTTAATATTACCAGCAGTGATCAATGGAGACATATTCGTACCGAGGACAACCCTGCCGACTTAGGTACCAGAGGTTGTACTTCTCAAGAACTCGTTACTAATTCGCTATGGTGGAATGGACCATCCTGGCTCAAGCTTTCTATTACTTCTTGACCAAAACCTAGAAAATTCGATCCTACAGATTCAGAAACCAAAAGAATATCGGTACTTCACCTTGAAATAGAAGAGGATTTAATCAAGCATATCAATTCTTTTCACAAAGCTATCATTGCACTTGCTTATGTTTTTCGGTTCGCTTAATCTTGTCGAAATAAATCTCACCCTGAATGTAACAATTTCTCTAATGAAGAGCTTATTAATGCAAGAAATCGTCTTATTATCTACTCACAGAAAATTCATTATACCAAGGAATATCAGCGTTTAACCGATAAACAAACAATAAGTACTAAAAGTCACATTTTAACCTTAAATCCTTTTCTTGACAAAGACGGATTACTTCGAGTTGGTGGTCGCCTGGAAAACTCAGGATTAAGCTATGATGAAAGACATCCTGTCATAATACCAGGTAAATCTAAACTTGCAGCACTTTTCATTAAACATAGTCATGAAATGCTACTTCATGCTGAATATAATGTAATGATACGTGCCATTCGTCAAGGCTTTTACATTCCCCGTCTCAAAAACCTTGTCCGAAAATGTATAAGAGGCTGCGTAAGATGCACAATATACAAACACAAGTTTCAAAGCCAGCTGATGTCATCGCTTCCACGTGAACGTGTATCATTCTCACTCCCATTTACGTACACGGGAGTCGACTTCGCTGGACCTTTTAACCTGAAATCGTCAACCTTAAGAAAAGCCAAAATTGTAAAAGGGTACGCAGCAGTCTTCGTGTGTTTTTCTACCAAGGCTGTGCACCTTGAAGTCTGTTCTGATATGTCAACTGATGCTTTCCTGGCATGTTTTGGACGCTTCGTGGGACGCAGAGGACTGCCGAAGACAATGTTTTCAGACAACGGTAGAAATTTCGTAGGAGCAAGCTACAAACTTCTTCAAGAACATCACAACTTTCTCAAAACTGCTGAAAAAGAGTCTTCAAGCAAAATATGGTATACACGGATTCTCGTGGTCTTTCATTCCCCCTTATGCGCCCCACATGGGAGGCCTTTGGGAGGCAGCAGTGAAGAGTATGAAGATTCTCTTGAAGAAAATAACTCATAACTTCACGTTTACCTTCGAAGAATTCAACACCCTGCTGATAAGAATAGAAGCAATTTTAAATTCCAGACCGCTTTCCCCAATTTCAGAAAACCCTTCAGAATTGCTGCCACTAACTCCAGGTCATCTTTTAAGAGGAGCTCCGCTCATAGCTCCACCTGAGTCAAACCCAGAACCAATTAACTCAAATATTTCATATTTATCCCAATGGAAACGCCTTAAGTGCATTCAGCACATATTCAGTCAACGATGGAAATCCGAATATATTACCGAGCTTCAATGCCGCTTTAAATGGAAAACCAATCGAAATAACTTAAAAGAGAATAATATAGTTATCATCAAAGACGACAATCTACCGCCTACGGAATGGAGGCTTGGTCGTGTCAAAAAAGTAGTCTACGGAAAAGATAATATCGTGAGAGTTGCTGAACTTTACTCGACCAATAGTCAAACTTTGCCTATTGCCAACTCAACCAACGTATAATAACCCTCCGAATTCTGAAACAACAAACTGCAATTTAAACATGCAAACATCTCGTTTTTTAGAATGCTAATATCTCATGGTACTTGTCTCTCTTTTCTTCTCTTTCTTTCTCATGCAGGCACATGATGGGTAAATGTCCGCTTTGCAATCAAAATCATCCCATTAAATACTGCAAAACCTTTAGATGGATGTTGAACGAAGAACGCCGAGAAACAGTGGTTCGGCTCAACTATTGCTTAAATTGGCTGTGCGATCGTCATCTTCGGAAAGATTGCCCATCCAAGAAGCGTTGTGATGTTTGCGGTGCAGCTCATAACACCATGATTCATCGTAGAATATATTCACGTACAGAACGCATCACAATGATGGACGTGAAGGAAGTCGAGGAAGAAGCCAATTCCACTGACTCTGACTATGAATATTTAGAAGGAGCCGTCGGTGGCATTAACCTCAGTGCCAAAGATGATTCCACCCTGGAACCCACACGTCCACAAAGATCGAAGCTGTATGAAATCACCCGTTACAAACTCCCATCATTCCACGTCTTTAAAGCTGTTGTTTCTTGCAAGATTCGCGCCAATACAAAAGTCGTAGAGGCAACCTTCCTCATCGATGAGTTCGTTAAAGCCTCAAATATTGTCTTTGGCCGAGTTGAAATGTTGCCATATCGTACCCAACTTCATCATGGTATCAACTATGGTAACTTCGAATTGATTAGGAGAACTGGCAAAATAATCAGAGCTCGGCTCATTATTTTGCCCGCCTTAAAAGTTAAACCGCCGTCTCTTCCTGCTTATGACAAGCAGTTTTACAAAAATGTACCTCAGCAGGGAATTATGGCTCACCCTGATCCTTTAAAATATGGCCGAATTGATGGAGTTATTGGAACCGATATATGCCGTAATGCTTTATATGGAGAAAAGAAGTACAATAGAGATAATCCCAGAGTGCGTTTTCAAGAATCCAAATTTGGCCTGATCACATACTTCCCTCTTCCTGGCGCGGGAGTATGTTGAACCCACTGTTCAACCAGTTTTATATATTTTATATTTTTTTGAGTTTTATTTAAATCTGTTTCTCTTAAATGTTCAAATAACTACTCTCACTTTTCTTTGAATTTACTGAATTTACATTGTAATTAATAACTCATTTTAATTACCGTTCATTTTTTGTATATTTTCTTTAAATTCTAATTTAAGTTCTATGAATTTCTCATTTACTCTAATTTGCTCTCCAACTGAACTATTAATACTCAATTCTCACATTCTTAATTGAGTCTTTTTGTCAAACATACCATTTGATCTCATTACTGATTATCTAGTTTTAAGTTAACATTAGTCCTTCAATAAACCAAGTCGCAACAGCGCATGAATTCAAGTTGAATTCATTTTGTTGTTTCCTTTATCAGTCAGGAAACCCACTATAAAAATCATAGCTCCAGGTCTACGACCACAGGGGAGCTAACAATAATTTTGCAGTATTTTGAAATGTTCATTTCTTCTCTAACGTTCAATAAATTTGTCTAATTTCCTTTTTTCAGCTTGTTGGCCACAAAATCCCTGCCAAGGGTAAACTATTCTCTGGCGGTCCCTCAGTAACGGGAAAAATTTCAGAAGGTTTGCATTTCGAAGTAACACTGATACAAATTTATCGAGTGGCCTTGAGTGCGGGTAAGGCGCATAGAGATCATAAACATCATCATGCCCACCACTTTGATCACGAGGGTAAAGAAATACATCCCACAACCAAGAAACCACCAGTGGTAAGTTTTGAGAAACAAAAAACTCGAAATATTTTCAAATTCATTATGGATTTTTTTCTTTGCAGATTAATCGCCCTCTACCCATGCACAGCTTATTGGCCAATGGACAAATACCCACCAGGGTGCGTATTAATTTAGCCCAACCAAATGGAGCAGTAGCAAGCAATGATATCCAACCAAACCCTCCGACGGCTGCCGAACAGGCCCTCACAATACACACAAATTTCATAAATGGTCAAATAAATACCGGTTCCCGGTTAGTGGCCCAGCAATTGATAGGCCTGAATCAGAAATTCGGACCCCAGACGGCACAAACTGTAAATCGCCAAGCCATAATTGATCCCAATAATCCCGGCAAGATTAAATTTGTGGATGAAACAGAGACTCACATACTCTTCAAGAGGGATATGACTGGACAAAAATCTGCCGATGGCAAGGAGAAAAATCATCAAAAACGTGGTTTGGTATTTCTGGATGATGGCAGTATTGTTGATGATCCCTTGTTACAGGGTTCCGATGCCGTTAAATACGACGGCTTGGCCGTATTTGGAGGTCAACAATTTAAGGATGATTTGAGTGGCGCCATGAATGTGGAGGATGACATTTCGGAACATGATCGTGAACCAGCCGAGGAGGAGGTTAAGGCTGTAATGGCTCTGTGTGGTTTATGTGATGTAGAACCCTTCCAGGGTGCCATAGTTTTTGCGTGGAAAAATGCCCGAGAAAATCTCAACAATGCCTTGCAGGGTTACAGTGTGGGACGATGTGGCAATTTTTAGATGAATTTAGTTGTAGGATTTAGTTAAACTCTTATGGAAGTTGATTGATTGTATTTTTAGCCACTAGTCAGGGTAACGGATGTCAAAATTATAAAAAACAGAAACAGAGAAATGACTCGGGGTCCACCACCACAAGAAATGCAATTTTTTATATATTATTTTTTTATTTAATAAACATATTTTTTATATAAACAAAAAGACTTACCTTTGACTTGTGTATGTGTTGATTTTTATATTCCGAATCGAATTCCGGCTCACTGAAGTAACTCTGTAACAAGGAAGGGAAGTTATAACGATCATTTTTTATAATTGCAGGGTATTTTGTTACTACTTACCTGATCCTGATCCCAATGGGGTGGATTTGGTTGTGGCAGTGGCTGTGGTATCCCCGGCCCTCCTGGTAACATCTGTGGTGGTGCTGCCACCTCAGTCGATTCGAACAGACGTAACACCGAACGATCTCGTATCTCCCTTAAATGTGACCTCACATCCTCCAATTCATAGAACATATCCTTGCTGGCATCGTGTATGTAAATCTTAACATTTGGCCCCTCCAAATAGGCCATTGTCAATTGGCGAGGAAATGAACGAACAAACAAAGCTCGCACAGTATCAATTGAAGTGATTTCATTGGGCAATACTGCCATTTTCGTTTCCGATCTATATTGTAAAAATACCAAACCTAAATGATACGCGCGATAAAAAACATGAGATGAGAAAGAGTGACAAGCAAATGTCATTGTCAGTTTTGGTTTAACTTGCGATTAGGTAGGCTATGTGTGACACCATACCTAGAGGTCTTTCTAAGGTTTTCGAAGGTGTACGCACAACGGGTAACGAAGAACGTTGCTTACCGCCACGTCTAAACCCAGTACTGGCTGTTTCCACCTCAGACATAATGCCAGGATCATCATCGAACAGGGGTCCTTGATTGATGGGTGTGTAGCCACGAAAGGGTTGGGCCTGTGGGGGAAAGACAACAAATAATCATTAATAGAAAAAATGCAAAGGGGGGGATAGTTCATCGTACCTTTTTACTCTTCTGCATGCGTGAGTTCATCTGTAATAAAGAAGGAGAGGAATTAATCACGATTAGTGTAGGCAATGTTGTGGAATATAAATCCTTTAAAAATTCTTCTACAAAATATATTTTAGTCTAATTAGATTCCTTCTTTTATTGGGTAATATACCAGAATCCCATTTCGTACCCTGATAATCCGAAACCCGCTATAATTCTTGATAAACTGCTTGTCTCTTGAATGAGTTTTCTTCTGATTTAACTAAATGTATTGGCGAAAAAGTATCTAATTATGAGTGGGCCGGACAGAATATTTCATATTTTTATATCCTATTCCCTGAGGAATACTTAAAAAATTATATAATTATGCTCTCCATTTCCTGGCTTATTGGCACAAATTCTAATTGATTTCAGGTTCTAAGTATGACAAAATCAACCTAAAATTTATTAATACTAAAAGAAGGTTTCTGCCAAATGAGGTTTCCACAAAGCAAACGAAGAGGAAACTCACAAAGTACTGAAGCATGATAGAGGATATGTAAAATAGTCTTTGTCTTGAAAATAACACCGCGTTTTGAAGTAAGGAAAAAAATTTGTTGTTGTGTATTGTTGACCTGTTGTATTGTAATTTTTATATGATGATATTTTGCGGCTTAAGGTCAGTAAAAAACGTTGTTTATTTTTGATGAATTTCATTATTTATTCCGATATTTCGATTGACATCGTCAATCATCTTCAGGGAAATTTGTTGATCCACGATTATTGTCCTATTTAGGACCTCCTAAAATCATTAAAAAATCCACGATTATTGTCCTATTTAGGACCTCCTAAAAATCGTTAAAAAATCCACGAATATTGTCCTATTTAGGACCTCTTAAAAACTTTAAAAAATCCACGTATGTTGTCCTATTTAGAACCTCTTAAAAATCTTTAAAAAATCCACGATTATTGTCCTATTTAGGACCTCCTAAAAATTGTTAAAAAATCCACGATTATTGTCCTATTTAGGAACTCCTAAAAAACGTTAAAAAAAAATCCACGATTATTGTCCTATTTAGGACCTCCTAAAAATTGTTAAAAAATCCACGATTATTGTCCTATTTAGGAACTCCTAAAAATCGTTAAAAAAAATCCACGATTATTGTCCTATTTAGGACCTCCTAAAAATCGTTAAAAAATCCACGACCAGTGTCCAATTTAGGACCTTCAAAAAATCGTTGAAAAATCCACGATTATTGTCCTATTTAGGACCTCCTAAAAATCTTTAAAAAAATCCACGATTATTGTCCTATTTAGGACCTCTTAAAAATCTTTAAAAATCTATGTTTATTGACCTATTTAAGACCTCCTATAAAACTTTAAGAAATCCACGTTTATTGTCCTATTTAAGGCCTCCTATAAACTTTAAGAAATCCACGTTTATGATCCTACTTAGAACCTCCTAAAAATCTTTAAAAAATCCACGTTTATCGTCCTATTTATAACCTCCTACAAATCATTAAAAAATGCATGATTATTGTCCTGTTTAGAACCTCCTAAAAATCTTTAAACAAATTCAAGTTTATTATCCAATTTAGGACCCCTTAAGAATCTTTAAGAACCACGTTTATTGTCCTATTTAGGACCTCTTAAACACCTTTAAAAAATTCATGTTTATTGTCCTATTTAGAACCTCTTAAAAATCTTTAAAAAAATCCACGATTATTGTCCTATTTAGGACCTCCTAAAAATCGTTAAAAAATCCACGATTAGTGTCCTATTTAGGACCTCTTAAAAACTTTAAAAAATCTACGATTATTTTCCTATTTAGGACCTCCTAAAAATCGTTAAAAAATCCACGATTATTCTCCTATTTAGGACCTCCTAAAAATCGTTAAAAAGTCCACCATTATTGTCCTATTTAGGACCTCCTAAAATCATTAAAAAATCCACGATTATTGTCCTATTTAGGGCCTCCTAAAAATCGTTAAAAAAAAACCAAGATTATTGTCCTATTTAGGACCTCCTAAGAATCTTTAAAAACCACGTTTCTTGTCCTTTGTATGACCTCCTGAAAATCTTTAAAAAAACACGTTTATTGTGCTATTTAGGACCTCCTAAAAATCGTTAAAAAAATTCACGATTATTGTCCTATTTAGGACCTCCTAAAAATCGTTAAAAAGTCCACGATTATTGTCCTATTTAGGACCTCCTAAAAATCGTTAAAAAGTCCACGACTATTGTCCTATTTAGGACCTCCTAAAATCAATAAAAAATCCACGATTATTGTCCTATTTAGGACCTCCTAAAAATCGTTAAAAAGTCCACGATTATTGTCCTATTTAGGACCTCCTAAAAATCGTTAAAAAAATCCACGATTATTGTCCTATTTAGGACCTCCTAAAAATCGTTAAAAAGTCCACGATTATTGTCCTATTTAGGACCTCCTAAAAATCGTTAAAAAAATCCACGATTATTGTCCTATTTAGGAACTCCTAAAAATCGTTAAAAAAATCCACGATTATTGTCCTATTTAGGACCTCTTAAAAATCTTTAAAAATCTATGTTTATTGACCTATTTAAGACCTCCTATAAAATTTTAAGAAATCCACGTTTATTGTCCTATTTAAGGCCTCCTATAAACTTTAAGAAATCCACGTTTATGGTCCTATTTAGAACCTCCTAAAAATCTTTAAAAAATCCACGTTTATCGTCCTATTTATAACCTCCTACAAATCATTAAAAAATGCATGATTATTGTCCTGTTTAGAACCTCCTATAAATCTTTAAACAAATTCACGTTTATTGTCCAATTTAGGACCCCTTAAGAATCTTTAAAAACCACGTTTATTGTCCTATTTAGGACCTCTTAAACACCTTTAAAAAATGCATGTTTATTGTCCTATTTAGAACCTCTTAAAAATCTTTAAAAAAATCCACGATTATTGTCCTATTTAGAACCTCTTAAAAATCTTTAAAAAATCCACGATTATTGTCCTATTTAGGACCTCCTAAAAATCGTTAAAAAATCCACGATTATTGTCCTATTTAGGACCTCCTAAAAATCTTTAAAAAATCCACGATTATTGTCCTATTTAGGACCTCCTAACAATCGTTAAAAAATCCACGATTATTGTCCTATTTAGGACCTCCTAAAAATCGTTAAAAACTCCACGATTATTGTCCTATTTAGGACCTCCTAAAAATCGTTAAAAAATCCACGATTATTGTCCTATTTAGGACCTCCTAAAAATCGTTAAAAAATCCACGATTATTGTCCTATTTAGGACCTCTTAAAAACTTTAAAAAATTTACGTGTATTGTCCTATTTAGGACCTCTTAAACACCTTTAGAAAATGCATGTTTATTGTCCTATTTAGGACCTCTTAAAAACTTTAAAAAATCCAAGTTTGTTGTCCTATTTCGAACCTCTTAAAAATCTTTAAAAAATCATGTTTATTATCCTGTTTAGGACTCCCTAAAAATCGTTAAATAATCCATGTTTATTGTCCTATTTAAGACCTCCAATGAATCTTTAACAAATCCACGTTTAGTGTTCCACTTAGGACCTCCTAAAGTCTTATTTAGGACCTTTTAAAAACTTTAAAAATCCACGTTTATTGTCTTATTTAGGACCTCCTAAAAATCTTAAAAATACCACATTTATTGTCATATTTAGGACCTTCTAAAAATCTTTAAAAAGTCCAGTTTTATTGTCCTATTTAGGACCTCCTAAAAATCTTAAAAATACCACATTTATTGTCATATTTAGGACCTTCTAAAAATCTTTAAAAAATCCACTTTTATTGTCCTATTTAGGACATCCTAAATGTAAAGAAAAAATAATAGTTTATTAAGAATTATTTGTGTCTATGTTTATGCTTTGAATAAAATGTTGACCTGAAATTATTCCATATTAAAAAGGAAATTTGTTCCTAAAAGTATGTCATGTTTTTACAAGCAATCATTGCTATGGAAATAAGTTAAGCTATGGTTTGAAGATAGGTTTGAGCAAAAAGTAGACCGCTTCGTAAAAAAAATGTTAGCCAGAAAGTATTTCATGTTTTGCAGTTGAGTTTGGCCTAATAATAGACCAAGTTATGAAAAAAACGGCCTAAAAGTGGTCCATATTTTAAAGATGAGTTCTACCTAATGGCCTGTTTCACTGAGACAATTCGAATTCAAGTTCGTTCGAAGTACTACCAAACTCCTGTTGTTGTACAATACTTTTTTTTGTTTAACAACAAAAACGAAACAAATATTTTTCGTTTGATAGAGGCTCTGAAAGTATACCTTGCAAAGGAGAAATTAAAAGTATATTCTGAAAGAAATTTTCATTTTATTTGTTTTTTAAATTGTTTTGGGCGTTCTGCGGCATTTTGGTCCTAAACTACTATTCCTTTTTAAAGCAAAAAGTGTACCTATAAAGTCCACTTATTTTATACAAATCTTCTACAGAGAGTTTTTCAAATTGTTTATTTTGATATCTGCAGTCTGGAGTATTCCCCCATTGGCTTAACTTCATCCATGATCATTGGTAGCGATTAGTAAATTTTACAGGCTGTCAGTGCGTTTTGTACACATTACTCTCTGTAATAGAAAATAATGATGAAGTTAAGCCAATGGGGGAATACTCCAGACTTAGGCAATCATATGATTGAATCTTCAACAACAACAAACATTGTTCATTTTATTATAATTTTCTATATGTACATTTAGAATTTTTATTAAACTTTTGTTGATTTTTGAATCAATTTGAGAAATTTAAAGCCTACTTTCAGGGGTCAAATCAGTTGTTTTAAATTTGTTTCACTTGGTTTTAATTTTATTTAGCAAATATTGAAATATTCAATGTATTTTTGAAGCCAATTATTTTTTATATATTTCTGGAGATGTTTCGAATTTAGTTTGGGGAAATTAAAGCCTACCTTAAGGCTCAAATCAGCTGTTTTAATATTGGTGAAATATAAAAGCCTTGTTAATTATTTCCATGACAACAATAACTTAACGTTTTTTCTTAGACCTTTCGAAAAGAAATGTGGCATACTATTGGTAGCAAATCAGCTGGTTTTTAATTTGTAACCTTGGTTATACATTTGATAGGGAAACTTAAAACGTTTCGTTTAATTTTTACAATAAAATAAAATGTTTTATTCCTACGGCGAGAAATAAGAACAAACATAATTTATTCAAAAAGTCAATCGGTTTTGGCTTAATACCTTTTATTTTAATATATTTGAATAAAACTGTGAACATCTAATACAACTTCTGCAAAAAGTCAATTTTTATATAATTCTAAGATTTTTTCATATAATAATGCCTACTTTTAGTTTGCCCATTTATCTTAACAATTTCCAGATTCTAGAAATGACAAACATTAAGCCAAAGTTTATAAATACTGCAAAACAGTTTTCTACAAAATCAGGTCCGCATAAAGAAGACTAAGGGAAACTCAAAAAAAAAAACTTACAGAGTAAGAGAACATGATAGAGGGTATATGAAATAGTGCAGGTCTATAATGATTTAGTCTAAAATGATTTATTTGTGCATTTGTGGCTACGTTCATGCTTTGAATAAAATGTTGAAATTGTTGTCCTGAAAGTATACCATGTTTAATATCACTTTTTAAACGTTATTTTGACCCACAAACAATCAATGTTACGAATATAAGTTCTGTTAGGATTCGAAGATGACTATGGCCAAAAAGTAAAGCATGTTCAAAAGAATGGTTATCACAAAGTTGTTGGTGTTTTGAAGTTGAATTTGTCCTAATAATAGTAAGTTATGAACAAATGTCCTAAAAGTAGTCCATGTTTTGAGGATGGATTTTCACCTAAAAGTAGACCATACAATGAAGAATTTTAAAAGTATACTATGTTTGGAAAGTAATTATAGCCGGAAAGTAGTCAACGTTATGAAGATAATTTTGGCCTAATAGCAGATTATATTTTGAAAGAAATTTTCACCAAGGACCTCCTTTTATATTTTACATGACAATGTCGTATTTTTCTTTTTTTAAATAGTCGGGGTTAATCTCAGTGTCGTTGTTTTATTGTTTAATAAACCAACTTTTTACGTGGCGAAATTTTGTTATCATTTATGATGGGGTATGTAACAGCGGCCTTTTAAAAACGCCATTGTTTCGGTTTTAACTTAAAATTTGAGCATGCTTTAAATACAATTTTAGAATAAAACCAAATTTAGAAGAAATTTTATTTTCTTTGAATCCTTTTAGGCCTTAAAATAGTCTACGGTTAAGGCTTTTCTTGAAGGCGACAAGGGTTTAAGGGATTCTTGCCGCTAACATCTTTAAATAATGTTTGATGATAAAGTAGCTTCTTTTGACCTTAGTAGACCTTAGATTTGAAATCCACTTGACCTTACAATGAGCTACATTCTGACTAAATTTTGACGTTAAGGTAGATTACGTTTTTACACAATAATTTACCCTGAAGTAGACCACATATTTAAGCATTTTTTGACCTTTAAATTGTGGATATTTTTAAGCATTTTAGTTCATAGATTTCGTCGGTCTTCGGGTACCTCCAACACAACATTTCCTATAACGACGTTAATTTTTTTTTCGAGAATAAGTCCATACTTCCTGAGATAATGGCCCAAAAGCCGTAAAAACCCGACAGGCATCTTGCACATCGTAATATTTCTCCCAAATGTACGTCAACCATACAAAGGGTCTATATTCGGACAACATCTTCACATACTACCCTCACAAAAGTTCAACATTTCGCTTAAGAGCAGTTTAAGGACTGTTTAAAGATCGCTTTGAAATGTTTACCGAAGGTACTCGTTCAATAGCTCTCATTCTACGGTGACCAACTAAAATAGTTGAGGTCGGGATAAGAGGTCTTCTATTCTATAGAAGATCCCTACGGAGATCTTTTTTTATAGAAGGCCCCATGAGGAGATTTACTATTCTACAGAAGAGCTCTACGTAGGTCTTCTATATTACACCCCTAAGGTGATCTTCTATGCTATAGAAGACCTACACGGAGGTATTTTATTATACAGAAGATCTCAACTAAAATTTTCTATTCCACAGAAGATCTCAACTAAGATTTTTTATTCTATAGAATACAAGTACGGAAATCTTCTATTTTTATAAGACACCTACCCTCAATAACCTTACTTTTACTCCAGCCAAAGATATCATCCGTTCGCATACACTAAAGACCTAAAGATCTTATATTTTACAGAAGGCCTTTTCGGAGTTTTTATTCCTAGAAGACTTAGTGAACGCCTTAGATTTATGAATGCATATTCTATAGAAAACCCCTACGGTCGTCTTGCATTATATAGAACAACCCTACGGCCTTATATTCTATGGCAAACCCCATCGGAGGTTTTCTTTTCTACAGAAGCACCTACGGAGGCCTTCTATTCTATAGAAAACAAAAAGGGGTCTCTGTTCTGTAGAAGATTCCTACGGAGATCTTCCTATCTGTGGCAGGCCCCTAAGGAGGTCTTCTATTTTACATAAGGTCTCTTTGGAGGTCTTTTATTTTACAGAAGGCACCAACGGCGGTATTATATTCTATAGGGGGACCTACGGAGTTCTTCTATTCAATGGAAATCATCTATGGAGTTCTTTTATTCTATAGAAGAGACATACGGAGTTCCACTATTCTATAGAAGTCACTTCTATTCTATAGAAGTCACCTACGGAGGTCTTCTATTCTATAGAAGAAACCTACACATGTCATGTATTTTATAGAAGACACCCAAGGAAGCCTTCTTTTATATAGATAATACCTACGATCCATAAAAGACCCCTACGGAGAGCATCACTTCGGCGGGTTTTTCCGTAGAAGACCTTACGAACGCACTCGATATATGAAGGTATATTCTATAGAAAACCTCTATGGAGGTCTTCTACTCTATAGAAAATACCTACGAAGGATGCTCTATTTTACAGAAAACTCCTACGGAGGTCTTTGATTATATAGAACATCCCTATACAGGTCTTTGATTACACTGTGCAACAAAATTCAATTTTTTTTTTTCAAAATGATGGGAAAAACTGAGTTGATTATGAAAGTAGGGGTAAAAATATAAGATGCGTGTATCGGCGTTTTCAAAGTTTACATCGGAAAGTAACAAAAGTAGACAGGGAAAGTTCCGCCCGTTTCTTTTTTCGAAATATTCGAGTTAAGATATCTTGGAATTCTTGCATTTTAGGTATATATTGTCTTTGGCAACTTTACAGTGGAGGATGTGGGGAATATTTTTGTTAAAAATTTTAACGCTCATGTGGTTCATCAAAGGGGTCTTTTTCGTCCTTTTTTTGAAAATCTTTCAAAAACTCCTTTAAAATGTGATCATATCAAATCCAAATATTTTACAAAATTGTTTGCCATAAAATTTTACTATATGTCTCAGAATACACTAAATCTGTAAATTTTATCTAATCGCCAGGAATCTCTAAAAATTAAAAACACGTTTTAGGGTTAAAGTCGGACTTCATCTGAGTTTATTCGAAATTCCCACAAAACATAATTTTAGAGAGATGACGTCAAAGACAAAAATATTCTTTGTCAAATTTCATTATGGGTTATCAAAGAAATGAAATGTATATTTACATTACATATCATGAATATATCATTATCAATTTTGCTGAAAAACATAAAAATATTTTCCAATTTTTTTGATGAAAAATGTTTCCTTCTTTTTTCAAGTTTGTACATGAAAATAATATGAAACTTGGTTCTAGGTGAAAAGTGTCAAAAGAAGAAAAATTTTACACAAAATTTCATTATGAGTTGCAGAATAAACCATATATCTAGGTATACTATTTTCTTAAGAAAATTAGATTACAAATTTATATATTTAAGAATGAAATTATTTGTTTTAATTTTGGACTGTTAATCTTCTTTATATATAAAACTCAATTGTCGTTTGTTGGTAATTGAATCAGTTGAAAACGGCTGGAGCGATTTGGATAATTTTTTGTGGAAATGTTAGTCATAGTCCAGTTTAGGTTTTTATGCAAAGAAAAATTGGCCACGCCCACTTTTCCGCCCACTTTTATAAATATGTTATATCTACGGAACTACTCAATAGATTTTCCTGAAATTTGCAGGGAACGTAAAGTGGTGGCCCGCGGTTGAAATAGGCTACATATTTGGTAGAATTTCGGATCGGGCGGGGTACCTCCCCTATGCCATATTTTTGCCAGGGAATGTACAAGGATGGCCCCCTCTTAAAATAGGCTACAAATTCAGTTGAAATTTTTAAAAATGTTATATTTACAATAATTACGAATGTATTTATTTCGGAAGACCTTACCCACTTTTTTAGGATCCAATGACATGACTTGACCACACCCACTTTTTAAAATATGTTACATCTACAAAACTACTGAACCGATTTTCCTGAAAATGTCAGGGAATGTACGGGCATATTTTCTTGAATTTTCAAGGGACATATTTGAAAAAAAACGCCTTACATTTATGAATAAAAATCAAATGCTGTCATAACCCAACTTAGATTTTTTGGAAGGAAAAGTTTACCACGCCCCCCGAAAACAGGTTACATATTTTATTAAATTCCAGAGGGAGCGGGGTGATATTTTTAAAAAACGTTATATTTGCAAAAATTATGCATGTATCTGATTAAAAATTTACGGATTAATCTACAATCTAGGTACTTCTTTAGGGCCTACCGGCCCGCCCACGCCTGTTGTTTTTTTTAATATGTCATAACTCCAGTACTACTGAAGGGATTTCCATAAAATTTGCGACAAAAGCTCAATGTTTGCCGTTGTTATGTATATATTATGAATTTCGGAAGAGGTGGGGTACCTTCCCCATGCCTTTCTGTTAAACGCTATATATATGCCAAATGTATGATTATATCGGTTTCAGAATACATTTTGGTAGGCAATGAAGTTGTGTGCACCCTAGGTACATATTTGGAGCCAAGATACCGGACCAGGCCTACTTTTTTTAATATGTTATATCTTGAAAACTGATGACCACGCCCACTCTTTTCAAAACATTTATTTTTCAAAACTACTGAACCTAATATTCAGAAAATGTTCAGGAATTTTCCGTGGTCCAAAATGCTATATATTTGTAGTCGAATTTCGGGGTCTATTATTTTATAATCGCTATATTTGCTAAACTTATGAGTGCATCGGCTTGCAAATTAGTTTTCGAGACAACGGAGGTTGCGCCCCCGATCAAGAAAAACTATACATTTACAAATTTACTTGAATGGTAAGGTCCAACGGTCCATCAGGCATGAAAAGCTAAAACATATAAGTCTGAATAAGCGGGAGAATTCGATTTAACAACTTTTTAACCATTAAAATTAGATCGCTTTAAGACAAAGACAGGGACATGGTCGATAATAAATCCTAAAAAGCATAAATTGGCGAAAAAATCCGACAAAGTCCGTAAGAGAAAAGAAAGGTTACAGACAAAAAACCCTTCTCGGTTTGACAATATACCGAAGAAGTGAGGTAGAAAATACCTATTTTTTAATTTTCAAGCATAAAGTCGATATAAAGTTTTCATTAAAACTCATTACGACGGGCCAGCAACGCGGACCGTGGTCTGCTAGTTTTACATAATTCCATACTTGATCAAATTCTAAAAAAATCCTTCACTTTTTGGGGATATGGTAAAAAGAAGAAATATTCCAAATCAAATTTCACTATGACTCTCTGAATAAAAGAAATCTGTAACGATAACATATAACATTCTTAGCAGTCCCTGTTTTTGATATAGCGTTTAGGGCCATATTTTACAAATTTCATCCAGATTGTTGTTGAGATTGCACACTATAAATAACTTATTGATGGTTTTTCGTTATGAATTCATACGGAAGGTGTCGCGCGTTCCATTTAAACAGCTTTTGAAATATTTGTGGTGAATATATATTTGAAAAATATAGAAAACCCCGATCGGATTGTTGTAAAATTGCGTATTTTTAGTACTTTTAACTTAAATTATGTAGTTAGGATAAGCCGCTGGTTGCTTATATTGTATGTGAGAATACATTGGAGGTCTACGGCTATGGTCCAGTGAAAATATAAGTGTCATATGGACTCTCACATACACGATTTGTTTGATGAAGTCCGAATTTAAGCCTAAAACGAGTTTTTTTAATTTTTAGATATTCCTGGCGATTAGATAAGATTTGGAGTATTCTGAGACATATAGTAAAATTTTATGGCGAACAATTTTGTAAAATATTTGGATTTGATATTATCACATTTTAAAGGAGTTTTTGAAAGATTTTCGAAAAAAGGACGAAGCAGACCCCTTTGATGAACCGCATGAGCGTTAAAATTTTTAACAAAAATATTCCCCACATCCTCCACTGTAAAGTTGCCAAAGACAATATATACCTAAAATGCAAGAATTCCAAGATATCTTAACTCGAATATTTCGAAAAAACTAGAAATGGTCGGAAATACTATCCGATGTAATCTTTGAAAACGCCGATACACGTGTCTCATATTTTTATCTCTACCCAGCGAAAAGTTTGCCTCCAAAGAGGCAGTTAAATGATATGTACAAGTGATTTGGAAGTGCATCAAATTATGCATTTTCACTCATGATTTTTGCAAGGGAGTGACCCCGGAAAGAGGCACTCCATTGCACCGCATTTTAACTGACCCTTTGGCATTGCATTTCAACTGAACCTTTGGCACTGCATTTCAACTGACCCTTTGGCGTTGCATTTTAACTGACCCTTTGGGGTAGAACAGGAGGCAGTCCAGAGCACGTGTTTTGAATAACAAAATCAAATGCATTTATTATTTGTGTAAAACAAACATATTCGTGCATGTTCTGGAATTTATCGTGTATCCATTGATGTTCTGTGTTTCACGTGAAAAGAGCTTTCATATTTCACGAAAGAACTTTGGAAAGCTTTATTACAGCTTTCAAACTTTATCATTAACAATGAACAAAACATCAGTCTGCGTTAGCGCATCAACGAATACACATGCGTGTGTGGGTATGTACGCTTTGTTCGTTTGATTGTTTACGAAACGGACGTAAACAAAGAAACGAACTTCTACAAGAGCGCGTACATGTTGAATTTGTTACTTTTGGAAAAAATACATTTTTAAATCATATTTTGTTAAGAAAATTAAATATTTTTTGAATGCTAATAGAAAACACATTAGATTTTAGCCCTATGCTGTTTTTGTAGAAAATTTCAATTAGTTTCTTTAAAAAATAAGGATTCACTCAGCTCTCACCATCAAAATTACAGTGTGAGGAATACACCCCAGTGTAGCAGAACAGCTTTAGGTGTGTTCGATACACGTGAGGTGCAGAGGTGAATGCCAGAACATGCATGATTAATAACTTTATTACGTAAATTAACACAAATTATGAAAATTCTCTATTGAATTCAATCGCAAACATGTGTGTTTCCTCCGCTCTTCATTTAATCCAAGCTTAAGTGCTTTTGCTTTATCTGCTAAATGGGTTTGATATTGCCTGCCCATCACTAGTTAAGATTTCGACATGTACTCCAACAGCACTCCATTGGGAAATTTTCTTCTCGTGAGTTACCGGAAAAATGTTCACAAATTAAATATTATTTAGTTTGTATTAACAAATGTTTGGAAATGTTAACACGATTATCTCTTTTTGGAAATGTATTCCGCAGCTGTAGAGATGTACAAACTGATTTTTGTACATGTAGGGATCTCTAACAACTGGTAATAAAATGTAGTGAATGGAGTGTCTTTTTCGCGACTCCGTTTGCACTGCATCCGGATGCTGTTAAATTGTGAGGAATTGGAGTGCCTTTTTCACGACTCCGTTGAACTGCCTCCGGATGTTGTTAAAATGTGACAAATGGATGTGATTCTTTGGATTGCATCCAAATGTGGTTAAAATGTGAGGAATGGAGTGCCTTTTTCACGACTCCGTTGGAACTGCATAAAAACATGCCGTGAAAGAATTAGTCTACATTGCACTACTTCCAATTTATTTTGCTGGGTACTTTCATATTCTACTGAGTTTTCCTTGTCATTTTTTTGTCGCACAGTGTTATATAGAACATCCCTGCGGAGGTCTTCTACAAACACAAGCATACAAAAACGGGGTTTTTGTTCTATAGAAAACTCCTACGGAGATCTTTCTATCTGTGACAGATCCTTTGGCGGTCTTTTATTTCATAGAAGGTACTTACGGCGGTCTTCTATTTTATAGAAGAGACCTACGGAGTTCCTTTATTCTATAGAAAAGACATACTGAGTTATTCTATTTTACAGAGTACACCTGTTATTCTATAGAAGACATCCACGGCAGTATTCTATACTACAGCAGATACCTACGGAGATCTTCTATTCTATAGAAGTCACCTACGGTGGTCTTCTATTCTACACAAGAACCCTACAGGTCGTAAGGAAGTCTTCTTTTATATAGACGATCCCTATGGAGGTTTTTTTATTCCATAAAAGACCCCTAGAGAGAGCATAATTTCTGTAGAAAAGATGGCATGTTTTCTCCGAAGACCCATACGGAGGTCTTCTATTCTGTGGAAGACCGCCAAGGAGGTCTTCTATTCTAAGGAAAACCTCTACGAAAGTTGTCTATTTTATAGAAGACCGCTACGGAGGTCTTATGTTGTATAGAATACCCCTTACAAAGGTATATACTTCTAAATAAGGTCTTCTAGGGTGTTTTTCTACTGTAGAGAGATTCTATACAAAATGCTTGTAGAAATGCTCTATTCTATAGAAGACTTATACTCTATAGAAGATACCTACGTAGCTCTTCTTCTCTATAGAACACACCTACCTTCTTCTATGTTCAGAGGTCTTTATACCCTCAGCATTTCTGCTAACGAGGGTATATACACTTTCATACGGGCAAAATGTGCCTCATCGAAATAATGGTTTTAGACCCCAAGTATGTTTGGACGAAATGTGTTTCAGACAATTTGGAGTCGATTTAGCAATGTCCGTCCGTCTGTCTGTCTGGCTGGTGCGCACGATAACTCTCGAACGGATGAACCGATTTGGTCCAAAATATGGCTTTCGCAATATTTTGTCCAAACTTAGTTTAAGTTCGAAGATGGGTTATATCGGTACCTCCCCCACAAAAGTTCAGAAATGTTCGGAAAATTTGTGCGCACGATAACTCCTGAAGGAAGCAACCGATTTGGTCCATACTTTGCACATCGTGAAATTTCTACCAGATTTAGATGAGGTTCCAATAAGGACTCAATCGGTCCATTCCTTCAGGTAGCTCCTACACAAAATTTTGGAAAAGTTCAGTTTAGGACCTGTTCATTAATCGCTTTGATTTTTGTTGTAACAACTTGTATTCAATGGTACAAGTTTCATCAGGGGCAAGTGAATGATTTGAGACACTTTGATTTCTGTTGAAGCAGCTTTCATTTGCTGTCTCAATTACGATGGTAAAAGTTTTTTCAAGGACAAGCCCATTCTTCTTGAGAAAACACCATAGTGGCACCATAACTCGCAAACTGATCAACCGATTCGGTCCAAAATTTGGCCTTTGTCATATTTTGTCATAGTTTCAGTTCGAAGATAGGCAATACTGGTTCTCAACTTCCGGTACTTCCACCGGATATTTAAAAAATGTCACTTAAATGGTATGCACGATATCTATTGAACAAATTCGGTCCAAACTTAGGATCTCCTAGTATTTTATCCAAATTTAGTTTTACTTCTACAATGGAGGTACCTTAGGGTACCTGCCCCACAAAAGTTCAACATTTGTGTCTAAGTGCAGTTTAAGATCTGTTCGAAGATCCTTTGGAAATATATACCGATGCTGTTATGCGTTATGGTCCTGTTTACAGCGGTGTTATGTTTTCTGTGGACAACTCCATGCTTCCTAGCATACTGGCCCAAAAGTTATAACATGACCCACTGAAATGACTAGTGGGCGCCGTATCTATCGAAAAGATATGAGTCCCAAAATAAGATTCACTTCCATAATGGACCAAGTCGGTTCATTCAATTAAGTAACTCCTCCGCAACACTTTTGAACTTTAATCCTAATCCATATTTTCGTCGTAAGTTTGAATGTCCAAAAAAGGCCACCAAATACTGAAAAGACCCTAAATACATTCGACCTGACTCTAGATGAAAGTTTTAATTCACATAGGATGAGGGTATGTCTCTGTCGGCAAAGGAGACTGATACTTTTTTACTTGTGTCTTTTATAGAAAACCCGTAAGTTGACTGTATGGCTCTATAGAATATCCCTACGTCGGTCCTCCATTCTATAGAACACACATGCAGAGGTCCATGTGAAGATCTTCACTCCTTCTACCGAACAGAAAACCCCTTCTTATATTCTCCTTAAATTCTCCTTAAATTCTCCTATGGAAATCTAAGGCCTCTACCCTCAACTACTATACATACGTAGGTTGTTTTCTATTCTCTATGTGAATCTTATTTTACTGAATAGAAAGCTTCTTCTTCCGAAAATTAATAATATAGCTGGGAATATTTCGAAGCGGAAGATTGCTAAAAATTTGCTAAATTTTTTAGGGTGAAAATTGGTAAAAATTTAAACGTATTTCAACACGAAAATTTGGCTTTATTTGAAGTCTAAAGAACTAAAAAAATAAATGGGAATATTTAAATGTGGAAAATTGTTAAATATGTATTTGGGGCTACTCGAAGAAGAAAATTGGTTTAACATTTTGGACTAATGGGAAGCAGGGTTTACAAAAGTCTGGAACTATTTGAAGTTGAAGCAGTAATGACAGATCAGGTACCTATGAAAGCGGGGAATTGATGAAACAATCTATCATCTTTTGAAAACTGAAATTGAATGAAAACTCTTCTAAAATTTGTAGACTATTTAAAACGGAATACTGTAGGCATTTCAATTGCATTGTTCTTCCGAAAACAACTGCTTTATTTACTCCGAGAATCTTTCAATTTTGAGATTTAAAAATGATATTGCTTTTCCATTATTGACACTTATAAAAAATTCAATTTAATGCAAATTCATTCCTCATCAATTCTATTGGTCAACGAATTTCAAATTAATCTCTGGTCTTAGCCACCACTTATTTTGAAAATCCACAAAAAACGGAAAAGTACTTACCTCCAAGTCCATGGCTTTTAGTGTCTGCTGTTGATTTTGTTGGTTGACATAGGATAGCATATCACCACCTAAGGTATGGCGGCGAGGGTCCTCTCTACGCATGTTACGTCTACGGTCTAGAAACCACGAAAATTGCGATGACGATGATGATGATGCCGATGACGAAGAAGAACAGATTGAAATGTAATGGAAGAAAACCACACGAATACAAATTATCAGCATTACTTAAAGGCTCTGATCTGCTCTGCAGCAGTAAATTTACTTTAGAATCCAGGGAGTGTGACAATATTTACCTTGTTCGCTATTTTGCATATGACCAGATTTCATATCATTTTGCCAGTTTTCATCGGACGATGTGGCTGCATTTGTGGCAGGGGATAATGAACAAGGAAATGGTGACAAAATGCCATTAAACACCAGCACGAACAACATTGTCGTCGTCAGCACCACCAAACAGAGCATTAAACAATGAAGAAACCATTAGAACAGGACATGGTTTTTAAACAAACACAGGCATTAGGAATAAACCCCAACAACAGGAACAACACAAAGAACGGCAGCAAAAAAATCAACAACAAAACGGGAAACGCTTAATGAAAAATTCAATTGCGCTTTCGTGTTTGCCTAATGTAGTCCTGCTGCCTGCCTGCTACTGTTCGGTGTGTACTTACCTCCCTCACGTCCTTTACGTTTCTTTTTGGAACTACTGCCACTAGAACTACTACCGCCTCCACCTCCACTACCTCCACCACCACCACTGCTACTGTTGGCATTTGAAGAGTTCGCTGAACTTTTATCTTTGCTTTTCCAGCGTATTAACATTTTGAGCGGCTAGAATAGGCCAAGCAAAGCCTGCACATGTAATAAGGGACATAACAGAGAAGAGAAGAAGACGAAGGAACAGACGTTAGGAGAATGCAAGACTTCTGGTTTTTGGATTCCTTTTTTTCCTCAGGCTTAAAATAAAAATCCCTCACTTTACTTTCTGAAAGATTTTTACACCAACATGAATGGCAACAAAAAGGACGAACAAAAAAGGATTGTATTTTATGTTTTCTTAGTAAAATAAATATTTGATGTGCAATGACAAACACTACTCCCTAGCTCGGCACCTTGTGCTAATGCATATCCCATACTCCACTCATGAAAGCATGTGGGGGGAGTGTGTAAATGTGTTAAAGGACAATGTTGGAATAAAATGTCATGAATATTTGATAAATTCTTCTTATGTTCTGCACTATAAAAAACAAAAAGCAGAACTTTATGGCTTACGGCTAGGTGGGAGGGTGACCAGGCACCAATCAACCTGACATCGCCAACCAGCCAGCCGGGTCAAGAGGATGTGCTGTGTGGATGTTATGGGAAATCCAGTTCCGTTTCAAAAATGAAATCCTGCGCATGTCCTTGTTACACATATGAAATTTCACAGTTCATCTGAACAGAGCAGAGGAGGGTCGTTGTCGGTCACAAAATTTGTGTTTGTTTATGTTTGAAAAATTCAAACAAATATTTTGCCGGTAGGAATAAAAAAATTATCACGTGCATTTTCAACATGAAAACAAACCAGATAACTCTCCCAATAAGAGCGAGAATGAGAGAGTAAAACTCTCTCAAAACTCTGTTTTTACACAACTCTGAGAAATCTTGTAGAAATTTCTTGAGAGACCAGGTTCGAGATTTGGTGAATTTGGAAAAAGTTGGGTAAGGTTATTGTCGAGCAATGGCTTTCGAATTACATTCGACCAGCAATGGCTTTAAAACTTTTTTGTAACAATTTCAGGGAGTTGTTGTGCTAGACCTTAGGCGTTTTAAGGTTTCAAAGTAACTGAGTTACTTGTTTTTTTTTCTTCTTTTCTTTCTTCATTAACTTTCGACATTCTTGGGCTTTCGTTTAATGTTAAAGTTGAACGGGGGTACTACATATATATTTTTCCTTTTTGATGCTGCTGCTGCTGCAACACTTGTGGTTGTTTGATTACTGGACCTTAATGAAAAATTCCTTTACAAACAAAAAAACCAAATTTTTTTCACAATGAAATATATAAAAATTCCTTTGCACACAAACTTTAGAAGCACTTTCTTTAATTAGCTATTCTTTGACTTCATTTTTTTCACAACTTCATCTTAAATTCACACACGCAAAACACACCTTTTATAGAAAATTTTCTAATTTCTTAGCTATATTTTAAAATATTTCCTGTATTCCTTTTTGTTATTTTAGTATTCAAATTTCCACTCCAGCACTTTAAATTTTATTTTATTTTTCTTGCACTTTTAATTGCTTTTGTAGCTAAATTGATTTTTTCCAAATAGGAATTTTTTTTAATTTCTTGTAATATTTTTGCTGTCTGTGACCGTATGAACCGTTCGATACTTCTTAAATGCCTGTGAATTTCGTGTATATCATAGAAGAGTTTCCGCCCTAAATGGTTTGGCAGGAGTTCAAAGCGCATGTGTTATCCTTGTTATGTTTACACCACACCTGCAAAGTTTGAAAAGCAATGGAAATGTTAAATAACATATGGGACTTAACAGGGGAGTTTAACGGTTTTAAATTGTGTTAAAGGTTTGAAGCTCAAAATGTTTTTAAAAAAATAAACAAACAACAAAACGTGAATTCTTTTAAAATCAATCGTATTAAAGTGTCGACTGTTTTAAAGTCAAGTATTCCTCTATAATGTGGACCAAAAGTCCAAACAAAACGATATCTATTTTAGGGTCGAAATGTTTTTCAAAATATGGGCTACATTAAGACCAATATTCTATCAAAACGTGAGCCTTTTTAAAACGTGGACTATATAAAAACAAAAATTCCTGAAGCATATTTAAACGCCACTCAAAAATAGACCGATAACTTTTCTGAAACGTCGATTATTCTAAAAAATTACTTACGGCGACACCGTTATGTGAGTGAATACATTATAAGAATTTTTATTGCACCACTGATGGCGACATCTGTCCATGGAATTACGAACAAACTAACCACCTATTTCCTAGTGTAGACAACAATCGCAGCGATTTATCATACTCACCACATGGTATATTTGCCAATACAAATTCACCTGAGATTTGGTTTATTTATAGATTTTCTCAACACAAAACTCAAAGAGTTGCCCTCACTTGAAATACCAAAGAAAAAATATGATTATGGCACTAATCACATTTTGGTATTGACAAGCCATGGAAAGTTTGTATTCGTAGAATGTGTACTCGTATTTAGGTGACTTTTATTAAATTTTTTTATAAATACTAACATTTTCTATTTATGTTGTTGATGTAAAAAGTTCCTTATTCAGTAAAAATTGGAAAAGTCAATTGAAACCATTTCGGTTTAAAAGGATTCCACAATCTTCAAATATCTGATATTGGGTTGTACAGGGCACGAGGGTTATACCAAAACGTTTAATTTGGTATAAGCTACCCTGCGGGGAAATAAATTAGTTTGAAAATAGTTTATAGTAGTTTAAAAAAAACCACAAGTGGTCATTTTTCGATTATTTTCCATTACGCCAACTAACTATTTTAACATGGGGATTAGCTAGGCAGTGGACAATTGTCATCTCTGCATTACTTTTAACTAGTTATAAAACAACTATTTTTAACTAATTTATATCTAACTATTTTTTGACTTTTTATAGTCAGTTTAAAAATGTTGTTTTTGTCTTAAAGAGAGAGAAAAAAGTATTTTTTTATTTATTATATTTTATTTATTTTTTATTTCTTTTAATTCTCCCTTTTGCTTTTATCTTTGAATTTTTATTTCGACACCAGTTGTTCCTCAGTTATGTTCCCTTGTTGTTCCTCTGTTGGTATGTCGAGTCTATCAAAACCAGCTTTTAGAATTGTATGCTGCATTTATATCGAAATAATTACGAAAGTGTATATGAGAATTATTTGCGTCGAAAACACACTATTGAACATTCAACGTTTTCCACTCGTTGATCTCTAGATGTCTTTTCAACTAATTTATAGTTGGTTGTCAGTTGGTAGTCAGTTCTCCATTTTTTAGTTTTCAATCTGGTTGACCTATAGATGACTTTTCAACCAATTTGTAGTTAGTTGTTAAATAATGCATTTATAACTATTTTGTAAACCGGTTGAGAAAAGTCCAGCAGTGTATATATAACAAGTAAGAAAGTATCAGTATCGGAGATATAACCTCAATCACAGACAAAAAAAAAACAACAAAACCAAACACAATAACTACCCAGCTAACAATTTTTTCCGAATTGGGAAAGAAACTCTGCATAAGTTTCCGATTCTGATGTCGAATTCTTTCCGAAATCGGAACAAATTTGTGTGAAGGTGCCCACGAATTCGGAAAGTTTTGTCGGAAAAAAATCGGAAGGAACATTAGAGTTTCTTTCAGAATTCTTAACGAATTCGTAAAAAATTCGAATGAAAAGAAGGGAAATTTTCTATTTTCTGCACAATTTAGGAAAAAAAAACTCTAAAAGAAAATTCGACAATGGACAGAAAATAGGAAGAATTTCGGATACTTTTTCAGAATATCGAAACAAATTCTGATGTTTAAAAAATCGGAATATTTTCGAAAGTTTTATCCGAAAATCGGAACAAATTCTGTTGATTTATATGAAATTCGGAAAATTTTCGGATGTTTGATGCGAACTTCTCAATAATTAGTTTCTTTATTTGATGAACATTATAAATTGTATTTTATAGTATCAGGGTTTCGGAGTCGAGGTATTTTTGGCTCGACTCCGACTCCAGAAGAGTTTTTTTCACTACTCCGACTCCGACTCCGGGTCGACTCCGAAAGTGAATTCCTATACCATTAAAAATGAATAAAATATACACAAATTTTTAACTTTTTCCTATATTTTGGCCTATATAGGCTAACGTGTTAGTCTTGCCTTACATATTCATTAGAAAGGGCAAAAAATAGCAAAGTTAGAAAGTTTTTGTCGGTTTTCATTTTTGGCACGAGTATATTCTGGACGGAATTGTTCCGCGTGAGAAAATCTTTAAGCTTTCAAAATCTGTGAATATGAAGGGGCAATACAAATTATAAGGACTACATGCAATAAAAATTATGATGTAAGCCTACATTTTAGTGTGCTTAGCCTTAAAATGAGATCCCCAGATGTAAAGCTCAGTCAAAGCCATTTTTCATGATTTTTTTCCGAGAAAACTACATAACTCTTTAGCAGATTTTTTCTTCATCTGAAATAGAAAAATATTACGAAGTTTTGAGGCCGTCTACAAAACTCTGTTTTTATTAAAGCATTTTGCGATGCCAACTCTAGCTCGAAAACTAATAAACCAATTGTCATATTTTTTGCATACAAAATAAAATAATTTTTTCCTATCCTACGCTCATACTAAGGCATCATTGTTCCGATCGACTTAAAAATTGACCACATATTCTATGCTATTTATACTTTCTACTCTTTTCTGAGATTTATAAGTAGGAATCACCCCTTAAACTAAAATTCAGCGCTCACATTTTGAACTTTGGTGTGGAGTGGATAATTTTATTGAAATATTTGAGATATATTGTGTACACCACCCAGCACGAAGGCTGATGTATGTTTGCTGAAACTGAAAAATTAACACACGATAAGATGTCGTGCATGGAAATATTCTACAAAAATGTTGTTAGGAAAAATTTATGTAGGGTCGGTCCACTAGGACAAGAAATCGATATTGTCATGTTTTTATTGTCCTTTATCACTTTTACCCGATCCTTTCTCATGAAAACTCTATGATTTTGTATTTCATTGAATTTTATATATGCAATTGATTGTGTAGAAAACTCGGATACAAATGAACTATATCTGTTCCTGGCGGACAGATCCGGTTATTTGAATGTCTACATCTAAAGCCCTCATTGAGTATATAATGAATCCTAGAAGAAATATTGGCCGTTTGTCAGACTTCTGAGTTATAGCGGTATGAATCTGTCGTTAACCAACAACGAATTTATGATGCCCTAATTCAGAAGCGTAACCATTAAATTTTCATATATAGTTAATAGGTTATGCGAAATTTACCAAAATACATAAACATACAGTTATTGTGAGGAAGTAACGGGTAAAACTTATAAAGGACAATGAAAACGTGACAATATCGATTTCTTGTATATGGGAAACCTACATATAATTTTCAGTGGAACATTTTTGTACAAAATTTCATTTTGTTTTACCCCTAGTTTATGTATTTCGAAACGAAAATGTGTGCGCATGAAAGACACCCAAACTTTAGTTTTTGAAATATTATTTCATTTGCTTTTGCTTCAAACCAAAAAACAAATTTGAAATACACACTCAAATTTGGTAGTTTTTCTTCCGCATTCGTTTTCTTATCGACATACATAAACAGGCCCTTACTTTTTCAGTTCAAGAACAAAAAGGGCATGGAAGGAACTGAGCTAGAAGGACTGCATATTCGACAGAAAGGACTGCATATTCTATTTAACTGAAAACATGTCATCTAAAAATTATGAAACAATATCTCCAAAAAGAGATATAAAGCTATTTTCTCAATGATTGATGGGGGTCAATCAAAAAATTCATTATGTCATAACTCAGAAATTTCAGCTACGGCATCCGTTGGGGTTCTCAATTGAGGCTTTCATTTCAAAAAAGAAAATTTTCCAGGGTATTCAGTAAAATTTCCCATAGGGACCACAATGTCTTTAATAGAAGTCAAGAATGACTTCTCATAAAAAAATATGACAATACCAATAGACCTTTGTGAGAAGACCAGTAAGACTTCTGACGAAAGAGGTTAAATGTCCAATCTTAATTCGATTGTCATAGAACTTTACTTTTGTTTGCAAAAATGTGAAGAATCAATTGGATCAACAAAATAGTGATGAATGGACTACACTTCAGAAGATAGTAAATATCCTGTGAATTGTCCTTTAACTTAGTATAATATACCGTTTGCATATATGTTTTCTTATACCTTTCTTTTACAATAAATAATGATTTTTAAAAAAATATTCTTGTTCCAAATTTAATGTTATATTTCTATAACGTGGAAAAAAATTTGCCCGGAGTCGGAGTCGAGTTATTTTTTTCGACTCAGACTACGACTCCGACTCCAGCAAAATTGCTCGACTCCGACTCCGCAACCCTGTATAGTATTCATTATAAAACACAGCCTTTCCTAATAAGGTTTGCATATGCCATCACACTGTTGTTCTTTATTTGGCGTATCTAAAATAGAATTAACAGTTTTTGTTATTATAAATAACTTTTTACAAAATGTGTATGCAAACTTTCCATTTTCATTTGTTCCGCTACGTCTGACTCACTTAACTGCTGCGAAATAACTAAAAACAAGGTACATCATGCAAACAAAACATAGAAATTTCCCTTGCCGTTTATTGTAGACAATCAGCCGAAGTTCGGGAATTTTGTTCGTGAGAAAAAGAAACGAATTAAAATTTCTTTTCAGATTATGTGTAGAGTACTCGGAAACTAATCGGAAAAAATTGAATTTAAATTTCCCTTCAAAGTATGTGCCGAGTACTCGGAAATTAATCGGAAAGAAAACGAATCAACATTTCCCTTCAGAGATTGTGCAGAGCACTCGGAAAATAATCGGAAAAAAGCTTACGAAATCTCGGAAAAAATTGTTGGCCCTATATAAAATATATTGATTTCTTATCACGAGTTTGCTTTAAAATATGTACAGTTTGACAACAAAGGTATTGCACAGACCAACATTCTAAAAATTTGCATATTAATTTTTCGTTTATGGCAACAAATTATGTAAAAACTATTCGTTTTTTTGTGTAAATCTCTTGCTATTGGTCCTCAAAACAATATTCCGTCAAAATATGCAAAGTTTATTTGCGATTTATAATAAATACGGCCAAAAATATGAATTACCTACTACTTTGAGTTGACAATAAATGTATTGCAAAAATTACCAAATCTACTATTTCTTGGAGAATTACCAAATAAGTGTTCCTCAATAAGTTGTTTATCCACTTTGGACATTCATTGGATCTTTAACGAACTTAGTTAACCCTCGGCATGTTCCACTCTAAGGTTGCTGGATCCACCCCAATATTTAGTAAATCTTGATCCATCGTTGGAGAGTCTTTTTCGAGTTTTATTTTTAAATGGACCTAAAAATTTTATGAGGGTTAATATCAGGATATATGCCCGAGGTATTTATAAGTTTAGTGTTGTTATATTACATCAGCAATTTACACAAATAAGGATTATTTGTCATGATCTGGCCTTTGGAATGGCGGTAGTTGAACTTATTTGAGCTTTCTGGATCCCTTTTACTGACTTTCAGAATAATGACTATTAAATATTTCCTAATTATGTCAGTGAGAACGTCTTCACAGTCATTATTATGTCCGTGAACCCGATTTCGCATACTTTTTTGCTTGATAAAAATATACTAGTCAAAAATTCGGTATTCCAGCTTTTTCAGAGGGGGTTTAATTTCCATATTTGATAGGTTTTACTGGATTTGGCACACTTTTTGTGATTTATTATAATAGTAGAGGATAATATCTCTCTATTTTGTAAAAATGAAGTCTTTCCAATACTATTGAGAGAGTAAATAGGGTCGTTGTTGGTAGTTTTAAAATACTGCACCAAGGGTCTATTTTTCCCCTATACTTTCCATAGGTATATTGATGTTTTCAAAGCCAAAATCGGACTGTTTTGCATTGGTCCATTATCCGACAATACATATTGAGTCAAATATTCATTCTTTGCATAGGTGTCTGTGGCTGATTCGTCATTGTTTACTGTTAATATGGTCTCAAGCGTTTTTTACCTGTATGAAGGCCCTCCATGACGTTTTTTATCACTGTACTTTATCACATTCAATACTGTTGGTTCATTATTAGCTGCAAAAGTCATAAAAATGCATAATAACTACACATATTTGCAAAAATGATTAGTTTTATAGTACTGCTTTTCCCATTTGCAATACATTTATTTATCACCTAAAAGTTGTAGGTAATTCTTATTTTAGTCCGTGTTTGTTATAAATTGCAAATAAATGTAGTATAGCCAATAGCAAGAGATTTTTGAAAAAAGCCGAATAGTTTTAACATAATTTGTTGAAATAAACGAACAATTATTATGATTTTTTTTTTACAATTTTGGTCTGTGCAATACATTTGTTGTCAAACTGTATGTACTGTAATGTGGGGCTATACCAAATCATCGACATATACCAAACATTTTTAGTAACCAAACTTCTTCATAAAGGACTCGAAATATTAAATTACGTTAAACTAAGTTTGAAAAAAAAAAATGAAAAATTTTTAGAGTTATCTTGCACAATAGCCATTTTAGTATGTAATACTTCGAAATGTTGTTTCTTATTGATCGATTCGCTAAAAATCACCGAAAGCAAGTTATAAATACCTTTGGTAATTTTGTTCCTAATACAAATTTTAATTTTTTGAAGGAAACTGTCCGTCTTTCCATTATAAAACAAAGAATATAACAGATAACGTGTCGCAATCATAAAAAAATCATGGAAAAATAGTGCCCAGAGGAGGTGGTGTAGGGTTCCCATGTCGATCGGCGCAAGAAATTTCGAAAATAAATACGATCGCGGTACTTCAAAAGACGCAAGTGACGAATCATGGATGTATGAGTACGAAAATATGCGTCGAAGGATCTTGCTGCAAAAGAGTTCAAAAACCATGTTTTGGAGGTGTCGTCTCAATGGGAGTGGAAATAGTGCTTCGCTTATTGGTTGGAAAGCATGGAAAAGTGTATAAATCATATTGGGAATACTTTAGAAAACGATAAAATTATTTTTGATGATAAATATTCCCGTTTTCATTATTATACGGTGACCAATTGTACTCTATTATAGAGTACAGTACTCTATTTGCCCTCATTTTTCATGGGGCGTACTCTATTTATACCACATATTATATCTCACGCACACTGTAAGTGAACAAAAACAAACGATAAACATCATTTGGTTGTTGCTTTTTTCACTCATACATTAACACATGTTTTCGTTTTGATTATATTTTGTTGGTCTCCACTGATGTGAATGAATAAAAATTGTCTTTGAATGTGGCATTTTGCATCACCAAGAAAATGAATTCTATAGCCTACACGTCAACAAACATGTTAAAAAATTGATTGTTATTTTCCATTTTGGATGAAAAACTTAAATATGTGATATAAATTTTATCATAAATGCTACATTCATATAAACTCAGGGATTTGTTAGGAATGTAGTAAGAGTATTTTCTCAATCAAAAACAAAGGGATTGTCATGAGGAATATTACCCTTCAAAGTTTTCGGCATTTTTTAAAAGAAAGACCAATTTCAAGAAAACTGCAGGTGTTAGAGAAAAAAAGTTTTTATTTTTAAATGCTTAAAAAGGCTCGACATTTTATCATATAACATTTTAAGTTTTCTTGCAAAAAAATACTCGTTGCTAAGTGGGTTAAGTATTTGGCTTAAAACTTTTTCAGAATATCTGATTCTTTTTAATGTTTGATAAGATAATAATAAAGAAAAGCGAAGGGGAACAGGACAACAAACAAAAAAAGTTGGGGAAGTTTCTTCACAGGCACAAAAATCAAAACAAATTACTGTTTATTTTATAGTATAAAATTACATTAATATAAAATTTATATAAAAATTATATTTAAATTTATACCTAAATTGGTAAATTAAATGGATTTCTGGGTAACCTTGTATCGTTCAAATTGGATCACAGGGGGTTTATTTATGTATTTCAATCTCGTACAGCGACATCTGTTTGTCACATTGTTGTTATTAATTCACCCCATATATTTCAATTGTTTGTTAATACACCACCATCAAATATAATATTTTTGTTATTTCAGGAATCATGGCAACCCCTTTCGATAATCGTGGTGAATAATTTAGTTTTTCACCACTCTAATGACAAAATGTTTTATTTTTTCTTATTCTTCATGGTGAATGGTTTTCGTTCAAGTATGTAGTCTAAGTGTCTAGCAGGCGGCTGAAAATACGTTCTGTTTAAGATCCCAGGTTCGATTCCTAGGTTGGTAATTTTCTCTCTACTGAATATTGTAGATTCTTTCTAATACAACGATGTTTATTCAGTAATAAGCCCGTTGAATCCCTCACCAATTATCCGCCACACGTCATTTGCTAATCCCCTGGCATTTGGAACGTGCCCTTGGTAGGAGGGAGATGAAATTTCTCTGAAGGAAGCTAAGTCAGTCGTTGCACTCGTTGCTAGACGCTTAGTGCCAATCGAGATGAGAAACATTTTTTTTAATATTTGTTCGATTTCTTTTAAAAAGAAATATAATGTTCTTATTTTTTAGGAGAAAAATATTTACATTTTTATTTTTTAATAATATTGAATATAAAAAATTTAATATTTATTTTTTAAAAATAATATTTTAGAAACAATAGAAAAATTTTATCTATTTATTAAAATATTCAATTAAAAATTTTTTATAAAATATTTTCCTAACAAAATTAAAGAAACATTTCAGGGGAAATACTTTATAATTTGCTAAGAAAATATTTTATAATAAATTTTTAAAGAACATTATAAATAATAATAATATCCTTTTTATTTATCTTAAGAATTTAAAATTTTTTAAAAAGGCACGATAATTATTATTTTTTAATATTTTCAAGAAGAAAAGCTCCTCCATATAGCGCTCGATATTGCACATTATGATCTTTTTGAGAATTTTACAAAAAATAATAAACATCCTAATACGCCTGAAGATCGGCTTGACCACCCGTGAAACGTAGCGTAATGGTTGGATGCGTGGGACTTCAGTAGACTCCTAATTTTTCAATGTATCTCTAGGTCATGAAAGCTCAAACTCGAAAGAGAATTAATTAATAAAATAATAAAAAAATCACTAAAAATGACCTTCGCCTTAATAAGGCAAAAATAAAATAAATTGTATTGTTTTTGTTTTTTAAATATTTGTTAGATTTCTTTTAATAAGAAATATAATTTTATTTTTTAGGAAAAAAAACATTGTTGTAGAAAAATACTTGCATTTTTATTTTTTAAAAATATTTAATTCAAACAAATTAATAATTAATTAATTAATATTTTTTTAAAAATAATATTTTAGAAATTATCTTAAAATTCATAAAATAGAAAAAATGATATCTATTTATTAAAAAATTATTATAAAATATTTTCCTAACAAAATTAAAATAAATAATTCCCCTGAAAATTAAAGAAACATTTCAGGGTAAATAATTTACAATTTGTTAAGAAAATATTTTTAAAAAATTTTTTAAAGAACATTATAAAAAATAATAATGTCATTTATATTTACTTTAAGAATTTTAAAATGTTTATAAAAAGGCACGATAATTATTATTTTTTTAATATTTTCAAGAAGTAAAGCTCCTACATATAGGGCTCGATAATGTACATTGTGGTCTTTTTGAGAATTTTACAAAAAAATAATACATTTTTATTGTTTATACCTACAGTGTCGGACAAAAAAATAGGGTCACTACTAAGGAAAAAACAGTTTATTTATTTAAACGAATTTTATAACGTTACTCGGAGTTTTTTGTTGTTGTAATTATTGATCATGAAATATGGCAACGTTTGTTTACAATAAGAATGAGATGGTACATAATGATAAACGTCACAAACAAATAACGAGACAAAAAAATAGGGTCAACGGTAAATTACAACAATATCTACTATAATTTGCAAAATAAACAAATAATAAACGTAGATCTCGATCAGATAAAATAATTAATTTTATTAAATTTCTCCTGTCGCAAAGTTTGAATACCGCAAAAATGGGTCACGCGAAACATTGCACAGAAGCTGAGCGTTCCATACTTAAAAATTTAAAGAAAAAAAGGCAAAAGTCAACGGGAAATTGCAAAAACCATTGGCAGATCGCAAAATTTTGTTTTCAACGCATTAAAAGAAAAAGGTCATAATTTCTCGCGAGGAAGACCCCGAAAAACTGCAGCTATAGATGATAACCACATCAAGTTATTGTCAACTCGGGACCCATTTCAATCTGCCGCAAAAATTAGGAGCGAGCTGAGGCTTGAAATTTCAGAGAGGACGGTTAGACGACGGCTTGTGGAAAAATATTTGTTGGGAAAATCGTCCAGGAAAGTCCCATTATTAACCAAGAGACATCGGAAAAATCGTATTGAATTCGCCAAATCTCATATAACTTGGCAAGGACCAATATCTAAGAAAAAATTGCGAAATATCTTATGGTCAGATGAATCCAAAATTAATTTGATTGGTAGTGACGGTAAAAAATGGATTAGACGGCAAAAAAACAAAGAATTATGTTCCCGCTACACCACAAAAACTGTCAACCATGGTAAGGAAATATTATGGTATGGGCATGTTTTTCATGGTATGGTGTTGGACCAATCTATTGGATAAAGGAAAATATGGACGAAAATGTGTACTGCCATATCCTAAATAATGTAATGCTGCCTTATTCCGAATGGGAAATGCCGCTGAAATGGGATTTTCAACAAGACAATGACCCGAAACATACTTCGGGCATTGTCAAAAAATGGTTTAAAGACAAAGGCGTTGATATAATGACATGGCCAGCAGAATCGCCGGATTTAAATCCGATCGAAAACTTGTGGAAAATAGTCAAAGAGAAAATTGGACCTCAAAAATCACGAAATAAAAATGAATTGTGGGAAAAAGTTCAAGATGATTGGTACTCTATATCAAAGGAAACCTGCAGGGCATTGGTGGAGTCAATGCCAAGGAGATGCACCGCAGTTTTGAAAAATAAGGGCTTTACAACAAAATACTAACGTAATATAATGTAAATGATCCAAATAATTTAAGTTATTTTCAGAATTAATTATTTTTTTAATATGACCCTATTTTTTCGTCCGCTCGAATTTTAAGGACTTCACAAATATTGCACTTTTTGTGTTATGATTAGCAAATAATGACCATTTTTTGCTTTAAGTAAGAAGAATAAATATGATTCCAACTAAATAAAAAAAATAATGCCCAGTATTAAACAATAAAAACATTTTTTTGTATTTTGTTTTAAATAGAGGGAGGTGACACTATTTTTTTGTCCGTAACTGTATGTATATTTTTTAAAAAATATATGTGTCTGTTTATATCAACTAAATACTACACTTTAATACTTTTGTTAATATTTTCCCCAGTCCCATTTAGATTGAGCTTCACCAACAAAAATGGTTCTTTATGTGTCGCAAAGATCTTCCATTACTTTTCACAAAAATTGTTCAAACAAAATCTGCGGTAGTTCAGAAAAATTCACTAAATAATACATAATTATATGTGGGTCACCCCCCTTCTGCTATACCTTGATCTATTGACATTGAAAAATCTGACTGTAATCTTATTGGATTAATTAATAATCCAACAAAAATTAGACGCTTGGACAATGAATCTTTTTGACACCGAGTAAAACTGACATGTTTGTCATAAATGGTGCGTGTTCAGTTGACGAGCGAGTGCATGCGCCAAAAAAGCCATGAGAGATGAAAGAACAATTGCCGACCACAAACAATAAAAAATCCGTGCAAGAACAAAGAACAACAAACCCCCAATACGTTTTTGTGGTGGCCATATCTTCCTTCATCTTGGTCAATATTCATTGGATTATTACTCATTCACTCAGTCGGTCAGTCGCTGGCTGCTCACTGTACATTAATGTTTATGTTTAGGCGTTGTTGTTGTTGGTGTTATGTTTGTTGTTTTGCTTGGCGTTTGTGCTGCCTGCTTTAGTGCTATTGTCATGATTTTTTGACGGCAGATATTTCATAATGGTTCTAATAGAATATATATTTATATAGTTTTTTTTTCGGGGGACCACCATCGCCGCCACCGCCACCTTGTAACTTGATGGATGGTTGATTTCGTTTGGACGAATGTCTTTTGGTTAGTTTGGTTTCGACCGGACATACAAATGAGTATATATGTACATATGTATGTTTTGTCGGCTTTTTTGTAACTTTTTGGCAAAGAAAATTAATTACAACAAACACAAATGTACGCATACAAATTTTAATTGATTTTTAAGGTTATTAAAAAATAATAACAAAATTATAAAATATTTTTAGTAAAATATTTTTTTTTTAATTTTTTTTAATATTCATTTGTATTGAATATTCTTTGGGTAGTAGGAGGAACTTGCTAAGGCCTTCCATTTAAAGACCTTTTTCCATAGATGCCGCGTTCCGACTAAAGCTTCTCTTAAAGGTCTAATTTTTAATAAAAGGCCTTTTAAGGCAATATTCCTAATAGCCATTAATAGGTCGTATTCACATAGACGAATTTTAAAGGGTCTTTGCCTTAAGAAAGTCCTTCAAAAGATATTCTTCCCAAAGACGTCCCTTAACAGGTCTTCTTCCCATATTATACCTTCAAAAGGGTCTTCTTCCCATAGTAGACCTTAAAAAAGTCTTCTTCTCATAGAAGATCTTCAAAAATTCTTCTTCCATAAAATACCTTCTAAAGGTATTCTTCCACAAAAGACTTTAAAAACTTCTTCTTCCCATACAACAGGTACAAAAGGTCTTCTTGACACAGAAGACCTATGAAAAATCTTCGTCCCACAGAAAACTTCAAAAGGTTTGTTCCCATAGAAGACCTTCGAAAGGTCTTTTCCCCATAGAAAACCTTCAATAGGTCTTCTTCCATAAAATACTTCCAGAAGGTCTTCTTCTCATAGACGTCTTTCAAAAGGGCTTCTTCCTACAGAAGACCTTCAAAAAGTCAGCTTCCCAAAGAAATCCATAAAGATGTCTTCTTTCCTTAGAAGAATCCCAAAAGGCCTTCTTCCCATAGAAGACCTTCACAAGGAGAGCCCCGAAGAAGACGTTCATAAGGTTTTCTTCCCATGAAGACCTTCTTTTCATAGAAGAACGTCATAAGGTCATCCTTCAAAAGATATTCTTCCCTTAGAATACCTTCAAAATTCTTCCCATAGAAGACTTTCAAAAAGAATTCTTCCGTTAAAGGCTTTTAAAACTTCTTCTTCCCGTACAACAACTACAAAAGGTCTTCTTCACACATAATACATTCGAAAGGTCTTCTTCCGACAGAAAACCTTCAAAAGGTCTGCTTCTCGTAGAATACCTTCAAAATGTCTTTTCCCATAGAAAACCTTTAAAAGGTCACATTCCCATAAAATATTTCCAGAAGGTCTTCTTCTTTATAAAATACCTTCTCATAGAAGATCTTCAAAAAGTATTCGTCCTTTAGAAGAATTTCAATTTGTCTTCTTCCTACAGAAGACCTTCAAAAAGTCTTCGCCCTACAAAAGGCCTTCAATAGGTCTTCATCCCTTCAATGGTCTTCTTACCTTCCAAAAGGTTTTTTACTTCCAAAGGTATTCCTTTTCACAGAAAACCTTCAAAAGGTCCTCTTCCCAAAAAAAACCTTAAAAGGTTTTCTTCCCCTAGAAGACTTCCAAAATGTCATCTTCCTACAGAAGACCTTCACAAAGAGACCCCCAAAAGTCTTCATCCTATAGAAGAAGACGTTCAAAAGGTCTTTTTCCCATGGAAGACTTTCATTAGGTTTTCATCCTACAGAAGAACTTCAAAAGGTCTTCCTCCTACAGAAGACTTTCAAAAGGTCATCATACAACAGAAGACCTTAAAAATGTCTTCTTCCTGCAGACCTTCAAAATGTCTTCATCCTACAAAATACATTCAAAAGGTCTTGTCTCTACAGAAGACCTTCAAAAGGTCTTCGCCCCTTCAATGGTCTTCTTACCTTCGAAAAGGTCATCCTACTTATAAAGGTATTCCTTTTCACAGAATAACTTCAAAGGTTTACTTTCCAAAGAAAACCTTCAAAAGGTCTTCTTCCCCTAGAAGACTTCCAAAAGATTATCTTCTCACAGAAGACTTTCAAAAGGCTTCATCTTATAGAAGAAGGCGCTCTTTTTCCACCAGAAGAACTTCCCAAGGTCATCCTCCCATAAAAGACATTTAAAAGATCTTCGTCACGTAGAATTCATTCAAAAGATTTTCTTCCCATAGAAGAGCTTAAAAAGGCCTTTTTCCCATGGAAGACCTCCAAAAGTCTTCTTCCCATAGAAGACTTACGAAAAGTCTTCTTTCCGTAGAAGACGTTCAAAAGGTCTTCTTTCCATAGAAGAGTTTCAAAAGTTTTTCCTCCAATAGAAGAACTCCAAAAAGTCTTCTTCCCATAAAAGACCATCAAAAGGTTTTGTTCGCCAAAGGTGTTCTTCCCATGGAAGGTAAGTAGGCTTCCACATAAGACCTTAAAAATGTATTCTTCCCATAGTAGACCGTCAAAAGAGTTTATTTCCATGAAGACCGTCAAAAAGGACCTCTTCCCATAGAAGACGTTCAAAAGACATATAGGACCCTGAAAAGGACTTTCTCCTAAGGAAGACCCTCAAAAGTTAATTCAATAGAAAACCTTCAAAAGGCATTCTTATCGTAGAAGACCATTTAATGAACTCCTTTCCATAAAGGAATTGAAGAGCGTATTCTTCTATAGACGACCGGTTACATTTCTCCCATAGAAATGGGAAAGAGATGCAAATGGTCTTCTTTTGTCACATAATAACTTTAAAATGTCTCCCGCACATAGAATACCTTTGAAAGGAAACTTTCTTCCGTAGCGGGATATTTAAAGGAAATTTTATTGTTTGCTCAAACTTCAAAGTTTAATCAAATTTGAGGATCCCACATTGAATATTTTTGATTCCCACTTAAAACAAAAATTTCCCTAAAAAAATTTCATAAGAGAAATTTGTGTTTTTTGATCGCAAATGTCTTAATTTTTCATTTAATTGCCAAAAATGTAGAAAATATTAAAAAATTGTCTACGACTAATTTCCTTTGGAGGGAAATTTTTATTTATGCTTGAAACTCAACATTTCTATAGTATCCTTCAAGATTATTGATATTTCTATTTTCCTATAGAACACATTATTCGGATTATATTTTCCCTTAGAAAACATTATTCGGACATTCTTTTTCAAAGAAAACATTATTCGGACAATATTTTTCTAATGATACCATTATTCGGATAATATTTTCCTATAGAAAACATTGTTCAGAAGATATTTTTCTAGGATAATATCTTCCTATAGAAAACATTGTTCAGATAATATTTTTATATACAAAATATTGTTCAGATAATATTTTTCTATACAAAACAGTGTTTAGATAATATTTTTCTATACAAAACATTGTTCAGATAATATTTTCCTATAGAAAAAATTGTTCAGATAATATTTTTCTATAGAAAACATTGTTCAGATACTATTTTTCTATAGAAAACATTGTTCAGATAATATTTTTTATAGAAAACATTGTTCAGATACTATTTTTCTATGGAAAACATTATTCGGATACTATTTTCCTATTGAAAACATCGTTCAGATAATATTTTTTATAGAAAACATTATGCGGATACTATTTTCCTATAGAAAACATTGTTCAGTTAATATTTTTCTATAGAAAACATTATTCGGATAATATTTTCCTTTAGAAAACATTGTTCAGATAATATTTTTCTATAGAAAACATTGTTCAGATAATATTTTTCTATAGAAAACATTATTCGGATAATATCTTCCTTTAGAAAACATTGTTCAGATAATATTTTCCTTTAGAAAACATTATTCGGATAATATTTTCCTATATAAAACATTGTTCAAATAATATTTTTCTATAGAAAACATTATTCGGATAATATTTTCCTTTAGAAAACATTGTTCAGATAATATTTTTCTATAGAGAACATTGTTCAGATAATATTTTTCTATAGAAAACATTATTCGGATAATATCTTCCTTTAGAAAACATTGTTCAGATAATATTTTCCTTTAGAAAACATTATTCGGATAATATTTTCCTATATAAAACATTGTTCAGATAATATTTTTCTATAGAAAACATTATTCGGATAATATTTACCTATACAAAACATTGTTCAGATAATATTTTTCTATAAAAAACATTACTCGGATAATATTTTCCTTTCGAAAAGATTGTTCAGATAATATTTTTCTATAGAAAACATTGTTCAGATAATATTTTTCTATAGAAAACATTATTCGGATAATATTTAACTATAGAAAACATTGTTCAGATAATATTTTTCTATAGAAAACATTATTCGGATAATATTTTCCTATAGAAAACATTGTTCAGATAATATTTTTCTATAGAAAACGTTATTCGGATAATATTTTCCTTTAGAAAACATTGTTTAGATAATATTTTTCTATAGAAAACATTGTTCAGATAATAATTTTCTATAGAAAACATTGTTCAGATAATAATTTTCTATAGAAAACATTATTCGGATAACATTTTCCTAAAGAAAACATTATTCGTATAATATTATCCTATAGAAAACATTGTTCAGATAATATTTTTCTATAGAAAACATTGTTCAGATAATATTTTTCTATAGAAAACATTATTCGGATAATATTTACCTATAGGAAACATTGTTCAGATAATATTTTTCTTTAGAAAATATTGTTCAGATAATATTTTCCTATAGAAAACATTGTTCAGATAATATTTTTATATACAAAATATTGTTCAAATAATATTTTTTAATAGAAAACATTGTTCGGATACTATTTTCCTATAGAAAACATTGTTCAGATAATTTTTTTTCTATAGAAAACATTATTCGGATAATATTTTTCTTTAGAAAACATTGTTCAGATAATATTTTTTTATAAAAACATTATTCAGATAATATTTTTCTTTAGAAAACATTGTTCAGATAATATTTTCCTATAGAAAACATTGTTCAGATAATATTTTTCTATAGAAAACATTATTCGGATAATATTTTCCTATAGAAAACATTGTTCAGATAATATTTTTCTATAGAAAACATTATTCGGATAACATTTTCCTAAAGAAAACATTATTCGGATAATATTTTCCTATAGAAAAAATTGTTCAGATAATATTTTCCTAAAGAAAACATTATTCGGATAATATTTTCCTATAGAAAACATTCTTCAGATAATATTTTTATATACAAAACATTATTCAGATAATATTTTTCTATAGAAAACATTATTCGGACAATATTTTTCTATACAAAACATTGTTCAGATAATATTTTTCTAAAGAAAATATTTTTCGATTAATATTTTCCTATAGAAAACATTGTTCAGATAATATTTTTCTATAGAAAACATTATTCGGATAATATTTTCCTATAGAAAACATTCTTCAGATAATAGTTTTCTATAGAAAACATTTTTTGGATAATATTTTTCTATATAAAACATTATTCGGATAATATTTTCCTATAGAAAACATTATTCGGATAATATTTTCCTATAGAAGACATTGATCAGATATTATTTTTCTATAGAAAACATTGAGCAGATAATATTTTTCTATAGAAAACATTATTCGGATAACAATTTCCTAATGAAAACATAATTCGGATAATATTTTCCTATAGAAAACATTGTTCAGATAATATTTTCCTAATGAAAACATTATTCGGTTAATATTTTCTAAAAACAACATTATTGGTATAATATTTTCCTATAGAAAACATTGTTCAGACAATATTTGTTTATAGAAAACATTATTCGGATACTATTTTCCAATAGAAAACATTGTTAATATAATATTTTTCTATAGAAAACATTATTCGGATAATATTTTCCTATAGAAAACATTGTTCAGATACTATTTTTCTATAGAAAACATTATTCGGATAATATTTTTTTATAGAAAACATTATTCGGATAACTCGGGCAATATTTTCCTATAGAAAACATTGTTCCGATAGTATTTTTCTATAGAAAATAATTTTCGCATAATATTTTCCTGTAAAAATACTACACGGATGCTATTTTCCTAAAAAAACATGTCTTTATATCCGAATAATGTTTTCTAAAATTTTTGTGGATACATTTTTATTTAGACTCAAAATCAAAATTATCGAAACTAGCAATTTCCATTAAAAATAAAAATATCCCAAAATGAAAACTGTTATTTTTGGTTCTCTACTTTCATGTTGTTTCCACAAAAGCAGACATCTGTTTTAAAAATCCCCTAAATAAATATTTCTAATTAAAGGGAGTTTATATTTAGACTCAAATCTAGAATTTGTTATAGGTTTAATTAAGTACTGTTTAAACCAAAATAAATAAGCTAATAAATTTTTAATCTATTTAAAAAAAAAACCAAGCACTTAAAAAAAAAATCCTCAAAAGGTAAATATTGAATTATTAAAATGATAATTTTTTCTTCAAATAAAAACCTAAAAAAATATTTCTTTCAAAGTTAATTTTTTATTTCCATTATCTGTTCCCAACATTATTAGCTCCCCACTAACCAAACACTTAGATGACTAACGAACCCCTTCTACATTGGACTGGCTGTCTTGTCTAGTTAATAATGTCATATAAGCCATATTATAGCAACATTTTGTCTAGAAAGTCAGTCAGTGAGCAGAATTTTTTATAATTTGTTGGGCAAATAGCCAAATTGAGAAAAAAAACAACAACAGCAGCAAATAAACAACTTGTTGTTGCTGAAACAAAAATTGAATTTGAAAAAACCAAACATTGGAAATGGGAATGAGACCAGTGGTACATCCAAACATAAACTGAACCACACACAGACACACACACAAAGTGCATACGAAGAAAAAAATTGTGTCTGAATCGTAAATCTCAACAGCATTTGGGCCATGTGAGTTATGTTTATGCCAATAATGGCTAAAATAAAAAACAAAACAAAAACAAAGCCCCCAACAACAACTACTTCTTTTGGAAATTAGCCAAGTGGACAACGACGACAACAAAATACGCATTTTGTTTTCAATTTCAGTATTAATTTTGAACTTTGTTTATATTTTTTCTCAATTGTTTTTTGTTAAGCTTGACAAATTTCCTAGCTTTTCACGGGAGCCGCACAAAGAAAACATTAATCAAGCGGTTTGTTTTGAATTATCAAAAAAAAAAAGAAAAAACCAACCAACAAAATAATGGTGTTTAAATCACTTTTTTCTTCTCTGCCAAAGAAGCTTGACCAGCGTTTTGACATCTCTATTTGTTTGGATCTGCCAATTATTCATGGGTTATTTGGTTGCTTGGAGATAGATGATTTGTTGGCTAAATTGATGGACCTGACTTGGCTTTTGTGCTGCGTATTTACATATTTCATTTTCAATACAAATCATATTAGTCAATGCATGATTAAGCTGTAAGATTAAACAATAGATAAAGTTGTGAGCTTGAAAAGCGATAAGGTACTAAAACAAATTTGAGATACCCTACAGAACAAAAAATTTGAGGATAAAGCATTCTATAGGGAAAGATCTATAGATCTCCATATAAATAACATTATTCGGATAATATTTTCCTGTAGAACATATTATTCGGATGATATTTTCCTATGGAAAACATTATTGGTATAATATCTTCCTATAGAAAACATTATTCGGATAATATTTTGCTATATATTCGTTTGGATAAGGTTTTCCTATAGAAAATATTATTCGTATAATATTTTTCACAAGAAAACATTATACGAATAATATTTTCCTTAAGAAAAGATTATTCGGAATGCATTTCCCTATAGAAAACATTATTTGGATAATATTTTCCTATAGAAAACATTATTCGGATAATATTTTCCTATGAAACACATTATTGGTATACTATTTTCCTACAAAAAACATTATTCGGATAATAATAAAAACATTATATTATTATTTTCTATAGGAAAATATTATTCGGATAATACTTCTTATTATTTTCTTATTGAAAACATTATTTGGGTAATATTTTCCCATCGAAACCATAATTAGGACAATAATTTCCTGTAAAATACATTATTGGAAAAATATTTTATTATAGAAGACATTATTCGGATACTATTTTCCAATAGAAAACATTCGGATAAAATTTTTTATAGGAATAATGTTTCAATAATAATATAATATTTTTCTATAGAAAACATTATTTGGATAATATTTTCATGTAGAAAACTATATTCGGATAATATTTTCCTATAGTAAACATTATTCGGATATCATTCTACCATAGAAAACATTTTTCGGATAATATTTTCCTATAAAAACATTATTCGGGTAATATTTTTATAGAAAACCTTATTCAGATAATATTTTCCTATAAAAAATATTATTCGGGTAATATTTTCCTGTAGAGAAAATCGTTTGGATAAGGGTTTCCTATGGAAAATATTATTCGGATAATATTTTTCACAAGAAAACATTATACGGATAATATTTTCCTTAAGAAAACATTATTCGGAATGCATTTTCCTATAGAAAACATTATTCTGATAATATTTTCCTATAGAACACATTATTCGCATGATATTTTCCTATGGAAAACATTATTCGGATACTATTTTGCTATATATTCGTATAAAAACATTATATTATTATTTTCTATAGGAAAATATTATTCGGATAATACTTCTTACTATTTTCTTATTGAAAACATTATTCGGGTAATATTTTCCTATGGAAACCATAAATAGGACAATAATTTCCTATAAAATACATTATTCGAAAAATATTTTATTATAGAAGGCATTATTCGGATACTATTCTCCAATAGAAAATATTCGGATACAATTTTTTATAGAAATAATGTTTCCAATAATAATATAACAATATTTTTCTATAGAAAACATTATTAGGATAATATATTTTTGTAGAAAATATTATTCGGATAATATTTTCATGTAGAAAACTATATTCGGATAACATTTTCCTATAGAAAACATTATTTTCCTATAGAAAACATTATTCGGATAATATTTTCCTATAGAAAACATTACTGGGATAATATTTTCCTATAGAAAACATTACTGGGATAATATTTTTGTATAGAAAACATTATGCGGATAATATTTTCCTATAGAAAACATTATTCGGATAATATTTTCCTAGAGAAAACATTTTTCGGATAATATTTTTGTATAGAAAACATTATTTTAAAATATTTTTCTAAAGAAAACATTATTCGGAAAATATTTTCCTACATTAAACAATAATTAGATATTTTCTATCAAAAAAAAAAAAAAAATATTCGGATAATATTCTCCTACAGAAAACATTATTCGGATAATATTTTAATACAGAAAACATTATTCGGATAATATTTTTCTATAAAAGACATTATTTTAAAAATATTTTTCTATAGAAAAGATTCGGATAATATTTTCCTACAGAAAATGTTATTCGGATAATTTTTCCTATAGAAAATAATATACGGATAATATTTGCCTAAGGAGAATATTATTCGGATATTTTCTAAACGAAAACAATATTCAGACATTTTTTCTTAAATATAAACATAGTATTCGGATATTTTTTTATAAAAAACATTCTTCGGATAAAATTTCCTTTTTAAAAACATTATTTGGATAAAATGTCCCTATAGAAAAGATTAGTGGAATAATATTTTTGTATAGAAAACATTTTTCGGATAATATGTTTCTATAGAAACCATTATTCGGATAATATTTTCCCATAAAACATTATTCGGATAGTATTTTCTTATATAAAACATTATTCGGATAATATTTTCCTATAGAAAACATTATTCGGAAAATATTTTCCTTTAGAAAACATTATTCGGAAAATATTTTACTACAGAAAAGGTTATTCATTAATATTTTTATAAAGAAAACATTATTTGGATAATATTTTCCTATAGAAAACATTATTCAGATAATATTTTCCCATATAAAACATTTTGGGATAATATTTTCCTAGAGGAAACATGATTCGAAAAATATTTTCCCATAGAAAACATTATTCGGAAAATACTTTCCTTTAGAAAACATTATTCTGATAATATCTTCCTATAGATAACATTATTGGGATAATATATAATATATAATCATAAAGAAAACATTATTCGGATAATATTTTACTACAGGAAACGTTATTCAGATTGTATTTTCTTAAAGAAAACATTATTTGGATAATATTTTCCTATAGAAAACATTATTCAGAAAATATTTTTCTTTAGAAAACATCATTCGGATATTTTTTTCTATAGAAAACATTAGTCGGATAATATTTTTCGAATAATATTTTCCAACAGAAAATTAGTTTCCTATAGAAAACATTACTGGGATAATATTTTCATATAGAAAACATTACTTACTTGGCTGGCCCATTACAGAACATTTGTTCCATAGGCCGAACTAAGAAAATATCTCCATTTCTCTCTATTTGTTGCTTCGCACTCTGGAATACCGCGCCTTTTCATCTCATCATCCACTTGTTTGCGCCATCTATTCCTTGGCCTGCCAATTCTGCGTGAACCGCCAAGCGGTTCGTATTTATACGCCTTTTTAGCGGGTTCATCACCGTTCATTCTTATGATATGGCCTAGCCAAGGCAGGTAGACGAAGTCTTTTACTACCTCAAAATTGTAGGAATCAACTGCAATAGTTGGTCCGAGCTCAATGGACGCATTGCGCATCGACACCATCAACTTGGTCTTCTCAGCGTTTACCGCCAGACCCACTTTAGCAGATTCTTCTTCGACCTTTATAAAGGTATCAGTTACTTCTTTTACTGATCGGCCCATGATGTCTATATCATCAGCATAAGCAAGTAACATGTGACTATGGGTGTAGATTGTGCCACTTCTTTTGACGTTTGCCTCTCGAATAACATTTTCCAGCAGGATGTTGAAGAGATCACACGAGAGTCTGTCTCCTTGCCTGAAACCTCTTTTGGTACAAAACTCTTCGGAGAGGTTCTTTCCCTATTTTAACTGAAGATCTTGTGTCAGTTAGAGTCATTTTACAAAGCCGAAAGAGTTTTGCGGGGATACCAAATTCAGACATGGCTTGGAATACATTTGAACGTAGCGGGCTGTCGAAGGCTGCTTTATAATCGACAAAAAGGTGGTAGGTGTCTTGGGTCTTCTCCAGGATTTGCTGCAAGGTAAATATCTGGTCAATGGTGGACTTGCCGTTGACCAGGGGCTTTAGTCGTTCGCACAATATCCCTGACACTATCTTGCAGGCGATAGCGAGAAGACTTATGCCCCTATAGTTGGAGCATAAAGTCTTATCTCCTTTCTTATGGACGGGACATAGGATACTCAGGTTCTAATCGTCGGGTACCCGTTCTTCCTGCCAGATGGTGATAACTAGCTGATGAATACACCTTATCAGCGTGTCGCCTCCGGTTTTGAACAGTTCGGCTGGTAAGCCATCGGCTCCTGCTGCCTTATTATTCTTCAACCGATTTATTGCTGTCTTTACCTCATCTTGGCCGGGTGGTAAACATTCAATACCATCTTCTGGGATTGGATCTGTGGTATCTTCTTCGACTTCGCTACTATTGGATACCAACAGTTAGGAAAAATGCTCTTTCCATATCCTTTGCACACTATATGTATCAGTTACCAGATTACCTTGCTGGTCTCTACAGGAGGATGTGCCAGTTACAAAGCCATCGGTTTGATGTTTCACTCTTTGGTAGAATTTTCGGACTTCATTCTGTCTCCTGTAAATCTCGATTTGTTCACACTCCCGCTTTCCCATCTCTCTCTTTTTCCTGCGGAAAAGACGTTTCTCCTCTCACCTTTTCTCCCGATACCTCTCTCGTGCGCTACGCGTTGCCACTGATTGTAAAGTAGCCCTATATGCCGCATTTTTCTCTTCGGCAGCAGCACGATACTCCTGGTCATACCATGGATTCCTTGGTGGAGGTCTCTGGTATCCAAGTACTGATTTTGCGGCTGTTTGCATGGAGTGGGCAACATTTTGCCATTGTGTTGTTATGTTATCGGGGCAAGGAGTGCTCGCGTTAAGCAATTGGGCTAGTTGAGTGGAATATGCTGTGACTATCTGTTGTGTTTGCAGCCTATCGATGTCCAACTTCCGCGTTGTGTCTGTTCGTGCTTTATTTGCAACGTTTAGACGGGTACGTACATTTGCTGCAACAAAGTAGTGGTCCGAATCAATGTTTGCGCCTCGGAACGATCGTACATCCAACACGCTGGATGAATGTCTTCCATCTATCACAACATGATCAATTTGATTACTTGTTCTTTGATCTGGAGACAGCCAGGTGCCCTTATGAATATCGAGATGATTAAATCTGGTAATGCTAACTACCATGTTTTTTGCCGCTGCGAAGTCTATCAGCCTCATACCATTGTCAGATGTTTCACTGTGGAGACTGAACTTTCCGACTGTTGGGCCAAAGATATTTTCCTTTCCAATTTTGGCATTAAAATCGCCTAGTATATATATGTCATGGGCCGGGCAACGGTCATAAGTTTCTTCTAAGCGCTCGTAAAATATATCTTTGGTCTGTTCGTCCTTTTCTTCAGTGGGAGCATGAGCGCAAATAAAGCTGATGCTGAAGAATTTTGCTTTAAATCGAATTGTAGCGAGTCTTTCATTCACTAGGGTGAAGCTGGAGACCAGATGTTTTAAACTCCGACCAACTACAAATCCGCAACCAAACTCATACTTTACGTCATGGCAGCTATAATACAGTGCGTCACCTTTAGGTGTTGTTGGGAAAGGCGCCCAATCCATCGTATTTCCTGTATGGCAGTAATATCGGCCTTGTACTTTTCAAGTACGTATGCCAATGCGAAGACTGCACTTTCTCTATAAAGAGTGCGAACATTCCAGGTGCAGATTCGCAGATCATGGTCCTTAAAACGTTTGCGGGGTTCGTCAACTTTAGAGGGGTTTGTTTTTCTTTTCTTTCGTTTTTTTCATAGTAGGTTGTTTTTTCTAGGGGAGGATTACTAACCCGACGCCCAAACCCAAGTTTTTAACGTTCTTATGGGTGAACGCGCGGCACATGTTAGCTCACTACCTTTAACGGGTGTTAAAGGCAGTTCCCCAGGTGACACCACGGGGAGGTCAGTGTCCACTTGAGATGAAAGAGGAACCAAGATAAATCCTGGGCTTTGCCATGTTAAAGTCGGTCAGGACCGTTCCTTGGTATCTTCCATCCCCTACGTCACCCCACTATAGAAAAAAGATTATTCGAGAAATATTTATTTCCTATAGAAAATTTTGTTCGGAAAATCATTACTATCCGGAAAAGCTTTTACTAAGAAACTAATGTTTTTTTTTGAGAATTTCTTAAGAAGAAATTATCCGGATTAGCTTTTGTCATAGGCAAACTTATCTCTTCATGTTCATCATGTGACAAAACGCATCTTGTATTGATTAAACAGCCTCCTCTAAATCGCTTACAACGCTTAAGGCCTGAAAAGAACAAAAAAAAAAAAAAAAACAAAACGTTTTGTAAAATCCAAGGTGGTAAATAATTGTTAATTTTTTTAACGCAATCGTTTGAAAAGATGTTAACAAATAGATAAAACAATGCTCAAACAACACAATTTACATGTGTCAAACACTTGTCAAAAAGGCCATAACACCAAAGAATAACAACAAATAATAGCAACAATAAAAATAGAAAAACCGCGACTATTTTAGTCAACCACAAGTAGAAAAAACTAAATAATAATTGTTACAAATTTAGAATGTTAAATGCGTCTGGGGAAAACCGTAGCTAAACTGGGAAATACTGGTTACATGTAAACGGGTTGCATTGCATTTTTGGGGTGATAGAAAGTTTGCACATTTCTGCCTTTCATCAGCATCTAAATTTAAATTGTTTTATAGTTTCTAGTGAATAGTCAGACGTGCCTTGCCTTATGGCCGTTGCTGCCGCTGCACAGCTGCAGATGCTGATGATGATGAGGCTGATGATTCTGTAGAATTTCATTTGAAAAATAACAAATTGCAGCGTTTAAGACAAATTACCGAATCTTTGCAACAAATTGTGTGTGAGTGTGTGCCGCTAGCCGAAATAAGTCAAAAGATCAAAGAAATTATGAAGCGCTACACTCAAATCCCCCCTCCGCACTCCCTTTCACTCAAGAAAAATTGCAATTTTTCAAATGTAAATTTTTCTAACAAGCAACAGCCACAACAACAACAATAACGAGAAACCCCAAATAGCTGACTACAAATTCTTTGAAATTTTCGTGATGGGTCTCTAAAAAGCGCGACGAGGGCCAAGCCATTTAAAAATGGTGGCAAGTGGACAACACCACCAAACAAATATTTGCCAACAACAGATGTTGCAAAAATTGAAAATATTTGCTTAGCTTCTGCTTGTGCTTCTTCTTCTTCTTGCTTTTATTAAATAATTTCTAATGTTGATTTTTCGCAAAAGGCCAATCCCAAAGCTGATGGCGACACAATGAGTGTTTGAATGCGCGATCATAGATAGAATGTGCCACCATCATTCTAGCCCCATAGCGGCCAGCCAGTGCTGCTGATCTTGCCAGACAATGAGTCAACGTACGAATGGATGGATTTATCTTTGTTTTAACATCACTCACATCTATCCGCAAAGTTATGCTGAGATTGTTTGAAAAAATACAACAACAACATAAAGAACATACACATACACGAAATAGTGTTAGAGATAAGATGAATTATGTTCTGTGTCATTTCAACTAGGTATGAAAAAAATGATAAAAAAAAGAGTGGGTACACTGAGGGAAAATATTATGTGGATAAAATTTTCCATCAGGGAAACTTACGCGCATAAAGGTTTTCCACAGAAAACTTTTTTCGGCTAAGATAATGTTTTTGAAATTTTGATCTGGCTAAGATTTCCCGGAAAATGGAAAATGTTATCCGGATATGGTTTTCATACGGAAAATGTTATCCGCATAAGGCTTTTCAATGGAAAATGTTATCCGGATAAGGTTTGCCTATGAAAAATGTTATCCGGATAAGGTTTTCCTATGGAAAATGTTATTCGGATAAAGCTTTTTATGGAAAATGTTATCCGGATAAGTTTTTGCTGGGGAAAGCTTAATTCAAATAAGCTTTTCATATGGAAAATGTTATCCGTATAAGGTTTTTCAATGGAAAATGTCATCCGGATACGGTTTTCCTACGGAAATTTTTTCCAGATATGGTTTTCCGTTATCCGGATATGGTTTTCCTATGAGGAATTTTATGCGGATAAGGTTTTCATATGGAAAATGTTATCCGTATAAGGGTTTCCAATTGAAAATATTATCTGGATAATGCTTTTTTATGGAAAATGTTATCCGGAAAAAGTTTTCCTATGGAATATGTTATCCGGATAAGGTTTTCCTATAGAGAATGTTATCCAGATAAAGTTTGCCTATGGAAAATTTTATCCGGATAAGGTTTTCATATGGAAAATGTTATCCGGATAGGGTTTTCCTATGGTAAAAGGTTATCCGGATAAGATTTTCCTATGGAAAATGTTATCCGGATAAGGTTTTCCTACCGAAAATGTTATCCGGATAAGGTTTTCATATGGAAAATGTTATACGGATAAGGTTTTCCTATGGAAAATGTTATGCGGATAAGGTTTTGCTATGGAAAATGTTATCCGGATAAGGTTTTCCTATGGAAATTGTTATGCGGACAATGTTTTCCTATGGAAAATATTATTCAGATAAGCGTTTTTATGGAAAATGCTATCCGAATAAAGTTTTCCTATGGAAAATGTTATCCAAATAAGGGTTTCCTATGGAAAATGTTATTCGTATAAGGTTTTCCTATGGAAAATGTTATCCGGATAAGGTATTCCTATGGACAATGGAAAATTTTTCTATGGAAAATGTTATCCGGATAAGTTTTTCCTATAGAAAATGTTATCCGGATAAGGTTTTCCTATGGAAAATGTTATCCGGATAAGGTTTTCCTGTAAAATATGTTATCCTGATATGGCTTTCTTATGGAAAGTGTTACCCGGATAAGGTTTTCCTATGGAAAATGTTATCCGCGTAATGTTTTCCTATGGAAAATATTATCCGGATAAGGTTTTCCTATGGAGAATGTTATCCGAATAAGTTTTTACTATGGGAAATGTTATACGGATAAGTTTTCCTATGGAAAATATTATCCGGATAAGGTTTCCTATGGAAAATGTTATCCGGATAAGGTTTTCCTTTGGAAAAGGTTACCTTGATAAGGTTTTTCTATGGAAAATGTTATCCGGATAAGGTTTACCTATGGAAAATTTTATACGGATAAGGTTTTCCTATGGAACATGTTATCCGGATAAGGTTTTCCTGTAAAATATGTTATCCGAATAAGGTTTTCCTATGGAAAATGTTATCCCGATAAGGTTTTCCAATGGAAAATGTTATCCGAATAAGGTTTTACTATGGAAAATGTTATCCGGATAAGGCTTTCCATGGTTTTCCTGTAAAATATGTTATCCTGAAAAGGTTTTCCTATGGAAAGTATCACCCGGATAAGGTTTTCCTATGGAAAATGTTATCCGCGTAATGGTTTCCTATGGAAAATGCTGTAAGATAAGGTTTTCCTATGGAAAATATTATCCGGATAAGGATTTCCTATGGAGAATGTTATGAAGATAAGTTTTTCCCATGGAAAATGTTATCCGGATAAGGTTTTCCTATAATAGGGCTTTCCTATGGAAAATGTGATCCGGATAAGGATTTCCTATGGAAAATGTTATCCGGATAAGGTTTTCCCATGGAAAATGTTTTCCTATGGATAATGTTATCCGGATAAGGTTTTCTTATGAAAAATGTCATCCGGATAAGGTTTTCTACAGAAAATGTTATCTGGATAAGGTTTTCCTATGGAAATGTTATCTGTATAACGTTGTCCTATGGAAAATATTATCCTATGGATTGTGTTATCTGGATAAGGTATTCCTATGGAAAATGTTATCCGGATAAGGGTTTCCTATGGAAAATGTTATGCCGATAAGGTATTCCTATGGAAAGTGTTATCCGGATAAAGCTTTCCGATGGCAAATGTTATCCGGATAAGGTTTTCCTATGGAAAATGTTATCCGGATAAGGTTTTCCTATGGAAAATGTTATCTGTATAAGGTTTTCCTATGGAAAATGTTATCTGTATAAGGTTGTCCTATGAAAAATGTTATCTGGATAAGGTTTTCCTTTGGAAAATCTTATTCGCGTAATGTTTTCCTATGGAAGATATTATCCGGATAAGATTTTCCTATGGAAAATGTTACAAGATAAGGATTTCCTATGGAAAATGTTATCCGGATAAGGTTTTCCTATGGAAAATGTTATCTGTATAAGGTTTTCCTATGGAAAATGTTATCTGTATAAGGTTGTCCTATGAAAAATGTTATCTGGATAAGGTTTTCCTTTGGAAAATCTTATTCGCGTAATGTTTTCCTATGGAAGATATTATCCGGATAAGGTTTTCCTATGGAAAATGTTATTCGGATAAAGTTTTTTATGGAAAATGTTATCCGGATAAGGTTTTGCTGGGGGAAAGCTTAATTCAAATAAGCTTTTCATATGAAAAATGTTATCCGTATAAGGTTTTTCAATGGAAAATGTTATCCGGATACGGTTTTCCTACGGAAATTTTTTCCAGATATGGTTTTCCGTTATCCGGATATGGTTTTCCTATGAGTAATTTTATGCGGATAAGGTTTTCATATGGAAAATGTTATCCGTATAAGGGTTTCCAATTGAAAATATTATCTGGATAATGCTTTTTTATGGAAAATGTTATCCGGAAAAAGTTTTCCTATGGAATATGTTATCCGGATAAGGTTTTCCTATAGAGAATGTTATCCAGATAAAGTTTGCCTATGGAAAATTTTATCCGGATAAGGTTTTCATATGGAAAATATTATCCGGATAAGGTTTTCCTATGGAAAATGTTATGCGGATAAGGTTTTGCTATGGAAAATGTTATCCGGATAAGGTTTTCCTATGGAAATTGTTATGCGGACAATGTTTTCCTATGGAAAATATTATTCAGATAAGCTTTTTTATGGAAAATGTTATCCAAATAAGGTTTTCCTATGGAAAATGTTATTCGGATAAGGTTTTCCTATGGAAAATGTTATCCGGATAAGGTATTCCTATGGACAATGGAAAATTTTTCTATGGAAAATGTTATCCGGATAAAGTTTTCCTATGGAGAATATTATCCGGATAAGTTTTTCCTATAGAAAATGTTATCCGGATAAGGTTTTCCTATGGAAAATGTTATCCGGATAAGGTTTTCCTGTAAAATATGTTATCCTGATATGGCTTTCTTATGGAAAGTGTTACCCGGATAAGGTTTTCCTATGGAAAATGTTATCCGCGTAATGTTTTCCTATGGAAAATATTATCCGGATAAGGTTTTCCTATGGAAAATGTTATAAGATAAGGTTTTACTATGGAAAATATTATAAGATAAAGTTTTCCTATGGAAAATGTTATCCGTATAAGGTTTTCTATGGAGAATGTTATCCGAATAAGTTTTTACTATGGGAAATGTTATACGGATAAGTTTTCCTATGGAAAATATTATCCGGATAAGGTTTCCTATGGAAAATGTTATCCGGATAAGGTTTTCCTTTGGAAAAGGTTACCTTGATAAGGTTTTTCTATGGAAAATGTTATCCGGATAAGGTTTACCTATGGAAAATTTTATACGGATAAGGTTTTCCTATGGACCATGTTATCCGGATAAGGTTTTCCTGTAAAATATGTTATCCGAATAAGGTTTTCCTATGGAAAATGTTATCCCGATAAGGTTTTCCAATGGAAAATGTTATCCGAATAAGGTTTTACTATGGAAAATGTTATCCGGATAAGGCTTTCCATGGTTTTCCTGTAAAATATGTTATCCTGAAAAGGTTTTCCTATGGAAAGTATCACCCGGATAAGGTTTTCCTATGGAAAATGTTATCCGCGTAATGGTTTCCTATGGAAAATGCTGTAAGATAAGGTTTTCCTATGGAAAATATTATCCGGATAAGGATTTCCTATGGAGAATGTTATGAAGATAAGTTTTTCCCATGGAAAATGTTATCCGGATAAGGTTTTCCTATAATAGGGCTTTCCTATGGAAAATGTGATCCGGATAAGGATTTCCTATGGAAAATGTTATCCGGATAAGGTTTTCCCATGGAAAATGTTTTCCTATGGATAATGTTATCCGGATAAGGTTTTCTTATGAAAAATGTCATCCGGATAAGGTTTTCTACAGAAAATGTTATCTGGATAAGGTTTTCCTATGGAAATGTTATCTGTATAACGTTGTCCTATGGAAAATATTATCCTATGGATTGTGTTATCTGGATAAGGTATTCCTATGGGAAAGGTTATCCGCGTAATGTTTTCCTATGGAAAATATTATCCGGATAAGGTTTTCCTATGGAAAATGTTATAAGATAAGGTTTTACTATGGAAAATATTATAAGATAAAGTTTTCCTATGGAAAATGTTATCCGTATAAGGTTTTCCTATGGAGAATGTTATCCGAATAAGTTTTTACTATGGGAAATGTTATACGGATAAGTTTTCCTATGGAAAATATTATCCGGATAAGGTTTCCTATGGAAAATGTTATCCGGATAAGTTTTTCCGTTGGAAAAGGTTATCTTGATAAGGTTTTTCTATGGAAAATGTTATGCGGATAAGGTTTACCTATGGAAAATTTTATCCGGATAAGGTTTTCCTATGGAACATGTTATACGGATAAGGTTTTCCTGTAAAATATGTTATCCGAATAAGGTTTTCCTATGGAAAATGTTATCCCGATAAGGTTTTCCAATGGAAAATGTTATCCGAATAAGGTTTTCCTATGAAAAATGTTATCCGGATAAGGTTTTCTATGGTTTTCCTGTAAAATATGCTATCCGGATAAGGGTTTCCTATGAAAAATGTTATCTGATTAAGCTTTTCCGGATAAGGCTTTCCATGGTTTTCCTGTAAAATATGTTATCCTGAAAAGGTTTTCCTATGGAAAGTATCACCCGGATAAGGTTTTCCTATGGCAAATGTTATCCGCGTAATGGTTTCCTATGGAAAATGCTATTAGATAAGGTTTTCCTATGGAAAATATTATCCGGATAAGGATTTCCTATGGAGAATGTTATGAAGATAAGTTTTTCCCATGGAAAATGTTATCCGGATAAGGTTTTCCTATAAGAAATTTTATCCGGATAAATTTTCATATGGAAAATGTTATCCGGATATGGCTTTCCTATGGAAAATGTGATCCGGATAAGGATTTCCTATGGAAAATGTTATCCGGATAAGGTTTTCCCATGGAAAATGTTTTCCTATGGATAATGTTATCCGGATAAGGTTTTCCTATGGAAAATGTTGTCCGGATAAGGTTTTTCTATGGATAATGTTAAGGTTTTCCTATGGATAATGTTATCCGGATAAGGTTTTCTTATGAAAAATGTCATCCGGATAAGGTTTTCTACAGAAAATGTTATCTGGATAAGGTTTTCCTATGGAAATGTTATCTGTATAAGGTTGTCCTATGGAAAATATTATCCGGATAAGGTTTTCCTATGGATTGTGTTATCTGGATAAGGTATTCCTATGGAAAAGGTTATCCGGATAAGGGTTTCCTATGGAAAATGTTATGCCGATAAGGTATTCCTATGGAAAGCTTTCCGATGGCAAATGTTATCCGGACAAGGTTTTCCTATGGAAAATGTTATCCGGATAAGGTTTTCCTATGGAAAATGTTATCTGTATAAGGTTGTCCTATGAAAAATGTTATCTGGATAAGGTTTTCCTTTGGAAAATCTTATTCGCGTAATGTTTTCCTATGGAAGATATTATCCGGATAAAGTTTTCCTATGGAAAATGTTATCCGGATAAGGTTTTGCTATGGAAAATGTTATCCGGATAAGGTTTTCCTATGGAAAATGTTATCCAGATAAGGTTTTCCTTTGGAAAATCTTATTCGCGTAATGTTTTCCTATGGAAGATATTATCCGGATAAAGTTTTCCTATGGAAAATGTTATCCGGATAAGGTTTTGCTATGGAAAATGTTATCCGGATAAGGTTTTCCTATGGAAAATGTTATCCGGATAAGGTTTCCCTATGGAAAATGTTATCCGGATAAGAGTTTCCTATAGAAAATGTATCCGGATAAGGTTTTCCTATGGAAAATGTTATCTGTAGTACGTTGTCCTATGAAAAATGTTATCTGGATAAGGTTTTCCTATGGAAATGTTATCCGGATAAGTTTTTCCTATGGCAAATGTTATCCGAATAAGGTTTCCTGTAAAATATGTTATCCCGATAAGGCTTTCCTATGGAAAGTGTTACCCGGATAAGGTTTTCCTATGGAAAATGTTATCCGCGTAATGTTTTCCTATGGAAGATATTATCCGGATAAGGTTTTCCTATGGAAAATGTTATAATATAAGGTTTTCCTGCGGAAAATGTTATCCGGATAAGTTTTTCTTATGGAAAATGTTATCCGGATAAGGTTTTCCAATGGAAAATGTTATCCGGATAACGTTTTCCTGTAAAATATGTTATCTTGATAAGATTTTCCTATAGAAAATGTTATCCGGATAAGGTTTTCCAATGGAAAATGTTATCCGGATAAGGTTTTCCAATGGAAAATGTTATCCGGATAAGGTTTTCCTGTAAAATATGTTATCCTGATAAGATTTTCCTATGGAAAGTGGTACCCGGATAAGGTTTTCCTATGGAAAATGTTATCCGCGTAATGTCTTCCTATGGAAAATATTATCCGGATAAGGTTTTCCTATGGATAGTGATATAAGATAAAGTTTTCTTATGGAAAATGTTATCCGGATAAGGTTTTCCTACGGAAAAAGTTATACGAATAGGCTTTTGCAGTGGATAAGGAAAATGTTGTCCGGATAAGATATTCCTATGGAAACTGTAATCCGAATAAGATTTTTCTGTGGAAATTTTTATCCGGATGAGGTTTTCTTATGGAAAATGTTATCCGGATACGATTTTCTTTTTGGAATTTTTATCTGGATAATGTTTCCGGTAGAAAATATTTGCAGATAAAGCTAATGATATCTGAATAAAGTTTTTGTATAGAAAACCGTCGAAAAGCAACCTATAAACAATTTATGCTCGACTATGCACACAAACCCTTAAGGATTAGTTTAGGGTCCCATGACGATTGGCTGTAAATAATTTTTGAGGATATATTCCACTTCTGATATTAAACTTCAAGTTAGTTTTTTTTATCGAGATTCCTTGAAATACAACCTCGCTCCATTCAAATTTGCTAAGCCTATTGTATCTGTTTTCTTTTCCCATCGAATAACAACAAAAAATGCTTTCGTGCCGATAGTCTTCTTTGTTGTTGAAACATTTATGCATTTATATTAAATTTATGAATGCAAATGCCTTGAATCAAATACCGAGCACCACCCCCCTCACCACCACCTACCCTACAACATTGTTTGTAAAACGTGCATAAATTGTATATGGAAATTGTAAGAAACAAAAAAAAAAAAAAAAATGGAGCAATGCATCTTTCGATTTCCAATGAATTTTTCAAATAACACATTCAATGCATTTAAATAGAATTTTAAATAAATAGATTGGAATAGATCAGAAGTATAATAAATCATTTGCAACGATATATCAAACTGACATAGTTATGATGGAAAAGTGAGGCAAATAAATGGAAAAAAATATTGGCAAATAATATGTATTTAAAACAAAAATTAAGGCTTATAGAGATTATAAGCTTATATATAGGAAAAAGTTATTTTATATTAAAAAGTTATATTATATACAGTTAGGCCCATAAAAATCCCTCAAAGTTTAATTAAAAATGTAAATTTCGATATTTTTTATGTAAAAGCCATATTTCTAACACAACTACATGGACAGATTTGAACAAAACTCATGTCCAAATACGCAGTTTTGTATCTGAAGAATATGATTTTTATTTGCTTTTTTATGAATTTCTAATGGCGTTATTTACCAATGAGTCAGCCACTCAGTCGCAGTCAATAAAAAAAACCAATAAAGTGCTACTAAGTCTGGTTTTTGAATAAAAAAGAGAAGCAATAAAATCGGGAAGACAATAGGAATGTTTTTTCAGAGGGAGATCTCTTGGATTTCGCCACAACATACAAATTATGATTTTGTTTGTAACATAACATTGAATTGCATGTTTGGACAAGTCTATGTTTACCACCTAATTTCCTAAACACACATTAATCTTTAAAAAATTTAATTTCCTTTAAAATTATCTAAATATTTTTATGGCCCCTCAAGGCTTATGATCAGCCATTAGTTCACAATAGAAAAACCCACCCATTATCAATCGGCAACAATGGCAACAGCAGCAACATCAATCGCAATAACAAAATAAAGTCGTGAATTGTCCAATTGTTTGATTTAAACACCATCCGCCCAGCTTATTCGCTGCCTTTGCTTTGGTTAACCATGACATCAAGTCTTGCATTTTTATGCTGAGTGTTGACTCTCAACTCAGACAGACTGTCTAAATAGTTAATTTATTTTCTAAATACGCTAAGATTGTCTTTCTGTCTGTCTGTCTGTGGCAAAGTTACAAAGCACCAGCACAGCACTCAGTTAAACTGGTGATATGTCACTTTGCCTAACTGTGCTGCTTGTTTGCTGCCGTATTGATTGTTATTGCTGCTGCTGCTGTCGCTGCCATTGCTACTCCAAATGGTGTATTTATCTATTGGTATTAGACGTTAATATTAAATGATTATTTGCGGAATAAATATGGTGAGTACTGTGAACAATCGCAGCAACAACAAACAGTGATGGACAGAAGTGTAAATATATTTTACAAAATATATATATATATATATATATATATATATATATATATATATATATATATATATATATATATTTATATATATTATTTGGGATATTTTTTGTATAACAAATATGAACCAAAATGAAATATTTTCTATAGAAAACTTAATCCCAATAATTTTATGCCAATGCAGTTAATAAAGTTGCCTTTCAAAAAACCGTATATACATATGTACATATTCAGATAACAGTTTTCAATAAAAAAATATTATTAAAATAACAGTTTCCTATGCAATTATTATCCGATTAAGGGCTTTCTATCAAAAATAATTTCCGGATAAGGGGTTTCTATAAAAAAATATTATACGTATATAAGTATTTATTAAGAAGCACAATCTAAATTATGTTTTACTGTAGAAAAGGTTATCCCATTACAGTTTCCTCTAAAAATTGTTATCCGAATAAGGTTTCCATTAAAATGTTTATTCAAATAAGTTTTTCAGCTCAAATTATTTCATGGGGTTTCTATGAAAAATGATTATCCGGATAAGGTTTTTCTAATAAATTACTATCCGCATAAGGATTTTCTGTAGAAAATGTTAAACGGATAAGGGCGTCCTATGGAAATTATATAGGGATTAGGATAAGGTTTTCCTATAGATAAGGTTCTCTTTCAAAATTTGTATCTGGGTAAGGTTCCCTGTAGACAATTTTGCGAATAAAGCTTTCGTATGTTACTTGAATAAGGCTTTTATATATAAGGGTTTCCTATAACATATCAAAGGATAATGTTATATTAGATAATTCTTCTATAAAATTTTTATTCGGATAAAATTTTTCTACACAATTTATTATCCGAATAAGGGGTTTCTATAGAAAATGTTATCCGGAGTTTTTTCTACACAAATTATTATCCGGATAAGAGGTTCCTATTGAAAGTTATTATCCGGATAAGGGTTTCTATTGAATATTTTTATCCAGATAAGCAGTACCAGATTTAACCATCTCGATATTCATAAGGGCACCTGGCTGTCTCCAGATCAAAAACAAGAAATCAAATTGATCATGTAGTGATAGATGGGAGACATTCATCGAGCGTGTTGGATGTACGATCGTTCCGAGGCGCAAACATTGATTCGGACCACTACCTTGTTGCAGCAAAGGTACGCACCCGCTTAAACGTAGCAAACAAAGTACGAACAGACGCAACACGAAAGTTAGACATCGGTAAGCTGTAATCACAACAGATAGCCACAGCATATTCCACTCAACTAGCCCAATTGCTTAATTAAAGCACTCCTCATCTCGATAACATATCAGCGCAATGGCAAAACATTGCCCACTCCATGCAAACAACCGCAAAATCCATATTTGGGTGCCAGAGACCTACACCAAGGAATCCATGGTATGATCAGGAGTGTCGTGCTGCCACCGAAGAGAAAAATGCGGCATATAGGGCTACTTTACAATCCGTAGCAACGCGTAGCGCACGAGAGAGATACAGGGAGAAAAGGAGAGAGGAGAAACACAGGAAAAAGAGAGATATGGAAATGCGGGATTGTGAAAAAATCGAGATGTACAGGAGCCAGAATGAAGTCCGAAAATTCTACCAAAGAGCCAAGCATCAAACTGATGGCTTTGGTTCAGGCACATCCTCCTGTAGAGACCAGCAAGGTAATTTGGTAACTGATACAGATAGTGTACTCAGGATATGGAAAGAACATTTTTCAAATCTGTTGGTATCCAATAGCAGCGAAGACGACGAAGATACCACAGTCCCAATCTCAGAAGATGGTATTGAATGAATACCGCCCAGCCAAGATGAGGTAAGGACAGCATCAAATCGGCTGAAGAATAATATAGCAGCAGGGGCCGGTGGCTTACCAGCCGAGCTGTTCAAAACCGGAGGCGAAGTTTGGTCTTACTTCGGGAATTCGACCAGCAGGGATATGGCGAGCGGCTGCAGCAGTGATAATGTCTGTCCGCTACCCGAACATCAGAAGGATTGGGCACTTCTCTGAAGCGGTGATTGGTGAACTCTCTGAAACTCGCCAAAATCAGCTTTCCTATGATTGACGAACGTGCGGCGTTCAGAGGTGATGAAATCGGGTTGTCTGCTTATGGAGACAATTATGGGGAGGTGGTCTGATCCAAGGGAAATAACGGGTTGCCATGTAACGTTATTTGTCAGCCCAGGAGACACGATGGTTATGTGTGGCGAACTGTGACACTCTGGTATGGGCATCCTCATCGACCGTGCAAAACGTAGAGCTATCAATCTGCTCAGCCAGCGCTGTACCCCTTTGGTCGTTTCCGAGGGCCGAATGCCACATCTCATGATGCGCATTAAAGTCCCCCAGGACCAACCGATTATAAGCTTCCAAAAGCGGGCTAATGTCAGGCTCGTAATCTGAGATAAAGCTATTTCTCGGCGGGATGTAGTTGCTGAACCAACTCTATCTCGACAGTTCCACACCTGACTGCTACACCCTTACATTCCATGTACGGGTCATTAGAGACATGCTCAATCAAGATAGTTCTGTATTGGACAGACTGGTGCAATAGGAAAACTAATCTCCCACCTCCAATTCTGGTGCGATCCTTCCTTAACACGTTGTAACCATCACAACGTTGTAAGCTACAGTTGTTGTTGAGCTTGGTTTCTTGCGCCGCCGCGACCTTGATGTTCTTCCGACTCATGAAATCTACTATTTCCTCGATCTTACATCGGAGTCCATTGCAATTAAATTGCAAAAAGGATGCATTTTCTGGGATTGGGACAACAACGGCTGGTGTTAAAGGCTGCGTGTGCTGTTGTTGTCGAAGGGACTGTGGGGGGGTTTCGTAATCTGACGACGAGGGAGTTTTTTAATCTGACGACGACTCAGTGGGGACTGTATTCACGCAGCATGAAGCAACATAGTCCCTGTCGTAGTCCCTCACGTGGACAAGTCCATAGCAATCCCTTAGATGTATCTATTGCATCTCACCGAAGGTTGGGCATGGGGGAAGATGCGGATGTGACAAACTGAGCACAAATAAATCGGTCCTGGGTTTTCCTCCGTCCCGGCACGGACCAAAAAAATTCGGAGCAGGCATTCCAGGATATGGTGGTCCCAACATAGACAACGAAACAAATACAAACACATGTACACCGAGGTGGCAGCCGCTGGCCGGAAAGCTGATGTTGTGTGGTTCCGGGTCAATCCGGTACGAAAGAACCCGCTGCCGTGGGATTGTGGTAGGATGTCGGTCCATAGAATACCTACCAATGGTAGACTGCTAATGTAATATTTTTGGGAGTCTTCTATCCATAGAAGGCCTATGAAATGTAATATGTTGAAAACTGATTTCTTAAAGGTCTCTTCTATCGATGTAAGATAAGGAATCTCCTGTCCAGAAAGGCCTTTGAAAGGTCTCCGGTGAAAGGAACCCCCCATGAAGGATATCCTGTGGAAGTTCGTCTGTTCAATGGTCTGTGCCCCAGCTGCAAAAAGTCTTCCATCCATAGAACATTTGTGAAATATCCTCTGCCGGTAGCAAAGGAAATGTGTTACGTCTATAGAAGACCTGAGAGAGGTATGCTGCCCATAGAAAACATGTTAAAGACCATAAAAGACAAGTTACTCTTCTGTTCGTAGCATACCCTGGAATGTGCTTCTGTTCGTTGAAGACCTGTGAATGATCTCCAGTCTATAGAAGGCCCGTCACCTGGATACAGAAAATTATTCCTTGGAGGTCCTTTGGAATCATTAATTTTCACAGAAGTTATGAGAAGGGCCTTTCTCCCCTAGCTGACCTGAAAATGATGTTCTGTCAATTTAAACCCTGTGAAAGGTCACATATTCCAAAAAGTTCCAAATAAAGAAAACTCTTCAACGAACTTCAGTGGACCCAAGACGTTTCACACAAGACACCCGTATAAAGAAAACCTTTCATAGACTTCCTATAGTGAGAAACATTTCGCAGAATTATGGACTATGGGTAAATAACTTTTGATTCTGGTCTTCCTTTAAAGATCTTTGGAAGGCCTTCCATCCAAATAATCTTTTTTTTTTACCCATACACGCCCTATTTTATAAACGTGTGTTTTCTGTCCATAAAAATCTTCTAAATAGTCTATTGTTCTTGGAATGCTTTGGAAATTCTGTGCAAGATCCATTATACCATCGAAATCTTTGTTTATTCTTATATGTTAAACGTTCCATTCGTAATTTCGTCCCCAACTGTATTTATGCTGGAGTCTCCACCCAATATTTAGTACTGACTTTGATTTTGGCTCCAATTTTATTTCAGTCAATTATCTTTCCCAAAAGATAAAGCAAATACTTGTACAACAAAGTTTAGAGGTTTCGTGTACCACGACAAAATCTGACGACGACAAAGTGTTTGCCGGCTAATGAATAGAACTCCACCTTACCGTCTGAGATTGCAATGCCAGGCGATTATGTTTTCATTACGAAACTATGTTAATTAATTGCCATAAATGTTGTGTGCGAATAATAATAATCATTCAAATGTCTATCAGTATGTCTGTCCGTCTGTCGGTTTGCTAAATGCTTTATTGTTTAGTTTAATAGCCTCCAGTTAGATCCTGATTAATATGTTAAAGTTTGAAAAGTTTAATAGTTTTCATATTTGTTGGCAATTGAAAATTTGTCTAGATTTAAAAACTTTGAGCTGTGTGTGCGTGTAAATTAAATTGAAGTTTTATTTAAAACGCCTTTGTTATTTATAAAAAAAAAAACTAACAATAAAAACATTTTAATGGATTATGTTTGCTGTCGTTGTTGTTGGGATTCCAAAATGCATGGCCACCGATTGCAAACGTTTTGTATAACAAATCATTTTTTAAAAATTTCTGTTCAATCTTAAGTCAGGTTTCAATTATTTGTAGGCAATATGTAGAGAGATCATGGGTAGCCACCAGTACCATGAAATGCGTTTTGCGTATTTTATGCAAAATGTCAGGGGAACTGTTTGAAAACATTCGTGAAACAAATCGTGCCAAATCAAAACGCTTAGGTTGGAAATAGAATATCAAATTATTTGAAAAACGTTTTTAAGAAACCCGCCAGGCATCTTTTTAATTTTAATTTTAATAATTCAAATCCAACCGTAAAATAAGTAGAAATTTGATATCTTTTGTGGAATTTTTTATTTTATGGCCATAAATTTGGATTGCCTTGGACGGCAATAACCATAATTAGTAAATATTGTGATGTTTAACAACGAGCTGATGAAATATTTAAATATGCTAAGGCACCTCTTCATAAGAAGAATGCTGAAATTTCCTCCTTTCTAAGTTAGTGTCACATTGAGCGATCTTCTCCTTCTTTCGGCATATGATCGGTGACTTGTTAACAGTATTTTGTAAACAGATGAACTAAGTTTCCGATAGAACAAATATAACAACAATAACAGTTATCCATAGGACACCTGGGAATAGCTTTTTCCAAAGAGACCTTTGAAAAGTCGTCTGTCGAGAGAGGCACTTTTTCCGCTAAAGACCTGTTAAAGACCTTTTTCATAGAACCCTTGTGACCTTTAAACCCCATCCTGTTTATAGACGAACTCTAAACGACCTTCTTCCGATAGAAGGTTTGCGAAAGGTTGTTTGACCAGATAATACTTGTGGAAAACTTCTATGGTCGTCTGTTCACAGAAGACCTCTTAAAGGTCAGCTGGGCATAGAAAACCTATCTTAATTCAGTAGAATACCTGAAAGGTCTTGTGACGTAGGGGATGGAAGATACCAAGGAACGGCCCTGATTTATCTTGGTCCCTCTTTCATCTCAAGTGGACACTGACGTGGTGTCACCTGGGGAGGTGCCTTTAACACCCGTTAAAGGTAGTAAGCTAACATGTGCCGCGCGTTCACCCATAAGAACGTTAAAAACTTGGGTTTGGGCGTCGGGTTAGTAACCCTCCCCTAGAAAAAACAGACTACTATGAAAAAACGAAAGAAAAGAAAAACAACCCCCTCTAAAGTTGACGACCCCCGCAAACGTTTTAAGGACCATGATCTGCGAATCTTCACCTGGAATGTTCGCACTCTTTATAGAGAAGGTGTAGTTTACGCATTGGCAGATGTATTTGAAAAGTACAAGGCCGACATTACTGCCATACAGGAAATACGATGGAATGGGAAAGGCGTCACAACAACACCTAAAGGTGACGCACTGTATTATAGCTGCCATGACATAAAGCATTAGTTTGGTTGCGGATTTATAGTTAGTCGGAGGTTAAAACACCTGGTCTCCAGCTTCACACCAGTGAATGAAAGACTTGCTACAATTCGAATAAAAGCAAAATTCTTCAACATCGGCTTTATTTGCGCTCATGCTCCCACTGAAGCCAAGGACGAACTGACCAAGGATATATTTTATGAGCGCTTAGAAGAAACATATGAGCGTTGTCCTGCCCATTACATTAAAATTATTCTAGGCGATTTTAATGCCAAAATTGGAAAGGAAAATATCTTTGGCCCAACAGTTGGAAAATTCAGTCTCCACAGTGAAACATCTGACGATGGTATGAGGCTGATAGACTTAGCAGCGACAAAAAAACATGGTAGTCAGCAGCACCAGATTTGACCATCTCTACATCCATAAGGGCACCTGGCTGTCTCCAGATCAGAAAACAAGAAATCAAATTGATCATGTTGTGATAGATGGAAGACATTCATCGAGCGTGTTGGATGTGCGTTCGTTCAGAGGAGCACACATAAACTCGGACCACTACCTTGTTGTAGCAAAGGTACGCACCCGGTTAAACGTAGCAAACAAAGTACGAACAGACATAACACGAAAGTTAGACATCGGTAAGCTGCAATCACAACAGATAGCCACAGCATATTCCACTCAACTAGCCCAATTGCTTAATCAAAGCACTCCTCATCCCGATAACATATCAGCGCAATGGCAAAGTATTGCCCACTCCATGCAAATAGCCGCAAAATCCATACTTGGATACCAGAGTCCTCCACCAAGGAATCCATGGTATGATCAGTCTCGTGCTGCCACCGAAGAGAAAAATGCGGCATATAGGGCTACTTTACAATCCGTAGCAACGCGTAGCGCACGAGAGAGATACAGGGAGAAAAGGAGAGAGGAGAAACGTCTTTTCCGCAGGAAAAAGAGAGAGATGAAAAACGGGAGCGTGATAAAATCGAGATGTACAGGAGCCAGAATGAAGTCCGAAAATTCTACCATAAAGTGAAACATCAAACTGATGGCTTTGGTTCAGGCACATCCTCCTGTAGAGACCAGCAAGGTAATTTGGTAACTGATACAGATAGTGTACTCAGGATATGGAAAGAACATTTTTCAAAACTGTTGGTATCCAATAGCAGCGAAGACGACGTAGATACCACAGATCCAATCCCAGAAGATGGTATTGAATGTTTACCGCACAGCCAAGATGAGGTAAAGACAGCAATAAATCGGCTGAAGAATAATAAGGCAGCAGGAGCCGATGGCTTACCAGCCGAGCTGGTCAAAACCGGAGGCGACACGCTGATAAGGTGTATTCATCAGCTAGTTAGCACCATCTGGCAGGAAGAACGAGTACCCTACGATTGGAACAGGAGTATCCTGTGCCCCGTCCACAAGAAAGGAGATCGTGTCAGGGATATTGTGCGAACGACTAAAGCCCATGGTCAACGAGATAATTGGACCATACCAATGCGGCTTTAGACCTGGCAAGTCCACCATTGACCAGATATTTACCCTGCGGCAAATCCTGGGGAAGACCCAAGAGATGCAGATCGACAAATACCACCTTTTTGTCGATTATAAAGCAGCCTTCGACAGCCCGCTGCGTTCAAAGGTATTCCAAGACATGTCTGAATTTGGTATCCCCGCAAAGCTCATCTGGCTTTGTAAAATGACTTTAACTGACACGAGATCCTCAGTTAAAATAGGAAAGAACCTCTTCGAAGAGTTTTGTACCAAAAGAAGTTTCAGACAAGGAAACAGCCTTTCGTGTGATCTGTTCAACTTCCTGCTGGAAAAGGTTATACGAGAGGCAAACGTCAAAAGAAGTGGCACAATCTACACCAATAGCCACATGTTACTTGCTTATGCTGATGATATAGACATCATGGGACGATCAGTAAAATAAGTAATTGATACTTCTATGAAGGTCGAAGGAGAATCTGCTAAAGTCTGTCTGGCGGTAAACGATGGGAAGACCAAGTTGATGGTGTCGACGCGCAATGCGTCCATTGAGCTCGGACCAACTGTGGAAGTTGGTACCTACAATTTTGAGGTAGTTAAAGACTTCGTCTATCTCGGCACTGTCATAAACACAACAAACAACATCAGTTGTGAAATAAGAAGAAGAATTGTATTGGCCAACAGATGCTACTATGGTCTAAGTAAGCAATTTAAGAACAAAGCCACATCTCGTCAAACAAAAATAACACTTTACAAAACGCTGATACTACCCGTGCTATTGTATGGCTCCGAAGCATGGGTACTTGCGCAAGCAGATAAGGCACTGCTTGGTGTGTTTGAGAGGAAACTTCTTCGAAAGATCTTCGGGCCGATTTGCGTTGACGGTGAATATCGACGTCGTATGAACCACGAGCTATATAAGCTATACAAAGACATGCATATAGTTAAATGTATCGAGATGCAACGATTGCGTTGGCTAGGCCATATCATGAGAATGAGCGATGATGAACCCGCTAAAAAGGCGTATGAATACATGCCACATGGCGGTGCACGCAGAATCGGCAGGCCTAAGCTTCGATGGAGCATACAAGTGGATGAAGAAATGAAAAGGCGCGGTATTCCAAAAAGTCAAGCGAAAAACAGAGAGGAATGGAGATCTTTTCTTAGTTCGGTCTATGGAACAAATGTTCTGTAATGGGCCAACTAAGACATCTGTCCATAGAAAACTTTCTATTCATAAAGTCCTATATAATGTCTTCTGTCCATAGAAGACCTCTAAAAGTTCTTTTGTCCATAGAAGTCCTGTGAAAGGCTTCTTTCCATAGAAAATAGGTATTCTGTCCTATCGATAGAAGACCTTTTTCTGTCCACAGAAGAATTCCTATTCATAAAGACCTGTACAATGTCTTCTGTCCATAGAAGACCTCTAAAAGTTCTTTTGTCCATAGAAGTCCGGTGAACGGCTTCTTTCCATAGAAGATAGGTATTCTTTCCTATCTATAGAAGACCTTTGTAAGGACTTCTGTCCACAGAAAACTTCCTATTCATAAAGACCTATATAATGTCTTCTGTCCATAGAAGACCTCTAAAAGTTCTTTTGTCCATAGAAGTCTTGTGAAAGGCTTCTTTCCATAGAAGACCTTTGGAAGGTATTCTGACCTATACAAGCTCTTCCGACCCCAGAAGACTTGTAGAAGGTCTTCTGATCGCAGAAGACCTGTAAAAGGCCTTCTTCCCATAGAAGGCCTGCGAGAGGCCTTTTCTCCATAGAAGTCTTGTGAATCCTCTTTCCTTTGAAAACCTCCCGACAGGTTTTCTGTCTACAGAAGACTTATGAAAGATCTTCTGACCAAAAAAAAAAAAAAAAAACGTATGAAAGGTCTTGTGACCACAGAAGACGTGTGAGAGGCCTTCTTCCAATAGGAGTATTGTAAAAGGTATTTTTTCCATAGACGACTTTCGGACCACTGAAGACCCGTAAAAGGCCTTCTTCCCATAAAAGGTTTGTGAGAGGCATTTTGTCCATAGAAGTCCTGTGCTGGTCTTCTGTCCATAGCAAACCGTGAAAGGTCTTCTGACTACAGAAAACCTAAACCTATGACAGCCGTATTCCCAAAGAAAAATTTTAAGAGGCCTTTTTGGTCATAGAAGTCTTGTGATAGGCTTTTTTCCATAGAACTCCCGTAAAAGGTTTCTTTCAATAGAAGACCTGTGAAAGCTCTTCGGACCACCGAAGACCTTAAAAAGGCATTTCTCCCATAGAAGGCCTATGAGAAGCCTTTTTTCCATAGAAATCTTGTGGTCGGTCTTCAACTCAACGAAGAATTTGAAAGGTTTTCCGGCCACAGAAGACCTGCGAAAGGCCTTCTTCTCATAGAAAATGTGTGCGAGGCCTTTTATTCAAAGAAGTCTTGTGAATCCTCTTTCCTTTGAAAACCTCTGACAGGTTTTCTGTCTACAGAAGACTAATGAAAGGTCTTCTGACCAAAAAAACTAATGAAAGGTCTTGTGACCACAGAAGACTTGTGAGAGGCCTTCTTCCAATAGGAGTATTGTGAAAGGTATTTTTCCATAGAAGACTTTCGGACCACTGGAGACCTGTAAAAGGCATTCTTCCTATAGAAAGCTTATGAGAGGAATGTGTCCATAGAAGTCCTGTCCATAGCAAATCGTGAAAGGTCTTCTGACTACAGAAAACCTATGACAACCGTCTTCCCAAAAAAGAACTTTGAGAGACCTTTTTGGCCATAGAAGTTTTGAGATAGGCCTTTTCGATAGAACTCCCGTGAAAGGTTTCTTTGCATAGAAGACCTGTGAAAGTTCTTCGGACCACCGAAGACCTTTAAAAGGCATTTGTCCCATAGAATGCCTGTGAGAAGCCTTTTTGCATAGAAATCTTATGAGCGGTCTTCAACTCATCGAAAACTTTTGAAAGATTTTCTGGCCACAAAAGACCTGCAAAATGGCTTCTTCTCATAGAAAATGTGTGCGAGGCCTTTTGTTCATAGAAGCCTTGTGAAAGCTCTTCTGTCAATAGAAGACCTGTGAAAAGGGTTTTGTCCTCTGGCCACAGAAGAACTTCAAAACGCTTTCTTTCCATAAAAGACCTCTGAGAAGCCTTTACCACAGAAGACCTTTAAAAGGAAGGTCTTCTTCCCATAGAAGACCTATGAAAGGTTTTCTGTCTACAGAAGACCTATGAAAGGTCTTCTGACCACAGATAATCTTTAAAGGCCTTGTTTCCATAGAATACATATGAGAGGCATTTTTTTCCACAAAAGACCTGTAAAAGGTCTTCTTCCATAAAATACCTAAGTCTGAGAAAGTTATTCTACCTGTGTAATGTCTTCTATCCATAGAAGGTCTGTCCAAGGTCTTCGTTCCATAAAGTCGTTTGCCCATAGAGAGGTCATCTGTCTATAGAAAACCTGTGAAAGGTTTTCTGACCACAGAGGACCTGTAAAAGACCTTCTTTCCATAAAAGACTTGGGGCATTTTTTATTCCATAAAAGTCCTTTGAAAGGTCTCTGAAGGAACCTATAAAAGGTCAATCTATTGAGTAACTATTAAAGACAATCTTTCCATAGAAGACCTGTGAAAGGTATTCTTCCCATAGGAGATCAGTGGCAGGCCTGTGGAGTTCTTCTGTCCATACAACGTCTTATTTCCTAAAAGATCTGGGGAACAGTTTATTTCCATAGAACACCTTTTAGAGTTGTTATTCCATGGAAAACCCTAGACATGCAATTTTTTCCCAGTGGGATAAGTGTGCACCTTAGTCCTAATTTAAACCACATTAAAACAGTAATTCATTCGTCAAATCTAGAATAGTTGGATATGAAGTGTTGTTATTGTTGTTGCTGTTAAAAATAGCTTACCTTATTCATAGTCTCAATCACTTTTGGATTATACTAATCCATCACGAGGTGGCCTGGGTGAATGTGACTCGGGTGTTTTGTTTGCTGACAAAGTTCGTCGTTTGCTGTTGTTTGTCAAACATGACAATTTAGTTTTTTGTTGTTGCTTGGTTGGCTCCCTGGTTATATTCAAAGCAACAACAACAACAAACACCATTAGCAGCAGCAACCACAACAACAACAAGAATAAAAACACAACAATAAATAATAATTTTTCATTTACAAATCAAATAATAAAAACGAACTGACTGACCTCCGCCAGTCATGTCACCTTCACCCAATGGTGCAAGTGAATGAGCGAGCGAGTGAGCTGGTAGTAAGCGAGTGAGTGAGTGCGTTTTGTGTGTTCGCTGGTGTTTTGTTTGGCTGCACCTTTAAATACTAGGCAAAAATTATAATAAAAAAATATTTGCAGCCGGTATTTGTTGGTTGTTGCAAATTTTTGTTTTATTACCTGAAAAGAAAAATAAACAAAAATGAAAAATGAATGTGTAAAAAGCAACAATATTTAATAGAATGGCATAAATAATTAGAAAACTAACATAAAATGCAACAACAATAAAAAATAAATAAATACAAAATTAGACAAATCATGCATTCATTAGTTGGAAGCTTCGCTTTTCGGGCTTTTGTATAAAAACCTCAATTTTCATAATCCCCCAACCTTAACGCCAGGTAGGCACTCAACTGGCCATGATTCAAGTTCAACGAGGTTTTAATCTGAAAAAGCGTTGCAAATGAAGCATAAAACAAATTTAGCACTAAGTGGATAGTACGTAGTCCAGCAGTAGCATTCGATAATACGCACCTTTAAAACACAATCAATCCATATCTTGTTACAATATTTGTTGTTTTCAGTTTGCCTTTTTGTGGCATCAATATGTAAAGTTCTTTCTAAGCTCACCAATCAAATCGCCAACCATGTTTAATTTGCTGTTGTTGCTGTTATTGTTTCTTTCAATTATTCATGCCAATGATTTAAATAAAATTAATTACAGCAAACATTTAAAATGTGTGAACTGTCAAATGAGTTGTTGACAAATGTCTCGAGAGTTACACAGGTTATAGCGATTTAGATTGTTATCTTAGTTTCAGTGAAGCCAAGTTGTTGGCAACGCATTTTTGTTACTTCAGGCATAATAAATTAGAAAAAAACGAAATAAGAAATACCTGATTTTCAATATCAACTGACCTACTTTTTGTTCTAAGAATAATTAGCAGTTTTGCCAATTGAAAAGTGAGGTTAAGTAAGAGGAATTTTCAATGTTAGGAAAGAAGGTATAGGCATATGCATTTCCCACGGGTAATACAACTGGCAGATATGGTCCAGTCCAACTTCTTTGCCGAGTATTCTACTCAATGAGTCATTATTGATTAGTGGAATCACCTCAATAACACATACTGGCCAAGGTACTCTTATGGTGTTGATAGACATAACTTTCTCAGCTGTCTCTATATTATCACGTAAGCATCAGTTATATGAGGTAGTAGTAAGTTTAAAATGATCGCCATTACCATCTGATATCGTCAAAGCGAAATGGAGTTACATACATTGCTCTATGGTCCCTGGCTGCGAACGAACCGAAAAATTAAAGTGTCTAAAAATCAAATATTTTGATACACATCAAACTTGAAGATTTCAAATTTTGTTTTTTTTTCTTTGATTTCAAATGGTATTTGGTAAGGGGAAGCCAAAAACTAAGGCATGCAATGGTTGGGTTTAGAATACTTGCAATACTTCTGGACATAAGAGACTACCTGCTAAGAAGGTAGAAATTAGCAGGTCATTTGTGGGCTACCAAGAATATCGAAAATAATTCCCAAAATTTTCCTCAACCGCATCACGTGGAGGATTCATAAATGCCGCACAAGCCTGTTTCCGGAGTCGATGCTCATATGCAGATCATACAAATACCATCCCTTTAATCATTGATCAACGAGTCTGAGCTGCATCTTCTTTTCATAGATTTCGAAATAACTTTAGAACGCAATTTGGAATTCATTGCCCAAAAGAGGTATTGCGCCGAAAATCATAAGTCTGATATCGGCAAATTACAAGGGCGCAATAGGCTATGTTTTGCAGAAAGGAAAATTGACCCAAACTTTTCAAGTTATGTGTGGAGTAAGGCAAGCCTGTATACACTGGCATATTTTACTATATTTTATTCTTCTTCTATATATAGCCCAGTTAAAATAGGCATGCATTTAGGGGGGAAATAACAAAAATTCCCACTAAGCTGAATATTGGTGGAGAGGCAGGGTTTACCATTAGAAGCAACGTCCTAAAAGTCTCCACCGATTCCATGTGTGCAAAAAAAGTTATTCGGTGTCAAAGGTAATTTTTGGCCTTTGGGCTTTCGATTACACATGTGGGTTAAATAGGCTATTTTTGCATAAAATGACTCTAACATGGATTAACTCTACTAAACAAGCTCCGATTTTGTTGGAACTTTGTTGTAAAAAATAGGTAAAATTTCGCTGGAAACATATATTTTTTGGGGGGACAGACCCGGTTAGTTCGGTTATTTTAGCCGTTGAGCCTGAATATGTGCATAAAAATTATTTGTTTTTTAGAACAGATATATCTCAAGAATGGTCCCTTCTAAGAAAAAAATTATAAAGACCAAACTTGCAGATAATTTTTTTGCCAACAATATTCACTCTAGTCACTTTTTGATTAGATCAACCGTTTTCAAAAAATAAATCCGAAAACCTAAAAAACCCTTAAAATTTGACCTTTGACCCCCAATAACTTTTTTTGCAGACATGTGATCGATGGGGACTTATAGGACGTTGCTTCTAATGGCAAATCCTAGCTCTTCGCCAAAATTCAGATTTGCGGAATTTTTGCTATTTCAATGTCTATTTTGACTGGGCTACATGGGACTTCTATACTATACAAGGCCCCAGCAGAGGTATTCTATTCTATAGAATACACCTACAGAGGTCTTATGTTCTACAGATAACCCCTACAATGTTCTTCTATTCTATAGAGGCCTTCTATTCCGTAGAAAATTCATAAATATGTCCTCTATCCTATATAAGGCCCCTACAAATGTATTTTATATGAGACGCATACAGAGGTCTACCATTCTATAGATAGATGTCTTCTGTTCTAAAGGAGAACCATATAGAGGTCTACAGAAATGTTCAAAAGAAGACCTATAAGAGGACTCTGCCAAAAGAAGACCTGTAAAAGGTCTTCTGTCGGGTACCTGTAAATGATCTTTTGTCTACAAAAGACCTATTGAGAGATCTTCTAACCACAGAAAACCTGTAAATGCCCTTCTGAAAGCCCTATTAAAGGTCTTTGTACCACAAAATACCTGTGAGAGGACTGTAAAATAACTCCTTCCCATAGAAGACATGTGGAGGGACTTCTGTCCATAGAAGTCTTGTGAAGGTCTCCTGTCCACAGAAGACCGTGAAAAGTCCCCTGACTACAGAAGACCTATGAACGGTACTCTGACCATAAAAACCCTCTAAAAGTCCTTCTGCCCATAGAAGACCTGTGACAGACCTTTGGAAGATTTCTTTCAATAGAAGACCTGTGAATTTTCTTCGGACCGTTGACGACCTGTAAAAGGCATTCTTTCCATAAAAGGCCTGTGAGAGGCCTTCTTCCATATAAGTCCGGTGAAAGATTTCTTTTGATAAAAGTCCTGTAAAAGGCATTATTCCAATAGAAGGCCTGTAGGAGACCCTCTTCCATAGAAGTCCTGTGAAAGGACCTCCGTCCATAAAAAACCTGTGAAAGATTTTCTGTCTATAGGAGACCTATTAAAGGTCTTCTGAACCCAGGGACCTGACAAATTCCTTCTTCCCATAGCAGACTTGTGAGTGGCCTTTGGATAAAGAAAAAATGAGAAGGGATATCTATAAATAGAAAACCTGAGAAAGCCCTTCTGCTATGGAAGACCCGTGTAAGGCATTCTGTCCATAGAAGATCAGTGAATTATTTTTTTTTTGGTCCATGGAAGACCTATGAAGGTCTTCTGACCATAGAAGTCCTGTGTCCGTAGACGACCAGTCAAAGGTCTTATGACTATAGATGACCTGTGATACGTCTTCTTGTCATAGAAGACCTACGAAAGATCCTCTGTCTACATAAGACCTGTGAAAGGTCTTCTGACCACTCAAGGCCTATGATGATAGAATACCTACTATCCACAGAAGGCCGATAAAATGTCAATTTACAGAGGTCTTCTATTTTATAAAATACACCATACAGAGGTCTTCAATGCTAAAGAAAACCGCTGCAGAGGCCTTCTGTTGTACAGATGACCTCTACAAATTTCTTCTACTCTATAAAGGCCTCTAATCCGTAGAAGATTCATAAAGATGTCTTCTATTCTATATAAGACCCCTAAGAATGTCTTCTATTCTATAGGAGACGCATACAGAGGTCTACTATTCTATAGAAGACCCCTACATATGTCTTCTATTATACAGAAATATTCTATAGAAGACCCTACAAAAATCTTCTATTCTATAAACAGAGATTTTCTATTCAATAGAAGACCGCTGCAGAGGTCGTCTATTCTATAAAAGCACCCTACAGAGGTTTTCTATTCTATAGGAGAGGCCTACAGGCGTCTTCTATTCTATAAAAGACGACTACAAAGGTCTTCTATTCTACCCCTGCAACGGTCTTCTCTTCTATAGAAGGCCTCTACATAGGTCCTCTATTCTATAAAAGACCTGCACGGAGGTCTTCTATTCTATAATAGACCCCTACATAGGTCTTCTCTTCTAGAGAATAGTCCAACAAAGTTATACTATTCCGTAGAGGATCTCTACTGAGGTTTTCTATTCTACAGAAGACACCTACAGAGGTCCTCTATCCTATAGAAGACCCCTACCACTTCACAGGTCTTCTATTATTCTATAGAAGAGAAGACCTCTGTAGGGTCTCCTTTAAAAAAGAAGACCACCCTAGGGGTCTTCTGTAGAAAAGACGATCCCTTTAAGGGTCTACCATAAAAAAGAAGTCACCTTTAGGGGTCTTCTAAAGAATACAAGACCTATGTAGGGGTTTTCTGTAGAATAGAAGAACTTTGTAGTCTTCTATAGAATTGAAAACCCCTGTAGTCATTATACCCTCAGCCTTTAGGCTAAAGAGGGTATTTACACTTTGATACGACCAAAAATGTGCCTCATCGAAATAATGGTTTTAGACCCCAAGTATGTTTGTACGATATCCGTTTCAGACAATTTTGAGTCGATCTAGCAATTTCCGTCCGTCTGTCTGTCCGTCTGTCTGTCTGTCTGGCTGGTGCGCACGATAACTCTCGAACGGATCAATCGATTCGGTTCAAATTTTGGGTATCGAAATATTTTGTCCAGATTCGACTTAAGTTCGAAGATGGGCCATATAGGTCCACTCCTTCAGGTACCTCCCCCACAAATGTTCAAAAATTGTCGCAAAACTTGTGCGCACGATAACTCTTGTAGGGAATAACCGATTTGGTGCATACTTTGCACATCGTGTAATTTCTACCAAACTTAGATGAGGTTCCCATATGGACTCAATCGGTACACTCCTTCGGGTACCTCCCACACAAAATTTCGGAAAAGTTCAGTTTAGGACCTGGTCTCGAATCGCTTTGGTTTTTGTTTACGAAAGTTGTATTCGCTGTCCTCTATACGACGCTGTAAGTTTCATTAGGGGCAAGTCCATACTTCCTGAGAAAATAGCCTGAAAGTTACAAAAAACCCTATGACACCGTGTGTAGTGGTTGGAGCGCAAGATAACTCTCTAACGGATTTGCCGATTCGGTCCAAAATTTGGCTTTCGTAATATTTTGTCCAAACATAGTTCAAGATCAAAGATGGATTATATCGGTCCACTCCTTCCGGTACCTCCCCCACAAAAGTTCGAAAATGTTCGGAAAATTTGTGCGTACGATAACTCTTGAAGGGAGTAACCGATTTGGTCCATACTTTGCACATTATGAAATTTCTACCAGACTTAGATGAGGTTCCAATACTCAATCGGTAAACTCCTTCGAGTACCTCCCACATAAATTTTCGGAAAAGTTCAGTTTTGGACCTGCTCTCGAATCGCCTTGGTTTTTGTTGTAGCATCTTGTATTCACTGTCCCCTATACGAAGGTACAAGTTTCCTCAGGGGCAAGTCCATACTTCCTGAAAATATAGTCTGGAAGTTGAAAAACAAACCCTATGACACCATGTTTATGGGTGTAAGCAAGATAATTCTCGAACGGAAATGGCAATTCCGGCCAAAATTTGGCCTTCGTAATATTGTTTCCAAACTTAGTTTAAGTTCGTAGATAAGCCATATCGGTCCACTCCGTCAGGTACCTACCCCCCAAAAATGCAAAAATATTCGGAAAAATTGTGCGCACGATAACTCTTGATGGGAGTGACCGATTTGGTCCATACTTTACACATTCTCATAATATCTACCATATATAGGTCAGGTTCCAATATGGACTATATTTGTCCACTCCATCCCGTACCTCTCACACACAATTTTGGATAAGTTCACTTTAAGACCTGTTATTGAATCATTTTTAATTTTGTTGAAGCAACTTACATTCGCTGCCTCAATTACGATGGTAAAAGTTGTTTCATGCGCAAGTCCATACTTCTTGAAAAAACAGCCCGAAGTGTGTAAAAAACCCCCTATGGCACCCCCATGGTCTATGTCGGTCCATTGCTTTAAGTACCTTTTCCGCAAAATTTTTTAACTTTAATCCTAATCAACATTTTTGTCGGTTCATACGACCCCCTAAAAACATAAGTTTTTTGTGAAAACAAATGTTTCAATTTGCACAGGCTGAGGGTATATCTCTGTCGGCAAAGCCGACTGATACTTTTTTACTCGTTTTTTGCACAATTGAAGACCTCTGTAGTCGTCTTAAAAAGAAGAGAAGACCTCAGTAGGGCTCTCCTATAGAATAAAAACCTGTGAAAGTCCATATAGGGATCTTTTATTCTATAGAAGATCCCTACAGAAATATTCTATATAACAGAGGTTTTCTATTCAATAGAAGACCCCTACAGAGTCCTATATTCTATATTAGAACCCTACAGAGGTTTTCTATTTTACAGGAGAGCGCTACAGAAGACTTCTATTCTATAGAAGACGACTACAAAGGTTTTCTATTCTACAGAAAACCCCTACAACGGTCTTCTATTCTATAAACACCACTACGGAGGTCTTCTGTTCTATAAAATACCCCTACAGTGGTCTTTTGTTCCATAGATGACATCTACAGAGGTTTCCTATTTTATAGAAGACACCTACAGAGGTCCTCTTTTTTATAGAAGACCGCTTCCAGCACCGCCTACAACCGTCTTCTATTGTATAGAAGACCACTACGGATGTCTTCTATTCTATAAAAGACCCCTTCAGAGGTCTTCTATTCCATAGAGGACATCTACAGAGGTTTCCTATTTTATGGAAGACACCTACAGAGGTCCTCTATTTTATAGAAGACCGCTTCTATTTTACAGAAAACCCCTACAACGGTCTTCTGTTGTATAGAAGGCCACTACGGAGGTCTTCTATTCCATAAAAGGCTCCTACAGAGGTCTCCTATTCTACAGAAGATTCTTACAGAGGTATTCTATTCCATAGAGGACCTCTACAGAGGTTTTCTATTCTATAGAAGGCATCTACAGAGGTCCTCTATTTTATAAAAGGATGCTGTTTACAATCTCATCCTCATCCGTAGTTGCTTCGATATCTCTGATATCCACCAAAAATTTCTCCTTTTGCGTTTATACTACGACATTTTCACCGAATGAAGATTTGATTGCACTTGCCAATTTTGTGGCCTGCCCATCTCCCTTTCCTAGCTCAATGCGTACATTGTGGTCCTTAGTTTTGTGGATTTTTTTATTCCCACTCCAATTTCCACAGGTTTGATAGAAATTTTCGTTTTTTTTAAGATATCAGCGTAGGACGAATCGTTGGCTTGTATCGTAATTGATTCCCCCTTGGTTTTAATCGGGGAGGCCATGCGACGGTTGACGCAGAATCCTTATGAGAAATTGCGTTCAGAGCCAGACCCGTATAAACCGGGACAAGCCTGGACCTCCGCATCCAACTTGGTGCGACGGAAATAAGAGCGTTTTTCAAGACTTCCTAGGTTTTAATAGGACGGAGGCAGATGCAGCATTAGGCTGGACGCCATTTCGGTAAGATTTCGCTCCACTTACTCAGGTTCCGGAATACTACAACTTTCAGGCCAGGGCATCAGTAAATATAAAGTTATGTGTCCAGAATGCCATAATTAAGATCTTACTGGTCTCGATCTTAATGCCCAAAAGGGCGGCAAATTTGTTGTTACTGCCGCCCCTCCTGGATTCCGACGCAGACCAAGAAGCCGACCAAATGTGGGTCAGACGCTGCTGGAGACAGTAGACAGTAATTAACGTTGGAGATGTGCACCACTACACTGGGGCAGCGATACCATGCGTCGGCCAGCGTCCCTTTAGAATTACTTGTAGTGCTCTTAGAGAGTTGTTGCTCTCCACGGAGCTCCCAGGTCTATCCCGCGCGCACCAACTTAAAGATCCACTGTATGGGTTTCACTTCCCTCTTGGTAAGGGGTTGAGGTCTAGCTTTCATCAGAAAAGAGTCTCTGGTCAGACTTTGTAGTTGGCACTACTACTAGTTTGATACCATATATATTGGGACTGGTCGCCCAGGACGTAGGAGATTAGACACAATCATGGAATAGGGAAAGTATAACACAAGTGCTACACAGGTGGAACAGTTCAATTACCACGTTTTCAAGGATGCAGCTTTCTCACTGTGAAGAGCGAGGCATATTCACCTCTTTCGCTCTGAGACTGGCGAACGGAAACCTATTTATGTGTGAGAGTGTCCCCGACAAGATCGTAAAGATCTGTGATGGTGTGAAGAGTTGAGATTCTTCACACCACCTGCGGTACCAGAAAAGGGACCTCTGGTTACTTCCAGTTTTAATCACAAATCACGTTAAGCCCGTTATTCTCTATTGAGAATACCCTTGAGAGGCCGTCCCAGAGGCCGTCTATTCTATAGAAGACCCCTACATATGTCTTGCATTCTACAGGAGACCCCTACAGAGGTCTTCCAGTCTAGAATAACCCTACAGAAATCTTCTATTCTAGAGAAGAGCCTTACAGTGGTCTTCTATGCCATAGCAGACGCCTACGATGGTCTTATTTTTTTATAGGAGACTCCTACAGTTGTCTTCTATTCTACAAAAGACATAGGTCTTCTAGTCTATAGAATACCCCTACTGAGGTATTCTTTTCAATTGAAGACCCTTAAATGGATTGTCTATTTTATAGAAGACACCTACGGTGGTCTGCTTTTTTGATACTCTACAGTGGTCTTCTATTCCATAAAAGACCCCTACTGAAGTAAACGGGACAACAAGAAGTACCTAAAGGCTGAGGATAAGAAACCCGCATCGAATATGTTTCCTAGAGCAAAGTATTGTTCTGACAAGGTTCCCTTATGCAAAATAAAATGTTTCCTTGTAGAAAGGATTTCAGAATACATAACCTAGGTGGGTGTTATCTGACCTTCATCATCTTAGCAAATTCATTAGCATATAGATTAGTTTATTGTCTACACTTTAAACATGATATGTATTGATGAAGTAAACATATCCACTCCCAATGAATTATTGTCTTTTGTTATTGTTGTCTTCAAAACAAATGCCACCTTTTCGATGTTAAATTACCGCCAATCAATTAGTTATCGAAGTTGAAACAGAATGTGCAGTATTTGTCAGTTATCCGACTCTATTAGTTATGATTTTAAAAATACACTTGATGATTAATGGTAAAATTGACAAATATTACTCTTAGGCCAACAACAACAGCAGCAACAACAACAGCAATCTGACAATGCATCACTAATGACTGCATTTTTGGTTTGGATATTTCATAGAAAAAAAACTTTGTCACAAAACTATTGCGACATTAAGAGGTGGAGAGGCTTTGTTAAACTGAAGTACATCCAACTGACTAACTGACTGAATGCCATTCAATTGTCATGTATCAGGTTCAAATCATTTCAATCATAAATCAAATAAAACATTTATAGTTTTGTTAAAAAACTAAATTTTGCATATTCACAAAAATAACAGATATTGAATTACTAAAAGGAATTTATCAAATGATCGGTTCTAGGGTGGTTGGTGGAGGTTGTGGACATTGCCTGACATTGTTGTAAACTTGTAAAGAACAGCGGCAACAACAACAACAACTATTCAATAAACACAATACCTCCTGTGGCGTTAGTTTTTTAATCTCCTCCGCTACTCCTCTACGTTATCGCTGCATTTTGACAATAGAAATCTAATTCATATTCCGTCCATGTAAAGTGCCACGACACACAATTGTCGTGGTGTTGTTTTTGTATAAATTTGCATAAATTCAATTTGGAAAATTCAATTTCAATTTAAATCTATATTTCATTTCAAATGAGAATATCATCAATGGCCCCCAAAACGCCTACACAGCATACGAGTATAGCACCAACCACCGCACTAAGCGATTTTCTATTTCACTCTATTATTTTTTCTATTACTAATGGAATAATGATGAATAGAAATGTTTGTCATCATTGCACCACCACCACAACCGTCAATGGTTGGTGGTGCAACGTGATGTTTTTGACTTTTTATTCAATCGGAATCTGAAATCTCAATCAAGTGCCGTATCTTCATACATTGTAAGGGAGATTTTCGAATATTTCATTTCATAATTAATTTATTTCATAATATCTCATAATAATTTAAAATAAAGGTGGGAGGGGTTATAGGTCCCCCTATCGGATTAATTAGGGATTTATAAGTCATTGAAATACTAACAACAATTTCATCATGGGAATGTGCATACAGCCTTGTTTTCCGATTACAAATGAAGCCTTTTCGAGACTGTGTTCTATGTTCGAACCATCTAAACCATATCTGAGGGACTGAGGAGCTATTTCAAAAACCTAATTTTTTGTATACATATAACTTCAATTTTGTATATATAGATTCCGCAAAGGAGGTCTTCCACAGAAGAGAAGACGTCCGAGAGGCGTTTCAATAGAGAAGAAGACGTCTAAATAGGTCTTCTGTAGAATAGGAGGCTTTTAAAGAGGTCTTCTATAGAATGGAGGGGTCTTCTATAAAATAAAAGACTTTTGCAGGGGACTTCTATGGAATGTAAGATATCTGTCGGGTCCTTAATAGAATAGAAGACTTCTGTATGAGTTTCTAAAGAATAGAAGACCTCGGTAGGGGTCGTCTATAGAATAGAAGACTTCGGTAGGGGTCGTCTATAGAATAGAAGACCTCGGTAATGGTCTTCTATAGAATAAAAGACCTCTGTAGGGGTCTTCTATAGAATAAAAGACCTCGGTAGGGGTCTTCTATAGAATAAAAGACCTCGGTAGGGGTCTTCTACAGAATAAAAGACCTCGGTAGGTGTCTTCTATAGAATAAAAGACCTCGGTAGGGGTCTTCTATAGAATAAAAGACCTCGGTAGGGGTCTTCTATAGAATAAAAGACCTCGGTAGGGGTCTTCTATAGAATAAAAGACCTCGGTAGGGGTCTTCTATAGAATAAAAGACCTCGGTAGGGGTCTTCTATAGAATAGAAGACCTCGGTAGGGGTCTTCTATAGAATAGAAGACCTCGGTAGGGGTCTTCTATAGAACAGAAGACCTCGGTAGGGGTTTTCTATAAAATAGAAGACGTCTGAAGGGATTTTCTTTAGGGGTCTTCTATAAAATAGAAGACCTCTGTAGAGGCCATCTTTTGAATAGAAGACTTCTGTAGGGTCTTCCATAGTACAGAAAACCTCTGTAGGGGTCTTCTATAGAATAAAAAGACCTCTGTAAGGGTCTTCTATGGAATTGAAGACCTATAGAATAGAAGACCTCTGTAGGGGTTTTCTATAGAATAGAAGACCTCTGTAGGGGTCTTCTATAGAATAGACGACCTCTGTAAGGTTCTTCTATACAATAGAAGACCTCGGTAGGTGTCTTCTATAGAATAGAAGACCTCGGTAGGGGTAAAAAAAATACCTCTGTAGTTGTCTTCAATACAATAAAAAGGCGTTTGTAGTAGTCTTCTGTATAATAAAAATACCTCTGTAGGGGTCTCCTATAGAATAGAAGGCCTCTGTAGGGGTCTTCTATAGAAAAGAAGAACTCTGTAGGGGTCTTCTGTAGAATAGAAGAACTCTGTAGGGGTTTTCTGTAGAATGGAAGACTTCTGTAGGGGTATTCTATAGAATAGAAGACCTCTGTAGGGGTCTTCTATAAAATAGAAGACCTCTGTAGGGGTCTTCTATAAAATAGAAGACCTCTGTAAGGGTCTTCCATTAAATTGAAGACCTCTGTAGGGGTCTTTTATAAAATAGAAGACCTCTGTAGGGGTCTTCTATAAAATAGAATACCTCTGTAGGGGTCTTCTATAGAATAGAAGACCTCTGTAGGGGTCTTCTATAGAAAAGAATACCTCTGTAGGGATCTTCTATAGAATAAAAAGACCTCTAAAAGGGTCTTCTATAGAATAGTAGTCCTCTGTAGGTAGGGGTCTTCTATAGAATAGAAGACCTCGGTAGGGGTCTTCTATAGAATAGAAGTCCTCTGTAGGTAGGGGTCTTCTATAGAATAGAAGACCTCGGTAGGGGTCTTCTATAGAATAGAAGACCTCGGTAGGGGTCTTCTATAGAATAGAAGACCTCGGTAGGGGTCTTCTATAGAATAGAAGACCTCGGTAGGGGTCTTCTATAGAATAGAAGACCTCGGTAGGGGTCTTCTATAGAATAGAAGACCTCGGTAGGGGTCTTCTATAGAATAGAAGACCTCGGTAGGGGTCTTCTATAGAATAGAAGACCTCGGTAGGGGTCTTCTATAGAATAGAAGACCTCGGTAGGGGTCTTCTATAGAATAGAAGACCTCGGTAGGGGTCTTCTATAGAATAGAAGACCTCGGTAGGGGTCTTCTATAGAATAGAAGACCTCGGTAGGGGTCTTCTATAGAATAGAAGACCTCGGTAGGGGTCTTCTATAGAATAGAAGACCTCGGTAGGGGTCTTCTATAGAATAGAAGACCTCGGTAGGGGTCTTCTATAGAATAGAAGACCTCGGTAGGGGTCTTCTATAGAATAGAAGACCTCGGTAGGGGTCTTCTATAGAATAGAAGACCTCGGTAGGGTATGTAGGTCCTACATATATCGAATAGGAGACTTCTGTAGGGGTCGTATGTAGAATAGAACACCTGTGAAGGGGTCTACTGTAGTAGAGAAAGTCTCTCTGCTGGGTGTCTTCCATAAAATAAAGGACTTCCCTAGGTGTTTTCTAAAGAATAGAAAACCTCTTTGGGGACTATTATAGAATAGGAAACAACTGTCGAGGTATTCTCTAGAACAGAAGATCTCTGTCGGGGACTTATATATAATAGAAGACGTCTGTAAGGGTCTTCTATACAATATTAGACTTCCATTGAAAACCTTTCAAGGGTCTTCTTCAGAATAGAAGTCTGCTGTATGGAACTTCCATAGAATGCAGGCTCTCTGTAGGTGTCCTTTTAGAATAAAGCCCCTCTATAGGGTCTCCTATAAAATAGAAGACCTCCGTAAGGGTCTTTCAACAGATGAACTTCGGGACATGGCTAAATTGCTGCAAACATTTTTGGCGACAGACACCATGCAACACTAAAAAACAGCGTTGCCGTTTTGGGCATTTGGACCGATATTGTGTTTTTTAACTTTTGACGAACAAAAGAACAACGTGCTTGTGTACCCACGAAAAACATTTGTCGAACATTCGACAGCAACTGGTATGGATGGTATGGGTAGGTTGCAAAACACAAGACAATAATGTTTATCAACAGTTACATATCGAGTCGCAAACATAACAAAGAAATAAAAGCGGAAAAGCTACATAACAGAAACATCAAGAAACTCCACAAAATATGTTTTCGCCACTATCGTAGATATTCATTCGCTAATATTATTATTGCCGATATTCGAAATCGAAGGGTTTCACGCCTCAAACTGAGCGACGAATGAATAGTTTTCAGTTCATTCTTGTGTGTCGTTCTCCAACAAAATATCCGCACAACAAAATACATATCGAGAAACATTCAAAAACTATATCGTTTTCGATAGCAAGGGTGTGGTGGGAAACGAGACAAAATTTGGTAATTTGGCCTTACTGTCTTAAGCAATATTGTAGCCCTAAACTAATAGAACTTATCTGTTTAACAGACCACACAAGAAGAACTCCAATTGGGACATTAAAATCGACAAAAAAATATAGAAAATTGTACATACATTTTGGAATTCTGGTCTGGAATTCAGCTAAACTATTGGGAACTGAACCAGGTAACTTTTTTCAAATATGTATGTATATTCCAAGTAATGTTCTCAGCTATTCTCAAAACATTCTGAAACTCTAAAATGCTTACTTCATGTTGTTTCAGTGGTATTTTGTATCATATCTTTTACAACACGTATTTCAAATACTGTTTACACGAGCAGTTTATTCTAGCATTTGGGATTTCACCACGTTATTGATATATTTATTAAATTAAAATATACTAAAAATAAAGGCTTTGTACAACAATGGCATATTCTGAAAAGTTGTGTATTACATTCCAGAGAATATTTTCCCAAAAAGATAACTATGGTACGAAATGTATACAAATTATGTATATTTAGACATATTATAAAATTTGAGGCAATAAATGTAGTTTTCGAGTACATTATTTCTCTAAGTATTTCATTCTTGCCCTTATCTACAAATTTGCTTCAGAGTTCAGAAGAAAATTCGCATTGGTTTAAGAGATATAGCCCCCAATGCTTTAAAAGTCAATTTATAAGTTTAGATGGGACCATAAAATCCAAGCTGGATCTGAAAAAATAAAACCCAAATAGGGTTTCCGTCGTTTGGGTCTGTACTTTCAAAAAATACTCAGTTAAAATTGTTTGCACAAGATTACCTTAAAATGTTGTACAGTGAGATTTAACACTTTATAGGACCTCACATGAATATGTCACATGTTCATCGAATTTCCACAATTTCCAAAGCTTAAGTTGCAATATTCATTATCATCTAATGACTTTCCTAAATCATTTTAGTCAAATTCCCATCAACCTCTCCAAATTAGCCTCATGGCTTTATCAATGGCTTGTAAATTGCTAAAAGAAATTGTTGGCCACAGGTAATTAGTAATACACCGATAATTTATAACATATTTTTTAACGAATACTTTTTGTTTACTCTTCAATGCAATAATCTCTATATTAAATTTCATTAGTGGGTAGGTAGCTGGCTGGCTATCTAGCTATTTTACCCACCTCCCCATATTCCGCATTCACATGTCGCTAATATATGTGCATGTTAATTTGAAAGTTTTGTTTTGTTGTAGAGCTGAACAAAAATTTGCAATGAAGACAGACCGCCATGGCAGCGACTTCGAATGTTTTGTGCCGATTTTTTGTAGCCAATCAAAATTCAAATTCATTTCAAATATTTCAAGTACGTTTCACTTTATCTTTGATTAACGCCTTTGACAGGCAAATGACCAATCGCAAAGAAACTTTTGCACGCCAACTTAGTTTGAGTAGTAGTGGTAGTTAATGTTGTTGTTTTTGTCATAGGCCAGATATGAGCGCTTAACTTTAAAAAAATATTTATTATTATTAAATAATTGTTTTATTTTCCACGGCATGATATCATTAATAACAAAAGACCCACAACACGATCAAGTCAATCAAAAAAATAATGAAACACAAAAAAACACACCCGTTAACGACATGAAACCACTTCACAAAAATACACAATTTTCTTAGCACGATTAAATCAAGAAAATCAAAAGAATTTAAAAGTTCAAAAAGTTAACAAAAAAACGAAACCAAATGCGGGTAGTCAAGGAAATGTGGTGCTACACTAAGGACACATTTTATGAAAATGTAAGAAAGGTCATCTCTAGATTGAACCAGCGCTATATAGGGCCCTATAAAACATACGAACTCTAAAGAAGATTTGTGTAAAACAGAAGACCTGTAAGTGGGTTGCTATAGAATAGAAAGCATTTATAGGGCTTAGAAGACACTGATAAGATCTGCAGATGGTCAAAAGAAATACCTTAAAAGAAGAAATGTTTTCTATTGAAAATACCTCTAATAGGTAATATGTCGACCTCAAAGGGTCTTCTCTGGAATGAATGTTCTTTAGAACGAAAAGTCAATGATCTTCAGTAGAAAATAAGTCCTCTAAAGTAGGTTTGATATAAGTCGAACTCTTCCTAAATTATATTCTAAAGAACTAATGACGCATTAATGGTCTTTCATAGTAGTCTACACTACACTAAGGACACATTTTATGAAAAATGTAAGAAAGGTCATCTCAAGATTGAACCAGCGCTATATAGGGCCCTATAAAACATACAAACTCTAAAGAAGTTTTGTGCAAAACAAAAGACCTGTAAGTGGGTTGCTGTAGAATAGACATCCTTCATAGGACTTAGAAGACACTAATAAGACCTGTAGAAGGTCAAATGAAATAAAAAGAAGCAATGTCTTGTATTGAAAAGACCTCTAATGGGTAATATGTTGACCTTAAAGGGTCTTCTCCTTCCGGTACCTCCCCCATACAAGTTCGAAAATGTTCGGAAAATTTGTGGGAACGTTAACTCTCTCGAATCGTATTGATTTTTGTTGCAAAAGCTACTATTCACTGCTCCCCAACGATGGTACAAGTTTCATCAGGGGCAAGTCCACACTTCCTGAGAAAATAGCCTGAAAGGTGTAAAAAAAATACTATAGCACCATATGTGGTAGCTGGAGAGCACGATAACTCTTGAAGAGATCAACCGATTTATACAAAAATTTGGCCTTCGCCATATTTTCTCCAAACTTAGTTTCACTTTGAAGATGGGCAATACCGGCCACATCTACCGCTACATCCCCCCATTATTAAAAAAAATCTCTAAAATGGTATGCACGATATCTCCTGAACGGGGCAACCAATTTGGTCCAAACTTTGGATCCCCTAATAGTTTGTCCAAGTTTTACTTATAAAATGACCCATATCGGTCCTCTGTTTAGGGTACCTCCCCCACAACAGTTCGACATTTGTGTGGTCCTGTTAACAGCAATATTATGTTTTCCGTGCACAAGTCCTTGCTTCCTGGCATACTGGTCCAAAATTTATACGATGACCAACTGAAATGACTAGTGGGAGCAATATCTTTCGAAATGATATGATTCTTCAGATAAGAAAAAAAGTTTAAGTTCACATAGGTTGAGGGTATATCTCTGTTACTGATATATCTCCGACTGATACTTTTTTATTTGTTTTTAATTCAGAAGACCATTTTAGATGTCTACTTTTTTATAGAAGATCCTTTTAAAGATATTTTATTTATTCTGTGGGCCCCATATTCTGTAGAAAACCATTTAAGCGACCTTCTATTCTGTACATAAGACTACATAAGCACATGTCTTTCTGTAGAGGGTCATGTCACAATGTTTCTATTCTAGAGAGCACCTCTTCAGAGGTTCTTTTCTCTAAAGGTCTCTTCTGTAGAATTGAGTTTAATTCAGAGGAATTTTATTCTATTTTATAGAGGATCCTTCGAGAGGTTCTTTCATAGGACCTTCAATAGATAACTTATAGAATAAAAAACCTTCTAAGAAGGTTTCTTCTATAGAATAGAAAATCTCTCAAGGAGTCTTCTGCAGAATTGAAGTCCTTTCAAAAGATTATTTGAAGAGAAAAAGTCCTCTATAGATAAAGAAACTTCTCTAAAAACTCTGAATGGGTCTTCTAAATAATTAGAGGCCCTTCAAGGGGTTATAGGATCTTCTGTAGAATTGAAGGCCTCTCAAGGGTTATTCTATAGAAATTAAAACCTCTCAAGGGGTCTTCTTTAGAAAAGTGGTCTCCTATAGAAAGCGGTCTTGTATAGAAATGGAGACCTCTTAATTGGGTTTCTATTGAACTGAAGGCCTCTCAAAGGGTTGTCTATAGAATTCAAGAATTAAAAAGTACCTTCTATGGAATTGAAATTGAAAGCCTCTCGAGGAGTATTTTATAGAATTGAAGACCTCTCATGAGCTTTTCTACAGAACAGAAAGTCTCCTAATAGGTCTTCTATATATATATTCTATATAGGTGGACCGGCCACCCCTCCCCCCCCCCCCCCCTCTCCCAAATGGTTTAGTCTAACAAAATTTACTATACCAAATTATAACATTTTTGTAAATATACATTTTTTTTTGAGATTTTAAATGAAATTTAGGTTTGAAGTTTATGTACTAAAAACGTACTTCATTTACAAGTTTTGTAAGAAATATTTTCCAATTTTTTGTTTGAAGTTTTAAATTTTTTTGTTTGAAATTTTCAAATTTTTCTGAGTTACTTCTTTATGCCATATCGTTCCAGTATCAAAAAATAAACGAACTAGGATTTCCGTAATTAATATACTCCATATTTGCTAGGTAATTATCGAGGTATATGGAACCTGTATCAAAAAAATATTACATGAAATGAAATATCTGTTGCACAAAATGTACCATATATAAAGGTGTTTTCATAGACTATAATTCGAAAACCAATTATTTCGAAAATTTATTTATGCACGGTGCTCTTGAAGCATCTTTAAATGGAAGGTGCTTATACCTGCGAAGTTTTTGGAACTACAATGTTCGTAGATGAAAAAATCAAGAAAAAAAATTGCCGGAGCGCTTTTTAAATAAATCGCGATTCAAGTTAGCATTTTTAAGGGTTTTTAAGTTTTCACGATTTTGCTTGGAAACCGCAAGTCCTATCGAAATGGGACAAAAGAAAATGTGGTAGCTATGAACATTCTCTACAAGATTGACAAATATGATATTTCCGTAGGTTTTACCTTTTTGAGAAATAAAAGAACAAGTAATATAAACAAAGTTATGTCTTGCTTTCGAAAAATATTAAAATTTTTGTATGGCAGACTTTGCAGAAATAATTATTCACAGTTTTCTTCGGTTTTTAGGTTTTTCATTTACTATGTTTCTTGAAATCCGAAATCCTTTTTTTATTTGATTCCTGTTTTTATCGTCCTCAAGGAACTCTCAGATAGAAATAAATCTCTTTACCACAAGTATTTGCTAGAAATCCTTTTCTACCCGAATTGGTAGGTTGTGGAACTCGTTGCCTCCTAATATAAAAACGTTTTCAGTTTCTCAGCAGGCTTTCAAAAACAGATTAATGAAATATTTCAATGAACTTCCGTAAAAATACGTATCTTTTCAATTTCTGTCGACATTGGCAATTTGTCACTATTTGATTTGTAAATTGCTTCATATTTTTCACTTTTCGTAAACAAATTTTCGTTAGGTATTTAACTATTTATTGTACACAGGCTCACTTTAAAAATAATGAAGAAAAATGAATTGTTGTGCTTCAAAAACTTCTAAAATCTGCTATATGTAGCATACCCACAAGATTTTTTTCCTATTGTATTTGTATAATTTTACCCTCAAGTGTCCCTAATCGAAAAAATGTTTTTAGACTCCACATAAGTTTGTACGCAATCTGGGGCAGACAATCTGCAGCTATTTAGCCCAGTCGGATTAACCGATTTGGTCCAAATTTTGGACGACATAATATTTTTCCAAACTTAGCATAAGTCATATTAGTCCACCCTTTCGGGTACATTCGCAAAAGTTATACATTTTTCGCTAAAATTGTGCGCAAATATCCAATTTGGCCATCTTCTACGTTGACAAACAAATATGGCTGGTGAGCGCGATTACTATTGGATGGAATGACTCTCATAATGAAATCTTATTGTTTAATGGACTAACTCGGAACATTCCTTTAGAAACATTCTCCTCAAAAGTTAAACCCTTTTGCGCTTTTTTTATTTGGAACGTCCACAATCGTTAAAAAAGGCCACAAAATTCTGAAAACTCCCAGAATAAACATTTTGGGGAAAAATCAGAGCTCCGAAATACTCGCTCGAATTCTACTCGCGAGTGAAATTCGAGCGAGTTCGAGCGGGAGTACTCGCGCGAGTAGAAAAAATAAATCGAGTATACTCTATTTTTACTCGTCACTCGCGAAGCATATTTCAGACTTGCTCGTTTTTACTCGCGAGTGAAAAGTGTTTGCGAGTACGAGTACTTGAAGAGTGCGAATTTTGCAAGAAAAAAACGAGTGGGAGTTAAAATGCTCGAAATAGAGTACGAGTTTACTCCTCTGGACCTACAACCACCCACCTTCGAACATCGGAACAACCTCTTCTAGACCTTAGACTACCCTCCTCCGAACTTCGGAACAACCTCCGACCACCCACCTCCGGACTTCGGAACTACCTCCGACCACCCACCTCCGAACTTCGGAACAACCTCCTCTAAACCTCCGAACAACTTGCTCTTTCCAATATTCAGTCCACAGGAACATCAAAACCTGTTCACTACTACACAGGCAAAAGCACAGAAACAGCAAACAAATATTTTTTTTCACTCGATCTTACTCTTCGAGCAAACTCCGACTCTATTTCGAGTATTTTCACTCGCACTCTTATTTTTAAACCAAGAGTACTCGCGAGTGCTCCCAAATAAAACAAAAGAGTGGAGAATAAACTTATTGTAAATCTCGTACTCTTCGAGTACTACCACTCGTAGGTATTTTTCACTCGCGAGTAAAAACGAGCAAATCAGACTTTTTAATCGCACTCTTCGAGTACTCCCACTCGCGAGTACTTTTCACTCGCGAATAAAAACGAGCAAATCGGAGCTCTGGGAAAAATATATTTTCTGTGAAGCCGAATTTCGATCTCTACATAGACAAACGTCTCAATCCACAGAGGCGGCAAAGCCAACTGTTACGGTTTACTTCCTTTCCAAAATATAACACTATGTGACATGTAAATTATTAACAATATTCTGATACCACAGCGTGATAGAAGACCAAAAATAAGAAGACACGTGTCTCGCCGTTTTTCCTTATCTCATCAACTTTCGCGGTTATAGGCCTCCAAAGGACTATATCAACTAAACCACTAAGAATAAAGAATATTTATTGTGAACCCATAAAGTCCATTGACCTCATCTTCAAGTTCAAATTCACGTTTTAATTTTACTCGAATTTTGGTCTACAGATATCAAACCAATCAAAATTTAAGCAAACAATTGACCAAAAAATTATACCTTAGATTTCAAATTATACCTTAGAACATACGAACTCTGTAGAAACGGTTCGTAATGACCAAAATTGCAAACGCCTTCTTTTGTTAATGTTTTTTTCTTTTTGGATTGCACGGACTTAATCACTTCGGTTAAGGATGGAAAGTTTTTGCGTTTTCTGACATAAAAAATATTTGCTTAAGTTATCGACACAATAGCAGTAGATTGGAATTCGATTGGAATTATTCGATACAATTCCAATATGCACTCGCCGATGCGAGATATTTAATTCATAGAAGTCGTTTAGTGTCCATTCAGATAAAAAATTTAGAAGACAAAATAAAATACCCTGACATATTACAGTATACCAAATTCCAATTAAAAGGTTTATAAGATGTAATTTATGGGGGTCAAAGATTTATCCAACTAAAAACTTTTTGAAACATGGGATTGACTTGAAGGGCGTATCTCGATAAGCATTAAAACGTGGATCTATTTTAATCACTTTCAGCATGGAGGTTGTCCAACCAAGGCAATCCCAAAATCCGTATAACAGCCGATATTCTTAGAAATTAAGGTAAGATCATCGGTTACTTAAAATCTTGCGATAGCGAAAACAGTTGCAATTCTCTGCGGAAATTAGAAACCAAAATGCCAATTAAGAGCAAATGTGTTAATTAAGAGCGAATGTGGATGTACGAAAATGTGAGCGTATTGAATTTATATAACTTATCTCAATAATTAACAAAAACTCAACTGACAACCTTTAAAACGTAACGTAACCGTACCCAACATTTTAAAATTTCATGATTTTTGGTCAAGGTGGTCCCCCCGAAATAAAATCCTGCGTATGTCCCTGTGCGATGGTATGCACGCCCGCCTTGCACGTAGATCGGGGATTCGATTCCCCGGCCAGGCAACTTCAAACATTTTTCAACTGTAGCAAAATACCCCTTAGTAATGTTGGCGACATTTCCTGAGTAATTCAGCCTTGAAAAATTTCTCCACAAGTGGTGTCTTAAGACACGCCGTTCGGACTCGGCGATAAACAGTAGGTCCCATATCATTGAGCTAAATATGAATCGGGGTGCACTCATTGATATGAGAGAAATCTCCCTTGTCCCGTATGGGATGTTGTGGAACAATGTTTTTATTTTTGTCAAGGTGTCGTATATAGAAAGGACTTCAAGTGGTCTTCTATAGAAATGAAGAACTCTCAAAGGATCTTCTATAGAAATGAAGGCCTCTCAAGGGGTCTTCTGTAGAAATGAAAACACCTCATGGTATTTTCTACGAAACTGAAAGTCTCTTGAAGCGGCTTCAATCGAATATAAGACATCTCAAAGGGATGGTTTCTAGAATCGAAGGCCGCTTAAAGGGTCTTCTAGAGATTTAAAGTACTATAAAGGGATATATAAAGGCCTTCTATACAAAAGGGGTTTCTTAAGCGGCCTTCTATAAAAAAGAAGGCATGTCAAGGGGTCTTCTATCGAACTGAAGGACTCTCAAGCAGTGTTCTATCGAATTATAGGCTTCTGAAAGGATCTTCTACAAAATTGATGGCCTCTCAAGGGGTCTGCTATAGAATAGTTGGGCTTTAAGGGTACGTAAACCCCTTCTATAGAAAAGAAGGCCTGTCAAGGGACCTTTTATCGACTCTCCAGCAGTGTTCTATAGAATTAGACGTTTCTGAAGGGATCTTTTATTGAATTGAAGGCCTCTCTTTAATAGATTTAAGGCATTTTAATGAGTATTATGTAGAGATGAAGGCCTATTAAGTGGTCTCCCATGGAATTGAAGGTCTTTTAAGAATTGAAGATCTCTCAAGGCTTGGAACGTGAGTTTATGAATTTATCATTGGTCATTACATACTCTGCAATCTTCATAAAGTTTCATCAGCCCATAACTCTCATTGTAATGGAATTATTTTATTTCAGTGGAGTTCGACCGAGTATGCACGAAGTTGACGTGTGGCAGTGTCCGCAGTCCACCTGGTGCCCAACATAGCCGAAGCTTTCTGCGATTCGTTCGCTTCCTTCCTCGTACGATTGTCTTCTCGTTTCAGGCAGAAGAAAGCAAAGGGCCCCAACGAGAACCACAAACCCGACTGCTGCACCTGAATATACCAACCGAGGGACAGTACCAAGCCGGTATCGTCGGCCGAGTATTACACTGTGCAACAGTGTAAGTACAGACCCAAACGACAAGAAACCCTAGTTGGGTTTTGTTGTGTCAGATCCAGCTCGGATTTTATGGCCCCATCTAAACATGGTTAAATATTGAGTTTTTAAAGAAATTCGGGGCTATATTTCTGAAACCAATGCGTTTCTTCTTCTGACCTCTGAAGCAAATTTGTAGATAAGGACAAGAATACAATATTTGGAGAAATAATGAACTCGAAAAACTACTTTTATTGCCTCAAATATCAAAATATATGCAAAAATATCACAATTTTTATACATTGCGCACCGTATATCCAAAACCGTTAATTTTTTCTGAATATTTTCTTTTGGAGAACAACTCCTCAGAACATGTCATTGTTGTAGAATGCCTCTATCCTCTTGTTTTCACTACATTTTTCAACGACGATTTAATAAAAATGTCAATAATGTAGTGAAACCGAAATGCGAGAATAAACTGTTGGTGTGAACTGTGTTTGAAATACGTGTTGTAAAAGATATGATGCAAAATACCGCGGAAACAACATGAAGTAAGCATTTTAGAGTTTCATAATGTTCCAAAGAATTGTTGAGAACTTTATTTGGAAGATTTTTGCAAAAGTTTACTTGGTTTAACTCCCAATAGTTTAGCCGATATAATAATTGTTCCACAAACATCCCAGATGGGACAAGGGAGACTTCTCTCATATCAATGAGTGCACGCCGATTCATATTAGCTCAATGATATGGGACCTACTTTTTATTGCCGAGTCCGAACGGGGTGTCTTACGACACCACTTGTAGAGAAGTTTTTCAAGGCTTGAATACTCAGGAAATGTCGCCAGCATTACTGAGGGGGAGTTTTGCCACCGTTGAAAATTTGATGTTGCTTGGCCTGGGATTCGAACCGCAGACCTTCTGAGTGCAAGGCGGACGTGCTAACCATTGCACCACGGTTTAGCCGATACTGACCAGAATTTCAGCAATTATGTAAAATTGTCTTTTTTTATAGATTTTGATGCCCTAGATGGAGTTTTTCGTATGTGGTTTCTTCAAAAGATAAGTTCTACTAGTTTATTACTATTCGTTTCTGAGATAAAGGCCTGATAAATGCAAAAAAGTGTAGATTTAGCCCGGTTTAGATGAGGCCATAAAATCCGAACTGGATCTGACAGGACAAAACCCAACTAGGGTTTTTGTAGTCTAAATATTTACTTTCAAAAAATCTATACTAGGAGTTGTTTGCATTTTCAGTGTTGCATAGTGTTATCAACCCAAGCCGAGAGTCAGAACACGAGTACACTAAGCCGATTCGCTTCACACGACCACAACAACCCGAGTACAACAAGCCGATACGCTTCAACACGACTACACTAATCGAGTATCGTCAGTCCGACAACACGTCGAGTCGCTTCAATACCACACATCAATCGGAATACATCACATCAACACGAATACTTCAACACGACTACACTAAGCTGAGTATCAACATATCAACCACTACCACTGGGTACGATAGAACCGACAGCAGCCACCTAAGCACAGCCGTGCCGACTACCACAACTTTGCCAATATTCCTCTTCTTCGTGTTAACCGAAGACGATTGACTGCGAGCCCACAATAAGATTTCACGCAGCTATTCGTCTCACTGTGAACAATATCGATATCTTGTCAATGAGAACCGTACCTAAAATTTTCTGAGCGACATTTTTGCAGAACATTTCGAAGCTGAAAAACGTCATCCTGTGGTACTTTTATAGCGGTTCTTAAAATAAAGGACAAAAAGGACATTGAATGATGCGAGTTAGAAGGTCGAAATGCTCCACGAAAATAATCCTCATTCGATTTGACAGAAGACATGTCATGCCTTACAGGGTCTTTAGCAGAAACTTCATCACGCCATAACTCAGAAGTTCGACTCACTGCGGATCTGCCCTTCGAAATTCTTAATATACGCACCAAGGGCTTTCATCCCTTGAAGGAATTATCTCTGCCCCAGATTTTCACTTTCATTTTGTGTCACAGTGTAATCAACATATTTAAATACATCACCATATCACGTAAATACCCACATGTTTCTCATAACTTAAGCACCAAGAGGTGACAATAGGGAATTGAATTGTCATCACTCGTGTTTTCACTTAAGGTTTCGTGGGTCCTTTAGTTGACCCTGGCTGAGACTGAACTTACCTCCGCCTTAGATAAAACCCTCGTTATAGGCTCTTCTATGGAATTGAAGTTCTCTCAAGAGGGTTTTTAAAGAATTAGAACTATAGAACAGAATTCTTCCAATATGTCTTTGTTAGAACTGGAGAAGTCTAAGGTATTTTCTTCAGAATTGAAGGTCTCTCAAGATATTTTCTATAGAAGACATTGCAGAATTGATACATTCCAAAAAGATCTTTACAGGGTCTTCTATAAAATACCTCTCAGTGGATATTCTACAGAATTGAATATCTTTTAATGAGTGCTCTTTAGAATAGAAAGTCTATCATGTGGTCGTCCGTAGAATGAAATACATATCTCTCAAAAGGTTTACATAGAATTAAAACCCATCAAGGAGTTGTTCCTAGAATTGCCACTGCAATACTCATTAATGGGTCTTTTAAAAATAAAAGTCTAGAAGACGCCTATCTTTATATTAAAGAGAACAAGTTTAATAGGAAACTTCTGTTGATGAGAAAATGCTTTGAAAATATTTGAGCTACGAAAAGATCCTTTATTGAACAGAAGTTTCTTCTACAGTAACAATTACGCTTTAAGAATAAATATTTTTCTGACGTCTTAAAGTAAAACTAGGCCCAAGTGTACATTTTTTAATTATTCACACACAAATATGTACATGATACTGTATGTGTGTTCTTGTGTGCGTGTGTGTTTTTAGTTAATTGGCACGCAAAAAATGTCACTTGTAAAACAAATTAAATGATTTAAATTAATGAAAGCAACTAAATATAAAATAATATCACTCACAGCAATTGAATGGACGGACAGACAAATGGAAACACACACGGGCCATAAACGCCAGCTAGCTATTTCTGCTAACACACTGACCACAATTAGACAACAGCGACAACAACAAAAATGCCAAGTGCAGAAGCATCATTTTCCATACGCCACCCACCCTCTTATTTTCCAATCATTTTTCCATTTGTTTTAGTTTGTCAGAGAAAGGGGAGAGAGTGGAGGAATATAGTGAAATTCACATTTCACAATTCACACTGGCGCATCAGAGACAATGCCAGTAAAATGTAATTAAAAAGTTCGCAACATTGTTGCTATTAGCGTTTTAATGGCAGCAGCTATGCCGGCGACGGCGGCAGTCATAAAACAACTTCCATTAGTTCCAAAAACAGTAGAAATGTGGAATGTTATAAGGGAGGGTTGGTACTAATTCAGAATGTTTATGGTGGAATAATGCTTGACGGAGGGGTATGGACTACTTTTTGGGACAATGTCCTACTTATAGAGGTTAATAGAGTAAGATTCATCAGTCTAATTTGAACTTTTTTTGTTGTATCAGCAGTGGCGTTCTAAGCTAAGCTCTAATATGTACCTATATTATCGCCGTAGGCTCGTCTTCAGTATGAGTCCTCTGAAGTGAATGAAGGGATAGGATATTGATGGTATGTTCAATGGCAAGAAATATACCTGCTAAGAATAAAAAGGTGATTTATTTTAAAAGGGGATCTCTAAAGGCCGATTTTTAGAGTTTCGTGGAAGAGTTCATTAATATTTGCCTTTTTATGCCTTATCCATAGTCCTGAATAAACTAGTCCAATTTTAATGGGTATTTCTTGATTTGGTAAAAGAATCGACAACCACAAATCGCAGGCATCTATCGGTCAGTGCCTTTATTTAATACATACTTCAATGAGATACTTGTATGGTAGGAAAATTTATTATTATTTTTGACGCTCCACCCCAATAGCCTTCACATAACATCTTAAATACAAATTAAGTTGATTGTTTAAATAATTTTGTGAGTTATTTTGTCTTGTTTTCGCTTCGTTGGTTGGTTGGTCGGTTACTTATTTGTTCGCTGCATTGTTACAAATGAGAGAGTATTGTTTTCATTTCATTGTTGGTTGCAGTTGTTGTCGTTGTGTTCCGTACAACAACAAGAATATTACTGCCAGTTTGTAGATTAATTTATTTCCTGAGCGGATCTGTACTTAAAACGCATTAGTGTGTCAAACACTTAAGGGTAGAAGTGTACACTAAAACTAAAAGGTTTAAAAAATCTTCACTGGAAACCCATTAATATCATATAGAGGACCTGTAATAGGCCTTCTTAACACAAACGACAATTTTAAAATGTAATTTCCGTAAAGCACCTTTAACTGATGCTATAATCACAGAACTCCCCTGAACGATTTTTAATCCCAACAAGAGCTATAGAAGGTCTATCTTTCCATAAAGGGCATGTAGAAGGTGTTCCAATGATATAAAATCATTGGAAGGACATCTATCTATAAAAGACTACCAGATGAAGATGGTATTTCATCCATAAATGGCATGTAGAGGGTCTTGTATACATAAAATACCTAATCGTACCTGTCTGTAGAAAGCTTCTCGCGTGCTTCTATCCATTAAAGATATCTTAAGGGTTTCTATCCATAGAGATGAGGTTTTCTATCTATACAAGAGCTGAGGACCCCATATATCCATAGAAGGCCTGAGAAAGTCATCTAACCATAGAAAGACCATAGACTTATGAAGGACTTCTGTCCATAGTACACCTGGGCTGGTATTTTCCCTATAGAAGATCTGAGAAGGTATTTGGTTCATTGAGGGCCTGAGAACCTGAGAAGGTCATCTACCCATGGAAAGACCTTAGACATCAGAAGGACTTTTATCCATAGTAAACCAGGACTTGTCTTCTCAGTATAGAAAACCTGAGAAGGTCTTCTGTTCATAGAGGACCTGACAATTTCATCTATCTATAGGAGAATAAAGAAGGACCTGAGAAGGTTATCTACCTTAGACTTCTGAATGTCATCTATCCATAGTAAACCTGGGCTGTTCTTCTACCTATATTAGATCTGAGGAGGTCTTCTGTTCCTAGCAAACCTGAGCATTTTATCTATCCACAGAAGAGTTAGGAAGGTCTTCTATCCATGGAAGTAAAGTAAATTTTATCTTTCCAAAGAAGACAAGAGTAAATCTTCTTTCAATAAATGACCTGAGAAAGTCTCCTATTCTTAGAATGTCTCAGAAGGTCTCTTATCCAAAGAACACTTAAGAAGGATTTATGTTCACAAACGACCTTATATTCATACCTGAGTATGTTTTCTTTAATAGAAGACTTAAGAAGGACTTCTCTCCTATGAACATTTGAGAAAGATTTCTATCTAGGACCTTCAGAGGTCTTCTCTAGATAGAAGATCTTCTTTGAAGGAAGACTTGAAGAATTCTTCTATCCACCCATAAAGGACCTCAGAAAAAAAATTACAAAAGGGTCTTATCTATATATATATATAGGTTTTGTATTCATGGAAGAGCAATATGCTATCCAGACAAGACCTCAAAACAGCTGAGGAAGAAGTTTTCGAACCATACAAAAGCTGAGGCGGTTCCTCAGAACGAATGCTATCCAAAGAGGACTTGAAGACTTCTATTCATAGAAGAATTTAAGGTATTCTATTTCATCTATCCATCAATAACCTGAGGAAGACTTCTATCTAGGGAGAGCACAGATGAGCTTTTGTCCCAAGAACACATGAGAAGAGGTTCTACCCATAGAAGACCTTAGAAGTTATTCTCTCAATGGACAAGCTTAAGAGGTCTCTTACGTATCCAAAGAAGACCACATAAGGTTTCTATCCTTGTTTCCATTTTTAAGTAGAATGGTCTACTATTCGGGGATCTTATATTCTATAGAAGACACATACATGAGTCTTTCATTCAATAAAAGACCCGCCTATGAGTTTTCTATAAAATAGAAGATCCTCGTGCGTGTCATGTATGAAATAGAAGATCCTTCTATACAATAAAACATCCTCTAATTGGTTCTCTATAGGATAGAAACTCCTGGTATGGGCCTTCTATAGAAAGAAGGACCTCTATAGAATAGAATACCCTCGTATGGGCTCACATGGATCTTCTATAGAATAGGTTAGGTTATAGGATGCGCAGCTGCTGTATTGGCAGCCACTCCTAAATGATGTTAATGATTGGATGCTATGTACCCCCATTGTACACAGTCTTCTGGAAATGAGCATAGGACAGTGGCATAATAGGTGCTCAATCGTCTCTATTTTTTCCTCAACCTCGCAAAGCCTACAGTAGTCGGCCGAGTCTTCTTCCCATTTGCTCGTCATGGATCTTATTCTGCAGTGACCCGTGATGTTCCCCACTGCTAGTTTCAGGTCTGATTTCCTCATTGAGAGCAGCGAGGCGGTTCTTGTCTTCGACGGGATTGGCGAGATTGCCCTTGCTGGGCAAGTTTTGCCAGTGTTGGCAGAATTTTTCTCGAAATTTTTGTACTATCTCTCTCCTGAAGTGGCACAATGGTGGCTTGATGGAGTTGTCGATTTCAATATTTTGTGACTCCGATCCGCAGCGTGCCAGTACGTCGGCTGCATCGTTTCCCTCGATGTTGCAATGCCATGAGACCCAACATAAGGTGACGATTGATTTTAGTGACTCCAACGCGAGTTTGTAATCCAGAACTACCGCGGACTTGATGTAAAGGGACCTGAGAAATTTTAAGGCCGCTTGACTATCAATATAAAAAGTCATCGGTCCAACTATGTCCCTTCTAATATTGTTAATCAATATCCGTTCAACTTGTATGAAATACGTAGATCCAGGGAATTGCTGTAAACTCCTGCTCCTGTACCTGTTTCCATCTTAGAGCCGTCGGTATAGATCTCTATACCGTCTAGAGGTGGGCTGCTAAGTGTCCAATCATCCCTATGGGGTATATGCACCTTCGTTGTCCGAACGACATTTGTGGTGACATATAGTCACTAATGTTTCCCGAGGCCGTTGATAGTCCGAATCTATAGAATAGAAGTCCCTCGTATGGGTCCTATATAAAACATAAGACCTACAGAATAGAAGAGCCTCGTGTGGGTCTAGACTAGAAGTCCCTCTTATCGGTCTTCCATTGGGTACAATATATTCGTACGATTTGTCTGCTGAATAGAAAACCCTCGTATGGGTCTTCTATACAATGGAAGACCCTCTATGGATCTCCTATAAAATAGAAGACCCTCGTATAGGTATTCTATAGAATGGAAGACCCTCGTATGGGTTTTCTATTGAATAGAAGACCCTCGTATGGGCCTACTATAGAATGAAATACCCTCTATAGAATAGAAGACCCTCGTATGGGTATTTTATAGAATAAACAACTCTCGTATGAGTTTTCTATTGAATAGAAGTTCCCCGTATGAGTCCTATATAGAATAGAAGACCTACAGAATAGAAGAGCCTCGTGTGGGTCTACACTAGAAGTCCCTCTTATGGGTCTTCCATTGAGTACAATATATTTGTACGAGTTTTCTGCTGAATAGTAAACCCTCGTATGGGTCTTCTATACAATGGAAGACCCTCGTATGGGTCTCCTGTACAATAGAAGACCCTCGTATAGGAATTCTATAGAATGGAAGACCCTCTTATGGGTTTTCTATAGAATAGAAGACCCTCGTATGAGTCATTTATAAAATAGGAGACCTTTGTATGGGTCTTCTATAGAATAAAAGACCCTGGTATGGATTTTCTTTAGAAAAGAAGATCATCGTATGGGTCTTCTATAGAATAAAATACCCTCTATAGAATATTAGACTTCGCATTGGTCTTTTATAGAATATAAGACCCTCGAATGGCCTATTAAAAAATGTAAGTCCCGCACAGGGTATTCTATAGAGTACCCTGACCCTCGTATGGGTCTTCTATGAAATAGCTGACCCTCGTATGGGTCTTCTATAGAATAGCAGACCCTCGTATATGTCTTCTATGGAACATGAAACCCTCGTATGGGTCTTCTATAGAACAGAAAGGAAAAGTTTCCTCGTGTGGGTTTTCTATAGGACGGAATACCCTCATATGGATCTCCAACAGAAAAGAGTTCCCTTGTATGAATCTTCTATTGAATGGAAGACCCACGTATTGGTCTTCAATATATTGGAAGTCACTCACTGGGTCTATAGAAGACCTTCGTATGGGTCTTTAATAGAATTGAATACCCTAGTCCTCGAATATAACATCTTCGTTCCGGTTTTCTATAGAATAAAGGCTCTATTATCTTATGGTTCTTTTATAAAATTGAAGACCACCGTAAGAGTTTTTATAGAATGAAAGATCCTCGTTTGCATTTTTCATAGAATAACTGACCATGGTATTGGTCTTCTCTCGAATCGGATGTACGGATGTTCTGTTGAAAACAAGAATCTTGTATGGATCTTTTATATAATAAAGGACAATGATATGGGTGTTCTATAGAATAGAAGACCTCCTTATTGAATTCAATATATTCGTATGTTAGATGGTCTGAGGGAAATAACAGATTGTCGGTTCGCATCAAGTGGATTTTGGTTATTTCCACAAATTCTTTGGTTGTTTCACCTAAGATATGGGTTGGACTTTTTCAAAATAAAACCGATCAGCACCCTACACCACACCGCGGTAAGGGGTATTATGTCTTTGTGTTATATATGTCCGATTTCGATGAAATTTGGAATGTGTGACTGAATTGGGTCTAAACATAAATTTTCTAAATTATATCGAAATCGGTTCAGATTTAGATATAGCTCCCATATATATTTTCGGCCGATTTCACGTCTTTTCTGTAACAAACACCATATATCTGTTCAACTTTTATGAAATTTAGAATGTGTGATGGAATTTGGTCCAGTAATAAGTGTACCATATTATGTCGAAATCAGTTCAGATTGATATATATCTCTCATATATATTTTACATATTCACAGTAGTGTAGGGTATCATATAGTCGACTACGCCCGATTTGGATCCTTTCCTTACTGGTATAGAATTGCATATGACGACTTGTTTTATCCTTCACTGTAAAGTACAAAACTCAAATGTTCATGAGTATGTAGAGCGGAATTGTTTTTGAACTTTGAACATTAATTTTGACATGTGTGTTTGTAGATAGATAGATGAGCACTTTAAATCCAAAACGTCATAGCAGAGCCTCTGAAAAGCTACATAAATTATGTCGAATAATGTTAGCAGCTTTTATAGTGCATTTTGCATTTTTGAACAATTAGTTGTCTGAATTTCAATATCGTTTTGGCTTGGAAACATATTAGACACCATGCGTTGCATTAAAACAGGTGAACCAATAAATTATTATTATTTTTTATGGACAAAAAGCATGTTTTTAAACAAATAAAATTCTTAAAAGTGTCACGGAAATTTCCATTTAAAAATAATTTATTTTGTACAGTGGAAACTTTTTACAGAAAATGCTTAAGAGAAATTTGGGCGTAATGGAGAAATGTCTATAAGAAAGAGTTAAAGGTTGTTTAGTTAATTAATGTAATTAATTATCTTGTTGTAACTTTATAACGGGTGCCACCGATAAGCAGAGGCTAACATGGCCGGATTGCACACAATGTTGAGAGTTGAAATTCCTTGTCCAATGTTGGTTTTCTTTTCCTAAAGTATATATAACTCCATTCCAAACGTCATTCGATCTTGGTGATAAGAACTAGGCCAAATATAGTTCAGCTAAAGATAGAATAGGGCTACACCCTATTGTTCTTTCTATAATGTCTGTGACGAATTATTTTTATAAAATGTCCACTGTAAATGTTGTGGATAAAAAATATACCTGTAGTTATTTCAGAATGACTAATAGGTTCTTACGTCTTCAACAGAGCATTTAACATAGAATATTTTTAAACAGTACAGTAAAACCTCTCACACCACGCTTCAAAAATTGTTTTTGTCCACATAAAATTGATGCGGAATTGTAAAAGGCGGTTGATTTGATTTGTTAACTTTTAAAATAAAAGATGAATTTAAACAAAACAACTCTACGAAATGAGAGCTTCCACTGTATATTAAATTGATATATACATTTTAATTAATATTTTTATTAATAAAATAAAAATATATTCTAAACAAAAAAAAAAAAACAAATAACATAAAAAGCTGAATTATTCATTCAAATTTATTGAATGTGGGCGTTGAGAAACTACACTTTAGAAAACAAAAACAAAGGCGTTTTCCCCAAAACAAAATATCGTAATATTGTTTGGAACATCTTCCCCAACGATTTATTTAAAACTAAACATAACTTTTTTTGCGTAAATTATTATTTATTGATTTTTATTTATAGTCAAAATCCCAAAACATGAATGGGGTAAAATAAATTGGAAGAGACAAAAACATCAACACTGAAGCAATACATAGATTTATATCAAATGTTGAAATAAAATTTGAAAACAATTTGTCATCCTCCATAAGTTGTTGATATTAAATTAACAAAGAGCACTATAAAAGAGGAAATAAATAGGCTGCAGATAGAAGGCAATTTATCAAAGGGAATTATTTATGTACATACGAGGGCTGAACGATAACTATCTGGCCTAACGATAAAAACGCGAATATTTACCATCAAAAATAGTTTTATTGTTTTCTTAAGTAGTCTCCAGCATGATTTATACACTTTTTATGGGCTCAAACCAAGTGTTGAATCCCTTTTTCCACTCCGATTTAGATACTTCCACAACATGGTTTTAGAACGCTTTTACAGCATCTTCTGGTTACGTAAATCGTTGACCACGCGGGTTTTCTTGATATGCTGGAATCAAATAAAGTCATTGGATTCCCAGTCAGGTCTGAACGGCGGATGACCCATCAATTCCACGTTCTGTCCGGTCAAACAGGCGCAGGTTTGAATCGATGTGTGAGATGTCGCATTGTCATGATGCAGAATTTCTCAGGAGATTTTCGGCAAACAAATTGTAGTGTACCACTCAAAATTTACTGTCCTATATTTCTGAAGCCGTATTGCTGCCACTGGGTCAGTTTTGCCCAAGAAATAGGTGACAATTTGTTTCGAAGTGCTTCTTACATGAACAACGTTCGTTCCATTTGGCTTGTTTTCGAAGACCTAAACGGTCGATTCCTGTTTTATTTCGGGCTTCTAAGCATAGATCCAAGATTCGTTGTCTGTTACAATCTTATAAACGTCATTTGAAGCACAACGATCCTACTTATTTACAAATTTCTTTGCATCAATCCACAAGAGCCTCTTTTTGAGCGATTGTCCAATTTAGCGGGATCTAACGAGAAAAATCCAATTCATCGGCCAGGTGTTCTGCAATATCAAATATTAGTTGGTGGAAGAAATACCCACTGGCTCAACGGCCGATTTTGGACAACCCTCACGACCTTAGTTTTTTTAGCTAGTGTCGGGCTCGATTGAATTCATAAATCCAGTTTTGCATAGTGCTATAGGATGACCCTTTATCGACATACAAAGATTTAATTTGATCGATGATTATCCACGTCGAAACTTGTGAAAAATTATCGAACGAAAATGTTCACAAGTAAATTGCAATTTTTTTGCTAAGTGATTTTTTTAAGTCACTGTAAACAACACAACACAAGGCCGTATGACAAACTGCCCTGAGTACGTATAGGCTAAAAACTGTCAAACTGTCCAAAAAATCAAATGGCGCCTGGCAACAAGCGGTGTTGCCTTGGCCAGACAGTTTTCATGCAGCCCTCGTAGTATAATCCCGATAATTAGTTATAAAATAAAAATTAAGTAGGCATAGAGTTAATTATTGACCTTCTAACTCGAATTATTAACGTTTTTCACTACCTTCTCTCGTTTAAAAGTTTTCCCTATTAAAAACCAATTTCTTTCCAGCTATAATAAAATCTCTAGGGAAATATCTATTAAGGTTTATTAATATTTTTGTTTTACATAAACCAACAACAACAGCAACAATAGTAAAAACCTATTTTTAGCTAAAAACCAGTAGCACTTAATATTCAACACGCAAATCCAAAAATAGCCTAAGGCCACCATTTGGAGTTTTGTTTTTCTTCATTGTGTCTCCACATTCAAACAACAACAACAAGCTGTTGGGAATTTGAAACCCAAAACGAACGTTTTGTCTCCTCTAAATGTCAATCGAAATGTCGTGTAAATATGTCAGTTTGTGAGATTAAAATAATATATCAAATTATTGAAACAACACAATGGCCAACAATCAGTGGTGAGTGATCTGTGTTGCTGTTGAGGAATTTCATACGATGCTGATGTCCTTGAAATTGGGATTTTGGAGCATTGCAAATGCACGATTTCGAATATTAAACTAAAATTATTTGAAATAAAAAAATAACACAAAATCGAGATACTACTTAAACGCGAGCAGTGAGAGATATACAACATTACTACGAAGGGACTTCTATAGAAGAGATCATCAACCTTCTAAAGAATAGAAAATCCACAGAGGTGACTTTTATTGAAAAGAAGATACATTTTAACTGTTCTTAGAGAATATTCTAGAGAAGAAGGTCTTCTTTATAGTAGAACACCTATTTATGGTAATTCTACAGAGTCGAAATGGGTCAGTTAAGGGTAAAGAAGGTAAGTATAGAAAAGAGGACAATCGTAGTGGTCTTCAGTAGAACAGAAGATCCTCGCTTGGGTCTACTTAAGAATAGAAGATCCTTGTAAGGGGTTTCTATGAATAAAAGGCCTTTGTATGGGTATTCTATAGAACAGAATATACTTGTATGGGTTTTCCATAACCCTAAAACTCGCATACAACTAGGCTAGACCAAAAGGTCTTAATGTAAACCCGGAAAAACGGAAATATGTCTTTTCACTAGGAAAACAAAACTGGAAATTTTTGAAGGACCAGTTTTCCTAAAAAGGATATCAGTATTTCCAACAAAGTAAAATATCTGGGAGTAATCCTGTATAGGAAACTTCAATTAAAATACCATATTCATGAGAGAGCTAACAAAGCTTATAGATGTTGATCAACCTGTAGAAGGGCTATAGGCTCCAAATTGGGTCTTAATGCAAATATGACACACTGCAGAAAGTCCAAACGAATGTGCTGCTTAAGTGTAAGCGGCGCAACGAGGGCATTACAAACTATTCTATATATACACCCTAGAAATCCAGATAAGGTATGAAGCAGCCGTCACAACTATACGACTTAAGGAATTGGACAAGCGAATCAGAAAGGACCACGTAACATACCATCAAAACATTTATGGGTGACAACGGGAGAGTCAATGGATAACATTGTATCGGACCGTATACCAGAAACAATTGTAGCTGCCTCATACGAGGCATTAATTCCAGACAGACACTTGTGGATCGACGGAACTCTAGCACAAATGCCGACTGGAAACTGTTGCTACACAAGTGGGAGAACGGGACTGGGTGTTTTCAACTAAAGTTAACGTCCTTACGGACAGTAAAACTGCAATCAAAGCAATAACACCCAAGACAGTAAAATCACAAACAGTCTTGGATTGTATAAATTCTATCAACGCTATTTTCAACATGGCTCGGTGCGTATAATATGGGTACCGGGACATGCGGGGAATAGAGATAATGAGATAGAAAATTCTCTGGCGAAAAATGGAACGGGAATTGGCAACAGTAAACTTAGAGAATGCAAAGCCACTAAACGCGTCTCGTATAGAAATGAAAACTTGGGCAAAAAATATCCACTTACGTCTATGGAATAGAGAGGGAATAGGGAAGCCACAAGGTAAGTAGGTAAGTCAGAGTTGAGTAGGCTTACAGGTATCCTTGTCCCATCTGGGATGTTTGTGGAACAATTACAATTATTACAGGTATCCTTACAGGTCACCTGGATTTACAAACTCATCTGCACAAAAATAATTGTGCAGATAACAGCATTTGCAGGGCATGCGGAGAAGATGGCGAAACACTGGAACATTTTATCTGCCAATGCCCCGCTTTCGCAAACATCAGATCCCAGTTTTTAGGGAACGACTCAATACCAGATCTTAATCAGGTAAGGGTAAACGATCTGAAACAATTAAAGTATTTTATCAAGGGCACATAATTCCTTATATAAAATACGACTGAGTCACCTTTTTCACATAAATCTAGTCTAGAGCGCACAACAGGCCTACTTCTGGCTTAAGTGTATGTCCACCAGGGCATGTGGCTATTACTCGTCCCTCTTTTCAACCTAATCTAACCATGGGTTTTCTATAGGATGTTAGACCCTCATATGGATCTTCTATATAGAATAGAAGACCCCCCCTCGTAGGGGTGTTCATTGGATTAGAAACCCCTCATATGGGGTTTCCATTACACAAAAGAGACTTGTATGGCTTTTTATACCCTCATCATTTATGTTAACGAGGGTATATATACACTTTCATACGGGCAAAATGTGCCTCATCGAAATAATGGTTTTAGACCCCAAGTATGTTTGGACAAAATGTGTTTCAGACAATTTGGAGTCGATTTAGCAATGTCCGTCCGTCTGTCTGTCTGTCCGTCTGTCTGGCTGGCTGGTGCTCACGATAACTCTCGAACGGATGAACCGATTTGGTCCAAAATATGGCTTTCGCAATATTTTGTCCAAACTTAGTTTAAGTTCGAAGATGGGTTATATCGGTTCACTCCTTCCGGTACCTCCCCCATAAAAGTTCGGAAATGTTCGGAAAATTCTTGCTCACGATAACTCTTGAAGGAAGTTACCGATTTGGTTCATACTTTGCATATCGTGACATTTCTACCAGACTTAGATGAGGTTCCAATATGGACTCAATCGGTCCAATCCTTCGGGTACCTCCCACACAAAATTTTGGAAAAGTTCAGTTTAGGACCTGTTCACGAATTTTTGTTGTAGCAACTTGTATTCACTGCCGCCCATATAACGGTATAAGTTTCATCAGGGGCACGTCCATACTTCCTGAGAAAATAGCCTGAAAGGTACACAAAAGCTCTATGACACCGTGTGTAATGGTTGGAGCGCAAGATAACTCTCGAACGGAACTGCTGATTCGGTCCACAATTTGGTCTTTGTAATATTTTGTGCAAACTTAGTTTAAATTCGAAGATAAGCCATATCGGTCCACTCCTTCAGGTACCTCCCCCCTAAAAGTTTAAAAATGTTCGGAAAAATTGTGCACACGATAACTCTTGATGGGAGTGACCGATTTGGTCCATACCTTACACGTCCTAAAATATATACCAGATATATTTCAGGTTCGAATATGGACTATATTTGTCCACACCTTCGAGTACCTCCCGCACAAAATTTTGGATAAATTCACTTTAAGACCTGCTCTCGAATCACTTTGATTTTTGTTAAAGCAACTTGTATTCGCTGCCTCAATTACGGCAGTAAAAGTTTTGTCAGGGGCAAGTCCATACTTCTTGAGAAAACAGCCCGAAAGATGTAAAAATTCCTATGGCACCATATGTAGTGGCTATAGGGCTCGAACCGAATATATTACTGAATATAGCTATATTATGTTTTTCGTAGGCTAGTGTATAAAAAAGCCCTATCTATCGATATCCCCTCAAATTTTTGAGCTTTAATCCTATCCATACTTTTGTGGGTGCATACGGCCAACATTTTGAAAACCCCCCTAAATACATAAGTTTTTAATTTTTTGGGAAAAAAGTATTTCAATCCACACAGGCTGAGGGTATATCTCTGACTGATACTTTTTTACTTGTTTATACAACAAAAAAACCCCATGACCCTTTTGTGAGCTTTTGGGTCTTCAATAGAATAGAAGATTCTCGTTTTAGCCCTTCAGTAGAATAGGATACGCTCATCTGGGTCTTCAATACAATAGAAAACCCTTGTTCGGGGTTTCTGTAGAATCGAAGATCATCGTTTGGATCATCTAAAGATCAAAAGATCCTCGTTTGGCTCTTCTTTGGAATAGAAGATCTCGTTTAGGTTTTCTGCAGTATAGGAAACCTTCGCTTGTGTGTTCTGTAGAACAGAAGACCCTCGTATGGGTCCTCTATAGAATAGAATACCCACGTTATGGTCTTCCATAGAGGAGAAGACCTTCGTTTAGGTCTTCTATAGAATAGAAGACTTTCGTTTAGGTCTTCTATAGAATAGAAGACCTTCGTTTAGATCTTCTATAGAATAGAAGACCACCGTTTGGGTCTTCTATATGAGTTTTCCATAGAATAGAAGACCGTCGTATGGGCCTTTCATAAGATAGAAGACTCGATATTCCATAGAATAGAAGACCAAGTCTTCCTTAAAACAGAGGGCTGGGTCTTCAATACAATAGAACACCTAGTCTTCCATATAATAGAAGAATCGGTCTTCCACATAATAGAAGACCCTCGTATGGGTCTCTATGGATTAGCAGACCTTCGAATGGATTTTCTATAAAGCAACAAACCCTCGTATTGCTCTTCTTTAGACTAGAAGACCCTCGTATGTGCCATCTACAGAATAGAACCGCTTTGTATGGGCATTCTATAGAATAGAGGATGGTCGTACGGGTCTTCTATAAACAAGAAGACTTTCGTATGGATCTTCTATAGTACGGAGGACCCTCGAATGCGTCTCCTATAGAATGGGAGACTCCCGTGTGGTTTTTTATATTTCTTCTATAGAATAGAAGACCCTCGTATGGATCTTCTATAGCATAAAAGACCATCCTTGTGGTCTTCTATAGAGAAAACCCTCGTTTAGGTCTTCTATAGTATAGCAAACCATCGTTTGCGTCTTTCTTAGAGTAGAAGACCTTCGTTTGGGTTTTCTATATAAAATAATGACCTCGTTTTGCCCTTCCATAGAATAGAAGAGCGAGGTTTTAGTCTTTTATAGAATAAAAGACCCACGTATGGGGTTTCCTACACAACAGAAGACTCCCGTTTTTGCTTTCAGTGGAATAGAAAATCCTCTTATGAGTTCTTCCATAGAATAAATAACCTATGGGTCTTTCATAAAATAGAAGACCGGATCTTCCAATAGAGGACTGAGTCTTCAATATAATAGAAGACCGAGTATTCTATATAATAGAAGAATAAGTCTTCTATATCATACAAGACCCTCATATGGGTCCTTTATGTAATAGTAAACCCTCTTATGGATCTTCTTTAAACTAGAAGACCTTCGAGTGAGTCCTCTATAGAATAGAAAAACCTTGTATGGCTATTATATAGAATAGAGGACGGTCGTACGGGTATTTTATAGAATAGTAGAATTTCTTATGGGTCTTCTATAGAAAATAAGACTTTTGTATGGGTCTTATATAGTACAGCAGACCCTCGAATGGGTCTTCTATAGAATAGAAGGCCCTCAAATGGGTCTTCTCTAAAATAGGAGATCGTCTTATGGGTCTTCTATAGCATAAAATACCTCGTATGGGTTTTCTATAGAATAGTAGATCCTAGTATAGATCTCCTATAGAACATTATTCCCACGTATGGGTCTTCTTTAGACTAGAAAACCTTCGTATGGGTCTTCTACAGTATAGGTCTTCTATACAAAAGAACACTTCCCCGTGGGCCTTCTAAACAATATTAGATCCCCGTTTGGGTATTCTTTAGAAAATAAGACTTTCGTATAAGTCTTCTATAATATAGAGGACCCTCGAATGGGTCTTCTATAAAATAGGAGACCCTCATTAGGGCCTATTATAGAATAGAAGATCCTCGTATGGGTCATCTATGGAACAGAAGACCCTCGAATGGGTCTTCTATAGAATAGAGCAGCCTCGTATGGTTCTTCTATAAAATATACGACCTTCGTATTCGTCTTTTATAGGTCTTCTATGGAACAGAAGAACCTCGTATGGGTCTTCTATAGAATAGAAGACCATGTGTCGTAAAAACAAGTTTGTTATAGAGAACTTCGACATTGTAGTTTCAAAATCCGCCAAAACTTTGCAGGTGTAAGCGCTTTTCATTTAAAGATAATTAAGGCGCAGCGTGCATGACATTGTTTTATAATGAGGCGATACAGTCAGTGCATTGTCCCAATTTGAACTTCTATAACTCAGAAACGGTAAAACCTACGAAAATATCAAAAAGTTCAGTCTTGTAGAGAATTTTTGCTGCTACAATATTTGCTTTAGTCCCATTTCCATAGGGCTTGCGATCTCCATGAAAAATCGTGAAAACTTAAACAAACCCTAAAAATGTGAACTTTGACCGCGATTTGTGTAAAAAGCCCTCCGCATTTTTTTTTTTTTTTGTTTTTTGATTTTTCTCATCTACGAACATTGCAGTTTTAAAATCCGCTAAAACTTCCCAGGTAAAAGCACCGTTCATGTAAAGTTAGTTCAGGCGCACCGTGATGTTTCTTATACGAAACATTATCCACCTCCTCATTTGTTGCCTTAATCATTGTGGTATTCCTTAATTATTAGCCAATACATTACATTGTTTTTACAGCACATTATCCACAACTTGTTTATTAAACTTATTATCCATGTTATTATTGAAAATCCAAAACAATATCCTGATTCCGTTTTTATCCACATCGTTTTTCAAAAAGATTATCAGTACCCCTAATTTTATGTTTTTTTTTAATGTTTTTTTAACTTTTAAGCCACACTTTTTTATCCAAATTGTATACACTTCATTATTTGTTAGTCAATCCCTTGTCCACGCCCCGTCCCGTTTTATCCAGATTGTAACCACAACTTTATTTCTGTCCAAAACTATTATTCTCTACAATTTTGCATTGAAAATTCGCCCTTTTTATCGAATATATTATATTCTTCAAGCCTTTTCTTATCCAAAACTTTACACACGACTTTAAACTTATGCACGTCCTTTTTGCTATCAAATATTTTATCGAAGTTAAAAACCTCTACCACGTCTTTGACGTATATTCCAAACATCCTCCAAGTCCATATTTTTATGCAAAATATCATCATCCACCTAGTTAATCTAAACATTTATTCAATTTCTTATTTTTAATTCAAGTTAACATTCGCTTAATTTTTTTTTTTTCTAAATTACCACCCCCCTCAGATTTTGACTTCTCAATTTATGTACTATCCCCACTGCTAAATGCTATCCTTAGCACTATTTACATCCTTAATGATTCCATAAACCTCAATTCTATTAAAGTAATTCTCCAAATCCATTATTTTGACCTTCAATAGCGCACAAAATTCACTCCATATGCAACAGCAATTGAGCGTTGTAAACGTTCACTGCTTCTAATAAAACGAAAGCCATAAAACCATTTTCCCCAGTTTATATTTCTGGCTTAATGTGCTAAAATAAAATTGATTTTCTTCTTCTTATTCGCATTCTGCTCGTGGCAGACTTTGGCAAATTCTCAATTCATTTCATAACAGCTGATATTAAATATTTTTTTGGGGTCATTAATGTCAGCATGGATAGGAAATTCTCAATTTCATTAGACACCACCAAAAGTAAAATCCTCCTATAAGAATGTTTGCGTGTGTGTGCATGAGCACTTGAGCGAGAGTTAGTATTATGGGTTTTCCGAGGGTAATAGAGCAAAGTTCACTATTGATCCCTGTTCCTTATTTGTGTCACTGTGTGTGTGTTGGTGAGTATCTCTGCTGTGCATATGCGAGAATATTTTCCGCAAACAAAAATGAAAAAGGACACACATTTTTTTGTTTGTGTGTTGTTGTAAAAAAGTCATAAAACCAACAAAGGAATGAGGGATGAATGTTGCTGCATATGTGTGCGTGTGTGCAAAGGGGAAAGGTTATGAGGGTCATAATTGCCAGTAACTACATTAAGGTTCGTTTGTAAATTTTATGAGCTTTTCATAGTCGTGCACGCACGCAAAACAACAACGTTCGTTTATTTCCTTGCTTTGGCTAAGGATTTCGTTTCCTTGTTGTTTTTTTGTTTTCTGTCCTTTCTGTGTTTTGTTGCCAGTTGGTTTTACGACAATTCTTCTACGCCAACACTAATTCACCACTCACTTACTTAGCGGCACGCAACTAAATTGTATTATGGCCAACCAATACATGCTCACAAGTTCCACAGTGAATGAGTGGTTGAGTGTGGCAAGAGAGCAATATACAAATCTGCTGTTGTTGCTGCTGCTGCTGCCTTAAACATGACAAGAAATGAAAATGAAAATTGAACCAGCCGCCATAGCGCCACGTCAAAGTGGCGCCTCCGGTTTTATGATTGCCAGCATGGATGGCAATATGGCAGCAAATTGTTGCATTTTATTCCTTATTGCTATTTGGATGGCAATGTAGTTATTGTTGTTGCTGCTGTTCTTTTATATTGCTGCGATAAGCTTTGCAACGTTTTGTGCTCGAGTCTAGAGCAAGAACTACGACGACAACAACAACAACAGAAAACGTTTTAGAGCTTAACACGAACTTAAATGTCCTTTTGTTTTTCTGTTTCCATTCATTCCATTCTTGATGGAATGTAGGCAAATTACCAACCCCTGCTAGGCTCCGGCACACTTGCCGCACTTGACGGGTGGTAGATAACATAAATTCACATTTTTACAGAATTGAAATTCTGCTGTATTCTATTAAAGAAGCAGTGGGGTAGAAAGTCATCACGTCCAAGTTATTGTGGGCAAGTCCCTAAGGACCCATTGGTGAAAATGTGACCCCTTGGAAGAAAAATTTTAAAATATGTGTAAAAATATTGTCGTGGGTGTCAAGCTTCTCGGACGTGCTTCTGTCCCACATCTTTTTTACAGACATCTTCTATGCAATATATCACCTTTCATTCCATAGTCTAAGTCTCTTCCATAGAATAGAAGACCTCCGAATGGATCTTCCATTGAATGGAATACCTATCTAGGGACATCTATGGGAAAGAATGCGTTTGCTGGGCTCATCTATAGATTATAAAACTTCTACAGATACAACAAGTTCTAGGGGGTAGGGTTAGAAAACTTTTAAAGGGAGCGATAGAACTTCTTCTCGTTGTATCCCAAATGTTTTCTATATCAAAACATAACTCCATTTTCTATAGAATAGATCACCCTCAGTTTTATATAACAGAAGACTTCAATAGTACTCCTTCATAGAATAGAATGTGGAGTCTTCTGTAGAAAATAATAAGGCACTTCTATAGAATATAAAACTTATACAGATAAAAAGAATTGCGTAATAAATTTCTGTGGGCGTCCCCTACAGAAAAAATTACTCGTATGGATATTTTATTGATTGGAAAACCTCTCTGTAGGGGTTATCTATCGAAAAGAAGGTCTTTGAAGGGGTTTTAAAAACTATGAATCAGTCGACTTTGCCGACAGAGCTTGTGTTAATTGAAATACCTCTTTTCAAAAAAAAACTTATGTATTAGGGGGTTTTCAAAATGTTGGGAGTATGAACCTACAAAAATATGGATTTGGACTAAAGCTCAAAAGTTTTGCGAGAGAAGTATCCAAAGGAATAGACCGACATAGTCCATTTTGGAAGTGAGTCTTACTTTGCGAGTCACTCCTCTCGATAGATATTGCGCCCATCTGTAATTTCAGTTAGTCAACACGTAATTTAGAGCTTTTGGACGATTATGTGAGGAAACGTGTACTTGCCTACGAAAAACATATTAACGCTGTAAACAGGGCCACTAGGAGTTCCTTTGGTAAAAATTTCCAAAGGATCCTCCGCACAAAAATGTTGAACGTTTGTGTGGGTTGTATCCCAAGGAGGCCTTATCGCTTTTGAACATAAACTAAGTTTGGGCAACATATTTCGAGATCCAAAGTTTGAACCAAATCGGTTGCTCCGATTATATTTTCGAACTTTTGTGGGGCAGGTACCGGAATTTCATACCAATTTCATATAATACGAGGGGAACTAGAAAAGTTTGCGGACTATGCAACACGCAGTGTCGCCAGGCGTCATTTGACATTTTTTTTGGAAAGTTTGATAGTTTTTAGCATAAGCGTACTCAGGACAGTTTGAAATACGACCATGTGTATGTGTAAGTATGGACTTGCCACTGAAAAAGCTTGAACCATCATAATAGGGACCTTGAGTGCAACCTGTTGCAAAAAAATCAAAACGATTCTTTTCCGAAATTTGTGTGGGATGGTAGAAGTTTGCCGATGTGCAAAGTATGAACCAAATCGGTTACTCACTTCAAAAGTCATTGTGCAATAATACCACCACATAGCCGCTTCCATTGCAGGTATTTCTTCAATTTTACTCATTGCGACAAAAAGGTGTTTTAGTTACCTTTTTGTCCTAATGAGTAAAATTGAAGAAATATGGAAAACTTTTATGCAATCGATGCGGAAACTTTTCAACGGTAGGAGAAAAGTAATAACGCATTACTTAATATTTTTTCCATGCTCTACGGGTCTATGTGGTGGTATTTTTGATATTTGCAAAAAATGCTAAAAATTATAACCTTAGTGTATATACCCGCGTTAGCATAAATGCTGAGAATATAATAAGGCACGTATGGAATAAAATGTCAGACCTCAAGTTAAAGAAAAAAAATTATCTTCTATAGAAAGGAAGACATCTGTAGGAATCTTCCAGTGAATAAGAGACTTCTGCTCCTCATAGTTTTTCTAAAGAGCACAAGTTTTATATGCAGGCCTTCTACAAACAAGAAATCGTTTTCAAATGTCTTCTATAGAAAGAAAGTCCTCTGTACTATAGAACATAAAACACCTGCATGGCTTTTTTATTAAATAGAGGACCCCAAAAGGGTCTTCTATGGAAAAGAAGCCTTTGAAGATAATACTGAAAAGGTCTTCTGCATATAAGAAGGATTCTTCTTAAAAAGATAATTTCGTAGTAGCCTTCTGTAGAGGTTTTCTACGGATAAAAGATATCTTTAAGGGTTTTCTATATAGGGAAGACCTTCTATCAAATGAACGATCTCTGTTGGACCCTTCTATAGACAAAAGACCTCAGTTTTGACCTTTATGGTTTTTGTAGGCTTGTTCTACAGCGAAAAATCTTATATAAGACTCTTCTATAGATGAGTATACAACAAAAGAAGTATTCTAGGAGAAATACCACAGTAGTTGTTTTCTATAAAAATAAAAATTCTATTAGGTTCTTCTATAAAACAACAACAAGAAATTCTAAGGAAACTTTGTGTAGGAATTAGACATATGTGTATAAATTTTTTAGAATAGAAGACATCCGTTCTGGTTTCATATGGATAGGAAGGCTTTTTAAGGGTCTTCTATAGAAAGAAATAACATTTTAAGGGTCTTCTATGGTATTGAATACATAGAACAACTCTTAACGGACCTTCCACAGAAAAATAACTCTGTTGTGTTATTTGATAGTAAAACAAGTAAAAAAGTATCAGTCGGCTTTGCCGACAGAGATATAACCTCACCGTGCAAATTGAAACACCTTTTTCACAAAAAACTTATGTATTTAGGGGGTTTCAAAATTTGGTCGTATGAACCGACAAAAATGTTGATTAGGATTAAAGTTCAAAAATTTTGCGGAAAAGGTACTTAAAGGAATGGACCGACATAGACCATGGGGGTGCTATAGGCGGTTTTTACACCCTTCGGGCTGTTTTCTCAAGAAGTATGGACTTGTCCCTGAAACAACTTTTACCATCGTAATTGAGGCAGCGAATGTAAGTTGCTTCAACAAAAATCAAAGTGATTCAATAGCAGGTCTTAAAGTGAACTTATCCAAAATTTTGTGTGGGAGGTACGGGATGGAATGGACAAATATAGTCCGTATTCGAACCTGATCTATATCTGGTAGTTATTATGAGAATGTGTAAAGTATGGACCAAATCGGTCACTACCATCAAGAGTTATCGTGCGCACAATTTTTCCGAATATTTTTGAACTTTTGTGGGGTAGGTACCTGAAGGAGTGGACCGATTTGGCTTATCAACGAACTTTAAGTAAGTTTGGAAACAATATTACGAAGGCCAAATTTTGGCCGGAATCGGCATTTCCGTTCGAGAATTAACTTGCGCTTCCACCCATAAACATGGTGTCATAGGGTTTGTTTTTCAACTTTCAGGCTATTTTTTCAGGAAGTATGGACTTGCCCCTGAGGAAACTTGTACCTTTGTATAGGGGACAGTGAATACAAGATGTTACAACAAAAACCAAGGCGACTCGAGAGCAGGTCCTAAACTGAAATTTCCCGAAATGTTGTGTGGGAGGTACTCGAGTTTACCGACTGAGTCCATATTGGAACCTCATCTAAGTCTGGCAGAAATTACATAACGTGCAAAGTATGGACCAAATCCGTTATTTCCTTCAAGAGTTATCGTACGCACAAATTTTCCCAACATTTTCGAACTTTGGTGGGGGAGGTACCGGAAGGAGTGGACCGATATAAAACATCTTTGAACTTGAACTAAGCTTGGACAAAATATTACGAAAGCCAAATTTTGGACCGACTCGGAAGATCCGTTCGAGAGTTATCTTGCGCTCCAACCACTACACACGGTGTTATAGGGTTTTTTGTAACTTTCAGGCTATTTTCTCAGGAAGTATGGACTTGCCCCTAATGAAACTTACAGCGTCGTATAGAGGACAGCAAATACAACTTGCGTACACAAAAATCAAAGCGATTCGAGAGCAGGTCCTAAACTGAACTTTTCCGAAATTTTGTGTGGGAGGTACCCGAAGGAGTGGACCGATTGAGTCCATATTAGAACCTCATCTAAGTTTGATAGAAATTACACGATATGCAAAGTATGGACCAAATCGGTTATACCCTACAAGAGTTATCGTGCGCTCAATTTTGCGACAATTTTCGAACATTTGTGGGGGAGGTACCTGAAGGAATGGACCTATATGGCCCATCTTCGAATCTGGAAACATATTTCGATGCCCAAAATTTGAACCGCATCGATTGATCCGTTCGAGGGTTATCGTGCGCACCAGCCTGCCAGACAGACATACAGACGGACATTGTTAGATCTACTCAAAATTGTCTGAAACGGATATCGTACAAACATACTTGGGGTCTAAAACCATTATTTCGATGAGGCACATTTTTGGTCGTATCAAAGTGTAAATACCCTCTTTAGCCTAAAGGCTGAGGGTATAAAAATCTGTAAAGATATTCAATAGAATATGAGACTTTAGTAAAGGCCTTCTGTAGTTCAGAAGACTCCTACGGAAAAGAAACTTTCTGTATTTTGTAGATAAGAAGACTTATATATTCGAAATGAGATTTCTCTGTTTTATTTAGAAAATAAGACATTCGCAGAAGTTTGTTATTGTACAGAAGACTTCTGCAGAAGTTTTATATATAAACGAAATCTATTACTATTTGTAGTAAAAGGACCTCTGTAGGGGTTCTTCTATAGAATATTTATGAAGAGGAATTCAAGTCTCCCTTTATGTGGGTTGTGGATGACCTGCCTTTCAGTGTCGTCTATCAAATATGACACTTCCGCTTATTGATACAAAATTACCCCTTGAACTTCTATAGAATAGAGGATTTCACTTTAGGGAAGAACGCTTTTAAGGCGATCTTTGTTACGTGACCACTTCATATATTCCTACACTCTGTCACTACCATTGCAGGACTTAACAGCGGTCGGTCGGCATAGTAAAAAATTTCACTTCAAAGTATTTAGCAATAATCAGTTTTCCACTATAATTCTCATTCTTTAGGGTAAAATAGAATGCAATCCAATTTGCATAAAAAGCATGTGTTTTGATCCAGTGCTTTGGATGGAGTTAAAAGGCACTCTTCGGAATGTGTTTTTATTCAGTTCACTTCAAAATAAAAAGAATTTTGTATTTGTGTGAAACAAAAATATTACAAACTTTATTACATTAACACAAATTATAAAATTTCTTCATTAAATTCAATCTCAACTGAGTCTGTTTCGTCCGCTCTCCATTTAATCCAAGTTGAAATGTTTTTGCTTCATCTTCTAAAGGGGTTCTTATATTGTCGTCCTATCACCAGTTGAGATTTCGACAAGTACTCCAACAGCACTTCATTAGGAAATTTTCTTCTCGTGAGTTACCATAAAATTGTTCCCAACTTTTGGTTCCATTTTCCATTTAGAAATTGATGCACTCTTTGGAAAACTTCTGTTGTTGTTTGTAGGTATCTACAAATTGGCTTGCTTGTTTGTAAGGATCACTTAGCAACTACTTGTAAAATGTATCGAACGGAGTGCCTTTTTCACGACTCCCTTGAACTGCATCCGGATGCAATTCAAATGTGAGAAATGGGTGTCAATCGTTGGATCGCATCCAAATGCTGTTAAATTGTATGGAATTGGAGTGCTTTTATCACGACTCCGTTTGAACTGCATCCAGATGCTGTTAAAATGTGAGGAAAGGATGTAATTCGTTGGATCGAATCCGAATGCGTTTAAAATGTCGGGAATGGAGTGCCTTTTTCACTACTCCGTTTGAACTGCATTAAAACATGCCGTGAAAGAACTAGTCTACATTGCACTACTTCCAATTTATTTTACTGGAGACGTGTGCCTCATTCGCAGTAAATAGTATTAGTCACCAGGGCAGTTTTTTTACAAGGGCAGTTTTTTAACAAATTCGACTCCGGCTCCGACTCCGAGGGTAATTTCCTATACCACTGAAAATTCATAAAACATGCACAATTTTTTTTAACTTTTTCCTCTACTTCCTTTTTCCTATACTTGGGCCTTACATGCTTACCTGTTGTTTTTCCTAGGTACTTTGTACTGCAATATTAGGTAAAATTCATGTTCATAATTTATTCAGCTGTATCTTACATAGAAAAGTAGCAGCAGAAAAAAGTTAGAATGTTCCGGTTTTGCCGAAAAATATGTACAAATATATGCTATCAGTAGTTGGATTCTCTATGGCATTTTTTGGAAAAAAACCGGTCAAATTAAAAGGCAAACTTATGAATGAAAAGTGCAAATAAAAGTTGACATCACTGTTGCTATCGGTATAACTTTGCGAGTACTTTTTTTTGGTTATCGACAAAAATCGTTAAAATTAAAATACTTATAATTTCGGTAATTTTAAATATTTTTGTCGATAACCAAAAAATGCGTTAGAGAATCCCACTACAGATTATCTTTTTAAAATAAAAACCAGTAAAAATGGCTTTAAGTTCAGCTGGGAAAAACTTTACCCATCACCATGAGTTGTATTGAAACAAATTGGAATAATTAGTATCCTTTAGTTTGTGAAATAATTAAGCTCACATTTCCCAATAAAGCTTTTGTATCCATATTTCAATCCGAATATGTGACAAAGAACCCACGAAATACGTAAAAAATCAGGAATGTTTTCTTATAGTTTTCTTATAAAATGAATAAGCGATCACCAAAATGTAATTTAAGTTCATCTCTCTATCATATAAAAATAACATACTTTTTTATAATTTAAAAAAAAATTGCCCGGAGGCGGAGTCGAGCTTTTTTCCCGACTCCGATTCCAGAAAAATTTACTAGACTCCGACTCCACAGAGAGTAGAGGAGCTCTTAAACTTCACTTTATCCAAATTTTGTGTGGGAGGTACCCGAAAGAGTGGACCTATATAGTCTATATTCCAACCTGATACATGACTGGTTGCAAAGTCTGCACCAATCAGAAACTCCCTGCGAGAATTATCTTGCGGACTTGATATTTCAGTTGTTGCCGTCAGGGTTTCTTGGAGCTGGATGAGTGGACCGATACAGTCCATATTCGAACCCGATATATATTTGGAAGAAATAATACAAAGTTTGGACCTTCGACAGTTATCGTTCACATCATTTTACAGAAAAATGTTGAACTTTTGTGAGGGAGGTACTCGAAGGAGTAGACCCATATTAGAACTTAAGCTAATTTTGGACAAAATATTGCGATACCCAAAATTTGGTTCGAATCAGTTGATACGTTCGAGAGTTATCGTGCGCACAAGTCAGACAGACCGACGGACGGACATGGCTAAATCGACTCCAAATGCCTGAAACTAATTTCGTCCAAACATACTTGGGGTCTAAAACCGTTTTTTATCCAAAATATTCTCTATGTGTTTAATTTTTATCCACAACGTCTTTATTTCAATCCAACTATTACATTTCATTATATTATAATTTTTTATATATAAACTTCTTATAATTTTTATATATAAACTTCGGGAGATCATTATCCATCTCCTCTTTTTAAACGAAGCAACATTTACGTTTGTTTTATCCGTATCCTTCAATTAGTTTATTTGAATTTGGTTATGGCCAACATTCATCCAAACTTATATGCACTTCCCAATGACATGATAAAAGAAATCTCCACAACAATGTTAATGCACATTCATATTCCTTCCTGCAAGTCTCTGTGTACGTAATGCATGCTAATCATCCTACAATCATCAGTAGTCCATTACAAAGTAAACAAAGTATCTGCGATGAAAGTCTCTGTGGCGGCCCTTTAACTAAGTGTGGCAGTGGTAAAATGTTCCCAATCATGAGGACAGGCGGAATACACTTCCACACTGTGAAGGCCAAACCGCGTTTACTTATACACTTTATGGTTGTTTCTGTTTTATAACTTTGCAGAACAAAACACAGAAGAAGAAGAAGAAGAAAAATTAAAGTTACACTAAATTAGAATGTATGTGGGTGGTGGCATCCATCTATTTATCCACCATGCCTCGAGAGTATCGTTTACAGTTGGGAAACAACAATTTGCGGAAATAATCAACAATTACTAAGAATAACTTTACTTTATTACACATTTGAACTTAACACAGCGACATATGTACATTCTTTGTATAAACACACACACTCACAAATTTTGCAACACAAAAACAACAGGAGGTAAAGAGAAAAACTTTTGTCATAAAGTTTTGCGGCAATGCCAAAAACAAAAATAATAAAAGTCTTCAGTAGTTGGCCCATAAATAATCATAAAAAAGTGAAACTAAAGTCATTTAAAAGCAAAGACATTTAAAGCAAAGAAACGAAAAAAGTAACAACAACAACATTTTGGACTAAATAAAACCACAACAATGTAAACAAACAACCCAAAAGTAAATTTATGAATTCCCCAAGACGAGTCTGGAGGGCGTATGAGTAACATTAATCATGTAACGCATACCACCGAGTGTCCTTACACAAATCTATTAAAAGCTCACACCTATCCACCTACTCACACACACGTATCTACCTTCTAGAATGTCATCCAACTAACACAATTAGGCGCTGCTGCTGCTTTCTAGTGGGTGTGTGCCTTTGGGAGGATTTTTGTTGTTGTTGCCGCTTATCCGTTAGATGTGTGTGACCCTGTTTGTTACAAATCCCCGTTTGTTGTTGCAACTTCTTCTTCTCTTGCCCTGTTTATTTTTGCATTTTGATGAATTGCTTCGCATTTGTTGGTTGACCTTTGCAAGGATAAATGACTTCCTTTGACGACAATAATAGGGGAACTTAGTCTTCAATATTCACAACATTTTTATATTCTAAGAATTGAGGAATAAAAACTATAGAATCAACATTTCTTTAACAAAAAGACTATAAAAGCAATCTTTCTCCCAGAAAGGAAATAGGGAAGAATTCATTCTTTCAGAAAGGAAATACCGAAGCACCTTTTCTTTCAGAAAGGAAATACCGAAGCACCTTTTCTTTCAGAAAAGAAGTACCCTTTTTCCTTCAGAAAGGATCTATAGATGCACCCTTTCTTTCAGAAAGGATCTATAGATGCACCCTTTCTTTCAGAAAGGATCTATAGATGCACCCTTTCTTTCAGAAAGGATCTATAGATGCATCCTTTCTTTCAGAAAGGATCTATAGATGCACCCTTTCTTTCAGAAAGGATCTATAGATGCACCCTTTCTTTCAGAAAGGATCTATAGATGCACCCTTTCTTTCAGAAAGGATCTATAGATGCACCCTTTCTCTCAGAAAGGATCTATAGATGCACCCTTTCTTTCAGAAAGGATCTATAGATGCACCCTTTCTTTCAGAAAGGATCTATAGATGCACCCTTTCTTTCATAAAGGATCTATAGATGCACCCTTTCTTTCAGAAAGGATCTATAGATGCACCATTTCTTTCAGAAAGGATCTATAGATGCACCCTTTCTTTCAGAAAGGATCTATAGATGCACCCTTTCTTTCAGAAAGGATCTATAGATGCACCCTTTCTTTCAGAAAGGATCTATAGATGCACCCTTTCTTTCAGAAAGGTTCTATAGATGCACCCTTTCTTTCAGAAAGGATCTATAGATGCACGCTTTCTTTCATAAAGGATCTATAGATGCACCCTTTCTTTCATAAAGGATCTATAGATGCACCCTTTCTTTCAGAAAGGATCTATAGATGCACCCTTTCTTTCAGAAAGGTTCTATAGATGCACCCTTTCTTTCAGAAAGGATCTATAGATGCACGCTTTCTTTCATAAAGGATCTATAGATGCACCCTTTCTTTCAGAAAGGATCTATAGATGCACCCTTTCTTTCAGAAAGGATCTATAGATGCACCCTTTCTGTCAGAAAGGATCTATAGATGCACCCTTTCTTTCAGAAAGGATCTATAGATGCACCCTTTCTTTCAGAAAGGATCTATAGATGCACCCTTTCTTTCAGAAAGGATCTATAGATGCACCCTTTCTTTCAGAAAGGATCTATAGATGCACCCTTTCTTTTAGAAAGGATCTATAGATGCATCCTTTCTTTCAGAAAGGATCTATAGATGCACCCTTTCTTTCATAAAGGATCTATATAAGCACCCTTTCTTTCATAAAGGATCTATAGATGCACCCTTTCTTTCAGAAAGGATCTATAGATGCACCCTCTCTTTCAGAAAGGATCTATAGATGCACGCTTTCTTTCATAAAGGATCTATAGATGCACCCTTTCTTTCAGAAAGGATCTATAGATGCACCCTTTCTTTCAGAAAGGATCTATAGATGCACCCTTTCTTTCAGAAAGGATCTATAGATGCATCCTTTCTTTCAGAAAAGTCCATAGAAACGTTGCTTCAGAATAGGTAGACAGACTCACCCTTTTTTCAGAAAGGGTCTATAGACGCACCCCTTATTTCAGAAGCACCTTTTATTCAGAAAAGGACTATAGAAACATCCCTTCATTCCGAAAGGGTCTATGGAAACATCCCTTTTTTCAGCCCGAGGGTCCCCACCGACGGGTAGGGGATTATTGTGCTACTCTATCATAAACGGGGGAAATCACTTGTGACATGACCTTTCTAGGGTGGAGTGGCAAGACCGCCCACCTCTGAAAACCTTGAGTTTCCATCGGACAAAAAACGGACTAAGGGGTGTTCCTCTTAAACAAAAAAGCAAAAAACCAAAATGGAAGATGGAAAAACAAGTATGGAAGATGGAAAAGAAATAAAAGTTACGGTGCAGGGCGCAAATAACCCAGTGCCGGCAGGGACCTGCGAGTCACACCTCGTCGTCATCAAGCGATCGTGTGCAAACATCTCGCACAGATGTAGGTGGCTTGGCATCTGTGGTGGATGGCACGACTACAAGCGCGGCACGACTACAACGTAAAAAGGGGGGAAGAGAAATGAAAGCTTAGGGAGAGTTTAATCTTAACCCAACCATCATAGAATGGGACCGACCCTGACTTCGAATCTGATAGCAGCAGTAAAATTAACACGACCGTTGTGGAAACCCCCATTAAAGAGGATGTCCACAAGATGGTGGACGAAGTAAGCGAATTCATAGAAAAATTTACGACGGAACGAGTGCGGTGTTCTAGAGCCCAGCGACGGAAGTACAAGAAGATCCGGGCGCGGCTAAACAAAGTACAGCGGGACGCACCAAAAGAGTTCCTCCACATCATCGGAAGCGGCGAAAAGGATTAGATCTTCAGAGGGAAAAAGTACCGCGAAAAGAAGAAAAAGAGCTACCCTCTCTCAAATGCCCCGATCAAGCCTAAAGAACCCTTCGACGGAGGGCGAAAAGGCTTGCTCGGACATGGAGAGGGCGAGCAGAATCTTCTGGAGGTTCCAAGGAGCCAGAAAAGAAGCCCACGACCTTCCAGAAGAGGAAGATGGTCGCGGAGACTGGAGCGGAGCCGCCATCCTCTTACGCCAAGGTAGCCATTACAGGGTCCAGCAGAATACCCAAGAAGCATCTGCCGATCATTAAAAAATGAAACATATCTAAAGAAATGGACCAATAAAATTTTCCAGCAGCTAGCTTAAGAGGGACCTATACAACTTGGGCCCGCTCGCAATTTCGAGGAAGTGGTCAGCAGCGTGCCAAATCCTTGGGAGATACCTTACCTAACTAAAGCAGAGCTCCGATTTACTCGCGAGTGAAAATTTGGCAACTAGGCAAGTTATCCCCTCAACTTGCTCGAATTCGAAAAGAGTTTCAATTCGAGCGAGTATTCGGAGCTCTGAACTGAAGCGACGGTTTACGTCTAAGGTTTTGGCTGGAAGTTCGAGACAGAAGGCATGCTCGAGGTCTTACTTTAGCAGAATGAGACCTTGGAAGTGAAGAGGTGGCAAGTCTTCCATAGGGAGGAGAAAGAGGATGGATGTGGTGGGAATTGACGACCTCTACCTAGCCAGTCTATCAAAGGCAAAGGGCAAGGCGTACTACATCTGCAATGCAGTCACGTTCATAGTTGGATGGGCAAGGGTCGGAGAGGAAGATGATGGCCAACAAATTGCTAGGAGGATAATCCACCGAGCAACACAGAAGAGGAGCCGAAGCCATCAGCGACTCTCAAGAAGCCCACCTACTGGATGACCAATGATTGAGGTCATCCAGATAAACCTCTATCGGAGCGAAACGGTCATTCGAAGAAAGTTGTCCACTTCGAGAGAGTGGAAATTCGTAACAAAGGCAAAGAGGCCCGAAGGCTTTACAACAGGGCAAAAAGCAAAAAAAAACAGCTGTATTCTGGCACAACTATCAAACAAAATTAAAAGAATGCAACTAAAAAACAAGAAACGCCAAACAGAACTGCTGGAAACTCTTTTATGAACAGATAGATAGCGTAAGTGATGTTTCAAAAATCAAACAGTTTCCATACAAAACTCATTCACAACCCGAGCTTATGGTTGATGAAAGGTGAAAAAAGATGGAAGAAACCGACGAAACTCTAAGCCTTCTGATGAGAACACATTTCCCGTCGAGCACTACGGCTTACATAGTGCCATCGACGGAGGTAGCGCATACATCAGAAGGAGCACCAGAAATCAACAACTTGATGATTAAAGAAAAAATAATGAGCTACTCACCCACCATACAAAGCAGCAGGTCCAGACCAGATCTTCCCTGTCTTACTTCGAAAGTCGTCCAATATGGTCGAGATTTTCAACGCTTGCTTAAAATTTAAAATTTTCGTGTTCCCCAATAGCCTGGTAAGAGACGCTTCCAAGCCTGGCCAGGCAAAAGGCGATAAAATAGCTTACAACTGGGCTAGACCGAGAGGTCTAACTGTAAACCCGCAATAAACAGAACTATGTATTTTCACAAGAAAGTAGGAGCTTAAGAAGAACCCGTTTTCCTAGATACAATAGCGATTTCTACAACAGTTAAGTCCCTGGGAGTAATCCTGGACAGAAAACTGATATGGAAAGACCACATTAAGAAAAGGCCTAATATAGGCCACAGATGTTGGTCAACCTGTACATAGGCTCAAAATGGGTTTTCAATCCTAGTATGATACACTGCTTATACAGAAGCGTAATTAGACCGATTCTAAATTACGCAACTGTAGTATCTGGTATATTGCAAAAGTCCCAAGAATGTGTTGCTTACCCTGCGTTTACAAAAGACATGACAGTTGAATTCATGTATTGATTGTCAAAAGCCCACATATTTCAGATATTTTGTTTTTGTACGTATTCTTTTGTTTTTAACACATTTAAATTATCATCTCTCTTCTTTTTCACAAAAGTGTCAAAAATTTGACAGCTGGGAGACAGCCGACAAATGTATGTATGTGTTAGTATATTAAAGTTGTATTTGAATGCAAACAGTCTGGTGTAAACGCCTAGTTAAGTATTAGCGACAATTTAGAGACAATTTTGTTCGTACACCCAATAGAAATTGAGGTAAGGTATGGAGCAGCTATCGCAGCTATAAGACTTAAGTCGATGAGCGTGTGGATCGGAAGGGACCACCAAAAATACCACCAAACCAATGTGGATTAGGAATTAACTGCACTACGGCACAAATGTTGAACTTTTGTGGGGAGGTACCCTTAGGGAGGAATGATATGAGCCATTTTAGAAGTTAAACTAAATTTTGACAAAATATTTGGAGATGCAAAGTTTGGACCAAATTGGTTGCCCCACTGAAGTGATATCGTCTTAGCATTTTAGCGACATTTTTAAATATTGGGGAGAAGTACCGGAAGTTGTGGACCGGTATTGCCACATGAAACTAAGTTTGGATATAATATGACGAAGACGAAATGTTGGACCAAATCGGTTGAACAGTTCGAGAGTTATCGTGCTCTCCGACAGCCACATAAGGAGACATAGGAATTTTTTACACCTTTCGGGCTGTTTTCCTAAGAAATATGGACTTGCCCCTGAAAAAATTTTTACCGTCGTAATGGAGGTAGCGAATGCAAATCGCTTCAACAAAAATCAAAGTGATTCGAGAGCAGGTCTTAAAGTGAACATATCCGATATTTTGTGTGAGAGGTACCAGAAGGAGTATACAAATATAGTCCATATTCGAACCTGATCTTTATCTGGTAGATATATTACGATGTGCAAAGTATGGATTACATCGGTCACACCGTTCAAAAGTTATCGTGCGCACCAATTTTTCTGAACATTTTTCAACTTTTGTGGGGGAGGTACCTAAAGGAGTGGACCGATATGGCTTATCTTCGAATTTAAACTATGTTTGGCCAAATTTTGGACCGAATCTGCAGATCCCTTCGACAGTTATCTTGCGCTCCAACCACTACACACGGTATGATAGGGGCTCTTTGCAACTTTTAAGCTATTTTCTCAGAAAGTATGGACTCGCCCCTGATGAAACTTGCACCGTCTTATGGGGGGCAGTGAATACAAGTTGTTGCAACAAAAATCAAAGCGATTCGAGAGCAGGTCCTAAACTGAACTTTTCCGAAATTTTGTGTTGGAGGTACCCAAAGGCGTGGACCGATTGAGTCCATATTAGAAACTCATCTAAGTTTGGTAGAAATATCACGATGTACAAAGTATTAACCAAGTGGGTTATTCGATTCAAGAGTTATCGTGCGCACAAATTTTCCGAACATTTTCGAACTTTTGTGGGGGAGGTACCGGAAGGAGTGGACCGATATAACTAACCATCTTCGAACTTAAACTAAGTTTGGACTAACTATTGCGATAGCCAACTATTGGACCAAATCGGTTCATTCGTTCGAGAGTTATCGTGCTCACCAGCCAGCCAGACGGACAGGCAGACGGACATTGCAATATCGACTCCAAGTTGTCTGAAACGGATTTCGTCCAAACATACTTGGGGTCTAAAACCATTATTTCGATGAGGCACATTTTGCCCTTATGAAAGTGTATATACCCTCGTTAGCAGGGACGTACGCAGGATTTCATTTCGGGGGGGGCCCAACTTGACCAAAAATCATGAAAATTGAAAATAGTGTGTAGGGTTACGTACAGCTTTTTTAAGGTTTTGCTGTTGATTTTATATGAAATATTGACACAAAGTATAAAAATTCAGTAGAGAAAGATCACAATATTTAGGATACAATTTTAACTTTTTACAGAGTAATAAATATATTGAAACCACGTTTGGTATAGTCGCCATATAAAAGTTGCGTCCCGTTTTCAGTATTTTGGACCTATATGATTAAAAAATATAGGTCAACGTTATGGTATATCCCAAAATTTTAAAAGTACAGAGAATTGCCATTATTTCTGCTATCGCAAGATTTTCAGTATTTCAAAGCTCTTAATCTAATTTTTATTTTTAGAATATCAGCTGTAATACGGATTTTGGGATTCCTTTTTCTGAAAGAGCCTCCATGCAGAAAGTGGTTAAAATATATCCACGTTTTAATCCAATCCCTACTTAACTATATTCGCGAGTAGGACGAATTGAGTTATACAGGAGTTATAGGGTATAGGGGTATAGTTCGACCCGAATATAACGCCTCATTTTTTTAATTACATATCGAAATACCCATACGACTTCTATAAATTAATTACCTTTAAAAAGAAGAATAACACGAATCTGCGAACACAGATTGGACTTCTATATCTAGCTATTGTGTCGATAACCTAAGAATAAACTATTCGTTAATGCCATAAACACGCCAAATTTGATTAATTAAAAACTTTAGAAATTTAAAAACGGACGAGTACGGTTTGAGACTACAAAACTCATGTTTGGACTAAGCCACAGCATGGTCGATCAAATATCTCAGAAACCAATTGGCAAACTCTAGCTAAGTCGTGGCAAAATAATATAAGTCGAAAATTTTCATGATTGTTGTTCCGGCTGCATTCTTTACTTTTGGTATAATGTTAAAGAACGCCTTAACTAACTTTAATTGAAAGGTGCATACACTTAGGAAGTTTTTGCAGTTTCTGAAACTACAATGTTCATAGATGAGAAAAATCCAAAAACAAGAAAAAAATCGCTGGATGGATTTTTAAATAAATCGCGGTCAAAGTTCACATCTTTAGGTGTCTTTTAGGTTTTCACGGTTTTGCTTGGAAATTGCAAGTCCTATCGTAATGGGACTAAAAAATTTTGTAGCTGTAAAAATTCTCTACAAGATTGGCCTTTACTACTTTTTCCTAAGTTTTACCATTTTTGAGATATAGAAGTTCAAATTGGGACAATGTACTGACTGTATCGCCTCCTTATAAAACAATGTCATGTATGGTGTCCTTAACTAACTTTAGTTGAAAACGGCTTATACCTGGGGAAATAGATGGAGGGATTTTTAAATAAATCGCGGTCAAAGTTCACATTTTTAGGTTCATTTGAGATTTTCAGGATTTTGCTGGAAGCGGCAAGTCCTATCGAAAGGCAACTAAGGAAAATGTTGTAGCAGTGAAAATCCTCTTTAACATTTTCTTTAGTCCCATTTCGATAGGACTTGTCGTTCCCACGCAAAATCGTAAAAACCTAAAATAACCCAAAAATGTGAACTTTGATCGCGATTTATTTGAAAATTCCTCCGGCGATTTTTTGTTTGTTTTTTTTCTCATCTATGAATAGTTACTGCGCTCACAAGCCATTTTAGTTGGTCTCCTTAGTATTTAGAGCTTTAAAGCATGGACTTTCCCCCTCAAAATTTGATATCGCAGTAAACAAGACTACAAATTTCAAAAAAGTCCAAAGGATCAGTCTTAAGCTGCACTTATGTTTAATTTTGAGAGGGACGTACATGAAGATGTTGGCCACACATATTCTCTTGGAACTTGTTGTACATTTGGAAAAATAATTTATTTATTTAACTGGACCGATATAATCAATTTTGGGTTCCATATATTTCTGGAAGAAATACTGCGATGCATATCGCTCATTTACTCAAAGAGTGGCATAACTCAAAAAACGGGTTTTTTGAGTTAGCAATTTCTATTTTTTCTACGACTTCTATTTTATCTTGTGTCAAATTTTTATGTTGATATCTCTAAAAATCAACGAGTTGCAGCTTGTTTTCTAGGAGTTTGGCATAAATCAACAAAAAGGTTTTTTGAGGTTTTAAAGCACTAAAACAATTCGAATCATGCTTGATCTTGCACAGAAAGTTAGCACGAATATCTGGCAAGATCTGTACAAAAGATGATCCCAATAGTTATTTTATTTTTTGTGTATTAACCTTTTTAAGTTGGGAAGTCAAATTTTATTCCGCAACTTAAAACGCGTTTTTCTCGAAACTTGATTTTTTGAAATATAAATGAGCGATATGTGCAATTATAGGGAAAAAATGCAAGTGAGTATGCTACATATAGCAGATTTTAGCAGTTTTTGACGAACACAAATTCATTTTTCTTCATAATTTTCTCCTCTTGTTTAGCAACAAGTAAAACAAATGTTGGTGAAGGCAGCGAAACAAATTTCTAATTGGCTTTCAATATATAGTCCACGAAGAACGCTTCATACATTTTGTCCAATAGAAATTTTTCTTGCACTTCCATTCCCACAATACTGAATTATTTTGGATTCAGGATAAGTGTAAAGCCTCGAGACCTCAATATAGCTTGAATAAGACATAACAAATATGGAGTATATTCATTGCGGAATTCGTATTTAATAGTGGAATGATGTGGCATGAAGACGTAATTCAGATTTCATTGGAAGTTTCTCCCAAAAGGAGTATACAAACAAAAAATTTGAAAAAAAAACTTACATAACTTGACTGTACATTTTCTGTACAGAAACTTCATATATATAAGATTGATATATAAGTTTTCATTTGAAATCTCCTAACATAAAAAATGTTTATGACAAAGAAAAAAATTAATAATTGGTTACAGTAGCTTAATAAATTTTGTTCGACCAAACCATTTCGGGGGGGGGCCCGGGCCCCCCGTGCCCCCCCCCCCCTGCGTACGTCCCTGCTCGTTAGCATAAATGCTGAGTGTATAAAAGCAAGATGCTGAAATAAAAAACTGACTTGCAGTGTAAAAAGTCAATCAACAACTACTCCCATCATGGTTCGGTTGACATTATATGGGTACTAGGACATGCAGGGATTAGTGGGAACAAGATAGCTAAATCCTTGGCAGAGAACGCCAGGGAGCAAACTACAATAAGCTTAGATAATGCTAAGCCCTTTAAAGCCGAGCGTCTAGAGTCTGGAACACTGAACAGAATGAAAAAAAAAACAAAAAAATCCTATGGGGGAACCCAGACGATGATAAAACATAGGAACTACTTCTAATGAGTAAAAAGACATCAGTAGACTGACAAGCACAAAATTGGTTGTGCAGAAAGCAGTGAATGCAGAGCATGCGGAGAGAACGACGAAACGTTGGAACACTACCTCTGTCAGGCTCAGCTTTCGCAACGCTGAGAAACCATCTCATTGGAAACGACACGATACAAGAACTCAACCAAATTAGGGCAAGCGAGTTCAAAAACAACAGATTTTGTCAATGGCACAGAGTTTCTAAACTGATGAAAATTCAATAAAACATTTTCCTTTTTCAGAATTCCGTTATTAGAGCGCACAACAGACCTATCCTGGCTTAAGTGTATGTCCTCACGGACATGTGGCGATTTTTATATTGCCCCTCTTTTCAACCCAACCTAACCAAAGCATCTTTCGGAAGGGGTAGATAGACGTCCCTTTTTTCAGGGAGGGTCTTTAGCACTGCCGACCTAGAAGAGGGCACACAAATTTCTGAATATTGGCATATTTTAACAGTGTGTTAGTAAGGTTGTATGCACGCATGCTGCAAAACAAAAACAACTCAAAACATTTGCTCTCTTTTGTGTGCTCTTTCGTTGCCTTCGGGTCGTGTGTGTGTGAATTGCCGAAAAACTTAATAACTTCAACAATACCAAAGAACGGCATTGGTCTACAGCATAGCCGACCAAGAAGAGCGAGCGCTTAAATTGTTTATGTGTGGGTAAAATTACACTGACAGAACAGAACAGGGTTTCGTTTCGAATGCATCAAAAATGGCTTTTCCAGTTACATTTCCATAAAAGGATTTCAACTTTAAAATTTCTTCAAATGCAAATTGTTTACGGTTCTAATATAAATTAGCATTTGACTTGTGTCCCTTATATCAGTGCTTTCATCAAAGCAAACAGATACATATACTGCATTTCGAATCCTCTCCTTTGTTTCATGTTCTATGAATTTCCCTATTGACTCGTTGCGGCGGACTATTGTGGACCGAGATAAAGGCACCTCTTTGAAAATGTCTTCCATTTTTCTACCAGTATCTCCAAAAAATGGTAATACTGTCATAAAAACTTCTTTAAAAAACCTCCCATCTTCAAAAGGTCTACATTTCTTGGCCAATTCCAAAGCAGTTTTATATGAGGCCTTGATTGTGGCATTATCATAATTGCCTTTGTCTTTTATAATATTAAGACACCTATTATTTTTATTTGTTAAATTATCTTTAAGTTGGCATATTATTTTTTTCGCACATTTCCCGTCATTAAATGATATTTTGTATGCGTATTATAATGACGCCTAAGGTAAGATGGATATACATTTTTTATTGTTGCATTCCAGACGAGGCATTCTGCGTCATTAAAAATATTAATACAAAACAAAAAATCATTTTCAAATTCTTCCCTCCACATATTTGCTGTACAACTGCAAAATCTTTTCAGTGTACCTAAAAAAACAAATAAAGCGGCATCAACCTGCTACAAGACTGAAGTAAAAAATCAAAACATTTGCTCTCTTAGTTTGCGTTCGGGTCGCGTGTGTGTGATTTGCCGAAAAACTTCGTAACCAAATCAATACTAACGAACGGGTTTGGTCTACAGACGCATACTTTCTTTATGAAAGGGCCTTTAGACGCAGCCCTTTTTTTCAGAATGGGTCAATAGAAGAACCCTTTCTTTCAGAAAAGGTCTTTAGAAAATATATGTTTATCTTACCCCATATACTATGCTTATATTTGCATATATTATAATCACAGAATTGTCCCAGGTCCAATTCAAGAGCTCACCTTGAAAAAAAACAATATTTTCTATAGAATAATGTGTTTTTTTTTTTTTCAATTAAGCCCTTGTAATTCAAACTTTTATCTTGAAAACTAAATGAAACAAAATTCCATAACATTGTGCTTACAATGTAACAGAGTTTATCAGGCCTTCGCTGCATGGCTTTCAGATAATTGATTATTGTGTTATTTGTTTTGATTTCACAGAACCAGTTCCCGTACATTTGTCACCACCATAACAATTATGGGTTAGGTTAAGTTGCTTGTCAAAATTTGGGGGATTAGTAGATTGATTATTTGTTCTTGAAATGTAAATTTACAATTAGCGCCATTGAAGGTAATTTGATAAATAGCGACAGCAGCAACAACAACAACTACCAGTTCCCAAACATGCTACTTATTTGCGTTTTGGTCATAACCAGTCTTCTTTCTTTTTGATAATTTATACTTCCGCTAATTTATATGCTTGAATGGCTGGCTGTGAATAAATTGAGAGAGGGAAAGAAAATAAATCTCCAATGGACGAAGAAGAAAAAAACCTGTCGTTAGCGGTTTTTGGCCATAAGCAACTATTGAACGGTTAAGAAAACTGGCTACATTATTATGTTTCAAACGGAATATCACTGACGACAGCATTTATGGAGCCACCATCAGCAGCAACAAAAAGAAGTGTGAATATTATTCAATTAAAAGGGTATTAAAACCAAAACCAGTAACAAAACATACAAAAATGCGACAACAAACCATCAATATTTAGATTTTTTGATATAAAAATTGACAACTAACCAAAGTGAGCTATGCATTGCGGACAACAATAGATTGCGGGTCATACCATGTAAGTCTCAAAAATAGAAAAAGAAAAATAATGCATTATTCTGAATCAAGGGCATAAATAATGCTTATAGTTTTTCTTTTATGTTGGGGAGATCCCTAATTAGAAAGACGACCCGATTGATTCATTGGAAAGACTTTATAACCTGGTTTACATTTGAAAACACCAAGCAATAATAACTACTTTATATACCCATGGCCATACAATAGGCCAATAGGTTTTAGGGCTTAACAACTCCTAAGAACTTTGTCCCATTAAATATCATTGGAATCTCTCTTTTTGCGATAATAAATGTTGTACACATTACTACATATTTTCATTATTATTATTATTCTATTGACATATGGAATTGAAAATGTTATCACACCAATAGTTAAGATTTAGTAACAACAAATTCAGAAAATGATTCGCTGTTATTTTTAAAATGTGATCATTTTTAGGAATATATCTTGGAGAGCGTCATAATACCTTGATAGCAAAATTTGATTGATATTGATTGGCCTTTTTCGATAAGAAAGGAGTGACGTTCCATGCTACCAACACACAAGTAAACTCATGTTCCGTTCTGGAACTTCCCATTGCAATAAAAGCTCAGCAACCTAGGACAATTATACGATAAACTTTCTAATCTAATTGTTGTTTTTAAAATAATAGAAAAAAACTCTTAAAAAAATATTGGTTTATTGTAAGAATAAACAACAGTTGGTATGACAGCTGTCACTTCAATTAAATTAATTTATAATAAAAACAAGGCGATATTAGAACAATAAGAATAATGTTTTTACTTTATAAAAATAGGACATACCTCATTAGAAAAAAAATCAGATTAGTAAAAATATATTGAAAGTTGTTTTAAATAGAGTGTTAAATAAATAAACATTTAGAATAATTTAAATTCCCACAAAGCAAAATTTTTGTGGAGAGGGGGAGATAGAGATAGATGGACCCTTTATTTCAGAAAGGCAACATATCAACACGCTTTCTTTCAAAAAGGGAATATAGCAGCACCCTTACTTTCAGAAAGGGACTATAAAATCACCCTTTCTTTCAGATAGGGACTATAAAATCACCCTTTCTTTCAGATAGGGACTATAGAAGCACCCTCTCCTTCAAAAAGGGACAACATCAGCACCCTTTCTTTCAAAAAGGGACGACATCAGCACCCTTTCTTTCAGAAAGGGACAACATCAGCACCCTTTCTTTCAAAAAGGGACGACATCAGCACCCTTTCTTTCAGAAAGGGACTACATCAGCACCCCTTTTTCAGAAAAGGGCTATAGAAGCACTCTTTCTTTTAGAAAGGGACTATAGAAGCACCCGTTCATTCAGAAAGGAACTATAGAAGCACCCTTTTCTTTCCGGAAGGTAATATAGAAGCACATTTTCTTTCAGAAAGCGACTATAGAAGCACCCTTTTCTTTCCGGAAGGTAATATAGAAGCACATTTTCATTCCGGAAGGTAATATAGAAGCACATTTTCTTTCAGAAAGCGACTATAGAATCACATTTTCTTTCAGAAAGCGACTATAGAAGCACATTTTCTTTCAGAAAGCGACTATAGAAGCACCCTTTCATTCAAAAAGGGAATATAGAAGCACTCTTTCATTCAAAAAGGGACTATAGAAGCACCCTTTCATTCAAAAAGGGACTATAGAAGCACCCTTTCATTTAAAAAGGGACTATAGAAGCACCCTTTCATTCAAAAAGGGACTACAGCAGCACATTTTCTTCCAGAAAGGAACTATAGACGCACCTTTTCTTCCACTAAGGGACTATATCAGCACCATTTCTTCCAGAAAAGGACTACAGCAGCACACTTTCCTCCAGAAAGGGACTATGGCCCTTTCCCACCCTTTCTATCAGAATGGGACTGCAGCAGCACCTTTTCTTCCACAAAGGGACTACACCGGCACTTTTTCTTCCAGAAAGGGACTACATCGGCACCCTTTCTTCCAACAAGGGACTACAACAGCACCCTTTCTTTCAGAAACGGACTACAGCAGCACCCTTCCTTCCACAAATGGACTATAGCAGCACCATTCCTTCCATAATAGGACTATAGCAGCACCCTTTCTTTCAGAAAGAGAGACTGTTCAAGAGACTATAAAAGCAGCCTTTCTTTCAGATAGGATTCGCCGGGAAAGGGACTACAGAAGCACCCTTTCTTTCATAAAGGGACTACAGAAACACCCTTTCTTTCAGAAAGGGACTACAGAAGCACCCTTTCTTTCAGAAAGGAACTATAGAAACACCCTTTCTTACAGAAATGGACTATAGAAGCACATTTTCTTTCAGAAAGGGACTATAGAAACACCTTTTCTTACAGAAAGGGACTATAGAAGCACATTTTCTTTCAGAAAGGGACTATAGAAGCACCCTTTCTTTCTGAAAGGGACTATAGAAGCACATTTTCTTTCAGAAAGGGACTATAGAAGCACCCTTTCTTTCAGAAAGGGACTATAGAAGCACATTTTCGTTCAGAAAGGGACTATAGAAGCACCCTTTCTTTCAGAAAGGGACTATAGAAGCACATTTTCTTTCAGAAAGTGACTATAGAAGCACCCTTTCTTTCAGAAAGGGACTATAGAAGCACATTTTCGTTCAGAAAGGGATTATGGCAGCACCCTTTCTATCAGAATGGGACTACAGCATCACCTTTTCTTCCAGAAAGGGACTACACCCGCACCTTTTCTTCCAGAAAGGGACTACTTCGGCACCCTTTCTTCCAACAAGGGACTACAACAGCACCATTTCTTTCAGAAACGGACTACAGCAGCACCCTTCCTTCCATAAATGGACTATAGCAGCACCATTCCTTCCATAAATGGACTATAGCAGCACCCTTTCTTTCAGAGAGGGACTGTTTAAGAGACTATAAAAGCAGCATTTATTTCAGATAGGATTCGCCGAGAAAGGGACTATAGCAGCACCCTTTCTTTTAGAAAGGGACTATAGCAGCACCCTTTCTTTTAGAAAGGGACTATAGCAGCACCCTTTCTTTTAGAAAGGGACTATAGCAGCACCCTTTCTTTTAGAAAGGGACTATAGCAGCACCCTTTCTTTTAGAAAGGGACTATAGCAGCACCCTTTCTTTTAGAAAGGGACTATAGCAGCACCCTTTCTTTTAGAAAGGGACTATAGCAGCACCCTTTCTTTTAGAAAGGGACTATAGCAGCACCCTTTCTTTTAGAAAGGGACTATAGCAGCACCCTTTCTTTTAGAAAGGGACTATAGCAGCACCCTTTCTTTTAGAAAGGGACTATAGTAGCACCCTTTCTGTCAGAAAGGGGCTACATCAGCACCCTTTCATTCAGAAAGGGACTATAGCAGCACTCTTTCTTCCAGAAAGGGGCTACATCAGCACCCTTTCATTCAGAAAGGGACTATAGCAGCACTCTTTCTTCCAAAAAGGGACAAAAGAAGCACCTTTTCTTCCATAAAGGGACTATAGCAGCACTCTTTCTTCCAGAAAGGGACTACAGCAGCACATTTTCTTCCAGAAATGGACTATAGAAGCACCCTTTCTTTCAGAAAGGGACTATAGAAGCACCCTTTCTTTCAGAAATGGACTATAGAAGCACTCTTTCTTCCAATGAGGGACTACAGCAGCACCCATTCCTTCAGAAACGGACTACAGCACCATCCTTGCTTCCAGAAATGGACTATAGCAGTACCCTTTCTTTCAAATAGGGACTGTTCAAGAGACTATAAAAGCAGCATTTCTTTCAGATAGGATTCGCCGAGAAAGGGACTATAGCAGCACCCTTTCTTTTAAAAAGGGACTGTAGCAGCACCCTTTCTTTTAAAAAGGGACTGTAGCAGCACCATTTCTTTTAAAAAGGGACTATAGCAGCACCCTTTCTTTTAGAAAGGGACTATAGCAGCACCCTTCCTTTCAAAAAGGGACCACATCAGCAACCTTTCTTTCAGAAAGGGGCTACATCAGCACCCTTTCATTCAGAAAGGGACAATAGCAGCACTCTTTCTTCCAGAAAGGGACAAAAGAAGAACCTTTTCTTCCAGAAAGGGACTATAGCAGCACTCTTTCTTCCAGAAAGGGACTACAGCAGCACATTTTCTTCCAGAAAGGGACTATAGAAGCACCTTTTCTTCCACAATGGTACTATAGCAGCACAATTTCTTCCAGAAAGGGACTACAGCAGCACCTTTTCTTCCAGAAAGGGACTGCAGCAGCATCCTTCCCTGCAGAAAGGGACTACAGCAGCACCCTTTCTTTCAAATAGGGACTGTTCAAGAGACTATAAAAGCAACCTTTCTTTCAGATAGGATTCGACGAGAAAGGGACTACAGCAGCACCCTTTCTTTCAGATAGGATTCGCCGATAAAGGGACTACAGCAGCACCCTTTCTTTCAGATAGGATTCGCCGATAAAGGGACTACAGCAGCACCTTTTCTTTCAGATAGGATTCGCCGATAAAGGGACTACAGCAGCACCCTTTCTTTCAGAAGGGGACTGCAGCAGCACCTTTTCTTCCAGAAAGGGACTACATCGGCAACCTTTCTTCCAATAAGGGACTACAGCAGCACTCTTCCTTCCAGAAATGGACTATAGCAGCACCCTCTCTTTCAAATAGGGACTGTTCAAGAGTCTATAAAAGGGGCCTTTCTTTCAGATAGGGTCTGCTCAAGAGACTATAAAAGCAGCCTTTTTTTCAGATAGGATTTGCCGAGAAAGGGACTATAGAAGCACCTTTTCTTTCAGAAAGGGACTATAGAAGCACATTTTCTTTCAGAAAGGGACTATAGAAGCACATTTTCTTTCAGAAAGGGACTATAGAAACACATTATCTTTCAGGAAGGGACTATAGAAGCACCCTTTCTTTCAGAAAGGGACTACAACAGCACCCTTTCTTTCAGAAAGGAACTATAGCAGCACCCTTTCTTCCAGAAAGGGACTATAGCAGCACCCTTTCTTCCAGAATGGTACTATGTAAGCACCCTTTGTTTTCGAAAGAGACTTTAGCCGCACCCTTTCTTTTCGAAAGAGACTTTAGCCGCACCCTTCTTTCAGATAGGGACTGTAGAAGGGACTATAAAAGCAGCCTTTCTTTCAGAGAGGACTCGCCGAGATTTTAACGAGAGTCATGACAATTCGATGTTTATACAAGTAAGTTGTGTGCAATATGTCAGAATGAAAGTCTCTTCCATCTGTTCGCTTTTTTACTCACTCATTCAATTAGCAAAACTGTAATTCGAGGGATACTCTATTCACTCTCTAACAGGCCAACAGCAAAAACAACGCATATTCCCACTGGTAGGGAAATATAAAAAAAAACGATTTGCATATGGCATCTGAGAAGAGAAGTAACGATTTCGTGTTGTTATTGTTTCACTTTTCTATATTGCATTTGTCGTGCTCATAATTTAGCCCCAGCTCACACCCACACACACACACAAGAAGAACTCTCGATTTACATCAAGTCCTGAGGTACGTATAAGTAATTATCTCTTTCTCCCCTCCATATGCTCTGGTGGGTGGGTGGTAAATAAAGCAACGTTGTGCACCGTTGTGGAACACAGTGTAGTCTGATGAGAATATACCGTTTGTGAGAGTAGAAGAGAAAGTAATTCCAATAATCTCCGTTATTATTGTTATCATTATTACCATACATGAGAGTGTGTGTTGTTCTTGGAGGCTGGGTACAGTGGAGGCAGTGTATAAAGAGATAAATGGCTTTTTGCCGGTACCGATTGCTGGTGGGTGAGTGTGTTCGTGAATTAGCAAATTGTGGTTTTGCAAAATTGTGGTTTGCAATCTTTTTAGTTAGCAAACATAAATTAAAGCTTAGTATTTATCATCGTAGTGGTGCACAGTGGAGCAGAGCAATTGAACATTCTAGGAGAAATATTTGTTTTGGGAGGACATTTTAGAGAAATTTGCGATTGAAATTTTTACCACCGGAAAAATGAGATAAAAGAGACTACGGTGCGTATCAGTAGTAAAAACAATACGCATGCTATTATTGCTTATAGGCATCACGGCTTCCCAATGCAAAATATTAAAAAAAGGCTGCATTCCTGAAGGAAAGGATGCTTATAAGCACCCTTTCTGAAAGAAAGCGTGCTTCTACAGATCCAGCTTTTTTAAGACCCTTTCTGACAAATGGGGTGTTTCTATAGACCCTTTCTGAAAGAAGGGGTGCTTCTGTAGACCATTTCTCAAAGCAAAGTTGCTTCTATACACCCTTTCTAAAAGAAATGATGCTTGTATAGACACTTTCTGAAAGAAAGGGTGCTTCTATAGATCTTTTCTGAGAGAAAGAGTGCTTCTATAGACCCTTTCTCAAAGAAAGGGTGCTTCTATAGACAGTTTCTTAAAGAATAGGTGCTTCTGTAGAACCGTTCTGAAAGAAAGGGTGAGCTATAGATCCTTTATGAAAGAGAGGGTGGGCTATAAATCCTTTATGGAAGAAAGAGTGGGCCATAGATCCTTTCTGAACGAAAGCTTGCCTCTATAGTCCCTTTCTGAAAGAAATGGTGCTTCTATAGACCCTTTCTCAAAGAAAGGGTGCTTCTATAGACCCTTTCTCAAAGAAAGGGTGCTTCTATAGACCCTTTCTCAAAGAAAGGGTGCTTCTATAGACCCTTTCACAAAGAAAGGGTGCTTCTATAGATCCTTTCTCAAAGAAAGGGTGCTTCTATAGACCCTTTCTGAAAGAAAAGGTGGTTCTATAGGCACTTTCTGTAGAATTATTAAATATTGAATTATCTCTCTAATTTTCTATACAGAAATCAGTCCCAGTTTTCCAATACAAATTTCCATATTTTCCCTGAAATTTATTTTTTTTATAAAACGTCAGTTTTTGCCGTTTTCACACCACTGTGCATCTGTTTGATTTTCGTTAATCTTCGTTTCTAAAAGAAATGGTGCTTGTATAGACCCTTTCTGAAAGAAAGGGTGCTTCTATAGATCTTTTCTGAGAGTAAGAGTGCTTCTATAGACCCTTTCTCAAAGAAAGGGTGCTTCTATAGACAGTTTCTTAAAGAATAGGTGCTTCTGTAGAACCGTTCTGAAAGAAAGGGTGAGCTATACATCCTTTATGAAAGAGAGGGTGGGCTATAGATCCTTTATGGAAGAAAGAGTGGGCCATAGATCCTTTCTGAAAGAAAGGGTGGGCTATAGACCCTTTCTAGAAGAAAGGGTGGTTCTATAGACCCTTTCTGAAAGAAAGGTTGCTTCTATAGACCCTTTATGGAAAAAAGGGTGCGCTTTAGATCCTTTCTGAAAGAAAGGGCGCTTCTATGGACCCTTTCTGAAAGAATGGGTGCTTCTATAGGCCCTTTATACAAGAAGGGGTGCTTCTACAGACCATTTATAGATGAAGGGGTGCTTCTACATACCCTTTCTGGAAGAAAAGTTGCTTCTACATAACCTTTCTGGAAGAAAGGGTGCTTCTACATACCTTTTCTGGAAGAAAGGGTGCTTCTACATACCTTTTCTGGAAGAAAGGGTGCTTCTACATACCCTTTCTGGAAGAAATTTGCGATTGAAATTTTTACCACAGTAGTAAAAACAATACGCATGCTATTATTGCTTATAGGCATCACGGCTTCCCACTTTAAAAATGCAAAATATTAAAGAAAGGCTGCATTCCTGAAGGAAAGGATGCTTATAAGCACCCTTTCTGAAAGAAAGCGTGCTTCTTCAGATCCAGCGTTCTTAAGACCCTTTCTGAAAAATGGGGTGTTTCTATAGACCCTTTCTGAAAGAAGGGGTGCTTCTACATACCCTTGCTGAAAGAAAGTGTGCTTCTACAGTCCCTTTCTGAAAGAAAGGTTGCTTCTATAGACCCTTTATGGAAAAAAGGGTGCGTTTTAGATCCTTTCTGAAAGAAAGAGTGCTTCTATAGACCATTTCGGAAAGAAAGAGTGCTTCTATAGACCCTTTCTCAAAGAAAGGGTGCTTCTGCAGACAGTTTCTTAAAGAATAGGTGCTTCTGTAGACCCGTTTTGAAAGAAAGGGTGAGCTATAGATCCTTCATGAAAGAAAGGGTGGGCTATAGATCCTTTCTGAAAGAAAGGGTGGGCTATAAACCCCTTCTGGAAGAAAGGGTGGTTCTATAGACCCTTTCTGAAAGAAAGGTTGCTTCTATAGACCATTTGTGGAAAAAAGGGTGGGCTATAGATGCTTTCTGGAAGAAAGGGTGGGCTATAGATCCTTTCTGAAAGAAAGGGTAGGCTATAGATCCTTTCTGAAAGAAAGGGTGCTTCTATGGACCCTTTCTGAAGGAATGGGTGCTTCTATAGGCCCTTTATAGAAGAAGGGTTGCTTCTACAGACCCTTTATAGATGAAGGGGTGCTTCTACATACCTTTTCTGGAAGAAAGGGTGCTTCTACATACCTTTTCTGGAAGAAAGGGTGCTTCTACATGCCCTTTCTGGAAGAAAGGGTGGGCTATAGATGCTTTCTGGAAGAAAGGGTGGGCTATAGATCCTTTCTGAAAGAAAGGGTGGGCTATAGATCCTTTCTGAAAGAAAGGGTGGGCTATAGATACTTTCTGAAAGAAAGGTTGGTTCTACATACCCTTTATGGAAGAAAGGGTGCTTCTACATACCCTTTCTGGAAGAAAGGGTGGGCTATAGATCCTTTCTGAAAGAAAGGGTGGGCTATAGATCCTTTCTGGAAGAAAGGGTGGTTCTGGAAGAAAGGGTGCTTCTACAGACCCTTGCTGAAAGAAAGGCTGCTTCTACAGACCCTTTCTGAAAGAAATGGTGCTTCTATACACCCTTTCTGAAAGAAAGGTTGCTTCTATAGACCCTTTATGGAAAAAAGGGTGCGCTTTAGATCCTTTCTGAAAGAAAGAGTGCTTCTATAGACCATTTCGGAAAGAAAGAGTGCATCTATAGACCCTTTCTCAAAGAAAGAATGCTTCTATAGACAGTTTCTTAAAGAATAGGTGCTTCTATAGACCCTTTCTGAAAGAAAGGCTTCTTCTATGGACCCTTTCTGAAAGAAGGGGTGGTTCTATAGGCCCTTTATAGAAGAAGGGGTACTTCTACAGACTCTTTATAGATGAAGGGGTGCTTCTACAGACCCTTTCTGAATGAAAGGGTGGGCTATAGATACTTTCTGGAAGAAAGGGTGCTTCAACATACCCTTTCTGGAAGAAAGGGTGCTTCTACAGAGCCTTGCTGAAAGAAAGGATGCTTCTACAGACCCTTGCTGAAAGAAAGGATGCTTCTACAGACCCTTTCTGAAAGAATGGGTGGTTCTATAGACCCTTTCTGAAAGAAGGAGTGCTTCTACAGACTAGAGTTGTGCCAAAGGAACTATATGGAACTATCTAGTTCACTTCGCAGTTCCAACGGCCCACATTTTTTCTTTGAACAAACTGCGTATACTTACCATCTCGCGTTATATTTCATGATGTTACTCATACGTTTGGAACTAGTACAAGGAACTAGGAACTAGATTACCCAAGTCTACTACAGACCCTTTGTGAAAGAAAGGGTGGGCTATAGATACTTTCTGAAAGAAAGGGTGGGCTATAGATACTTTCTGAAAGAAAGGGTGGTTCTATAGACCCTTTCTGAAAGAAGGGGTGCTTCTAAAGTCCCTTTCTGAACGAAAGCGTGCCTCTATAGTCCCTTTCTGAAAGAAAGGGTGCTTCTATAGACCCTTTCTCAAAGAAAGGGTGCTTCTATAGACCCTTTCTCAAAGAAAGGGTGCTTCTATAGACCCTTTCTCAAAGAAAGGGTGCTTCTATAGACCCTTTCTCAAAGAAAGGGTGCTTCTATAGACCCTTTCTCAAAGAAAGGGTGCTTCTATAGACCCTTTCTCAAAGAAAGGGTGCTTCTATAGACCCTTTCTCAAAGAAAGGGTGCTTCTATAGACCCTTTCTCAAAGAAAAGGTGGTTCTATAGGCACTTTCTGTAGAATTATTAAATATTGAATTATCTCTCTAATTTTCTATACAAAAATCAGTCCCAGTTTTCCAATACAAATTTTCCATATTTTCCCTGAAATTTATTTTTTTTATAAAACGTCAGTTTTTGCCGTTTTCACACCACTGTGTCTCTGTTTGATTTTCGTTAATCTTCGTTACTTTTGCGGTCGGGGATTGGCCCAAACTGTGTGTTTGCAAATGTGTTTCGTTTCCTACGATGTTTGTTCGCAAAAAAGAAACGAAAAACAGCAACAACAACAACGACACAACTACCTTGCACTGTCAACCTAACAAATTCCCCACCTTTCCATCCTCACTCTTCCCCTAACCAGAACCTACCGAAGAAGTGTTAAGAACTTTATTTACTTATTGCCTTACGTTGTTGTTGTTCAATTTACTGTATTTGCTGGGGGTGGTGTGGTGTGGTGAGCGGTAAGAGGTGGTTCATTTGTTCTTTCGTGTTTTGTTGTTGCTTCAAATTCGTTTCGCTTTCGGCTTTTGCCGTTTGTTTATTACTGTGTTGTCGTCGTTGTTGTCGGCTTCGTGGTTGTTGTTCGTGTTGTTATTTTGCACATTGTATGCCAGTTGTTGTTGTTGCTTTCACATGTATGCGATTATTTGCCTTAAGAGCTTCTCCCCCCCTCAAACTGGCTGCCCACCATGTTCGTCTTTGCTCCAAAAACTGGTTGTCGTTTAAATACCTCTGCCAAACGTTCGCGAGTGCCACATTTTTGCTAGCCAATCAGCATTGAGCATAACGTGATCGTTGGCAAATCATAGGCGAATGATGATGAGAGAATTTGCTAAAAATAGCCTGGCTGCGATTTTGTTGTTGCTGGTTCTGCGGGACGAGTGTGTGAATTGTGAACGAAGCGGAGCCAAATACAGCATTTGACGAGTCTCAATGAATGTTAGACCCACTTTGTGTCTCGTCGTTGGTTGTTACGTTTGACAGTGGCTCGCGAGCTTCAACTGGGTTTGTTGTTGGTTGCTGAATAGGTTTTGATGTACTCGGGTTGGGTGGGGGTCTTGGGGGACCTGTTTGTCGTAGTGCATGTTGGCATGCTGTTTGTTATTCGTACGGTTCGTAGGTTGCCTCTGTTGTTGTCGTTTGGGTAGGTGAGACGACTGTCTTCCCCAACTGAATGTGGTTTGGTGTCTGCGACAAATGGTGAGAATGCCAATTAGACACTTAGAATGTGTGTTAGTTGTGTCTTGGACGGATGGATGGATAGTTTGTTGTGAATCAAATGGTTTGGCTGCTTGGCTTGTTGACTGGCTGGCTGCCTGGCTAAGTGTGAGTGGGAGTATCGATGTGTGTGCGGACTTCTATTCGCAAACATGCATTTGGGACTTTCGTTAAATGTTGTTTTATTTTGGGTTTTGTTGTTGCTGTTTTCTATGCTCTTTATGGTGGCACATGTGTACTTAGCCAGCTTCGTTGATGTGTGCGTCCGTAGATTCTTCAGTTTTGTTGTTTTTGTGTTTTTTTTTTTATTAATTTACAATTTTTTAACATTAGACCCACCGACCGGTTGCGGTTTTATTTGCAATTTTTGTTTTGCTTTTATTTTGTTTCATCGTCGTTTTCTCTAGCTTCGTTGTTGTTGTTGCTGCTGCTGCCGTTATTGTCATCCATTAAGCTTTTGCCTGAAATGATAAATACATTTTTTTAATGAGGATGATATCTATTCTCGCTCACAACAAACCGACCGACTTGCTAGCTGGCTGGCTGGCCGCATGACTGCCCTGCTGCTTGCTTGATTAGCGTACTGTTTGTCTTATTTTCGATACTTCTTCTGTGTGTGCTCCATCCATGTCGCATGCAGTCCAAATGCTTCGTGAATCTTTAACATCTGAAACGTATCGTTTTTAAATAACGTCGCAGTTTTTGTTTTGCGTATCACCTACGCCCAGCCAGTCATTACAGCCAGTCGCCGGACACTCCTTCTTTCTTTGCTGCTCTTTGTCTGGCCGCTGTGAGATGTTCATGTTTTGTTGGGTTGTTGTTGTTTTGGAGAACAATACAATAAGTATTTGTTGTTATTGTTTTTGTTTTATAAGGAATTAAAGTAGAAGGCAGAAGTTTGTCCCTAGGATTTGGGGTAATCTTTCTCCATAGAAAACATCGGCTTAAATGGCCTGTTCTTCCGTCACTTGGGTTTTTAACAAAATCTAAATCCTGGTTTTCCTTTTCCACTTGCAAACAATTTTGATCATCAAGCTTAACTCTAAATGAGAAAGTTAATAAAAATACTGACTTTTTCGACAGAAAAAGTTTGCCGAATTGACTTTTCCTATCGAAAAAGATCGTTGAATAGAATTAATTAAAAAGTCTGCTAAATAAGATTTTTCCAATAGCCAATAACAAATCTTCTGAGTTTCTATTAAAAAAAATTGAGTTTTTCTATCAAAAACTTCCCGAATTGACTTTTTGTATAGAAAAGTCTACAGAATTATCACTTCCTATGAAAAAGTTAGCTGAATTGAATTTCCTTATGGAAAAAGTATTGTGATTTGAGTTTTTCTCTGACAAGTGTTTGTTTCAAAAGACAAAGTCCTCTGAATTTATTTTTCTTATAATACAGGTCTGATGAGTTTGCAGTTCCAATGGAAAAAGTCAGCTGAATTGAATTTTCTCATGGAAAAATTCTTCTGAGTCGAGTTTTTCTATCAAAGAAGATTACTAAAACGATTTTTTCTACAGAGACAGATTGCTGATAACTTCGGTGGAGAATATCCACAAACAAGAAACAAGGGAACTGATGAGATCCTGTGGCGAGGATCACAACTAGTCTTCCCTGCCTTACCCCTTGGCGAACAATTCCAAACTTTCTCCACTAATAAATTAGTTGTTTTGAATTTTAAAACAACAATAGGATTAAGCCAGACTATTCTGAAAAACTGAATTTAATTTTCGTATGGAAAAAGTCGTCGGAGTTATATTTTTGATCTTCCAAAAAGTCCGCTAAATTGACTTCTCTTATAGAAAAAGTCTGCTGAATTAACTTTTTCAATGGAAAAAGTCAGAAGACTTGAAAAATTTACTTTTTCCATAAAAAATTGAATTGATTTTTCCACAGAAAAAGTTTGCTGAATTGAATTTCCAATAGAAACAGTTTGCTGAATTGTCTTTTCCCATTAAAAAATGGATTTTTCCATAGAAAAAGTGTGCTGAATTGATTTTTTTCTATAGCACATACTCGCTGAATTGAATTTTTTTTATAGAAAAAGTTTACTGAATTGAATTATCTATATGAGCAGTTTGCTGAATTGACTCTTCCTATAGGAAAAGTCGAATTGACCCTTTCTCCGAAAAATTTTGCTGATTAGATTTTTTCTATAAAAAAGTTAGCTGAATTGATTTTTTTATAAAAAAAAGTTAGCTGAATTTACTATTTTTATAGAACACATTCGCTGAAATGACTTATTGTAAAGGATAAGTAAACTGAATTGATAGTTTCTAGAAAAAGTTCGCTGAATTGACTTTTTTGTGGGGAAACGTTCGTTGAATAAACGTTTTCTCTTAAAAAAGTTTGCTGAATTGCGTTTTTCTACAAAAAGGTAACTGAATGTATTTTTCAATAGAAAAAGTTCGCTAAATTTACTTGTTCAATAGAAAAAGCTAGCTGAATTGACTTTTTCTATAGAAAAAGTTCACTGAATTGACCTTTTCTCCCAAAATGTTGCTGAATTGATTTTTCCTATAAAAAAGTTAGCTGAATTGATTTTTTCCATAAAAAAGTTAGCTGAATTTACTTTTTCTATAGAAAAAATGCGCTGAATTGACTTTTTCTATGCTGGTTTGACTTTTTCTATAGAAAAAGTGCGCTGAACTCACTTTTACTTTTTTATGAAAAGTGCGCTGAATTGACTTTTTCTATACAAAAAGCGCACCGAATTGGCTTTTCCATAGAAAAAGTTCGTTGAATTGTCTATTGCTATAGCAAAGGTTCGCTGAACTACCTTTTTCTGACTTTTTCTTTTTTAGGAAAAGTGCGCTGAATTGATTTTTCTATAGAAAAAGAGCGCTGAATTGCCTTTTTCTGTAGAAAAAGTGCGCTGAATTGATTTTTCTCTCTGCTATAGCAAAAGTTCGCTGAACTGACTTTTTCTTTTTTAGGAAAAGTGCGCTGAATTGACTTTTTCCATAGAAAAAGTGCGCTGAATTGACATTTTCTATACAAAAAGCGCACTGAATTGGTTTTTCCATAGAAAAAGTTCGCAGAATTGTCTATTGCTATAGCAAACGTTCGCTGAACTACCTTTTTCTGACTTTTTCTTTTTTAGGAAAAGTGCGCTGAATTGATTTTTCTATAGAAAAAGTGCGCTGAATTGCCTTTTTCTGTAGAAAAAGTGCGCTGAATTGATTTTTCTGTAGAAAAAGTGCGCTGAATTGACATTTTCTGTAGAACACATTCGCTGAATTGACCTATTCTATAGAAAAATTAAACTGAATTGATAGTTTCTATAAAAAAGTTATCTGAACTGAATTTTTCTATAGAAAAAAATCGCTGAATTGACTTTTTTCAAAAGAAAAGGTAGTTTCTATAAAAAAGTTATCTGAACTGAATTTTTCTATAGAAAAAATTCGCTGAATTGACTTTTTCTATCGGAAATTTTCGCTGAATTGAGTTTTTCTCTGAAAAAAGTTTGCTGAATTGCGTTTTTCTATAAAAAGGTAGCTGAACGTAACTTTTCAATAGAATAAGTTCGCTGAATTTACTTTTTCAATAGAAAAAGCTAGCTGAATTGACTTTTTCAGTAGAAAATGCCAGCTGAATTGACTTTTTCTGTAGGAAAGTTTGCTGAGTTGAATTTTTCTATAGAAAAAGTTCATTGAATTGACCTTTTCTATAGAAAAAGTGCGCTGAATTGACTTTTTCTATACAAAAAGCGCACTGAATTGGCTTTTCCATAGAAAAAGTTCGTTGAATTGACTTTTGCTATAGCAAAAGTTCCCTGAACTGCCTTTTTCTTTTAGAAAAAGTGCGCTGAATTGATTTTTCTATAGAAAAAGTGCGCTGAATTGACTTTTTTTGTAGAAAAAGTGCGCTGGATTGACTTTTTCTGTAGAACACATTCGCTGAATTGACCTATTCTATAGAAAAAGTAAACTGATTTGATAGTTTCTATAAAAAAAGTTATCTGAACTGATTTTCTATAGAAAAATTTCGCTGAATTGACTTTCTCTATATGAAAAGTTCGCTGAATTTACCTTTTATCTGAAAAAAGTTTGCTGAGTTGCGTTTTTCTATAAAAAAGTAGCTGAATGTACTTTTTCAATATAAAAAGTTCGCTGAATTTACTTTTTCAATAGAAAAATGTAGCTGAATTGACTTTTTCTGTAGGAAAGTCTGCGAAATTGAATTTTTCTGTAGAAAAATTTACTGAATTGGCCCTTTCTCCCAAAAATGTAGCTGAATTGATTTTTTGTATAAAAGAGTTAGCTGAAAAAAGTTTGCTGAATTGATTTTTTCCATAAAAAAGTTAGCTGAATTTATTTTCTATAGAAAAAATTCGCTGAATTAACTTTGTCTATAGAAAAAGTGAGCTGAATTAACTTTTTCTACAGAAAAAGTGCGCTGAATTGACTTTTTCTATAAAAACAGCTCGCTGAATTGACTTTTTCTATAAAAACAGTTCGCTGAATTGAATTTTTCTGTAGGAAAAATTTGATGAATTGACTTTTTCTATGCCGAATTGACCTTTTCTATAGAAAAAGTGCGTTTAAAGTTCGTTGAAGTGACTTTTTCTATAGAATTGAATTGAATTTTTCAATAGAAAAATTGCGCTAAATTGACTTTTTCTATAGAAAAAGAGCGCTGAATTGTCTTTTTTGTAGGAAAAGTTTGATGGATTGACATTTTCTCTGAAAAACGTTTGCTGATTTGATTTTTTTATAAAAATGTTAGCTGAATTTACATCTACTATAGAAAAAGTTCGCAGAATGACTTCTTCTATTAAAAAGGATCGCTGAATTGAATTTTCTAAAGAAAAAGTTCGCTGAATTGACTTTTTCTATAAAAAAAGATCGCTGAATTGAATTTTTCTATAGAAAATTTCGCTGTATTGAATTTTTCTGTAGGAAAAATTTGCTGAGTTGACTTTTCTTAGAGAAAAGGTTAGTCGACGTTATTTTTTTTTAAGAGAAAAATTTGCTGAATTGAGTTTTTCTATAGGAAAGGTTAGCTGAATTTTCTTTTTCGCTGAAAAAATTCCGCTGAATAGATTTTTTCTATAGCAAAAGTTTGCTGAATTGACTTTTTCATAGAAAAAGTTCGCTGAAATGACATTTGCTATAGAAAAAGTAAGCTGAATTGAATTTTCTATAGAAAAAAGTACACTGAGTTGAGATTTTCTATTAAAAAACTTCGCTGAATTGACTTATTTATAGAAACATTTCGCTGAATTAAATTTTTTTGTAGAAAAATTTCGCTGAATTTAAAATTTCCATAGAATTGGTTTGCTGAATTGACATTTGCTGTAGAAAGTACGCTGAATTAACTTTTTTATAGAAAAAGTTAGCTGAATTGACTTTTTCTATAGAAAAAGTTCACTGAATTTTTCAATAGAAAACGTCGACAAACGTTAACTTTTTAAATAGAAAAAGTTAGCTGAATTATTTTTTCTAAAAAAGAATTTTGCTGAATTGACTTTATCTATAGAGACAGTTATCTGAATTAACTTTTTCTATAGAAAAATATCGCTAAATTGACTTTTTCTTTAGACATAGTTCGCTGAATAGACTTTTTGCTTTAGAAAATGTTGCTAAATTGACATTTTCTGTAATGTTTCTATACAAAAAGTTAATTCAGCGAACTTTTTCATAGAAAAAATAGGGTTTCTAGTTAATTCGTTTCCCAAATCTAGTTTTTCTGTATAAATAGCTTATTGAACAAGCTTGTTTTCCATAGCAAAAGTTGCTAAATTTTTTCCTAAATTTAGTTTTTCTGTAAGAGGAAAGTTTGCCAAATTAATTTATACTATTGAAAGAGTTTGCTGAATTTATTTTTACATAATTGAGTTTTTCTAGGGGAAACCTTTGCTGAATTGAATTTTCTTCCGAAAACCGGTTGAACTAAGTTCACGTTGATATTTCCCTTTTTATTTGTTTTGCTTTTTAAATCAATACCCCTTCTAAGCAAACAGAACATAAAACCGACCACTAAATGACCTTCCTTCTTATTTTTTTACGGACGGGTTCCTCAATTTATAATGTCTTATCTTTAGGGCCACGATTACAATGACGTATCATTATGGCAATTGCAAAAGTACAATCATTTATTCAATTCTTATCAGGCCAAAAACAAGCAGGGCAACAGCAAGCTTTCACTGATAGCACCAGCGGGTATTACAAATCATTATCATTGAAATCAAACAGAACGCAATGAAATCAATTGTCACGTTCACCTCCATTCCCATGTCCATCAAAGTGGACAATGGGCAGCAATAAATCAAACACTAAATTATTGCCGCACACAAAGAGATTCTCCATAAGAAAATAACATAATTATTTTTAAGAGAAGAAGAAGGGGGTCGTCGTTGAATATCATACGGGCCTTTGGTGGTCTGTTCTGAATGTGTCACTTCGGAATTCTGATGATGAGGTGTAATATATAAAATTGTTTTGCCTAATCAGACAATGCCACAGATAGTTAGACATATTGTCGCGAAAAAACCTCTGAATTTATTATCTCCAATCATCAGAGATAAGCATTTTGGTTGTGTTTCGGTGATAAACACGTTCCGAGGTTCTTTGCAAACACTGTGACTTTTTCTTATCTGGGTATTCTTGGCTAATAATTACTTTTGTTTTTCCGTTTTTTTTTTCTTCTGGTATAGAGGGTGGGTATTCTTTAGCTGGAACATATAACAGTAACAACAACAAAAATAGTTGATAACTATGGAATTCCATAACATTCCACAGTTAGTCACAGAAGATATTTGTCAGATAACACGATTTACACTAAGGCAATAAATTTACAGTAATTCGGCGCAGTTTATCTTCAGAAAAGTCAATCCAGCGCACTTTTTCTATATAAAAAGTTTATTCAGCGGAATTTTTGTATAGAAAATAATAACTTAGCACCATCTCTTTTATATAGAAGTCAACTTTTATATACAAAATGTCAATTCGACAGACCCTAACTCCAGAAAACGTTAATGCTGTATTAATGTTTTCTAAAGATAAGGTCCGCCTTTTGCTACAGAATAAGTCTATTCAGCGGATTTTTTCTATATAATAAGTCATTACATTGTTGTTTCCCTAGAGAAAACTTCAATTCAGCGCGCTTTTCATTAGCAATTTTCATACAAGTTACTTCAGCCATTCAATTCCCCCTTTTAATTTGTCATAGAGGCTCCTCCTAGACCTTGAACCTTGTGGTTTCTAATAATAAAATGCAAACATTAAATTCCTACGGTTCAAAACGAAACTGAACATTCAAACTAATCTAAATGAGCATAGAAAACATATATTCACAATAATGAAAAAGAAGAAGAAGAAGCAATAACATCTGTTTATGACGCTGCTGACTTTCAGTGGCAGAGCTTGATTTTAATTTGCGATGACAAGTCGACTGCATTAACCTAATTTCCGACATTAAAGTTTTTGTTTTCGTTGTTGGTTGGTTGTTTTTTACATTTACTGTGCGCATTCCACACATGCTTGCTTGGCATGCCTGCCTGGCAGCTCGTTTATATTCTGCTTCCCTTCACTTTCCCTCGTTGTCCTATGCACCGAAACTATTTCAAATACAACAAGAAGCTTCTTTAAAAAAAAGTTTCAACATAATTTCAACATAGGGTATCCATAAAAACAGACAACGAGTTTTATTTTTGTGTGCTGTCTTCCACTCCTGCTTGAATGGCTTGCCTCATAGGCTGTCATTGAAGCGTGGAATATGTGTGTGCGCGAGTAACAAAATCAAACGTCAAACGCATCTTTACTCATCAATCAAAACCAAAAAAAAATGTTAATGGAAAGGAAACCGAGCAACTTTGAATAATCTGGATTTAAATTGGCGTTGGGGCAATGCTATTTAGCAACAAATACTCCATAGAGAAAAAGTCAATTCAGCAAACTTTTTTTAAACAAAAAGTTAATTCAGCAAACTTTCTAGAGTCAATTCAACGAACTTTTTTTACAGAAGAAGTCAATTTAGCTAATAGTTTTCTATAGAAGAATTCAATTCAGCTAACTTTTTATATAGAAAAAGTCAATTCAGCGAAACATTTCTACAGAAAAAGCCAATTCATCGATCTCTTTCTTCAAAAATCAATTCAGCTAACTTTTTATATAGAAAAAGTCAATTCATCGAACTTTTTCTATAGAAAAAGTCAATTCAGCGAACTTTTACTATAGCAAAAACGAAAATTGGGGTTTTATTTGCTACTATTGTTATATCTTCGTTGTTTGATTACCTACGAGCACCTGCTTTACATCATTAGAAAGATGATATTTTCTTCTTTCATTGTCAGGTTTTGCTTTTGGTATACCCCGTATAGAAGCTGAGATATTCGCTTTGGAAAAAAACGTTGTCATTTTATCCACCTAAGTTTTTTGCCCTTTCCGACCCCTAAATATTATCCGACCATCACCAAAATCAATAGGCTTCTTCCCCTCCGGGACCCCTATCAACATGCAAAATTTCGTGACGATCCGATCAAAATTGCGACCTGTAGCGTGATTACAAGGTTTAGATGGACAGACGGACAGACGGACGGACGGACGGACACACATAGCCAGATCGACGGACACACATAGCCAGATCGACTCGAGACATTCATTTTGATATATATATGTATGGGTCTACGACCATTATTTCGATGCGTTACTTTTCGGCCAAAACCAACTTATAATACCCTCCCCACATAGTGATGTAGGGTATAAAAAGTCAATTCAGCGAACTTTTTCTAAAGAAAAGGTGAATTCAGCAAACTTTTTCTAGAGAAAAAGTCAATTCAGCAAACTTTTTCTATAGAAAAATTCAATTCAGCGAAAAAAAAATTCAGCGAAAATGTCAATTCAGCGAAATTTTCTGTAGAAAACGTCAATTTAGACAACTTTCTCTATAGAAAATGTCAATTCAGTGAATTTTTTCTATAGAAAAAGTAAATTCAGCAAACTTTTTCTAGAGAAAAAGTCAATTCAGCGAACTTTTACTATAGAAAATGTCAATTCAGTAAACTTTTTCGATAGAAGAAGTCAATTCAGCGAACTTTTTCTATAAAGCCAATTCTACGAACTTTTTCTATGTAAAAAGTCAATTCAGCTGAATTTTCTATAGAAAATATCAAATCAGCGAACATTTTCTATAGAAAAGTCAATTCAGCGAACTTTTTTCTATAGAAAGAGTTTATTCAGCGAACCTTTTTCATAGAAAATTCAATTCAGTGAAATTTTTTTATAGAAGAAGTCAATTCAGCGAACTTTTACTATAGAAAATGTCAATTCAGAAAACTTTTTCTATAAAAGAAGTCAATTCAGCGAACTTTTTCTTTAGGAAAAGTCAATTCAGCGAACTTTTTTCTATAGAAAAAGTTTATTCAGCGAACCTTTTTCATAGAAAAGTCAATTCAGCGATTTTTTTTTTAGAAAAAATCAATTCAGCGAATTTTTTTAATTGAGCTAACTTTTTCTATAGAAAAAGTCAATTTAGCAAACTTTTTATAGGAGATGTCAATTCAGCAAACTTTTGCTACAGAAAAAGTGATTCAGCAAACTTTTTCGATAGAAAAAGTCAATTCAGCAAACTTTTTCTATAGAAAAAGTCAATTCAGTGAATTTTTTGTATAGAACAAGTAAGAAAAGCGTTAAGTTCGGTCGGGCCGAACTTTTTATACCCTCCACCACAAATTTCAGCCGTTTCGGTGGATTAATGTGGCCACTACCTTCAAAATACCGAAATTCGGAAGGTACCGTTCTATGGGGGCTATATGATGGCGTGGACCTATACCTACAAATTTCTGGGGTAAAGTTTTATACGCCTAAAGAAGACTAAATACCAAATTTCAGCCATATCGGTGTGATAATGAGGCTAAAACGTTCAAAATATCGAAAATCGGGAGATTTGTATTATGGGGGCTATATCAACACGTGGACCTATATAAACATTTTATGGTAGAAATGTTTCTTAGCCTCTGGAAACACAAAATACAAAGTTGCAACCGATTCTTTGGTCAAATGGGTCTAATACATTCAAAATATACTAAAATGACGCGTACTTTATAAGGGGTCTTATGTGGGGACTATACCAAAACGTGGACCTATATAACCCAACTTTGGTAAGAATGTTTTCTGGCCTCTGAAGACACAAAATACCAAATTACAACCAATTCTGTGGTCAAATGGGTCTAATACATTCAAAATATGTTAAAATGACGCGTACTTTATATGGGGCCTTATATGGGGGCTATACCAAAACGTGGACCTATATAACCCAACTTTGGTAGAAATATTCTTTGGCCTCTGGAGACACAAAGTACCAAATTACAACCAATTCGGTGGTAAAATGGGCCAAATATCTTAAAAATTCCTTAAAACGACGACGCGTCACGCGTCATTTTGTATGGGGGCTATACGAAAGCGTGGACCTACATAGCCCGCTTTCAATACCAAAAGTCCTACGTAAATATAACATATTTTCCCAAAATTTCATCAACCTACGTCAATCCGTTCGGACGCTAGAGTGATTTCCACAGACGGACAGACGGACAGACGGACAGACAGACAGACGGACAGACGGACGGACATGGCTATATCGATGTAGAATTGCACGCTGATCAAGAATATATATACTTTGTGGGGTCTACAATGTTTATTTCGAGTAGTTACAAACGTAGTGACAAACTTAATATACCCCCATCCTATGGTGGAGGGTATAAAAATCAATTCAGCGAACTTTTGCTATAGAAAAAGTCAATTCAGCGAAATTTTTCTAAAGAAAAAGTCAATTTAGCGAACTTTTTATAGAAGTCAATCCAGCAAACTTTTTCTATAGAAAAAGTGATTCAGCAAACTTTTTCTATAGAAAAATCAATTCAGCGAACTTTTGCTATAGAAAAAGTCAATTCAGTGAATTTTTTCTATAGACAAATCAATTCAGCGAACTTTTTCTATAGAAAAAGTCAATTCAGCGAAATATTCCTATTGAAAAAGTCAATTCGGCAAACTTTTTCTAAAGCAAAAGTCAATTCAGCGAACTTTTCTATAGAAAAAGTCAATTCAGCGAACATTTTCTACAGAAAAAGGCAATTCAGCGAACTATTTTATGGAAAAAATCAATTTAGCGATTCATGGAAATGTATAGAGGCTCCTCCTAGACCTTGAACCTTGTGGTTTCTAATAATAAAATGCAAACATTAAATTCCTACGGTTCAATACGAAACTGAACATTCAAACCAATCTAAATGAGCATAGAAAACATATATTCACAATAATGAAAAAGAAGAAGAAGAAGCAGTGGCAGAGCTTGATTTTAATTTGCGATGACAAGTCGACTGCATTAACCTAATTTCAATCAATTTAGCGAACTTTTTTTCATAGAAAAAGTAAATTCAGCTAACTTTTTATATAGAAAAAGGCAATTCAGCGAAATCTTTCTATATATTCAGCGAAATATCAGCGAAACTCAATTCAGCAAACATTTTCTATATAAAAAGTCAATTCGGCGAACTTTTTCTATAAAAAGTCAATTCAGCGAAATTTTTCTGTAGAAAAAGTCAATTCAGAAACTATGGCAGACCGAAGACCAGTTTCAAAAAGCAACCAGTGACTGTCGCTGATTCTACCATTTGGGTCAGCTCGGTCGATGATTGCCAAATGAAGGTCTTTATCATCTGCCACTGTGATCGGTCTACTATATGGCTTTTTGCGTCCTTGACCGCGCGTTAACTTTTAACTTTTCCAGAGGAGGATTGTTGATGTAAATAAACCATATCATATTTAAATTAAATTTCATAAATTGATTATTTTGTGCAAAAATAATGGAATTTAAAATGAAATATTTTGACTTTGCAAATGAAATATTCTGAATATCAAATGGAATATCAGAATTACAAATAAAATATCTGTATTTCAGATAGAATTTCTGAATTACAAATAAAATATCTGAATTTCAAATGGAAATTCTGAATAACAACTGGTATTTTCTGAATTACAGTTGAAAATGGTGTAGAAGTTGTTGGTAGTTTCAGTGTTGCATAGTGTTGTCTATAATTTTCGTCTGTTTTCATAATTCCCTCAATAATTGCAGGGTGTTATTAATCCAACAAGATCGTCTATTTTCACAAACTTCGTTTGGAACAACACCAACAATACTTAACCGAAAAAACATACTGTATCCGTTCGTGTGTCTAGCACTTATGGGGAGAGCTCGGGTGGTTTGTGTGAATATTCATATTCAGTATATACTTCTCCATTTGTTGTTTGTTCTTTGCAATGTTATAAAGAACTTCTCTTCTCCCCAATAAAGAAACAAAAACAATACATAACTCCCAATGTAATATTATGAGAATAACTGAGGGAGCACCACGAATATGGCAAAATGAGATATTTTTTAAATGAAATATTAAATAACAAACATTCACGCATACACACATCCATACATATATATTTGTACACAAAATGTGTGTTATTTCGGGGGAGGGGAGCATTATTTGCCTGCTATGTTGACAATATTTACGGTTCCGTTGTGTGTTTGGAGAGTATAGTATAAAAGGGAGCGCCCATGCCATTTTCTCCTCTCCAAAATAAACACTATTCTCTTTTCACACACATAAAACTAAATTTACTGGTCGGATCGGGTAGTCGGAGGTTTGTGTTTTGTTATGAATTTTTTTTCTCGTGTCTATGGGGAGATTTTGGAGCACAGATAAAACCACACATCGGCTAATGCCGGCAAAATTCTCCCTTCTCTACTCAAATGCTGCAAAGAGAACAAGAAACAGTAAAAACAATACAATGGGTATCGTATCTGTATCTTTTGAATGCATTAACATAGAGGGAATATTGGAATATTTGTTCTGCTTGTTGTTGGTGTTTGTGTATGGGGATGTATTTTTTGCTTTGCATTAACTTAGAATGTATTTGCGCTAGTTGTTGTTATTGTTATTTTTTTGGCAATTTTTCTCTTGTTGTTGAAGTTAAGTTGAAGGTCACAAAAACGTTGTGGCTGCTCCTTGCTTTTTTGTTTCGGGATCCCCATTGTTCATTGTTTTGTCATGTTGCGCCTGCGCTTTTATGCATTCCCTCTACCGAAACAAAAAACACAAATGTTAGTCATTCAAAGTCATTTATCAAATGCATAGAAATTGTCTTCGCGTATGTGTGTGTACATTTAAGCGAATGAGTGATTCTTGTGTTGTGCGCAGGAGGTGACCTTGAATATCTTGAGTGTATTTGTTTTGGCTTTTTGATGTTTTTTTGGCAACCAGAAAAAAGAAACAAAAAGCGAAAAGCTCATGCACGAAATTTTGTTTTTATCTGCTGTTGCTTTTGTTGTTATTTATTTTTCTTTTAACAAAAATAAGAGTAAAACAAAAAAGAAAAGAAAACAAAATATAACTCTGGTGTAATCAAAGTGTTGAAGAAGATGTGAAAGGTGTGAATATTTGGCCGGCTGCTTGGTTGGATTCTTCTTCTGAGTTGAGTTACTTAAGTGGAAAAACATAGCGTAGTTGGTTGCTTTGCCTTACTTATCGGTGTGATATTGGGATTAACAATATTTAAATTAAAAGTAAGTGGCCTCTGTTTTTGTTTATAAACAAGAATTCTGTTTGTTTACTTTTTCTTGATGGACACAATTGTAAAGATATTTTAAATTTGGGTAAATCATAAATCATGGATGTTGGGGATTAATCATCACTGTTTACTAACTGTTTCAGCTTGAAAAAAAAAAAGCTGAAAGGTGTTTTCATAGAAAAAGTAAGCTGAATTGATTTTGTTAGTACAAAAAACTCAATGGAATTATTTTTTAAATATAAAATTGTTCAATCGAGTTTTTAAAAGAAAAATTTTGCTGAATTGACTTTCTGTCTAGCCAAAATTCTCTAGCCATTTCTATAGAAAAATTTCATTGAACTGACTCTTTCTTTCTATAGAAGAAGTTAGCTGAATTGACTTTTTCTATAGAAAAGGTTCGCTGAATTGAATTTTTCTATAGAGAAAGTTCGCTGAATTGACTATAGAAAAATTTCCCTGAATTGACTTGTTCTTTTCTATAGAAAAAGTTCGCGGAATTGACTTTTTCTACAGAGAAAGTTCGCTAAATTGACTTTTTCTATAAAAAAAGTAATCTGAATGTACTTTTTCTATAAAACAAATTTGCTGGATTGATTTTTCCTATAGAAAAAGTTTGCTGAATTGAGTTTTTCTATAGAAAAAGTTTGCTGAATTGACGTTTTCTTTAGAAAAAGTTTGCTGAATTGACTTTTTCTATAGAAAAAGTTTGCTGAATTGATTTTTCCTATCGAAAAATTTTGCTGAAATGACTTTAGCTATAAAAAACTTTGATGAATTCACTTTTTCTATAGAAAAAGTTCGCTGAATTGACTTTTTCTATAGAAAAAGTTTGCTGAATTGACTTTTTCTATAGAAAAAGTTTGCTGAATTGACTTTTTCTATAGAAAAAGTTCGCTGAGTTGACTTCTTCTATAGAAAAAATTCACTGAATTGACTTTTTCTATATTTCAATAGTTTGCTGAATTGAATTTTTCTATAGAAAAAGTTCGCTGAATTGACTTTTTTATAGAAAAATGTAGCTGAATTCACTTCTCCTATAAAAAATGTTTGCTAAAATGACTTTTTCAAAAAAAAAGTTTGCTGAATTTACTTTTTTATAGAAAAAGTTTGCTGAATTGACTTTTTCTGTAGAAAAAGTTCGCTGAATTGATTTTTCTATAAAAAAAGTTTGCTGATTTGACTTTTTCTGTAGAAAAAGTTCGCTGAATTGAGCTTTTCTATAGAAAAAGTTCGCTGAATTGACTTTTTTTATAGAAAAAGTTTGCTGAATTGATTTTTTCTGTAGAAAAAGTTCGCTGAATTGACTTTTACTATAGAAAAAGTTCGCCGAATTGACTTTTTCAACAGGAATATTTCGCTGAATTGAGTTTTTCTATAGAACAAGTTCGCTGAATTGACTTCTTCTATAGAAAAAGTTTTTGAATTGATTTTTCTATAAAAAAATTCGATGAATTGATTTTTCTATAAAAAACGTTTGCTGAATTGACTTTTTCTGTAGAAAAGTTCTCTGAATTGACTTTTTCTATAGAAAAAGTTCAATGAATTGACTTTCCTATAGAAAAAGTTTGCAGAATTGACTTTTTCTATTGAAAAAAGTTTGCTGAATTGATTTTCTCTATAGAAAAAAGTTAGCTGAATTGACTTTTTCTATAGAAAAATTCAACTCAGCAAATTTTTTATAGAAAAAGTCAATTCAGCTAACTTTTTTCTATAGAGAAAATCAATTCAGCAAATTTTTTCAATAGAAAAAGTCAATTCTGCAAACTTTTTCTATAGGAAAGTCAATTCATTGAACTTTTTCTATAGAAAAAGTCAATTCAGAGAACTTTTCTACAGAAAAAGTCAATTCAGCAAACGTTTTTTATAGAAAAATCAATTCATCGAATTTTTTTATAGAAAAATCAATTCAAAAACTTTTTCTATAGAAGAAGTCAATTCAGCGAACTTGTTCTATAGAAAAACTCAATTCAGCGAAATATTCCTGTTGAAAAAGTCAATTCGGCGAACTTTTTCTATAGTAAAAGTCAATTCAGCGAACTTTTTCTACAGAAAAAATCAATTCAGCAAACTTTTTCTATAGAAAAAGTCAATTCAGCGAACTTTTTCTATAGAAAAGCTCAATTCAGCGAACTTTTTCTACAGAAAAAGTCAAATCAGCAAACTTTTTTTATAGAAAAATCAATTCAGCGAACTTTTTCTACAGAAAAAGTCAATTCAGCAAACTTTTTCTATAAAAAAGTAAATTCAGCAAACTTTTTTTTTGAAAAAGTCATTTTAGCAAACATTTTTTATAGGAGAAGTGAATTCAGCTACATTTTTCTATAAAAAAGTCAATTCAGCGAACTTTTTCTATAGAAAAATTCAATTCAGCAAACTATTGAAATATAGAAAAAGTCAATTCAGTGAATTTTTTCTATAGAAGAAGTCAACTCAGCGAACTTTTTCTATAGAAAAAGTCAATTCAGCAAACTTTTTCTATAGAAAAAGTCAATTCAGCAAACTTTTTCTATAGAAAAAGTCAATTCAGCGAACTTTTTCTATAGAAAAAGTGAATTCATCAAAGTTTTTTATAGCTAAAGTCATTTCAGCAAAATTTTTCGATAGGAAAAATCAATTCAGCAAACTTTTTCTATAGAAAAAGTCAATTCAGCAAACTTTTTCTAAAGAAAACGTCAATTCAGCAAACTTTTTCTATAGAAAAACTCAATTCAGCAAACTTTTTCTATAGGAAAAATCAATCCAGCAAATTTGTTTTATAGAAAAAGTACATTCAGATTACTTTTTTTATAGAAAAAGTCAATTTAGCGAACTTTCTCTGTAGAAAAAGTCAATTCCGCGAACTTTTTCTATAGAAAAGAACAAGTCAATTCAGGGAAATTTTTCTATAGTCAATTCAGCGAACTTTCTCTATAGAAAAATTCAATTCAGCGAACCTTTTCTATAGAAAAAGTCAATTCAGCTAACTTCTTCTATAGAAAGAAAGAGTCAGTTCAATGAAATTTTTCTATAGAAATGGCTAGAGAATTTTGGCTAGACAGAAAGTCAATTCAGCAAAATTTTTCTTTTAAAAACTCGATTGAACAATTTTATATTTAAAAAATAATTCCATTGAGTTTTTTGTACTAACAAAATCAATTCAGCTTACTTTTTCTATGAAAACACCTTTCAGCTTTTTTTTTTTTCAAGCTGAAACAGTTAGTAAACAGTGATGATTAATCCCCAACATCCATGATTTATGATTTACCCAAATTTAAAATATCTTTACAATTGTGTCCATCAAGAAAAAGTAAACAAACAGAATTCTTGTTTATAAACAAAAACAGAGGCCACTTACTTTTAATTTAAATATTGTTAATCCCAATATCACACCGATAAGTAAGGCAAAGCAACCAACTACGCTATGTTTTTCCACTTAAGTAACTCAACTCAGAAGAAGAATCCAACCAAGCAGCCGGCCAAATATTCACACCTTTCACATCTTCTTCAACACTTTGATTACACCAGAGTTATATTTTGTTTTCTTTTCTTTTTTGTTTTACTCTTATTTTTGTTAAAAGAAAAATAAATAACAACAAAAGCAACAGCAGATAAAAACAAAATTTCGTGCATGAGCTTTTCGCTTTTTGTTTCTTTTTTCTGGTTGCCAAAAAAACATCAAAAAGCCAAAACAAATACACTCAAGATATTCAAGGTCACCTCCTGCGCACAACACAAGAATCACTCATTCGCTTAAATGTACACACACATACGCGAAGACAATTTCTATGCATTTGATAAATGACTTTGAATGACTAACATTTGTGTTTTTTGTTTCGGTAGAGGGAATGCATAAAAGCGCAGGCGCAACATGACAAAACAATGAACAATGGGGATCCCGAAACAAAAAAGCAAGGAGCAGCCACAACGTTTTTGTGACCTTCAACTTAACTTCAACAACAAGAGAAAAATTGCCAAAAAAATAACAATAACAACAACTAGCGCAAATACATTCTAAGTTAATGCAAAGCAAAAAATACATCCCCATACACAAACACCAACAACAAGCAGAACAAATATTCCAATATTCCCTCTATGTTAATGCATTCAAAAGATACAGATACGATACCCATTGTATTGTTTTTACTGTTTCTTGTTCTCTTTGCAGCATTTGAGTAGAGAAGGGAGAATTTTGCCGGCATTAGCCGATGTGTGGTTTTATCTGTGCTCCAAAATCTCCCCATAGACACGAGAAAAAAAATTCATAACAAAACACAAACCTCCGACTACCCGATCCGACCAGTAAATTTAGTTTTATGTGTGTGAAAAGAGAATAGTGTTTATTTTGGAGAGGAGAAAATGGCATGGGCGCTCCCTTTTATACTATACTCTCCAAACACACAACGGAACCGTAAATATTGTCAACATAGCAGGCAAATAATGCTCCCCTCCCCCGAAATAACACACATTTTGTGTACAAATATATATGTATGGATGTGTGTATGCGTGAATGTTTGTTATTTAATATTTCATTTAAAAAATATCTCATTTTGCCATATTCGTGGTGCTCCCTCAGTTATTCTCATAATATTACATTGGGAGTTATGTATTGTTTTTGTTTCTTTATTGGGGAGAAGAGAAGTTCTTTATAACATTGCAAAGAACAAACAACAAATGGAGAAGTATATACTGAATATGAATATTCACACAAACCACCCGAGCTCTCCCCATAAGTGCTAGACACACGAACGGATACAGTATGTTTTTTCGGTTAAGTATTGTTGGTGTTGTTCCAAACGAAGTTTGTGAAAATAGACGATCTTGTTGGATTAATAACACCCTGCAATTATTGAGGGAATTATGAAAACAGACGAAAATTATAGACAACACTATGCAACACTGAAACTACCAACAACTTCTACACCATTTTCAACTGTAATTCAGAAAATACCAGTTGTTATTCAGAATTTCCATTTGAAATTCAGATATTTTATTTGTAATTCAGAAATTCTATCTGAAATACAGATATTTTATTTGTAATTCTGATATTCCATTTGATATTCAGAATATTTCATTTGCAAAGTCAAAATATTTCATTTTAAATTCAGAGCCCTTCAATTATTTTTGCACAAAATAATCAATTTATGAAATTTAATTTAAATATGATATGGTTTATTTACATCAACAATCCTCCTCTGGAAAAGTTAACGCGCGGCCAAGGACGCAAAAAGCCATATAGTAGACCGATCACAGTGGCAGATGACAAAGACCTTCATTTGGCTATCATCGACCGAGCTGACCCAAATGGTAGAATCAGCGACAGTCACTGGTTGCTTTTTGAAACTGGTCTTCGGTCTGCCATAGTTTCTGGACCGGAAGATCAGGAAGACCGACAGTTTGGAAGCGCCTTCTTACGAAAGGGTGTCAAGGTTATTAACTGTCTGAACAAGAAGTCACGAGATTTTCTTGTTCGGACAGTTGAGGGTTTTGGCACTCTGTGGGAAGGAGTCAACGACGCAGCTAGGTTTCAAAGATTACTCTCCAAGGACCCTAAATCCATTGGAAGTATCAAGAAGCTAGATGGTGCGTGGACTGACTCTGCTACTGAGACTCTTAACATCTTGGCAGAGACGCACTTCCCAGGCTGTAAGGATGGGGACACCATCAATAATAAATGTGAAGACTTCCAAATTCAAGAGCCTATGGATTCGGATCTCATTGATAAGGTGGTTAACAGAAATAAGATTAAATGGTCTGTCAACACTTTCAAGCCATATAAGTCACCTGGACCGGATGGTATAAGGCCGGCGATGCTCCAACTTGCATCGCCACTTTTATATCAAATCCTGGAAGAGATCTATAGGGCGTGTTTGACACTCTTGTATGTACCGGATCTGTGGAAAGAGGTTAAAGTTACTTACATTCCCAAAGCGGGAAAACCCAGTCACTCTGCACCAAAGGACTACAGACCCATCAGTTTATAATCCTTTCTCCTTAGGACTCTCGAAAGACTGATCGATCTGAAGATAAGGAGCCATGTAGACACCGCCTCTTTAAGCAACTCACAGCACGCCTATATCAAAGGCAAATCTGTGGAATCTGCTTTGCATTAGGTGGTTGGCTTCATTGAGAGGAATATGGAAAACTTAAACTTTACCTTGGCTGCCTTTCTAGACATAGCAGCTTTTAACAACGTACTCGTAGAACTTGAGTCCATAAAACTCTCACTTAAGAAAGTTAAGACACCTGAACCTCTAACTTGTTGGATAAATAATATGCTAGAAAGCAGAATTATAAACTCCAGCATTGGGGAGACAAAAATTAGGAAAACAGTAACTAGAGGCACCCCCCAAGGCGGGTTGCTCTCACCGTTACTGTGGCTACTTGCTATTAACAATATTTTGACTAACCTGGACAATCAAGTATTTCCGGTAAGTTTCCGTCAACCATTTCGGAGCTTATGCAGGGAGCATTATCGACGCTGTCGCGCTGGGCTAAGGCCAATGGCCTTGGAGTAAACCCAACAAAGACACAACTGGTAATGTTTACGAGAAAGCGTAAGCTCGGCGGTTTTGTACCACCAACACTGGATGGAGTGCAGCTTCAGCTCTCGCCCGAGGCAAAGTACCTTGGCACAATCCTGGACTGTCAACTGCGATGGAACAGGAATGCTGATGAGCGGGCGAAGAGAGGATTGATTGCGCTTTATTCATGCAAGAATTCTATTGGGAAAAGTTGGGGTCTAAACACATCGATTATACACTGGTTGTATAACACCGTGGTTAGATCCATCTTATCCTATGGTTCTCTTGTTTGGTGGCACTCACTGCGGCAAAAATCGACATCCAGTAGGCTTGACAAAGTGCAAAGTGCTGCTGCGATTCTCATAACTGGAGCCACCAGGAGCACACCACAGGCAGCTCTGAACGCAATGCTGAACTTAAAACCATTGAGTCTCAGCATTAAGTGTCAGGCAACTCGCAGTGCCCTACGGCTGCATGAACAGGATCTCTGGCGGGGTTGTGCCTATGGGCATGGATGTATCCTGAACGAATCAGGTATAAATGTGAACCAACGCGGGAAACTGAGCGACTATATATCATCCCCCCTCTGGACGGTCTGGCTTTTTATACAGACGGTTCCAAGATGGAGGAAGGTACCGGGGCTGGCGTCTACTGTGAAAGGCTATCTCTTGAGTACACCTACAGGCTAGACAGCAACTGTAGTGTTTTCCAGGCTGAAATCTTCGCGATTTGGAAGGCAGCGGAATTGATAAAAAGTTTGGTTGCAGTAATCGTTGAACCGGTGACTATCTTTGTGGATAGTCAAGCGGCTCTTAAAGCCATCAAATCCTGCAACATCAAATCCGATGTTGTCCTTAAGTGCAGATCAGCCCTGGGAACGCTAGCTAACGGCTTTCGGCTATGCTGGGTACCAGGACACCGCGATTATATATAATGAAAGAGCAGATGAATCGCAGTCTACTGATCTAGCTATCGCTGACTCCATCAAACCACCCATTTATCATTTCCTCCAAAAAAAATTGAAGCGTTCTCTGACGAAAGAGCCACTGAATTGTGGCATAATGAACCTAGGTGCATTGTGGCTAGATCCATATGGCCGTCTCTGTCAGTCAAAAGAACGAACTCTCTGTTGAACCTGAGTAAAGCTGAAGTTAGAGTAAGGACGGGAGTCATCACTGGACACTGCTATATCAGGGCCTTTCCCATCACAGCAGACTCTGTGAGGATGAGGAGGAGTTGGAGACGATCGAGAACCTCCTGTGTCGTTGTCCAGCCCTGGCTCAAAGACGACATAGGTTAATAGGTGTTCACTTTCCACCGTGTCTAACTTTCTACTCAACTGTGGAACCTGCTTGATCTACAACATCATCAAAAATCTGAAGTGGCTGGGACAGCGCAACCTGAACGTGCAAATGATGTTTCTAATATTCTGCCTACCTTCTCTATCACTAATAAAATATATGAATTACAAATGGAATTTCTGAGTTAAGAAAAAACAATCTGAATTTCAAACGGAATATCTGAATTACTTACTTACTTAGCTGGCCCATTACAGAACATTTGTTCCATAGGCCGAACTAAGAAAATATCTCCAATTCTCTCTATTTGTTGCTTCGCACTCTGGAATACCGCGCATTTTAATCTCTTCATCCACTTGTTTGCGCCATCTATTCCTTGGCCTGCCAATTCTGCGTGCACCGTCAAGCGGTTCGTATTTATACGCCTTTTTAGCGGGTTCAACTTCGCTCATTCTTATGATATGGCCTAGCCAACGCAATCGCTGCATCTCGATACGTTTAACTATATTGATGTCGTTATATAGCAGATACAGCTCGTGGTTCATGCGACGTCGATATTCACCGTCAACGCAGATTGGGCCGTAGATCTTTCGAAGAATTTTTCTCTTAAACACACAAAGCATGGCCTTATCTGCTTGCGCAAGTACCCATGCTTCGGAGCCATACATCAGCACGGGTAGTATAAGTGTTTTTTAAAGCGTTATTTTTGTTTGAAGAGATGTGGCATTGTTTTTAAACTGCTTACTTAAACCAAAGTAGCATCTGTTGGCCAATACAATTCTTCTTTTTATTTCACAACTGATGTCGTTTGTTGTGTTTACGGAGGTGCCGAGGTAGACGAAGTCTTTTACTACCTCAGAATTATAGGAACCAACTTCCATAGTTGGTCCGTTCTCAATGGACGCATTGCGCGTCGACACCATCAGCTTGGTCTTCTCACCGTTTACCGCCAGACCCACTTTAGCAGCTTCCCCTTCGATCTTCATAAAGGTATCAGTTACTTCTTTTACTGATCGTCCCATGATGTCTATATCATCAGCATAAGCAAGTAACATGTGGCTATTGGTGTAGATTGTGCCACTTCTTTTGACGTTTGCCTCTCGTATAACCTTTTCCAGCAGGATGTTGAAAAGATCACACTACCTGAAACCTCTTTTGGTACAAAACTCTTTTAACTGAAGATCTTGTGTCAGTTAGAGTCATTTTACAAAGGGGGTCATTTTACAAGGGGGTTGCGGGGATACCAAACTCAGACATGGCTTGGAATACTTTTGAATGCAGCGGGCTGTCGAAGGCTGCTTTATAATCGACAAAAATGTCGTAGGTTTCGATCTGCATCTCTTGGGTCTTCTCCAGGATTTGCCGCAGGGTAAATATCTGGTCAATGGTGGACTTGCCAGGTCCAAAGCCGCATTGGTATGGTCCAATTATTTCGTTGACCATAGGCTTTAGTCGTTCGCAGAACATCCCTGACACGATGTTGTAGGCAATAGGGAGTAGGCTTATGTCCCTATAGTTAGAGCATACAGTCCCAGCAAAATTTGAGGGAAGGGGTTCCATGCGATGACGTGATTTCATGGCATCTTTTGCATTGGTTCAAACGAAGTCGTGAAAGATCCGATCTTTTCATTAGCATTTGAACCAATGCTAAGGAATTCCTGAAAGATCCGATCTTTTCATCAGCATTTGAACCCATTCCAGCGATCCAATAGAGATGAATTTTGTGTTTTATTAATTCAAATTTTTCTTAACATATCAGATGAATTATTTACAATATGCTTGATGTTGTCGGAGACTCGAAATCACAACCAACGTTGTTAAAACTCTCGTCGTAATGATAATGTCATTGCAAAGGGTTGGTGAAAATGACATGCCAAAGCATTGGTGGAAATGACATGTCAAAGCAAAAATGAATAGAATCTTTTGGGGTCCACGCTCATATAAAATTCATCGATGAAGATGCTAAAAAGATGACATGCCAGATCGCTTGCACCCATGATTGAATGGCATCTTTGGCATCGAACATTTTGCTGGGGTCTTATCGCCTTTCTTGTGGACGGGGCACAGTGAACTCAGGTTCCAATCGTTGGGTACTCGTTTTTCCTGCCAGATGGTGCTAACTAACTGATAAATACATCTTATCAGCGCGTCGCCTCCGGTTTTGAACAGCTCGGCTGGTAAGCCATCGGCTCCTGCTGCCTTATTATTCTTCAGCCGGGTTTATTGCTGTCTTTACCTCATCTTGGCCGGGTGGTACACATTCAATACCATCTTCGTCGACTTCGCTACTATTGGATACCAACAGTTTGGAAAAATGCTATTTCCATATCCTTAGCACACTATCTGTATCAGTTACCAAATTACCTTGCTGTTCAGTTTGATGCTTGACTCTTTGGTAGAATTTTCGGTCTTCATTCTGGTTCCTGTACATCCCTATTTTTTCACACTCCCGCTTTTCCATATCCCTATTTTTTCTGCGGAAAAGACGTTTCCCCTCTCTCCTTTTCTCACGATTTCCCTCTCGTGCGCTGCGTGTTGCTACGGATTGTAAAGTAGCCCTATATGCCGCATTTTTCTCTTCGGAAGCAGCACGACACTCCTGATCATACCATGGATTCCTTTGTGGAGGTCTCTGGTATACAAGTATGGATTTTGAGGCTGTTTGCATGGAGTGGGCAATGCTTTGCCATTGCGCTGATATGTTATCGGGATGAGGATTGCTTTGATTAAGCAATTGGGCTAGTTGAGTGGAATATGCTGTGGCTATCTGTTGTGATTGCAGCTTACCGATGTCCAACTTTCGTGTTGTGTCTGTTCGTACTTTGTTTGCTACGTTTAACCGGGTGCGTACCTTTGCTGCAACATGGTAGTGGTCCGAGTCTATGTTTGATCCTCGGAACGATCGTACATCCAACACGCTTGATGTATGTCTTCCACCTATCACAACGTGATCAATTTGATTTCTTGTTCTTTGATTTTTTCTAGTTGTTGGATTTTTCTCACCTATGAACATTGTTGTTTCAAAATCCGCAAAAACTTCCCAGGTGTAAGCGGATTTTCTCTTAAAGTTAGTTAAGGCGCACCATGTACATATGACATTGTTTTATAAGGAAGCGATACAGGTAATTCATTGTCCCAATTTGAACTTCTTATCTCAATAGCGGCAAAACCTACGAAAATATCATAAAGGTCATTCTTGTAGAGCATTTTCATAGCTACAATGTTTTCATTAGTCCCACATCGATAGGATTCCAAGCGAAATCGTGAAAACCTAAAATCTGAAAGGTACTTCACTTATTTAGCCAACCGAAAAAAGCAAACCGCATAACTTGTCATGTATAAAAATTCAATTCTGTTAAAAATTCTGAAATAAAAATTCATCTCGACAGCATATAAAACGCAATTCAGCAAACTCCTGTTTTTTTATAGAGAAGTGAATGTAGAGGCTTTAACCCACTTAGCGCCGAGAATTTTTTTTGAAATTATATTCTTGAGATTTTTTAAGCTTTTTCTAAAAAGTAACTTTTTTTCTAAAATGTATAGTTTTCCTGCAATCGGGCCTTCTTTTAAAAGTTCCAAAGACTTTGGAGGGTAATATAGGTGTATCCTTACATGCCAGCCCCTTGGTTTTTGATTGAGAAAATACTCTTACTATATTCCTAACAAATCCCTGACTTTATATGATTCTAACATTTTTGATTAAATTTTTATCGCATATTTAAATTTTTCATCAAAAGTCGAAATTTCCAAAAAGTCGATTTTTTTGAATAGCTTGGGTTTTTGGCCAATTGCGTGGAAATGCGTAAGTCAAATGAAGCGTTATCAGCGTGAAATTGCAGATAACAGACAATACTATAACAAAATGCCCCACAAAAATATTCGAAAAAAACAGAGTTTTACGTCAATTTTTGCAACCATTTTTTGTGGCGTTTAAACGACCAGTGGCTTTATCTGGGTTAAATCATGGATGACCATCATATCTTTCTATTGCATAAATTACAGGCTCTCTTGGTCGACCCAGCTTTAAATATTCCATATTCACAAATTTTTTTCAGCCCAGCATTTCCATTTACCCTTCTCTGAGCCGTTAACTAACTAATGTAGGGTGTCACCGGTTAACTTTTACGTTTGCGCTGTTAAAACAAACCATAGAATTCGTGGCGTATGTGGTATCTCGTTGTCTCTTATTCGTTTACGAAATAGAGAGGGAGAGTGTGCTTCTGTGTGGGTTGTTAATGGAGATGGTTGGTGGTGGTTTGTCTCTTTGCAACCACTGACTGTCACCAACAACAACAACTGGACAATTTATTAACTTTACCCCTAAAAGTGTGGTGTAAAACAGTCAAAACAAGAAGAAGCAGAACATTTGGTTAAGAAGAAGTTTTCTTTTGCCAATGCATGTGTGTTTGTATATGTGTGTGGTTTCCGCTTATTTCCTCCCTCGTTTTTGTAAGTAAATTTTTACAAAAGAAAACAAACTTATTGGTGGTGTGCTCTCTTTTAATGGGTTAATGGGTGGCTGGTTGGCTCTCTCTGCTCTTTATTTTTTGCTGTGTGATTTTTGTTTTTGGTGGAGTATGCGCCTTTGCTAAACATTTTGTTATTGTTTCTTTTTTGTGTGGATGTTTTTGTTTTGATATGATGAGAATAATACGCATCGCATAGTGTGTATTTCGTCGTTGGTCGGTCGCTGGGTCGCTTCGTTCGTTTTGTTTGTTGTCAAGTTTTGCCGTTGTTCACTTTTGCCACAAAGTCAGTTCTATTTAAGTTGTAGCCATGGTCGTACATAGAGCAGAGCCAGAGACACATGTGTGGTACTAGAAGTAGAGAGTAAAAGCAAACAACAATAACAAAAAACATAAACACTTGAACTCGTGAAGTTTGGAAAAAAAGTAAATAAAACAATTTTGTTTAAAAAATACACACTTTTTGTGAGAGATATCCAAAAGTGTGTGGGAATATGGGAGAATAACCTCTTAGACGCCCCCTCGTGTTCCAACCAAATGATATATCATTTCATTTGACTTTTGTTAGAGTTGTTCTCATTGACTTATGGTCGAGTGTTCTGAGTGTGTGTGGCCGTACTAATGCTCTCTGTAACAGTATTGTGAGACGACGTTTCGGTTATTAGTTTCTGCTCGGCAAATGGTGGCTGGTGGATACATGCTGTTAATTCTCAGTGGATTTTCATTAGATTTTCGGTCGCCCAAGTGAGCAAACGTTTCGAGTAGTAGAGCAAAAAAAACAACAGAACAACATCCATAACAAAAACACAGCCACACAAACCTCTCTATTGGGGGATAACTACAACATTCGGTTTCAGTTCTTTATGGCATGACCCCCCTTTTACCCCCTCCCGCCTATGATTCTTATGGTTTTACAATGTATTAGAATCCGGTAGATAGAATATAGAAGAGCAGCCAGCACAAGGCATGTTGTTGTCGTCTCTAAGTGTGGCCGTGTGTGTGTTTGTGTACAACGAACATTAAGTATTTTTTCGCAAGTGTTAACGTGAATGCTCAGTTTGATTTTAAGCGTTTATTTAAAAAGCTGAAATCGTCGCGTAAGCAACACTCGTGTTAGCGCTAAACTTGGAATATTTGAAAATTACAAAAATAAAAAGTTTAGAAGAAGCATAAATAAATAAAAAAAATTGACCTATGTATACCAAACTATGTTTGAAATCATAAATTTGAAAATTTAAAGAAAATTTGAAAAAAAATATAAAAAATTCTAGTGACCTCTTGACCAATGGCCTGTAATTAGAACCCCTTCTCACATAGAAAGAAGTGTTACCATAGCAATTTCGTAAACGAAAATCTGTGCAATATACAACAACAAAAAATGGTCATGCTTTAGTCCCTAAAGTCCACAAAAAGTCTTCTTAAAAATGAAGATTTTTTAAAACCAAAAAACGAAATGTAAAGAAATTCTTAAAAAGATTACAACAAAATAATAAAGTGCCTGAAAAGTTACACACGAAAGGGATTTATAGAAGAAATAAAACAAATCCCCTTCAAAATCACCAAGTGCAATTTTTACATACGAAAAAACCAACAACAACTAAAAAAATAAATTTGAAATAAAAAACCAACAACAACGTTAACCACAGTGCCCTTATTAATAACAAAAATATAAAAAATAACAACAACAACAACGTTATTAATGTTTGAATTAAAAATTTCAGAACAACAAAAACAACAACCGGCTTAGCCTTAAACAAAATCAAAAATTATTTAACAACTTAAAACTTATATAATTTATTTCTGTATTAAAAAAGTGCCTACAATTTTGTATTTGTGTGTGTTTGAGTTTTTTTATTAAAGCAATATTATTGCATCCCACAACAACAACAACCAGTAAAAAAATAATAACACATTTAATCATTGGATATTTATTAACAAACCACCCTCTCCTACGCCTTGCTCTGAGCTCCTCCAGAGCAAGCAGAACAGCTGTTTTGTTTTTCTTTTTATTAATCAATCAGCTGTTTACTCTCTCCGGATATTCAATTTAACGGTAAGTACACTCACACACATACACACCTATACACCGCAAAACACACTTTGAGAGAAGGATAGGCCTAATTAATGGTCCCAATACATTAACACCTTGATGGGGTAAGGTAGATAAGTAGGGGATTTTGAAGATTTATTTGGGGTGAAAAATAAAACAGAGAATAAGAATTTTTTGATTGAAAAATGGGGAATGTAGTTGTAATTAATGATTTTCCAGGGGGCTTTAAGGAAATTATGACAATTTTTCAGAAAAAATATTGCAAAACTTTACAAAAAAACTTTAATTTAGCTAATTTTTGAGGAACAGAAAATTCACTTGGGTTTAAAAATAAAACAGGAAAAAATGAAAACACGAAATTTTAATTGAGACAGGAGACGAAGTAAAGCTTAATTTATTACTTTCCTTGGGATTTAAGCGGAATTATAAACTTTTTTCAATAAAAAAATCAAAAGTTTTATGAAAAATTACATTTAACTGATTTTTTGGTGAACAAAGTTTCATTTTACTAATGTTTTCCCATTGAAAATCTCAATTTTGTATGAGAAAATTTGATTTTGGCAAACCTTTTCTAGAGAAAAATTCTTTTAAGCACCTTTTGCCATAGAAAAAAGCCTATTCAGCTAAGATTTTTTATAGAAAAACTCAATTCAGCAATGATTCTAGTACAAAAAAGTAAAATCATCTCCGGTTCAAGTAATATTTTTATTAAAAAAATCTTGTTTCAGCAGACATTTTTGTGAAAAAAATGATTTTGGCAAACCTTTTCTAGAGAAAAACTCTTTTAAGCACCTTTTGCCATAGAAAAAGCCTATTCAGCTATGATTTTCTATAGAAAAATTCAATTCAGCAATGCTTCTACTACAGAAAAGTTAAATCTAATACTTATTTGGTTAGAAAACGCAATTCAGCTAAGGTGTTTAATATAAAACGCTTTACTCAGCAATATTTATACAAATAAAATAATCATTTCTAAAAAAAAAACTATTCAGCTAACCTTTATTATGAGAAATCCTAATTCAGCAAAAATTGTTTCTACCAAAACTTTTTTAACTTTGTAGAAAACCCAATTCAGCTTCAGATTTTAATGGAAAACACTATGTTCAGCGACAAATTATTATAGAAAACTTCTATTCAGCTAACATTTTTTATAGAAAATCTTAATTCAGACAGAGTTTTTACTACTGAACAAGTTTATTTATCTACTAATTTTGATAGAAACCCTAATTCAGCTACATTTTTTGAGAGAAAACTCCCTGCCCACAATGATTTATCTACAATTTTGCAAACTTTGTATACAAAACTTCTATTCAGCAAGATTTTTGTATTGAAAATCTGTATTCAACGAGGTAATTTGCTCCAAAAATTGTTAATAATACAGCTACAAATTTTAGTAGGATAAACCCAATTCAGCTATTGTTTTTTTATTACAAAAAGTCTCTATTCTGCAATGATTACCCTAAGAAATAACAAACTTTTCCACAAAAGGCCTATTCAGCAAACATTGTCTAAAGAAAATTTAAATTCAGCCAATTGTTCAATACTAAAAAACTTATTTCAGCTACTAGATTCACTAGGAAACACAATGCATCTAAGGTTTTTATTAGGAAAATACTTATTTCAATCATGATTAGCCAAAGAAATTACAAAACACTATTCAGCACATTTTTTCTATCTTTAATGGACAGAAATTTGGATAAATACTCAATTTAGTTGCATCGAGTAGGAAAAATATCAAAAATGATATTTTGTACACAATACACAGTTAATTCATGATCAATTTAGTTAATTCAGCTAACTCAAAATAGCGAACAAAATTGAAAGAAAATTGATATTCCGCTAACTTTTTCTATGGAAAATCTGTTTAGCGAACTTTTTCCAATGGAAAAGACAATTCAGCTAGCTTTGTGAATAGAAAAAGTCAATTTGGCAAACTGTTTCTATAGAAAAAGTCAGCTTCTTCCATAAAAAGAGCAATTCAGCTAACTTTTATTATTCCAAAGTAAATTCAGCGAACTTTTTCTAAAGAAAAAGGCAATTCAGCTCACTTTCCTGTTGAAAAGAGCGATTCAGCTACTTCTATAAAGAACGTATATAGAATTCAATTCAGCTAACTTTTTCAATAGAAAAGGCTTATTCAGAATTTTTTTTATATAAAACTCAATTCCGCTAACTTTCCCTATAGAATAATATAAAACTTTTTCCTATAAAAAAGTCAATTCAGCAAACTTTTTCTATAAAAAAAAAATGTATACAGCGAATTTTTTCTATAAAAAAAGTGAATTCAGCGAACCTTTTTATAGCATAAGTCACTTCGGCGAACTTCTTCTATTGAAAAAGTCACTTCAGCGAATTTTGCTATAGAAAAAGTCAATTCAGCGAACTTTTTCTGTAGAAAAAGTCAATTCAATGAACTTTTTCTATAGAAAAAGTTAATTCCGCGAATTGTTTCTATAGAAAAAGTCAATTTATCGAAATTTTTCTATAGAAAAAGTCAATTCAGCGAAGTTTTTGTATAGAAGTCAATTCAGCGGATTTTCTATAGATAAAGTCAATACAACGAACTTTTTCTGTAGAAAAAGTCAATTCAATGAACCTTTCCTATAGAAAATGTTATTTCAGCGAACTTTTTCTATAGAAAAACTCAACTCATCGAACTTTTCTATAGAAAAAGTCAATTCAGCGATCTTTTTCTACAGGAAAAATCAATGCAGCGCACTTTTTATAGAAAAAGTAAATTCAGCGAACTTTTTATATAGAAGTCAATTCAGCGAACTTTTTCTATAGAAAAAGTCAATTCAGCGAACTTTTTCCGTAGAAAAATTCACTTCATCAAACTTTTGCTATAGAAAAAGTCAAATCAGCGAACTTTTTCTATAGAAAAAGTCAATTCAGCGAACTTTTTCTTTAGAAAAAGTCAATTCAGCGATATTTTTCTATAGAAAAAGTCAATTCAGCGATATTTTTCTATAGAAAAAGTCAATTCAACGAACTATATTTATAGAAAAAGTCAATTCAGCGAACTTTTTCTATAGAAAAAGTCAATTCAGCGAACTTTCTCTTTAGAAAAAGTCAATTCAGCGATATTTTTCTATAGAAAAAAATCAATTCAGCGATCTTTTTCTATAGAAAAAGTCAATTCAACGAACTATATTTATAGAAAAAGTCAATTCACGAACTTTTTATATAGAAGTCAATTCAGCGAAATTTTTCTATAGAATAAGCCAATTCAGCGAAAAAGTTCAATTCACCGAACATTTTCTATAGAAAAAGTCTATTCAGCAAACTTTTTCTATAGAAAAACGCTATGCAGCAAACAATTTCTATAGAAAAAGTCAATGCAGCAAATATTTTCTATAGAAAAAGTCAATGCAGCAAACTTTTTTTATAGAAAAAGTCTATTCAGCAAACTTTTTCTATAGAAAAAGTCTATTCAGCAAACTTTTTCTATAGAAAAAGTCTATTCAGCAAACTTTTTCTATAGAAAAAGTCTATTCAGCGAAATTTTTCTATAGAAAAAGTCAATTCGACAAACTTTTTCCATGGACAAAATAGCGAACTGTTTCTATAGAAAAAGTCAATTCAGCGAACTTTTCTGTAGAAGAAGTCAATTCAGCGAACTTTTTCTATAGAAAAAGTCAATTCAGCGAACTTTTTCTATAGAAAAAGTCAATTCAGCGAACTTTTTCTATAGAAAAAGTCAATTCAGCGAACTTTTTCTATAGAAAAAGTCAATTCAGCGAACTTTTTCTATAGAAAAGGTCAATTCAGCGAACTTTTTCTATAGAAAAGTCAATTCAGCGAACTTTTTCTATGCAATCAGCCAATTCAGCGAAAAAGTTCAATTCACCGAACTTTTTCTATAGAAAAAGTCTATGCAGCTAACTTTTTCTATAGAAAAGTCTATTTGGCGAAATTTTTCTATAGAAAAAGTCAATTCAACAAACTTTCTCCATGAAAAAAGACAAAATTGCGAACTGTTTGTATAGAAAAAGTCAATGCAGAAAACTTTTTCTATAGAAAAAGTCAAAGCAGCAAATTTTTCTTATAGAAAAAGTCAATGCCGCGAACTTTTTCTATAGAAAAAGTCAATTCAGCGATTTTTTTCTTTACAATAAGTCAATTCAGCTAACTTTTCCTGTAAAAGAAGTCTATAGAAAACGCTAACTTTTTCTACACAAACTCCACTCAACAAACAGAAAAAGTCAATTCAGTCAAACTTTTCTGTAGAAAAAGGTCAATACAGCAAACGTTGTCCTCAGAGTTAGTCGAATCAGCGACCATTTTTCTATGAAAAATTCATGTGAGCTCAATTTTTTATACATCTCAGTTAAAATACTAATAATACTACTTTAAACACTACAACATTTTCAGATATAATTCGAAAGATTTTACTTGTAATTCGAGAATTTCATTTGTAATTTGCATTATTCCAATTTTATTTAGAATTTTCCAATTTGTAATTCGAATTATTCCATTTGAAATTCAAATTTTTCCATTTTTAATTCGAATTATTCCATTTAAAATTCGAATTATTCCATTTGTAATTCGAATAATTCCATTTGAAATTCGAATTATTCTATTTCCAATTCAAAATGAACAAATGTAACATTGACTTTATATTTAGTTTTCCGAATTACAAGTAAAATTTTTCGAATTTCAAATGGAATAATTCAAATAACAATGGGACAAATTCGAATTACAAATGAAAAAAAAAAATTCAAATTATAAATGGACTAATTCGAATTACAAATGAAATTCTCAAATTGCAATTGAAATGTTTCGAATTACAAGTGAAGTGTTTCTAATTACATTTGAAAATTGTTTATACTTAAATACCAGTTAAATGAATAACCTATTTCATTAAAAAAGCTATAGTGAAATGACTTTTCCCTAGGAATAGTTCGCAGATTTGACATATTAAAAACAGGAAAGAACTTCTCTAACATTTGATTACAATTTTCATAATATCTGCTTTAAAGTTCGTTAATGGAAACAAGATTTTTTTATTTACAAACAAAAATTGTTATAATTTAATATTGCCCAAAGATTTTTTTATTTACAAACAAAAATTGTTATAATTTAATATTGCCCAAAGCAAGGAAAAGTTCGCTGAAATCATTTCTTTGTGCACAAAATGATCCCAGAATTTACCTATTCTTTATTAAAAAGACAATAAACAACTTTACCAACAATCGATTGTGTTTTCTATAGAAAAATTGGATTTGATTACAATTTTCATAATATCCGTTAATCAGGTATAACTTCCGTAAATTGTAATAACTTAATATTACCCACAACAAGGAAAAGTTCGCTGAAATTATTTTTTGTACAAAGGGATTCGCGGATTTCAGATGATCTCTATTTAAATGAACGAACGCTTGTGTTTCCTACAGAAAAAAATCACTTTGATTGCAATTTTTTAACATTAAAAATTTAATTAAAAATCATTTAATGGAAACATTTTTTATTTACAATCGAAACTCAACGAAATAAATTATAATAACATAAAATGACCCAAAACAAGAAAAAGTTTGCTCAAATTATTTTCTGTACTGAAAAGTTGACAGATTTGATCTGTTTTCAATAGAAAAAGTTAACGAACCAACTTTCCAAATCATTCAACTGTGTTTTCCTATAGAAAAAAATTAAACTCGATTTTAATTCTCAACATCTCAAGTCGTCTCTGTCTAAAAATTCGTTAATGGAAACAAGATTTTTTTATTTACAAACAAAAATCATAAAAGTAAATTATTAAGACTTAAAATGACCCAAAACTTTAGCACTTAAGTGTAAAATGCTCTTACGAACTTGGCACAAAATTTGCTGCTGTTTTATTTTCTTTCTTAAGGAAGTAATTAAAACTAATTTATGTATTTTTGAATAATTCTATTTAACAAAAAAAAATATATAGATAAATATAATATTTTTTTTTTTTGTTTAAGACACACACGTTGACAGGGTTGATGGTGCTGGTGGTGGACACAAAGTGTGAGTTGCGTCAAATCGTACACGTCGTGTGCAATACAACAATATAATGGCCTATAAAAATGTAGGAGATTCAAAATTGGGTAGAGAACTGTGTTGAATGGCACATATTATTGCTGTGTGTGTTATTCTTAGGCAGCTGTTTGGTAAAATTCTTAACAGGTGTTTTATTTTCTTTATTATTTTTTGTTTTTTTGTTTGTTATTATGAATTTTTGTTGTTTTTGTTTGTATTCGAAAAGAAAATGTGTGAGGAAGTTTGAGAGGGAAGGAAGTAGAGGAAATAAATGATGTGCAAATTCAGGTTGGTGGGTCGCGCACTTCTGTCCATGTGAAATGAAAACCAAACGATTTCATCTCACATTGTTTAGATTCCAAAATCAGAATTTATATTAGCAGAGAGATTTGTTTAACGGCCAATTTCATCAGTCATCAGTCAGCCAGCACATTGAAGAGAAGTGAAAAACGTTTTTTTTTTTTTATTTTTCAGTTTCATAAAAATAAATAAATTTTTAAATTTAATCCTCCAAAAAATATGGCTGCCTTGAGCATAATTTATTGAAAACACACGCGTTTTGTGGAATTTTTCAATTAGAATTTCACGTTTTGTGGAAATATTAGAATGCTATGTGTGTGCGTTTAATTTTGCGTGTGCGAAATTCTAGTTATTTACGTTTGGGATTTTCTTGAAAAATCTTTGCTGCATGCAAATGTAGTGGCGATTTGTTTTAGTTTATTTTTCTAAAATGTTTATTTGTTTTCAATTTAATTGATTACAGTTGGTGGCGAATCGTGTTAAATCGCAGATATTATGTTTACTTAGAAATTGTGTGCCCAATCGATGATACAAAATCAAAATATTTATTTCTATACAAGAATATTCATTTATGTGAGTTATTACATTAAAATTTTGTTATTATTATTTTTTGGCTTCCTTCAGAAAAAGAGGAAATGAAAATTCAATAATCTCAATGCAGAAAGGAATTCAATGGAACGTTGAAATAATGTCCTAGCTGTCTAAGTGTAAGAACATTTGATCAACTGATTCTTTTGAAATTTACATATATGAAGATTATAGGTAACTATATCTTACTTAGTTCTATTCTTGAATTTGAAATCTGTCTTGCCAAAGTTATATGCAAATTTTACGACAATATCCATAGAGTCTTTAGGGAACTTGTTATGGGTCTATATTCTGATTTATATCCAGATTGTGTCACACAATTGTTGGCAATTCTACCTTTACAATCTACTATAGCTCTAAACAAAATATGATTTCATTTATTTTTAATATTTTTCAAATAAAAAACTATTCTTTTTTGTGACTAACCTATTGATTTACTCATCATTCGTCAAAAACACTTTAAGTTTTTCGATTAGCCATTGACTTGAAGTGTTAAAAATCTATTTCTTTTGATGTCTTTTTCTGTGTGTTTTGTTTTAATAATAATATTTTTGTGAAAAGGTTTATATAATAGAGAAAAAAAACAAAAAAACCTTGAATGAATGAATAACTGTTCATGTGACTCTTGTCGTTGGACCACAAGGTAAGACCATGAACCAATAAAGATAGATGGGAATATTAATATGCATTCTTCTTTTCTTCAAAGAAAAAACATATTGACTATTTTGTTTTCCTTTGATCTTTGTTTTTGGACATATGAGAGAAATTTTTCATTTAGTGGTGAATATTCTGACATTTTTGACAGGAATTAGTAAATTTGTTAATTTGTTGACATGCAAGGGTAGGTTGAAAATTGTTTGAAGTAAGTTTTTTGTTGCTGAGTTAATCAAAGATTTAAAAACATCAGAAAACAAAATTTTTAGAGTCATATATTGCAGTATAGAATTTTCTTTTCATTGAAATATGTATGCATGTATGTTTACTTGATAAATAGACCTAAGCAGTATTCAGGTACATGATTCGCACGGAATTTTCCGTAAGTAAAATAATTTAAAAAAGTGAAATTCTTTTAAAATAAATATTTTGACTGAAATCACTTAATTAAGGAATATTCTCATTGAATCGACATATTGAACGTAAATTTGGAAATAAAAATTGTGAAATTGGCGAATGAGAACAAATTCCGCACGGAATTTTTATTCGTGATTGCCCTGGTTATGTTTTCGTTAATGGAAACAAGATTTTTTTCGTCCTTTATGCGGAACTCCACTCCGCATTCGTAATATTTAAATCACTTAAAGTAATTTTTTTATTGTTATTTCTTGCAGTATAGACATTTTTCTTCACATAGGATATCACGATACCATGATATCAGATTGCATTATTTTTTTCGTTAATGGAAACAAGATTTTTTTATTCCATTGTTTGGTTGGGGCTCCACGCCCGTATTCGTAGGATTTAGATCCTTTAAAGAAACTTGTTTATTGGTTTTGTTAAAGGCATGAATATATCAGAGTCATTTTCAGCAGTGTGAACAAGATTTGTTCATTCTCTGTTCGTCTGGGACTACCAGTCCGCATTAGTAGGATGTAAAACTGTTCAGAATTTGTTTTATAATTTTTTAAAGACAGGAGATTATTTCTTGCAGTGTGGACAATTTTACTTCACAAAGGATGGCATGATAGACTCCTCTACAAGTTGAATTATTTTCGTTAATGGAAACAAGATTTTTTTCTGTTTCTATGTACTGAATTATTTTCGTTAATGGAAACAAGATTTTTTTCTGTTTCTATGTACTGTAGCCTCCCCGAATTGGTGTCGAGATGCATTTTTAGCTATATCCTTGAAGTCAACAATAAATGGGTACTTGATAAAGCTGACGTATCATGAAAGCAATAATTTTGTGTGTCATTTAATAGGACATTGGGAATATTTGGGTTAAGAAGCCAAATTTCCTAATAATGTTTTCGTACCTTCAATAACTTTAGAATCCTTTATTTCTTCGTTAATGGAAACCAGATTTCTTCGGTCTTTGTGGTTTTGATGCTCGCCACTCCATATAACAGCAAACCTGTTATCGTATGCAAGCTCGTTATAAAGCTATAGAGGTGAATAGCCAAATTTCTTCAAAAAAGTTTATGAAGTTGTGATAGCTTTGAAGTATTCGATTTTTTTCATTAAGGGAAGTAAAATTTGTTCTTCCTTTCTTCAGGCATTTTTAAGAACCACATTGTATAAAGGACAAACATTATTAATGGTTTTTTTTCAGATTTGTGGATAAGTGCCCTTTCTAGATGTTCTTGCATGTTATGTGGAGGAGTGTCATAGTACTTTCCAATATGTTCTTAAATTTGTTATTATACTTTTCGTTAATGGAAACAAGACTTTTACTTTCAGCAGAAGTAAGTGTAGAGACACTGAGCACTTGGAGATTTCCTATACCCTCTTTTTTTAAATATCCCAAAGTTCATATTGTATATTTTGTTAATGCAAACAAGGTTTTTTTTTCTGCGCATTTATTATCTGACTCCCCACCACTCCCATTTCGCTTTCTTGTCTACCATTTCGTATGATTTTTCATTTCAAGTGTATAAATTTGTTTTCATAATGTTCTTGTATGTATTTTTTGTAGGGGGGATTGTTTGTCCATCTGTCTGTCTGGCTGTCCAACTTGATTTTTAAATGTTGAATGACCAAAATTTGCGCGTGTCCAATCTTATGGCTGTCTTGAGGTTTTACCATTTTCAGTATAGTATACAAAAAAATAAATTTTCACAAAAAAAAATATTTATGCCATAATTCGTCGACTTTTTAATGGGCTTGGTGAGTCGCTTAAGATATTCAGCATTTTATGGATATTTTTGTGCATTGAAAATTTCTGAAAAAATATTGTATATTAATTTTTTAATATATTTCATAAAATATTAAGGATTTTTGTGTATATTTTTTATCAGAGGAAAATGTGTCTTTTATATTTTTTTGCCTAAAGATTTTTTGACATGCTTGCCTGCAAATTTTTCCATTTTTCCACTCGATGAATCAATGTTTGCCGTTCTGCTTTTGTTCCGTAGCTCTTTGTCTATATGTATTTCATTTATTTTTTGTTTACGAATGCCTCAAGTGTGTTTTGTTCAATATTCTTCCAAATTTTGTGCACACATGTGAATTATATTTGCATGTATTTTTCATTAGTATGGACAAATGAAAAAGAAGATATACACAAAAGTTACAGTAGCTGCAAAAAGTGAAGGACTATTCGACGTTCCCAAAGATTCTTCAAAACGAACTTCTTAAGAAGCCTTGTTTTCTTGGAAATAATATTTGGCATAATTTCAGCATCCTTACCTTACACTCGTTTTGAAACAGGTCTCTATGGCGTACCCCAGCCCTAGGTTGCATTCAATGCAGATATACCATTGTTATGGTAACATGTATTAGCTTGTTGATGCTTTTTTTTGCTTCATACATTTTCTCCTTACTGTATTTGCTTGTTTTTCTAATATACAAAGTCTGTTGGTGTCGCAACTTGAAATTTCCGCACTAAAATTCAAACAGAATAAAAAATTGGGGGAAAAGACTTTTGCTGCTGCTGTGCTAGTGATTTTTTTTGCCTGCAGTCAATTGATTTTAGCTTTAACACATGTTGGAAACATTTTAATATTTAGAAACGTTTCATAAAAATGTATATTTGTATTTATTTCCATGGGGGTGAGATTTGTTGTACTTGCGCTGGGAACTAATGCTATAAAACAAAAATTGAGTTGTGTTTTGAAATAACCATGCAATGCATAACGAATTTGCAAACAGTGAAGATTTTTGTTTGCCAAAATACAACATGAATAACAAATCATCAGGGGGGATGGATGGATGATACTATGTATACCGACGTATGGTATGTATGGTGGTGGTGGTTGTTTGTTTGACTGATTGTCACCCCAAATAGATGATACCCATAGACAAGTGCTCACAATTTATTACCCAAAGAAAGAAGATATCAAGTAAAACCAATTGATTTTCATTATGATAAGCATTTAGAGCCAAACTTCATTTTCCATGTGACAACATTTTTTGGCTAGTAAATATTGTTCATGCTTAAAATACATAAAAGTAAATGACACGTTAAAGATTTTATGGGCCTAACCTCAAACGTACACAAGCATACATCAAATAACCAAAAAACGGGGCGTAAGATGTTAGATTTATGTTAAAACACAAATGTTGAATATATCCAGAATATATTTACCAAAAACGATATCTTCCCATCCCCTTCCGCAAAGCATTAGCTTTATACTTGACTTACATGCCTGGATGGTTAGTTGGTTTTGGATGTTTGCTCGGCCTTGCCTTATATGATTGATTTAGATTTATGATGCTTTTCAAAACAAACCCAAAACACAACACAGCAGCATGTCCAAGTTTCTTTTTTTCGTATTTTTTCTGAAAGAAGGGGCTGAAATTTCTGTCTGTAATCTGTTTTCTTGTTTCAAAACAAAGTAAGTCTTTCATTAGCTGAAAAATGGCCTGGGAAGGGAAGTCATTTAAGTGCTGTTGCTGTTTCTGCTAAGACGCACAAAACTAAGGCATAAATGAATGTATAACAGAAACTTCTTTTGTTTTTAAATTTGTAGTGTGTTTCTTTCTTTTCATTATTGATTTGTGTTGTTCTTTTTTTTTTTGCTGAATAGATAGATTGATTTTAAAGATTAGTTCTCATAGAACATAAAATGATAATAAAAACTATCTCAATTGGAATTGAGGAAGAGATGAAAGAAATGCGATCGAACGCTTTTGTTAAAAGTTTAAAGGAAGTGGAAACAATCCGAAAGATGGAAATTATTTAAAGTAGTTTGTGAAAAAAGTTGGAGTGGGGGAATTCCATATGCTGGAGAATCAAACGCTATTTTTCTCACCGAGTGAGTCAGACTCTCCCATTTCCAATTTTTGATGAGATTGTCTACTTTTTCCTTTGTTTTTGTATCAGAAACATGTAAAATTCACTCACCTTTATGGCCAAGAAAATATCTTGCCAAATTTAGTCCCACAGCAAATGATTCGCGTAGAGAAATTATCAAGAAAAAATCTTGTTTCCATTAACGAATTTCAAATATTTATGCAACCGCAATGTTATTATTGTACCTAAAGCCTTTTTCTCAGGGCACACAAAGTAGCAATATCTTCTTGATTGGTCCCTCTTACAATGAAATACCCAGGTCTAATCAGTTAAACTTGATTCCATTAGCCTATTTTAAGTAAATATTACAATAAGTATAGTGTCATTATGTAGATTTGAACCCTCTTATCAAGACAAATAGAATAACTAACACTCTTATTTCTCTGGCTACTTCGCGAGGTGAGAATATGTTGTAGAAGTAATCACACTCTAAACGAAAAATTTAGTATTTTCACATTGTTTGTTCTCAGAATATGATTGCTCCAACAATATCTCTTCTCTGTAAGGTTTTACTCAAAATTGCCCATTTAATAAATAAGCTCAGATTTTTCTAGCACTAGAAACTAATCACCAAATCTGTGCAGAAGATTGAAAACATTTTTAAGATCATTACCGCCGATCATTAAAAATCTTGTTTCCATTGACTAATACGAAATAACTGAACAACCGAAATGTAATTCTAAGGAAATTCTTTTTCTTAAGAAGCAATCATATATCTTCCTATTTTGTTTCCTTCCACTTGTGGGATGTAAAACTTTTAAATAAACTATTTTATGAAATGCTAGGCATTTAATTTCTTCAATTTCATTTCTTCAATTTCATTCAGACAATACCTTTAGTGTCCCTTATTTTTTCGTTAATGGAAACAAGATTTTTTTCTCTGTTTGAGATTTTGGTATTCCATAGTACCTATTCCTAGAATCTAAAAACAAATAAAGAATGATATTATTTAAAGACAACTTAGTTCGGCAGTTCAAGAAGCCTGTAACCAAAACTCTCTAAAATGTTTTATGTACTTGTGATTGCTTTGGAGCCTTCTATTTTCTCATTAAAGGAAATACCATTTTTTCTCCCTTTCTTCTGAACACGATGTTTTGGTAAGACGCAAAATGCTCAAAGAATCTTTTTCTATTATTTTAATATAACCTCGAGGTCCCATGGAAAAACTTTTGTTATATAAATTTTTAGATTTGTGGTTAAGATCCCCTTCTACCAGCATGTAAATTTAATGTATTATACTTTTCGTTAATGGAAACAAGACTTTTTTCTTTCAGAAGAAGTGAGTTTATAGCAAATCTCCAAATACACCGTATCATGGAGATTTGCTATATACTCTTTTTTAATATTTCCCAAAATTTATATTATATATTTCGTTAATGGAAACAAGATTTTTTTTCTGCGTATTTATTGTCTGACTTCCTTCTTCCATTTGGCTTTCTTGTCCACAGTTTCATATGACTTTTCATTTCAATTGTATACATTTATTTTCATAATGCTCTTGTATGTATTTTGTTGTGACGGTTTGCTTGTCCATATGTCTGTCTGGCTGTCCAACTTGATTGTTAAATTACCAAAATTTTCGAATTGGAGGCCTTGCGATGCGTCTTGGAAAAATAGAGGTATGTTGAGATTTTGGTAGAAAAGCATCCCTCATAGGCAGATGCATAAACAAAAGAGTACTCCAATAAAGGAATACCTCTTTAATTGTATAATTCTTCCCTTTGCTAATTTAAAGTAAACTTTTAATGTCAAGGTTTGTATAGTTAAAATTCACGAAAATTTTAATATACCTCTCTGTATACTAGATATAAAAATATTATATTGAATCATGTTGATGATTCTTCTCATGTGGGTCTCCAATAATGGGAATTAATTTTCGTCATATCTTAAAGATTACTTTTTCTACAAGTTACGAAAGTATCTAAAAATGTAAATATGCCAAGATTGGACTAATTGAAAGAAAATCTATATTTGATGAATATAAATATATCGTTAATGACAAAGAATGAAGAGTATTTTTCTGATTCATGTAAAAAATACGAATACTATTCTGGATTGGTATTGTCCAGCAGTTTGAACGTCACTTGGGGCATTACTAATTAAAATGCTACTGGTGCTGATATGGTTTTAGCTTTCAAACTGGCAGAAAAGCAATGAGCAAAAAACATCCAACGTATTTTATTACTACAGGCAACATTTTTTTGGGGGGTTCATTCTGTTTTGAGAATGTATGGCAGACAGTAATAAATATTTTGGATTTTTATTTTGTGTTTCGTCGCTTTTTTTATAACACAATGTGTGTTAACATGTCAGCAGAGAAAAACCCAAATTGAGGGGCGACTGACAAGTAAATGATCAGAGAAAATATAATAAAAACCAAAAACAACAACAGAAAATTTGTGTAGGGCAAACAGTCAGGCCTGTAGATCAATCAACAATAAAAACCCATTTTTTATACATATTTCGCTTGTTATTGTTTCAGCTAAGATTATTTATTATTGTATGGCTTTCAGTGCTTAATAAAAATAATAAAATGGCATAACAAGTTTTATAAAAACAAAAATTCTTAACCAAACTCCTGAAAATCACTTTACCAAGTAATTTAACACATTTCGTCTGCTGCTTGGCTTGTCAATCATCATTAAAATGAATTACAAGAAAAATAATAATAACAAGAAGAAAGCATAACACAACCTATTTCGATTGCATTTTTGTCACCCAACTTCCTTTCAACAAAGAAGAACCCCCTTGACACAAAATTGTTAAGGGTTAAAAGTCTCAAAAACTCATTTAAAGTGATTATCTTGGCTGCGTTTCTTTTCGCCTTTTCACTAAAGCAATTTATGTTTGTCAGAGCGAAATAAAAAAGCTACAAAAAATAATAAATAAAATGTCACGTGAAAGAATTCACATTGAAATCATCATTTAACTTCAATCAAGCTCACGTGTTATGCCCTCAGTTTTGTTTTTTGTTCTGTATTTTGGTTTATTAAGCATTTAGCAAATATTTTATTGAATTTATATAAACAATAAAATATGTGAGCACTAAACAAATACGAAATAAAAAAGCAAATAAAAATATACAACATCAACATTAGCAAAATAAATATTAATACTTGAGCAAACTTTAAAAATACTCACTACAACTAACAATATAGCAATTTTAAGAAAAGTCTCAGAGAGGTTTAAGGAATCTCTTTTGCAGCCCCTCAATTGTTGAATTGCGGGAAATAATTCGGAAGAAACTATTGAAATATGTATGTACATGAGGAAGGATTATCCGAGTACCAAATATGCAGTCAAAAAATCTTGTTTCCATTAACGAACATTAAAAATTACGACTTTAATATTATTACTAATTTATGTATGCCGGAGCGTCCTGTATTCGTGAGGAAACTTTTTCGTTTAGTCCATATTTATATTAGGCAATTTTCCTTGCGGCAATTGTCAGTTTGATGGAGAGAGAGTTGAGGCATATGGTAACTCTTTGCCTCTCAACACCCTCTCTCACCTTCAAACTGACAATTGCCGCAAAGAAAATTGGCTAATGTAAATATGGACTTATTTCTAACAAAAAGTTTTATAAGAAAATATTACGAAAAAGCAGCTACATTCCTAGTCAAACTTTACAATCAAATTCATGAAGAAGACCTACTACATATGTATCTTCCCTAGATTCATTACCGCAGTTTCTTAAAAATATCTTACATTATATGCTTTTGAATGTAATGGGAATCTCTCGTAAAAAAACAGTGCCAAATAGAATTCGTTAAGCACAACCTCTCACATTTTTCTTATTTCTATCAAAAATGCTATTGGAATTTACAGTTGAGTTTATCTGCCATCTTCTTAAGAAGAATCTAAATATGGAAAAATATTTTTCTAAATTTAACTTTAAAGGCAAATATATCAAGATTAATATTTTTAATAATTATTTTTTTATTTTGTTTTTAATTCTTATACATTATTAGTATTCAATTGCAATACATTGGAAACACTCTTGCACAAACCAATTTTTTTGTTTACATTTTCAATATATGTATGTTGTTGCTGTATGATCTTGAAATTTTGTGCCAAAGGTGTGACTTAAGTAGCAGCTACTTAAATTTTAAATTAAAATAATAATATTTTGAAGGTTTCTCACCCCAAATAATACTTTAGTATTAAAAACATTCGGTCAAATTTTGACGGAATAAAAATTACTCTAAAAAAGAAATTATGAGAATTCTAACAAATATTCTGTTACGTTATATACACAAACATAAATAACTCACCACATGAGGTGGTGCCAGAGGGTATTTAGTAGAGAGAATATTTATGTTTTTTTTTGTTTTCTAATATAAAATTCAAGGTTAAAGCAGGGGGATTGATATTCAGGCAATACTTAATTTATGTTAAGAACAAATACATATATTATTTAAACACGCATTGTTTTGCCTTAAAGTTTCTTTGGGAACACTTCAAATATTAAATTTTGGCTCTCACAAAAATAAAAAAACGTGCTAAAAATTTCTACATTAAAAAAATATAACAATAAAAATTTTAAAAATTATAGCCAACTCGTCTCGCACAAATTCGAAAAGCCATCAAGTATTCACAAGGGAAGTCGTCAAAAACAGTTTCAAAAAACCAAACCAAAAACCACACCACAAAAGTTCTAAAACTCATTTTGCTGTCTCTTGTGGTAACTAACAACGAAATTGTTAATGAGGGTTTGTTGTTATGTTTTTGGCCAGCTCAACGAACATGAGAAAAACCGAAATAAGAACTGAAACAAAATCATAAAACCAAAACAAGAAGCAGCAACAACAATTAAGCCAGCAAAAAAATACAAAACAAAATTTATGCCAGTCATAAATTTTAGTTCGGGAACTTGAGAAACTTCTCACTAAACCTTAACTAATTTTTCGTAAGTAGTTTTTGGTCAAGGGATAAGCAGGATTTATAATATGGGGGTCACATAAGTTGTACACTATTGGAAATTTATTCAGCCCGATCGTGAATGTAAACTTCCCGTGAGTTTTGTGTCTCTACGGTTGCATTTTAAAAGAGAGAGTGAGGAAACTCGCGTGTAGTTGATATTCATGATCGGGCTGATTGCAATTCTGCGATATAAGGTGGACCACACATGGGGTTTTGAATGAAAAATTATATAAAATATTTTAAATATTCCTTTAATATTATTATATAGAAATAAGGGAAATGCATTATCCTCATGCAAAGTCATCATGAATAATCCGAATGATATTTACGTTATTCAAAAACTTCGTTAATGTAAACAAGATTTTTTAAATGATTGGCACTAATGGACCTTATGTAGAACTTTAATTCTACTTCTGTGAGTTATGGAAAAACTGTAATGGTTGGAAATCTCCCTGTGATAGATGCTGTTTGGATTCTTCACATTAACGAAAATTAAGATTAAGAAAAAAACTATAGTTTTCTTGCGATGTCACCTGACCGATATTCCCTCGGGAATCGTTAGATTGATATTTAAGTTCTTCATCTATTTCGTTAATGGAAACAAGATTTTTGAAGATGAAAATTATAGGCCCTAATAGGTCTGTAGTGGTTTTAAATCTCTGGAACCCTGAGATAAAAGCTGATTAGGTACCCGGAAGTGTAAACCTGTTTACATTTTTCTATTTAAATTATTCAACTTTTTCGTTAATGGAAACAAGACTTTTAATAATCGGACATTATAGGTCGATTTTATAATGCTATTCTTCCGATTTATGAACCTTAATTCACAATTCATAATAAGACACAAAATTAGCGAGTTAATCGTTAATGGAAATAACAGCAAAAACTCCGATTTTGGCCGACATTAGGTTATTCAGTCTCATTTCTAGTTCTATGGGAGTCCCACAATAAATTACGCACCAAACACAAATCTAGTAGATCTTCCTACTCACCCTGCCACAGTTTCGGCAAAGGTGGTAAAGAAAAATGCGACTGTCATTTCAGTCAGTAATTTTTTGTTGGTTATACTTAATCACGTTTCGTCACGGTTGGGAAGAGATGGCATTGTTTGGGTTTAGGGTTTAATATACCACAACAAAGGCGGTATAACATTTTTGTTGTGTTTGAAATGCTATAACAAAAGAAACAAAAAGCCAAAGAATGATATGATGAGTATAACAAAACCAAACAACAATAGAGGAAAAACTCGGCAAAAAACAAGCCCGCAATATATTTTGTTGTGGCACCCACAGCTCTTGGCATACACGATATGGATATGGCGGGATGTAGCAGAAACAGAGAGTGGCAATGTTATATAGGGGGCTTTTCATTTTTATTGTGATTTGAATAATTTATTTACTTTTCCTTTCGTTGATTCACATGTCAAGCAAATGTGTTGTTGAGTGCTTGGTGGCTGCTGGAAAGGGGGCCGGCCAAACCAAACAAACATAATGAATATGAACTTGAATACAGAACTTGTTTTGGGGTTTTCCTTTTTGTTACATATTTACGCATTATCATTTGGCTACAATTTTAGAAAAATTATTATTTTTTGGTTAACCAAACATTCCCACAGTTTCCAAGAAATAATTTTAGAACTGCAAATTAAAAACGTGGTTTCAAAAAAGAGGCGTTTCTCTAAATATGGCTTTTAATTATTTATAATTTCCAAACAGATTAAAATATCTCAAAAACATTAATTTTTATTACCACCAAAAACTAAAAATTACGACGCATTTAAGTCCCTAACCCAAACGCCAGGTAGTAACTTATTAAAATTCGTGTAGTTCCCCCCACCCATACAAAATAAATTGTAATTCCGTTTTTGGTCTCTTTTGAAAATTGCTTAATAATATTACAAGCAATTTCTGTCTTGTAATAACACAAAATGTATGTCTAATGACACGAAGTCTTCGCCCGAAAGGCCTCCAACTTGTAAATAAATACCTTAACGTAGCGAAATAGGGAAGTAGTATTTCCGTTGATTATGTTCGAAACGAAATGCTTAAAAAATTCTAAAATTTTTACAACACCAATGGCCTTACATGATTTGGCTGTTGCTGTTGTTTTGAAGTTCAAAGTTAAGTTCATTAAGCAACTAAGAGCAAAAAACAATAACAAAAGATACCACACAACAAACTATTCGGAAAAGATATATACAGACACCAAAAAACAACGCTGAAAATAATGGCCAAAAACAAATGTGGCAAAGAAACACACCAAAAAGAAGTAAAACAACAAGAAACTCTAACAAAGATCCATTCATTCATTCAGTAATTTTACATGCTTACCTATAAGCAATGAGAATTTAATACTGAAACGGAAATAATTGTTGAAAACAACAAGCTAAACAGTAAACAGAAAAAAAACAAGATAACTTCAGAAGTGGGTAAAGAGCAAAAATGAAAACGAAAGCAGGAAAGGAGCAAAGGAATGTGACTTTTTATGGTTTATAACGAATTTAAGTTCGAGAAACTCGAAGCCCAGCGCAATTATGCGGTTACGAACAAGAAAAAAAGTTTGTACAAGTCTAAAAGAATGCTAGTCTATTCTTCGAGGTTTATAACGGTTTTAAGTCGACTAAATTCAACACAGCTTACCGTTTATTCAAAGAAAGGGGTATTTTAAATACTAGCTTCGAAAATATTATTTTTTTGCTCTTTTTTTATTCAGATCTCTAAGATGTCAGATCTTCAGAATTGTAAGTTATTTTAACGAAATCGTGTTTACATATCTTTATCGTCCGTGTTTGTTGACTATATCTAAAATTAACTTTAAGTGCAAATATATCAAGAAATTTGAAATTTCATCTTCAAATGTAACCAAAATATCGGAGCTTCATTATACTTCCTGATTCATTCCTTTAGCCTACGAACTTTGAAATATTACGATTCTATTTTATTTCTTGATTTTAATTCCACATACTATTACATTTTCACTTCGACGTTTTTTTATTTCGTTCAAACATTTGACAGCCATTAAAGAATTTATTTTAAATCCCCTTATGGGTGGCACGAATATCGCATTGGAAACGCACGAAAAACATGAAAATCGTTTAAATGAATTTCGTTTCTACAACGCTGTTTACAAAATGCAGTTAAAGCGTTTTGTTTTTGCTCAACCTTTTAAAGTGAGAAAAAATGTTTTGTTTTGTAATATTTCTTTCCTTTATTCCAAATAGCCAAAAGATATAACAAAAATATTTCTCACACCTGTGGAATATTGGAAACAAAAACAAAAATCAATGTTAAAATAATTAATCATAGCCATTAGTTGTGAGATGCCAATTGTTTTGTTAGGCCAGCCAACCGGAGAAAAAATACCGCCGGCGTCTATTAACTTAAATAAACAAAACAAATTATTTAAACTAAACATGTTTTACTTAATGGAAAACAAAAAAAAAAACAAATTTTTTCATATACCAAATCGTAGCAGTTTTTGCCAACAATCATTAGCAGTAAATATAACAAACGCTGTTTTCGTCTGGGTTGGGTGTTCCCTCGTAAAGAGAGACCTTAATGTAGATATTTAATGACATGTTTGATAATGCCTGCCGGCGGCAGCTGACCAAGACGCCACCTATTCAACTCAATACACCAGAGTCTGTCAGTCAGTCATCAAAACATTTGGTTTTCCGCAAACACCTCCAGCCACCACACCATGACTCTCAGCTAGCTACCTTGACTCTCAAGCAGCACAACAACCACCCACGCCTTTTTTAGAGCAGCTTAAGGCGAATGTTTGAATTTGAACAAAAGCAATTAATGCTTGCAACACTGTATAGAAAATTATTCATTGAATGGTCACAATTCACGCCATTCTGTGAATGTCTCAGAAGCTAGAGAAAGGGCTTCTCCTCCTTAGCCACTGCAATTTTACAAACCTTTATTCTATAATTGTTTAAAAATTGCTTTTAATAGGCCTTTGTTTATAGCTGAAAAAATCTAACAGCATTGTGGGTAGTGGGGCATAGGGTTTCCATCGCTCAAGTTATTGTTTTTATTTTTTCTAATATATTTTCTAATTGACAGTTGAATGTGAAATTTATTTACTGTTCTAGCTTTTTGTTTTTGTAGAAGATTTGTTTTTAGCTAGCTGCCTTCACAATGTTCGCCTTAGCGTTTTTAGTTTTTGTTGCTTTTGTTATTTCGTTCCCATCCACCAATGCTTTGCCATAGACAAGCGAGAATTGTATTTCAAAAGATTGCTAATTTAGATAACACCGTGACAGAGACATACAGACAGTTGGTCGACTGATCAACCGGCCGGCGGGTGAGAGCTTGGATTCTTTCAAGTGTTGCAAATTAAAATTTATTTTCATTGACTTTTTCGAGTGATTTGTTAAGTCTATGGGGCGCAAAAAGTGATTTTGAAAAAAAAAATCTATAATGCGTAGAAAATTTTGTGCAATGAAAATAAAAAAATGGCTTAGAAGCGGAATTTTAGAACATAAAGTAATAATGGCAGCAATTGCAGGGCGCCTGAAGGAGTTGAATATACCAAAGGACGTTATTGGGGATTGTTGAAGGAAATCATAAATTAAAATTTCCTAAAAGCTATAGCCAAAAGGGACGATTCTCAAACTCAACAAAGCTCAACTCAATTATTCAGTTACCGAACAAGAAAAACATTTCTGCCAATCTATAAGGAACGGTAGGCTTTATAATGGTTTTAAGCCGAGTAAAATCATAAAAGCATCAGTAGGGAGTAACGTGGCTTTTATTAACGCCAGAATAATACTTCTAACTATATGGGAGCTATTTCACCTCCCCGAAATCTCTCGGTAAATCCGAGCCCAATGTGAGATCGTGGTAATGCAACCTTCTAGAAATGGGACAGCTGAATTGTAAACATCACCTTAAAGGAAGGCCAAACTAATCCAAGCATGTCCATGAATGTCCAAAACAAAACGTGGGAAAATACTTGACCTCTAGATCTAACGTGAATGAAGAAAGAGGGAATTTTTAATGCATCTTCTGAGACCTTTCAAAAATTTTTTTTTGCTGAAGTCTCTAAAATAACTATAGCTTTCCAAAATATCAGAACAGTAGATTTTTAAGTTATTCTACGAACCCGTGTTTATATTTTTTTATCGTCTGTGTTTGTTGACTATTTCTAAAATTAACTTTAAATGCAAATATATCAAGGAATTGGAAATTTCATCTTCAACTTTAGTCAAAATATGTCAGAGCTTTATTATTCTTCCTGATTCATTTCTTTTAGCCTACCAAATTTGGAATCATACAATTCTGGGTTATTTAATGATTTTACTTACAGTTACTATTACACTCTCTCACACGTTTTTATATATCTTTCAAACGTTTAACATCCGTTAAAGAATTTATTTTGAATCCCCTTATTAACCACTTTCAACAAATGTTTGCTGATGTCTCTAAAATAACAACGAAATCTTGTTAGTCATATTTTCCTTGCCATAAAGTCTTGAGTACTAAAGTTTGGCCTCAACAATACCTACTGTTATGCTGTTAAAAAATAAAAATTCCATAACCCATATAACCTACATATATCTTGTTTAAGACCCTAGACTCCAATATGGTTGCTTCTAACCCACATATGCTTAAGTATTAAATATAGGCCATGCATTTTAACAAGAAACACCTTATAATGTCAACTGAAGTACGTACTTGATACGGCTGCAAGACAAGCCCTATATCAAGATCTGATAATAAAACAAGCTCTTACCAACAGTTGATTCATAATAAAGAAAAAAGACAAGGCCATATGTTGCAAAATGTTCTCACAACATAGGCCTGATAAGCGAGCCAGAAGAAAGCTCTGAGATAGAACAATAAAACTGCAAAAATGCTGAAAAGCTGATAAGATTATGTTTAACCTATTACAAATACAATGCAATGTGAAAATAAACGTCCATGAATGACTTCCAAGGGGACGGAATGACCAAAATAATATTGGCTCATATAAATTTTCCAAATGTTTAAACTTTGTTTCCAATATGAATGGAAACTTGAATCCCTTGTACAAAAAATCGCAATTCTCCCACCATATAGCTACGACCCTGCTTCAGTCTAATATATTGAATAACTAATGAGCAGCATGAATAACTTCAGTAGAAAACTTGGTTTTTGCAAAGAAAGCAATGCTCCAATTCACACACACAAAACAAAAATTATGCAAACCCACAAATCATGACAATTTGCCAAGTAATGAATGGAAATGGCATTTAGAATGTCTAGCTGCCAAAGCCAAAAAAAGCTAAGGTACAAACTCTCAAGCTTAATTAAATATAAATTTACTAGAAAACACATGCTGCAGTTCTGCTTCAAATCTAAAGAAAAATTTGCTTTTATTTATTTTTGCCTGAGTAATGTACACTTCTCGAGCTTAGTCGAGGGGGTAAGTGCTGGAAGAATGTCAAAAAATAGCCATAAATTATAACAAGTGACAGAATAAAAAATAAATATGACTACAGAGAATGACACACATTTTTTCGAGGTCGGGAATGTAAGACAGTGGCGGCGAAACTAAGATCTGGGAGTAAATAAAAAGAATTTTAATTGAATAGATAGATTCTTTTGGTAACTAAATATAAGAAAATACTAAAATAAAAATGAGTTACCAGATTTGAACTAAACGGACCAAAGCAAGTTAAATGAAACACTGTAAAAAAAGAAATTTTGTGGAATCATTGAAAAAACTACAAATTTTGGATTCCAAAAACTAGTTCTTATTCTTTTTATTTGCCACTTTATTTTCCCTTTTGAATTAACATAATTTATCCCTTGCATTTCTATGAGTAAAAACCAATAATTTCATTAAGCCATCCACATTTCTGCAGCCTACAATACAACTGTCCATTTGTCTTTCTTGTCCTCTTCTTATTTATTTTAGAGTCAGCTATCAAGTTATCAGTCTGACAACGAAGGTCATCATTAGCATTTGAATAACAACAACAGCAACAACAACAAAACCCATAAAAACAATAAACATTTTTTTCTACAACGACAACAAAATAGAACAGAAAAAATAAAAGAAATTGAAATAAATTGTAATTAAATGAATACAAAAACAACAACTTCAACCAACTAGAAGAGGATGAGCAGACATAGAAAACAATAAAAAAGTAATACATAATTAAATATGTAGCGAAAAAAAATACAACAACACAAAAAAACACAATGGTCTACCATCCAACTCAATTAATTAGAAACGCCTGCTAATGATAGTACGTGGGTGGTTGAGACAGTTTTGGGTATGTGATAATAGTTATGGCAAGGGGTTGGCGGCTGCTTCGAAAACGAAGTGTGGAGGTTTAGTGGCAGTAAAGGAAGACACAGTTGGCAGCTCTTATACATATTAAAAAAGAAATTAGCACATTAATTTGACATACATATTTATGTATGTACACCAAGGAGTTATGAGATAGGAAAAGATTTTGCGTTCCAAATAGTTATTTTGTAATTTAATTCCTATACTTCCACAATAGTGAAATGTTCTCTGTGTTGCCTAGAAAAAAATTTTTCCTTTCCATTCCTATTCATTTATCTCTTCATTCAAAGCCCTTACAAATGAATTCTCCTTCCTAATAGTTCAATATTTTTAATTTATTCTACTGTTCTTATTCAAATCACCTACACTGTAAGTCACAGTAATTTTATAGTCCACCAACACATTAGGTACACAATGCTAAACAGCAATAGCTAGACCTGAAAGTTTGTTGTAACAAAAACCCACCGGATTTCCGTAAAAAAAACTAACAACTGTTAGCGGCTGGCTGGTTGGCTTGCTAAGTTGTTTTAGTTGTTTTGCTGCTTCGATTTCTTCATCACACTAAAAGTTTCATTTCTTTGCGACATGCAAGTAACGCTTCTGGGCTTCTCCCAACACATGTGTTCGTTCTTTAAAACAAAAAGCGTCTCCCAACTAAATAATAGCCCACTTTGGCTAAATGGCTGAGGGAAGGGTATTACAAGCCTTGTGCATTAGTTCCACAATAAAGCACACACACAAAGCAGCAAGGGAGCGGCGTTATATATTTTTTCTTACTTTAGGTTTTATTGTTTTCTTCTTTGCTACATATTTTTTTCGCTGTGCCTTTTTTATGTTTCTGAGTTTAGCAAAGCTTCTTCTGTTTCTTTAATTTCATTTGTTTGGTTTTTACGACCTATCAAGTTTAAGCTTAATATGGAGTTGTTGTAGAAGAAGAACTGTCAGAATTGTTTGGTAACTGGAAATGACCCATAAAAAAGTTAATGCAAAGAAAATTAAACGGACACCCACCAAACCACACAACTGTCAGTTAGAATTGTTAAGAAAAAAACTAAACGAAGAAGGGTAGGGTCACTACTTGGCTGTGTTCTATTACTTCCATAAATAAGTGACCTATTTACCGTTGTAATCTTGGGGGAATAGAAAATTGTGTAATTTCTTTAAAATTTATTAAAGCAATTTAGTTTTCCGCAAGAAATGTAACAAAGCCCAAGGCAATTAATTAGATACCGAATGAGAATGCTTAGCGGCGACAATGCTAAGTGAGGATTATTGAATAAAATAGTGAAGAAGACTTAAAGTCATATCCTACTATCAGTAAGGAAAAGAGGTCTATCACCTTTCCTAGTTCTGTCATAATTTGCCAATTATTTTAAGATGACAGTATTTAACAAAGCTAATTGCAGTTATTCGGTTACCGAACAAGACCTCTATGTAATTATAGCTTTACAAATATTTTAACCAATGTCAGAAGATAAAAGTTGACAATTGAAGAGGGTCACACCGGCATTTATGTCGAAGAAACTCAATCAAGCCCAGCGCAATTATTTACTTACCGAACAAGAATGTTAAGTATCAATAATACGGAGTTCAATACTACACGATCCTAGAAAAAATTAGACCAAACCATGCTGCTTTCATGGCGAAGAAACTCAGTCAAGCCCGACACATTTATTCAGTTACCGAACCAGTATTTGTAGCAGGAATTTATACATAATAATAATTGTCCCACAAACATCCCATACGACATACGATTCATATTAGCTCAATGATATGGGACCTACTGTTTATTGCCGAGTCCGAACAACGTGTTTTAAGACACTACTTACAGAGATGTTTTAAATGGCTGAAATACTCAGGAAATGTCGCCAACATTACCGCTGAAATTATTGATGTTGCCTGGTCTAGGAATCAAACCCAAGACCTTCAGCGTGCAAGGCGGGTGTGAATACCATTGCACCACGGTGGCACCCCAAGAATTAGATGTGGGAAACTTTTAGACCCAATGACCAAGGGCAGGAATAATCGGTCGGAAATTCAAATTGCATTTTAAAATTGGAATTGAATAGCTAACAAAATCTGCTAAATCCCAAAAATAGGCGAAAAAGGGGACGTCTTATCGAAGTCGTGAGTTCATAGGTCTACAATTCATTGGTTTGTTGGTTCAACAAATTAATGCATTACTCTCTCATCACTTTTATGCCGGAGAAACGCACAAAACAAGAAAGTTTAGCTTAAGAGAAATATCAGAAAATAGACGTGTGAAATATTTAGACCGTATAACCAAGAGCATAACCTATAAAAATTGGCAATAAAATCGATAATATAGCTTTTACTATAAGAATAGTTTATTTTTCATAACTTTAAATGCAAATATGTCAAGTTGTAAAATAACTTACTAAATATTTTGTTTTCTCTTCTCTGTTTACAGAATTTCCAAATATTCGGGTAAGCATCATTTTTTGTTTATAAAATATGCTAATGTCGCTGTTTCTTCCTTTCATGAAGTCATTGGTCTATGACTTCCGAGGCATATTGGGATATTTAAGCATGATTTTGTAAAACAGTATCACTTTATGTTTAATTTATAGAACATACATTAGGGCTCCATGGCATATCGAGACATTCATTCATAATTTTTAGTAAAGGAAAAATAGCATTTTTAACCACATTTTTTTCTGTCATGTCCGCTGTGTGGCCAATTTTATGATATTTCCATTAAGCAAACAAACAAAAAATGTTAATGAAAAAATTTTATTTTTACTACGCCAACATGTAAAACGTATTAAGAAAACGATTATACCAACAATAAACACATGAGACAACCCACATGGTCATATGGTTAGTTCGTTCGGTTTGGTTGGTTCAAGACCTTATGGCACTGAAAATAAAAACGTGGTAATGTTTAGTATTTGTGTGTTGCCGATGCAGACATGTTGTGGTGGATGCATCATTTTGCTGGCTGGTTTTATGAATGAATGTCATGTAACAACGTTTTTTTTTTTCGTTTTCAATGAATGACGAATCTAGATATGCTAAGTAGTAAGTGTAGTAAAATATGAAAATTTATACACCTCCAAACATTATTTACAATGTGTAAAAACGCCTAAGTTAAAACAAAACCTGGTTACCTCGCTTAAATAGACGCCTTCAGAACTGAACTGTCAAAAAACTATTGGTAATGCAGAAAAAAAATCGAACTGCATGCAGTTTATCTATGAAATGTCAACAACTTAATAAGACAGCAAAGAGAACACAAACAACACCACCGCCGCCGCCACCACACCAAATCTAACCAACCAAGCCAACTAACAGGTTGGTCGCCCGCCGTCGCTTAAAACCCAAAGTTATAGCAGCCCACATAAAACCATGTTTGGTGCATGATAACAAAATTGCTGTATTATTGGTGTTTCTTGTTGTTTTGTGTTTCCTGGCTTGCGTTTTTTCTATTATTAATAATTATTTATTTAAAAATAATAATTACCCACTGATTTTTCTTCTTTTGTGTTGTTGTTGTTTTTGTTCAAACTGTCATGTAGTTCAAAGACCTTTAAAAGACGAACAATACGGAAACTTAGAATTGAAAAATATAGTTGTATAATTCGTAATCGTTTTTTGAAGTATTGTTTTGTGTTTTTGTTTTATTAGCAAACAAACCATAGACAAACACTTTAGAGATGGAGCATTAGAGTTTTTTTTTGTTATTTGTGCATAACTAATTAAGCATTAAAATGCACTAAACCAGGAGATATGTATTTAAGTGGTAAATTAGTTGGCTGGTTGGTTAGTTGGTTATAATAAAAGGTGTGCATGCTAAAACATAATTAACTATTATGTGGTTAAGATCATTTGTCATATATCTTTAGACAATTGACCTTCTAAATAATTAGAAAAAAAAAAAACAACAAAGACATTGATGTCAGTGAACTTTTAAAGACATTCTTTACTTAATTTCAATCTATTACGAACATAGTTTTCAATTGCATTACAATGGTAATCAATAAAATCTTAATATTGAAAGGACCCCAAGTTGAAGCTTAAGCAGGCTTTCATTTCTTAGAAAAATCAATAGTGAAACGCATGAATTATATACATTAAATATTAAGATCCTACGACCAAGGACATGAGTTCACTATAACCTATCGAAAAACCAATAGGCATTCTAAAAATTAGACCATTGAATAGCTAGCATTACCTCTTTGCCTAACAAACCCAATCAAGCCCAGTGCAATTAATCAGTAATCGAGCATGAACACTTATCCTTAATAATATGTTAAAAAAGGAAATCGCATATCAAAGTCGTGAGCTTAAGCTCCGAAATAGATAGTTTATTTGATAATAATACCATCTAAAATACGCCCCATAAAGATGTAATATCGGCTTTATGCCGAGGAAACTCAATCAAGCCCAACGCAATTATTCAGTTACCGAACAAGAAAGTCTAGCTTAGAGGAAGTAAATTAGTGATTTTTGTTCACTTTTATTCTTCATGAAAAGTTTTAATTATGATAAATAAATACATTACCTGGTTCAAACGCAACCTTAGAAGTCTAGAGTTCCTATAATAACTAATGGGCCATTTCTGTAAATAGTCTTTCTCTTTGTCGTATGACTTTTGATATAGTAAGAAGTTTTTAAAACTTAACATTTACTTATGATCTTAAACAATTTTCTCTAAGACGCCATTACCTCCTTATAAGCATAACAATTATCTAATTTTAACAAAAGACGCCCACTTGTAATTACCTTACCACTCAGAAAACCCTCAACAACTTTTACAAGTCCACATTTGGTAATAAAAGATTTTACTTTATAGATCACCGCTGTTGCTATTATCTTCAGCAAGGCCTTAAGCAATCTTCCTTCATTTACAAGTTTTGTTAAAATTCAATCAACAATTTGTTTAACATTAAATCTACATTTTTTTATTTGTATTATTGTTCACAAGCTCTGTGTACCAATAAATTGTCTTAAATAACGACTATTAATTGAACAATTTAGATTGAAAAGATTTGCCAATGTTGCAGTTTATTTTATGGTTAATTTAATTACGTGCAACAGCAAATTTAAAACAAAAAACGCAATTCTAAAGAATTAGTTTATATTTTGTCCTTGTTTGCAAAGCTACAATATGGCTAAGCAGATAAAAAACACTACACTTGCACGTAACATTTTGCTACGTGTTTATAATAATTATAATGCAAATGTTTAATAATAAGATTTATTAAGTGGTGATAAATTTATTATACATTACTAACAAGTTCAAATTGGCAATAATTGGGAGTAAAAATATTGCCAATCAGATTTGTTTCCTCAGGAGATATTTATTTCAAGGCTAGGAATTTATTGAAAGTGGAAGAGGTTTTCTATTTAGTAAAGCTTAATGCTTATATATTATTTTAAGACCCATTTCTGCCCTTTGTTTCCTCCCAAAAGTTATTCGTACAATGTACATATGTGTACGCCTAATGGGACATAAAACAGCTAATACGATATTTATGTCAAAGAAATTTAATCAAGCCGGACAGGATCATTCGGTTATCGAACAAGAATTTTTAGATAAGATGCGTGAAATATTTAGAACCTATGACCAAGGGAATGAGTTCACTATAACCGTTCGAAATATCCTGATATCATCCAAAACTGAGACCATAATCTTTATGTCGAACAAACTTAATCAAGCCCAGTGCAATTTTCAATAAAATATGAAAAAAGTAGAGAAACCCAATGCAATTATTCAGTTACCGAACAAGAAATCTTAGCATAGGAAAAAAGTCGAGTTCATGGAGCACTATACATAGCTTCGTTCAGATAGGTTACTGAAGAGATCGTGTAAACTTGAAAGGTATTTTAAAAAGTTTGTCCCTTTTTTGATTCTTTGCCTCATTTTTACTCTATTTTCAGTTCCTCTGTTCACGTTTGATCTCACTTAATGTAAAGTAATCTTGCTAATGCTGCAATGATCATGAGTTAAATTAGGGACGTCCTTTTTTCAAGAAAGCCTATGGCTAATGCGAGAAAAACAAACGCAATATCTGTCAAATCAGCTATTGACGCCTAGCTTTATGCTGCAACGTCAGTTGAAGACTCATTTGCTAAGTACCGCCAGAAGCTTCTGTGAAACAAGACATTTTCAACAATTTTTCTAGAACTCTACACCGGTTTAACCCCCAATTTCCGTTGCCTATTAAAATTTAAATAGAATATATACTGACTAACAAATTTGACTGTGCAGATTACATTTTTTGTTAATCTCCCATTGTTGTTCTGACCAAATAAAGCTTATGGCCATATCAAATTTCCTTTCATAAAAAATAATCATTAGATTTTTTTATTGATGCTTCGATAACCCACTTCTAAAGCAGATATAACTACATAAGTGGGTGTAAATCTTTTTCATTGTAATGATTAGTAAATCTATCAAGTTTTTTTAAAGCTATTAAATCAAAGATTAGTGTAAAAACAGCAACAAAATGTGATGAATTTGTATTTGATGGTTTAATAATTGTTGGCAATAACAAAAAATAACAATAATAATAATAACTTGATTAAATGTTGGATGAATTAAATACCGCTTATTTTGTAATTGTAATTACAGTTGGGTCTATACCAATGAAACTTGGTTTAGGGAGAAACGTTTTGGAATTTATTGAAGCAAAGATTTAATGATCTAAACGATCGTAATCCTTCTTTAGTTCCTGCTGGTCAAACTAGCTTAAAATGTTTTAATTGCGTTAAACAAAACTTCTTAACATCTTCGCCTTGTAAATTATTTTCAAAATTAACTTTAAATGCAAATACATCAAGCAAATTTGTATGTTTCAATTCGGTTACATTTATCGCCAGTCGACTGTAAGGCCTACAATGGTGTTGAATTGAAATGTTTATACTTGGAATGGTTCAATGAATGAATGACTGCAAACTAAGTGTAATAATACAAAATTACATAGATATTTGTTAGAATAATTGTTAACAGCTTTTAAAATGAATTGAAAAAAAAAAACAATTTATACAAGCCATCATTTTGATATTTGATATGATTACTATTATTTTTGCGCTGTGTTTTACACTTTGTAAAGCAGAAAATATAAAATAAATGCTGTCTGTAATGATCAACAACAATAGAAAATTGCTAATGGCATTTGAACGACAAGTCAAAATTGAAAACACTGACAGCTGTCACCACAACTCTACGGTGCTGTGCTGCTGTAACATGTTATGGGAAGACACTTGTCGCTAGACACCCGACATTTGTGGGCAATTGTAACTTGACGAAGAGGGCAAGTAGAAAGCAAACTTTCCTCAATCTCACTAAACATTTAGAAAACCACATGAGCCAAACCTAAAACAATAACAACAACCCAAAGCCATGTGAGAAATGTTACAATGATTTACATGGGAACTAAATGCTGTTGTTTTAAACATATGAAATGACCTAAATATGTATGTAGAAAGGAAGGAACTAGGGAGCTTTAAAATTATTGTTAAATGTTTACCAGCTGTTTTTCACTTTGTTTGAAGAAGAATATACATATTGCATTGAAATATCCATTTGAAAATTTGTTTATATTAGTTGTATGAATGTACATAAAGACTGGCTAGCTAGCTTGCTGACAGACTGTCAGTGTGCCACACATTCCAGTTTTCAGAAAAAATTATATATTTACATTTCAATATGCATAATGTATGTGTATTTTGAAACAATCATAAAATCGTTCAGCGCAGCACAGAAAACATTGTAAGGCTTTTTAAATTTTCAACACGAATTTCAATTTAAAAATGCAATTTCTGTTAAGAATTTCATGGTGGTAATTTGCATGCCAAATAATAAAAAAATAACGAAACGCCGAAACAAGAAACTTTAGAGCAATTTGAGTAATCTCAAGCATGCAAACAGTAAGTGGAAAAAGTAGGCATGCTTATTTTTTACAAATACTGCAGAGAGGAGATTTGTAGCTAAATCGTAGAGAATTTGTCTTTCTTAAAGGGAAGTCTAAAGGGTGTGGTAGACATAAATCGACAGGAACTATACCAAGTCGAAATGATCTCTTAAATGTTTTAATTATGATAATAATTTAATTATGCTAAAGCTGGATTTGTATGTGTAAACAACGTACACAAGCATGGTAGAACAAGAAAAGGTAGCAGCAATACCCAGCTGACTGAACTGGGTTGTAGTGTTAGTGTCAAATTCCATTCGACATTTTATGTATTTATTTCTATGTTCGATGTATATTAGGGATATATATTTTTGAAGAACAAATTTATTCATCAGAAAAAAAAACTATAGACGGCTTCATATCATTGACATGTAACCTCCTCCAGGTCCGAACGACATGCCGCACACTAAAACACCGCTTATAGAAGCGGTACAATATTTGTTAATATGTGTGGTATTTTCTTAAACTTGAAAAGAATAAAGCCCTAATAAACATGTGCTTTTTTGTTTTCAAAAGCAAATGATTGAAACATCTTCTCTTTTTTCAATGAATTACCAGCGACCCGAAACATTTTTGCAAGTATTCTACTTTCTGCGAGAAATTATGCATTTAGTGGAATGATATGGAAACATTCAAATTGAAAATCTAACGAGTTTTCATTCATGTTTTCCAAAATATTCAATCAAATGTGAAAAATTATTAGTTTTTTAAATTCCAATAATTTATAGACATTTCCTTGTTTTGTTTACATTTACGTTGACACTAAGGTTTACAAACAAAAACAAATTCCTTTGTGGTTGTTGTTCGAGTTGTATTTGTTGTAGTATTTACTTTACCTTGTATTTGTTCTACCATGGTACACAAGGGATTTCTGTAAGGAGAGTTTCTAAAACTCAATCAAGCCTAATGCAATTATATATGAAAAAAAGAGGGAGCCAACGCAATTATTCGGTTACCGAACAAGAAACCTTAACTTAAGAAACAGTATACAAGGGATTTCTATAAGGAGACTTTCTAAAACCCAACCAAGCCTAATGCAATTTTCAATTATATATGAAAAAAGAAGAGGGACCCAAATTTTTCATTTACCGAACAAGAAACCTTAAATTAGGATAAATAGTTTTCATGGACCATTGCTTCGTTTAGATATGTAACTGAGCTGATCGTGTAAAATTTAAAATTTTTTTAAGAAGTTTCTCCCTTTTTTGATTCTGCGCCTCCATTCATTCTATTTTTAATTGCTTTATTCACGCTCGAAATCAATTACTGTTTTTTTTAACCAAGCCTATGACTTATGCGGGAAAAACCATTGTATACTTTGTTTGACGCGAAAGGCCGCTTCTAAGCTCCAAAAATGTTTTACACACCTAAGAAAACTTCAATTTGGGCCTTAGGAAGACTTCTAAAGCCGTTTTTGAAGGAGACTCATAGCGCGCTAGACCAGCAAAAGCACTTCCAGGACAGAATAAGGGTGTAATGGCCTCATCTTTCATCTTAGGTACCTACTGAACCCATCATTATTTCTGAGCTTCATTTTCATATATTATTTTGAAATATTTTTATTTCTTCCGCGTCAAACTTCTCCCGCAAAATACAACATTCCTATAAAGACTGACATGTGTCAAATAACTTTAAATGCGAATATGTCCAAGGGTGTCTCAGAATCCGTATTAAATATCTAGAAAGGAAAAAATATGATTACATTTTTTAATTATTTCTTTTTTCTTTCCACTACCTTTTGAAGGATACTCATAGCGGTCTAGGCCAGCAAGAGGGTTTTATGGCCTCAGTCGTCTTTATATTTCAGAGCTTAATTTTGAAATATTTTTTTTTTCCGCGTCAAAACTTCTTCCGCAAAAAACGTTACCATAAAAACTGGCATGTGAAGGCCATTTAGAATTTTTAGTAACGCCTTTCAAATAACTTTAAATGCAAATATATCAAGAAAAAGAAAAATATTATTACATTAGAACATTCTTTTTTCTACTAGTATTTTACTTCTTCACACTACGGTAACCCCAGACAAAGCACAAACGTTTAAAAACAATTTTCTAAAGACAATTTTTTTTGAAGGAGACTCATAGCGCGCTAGACCAGCAAGAGCACTCCTAGTACCGAATAAGGTTGTAATGGCCTCAGTCGTCTTTGATCTTAGCTACCTACTGAAGCCATCAATATTTCTGAGCTCAATTTTGAAATATTTTTATTTTTGCTCGTCAAAACTTCTTGCACTAAAAACAACTTATTATAAAAACTGACATATTTTTAATAACGCCTTTCAAATAACTTTAAATGCAAATATGTCAAGAAAAATCCAAGGGCACCTCACAATCCATCTTAAATATCTAGAAAAGAACAAGGTATTATTACATTAGAACATTATTTTTTCTAATATTATTTTACTTCTTCTCACTACTTCTCTCAATTTTGAAATATTTTTATTTTTGCTCGTCAAAACTTCTTCCACTAAAAAAAAACTTATTATAAAAACTGACATATTTTTAATAACGCCTTTCAAATAACTTTAAATGCAAATATGTCAAGAAAAATCCAAGGGGACCCTACAATCCATCTAAAATATCTAGAAAAGAAAAAAAGTATTATTAAATTAGAACATTATTTTTTCTACTAGTATTTTACTTCTTTCCACAACTGTAACCCCAGACAAAGCACATGCGTTTAAAAACAATTTTCCCCGTTGTATATTTTTTTCCTTGCTTTGCTTACACCCCCCGAATACAAACAGCAGGGTGCTTTATGGCAATTTTGTTTTCAACATAGAGCAGTTCAACTTGACCAAATGGCGGGTGGCGGCTTCAGGCGTAAAAGCCTTTGAAGATTTTGTGTCTCTTTGCTTTTTTTCTGTTTTGCTTTTGATAATTTGAAACCTAAGTGTTGTCGCTGTAGTTTTTTGTAAGGTACATGCTTTATATATGTATGTATTGTATATTTTTGTTTACCAAAATTGCCGGTTTATATTTACATTTTATTTGTTGTAAATTGTTAATAAACAATAATGGCAACAACAACTACAGCAAACGGCAAAAAATATGTGTTGTACCTTAGGCAAATACTGGACAACACCGGGTAATTGATTGAAACGAACCACCGGACGAAGCTAAACATCAAATAACACGTTGTCTTTATAAGGTGGGCGGCCGGTTGTTGGTGTTAAGAAGAATGTCACGTCGTTGTTGTCGTAAAGTTTAACTGAAAACAATGGCAAACTTAGTGATTCTACCTAAACACTTATTTGACATTGAAGGCATAATAAAAATTCTGGCACAAAATGACAGTTACATGGAATTTACTAAGAGTTATTTGGGAATGTGGGAGGAGAAAAGAATCGATTTTGTTTTAGATATGGCATATCATAACATCTCTTTGTGAGTGAATTGATGGATTCCTGCTACAACAAAGGATCGAAATCCAAATTTTTGTTAGCATTACAATCAAACTCAATAAACTGACGTCTAATATCCCCGAACTAAGCACCCGGGGAAACCTGGTATTATGCTTAGATGTGTGGGAATTTGGTTAGGCTACAAATTGTTCTTAGGTCATAATAGCTCAACTCGAAAGAGAAATAATTAAAAAAAACTTATTCAATTGATTTTCCGCAAAACTTTAAAATAGAAGAGGATCCTCTTTTATCTTTTGCAACCTCTAAGATTTATTTTTACATGTTTTTAAAGCTTTAAATTTATTTAACTTTAAATGCAAATATATCAAGAAATATCAGGACCCTGTCTTTTGATAGCATAATCATTCACCTTTCAGATGCTAATAAAAATGTTTAGAAAATTATTTTATTTTATTATAATTAACATATATTAAATAAAAAAATTTTAGTTGTTTGCTAAACATGTTTTATTATTTCAAAAAAGACTTGCGGAAGTATTTTGTATTTCTTTTTATGAATTTATATATTTTATGCTAATAAAAATCCATCTAACCATAATTTACACCTTTATCTACACTTCAGTCAATATTTATTGTCAAATCAAGGTCCCTTACAAGCTTACAATGTAAAACGAGGGAGTGAGTAACGACAATAAAACATCTTCACAAAGTATGACAAACTTTGGAAATTAATTATTAATGAAACTATTTTTTGTTTTTGGACCGGTTTGTTTGTAGCTGAGCATAACATGTGTCCCCCGTCTTGCTAATAGGTGGGTTGGGTTTATGGTAATTTAGTTTTTCTTTTAAATTGAATGTTTTTTTGATTTGCTTATTTAGTTTTATTGTTTTGTTTGAATATGGTATTTTATGTGTATTTATATTTGTCATCAAAATATAGAAAATTCAACCTTAATAAAAACATGATTTATGGCTAATTTAAAATAAATAAAATATGTTTTTTGGTGTTGTTTTCTTGGCATGAAAACAAAAAGGCCAGGGATTTTTTTGTTTGAACAGAAGTCCCCCCATTCCAATGGTCAGTCACACTTTCCTTGGTGGTGACGCTACAAGACTTGTCCATAAAATCTAGTCATTTAACAGATTTGAAAGGCTGCCAAATGTTCTTTTGTCACATATATCAGTTTCAATCATTATTAAAATGTCAAACACTCAGCAGCAGCGTATTGGGTTATGTTCCTCGCGGTTGGTGGGCCCTTAAAGTTATTTTCACACCTTGTAAACATAAATCATTAGGGAATTTGTAATGAAATGGCTAGGTTTTCAATCTTTTAACCAATTTCATTAAAATACCATAAAGTTATGGCTGTCTGTGGCTTAACATAGTTAATATATTTTAGTGATTTAATTATTATTATTACTAATAACAGGAAGTATGCCACAGTCCATGCTTTTTTGTTAATTTTCATAAAATATTTTAATTTCAAATTTTTATATTAAAACAATAAACTCATTATGCAAGCTATTTTTCACTCTTCCGTTTGCTGGGGGGGAGATTAAAATAAAATAATTTTATATTTTGTTTTATAATTAGTGCTTGAGTGCTTATGCAAATTTGAAATATTTGATAAATTGTTTACTTAAAACAAAATACCACTTGAATTGAATGTTAAACTTATGCAGTTATTATATTCAAACATTTTTATTTAATAAATCATTCACAGCTTGTTAAACGGGATATTCCATTTTTATTTATCATAATTAAGACTTTTTTATAATTTTATTAAAACTATTCTGACTCAAAATCATTTTTTCTGTTTTTTTTTTCTTAACGTTCACATAAATTGCCATTTTAACCGTCATCAAAAAACATTTATGCTAATATTTTTTCTTTGTCTCTGCAATAATTATTTTAATATTCAGAACTTTCATTCACAAAAATTGAAATTAACTTGAATCTCTCCTCATAAAAACCAATCAACAACATAAAAATGCAAATTATTTGTTCACAGTGAATGAATTTGGTCCAAGTTGTAGGAAAAATATTGGCCATAAGCATTAGGCAAATTTGGTATGATTGCCCACGTTAAAAGCAAAATATATTTTTATTTTTGAGAAGACCTAATTTGTGACTATCATAGCTATTGAACAATTTACAAAATTGGCCAGTTCAATAGCTTTGGATCATTTGAATCACAAGAAAACAAATATTGGGAGCATTAACAGAAATGGGAGACAAGTTGGCAAGCAAGGAAGGGAAAAAGAAAAATATGAAAAAAAAAACAATGTAAAGAGTCTTCGAATTCCCACACAGATCTGATTGTAAACATAGATATAATATTTAATAAATGTCATAATTAAAAGCAACAATTTAGCAACCAAAACAAATGTCATTTAAAAATGAGAGAAATGGTAACATAGCCTTTATGTCGAGGAAACTCAATCAAACCCAATGCATTGAACCAACAAGAAAAAGTAGCTTAGGTCGCATCCCCAAAGTACATTTTAAAAATGAGAACAATTTAAAGATCATATCACCCTTATGTCGAAGAAACTCAATCAATTTCAACGCAATTATTCAGTTACTGAACAAAAAAGTATAGGTTAACATCTCCAAGATACCTTTCATAAATGAACAAGTAAATTTGCCATTATGTCGAGGAAACTCAATCAAGCTCAACACAATTATTCAGTTACCGAACAAGAAAGCTTAGCTAAGGTCACATCTCCAAGATGCATTTAAAAAATTACCAGGCAATCTCATAAAAGGTTATATCGCCTTTATCTCCAGAAAACACAGACAAACCAACCACTTAAAAAATTTCATTTGTAAAATTTTATGATAAATAAAATCCACATTGTAAGCGATCGCCATAGTAGCCAATGCTATCTCTTATTAACATAGCATTTAGCATTTTAAAATGTCAATTTACCACATACATATCATTCAATATTCTGCAAGATTTCAAGAAATATCAGGACATTGTCTTTTGATAGCATATTCATTCACCTTTCAGATGCTAATAAAAATGTTTAAAAAATTATTTTATTTTATTATAATTAACAATATTCTTCCTCTTGTGATTTATTCATTTCTTTAGCCCAAGCACTTACCCCATAACAAAACAAAAATCACATCCACCCTCCCCATCAACACCTAACAAATTCCACTTAAACACTTCCCAAAAAGCCCGCTCTAACTTAAAACTTAATTAGTCCAACTACCAGACAACTAGGCGAACAAACTTTAGACCACACTGGTTGGCTGAACTGACTGCCTGACAAACCGCCAGCTACCTAGCCACACCGCCAACCAACATCATCACCATCATAATAAACAGCTTATATATTATCCGGTTCATAAATAATTCAATAGTTATCCATACGATAATTTATTAATATGCGTATGTTTTTTTTCTCTGTCCGTCTGATAAAAGCAAAACATTAAGTGTTAGGTGGGGTAGGGGTTTTAAAGAAGAAGAAAAAAGTAATATTACTAAAGTTCAAGCCACATTCCACACTCTACTCCACTGTCAACAAATACAAGAACACACATAAAGAGAAATGTGATGACAGTTGTCAATGACAAGTTCATAACGACAAGTTGTTGCCTCAATGGCTGGCTAGATAGTTGGTTAGTTAGGTGGCTAGCTAGGTCATTAGTCTTTTAAGCCATGTCAACAGCGTTTATTGTCATAATAACAACTGAAGACCAGAAGTCTTTGGAGGAGAAGTGCAGGAAAATAAAGAAAATTATTCATAAAGTGGGTAATATAAATAGATTTTTAAGTACTTACTTAGGCACAAGATTAAGAAAATTAGTTAAATTTTAATGTTTACATAGTTTATTTATCCTTTTAAAACATAATTACCCTAATTTTGGTCCATCGGTTTTATGCAGTACGGGGTTGCTAGTGTTGGACGATTTTTTCATTCCGTTCACCAAACGGATCCAGTGTATTGATTATATTCGTTGGCTCATTTTCATCGAGTCATATAGGGTACTCTTGAATCTTTTTCTGGTTTGGAACAATTTGTCCTAGCATTTCTTTAATTTTAAAAATACTTTTTGTTCCTACGACTTCAGACGAAAATTTATATAAAAATTTTTCTTCTTTTAAAAACATTTTTGGTCCTTCGACTTCAGCTGAAAACCTTATATGCTTCTACTAAACGGTTCAACGATTAATTTAAAATAGCCTTTAATATATTCTGGGTTTTAAAGTATTTGTCCTAGCCATTTTCACTGTTAAAAAAAAACTTGTTGGTTCTTCGACTTCATCTGAAGCACTCATATACATATACGATTTTTTCTTTAATTTTTTTTTACTTTTACAAAAAACATTTTAAGAATTTGACTTTGTTTTTTTTAATATAAATAAATACGTTTAAGGTGTTCAAGTGATGAGTAGAAATAGAAGTTTTCCGGCTATTTTTCAAAGTTTTAAACCACATTGGGTCCGAAAAATGCATCTTAGACCATTTAGTTCGCAAAATGCATTGCAACGATTATTGGAGCATTTGACTGGATTCAAATGGTAATTTGCCGCATTTCTCATTACTCTCCCTGTTTTGAATCCTTTTTTAAAATATATTTAGGGCCTTCAAGTGATCAGTAGAAGCCTTCCGCCTATTTTTTCAAGTTTTAAAACGACCTTTGGTTCTTCAACTGCCGCCGAAAACTCTCTTTTAAGCATTCAGACTCTTTAACATTCAAACAGTTGAGTTCAAATGGCCTTTGAGGTACATATATTGAGTATTTAAAAGGTTTAAAAAATATTTTGGTCCTTCGACTACCGTCAAAAATTATCCTTATGTCAATTAGAACCCGAATAACTTCTAAGTGCTGCCCATGAAACATAAGCTTTGTTCCTTTACTTTTTTAATGGTAAAAGTGGTAAAAGAGAAGTGGTAAAGGGACAAAAAATTGTAGATCTGGTAGCAATGTCAAAAAGAAACATTAAAATCCATTTTCGTCTTTTATTTCACACTTTTTAATTTAGTTTTGTCAGCGTTCGACTTTTTCTTCTGTGTTTCGTCCATTTTTTCTTCATTGTGAAATAATCGTCAAACAAAAGTCGAAAAATCAGTTCTACCATTTTTTACCTGCAGAAATTTGTCTGGTAGCCTATGGTAGAAGAGAAAGGCATATGTGCTCTCTCTCCTCTCTCACTATCTTAAGAATTGCTGCCAGTTTTACCAGTTTTTGGGGTTAAGGAACGCTTTGTAGGTTAAAAATGGTAACCTCAGGTAAGTAAAGGAACACAGCTATAAATACAGATCGTAAAAAATGTGTTACTTATGATAAATAGAAAAAAATGGTGTTTCGACCGACTCGAAATCATATCTATTGAGAACAAGTTCCAGTGAATATCGAAGAAGTCTTTGTAAAATAAATTTATATTAGAATAGTTCATTAAATGTCCTTTTAAGTTCTTCGAATTTTGCTTTACCTCTTAGATACTTCTATTAACCCTACTAATTTGTTTGGTCCTTCGATTGAATTAAAATTTCCATTTTCTCCTTGTAATTGCTAACATTTGAAAATGTCTTCTTTTTGAATGCCTGCTTTGTTACTTTGTGTAAATGATGGCTCATCATCAATCTGAAAATTATTCTTCTATTGAAGACCCCTCAAGAAATTTTACACTTATGGCCGGAAAAAACAACAACATTAACACATTCTAATGAGTAGAAGACAATTTTATGCATCCTTTGGCCTTGAAATTTAGTCACTTTGCACGCGCACAAGTGATCAAACGTTTATGACTCAAATAGCTGGCAAATGCAGCTATAAAAATGTTGTTTGAAAAACTCATAAAAACCGGCCAAACACCATCAATGTGCCTGATGTTGTGGTACTGCAGCTAGACCGAACCCCCTGTCATCTTAGGATCATAAAATGAGCCATGACAGATCTATGACCAATGCAACAGCAACAGCCAGCAGTGAATGACAAGCAAATGCAACCCATATTCGGCATGTAAATGACCATAAAATTGTTGCAAATCTATGACAATGTTGTGGGATTTTATTATGGCAAGTTTGAGTGTATATATGTAGCTGAGTTTTGCGCGAGAACTAACATGAACTTTGAACACAACAAAATATATTTTAGTGTTGCAATTCGGATTCTTTTAAGCACCTAATTTATGTTCAACTAAAACAATGTAAATGGACTTTGTTCTCGAAATTCAATCACAAATGTCGTTGATATAAGAATTCCGCTTGTTGTGAGTGCACACAAAACAGCGACAACAACAACAACAACACCGCCCAAGAATCTATGACAACTATTTGACCCATTAACTAACCTTTCTCTGTTGAATCTATGCCAAATGAAAGCAGCTCCAAGTCTAGGCAATGGTGGCCAAAAGTCTGTCGGTACCCCTGCCTGTCATTCAAATGTTGAAAATTGATATTGGTTTTGTGTTCAGTGTCAGTGTTTTTTCACACATAGACAACACACGACATCGATAACTAGAATACAACAACAACATCTAGCGTGCATTCGTTGCATGCCTAAGTGGCATGCTACATAGTCAGTCCACAAACTTGCCTGTCTGTCTCTGCCTACAACCATACGATCAGTAATCACTTGAGAAGCGCGCAACGCCTTCAAACTCACTAACGAACCTCTTACTAGTGTTTTTTTTAACGACAAAATTAAATTCTTAACCTAAGATGTGTGAGCGGAGGAACGAACAACAATCCGAAGGGGGAGCAGCGGAAAAAGTGTGTGGCACACTTGTGTGATGACAACAAATTTGTTCTAAAAAGTGTCATTGTGGCGCTTAAGAGTTACATTTAATTCATTCAATGGATGATGAATGGGATTTAAATGAAAAGAACGCAGCATTCTGAAAAAAACGATGCTACCCCCTATTCACTTCCCTCTCATGCCCAAGTTATTTTGGCTGCAGATCTGACACACTGCTGCTAATGAGTTTTATTTGTTGTTTTTTATTCCTCAAAGATGATGAATGAAATTGAAAAACCACCTTCTCTAGTAAACAGTGAGGAATTTCTTTATAAGAAACCCCTTCAATCAATTAACCACAAAAAATTGGCATTAGTGACAAAAAGATCTCCGAGATATAATATATTTTTTTGGCATAACACACAAAAGTTTAAAGTCTTTTTTTAAAGAAAACCAAAAAAGAGAGTGCAAAAGCAATTTTTGGCAGCCAAATTCAAATACCCATGGCCACCAAATGATTTTAAGGGCATTTCAACAACTAATCAATCACACACCTCCACTTCCGGTCAGAAGTAAAGCCACAAAGAACTTTTCATTCATAAGAAAATTACTACATTCAGCAGATGAATTAGTAACCACAAAATTAATGTGATGGTGATCAAATAAAGCAGCTGCAAAACGGCTGCGAACTGCATGTGTTTTCAAAGTTCTTGGGGTTTGAGAACATTTTCCCAAAATAAAACAAGAACACACAAATTTGTCTTTGACAAGGAAACGTTCGGTTCTAGATTTTGAGTTTAGAGAAAGACCTTTATTAAATTCTTGCAACAATTTGAATTTCAGGACTATGAATAAATTCTAAAGGAGATGGATGAAATAATCCTACTGATTATGGATAAAAGTTTTAAATATGATAAATAAATTCTTTATCCTTTGAATATAAAATCAAGTCCATCGTCAACAAAACTTTATAAACAAAAGAAACAAGTCTCAGTTAGTGGCATCAGGATAAGAATTATTTTAAATTCGATAAACCATTATATACCATTTTAAAGAGTATTTTTTCGGATTTATTACGCCAAAATCATTCAAAACAAGGAGACAATTGCGGGGATTTTCGACGGCATTCAAAAGATCAAAAGTCTTTTTAACCCTTTGGAAATATTGAAGGAATCATCCAACTCATCCTTTGAAAACTTTAAATGTCTTTTAAAAACCATTCACATCATTTAGAATAATGAGTATGAATAATCATTTCAAAACTTGCTGCAATGCATTCTCAGAACTAAAAAATTCCGATTAACAGCCGGTTGTCATCTCATCACTTGAAAAACTTAAATATCTTTAGAAATTATTCATTTGCCAAAAATTGGCAAATGAAGCATTACGCCCAGTTAAAGGGACCAAGAATTTATTAGACAAAAATTATAAGAACCCAAAAAGTAAATCAAACGTTCTTGAAATTGGCCTTTGATCCCATTAGTAGGCCCATAACTTCCTACAAAATTGTTTGTATCTATTTCATACGTGCAACATTTGATTTTAAAGGATAAAAATGTTACGAAAAAATATTTTAAATATTTTCTAAATATTTTAAATTAATCAATTCAAGCTGAGTTCGACCAAAAAGTGTTTTATAAAGGTAAAAAGCCCAAGAAAAATTCGTATATATGAGTATTGCAGTACAAGTCGAAGGACCAAAAAGGTTTTTCATTTTTAAGTGGAAAATTATTAGACATCGGAAAAAGATTCCAGAGTACTTTATATTGAAGAATCGGAACGGCTTCACAACTATTTTCTTGAGCTGGAAGGGCCTTTCTAATACAAAAGATGGACCCAGTTCTTAAATTATTACCCAAGGAAGGGTGAGATTCAGAAAATTAACAAATAAGAAAAGCGTTAAGTTCGGCCGGGCCGAACTTTTTATACCCTCCACCACGAACTGTATTGAAGTGAATAGGAACGATAAGTTTTATTTCGTTTATGAAAGTACTAAACTCTTACTTTTATTGCACGAGTAGTACATATATCTGAACTGAAAATACTCCCTTCAAAACAGCTAATATGGGGCGACATTTTTGTTGTTTCCAAAACATGGGCCAATATTTACAATTTTCCGAATTGAGCGAAATACATAAAATTGGGCAAAACCGACTAGACCTAAACCTGGATATTCTGGATTTGGATAGTTAACAACATCGGGAGTGCCGTTCTATGGAGGCTGTATAAAACGTTAACCTGTACCGATAAATTTCTGGAGGAAAATTTCGTAACTCCAACGAAGACTAAATACCAAATTTCAGTTATTCCTATTGAATATTGGGGCTAAAACTTTCATAATACCGAAAATTGGGAGGAATCTTTCTATAGGGGCTACATAAAAACATGGAACAATACCGGAAATTTTCAGGTGGAAAGTTTTATACCACCAATGGAGATTAAATATTATATTTCATCCGTTTCGATGGGATATTGATGACACAACCTTAAAATACCGAAAATCGGAAAGTACGCTTCTATGGGGTTATTTGAAGAAAAGGGCTTATACTGATACTTCTCTTCTGCAATATTTTATACATCCATGGCAATTTAAATACTAAATTTCAGTCATACCGGTGATATATTGAGGCCACAACTATGAGGGTATTTGAGGACGTCGACCTATATCGGCACATTTCGGCTGGAATGTTTCATACCTCTATCAAACACTTAATACCAAATATCAGCTATTTTGGTGGAGAACGAGCTATATGTAGAAAATCGGGAGTTACCGTTCTATTGGGGCTTTACGAAGACATGGACCTATACCGACAAATTTCAGGTGAAAAGTTTTATACCCTCAACGAAGACTAAGTACCATCTTGCAGCCATTTCCGTGTTATAATGAGGCTAAAACCTTCAATATACCAACAATTGGGATATACCGTTATATGGGGACTATATGAGGGCGTGTGACCTATACCGACAAATTTCATATGGAATGTTTTATACCCCAAGTGAAGACTAACCACGAAATATCAGCCATTTCGGTGGAATATTAAGGCCACAACCTTCAAAATGCCAAAAATGGGGAGGTACCGTGCTATGGGTGCTATATGAAGGCGTAGACCTATACCGACAAATTTCATATGGAATATTTTATACCCCAAATGAAGAGTAACCACGAATTTTCAGCCAACTCGGTGGAATATTGAGGCCACAACCTTCAAAGTACCGAAAATCGGGAGGTACCGTCCTATGGGGGCTATATGAAGGCGTAGACCTATACCTACAAATTTCCGGGGGAAAGTTGTATACACCCAACGAAGACTAAATACCAAATTTCAGTCATTTCGCTGCGATAACGAGGCTAAAACCTTCAAAATACCGAAAATCGGGAGATATCGTCCTATATCAAAACCTGGACCTATATAAACATATTATGGTAGAAATATTTCTAAGGCTGTGGAAACACAAAATACAAACTTACAACCGATTCTGTGGTCAAATGGGACTAATACATTCAAAATATCTTAAATTGACGCGTACTATATATTGGAGTTGTATAGTTCATGAATGAACTATTTCAATTGAACGATTCATTGAAAAGAGCGTATGAAATAGATCAGACGATATAGTTCATTATAGTTCAATAGTTCACTGAGCGCCGACCGAAAGATCCACAAAGAACGATCAACGAACGAACGATTCACAATCTAGTTCAGCATGCCATTCACATAAAGTGACGCCGTCCTCTGTGCTAAGTGACGCCTTCGTAATGAATAAGTTTTGTTTATGTTTTGGATCAATGTGAAGTGTCATCCCCCATTGTAATAAAAATAAATTTTAAGAGCATTTTAAACACATCGTATCCCAATATATCGAATCCATTACCTATTCAATGTGCCTTGTTTTGGATAGAAAAAAAAATTAAAAAATAAAAAGAAACATACATACAGTGATAAATTCTACAAACACACATCGTAAGATTTGTTTGCCAGCCACTTAAATGAAATTGTAATTACATTTTTTTTCGAAGGATGTTTTTTTCTAAACTTAATCTTTCTTTATGAATGGAATAAAAATATCTAAATATAATATTTTTGTAGTTTAATTATACTATTCTAATGTTTGTTCCTATTTGATGTATGTATGTGTTTTCATCAAGAGAACGATTAAGAGCTCGTGAACGATTCTGATCCGAATGATTGAACTGGATAGTGAACCATGAACTAGATTACTGAACTAGTTCAGTTAAAATAGCTGAGCTATTGAACTAGATCTTTCAAATGAAGTAGATTGTACAACTCTACTATATATGGGGCGTTAATGGGGCTCTACCAAAACGTGGACCTATATAAACAAACTTTGGTAGAAATGTTTTTTAGCCTCTGGAGACACAAAATACCAAATTACAGCCAATTCGGTGCTCAAATGGGACTAATACATTCAAAATGGCTATATCGATGTAGAATTGCACGCTGATCAAGAATATATATAGTTTGTGGGGTCTACAATGATTATTTCGAGTAGTTACAAACGGAGTGACAAACTTAAAATACCCCCATCCTATGGTGGAGGGTATAAAAATAAACTCTAAAGAATGTGCTATATATGCAGGTTTTAGAATTTTTCCAAATAAAAATTAGTTTTTGATCAAAGGATAATTTTAAAGGCCTCGAAGGACCATTTTAATTTCATTTGTATAAAAAATCATTTTGATGTTTCTTTCAAAATAAAACCTTATTTCTGGCAAGATTTAGAATTTTTCCCAAATTAATCGAAAGATCACCTTAATGGGCTCGAAGGACCCTTTTGTTTTATTTGTATAAGAAATCATAATTTTTATCATAAAAACGTAAAATGACTGATCTACAGTCACTATTTAAACTGATAATTCAGCATAAAGATAATTTCAGTTTCTTTTTTTTCTTTCTTTAAATAAATATCAAATAATAAAGATTTTCAAGAAAATAAAAAAATTAACAAAAACATTTTTATTTTAATCACGAAAGTGCAAAATATTCCATGAAATTTTTAAATTTTCTTTTTTGTGAGGTTGAAAAATGATTAAAACTAGCTCGAAGGACCATTTTAGCTTTATTGATATAGGAGTTTATAATTTAAAGCTATGAAAGTCTGGCTTATGGGGGATTTAAAGACGATTAAATGAGCTGGAAGGACCACTTTAACGTTTTCTACAAAATGGCTTCCACAAGCAAAAAAATAAAATGTTTTCAAGTCAATTAAAAAAGTTTTATTTTTTTTTTGCCTTTTTAGGGGCGAAGGCCATTATTTGTGAGATTTAATTAATTTAATTAATCGAGCTTTTTATGAAAAAAAAATTATTGATTGAAGATAATTAATTTTTTTCTATAAACATGTGAATTTCACTCTCTAAGAGTTGAAGGACCATTTGAACGAGCTCGAAGGACCATTTTATCTTTTTTTATGTTGAAGACAAGCGGTAATAACTTTCGTTTCGTTGTCTAAAAAAATTGCAATTTTTGTGAATGAAAGATCCAAATTTCTCATTGCATGTTAACCTTCAAAAATTTGATGTGTTAATTGCCATCACATGTTAAAATAACGACAATTGAATAATTTATCTATGTGATTCTCTCTCGGTCGTTAAATGCAAATGTGTTGATATACTACAAAATTCGTTTCACAAATTAAAAATGAATTACGAAAATCCATACCTTTCTCCACCTTCCTTCCTCTCTCCCTCGCTCTAATCTATCAAATAGAATTTAACAACCCGTGTGAGTGTCATTTAGCGTAGAAACTGTAATAAATTAAATTAATCAAAGTAAACAATAAAAAGAAAAAAAAAACAACAAAACATTAATTTGCCAACTCCCACTTAAAAGACCACGGATGGCATGAAATAAAAAATTAATAAAAAATCATGAATAAAAATTTGCAACAAAAGTATTTAAAATATTTGTTGTTGTTGAAATTAAGAGGATTTTTAAAAAATCATTGTCGTCGTTGTTTCTATACATCTAAAATGCTGTGTGACTAATCACTGGATGGATATATTAATTAATAATCAAGCAAGCAGTAAAAAATATTTGCATTTTTTGTTTTTGTGATTCATTTCAAATACAAAATTCACAAATTTTTTTCAAACACCCTTTCGTTGCTGAACACTCATACCTATAGAGGTAATGGCCATTTAATAATTTATTAATTGCTAAATGCCTTTAAAAAGTTGTGTGTATGTTGTGAGGTTTTTCATTTTAATATTCTAGGCAAGTTGTGTAAATTAAAGGCCCGGTTTAAATTAAACGTTGCGCTACCTTATAAAGTTTTGTAAAGAGGGGGAACTCTTTTTTTGGTCTTAACACAAGTTGTCAGAGTGTTTTTGAGCTTCCCAAATTGCTTGGCATATAATGAGTTTTTAATGTTTATTTGTTTGTTCTTTTTTTCTGTTAAGGTAATAATTTTCCAACGGAAATTGATTATTGTTTAATGTTTGTTTTATTTTTTTTCTTTTACTTGTTTTACAACTTGAAATTAATTATTTTCTTCTCTCTCATTCTCTTTGCAGCCTTGAATATTTCTAATTATGGTAAGTTTAAAAGAATAATAATAGTTTCTTTATAATATCTCATAAAATTTTAAATTAATATTAAATATACGCCACCTGGGCTCTCACCAGCTAAACAATTAATAACAATCATACGCCACCTTAGCAAATTAATGAATCATGATTGAATTTGCTCTGCTCAATGGCAATTTTTCTTCTTTCCTTTCCATTTTATTTCATTAAACATAATCTTATTAAATCATTTTGCCTATTGACCCACAGCTGTAACCAACCACCAGCCAACCAACCAACCATTCAATCAATCAAAATCAATTTACAACACGCCATCAATTAATAAGAAACAGAAGCTAAGGAAAAGACCCCAGATCTCAATGTTCCACAAGCAATTTTTTTTTCATTCGTAGAAGTTGTGTAAAAGCAGAAAATACTTTATGGGAATCAAAGCAAGAAAGCAATGCATGGAAAGGGAAACTATGAAATAAATCATTGCAAATTCTGATCAATGAAGAGTTTGAGCAATTGGGATTTAGAATCGAATTAAGTTTCCCATCTCCCCTCGAAAACCTACGCATTTTTCCTTGCAAGAAATTTCAATCTGCCATGAAAATCCTAAATCACAAAACACAAAGTAAACTCAAATTGATGAAAAGATGGCTAGATAGATGGATTGCTAAATGGCTGGCTGGTTGTTTGCTCTGGCGGATGACTCAATTTCAACAAGACAATATATTCTGGAAGTCATTTGCCATTCTGTTGCCACTCGCTCAATCAAGGAAGTAGTGAAAGTGGAAATTAAGGAAAAAAGCTGAAGCGTAATAAAAATTTCCAGAATTTCATTTATTACTATGAACTTCTTCCTCTTAGTTTTAGTACTTTTCTTCCATTTGTTTATTATCTTTTTCTTTTTACTTTGGAAATCTGATGAAATGGAAAGAAGAAGAAGGCAAACAAATTGACCTTCACACAAAGAAAATCCATAAACAGAGTTCATCTATATACATACATATACACACATATAGTAGTATTTTTTCCTTGAGGGAAAAACAACAACAACAAATGACTTTGTCTTAATATCATTTGTGTAAATATTTTACTTTTTGGGTTGGCTGTCGAGGAAAAACAAAACAACAAAACTTTCTTTTATAGTGCGTTATTTTTATATTCATAGCCGAAAGCCGGAACTTCCTATAACGCCTCTCTTCATTCCATCCCCGTACCATTCAATATTGCAATAATGAAACTAACACTTAAACGCAAATGGCAAAATATGACAAATTACAGTGAGGAAAATAAATGAGGAAAAACACAGTTTTCCATAGAAAAAGTCAACTCAGCAAGCTTTTCCAAGAGAAAAAGTTAATTCAGCAAACCTTTTCCAAGAGAAAACGTTAATTCTGCTTACTTTTTCTATAGAAAAAGTGAATTCAGCTGATCTTTTGTATAGAAAAAGTGCATTCAGCATACTTTTTGTACAATCCTGCCGAATTTTTCTGTAGAAAAGGTGAATTCAACTGACCTTTTCTACAGAAAAAAGTTAATTCAGCTGACTTTTTCCATAAAAAATGTGAATTCAGCAAATTTTTCCAAAGAAAAGATGAATTCAGCTAAAATTTTCTAAGAAAAGGTGAACTCAGCTATCCATTTCTATAGAAAAGCTGAATTCAGCTAAGTTTTTCTATAGAAAAAGTGAATTCAGCTAACTTTTCCTATAGAAAAAGTGAATTCAGCTAACTTTTTCTATAGAAAAAGTGAATTTAGCTGACTTTATCTATAGAAGAAGCGAATTCAGCTGACCTTTTCTACAGAAAAAGTGAATTCCACTGACTTTTTCTATTAAAAAAGTGAATTCAGTGAATACTTTCTATATGAAAAGTGAATTCTGCTAACTTTTTCTATAGACAAAATGAATTCAACTGACTTTTCCATAGAAAAAGTGAATTTAGCTGACTTTTTCTATCGAAACAGTGAATGCAGCTGACTTTTTCCATAGAAAAAGTTAATTCAGCTGACACTTTCTACCGAAACAGTGAATTCATCTGCTCTTTTCTATAGAAAAAGTGAATTCAGCTAACTTTTTCTATAAAAAAGTGAATTCAGCTAACCTTTTCTATAGACAAAATGAATTCAGCTGACTTTTCCATGGAAAACGTGAATTCAGCTGACTACATTCATAGAAAACCTAAATTCAGCTGATATTTTCTATAGAAAATGTGAATTCAGCAGATCTTTTCTGTAGAAAATGTGAACTCAGGTGACCCTATCCATAGAAAAATTGAGTTCAGCTGACTTTTTTCACAGAAAATCTGAATTCTGCTGATCTTTTCCATAAAAAATGTGAATTCAGCAAATTTTTCCATAGAAAAGACGAATTCAGCTAACATTTTCTGAGAAAAGGTGAATTCAGCTATCTTTTTCTATATAAAAATTGAATTCAGCTAACTTTTTCTATAGAAAAATTAAATTCAGCTAACTTTTTCTATAGAAAAAATGAATTCAGCTAACTTTTTCTATAGAAAAAGTGAATTTTGCTGACTTTATCTATAGAAGAAGCGAATTCAGCTAACTTTTCTATAGAAAAAATGAATTCAGCTAACTTTTTCTATAGAAAAGTGAATTCAGCTAACTTTTTCTATAGAAAAAGTGAATTTAGCTAACTTTATCTATAGAAGAAACGAATTCAGCTGACTTTTTCTATAGAGAAAGTGAATTCAGCTGACTTTTTCTATAGAAAAAGTGAATTCAGCTAACTTTTTCTACAGAAAAAAGTTAATTCAGCTGACTTTTTTCCATACAAAACCGAATTTCCATAGAAAAACTGAACTGAATGTGAATTCAGCAAATTTTTCCATATAAAAGATGAATTCAGCTAACATATTCTAAGAAAATGTGAATTCAGCTAACTTTTTCTATAGAAAAAGTGAATTCAGATAACTTTTTCTATAATAAAAGTGAACTTAGCTAACTTTTTCTATAGAAAAATTGAATTCAGCTAACTTTTTCTATAGAAAATAAATTCAACTAACCTTTTCTATAGAAAAAGTGAATTCAGCTGACTTTTTCTATAGAAAAAGTGAATTCAGCTTACTACTTTCACAAAAAAAGCGAATTCAGCTGATATTTTCTATAGAAAAAGAGAATTCAGCTAAATTTTTCTATAGAAAAAGTGAATACAGCTGACTTTTCTATCGAAACAGTGAATTCGGCTGACTACTTCCATAGAAAAATGTGAATTCAGGTAACCTTTTCTATAGAAAAAGTGAATTCAGCTGATCTTTTCTACAGAAAAAGTTAATTCAGCTAACTTTTTGTATAAAAACGTGAATTCAGCTAACATTTTTTATAGACAAAATGAATTCAGCTGACTTTTCCCATAGAAAAAGTGAATTCAGCTGACTATATTCATAGAAAAACTAAATTCAGCTGATCTTTTCTATAGAAAAAGTGAATTCAGAAGATCTTTTCTGTAGATAAAGTAAATTCAGATGACCCTTTCCATAAAAAAGTGAGTTCAGCTGACTTTTTCCACAGAAAAAGTGAATTCAGCTGACTTTTTTTACAGAAAAAGTGAATTTAGCAAATCTTTTCTATAGAAAAAGAGAATTCAGCTGAATTTTTTTATAAAAAAGTGACTTTAGCGATTTTTTCTATAGCAAAAATGAATTCACGTAACTTTTTCTGTGGAAAAAGTTAATTCAGCTGACATTTTTTGTAAAGAAATTAAATTCAGCGACTTTTTCTATAGAAAAGTGAATTCAGCTGATCTTTTCTATAGAAAAAGTGAATTCAGCAGACTTTTTCCATAGAAAAAGTGAGTTTAGCAGACTTTTTGCATAGGAAAAGTGAGTTCAACAGACTTTTTCCATAGAAAAAGTGAATTCAGCTGACTTTTTCCATAGAAAAAGTGAATTCAGCTGACCTTTTCTAGCGAAAAAGTGAATTCAGCTGACCTTTTCTAGCGAAAAAGTGAGTTCAGCTGACTTTTTGTATAGAAAAAGTGAATTCAGCTGACTTTTTCTATAGAAAAAGTGAATTCAGCTAACCTTTTCTATCGAAGAGATGAATTCAGCTGACTTTTTCTACAGAAAAAGTGAATTCAGCTAACCTTTTCTATCAAAAAGGTGAATTCAGCTGATCTTTTTTACAGAAAAAGTGAAGTCAGCTGACTATTTCCATAGAAAAAGTGAGTTCAGCTGATTTTTCCATAGAAAAAGTGAATTCAGCTTACATTTTCTATCGAAAAAAGTGAATTCAGCTGACCTTTTCTATAGAAAAAGAGTATTCAGTTGACCTTTTCTATCAAAAAAGTGAATTCAGCTGACCTTTTCTAATGAAACATTTAATTTAGCTGATCTTTTCTATAGCAAAAGTGAATTCAGCGAATTTTTTCTATAGAAAAAGTCAATTCAGCGAATTTTTCTATAGCAAAGGTCAATTCAGCGAACTTTTTCTATAGCAAAAGTCAATTCAGCTAACTTTTTCTATACAAAAAGACAATTCAGCGAACTTTTTTTATAGAGGAAGTCATTTCAACAAACCTTTTGTTTGGAAAAGTCAATTTTCTAGAAGACAAGTCAATTTAGTCGATTTTTTTCTATAAAAAAGAAGAATTCATCTGACTTTTTAACCTGGATCCAACCGATTTTTTCTATAGAAGAAAGTTATTCAGCTCTCGTTTTCTATAGAAATATGTATTCTTCTTTAAAAAAAGTTACTTCAGCTAACTTTTTCTATAGACAAAGAAAATTTATTAGACTTTTTCTGTAGAAGAATTCAATTCAGCTAACATTTCTTACAGGAAAACACAACACAACTGAATTCCTATTGGAAAAACTTTATTCAGCTTTTTTCCCAAACTTTTCAGCATAACTGTTAATTTCTATTGTCGGCAGCATAAACACAATTTTTGTTTTCTTTTTCCTCCAAACGCCTGTATCCTTCTGCATAAGTGTGTGCGGGCCTTCGTGTGTGTGTGTGTTGAGTGAATTTTTATTGATATCTCTCACAGTAGTAGTGGTGCTGCTGATAACTTCTTTGGCTTGGTAGTGGGGGTAGTACAGACAATTGGGCGCCACGTTAAATGTGTTGTAAAAAAGGAAACGACTTCCTTGTTTAACGCAAAAAATGTCCTTTTATGTACAACACACGCACTAGCCACCACCACCAGCACAGCTATCACCTACATATAAAAAATGACAGACAAACACTAAGGACACATTTCAAAACCAGTGCTTCCATCCAGTACTGTTCATTCTGTCAGTTTCGAGAATTTAACAACTGCCGCACATACAACAAATTCTGTTTTTTATTAAAATTTCTACCCAGAATTGCCACTAAAATTTATGGAGCGAAATTGTTGTAAGTTTTTTGTTTTATTACTTTTTTACGATTGCATTATTCCGAAAAATATTTTGTTGGTCGGTCGGTGGTCGTTGTGTTTCAAACAATTTTTCACACTTATTGTGTTTCTATGGGGCGGGCATTTTTTGCTCACGTTGTTTGTTAGTTGTGGCTACTAAGGCTCCAGTTTCGGCTGAATAAAAATGCATTTGAAAATTGCTGAAGCGTTTTACAGCTTCAAATACCGCACTGCCCCTAATGTCGGAACAGAGTAACTGACAGAACGACCAAGCGACCATTCGACCAACAGAATGTGTAATAGTTAAATGTAATTATGATAAACGTCATGTTAATGTTTAGCAAAATAGTAATTCCAACAACAACAACAACAATGCACAGGAAAATGTATGGCAAACATGCGTTGATTGCGGATTGACTGCGGCTGGCGGCGGCTGCTGACTGCTGTTGTTTTGCCCACTAAACCGCAATTCAACTTTAATATTGAAATGATAATGTTGGCGCCATTATTTCCGTTTACATATATGTTAACCGTGTTGTTGTTTGTTTGTTGTTTTTGTGTGCGATTTTCTCGTGCGTTTTATCATTGTTTCCATTACATTTTACTAATTTGATGGACAGATGTATGACCGAAGTTATGCAAATGCTAGTGTTATTGAAATTAATCCTTTTATCAGGGTTGCACGCGTACCCTATCCGTGTGCACTTATCAAAATGACGGAACACATTAAAGCAAATCAAACTTTTTCTATAGAAGAAGTAAATTTAGAGAAACTTTGTATGGAAAATGTCAATTTAGCGAACGTTTTCTATAGAAAAGGTCAATTTAGCGAAATTTTCTATAGGAAAAGTCAATTCAGCGAACTTTTCCAATAGAAAAAGTCAATTCAGCGAAATTTTTCTATAGAAAAGTCAATTCAGCGAATTATTTTTACAGAAAAAGTCAATTCAGCGAACTTTTTCCTAGAGAAAGTCAATTCAGCGAACTTTTTCTATAGAAGAAGTCAATTCAGCGAACCTTATCTATAGAAAAAGTCAATTCAGCGAACTTGTTCAATGGAAAAACGAAATTCGGCTCACTTTTTCTGTAGAAAAGGTCAATTCATCGAATTTTTCTGTTAAAAAGTTAATTCAGCGAACTTTTGCTATGGAAAAAGTTAATTCAGCGAACTTTTGCTTTGGAAAAAGTTAATTCAGCAAACTCTTTCCATAGAACAAGTCAATTCAGCGAATTTTTTCCATAGAAAACGTAAATTCAGCAAACAATTTCTATAGAAGAAGTCAATTCATCGAATTTTTCTATAGAAAAAGTCAATTCAGCGAACTTTTTCTATAGAGAAATTCAATTCAGCGAACTTTTGCTATGGAAAAAGTTAATTCAGCGAACGTTTTCTATTGAAAAACTCAATTCAGCGAACCTTTTCTATAGAAAAAGTCCATTCAGAGAACTTTTTCTATACAAAAAGTCCATTCAGCGAATTTTTGTTGAGTAAAAAGTTAATTCAGCGAACTTTTTCTTTGGAAAAAATCAATTCAGCGAACCTTTTTTATAGAAAAAGTCAATTCGGCGAACTTTTCAATGGAAAAAGTTAATTCAGCCAACCTTTTCTGTAAACAATTTTATTAAGCGAACTTTTCGTATGGAAAAACATAATTCAATGAACTTTTTCTATAGAGAAAGTCAATTCAGCCAAATTTTGCTATGGAAAAAGTTAATTAAACGAACTTTGTTTATAGAAAAACTCAATTCAGCGAACCTTTTCCATGGGAAAAATCCATTCAGCGAACTTTTTCTATGAAAAAGTCCATTCAGCGAACTTTTTCTATACAAAAAGTCCATTCAGCGAATTTTTGCTATGGAAAAAGTTAATTCAGCGAACTTTTTCATTTAAAAACTCAATTCAGCGAACCTTTTCTATAGAAAAAGTCAATTCAGCGAACTTTTCAATGGAAAAAGTCAATTCAGCAAACTTTTTCTTTAGAAAAAATTAATTCAGCTATTTTTTCTGTTAAAAGGTTCATTCAGCGAAATTTTGCTGTAGTAAAAGTTAATTCAGCGAACTTTTACTATAGAAAAAGTTAATTTAGCATACTTTTTCTATAGAAAAATCAATTCAGCGAACTTTTGCTATAGCAATAATCAATTCAGCGAACTTTTTCTATGAAAAAAGTCCATTCAGCGAACATTTTCTATACAAAAAGTCCATTCAGCGAATTTTTGCTATGGAAAAAGTTAATTCAGCGAACTTTTTCATTTAAAAACTCAATTCAGCGAACCTTCTCTATAGAAAAAGTCAATTCAGCGAACTTGTTCAATGGAAAAATTCAATTTGGCTCACTTTTTCTGTAGGAAAAGGCAATTCAGCGAATTTTTTCTGTTAAAAAGTTCATTCAGCGAACTTTTGCTATGGAAAAAGTTAATTCAGAGAACTGTTGCTATGGAAAAAATTAATTCAGCATACTTTTTCTATAGAAAAAATCAATTCAGCGAACTTTTGCTATAGCAAAAATCAATTCAGCGAACTTTTCCTATGGACAAAATTAATTCAGCGAACTTTTTCTATAGAAAAAGTCAATTTAGCGAGCTTTTTCTATAGTAAAAGCCAATTCAGCGATTAATTCAGTTAATTCAGCGAACTTTTTTTATGGAAAAAGTTAACTCAGCGAACTTTTTCTATTGAAATTTTAAATTCAGTGAATAATTCAACAAATAATCAACCAAATGTTTGCTGAATTGAGTTTTGTAATTAAGAGGGTAGCTGAGTTGGCCTGTTCTATGGGAAACGCTCGCAGAATCGAGTTTTTCTACCGAAAATTTTTGCTGAATAAATTATTTTTGTAGAAAAAGTTCGCTGAATTGACTTTTTCAATAGAAAAAGTTAGCTGAATTGACTTTTTCAAAAGTCAAAGTTAGCTGAATATACTTTTTCAATAGAAAAAGTTCTACGAATTGACATTTTCAATAGAAAAAGTTCGCTGAATTGACTATTTTAATAGGAAACGTTCATGTATTGAAATTTTCAAAAAAAAAAGTTAGCTGAATTTACTTTTTCAGTTAGCTGAATCGGTTTTTTCAACAGCAAAAGTTCGTTAAATTGACTTTTTCAATAGAAAAAGTTAGCTGAATTAGTGTTTTCCATAGAAAAAGTTCGCTGAATTGGCTTTTTCTATTGGAAAAATTTGCTGAATTGGCGTTTTTATAGAAAACGTTTGCTGAATTGGCTTTTTGTATAGAAAAATTTTGCTGAATGGAATTTGTTCATTAAAATAATAGCTGAATTGACGTTTCCTATAGAAAATGCTTCCAAAAGTGAGCGTTTCCTTAAAATTAAATGGACTGAACTAGTTTTTAGGCCTCAGTAGCCAGAGCTATTATCCTTATTATATTTGTAATTATTACTTATAAATATAATTGTTAATAAATTAATTAAATTAATAAATGGAATGATTTTTTTCCTTTGCAAAAACGTAGATAACTTACCTAAGTTATTGAAAAAGTTTGCTGAATAGACTTTTGGCGAGACAAATTTACCAAAATTGACAAAATTCCATAAAAAAAAGTAAGCTGGATTGAACCTTGTATTTGAATTATGTTGTGAAATTTATCTTTTCCTGAATTACCTTATCTGATTACTAAATTTCATTTCTAATTGGATATCCATATCTAAAACAAACATTTTCATAGTTATTTGATATTTTAATTGGGTCCAATTTTAATTTCCCCCGTAAGAAACGGAATGCAAGGATACGCTGTTGTGTGAGTATTTACTTTTCTGACCTGTCATGTGGTGTGTCTAATTAAATTGAGAGATTTTTTGTTTCCTTCTCTTGGGCAGTGTGTGTGTGTGATAAATGCAAAAATTACAATGAATGGAAATGTCAAAATTAATAGCTAAGAAAATATTTCCATGTCATTAGCCAAGGCGAAGCCAAAGATCTTTCTTTCCAAAAAAACAAAAACACATATCTGGTGAAAGTAAATACTCTCGCACACACACATACACGATGGCAGTGCCATTAAAACTCAACGAAAGCTGTTAAATAAATAGCATTAGTGTCAGGTTACCACATAACCATGGAGTGGAGAGAAAAAAGGCAACAAAACAAAAAACAGGACATGAGAAAGCCAAATCAACACAACAAAGTCATCCTAAGGACACATGCATACAACTAACAACAAAAACAAGGACGACATTGTATATAATAAACACAAAGCCAAACAGCCAAAAGGAATGAAAACTAAACCACAAAACGTGCATGAAAAATGAAGCCAAAAAATTCCTCAAAGCAAAATTCAGCAGAAGCCAAAGCAAAGTTGTTACATTAGGAGGTCCTTACAAACACCATTACATGCAAGTCATACCATATATAGTTTTTTAAAACTGGGTTATTTGGAATTATAAACAAAAACAACAACAAGAAAGCAAAAGTTGCCAGTCAAATGTTAAGTAAATGAATGAAATATCAAACAAAGAAGTAGAAGAAGAAGAAGCCCACAAACACCGAGAACACAAAAAAACATAAAATATGTCAAGGTTGCTGTTGTGTGCTAGGCTGGGGGTTCGAGGTTTTGGTTTTTGAGAAATGTTAGCCATCTGAATTAAGAACGCATTCATTTCCGTTGCTGTTTGTTATATCAACATGGATAATCTCTAAGGACTTTGCTGCACGCCACACACACATCGTAAAACCGCACAGGCACACTCGCACACCCTTATAACAGGATTTAGGCTACTTAACCCCAAAAGTCCTTTTGAACTGTTGTCCAAAAAAACACACCCTGGACATTTGTTATGTTGATAATGGCTAAGCCCCTGTAAATTGGCAATAATTAATTTGACTTCACTCTTTTTTTTTTGTTTGTTTCGTTTGAAAGCAGGAGTTGGAGGTTGTGCTTTTTTTCTCCTTAATTTTTAGGAGATAAATGTCCATATGCTGAATACAGTTTTTCGGGTGTGTTTTAAAAAGTTGATGTTATTGTGTCTATAAATGCAAGACTATTTAGACAACTTTTTCTGTAGAAAAAGGCAATTGAACAAAATTTTCTGTGGAAAAAATCACTTAAACTAAATATTTCTAACTAAAACATGAATTCAGCTAACTTTTTCTATAGAAAAAATAATTCAGTTTTTTTTTATAAAAAACAATAATTTAGCAAACTTTTTCTACAAAAATTCAGCGGAATATTTTTATAGATAAAGTCAATTCAACGATTTTTTAAGGAAAACTCAAATCAGCAAATTCAGCAAACTTTTTCTACAGAAAAGAAAACATAGCGATCATTTTCTGTAAAAATGCCAATTCAGCAAGCTTTTTCAGTAGAAAAAGTCAATTCTGCAAACTTTTTCTATAGAAAAAGTCAATTCAGCAAACTTTCACCACAGAAAACTACAATCCCACTATTTTTTTTATATAGGAAAAGTCAATTCAGCAAACTTTTTTCAAAAAAAAAAACTTATTATTTTTTATAGAAAAAATCCGCTGAATCGACTTTTTCTATAGAAAATTTTTGCTGAATTGACCTTTTCTATAAAAAAAGTGGCTGAATTGACCTTTTCTATAAAAAAGGTGGCTGAATTGACCTTTTCTATAGAAAAAAGTTCGCTGTATTGAATTTTTATATACAAAAAGTTCGCTGAATTGACATTTGCTATAGAAAAATTCGCTGAATTGACTTTTTCTATAGAAAAAGTTCGCTGAATTGACTTTTTCGCTGAATTGACTTTTTCTATAGAAAAAGTTCGCTGAATTGACTTTTTCTATAGAAAAAGTTCGCTGAATTGACTTTTTCTATAGAAAAAGTTCGCTGAATTGACTTTTTCTATAGAAAAAGTTCGCTGAATTGACTTTTTCTATAGAAAAAGTTCGCTGAATTGACTTTTTCTATAGACAAATTTCGCTGAATTGACTTTTTCTATAGAAAAAGTTAGCTGAATTGACTTTTTCTATGGAAAAAGTTAGCTGAATTGGCTTTTTCTATGGAAAAAGTTGGCTGAATTGACTCTTTCTATAGAAAAAGTTCGCTGAATAATTTTTCTATAGAAAAAGTTCCTCGAATTGACTTCTTATAGAAAAACTGCGCTGAATTGACTTTTTCTTTAGAAATAGTTGGTTGAATAGAATTTTTCTATAGAAAAAGTTCGCTGAATTGACTTTTTTGTAGAAAAAGTTTGCTGAATTGACTTTCTCTATATAAAAAGTTCCTTGAATTGACTTCTTATAGAAAAACATCGCTGAATAAACTTTTTCTATAGAAAGAGTTCGCTGAATTGACTTTTTCAGTAGAAAAAGTTGGCTGAATTGACTTTTTCTATAGAAAAAATTCGCTGAATTGACTTTTTCTATGGAAAACGTTCGCTGAATTGAATTTTTATATGGAAAAATTTAGCTGAATTGACTTTTTCTATAGAAAAAATTCGCTGAATTTACTTTTTTTTATTAATTATGAATTCTTTCTATAGACAAGTTTTGCTGCACTGATTTTTCTATACAACGAGTTCGCTGAATTGACTTTTTCTATAGAAATAGATGGCTAAATAGATTTTTTTATAAACAGAAGTTCGCTGAATTTGCTTTTTTTAAACAAAAATTCGCTGAATTGATATTTTCAATGATAAAACTTAGCTGAATTTATTTTTTCTCTAGAAAAAAAATCGTTGAATTAATTTTAATTAATTATGAATTATTTTTCTATAGAAAAAGTTCGCTAAATAAGCTTTTTCTATAGAAATTGTTTGCTGAATAAACTTTTTCTATAAAAAATGTTTGCTGAATTGACTTTTTCTATACAAAAACATTGTTGAATTGAATTTTTCTCTTTAAAAAGTTCGCTGAATTGACTTTTCCTACACAAAAAGGTTGCTGAATTGACATTTTCTATGAAAAATCTAATCTGAATTAATTTTCTCTCTACAGAAAAAATCAATTGAGCGAACTATTTCTATATAAAGTGTGAATTCAGCGAACTTTTTTTCTGCAAAAATTAAATTTATGAAACTTTGTCTGTTGAAAAAATCAACTCAGCGAATTTTTCCGTGGAAAAATTAAGTTCAGCGAACTTTTTCTATAGATTTTTCTATTCAATTCGGCGAAAAAAATAAAAAGTCAATTCAGCGAAAGTCAACTAAGCAACTTTTTGTACAGAAAAAGTCAATATAGCCAAGTATTTCTATAGAAAAGGTCACTTCAGCAAAATTTTTCTACAGAAAAAGTCAATTCAGCGAAGTTTTTGTATAGAAAAGTGAATTCAGCGAACACTTTGCATAGAAAATTCAATTGAGCAAATTTTTGTATGGAAAAGTCAATAAAGCGAAGTTTTTAGTATCGAAAAATCAATTCAGCGGATTTTTTCTATAGAAAAAGTCAATTCGGCGAACTTTTTCTACAAAAAAAGTCAATTTAGCGAACCTTTTCTAAAGAAAAAGTTAATTCAGCTAACTTTTTCTATAGAAAAATTAATTCAGCGAACTTTTTCTATAGAAAAATTCAATTGAGCTATGTTTTTGTTAAGAAAAATCAATTTAGTGAAGTTTTTCTGTAGAAAAACACAATTTTGCTGGCTGTTTCAGTAAAAAAACTCAATTCATCTGACGTTGTCTACTGTTGAACTCAATTCAGCTGACTTTTTCTACAGAAAAATCTAATTCAGTTGTTTTTATATAGAAAAACTCAATTCAGCGAATTTTTCTATAGAAAAAGTCAATTCAGCAAACTTTTTCTACAGAAAAAGTCAATTCAGCGAACTTTTTCTATAGAAAAAGTCAATTCAGCAAACTTTTTCTACAGAAAAAGTCAATTCAGCGAACTTTTTCCATAGAAAAAGTCAATTCAGCGAACTTTTTCTATAGAAAAAGTCAATTCAGCGAACATTTTTTGTGGAAAAAATCAATTCGTCGAACTTTTTCTATTTAAAAGGTCAATTTATCGAACTTTTTCTATAAAAAAAGTCAATTCAGAGAATTTTTCAATAGAAAATTCAATTCACCGAACTTTTTCTATAAAAAAGTCAATTCAGGAAACTCAATTCAGCAAATTTTTTTATTGAACAAGTCAATTTAGAGAACCTTTTCTAAAGAAAAAGAAAACTTTTTCTGTAGAAAAACCAATTCAGCGAAGTTTTTGTATAGAAAAATCAATTCAGCGAACTTTTTTATAGAAAAAGTCAATTCAGCGAATTTTTGCTATACAAAAATCAATTCAGCGAACTTTTTCTATAGAAAAAGTCAATTCAGCAAACTTTTTCTATAGAAAAAGCCAATTCAGCGAACTTTTTCTATAGAAAAAGTCAATTCAGCGAATTTTTTCTATAGAAAAATCGATTCAGCGAACTTTTTCTATAGAAAAAGTCAATTCAGCAAACTTTGTTCTACAAAAAAAGTCAATTCAGCAAACTTTTTCTTTAGAAAAACACAATTCCGTTGACTTTTCCTAAAGAAAAATTTAATTCAGCTGACTTTTCCTATAGAAAAACTAAATTTTTAAGAAAAACTAAGTTTTTATGTAGGAAAACTTAATTCAGCTAACTATCAGCTATCTTTTTCTGCAGAAAAAACACAATTCAATTAGCTTTTTGTTTCAAACCGTAAAATTTGTTATCTTTTTGGTTCCAAAAAATGTAATTTGATATAGTTTTTTGTCAGAAATGTTCATGCTTTTTTGCTGTTATTTTATTTCCTTTTAATTTATTCTCATTACATAAAAATCGTTAAAGAATAAAGAATTCAATATTTGCTTCTTCTTCTTGCATATTTAATTTTATATTATGAATGATGTGTTGTTGTTATTGTTTATAAAATGTGTTGTTGGTGTGGGTTATAAAAACGTGTTTTTTGGAAGATGTTTTTTTTTTTTGCTTCGATGTTTGCACAAATCATTACATTTAATTGCCAAAAAATAAGCACGTTTTTGGGACTTGCAAAGTCCCAGTTGTTGTTGCTTTTTTCAAAGAAAAAATATAAGTCGTTATTTCATGTCTCGATTGAATGAACAAGAGGAATTTTAAAAGCAAATTTTAAATGTTTTTATTTTTATTTTATTTTATTTTAATTTATTTATTTTTTTTTTTTTTTTTTGATTGTGATGTATTTTATAGTATTGTAGATTTCACGCCTCTTTCATTTCATTGTGCCAGAAATATATAAAAATGTTTGTTGAAAAATATTAAGGGAAACAAATGTTTACAAAGGGAGGTATCTGGAGTAGAATTTTCTATAGAAAAGTTCGCTGTTTGCTGAATTGTTTTTTTTTTAGAAAATGTTTGTTGAATTGGCTTTTCCTTTAAATCAAATCATCTTCTCCACTCTCATCGATTAATTGAAACATTTGATGGAAAACATGACCTGGTCGCCATAAATTCCTGGCACGTTTGAACGTAGCGAGAAAAATGCCAAACTAAATAGAATTTTGCAATTAAAGACAATTACGGCGAGAATTTTATGAATGGCCAAAGTTGTTTGAGAGCAAAACTAAACAAAACAGCAACAACACAATGCAACAAAAAAATATAACTGACATAAATTAAACATTTAATTAAAGGTTCTATTAAAGGCAGCAATTAAGTTATTTAATAATTAATTAAAATACACATTGTTAGTTGTTTTTTATCTCGAACTTTGTTTCAAACGCGGACTATCAATTGTTTTGCCATTTTAAAGCGTTCAAAAAAAAAAAAAACAACAAAATTTAACACTTTTTTAATGAAGACTAAATGATGATCATGTTTAAGAACAATTAATTTTGTTTAACTAATTTCCCAATGTAAGCGTGTAACTGGTTGGTAATTAGCAGAGCCCACATGGTATCAGGAAAAAGGGCCTTATGGAAGGAAACGTATACACCACCATCATCATTGGCAAACATCTAATCACACATTTAAGCTGGCAATTAGTTGATGTTAAAGGTTGTGTTTTAATGATAGCTAATAAATTTTGCAACCAAGCTTTTTTTCTTCTTTTTTTTTTTTTTTTTTTTTTTTGTTTCGTTACTTGATTGGCCTACACTGTATTTAGAATAAATTCAATTCATTTGAAAAAATATTTCAAATAGTTTTGTGGCGTCTAAGTATGGTGTGTGTGGAATGGAGTGGCAAAAAAACGCTCAGCCACAAAACGCACAAAAGTGCGTAGATTTGAAGCTTTACAACACACGCATTTTGAGGTCAGGGCTTAGAAAAATAAAATACTTTGAAACGTAACAAAAATGTTGTGGCCGCAGAGAGGCTTGTTTGTTGTCGTCGTGCCCCATAGTGAGAGAATAAAAACGGCAACAAATTTGTAAACCTGTTGTTGTTACATACCCCCAGATAAGTATTGAACTGTTTAAATGCCACAAAACTCTGTCAATGAAATTGAAACGAAAAAAAATTATCTAAAATTTACAATGAATTCAGTAAATCACACCAAAGGGGGGGGGAAACCAGCAGCCTCAGCACCACACATGTACGCCAATTGTCTCGTCTCAGTGTTATGAAACCAGACAGACGCTCTCTTTCCGTTTTGTACGGATGGGCCGCCATAAACCCCCAAGCTAATTTATTTGTTTAAAGGTAGAAAACAAACTGCAAAACAAAAAAGAAATAATCTTTGAGAAGTTCATTTTTATCGCCTTGTGTCAATAGAATATCTTGTAATCAACTCGATTTCTGCGGATACGTATTTGGAAATGTTTGCCAATAAGACAACTCAACTAGTCAGCCAGCAAGCCAGCCAACAAAGTTTTCTGTTTGCATTCAGCGTATTCGCATTTTATGGGATTTCTTTGAAATGCAACAATAATTGCCTAGAGTGCAAAGAAGAAAAAAACTATTTTACATTTTTTTTCTCGCTCTATGCACAACTAGAAAATAAACAAAATTGATTGATTAATATATTTTTAAGGTCAAGATCGTTAAAATGCAGTGTTCTTGGAATTAAATTATTCCACAAAAAATATAGAGAAAATTACTTTACTACAACAAATAGAGAGAAACAAAAATGGAGTCAAGTTTATAAATAAAATAAACTCAAAGGAACAGAGATTAAATTTGTTCAAAAGGAAAAATTATTTAAAGCAACATTTTCTAAAGAAAAAGTCAATTCAGCCAACTTTTTCTATAAGAAAAGACAATTCAGCGAACTTTTTCCATCGAAAAAGTCAACTCAACGAATTTTCTTTTCATTCAGCGAACTTTATCCATCGGAAAAGTCAACTCAGCTAAATCTTCTATGGAAAAAGTTTATTCAACAAAAACGTCTCTATAGGAAAAGTCACTTTTCTATAGCAAAAAGTCAATTCAGCTGACATTTTCTGTAGGAAAGTCAATTCAATGCACTTCGAGTCAATTTGATAAAGATTTTCCATCGAAAAATCATCAATTCAGCGCGGTTTTTCTATAGGCAGTATTATTTCAGCGAACCTTTTCTATAGAAAAGATAGTTCAGAAAACTTTTTCTATAGCAAAAGTAAATTCAGCAAAGTTTTTTATCAAAAAAGTTCATTTAGCCCACTTTTCTGTAGAAAAATACAATGCAATTAAGTTTTCTTATAGGGAAAGTCAATTCAGCAAAATTTTTCTGTATATAAAGTCAATTCAGCGAACTTTTTTTATAGAAAAAGTAAACTCAGCAGACTTCTTCTATAGAAAAAGTCAATTCAGCGAACTCTTTCTATAGAAAAAGTAAATTCAGCAGACTTTTTTTATAGAAAACAGTCAATTCAGCAAATTTTCCTTCAGAAAAAGTCAGCGAAATATTTCAACATCAAAGATCAATTCAGCGAAAAGTCAAGTCAGCGCACTTTTTCTATAGAAAAAGTCAATTCAGCGAACTTTTCAAGAGAAAAAGTCAATTCGGCGAACTTTTTCTATAGAAAAAGTCAATTCAGCAAAATTTTTCTATGGGAAAAGTGGATTCAGCCAACTTGTTCTATAGGAAAAGTAAATTCATCGAACTTGTTCTATAGAAAAAGTCAATTCAGCAAAATTTTTCTATAGGAATAGACAATTCAGCAAACTTTTTCTGTAGAAAAATTCTATTCAGCGAACTTTTTCTATAGAAAAGTCAATTCAGCGAACTTTTTCAAGAGAAAAAGTCAATTCGGCGAAATTTTTCTATAGAAAAAGTCAATTCAACAAACTTTTTCTATAGGAAAAACCGAATCAGCGGACTTTTTCTATAGAAAACACAATCCAACGAACATTTTAGTTCTATATAGCACAATTCAGCTAACTATTTCCATAGAAAATATCAATTTAGCGGACTATTTTTGTCGCAAAATACTGTTAAGCTATCTTTTCCCATAGAAAAGGTAAATTCAGCTAAGTTTTTCTAACGCAAAATCAAATTCATCGAAACTTTTATAATGAAAAGTCAATTCACGAAAATTTTTTCTATCGAAAACTCAATTCAGCCAACTTTCTCTATAGAAAAAGTCAGATCCGCGAAATTTTTCTTCAGAAAAATCCAATTCAGCGAATTTTATCTATCGAGAATGTCACTTCAGCGCACCTTTCTATGGAAAAATGTTAATTTAGCGAAATTTTTCAATATAAAAAATCAAGTTATCTAACATTTTCGAAAAAGACAATTCAGCGAACTTTTCCTATAAAAAAGTCTTATCACCGCACTTTTTCTATCGAAAAAACCAATTTAACAACATTTTGCTACAGAAAAGTCAATTCAGCGAAATTTTTCTGTAAAAAGTCAGTTCAGGTAACTTTTCCTATACAAGAAGTCAAACCAAAAACCAATTCAGCGAACTTTTTCTATAGAAAAACACAATCCAACGAACACTTTATTTCTATATAACACAATTCAGCTAACTTTTTCCATAGAAAATATCAATTTAGCGGACTATTTTGTCGCAAAATTTAGTTCAGCTTACTTTTCCCATAGAAAAGGTAAATTCAGCTAAGTTTTTCTAAAGCAAAATCAAATTCAGCGAAACTTTTATAATGAAAAGTCAATTCGTGGAACTTTTTTCTATCGAAAACTCAATTCAGCTAACTTTTTCTATAGAAAAACACAATCCAACGTACACTTTATTTCTATATAACACAATTCAGCTAACTTTTTCCATAGAAAATATCAATTTAGCGGACTATTTTGTCGCAAAATTTAGTTCAGCTTACTTTTCCCATAGAAAAGGTAAATTCAGCTAAGTTTTTCTAAAGCAAAATCAAATTCACCGAAACTTTTATAATGAAAAGTCAATTCGTGGAACTTTTTTCTATCGAAAACTCAATTCAGCTAACTTTCTCTATAGAAAAATTCAGTTCAGTGAAATTTTTCTTTAGAAAAATCCAATACAGCGAATTTTATCTATCGAGAATGTCACTTCAGCGCCCCTTTCTATGGATAAAAGTTAATTCAGCGAAATTGTTCAATAGAAAAATCAATTCAGCGAACTTTATCTATAGAAAAAGTCAATTCAGCGAACTTTTTCCATAGAAAAAGTCAATTCAGCGAACTTTATCTATAGAAAAAGTCCATTCAGCAAAGTTTTACTACATAAAAAGTAAATTCATCGAAATTTTACTATAGAAAAATTCAATTCTGCGAACTTTTCTATAGAAAAATTCAATTCAGCCTACTTTTTCTATAGAAAAAATCCATTCAGCAAACTTTTACTACAGAAAAATAAATTCAGCGAACATTTTCTAATGCAAAAGTCAATTCAGCGAACTTTTTTTATAGAAAAAGTCAATTCAGCGTACTTTTTCTATAGAAAAGGTCAATTCAGCAAACTTTTTGTATAGAAAAAGTCAATTCAGCAAACTGTTTCTATAGAAAAAGTCAATTCAGCAAACTTTTTGTATAGAAAAAGTCAATTCAGCAAACTTTTTCTATGGAAAAAGTCAATTCAGCGAACTTTTTCTATGGAAAAGTCAATTCAGCGAACTTTTTCTATGGAAAAAGTCAATTCAGCGATTTTTTTTCTATAGAAGAAGTCCATTCAGCAAACTTTTACTACAGAAAAAATCAATTCAGCGAACTTTTTGTATAGAAAAAGTCAATTCAGCGAACTTTTTTTATAGAAAAGTCAATTCCGCGAACTTTTTCTATAGAAAAATTCAATTAAGCGGATTTTTCTATTTGTATAGAAAAACTCAACTTAGGTAAGTTTTTTTGACATAGCAAATATCCACCCCTATTTTGCTTATTATCTTCTTGTGATTGTCCATCCTCTATGTTCTCAAAAATTTGTTTTATTACAACTTATAACGCCGTTTTGAAAAATTCACATAGCAAATATGTCACAAGTTTGAAATAAGTTGTGAACACAAGCAACATTTTGCAATAAATGTTTAACAAGAATTGTTCTACTCCTTATTCCCAACTTTTTTTTTGCTTCTTCTTCTCCTACTTCTTGTTCTTTTGTTATGCATAGTCGTTGATAGTTATTCCATGTTTCAAGTCATGCAGTTATTTTACACAATTCCGAATGCGAAAAATGGGTCACAGACAGCACGTCTGCTGTGTTGCTACTTTATGCATTGCAGCATGTTTTACAACGGACGGACAGACACACACTCACTCATTTGCAGAGCAATATAATGCCTGTAATAAATTTAATATGCGAGGGATGTGCTGGACACACATTAAAGTAGAAAGAAAGATTGAGTGCCACCAAAATGCATTAAACAGAAGAAGGGCTTTTCATTCATCACTTTAATCTGGTGGTTGGATGGATCGATGGATGGTTGGACGGATAACAAATTCAGCAGATTATAATAATTCTCACAAACAAATTGTTTGTCATGATGGTGATGATGGGGGTGGAAAGTTTGGGAAGGGGGTTAAAATTTTTATGACTTTACAACGAGCTGCCTTATGACACGCGTTCATTGTTAAAATGCATTAATGTTCGAATCTCCAAGGAATGGAAATAAGAAAAAACTGGGCCAGACAGATGTCAAGCCATTCACAGATCATCCCCTGAATGTGAGGAAGGAAGTATGGAAAAGTGCCACAAAGAATCAATTTCCCTGCATAATGTCCCCTCATTTAAGAAAAAAATTGCTTTATAAAAATGCCAAAGATTACTTAACAATTAACCATTATCTACCCCCATAAGCCTTTTCGTCTGCCTCGGGGCACCATTACCACTCCATTTAAAAGAAAACAAAAGCTTTTTAATCTCTTTGCGAGTGTCACAAATGAATTAATGTTGAAATTAATTACATTTTTCATGTCTGTCTGTCTCTCTGATTTCAAGCAAAACAAACTTCAGTGCCCTGAAAAACACTATGTTGTAAGTTCAATACCGACTGGTTCGATTCCCAACTGCATGCTACGCTTACGTGTTGTTGGTAACGTCTTGTCGTTTGATTGTGTTTCCAAAGGCAGTGTAAACTTCTGCTAGATACCAGAGACCACTTGTAATGGGTAATTCTCTTTAGATGATAAGCAAAAAGTTTAATTATGTTGCTGTTCATTGGGCTTTAGTGCCGAGATATGATCGCCACATAAGTATTTGTTTCAGGTTTACAATAAATCATATGGACTTTAAGGTGTTGGAAGATTTTTATCGATTATTTTCGTAATGACCTTGCAGTGGACAATAGTGATTGTGAGACCTGTATGACAATCATAACAAATATAGAACACAAAAACTTGCTGAATTTATTTTTACTCAACGAAAAGTTAGCTGAATTGATATTTTCTATGAGCGAACTTGGCTGAATTGACTTATTCTATAGAAAAAATGTTTCAAAACTGAATTTTTCTTTAGGAAAAAAAATGGGTGAAATTGTTTGCTGAAAGAAACAGTTAGCGGAACATACTTTTTCCATAGAAAAAGTTTCCTGAATAGTTTTTCCCTACAGAAAAAGTTTGCTGAATTGACTTTTCCAAAGAAAAAGTTTGCTGAATTAAATTTTCCTATAGTAATAGTTTGCTGAATTGACTTTTCCTATAGAAAAGGTTCGTTGAATTGACTTTTTCTATAGAAAACGTTCGCTGAATTGACCTTTTCTATAGAAAAAGTTCGCTGAACTGACTTTTTCTATAGAAAATGTTCGCTGAATTTACTTTATCTAAAGAAAAAGTTCGCTGAATTTTCTTTTCTATAGAAAACGTTCGCTGAATTGACCTTTTCTATAGAAAAAGTTCGCTGAATTGACTTTTTGTATAGAAAAAGTTTGCTGAATTGAATTTTTCTATAGAAAATGTTCGCTGAATTGACTCTTTCTATAGAAAAAGTTTGCTGAATTGACTTTTTCTTTAGAAAAAGTTCGCTGAATTGACTTTTTCTTTAGAACAAGTTCGCTGTATTGAATTTTTCTATAAAAAAAAGTTCGCTGAATTGACTTTTTCTATAGACAAATTTCGCTGAATTAACTTTTTCTTTAGAAAAATTCCCTGAATTGACTTTTTCTATAGAAAAAGTTTACTGAATTGTTTTTCAATAGAAAAGGTTCGCAGAATTGACTTTTTCTATAGAATAAGTTCGCTGTATTTACTTTTCTATAAAAAAAGTTCGCTGAATTGACTTTTTCTATAGAAAAAGTTCGCTGAATGGACTTTTTCTATAGAAAAAGTTCGCTGAATGGACTTTTTCTATAGAAAAAGTTCGCTGAATGGACTTTTTCTATAGAAAAAGTTCGCTGAATGGACTTTTTCTATAGAAAAAGTTCGCTGAATTCACTTTTCCAGTAGAAAATGTTCGCTGAAATTACTTTTTCTATAGTAAAAGTTTGCTGAATGGGCTTTTTCTATAGAAAAAATTCGCTAAATTGACTTTTTCTATAGAAAAAGTTTGCTGAATTGACTTTTTCTATAGAAAAAGTTCGCTGAATTGACTTTTTCTATAGAAAAAGTAGCAAAAGTTGGCTGAATTTCCTTTTTCTGTAGTAAAAGTTTGCTGAATGGACTTTTTCTATAGAAAAAGTAGGCTGAATTGACTTTTTATATAGAAAAAGTTCGCTGAATTGAAATTTGCTATAGAAAAAATTCGCTGAATTGATATTTTCTATAGAAAAAGTTCGCTGAATTGACTTTTTCTATAGAAAAAGTTCGCTGAATTGACTTTTTCTATAGAAAAAGTTCGCTGAATTGACTTTTTCTATAAAAAAAAGTTCGCTGAATTGACTTTTTCTATAGAAAAAGTTCGCTGAATTGACTTTTTCTATAGAAAAAGTTCGCTGAATTGACTTTTTCTATGGAAAAAGTTCACTGAATTTACTTTTTCCATGAATTTCCTTTTTTGTAGTAAAAGTTTGCTGAATGGACTTTTTCTATAGAAAACGTCCGCTGAGTTGATCTTTTCGATAGAAAAGAATGTAGTTAGTTAGTTTTCCAAGTAAATATTTTCTTACAAATACGAATTTAATAAACGTTAAACCTTGCAAGAGGTCATTTACCACTTTATTTTTATTAGACTTAGCAATTTTAATTAAAAATCTTTTACCGATTAATTTCATTTTCCTCTCTTGCCTTGTATCAATAAGCTATCTTTCCTAGATATTTTATAGATCTGCCGCAATTTCTTTTGTTTTACCATTAATTTTCTTACGATTTTCTAATTAATGTCATTGATATCGTTGACGCACAAGGAAAATAAACCAGAGATTATTTGGATTTTCCTCTATGCTTCTTTTACCGCCCCCAAACCCCTCCTTAACTCGAGGAAATTTCGAAAAACAATAACAACAGATGACTTTATGGCCAAACTTAGTTCTTTCATAAAAATTCTTCAATTATTTTTCCATCACAGTTTAGTTTAGATTGCAAACCCTGAGACATAGAGAGTGGGGTTGCAGGGGTTACAAAAGGCCAAGGGTTTGACTCACTCAATGTTTAGATACAGTTTTTACACTTTAATTAAAGTTTTCTCAGTTGAGATAGAAAAAGAAACAAATAACCAGGCAAAGATAATGAGTCTGGTTGAGGAAGATGATGGTTGTTGGTTGGCATGGTGGTGCGGTGGTAATGGTAGCATTCTCTGTGTCTCTGGGTGCCGGTACATTGTTCCTGCTGTGTTTATTTGTTTGTTACGATTCATCAATAAAGAATTTCTAAGCGTTTTCTTTACTTCATTCTTTCGTTCAATAAAGTAAGTTCCCAATAAATATCGAACTGTTGTTTAGAGTCACTTAAAGACAGATAATTGGTTTTTTGTTTTTACTTTGTTTGTTGCCCTTACTCTTTGCACCAAACCCCCTAACCATATTTGCAAGCTATTACTGCTACCATAAAAAGTTCTTTTTTTTTTGATTTTTTTTCTAATTTCAATTCCATTTTGCTGGGAACAAAGTTTGATTCATTCGTTCGTTTGTTCATTAGTATTCGTGGCATTAGTCCGAACCATAAATTTTGCTGTTTTTAATAGCATTAAAGTTTTTATGTTGTTAACATAAAAACCTCCCAAACGACGGCCTAAAACTCAAAACTTTCTTTATTAAATTTGCAATTTTGCTGTTTTTTTTCTTTCTTTCTTGCCAAAAGTGTCCTGCATAAGTAAGTTGCCATTTAGTTTGTTATTCATTGCGCCTGGCCATTAATATAACCAAAATTAGTCTGTATTTTCAATTTGTCATTTTGCTGTTGTTGTTTTTTTTTTTTTTTGTTCATTTCAATGTTTATGGTTTTATGCGTGAACATTTTACAAAATTTGATCACGTCCGCGGGAAGTTGTAAACAATCAACAAACGCATTTGCTGTGTTATCGAGTTCATGCTTATGTCGTGCTGATGTTTTTTTGGTTTTATTACATTGCTTTTAATAAAAATTTTGTATGTGTGAAAATCATGTCAGACATGACTAAAATCCTTGAGAAACCATGTCACAGTATTTCTTATCCTTGCCATTGCCGACGAAAGATACCATAAATCCCAGAATGTTTAAGGGGAATACATTTTCATTATTGAATTAAACTTTTCACAAAATGAATTTGGGTTTTTATGGCACTTAAAAACGTAAAAACATCAATCAAACTAACTTTTTCTGTAGAAAAAGTCAATTCATCGATCTGTTTCAAAAGAAAAATTAAATTCAGCTAACATTTTCTATAGAAAAAAGCCAACTCACCAAAGTTTTTCTATAGAAAAAGTAAATTCAGCAAACTTTTCGTGTGGGAAAAATCAAGTTAGCAAACTTTTTCTATGGAAAAGTCAATTTAGCGAACCTTTCTTATAGAAAAAGTAAATTCAGCGACATTTTTTTTCTAAAGAAAGAAGTCAATTCATCGAACTTATTTAGAGAAAAAGTAATTAAGCGAACATTTTCTGTGGAACAAGTCAGTTCAGCAAAGTTTCTCCATAGATAAAGTCAATTAGCTAAGTCTTTCTATAGAAGAAGTAAATTCAGCAAATTTTTCCTGTGGAAAAAGTCAAGTTGGTGCACTATTTTTATGTAAAAGTCAATTCAGCGTACTTTTCCTACAAAAAAGTCAATTCAGGAAACTATTCTAGAGAAAAAGTCAATTCAGAAAACTTTTTCTAAATAACAGTAAATTCTGAGCACTTTGTCTTTAGAAGGACTTAATTCAGCAAAGTTTTTCTACAAATTCAATTTAATTCAGCAATGTTTTTCTAGATAAAAAATTAATTTAACGATGTTTTTCTTAAAAAAAATGCAATTCAGCAGAGTGTTTCTATAAAAAGATCAAATTAGCAATGGTTTTCTATACAAGAAGTCAATTCAGCTAACTTTTTTTAGAAAAATACAATTCAGCTCACTTTTTCCCTAGAAAAAGTCAATTAATCGAACTTTTTCTATAGAAAAATATAATTTAGCTTACTTTTTCTATTGAAAAATTGAACTCAGCTAAATTTTTTATAGAAAAATGGAATTCAGCAACCTTTTTCTATAGAAAATATCAATTTAGCAAACTTTTCTGTAGAAAAAGTCAATTCAGTAAACTTTTTCTGGAGAAAAAGTTAATTTAAAGAAATTTTTCTTTAAAAATATGCCATTCAATAAAATGTTTCTATACAAGAAGCTAATTCAGCTAACCTTTTCCTTAGAAAAATACAATTTAGCTAACTTTTCTTCTAAAAAAGGTCTATTAATCCAAATTTTTTCTATAGAAAAATTTAATTTAGCAAACTTTTTCTCTAGGAAAAGTCAATTCCGCAAACTATTTCTATAGAAAAATTGAATTCACCAACTTTTTCTAGAGAAAAATTGAACAAAGTTGAGCAAAGTTTTTCTATAGAAAAATTAAATTTAGTTATCTTTTATAAAAAATAAATTCAGCAACGTTTTTTTTAGATAAAAAGTAAATTTAACTATCTTTTCTTAAAAAAATGCAATTCAGCAGAGTGTTTCTATAAAAAATGATCAATTTAGCATTGCTTTTCCATACTCAGCTCACTTTCACTTCCCCAGAAAAAGTCAATTAATCGAACTTTTTCTATAGAAAAATATAATTTAGCTTAATTTTTCTTAAATTTTTTATAGAAAAATTGAATTCAGCAACCTTTTTCTATAGAAAAGATCTATTTAGCAAACTTTTTTCTGTAGGAAAAGTCAATTCAGCAAACTTTTTCTGAAGAAAAAGTTAATTTAAAGATCTTTTTCTTTAGAAAAATGCAATTCAGCAAAATTTTTCTATACAAGAAACTAATTCAGCTAACTTTTTCTTTAGAAAAAACAATTCAGCTAACTTTTTCTCTAATCCAAACTTTTTCTATAGAAAAAGTCAATTCAGCAAACTGTCTCTTTAGAAAAATTGAATTCACCAAACTGTTTCTCTAGAAAAAGTCAATTAAACGAACTTCTTCTATAGAAAAATATAATTTAGCTTACTTTTTCTATTGAAAAATTGAACTCGGCTAAATTTTTTTATAGAAAATTGAATTTAGCAACCTTTTTCTATAGAAAAGATCAATAAGCAAACTTTTTTTCTGTAGAAAAGTAAATTCAGCAAACTTTTTCTGGAGAAAAAGTTTATTTAAAGAACTTTTTCTGGAGAAAACGTTAATATAAAGATTGTTTTCTGTAAAAAAATGCAATTCAGCAAAATTTTTCTATACAAGAAGCTAATTCAGCTAACTTTTTCGTTAGAAAAATACAATTCAGCTAACTTTTTCTCTAAAAAAGGTCTTATTAATACAAATTTTTTCTATAGAAAACTGTAATTTAGCAAACTTTTTCTATAGGAAAAGTCAATTCAGCAAACTGTTTCTATAGAAAAATGGAATTCACCAAGATTTTTCCAGAGAAAAATTAAATTTAGCACATTTTTGCTATAGAAAAATTGAATTTAGCTAACTTTTTTATAGAAAAATTGAATTCAGCTAATTTTTCAACAGAAAATTTGATTTCAGCTAACTTTTTCTATAAAAAATTTAATTCAGCGAACTTTTTCTATTACATAAGTCAATGCAGCAAGCTTTTTCTATAGAAAAAGGCAATTCAGCGGAATTATTCTATAGAAAAAGTCAATTCAGCAAAATTTTTCTGTAGAAAAAAATCAATAAAATGAACTTTTTCAACAAATAAAAATTCAGCGAACTTTTTCTATAGATAAAGTAAACTGAGCCAACTTTTTCTCTAGAAAAATACAATTCAGCTCCTTTTCTCTAGAAAAAATCAATTAATCGAACTTCTTCTATAGAAAAAGTCAATTCAGCTAACTTTTTCTACAAAAAAGTCTTATTCAGCTAACTTTTTCTTTAGAAAAATTCAATTCAGCTAACTTTTTCTCTAATCCAAACTTTTTCTATTGAAAAAGTCAATTCAGCAAACTGTTTCTTTAGAAAAATTGAATTCACCAAACTGTTTCTCTAGAAAAAGTCAATTAAACGAACTTTTTCTATAGAAAAATATAATTTAGCTTACTTTTTCTATAGAAAAATTGAACTCAGCTAAATTTTTTATAGAAAATTGAATTCAGCAACCTTTTTCTATAGAAAAGATCAATTTAGAAAACTTTTTTCTGTAGAAGAAGTCAATTCAGCAAACTTTTTCTGGAGAAAAAGTTAATTTAAAGATTGTTTTCTTTAGAAAAATGCAATTCAACAAAATTTTTCTATACAAGAAGCTAATTCAGCTAACTTTTTCTTTAAAAAAATACAATTCAGCTAACTTTTTCGCCAAAAAAGGTCTACCAATCCAAATTGTTTCTATAGAAAAATTTAATTTAGCAAACTTTTTCTATAGAAAAAGTCAATTCAGCAAACTGTTTGTATAAAAAATTGAATTCACCAAGATTTTTCTATAGAAAATTTGAATTCCGCTTACTTTTTTAAAAAGTTCAATTCAGCAAACTTTTTCTATTAAATAAGTCAATGCAGCAAGCTTTTTCTATAGAAAAACACAATTCAGCGGAATTATTCTATAGAAAAAGACAATTCAGCAACATTTTTCTGTAGAAAAAAATCAATAAAATTAACTTTTTCAATAGATAAAATCAATTCAGCTAACTTTTTCTATAGAAAAAATAAACTTAGCCAACTTTTTCTCTAGAAAAATGCAACTCATTTTACTTCTTCTCTAGAAACTAATCGAACTTTTTCTATGGAAAAAGTCAATTCAACGAACTTTTTCTGTAGAAAAAATCAATTCAGCTAACTTTTTTATATAAAAAGTCAAATCAGCCAACTTTTTTTTATAGAAAAAGTCAATTCAGCTAACTCTTCTATAGAAAAAGCCAGTTCAGCTATCTTTCTCTACAGTAAAATTCCATTCTATTGTCAACTCTCAATGTCTCAATGTCAACTCAACGAACTTTTTCTATAGAAAATTCAATTCAGCTAACTTTTTTTATAGAAAAAGTCAATTCAGCGGACATTTTCTATAGAAAAATTCAATTCAAAGGACCTTTTCTATGGAAAAAGTCAATTCAACGAACTTTTTCTGTTGAAAAAATCAATTCAGCTAAATTTTTAATATAAAAATTCAAATCCGCAAACTTTTTCACAGCTTGTTGTTTGTTTGATCACTTTCCCAGTTCCTGTTTGCAAAATTTTGAAATACATCAATTTGTTTTTTGTGTGTTTTTTTTTTAATACATCAATTTTGCCTGTTAATTTATGTGTCTGTCAAGGAAGTATGTCAAATATTTCTTTTGAAAACATGTGGTAGTCTAGCTGTCTCGTTCGTCTAGTTAGTCAAGCTTCCCCCATAAAAACCACAGCAATATAAATTTTTAACAATTGCCCTTTGGAATTTACATATTTTTATTTTTTATTTATTTATTATTTTTTTTTTTTTTTTTTTTGTTATGTCAGCTATAATATTTTGAAAACGTGAGCTTCTCACACAATACCACAAGGACAATTTTAAAATTTTTTTGGGAATTTCGCTCCAAAAAGTTCATGGGATAGGGACTGAGTTTATGGGTGGGGAAAAGAGTTGAATGACTAATACGAAGCTTTTCCTAAAACTCTGTTTTTTATTTATGGAACTTTCGATGAACTAATTACAATGAGAATAATGAAAAGGGAATTTTTAGAATAATTATTAATTTTCGGTGTGCCTCCCGTGTATTATGTTGTTATGAGGTCCACAATAATTATTAATTATTATTAAATTTTATAATAATTATTAAAATTCATTTAGTTTGACAAAATATTTAAAATGGAATATATAAAATATTTTATAAGAAACTGCAAATAACTTTTCTGTGGCTTTGGTAACATAAGCAATAATTTTCAAGCAAAATTCGCTTATAAGCAACTGTTGCTTATATCCGAATTTTTGCTTAAAAGCAACATATTTTCAATTTGGAATAGTTTACATGATTTTAAATGGTGTTTAAAAAAGGTTTTGATGATTTTTCCACAATATTTCTTAAGAAAATTATTTTGAAATTTCTTTTTTTTTTTGGGAAAAATTTATTTTTAAGCTATTTCATATATTCTGAACTTTTGTGCTATTATTGCCCAACTACTCTGATAAATGTTTTTCCATTGAGTGTTCCATTTAAAGTTGTATACCAAACCTCTTAAAAGAGATACACACATTCATAACTCAAAAAAAAAAAAAAAGAATAGAAAAAACACACGACGCACACACGAAAAACCAAAAAAGAATTATGATTTATGAGTTTTTATTGTTCCCGTATGGAACTACTTGAACATGTACAAGTTCTTTTTTCTCTTGAGTTCTCAATATTCTTTGTTTTTTTTTTTTGTTTTGTTGTGTTGTATTTTTTCACAAGAAATGTGGAAGAATGCCAAACATGTTATTCTAAACGTAGCATGGTTGGGATAGGAAATGTTCTTTTTTTAATATGTATAAATAAAAAAGTCATTATGGGGGTTAAATATGGACAAAGGCAGCAGAACAAGAAGAAGACGGCAAAGAAACAACCACAATACCACACCTTTTGGTGGAGCGGACAGACAGACGGACAGACATAAATTCCCCCAAAAAAACGCGTACAATATACATTTGGAAAACACCAACACTCGCCTTAATGACTGCTCAAAGTCTCTCCACGCTGAGCATTAATTGTTTAATTGATTTGATTAAATAGTCTCTGCTGCAATTAAGCAACAACAACAACATGTTTTTCCCATAAATTTCAATTATTTTTTTTTTTTTTTTCAAGTACAAATTTTTTATTCAATTTTTTATAATGTATTAATTTCTCTCTTTTTCTTGCTTTTCTTTGCAGTTTAAATTGTCTCTGTTGGGTAATGGATTGTCAACGCCTAAAGAGATTCAACAAAGCATACCCAGCAGCAGCAGCTCACCATAATCCCAAATTGAAAAAATTAGAATTCTAAAAACCAAAACGCAAAATTTGCTTCTTTCCCCACAAAAAAAAAAACCAAAAGAAGAAATTTTTTTAAGAACAAAAGCAAACGAAGAAAATATTTTGTAACGAAGGCCTTAAACTGTGATTTTAATTTATAAGTGTTTCAAACAACAAAATCTTAGCTTAACAAAAAACAAGAAGAGGAAGCTAAAACAACAGCCTTATTTTTTGCAAAAAAATTTAAATTCAGAAAAAATAGTCTATAACAAAATACACACACAAAATGTTTAATTTAAATATACCTCCTTCATCGTTGTTGGGTGTGGAAGGCTCGGGAGGTTTATGCTCCAAGCCCAATACACCCGAAATTCTCAATTCTCTAATTGCCATGACAAATCCCTTGGATAATTATAATTTTAATGCCAACAACAATAACTCCAGTGCCTCAACACCGAATTCGGTGACAGTGCGCAATTTTACAAACCAGGTGGGTACACACACAAACAACAACAAAAACAAAAAAAAAACTATTGTCCCAATTTCCCCTAAACTAATTATGTAATTAAATTTCTGTTTACAGAATATCTCCCAGGATAGCTGTCATTCGAGCAGCTCCTCAACACCATTGGATTCACCTGCTAATACAAATTTTACTCCCAGTGTACAACAGGTAAGCCTCAGAGGAAAAGGCAAATGGCATTTTCTAATTCAAACACCCACACCTAAACACAATTTTTATAGCATCTTACATACATATATGTATATGAACATACGTATTTTTGTGCTCTATATGCAAATCGTAGTATTACTCATCACAATGTTTGTTTTGTGTTTCATTGATGTCCGCCACAAACAACAACAACAACAACTCATTTTCTTCATTCAATTCATTCACAAAAAAGAAAAAAAATAAATAAAACATAAAAAAGAGCTCAACTGAAATGGTGCCATTTAATTGGAGACGTTTGCCAAATGCGCCCACGCCTCAATGACTGGCTGGCTGACTCGCCGGCAAGTACGTTGTTGTTGCTATTTTTTCATGAGCATCGAATTTTGACAGCTTACTGAAGGCGTAAATTAAAAAAAAAACGCAATTCAGGGCAGTGGAAACAAAATATGTGGAACAAATGAATTGTAAGGAAATCCTCCTCAGCTCCATTAATCTTTAGACCGAAGAACCATTTTTTGTAAACAGAAATACAATTTAGAACCATGGAAACGGAAAAGAATGAAAGGAGAAGGAAGGGATGTAAAGTAAATGGGCCTCAACTTAAAATTCAAATATTTTGGATCGAAGGACCAATCAAAGAAATCTGGCTCTCCCTAGGAAGGTATAGATTTTATTGAAATCCATAAGAAGACCTTGTGGTCTTTAATGAGAGAACATTGTGGTTTTCTATGAGAAGACCTTGTGGTCTTCTATAAGGTAAATACTTTGTGTGGACCTTGTGGTCTTCTATATGAAGAAAACCTTGTCGGATTCTATAAAAAGAAGACAAGACTTTGGGTTGTGGCCTGTTTTAAAAGGAGCTTGTGGTTAGAAGACCTTGTAGTTTTCCATAAGACGAACTTATGGACTTCCATAAGAAGACCTTGTGGTATTTCATAAGAAGACTTTATGGTCTTTCATTAGAAGTCCTGGTGGTCTTCTATAAGAAGACCTTGTGGTCTTCTACAAGAAGACCTTGTGGTCTTCTATAAGAAGACCTTGTGGTCTTCTATAAAAAGACCTGATGGTCTTCTATAAGAAGACTTGGTGGTCTTCAATAAGAAGAACTGGTGGTCTTCTATAAGAAGACCTGATGGTCTTCTATAAGAAGACCTGATGGTCTTCTATAAGAAGACCTGATGGTCTTCTATAAGAAGACCTGATGGTCTTCTATAAGAATACCTGATTGTCATCTATAAGAAGACCTGGTGGTCTTCTATAAGAAGAAGACCTGGTGGTCTTCTATAAGAAGAAGACCTGGGGGTCTTCTAAAAGAAGCCCTGGTGGTCTTCTAAAAGAAGCCCTGGTGGTCTTCTAAAAGAAGCCCTGGTGGTCTTCTATAAGAAGCCCTGGTGGTCTTCTATAAGAAGACCTGGTGGTCTTCTATAAGAAGACCTAGTGGTCTTCTATAAGAGGACCTAGTGGTCTTCTATAAGAAGACCTAGTGGTCTTCTATAAGAAGACCTAGTGGTCTTCTATAGGAAGACCTGGTGGTGTTCTATAAGAAGACATGGTGGTCTTCTCTAAGAAGACCTGGTGGTCTCTATAAGAAGACCTGATGGTCTTCTATAAGAAGACCTGGTGGTCTTCTATAAGATGATATGGTTGACGTCGTGGTCTCCTATGAGAAGACCAGGTGGTCTTCTATAAGAGGGCCTGATGGTCATCTATATGAAGACCTGGTGGTCTTCTAGAAGAAGACCTAGAAGAGGAAAACTTGGTGGTCTTACATAAGAAAACCCGATTGTATTCTATAAGAAGACCTGGTGGTCTTCTATAGGAAGACCTGGTGGTCTTCTATAGGAAGACCTGGTGGTCTTCTATAGGAAGACCTGGTGGTCTTCTATAGGAAGACCTGGTGGTCTTCTATAGGAAGACCTGGTGGTCTTCTATAGGAGGACCTGGTGGCCTTCTATAGGAAGACCTGGTGGCCTTCTATAGGAAGACCTGGTGGCCTTCTATAGGAAGACCTGGTGGTCTTCTATTGGAAGACTATCAGAAGACCTGTTGATGGTCTTCTATAAGAAGACCTGGTAGTCTTCAGTAAGAAAACCTTGTGGTCGTCTGTAAGAAGATCTTTTGGTCTTCTATAAGAACTCCTCGTGATCTTCCGTAAGAATACATTTTGGTCTTCTATAAGAAGATCTGGTGGTCTTCTAAAAGAAGACCTGGTGGTCTTTAGTAAGAAAACCTTGAGGTCTTCTCTAAGAAGATCTTTTGTCTTCTATAAAAACTCCTCGTGGTCTTTCGTAAGAATATCTTTTGGTCTTCTATAAGAAGACCTGGTGGTGTTCTATAAGAAGAAGACTTGGTGGTGGCCTTCTATAAGAATAAGAACTTCTGGTCTTCCGTAAGCAAACTTTGGGGTCTTCTGAAAGTAGATCTATTGGTCTTCTAGAAGAAGACCTGGTTATCTTCTACATGAAGACCTGGTGGTTTTCTATAAGAAGACATATCACTCTTCTTTCTATTAGATGACCTTGTATACTATGGAGAGATTTTTGTTCTTCTATAGAAAAACTGTCCTATTCCCCTTTTGTAATTTCCTCCAGGCCCTTTAAAAGTTTCCTCCTCGCCTTTCCACGCCTCGAACTCGTCTTTCCGGACTCGCCTTTGTGGCGAACGTTATTCATCAACGGCTTAGCAGTATGCAGCTCCTCTTATGGGCTTCAGCGGATTTTAAGGGAATGTTTAGAGTCTACAATATCATTCGCAGCCTGCCACATTTCAGTGGTGCACTTAACTGAAGATATTGGCCTCAATTGCTACATTCAAGTCAGTATTTTTTCAGATTCCACAGGCTTCGCAGAAAATACCACTGCCTGGTTGCCGTTTGTCAACATCGAGCTGGTTTTGGTTAGTTTCAGACACTAGATGTTTCGCAGGGTTTGACTCTTCGGAATTTCCCTGCCTCAAAGGATGCTTGGGAAGTACATAGAGTTTCATTAAAAGCATCCTGATCTATTATCGATAATTTGCATGTTCTGCTCTTTAAGACGTCGACCTTTTTGCGACTATCAAAGAATTGTGGTTATAAAACGGATGACTGGGCCTCCAAAGGTCCGAAACCGTGTTCTTCGGATTATTGGTTTACTAGAACAGTATCTTGCAGAGCTCCCAATACTCGCTTGAATTCGACTCGCGAGTGGAACTCTTCTCGAATTCGAGCAAGTTGAGGGAAGCAACTTGCTCCTCCCCCCACCAAAGAAAAACTTACCACACCCCCACCAAAAAATTGCACCCAAAAAACTTACCACTTTTCACTCGCGAATAAATCGGAGCTCTGGTCTCTCGTTAGAGATGAAGGCTATGGAAATAGCAAAAAACTGCATTCAAAGAATTCGATATACCAAAATACAACTTTTTACACAACTATTCGGTTATAAGCAACAGTTACTTATATCCGTTTTTTGTGTAAAAAAACATTTCTGAAAGAAATTAGAAGTAGCAATTGCTTCAAAAAATTGTGCTTGGTGCTGCACATCCCAATTTGGGGTGATTTATTTCAAAAATCAAGAAAAAAACACCACGTTTACCTAGCCTAAAAAAATAAAATTTTTTGTGCTAAAATCTAATGGAAATTATATATTGCTCTAAAAATTGTTGTTGATGCTCCACATCCCAATTTACACCGAATAAAAATTGTTGCCATTTGATAAAAAAATTCAAAGATTCAGTCAAAAACTTATCGATTTTCCGGCGATAAAAAAATTTTCATATTGATAAAATTCGATAAAATTTTTTGATTACAAAGTAAAAATGCAGCTGATAAAATATTTCACATATAGACAAAAATATTTATTAAAATATTCCACATTTTCCTTGAAAACAAAAAATATTTTCTTGATGAAAAAAATTCTATAAAAAATCGATAAATATTTAAGTCAATATGTGAAATATTTTATCAGTTGTATTTTTACTTTGTGATCAAATAATTTTATCGAATTTCGTCAATTTGACAATTTTCTTATCGCCGGATTTTTTCTGTGTAGGGTCATTTATTATAAAAATAAACAAAACAGCATTTGAGGCTTAAAAAATTAATGGGAAACTATCTAAAACTTATTCCCAAAACTTTATCCTATATTATATAAATTTTAATCTATGGGAAATAATATAAAACTTAATCCCATGAGTTGTAACTGCCAAAATACAACTTTTTAGACCAATATTCGGTTATAAGCAACAGTTACTTATATCCGTATTTTTAACAAAAAAACCTGCCCAAATGAATAAAACAACAGTAAATTGCTTTAAACTATTTTTAGAAAGCCATATAATCTGTTTTAGAATGATTAACAAAATGAAGTCTTTGCAGCCCAGTCTATTATTGCTTTTAAGGTCCCACTGTCACTTCTCAGAAAAATTATAAAATTGTTTAACTTTTTTTCGTTTGATTTCACGCCTTCTTCTTTTCTTATACAATATAAGAACAAATTGAAATTGTAAAATGTCATAAAAAGTGACAGTTAAATGCGTGTGCATCATATGCATGCATAAACCAGAACATGTACAGTGGACATACACACATATAGATTAGTGAGACTCATAACCGCAAAACAGCACACACATCAAATAATATAGAATATTTTTTTTTTTTTGCTTTGCAAAAACAACAGCAACAAAACTAGAAAATAAAACAACATTTAAATACATCGACATTGGCCTTAATGATGTTGTTGCCTGCCAGTTTCTAAAATGCTGTTGCAGGCACATCGCACTTTTTTTCTCTTCTTGTTGTTATTAATAATTTTCATAATTCCCACAAGTTTAAATGTTTTGTGAACCGGAGGAGAAAGAGTGCGGGAATTTGTGCGTCATATTGCATGAAAAGCTGGCTGCCAAGCATCTGTTGCCTATTTCTTTGGTGGATTTCATTGTCCACATCTCATCTCGCCAGTTACCGGCAATTAGATAGATAAATTGTTAAATGTCATAAATAAATGATTTTAATTATTATTGATTTTTATAGTAAAATGCAAATTTCATAAATAATTGATGTTGTTGTTTTAAACTTGGGGAGGCTGAGTGTGCAGGGTTGCAATTACGTTTCATGATGATTGACTTGGTTAGGAAAAATTTTGATTTTTTAAAGGGGAATTTAGATTTAAGCAATTTGAGAACTTTTGTTTTTATTCTGATCGAATAAAATCATCAGAATAGTAATCAAATTTATTTAAATACAAGCACTTCTTCCTATTTTATTCAAATGCGATAGTTAAAATGAAGACCAATAGTAATTTGAAAACGTTTGCGTAATACGTGGGATATACAAAGGACCCTTTGATGGAAAAAGATGCTTTTCATGCTTCTTTTGTAGTTTGATTTGAATATTATCATTGGTTTTCATATCAAATTAAACTAAAAATGTACTTTTTCCTTTTGTTTCCTCAATTCATTTATAAGAATCTCTTGGGTTTGTATATTTTATGCTAACAAAATAAGAATTAGACTGTAGAAAATATTTATACGAACGTTTGTTACAAAAATGCAGCCTAAAATAGCAAAATACGTTTATAAGTAACAGTTGCTTATATCCAAATTTTGTTTGAAAAAAATTTATTTCAGCAAAAGTAACATAAAACAGTTAAAAATAACAAAAAATTCCTTCCAGCCGACTTCCAATATTTTGTTAACACATATTTCTGCTTTTGGTCATAATTCATTCGATCTGCTACCCACCAAACAAATTGTCTTGTTTTTTTTTTTATTAATTTTTTTGAGCAGAGTATCATGCATAACTGATAAAAAATAAGCATTTCAGTCAACATTAATAATAATTTTTTCTGCTGTTGGTTTCCGCATAACGCAAAGTCAATATTTATACGAGTAATTAACACTATGTTGATGATAAAGAAGAAGAAGAAGAAACACAATAAATGAAGAAGACTGTGTCTCACCACATTCAACTGCTACTATGCAAATTTTCATATACCCAAATATTTCAGCAGCTTTGCAACCAAACCAAAAAAAAATATCACAAAAACACTGTGAAATATTCCAAAACCCCCGTTCAGACCAACCACTAATAACCAAATATTGTTGCTGTCAAGTAATTTTTAGCACTTTAAATGCATGCAGCAAGAAATGCAAAAAAAAACAATAATAAAAAGAAACACAACTGCGTTCCGACCAAACCAAACATTGTAGGCAAATATTGAAACTGTGGCTGTTTCTTTATAAAAAGAAATGAAATTAATACAACAAGACATATATGAAACAAAATAAAAAGGGATCGACAAAAATGTTTCAAATTTTTAAACAACAAATATTTAAAAAAAATATGTATATTCAAATTTTTTTGTTTACCAATTGACCAGTTATTCACATGAAGTATCCACAACGGATGAATGATTAAGAAGCTAATTATTGTGGTTTTTTGTAATAAATTTTTGTGTAAAGAAAGCTTGTGACTGACATTTGTGCAACTAAATATTGAATTCAATTTCCAACGAATTGCTATGAGAAATTTGAATAATTATTTCTTTAATTTATTGTTAATTGTAATCCCAGAAATTTGTGTCTAAAAATTTGGTCCTTCGCCTAATAAATATGTGACTCATTTTATCTTCAAGATCAAAAAGTAAACTCTAGGAGAGCAATTTTTCCCATAGAAACATTTAAAAAGTGATGTATTTTACAGGCAAAATGTTTCCACCGACTTGATGAGACTGTCACTAAAATTAATACTATGTGAGCCTCCCTCTAATATTAGTATTAGTTAATAAATGTTTTAAGAAATTTATGAAATGATTGAACGCTTTCTTACTCTCTATTCAATTTTCTATTAAATTTGGTCCTTCGACCTAGTGTATTTGACTTCTTAAGAAATCAAGAATATATTGTACTAATAGAAGAGTCCATCAATAAAAGTATTTCAAAGGGAAATTATTTCTGCAGCCAAAATGAGACTCTCATTATAGTTCGATTATATGCGAACCTCCCTTGTGTTTTAGTTACTTTCTATTTGAAATTTGTAAGCAAACTACGACAGCTCTATTTGGGGTCCGTTAAATAAATGTCCTCGTTATTAAGCTGTAAAGTGAGGTCTTGTGGACCACGATTATCTTTATAAACTTGGTCCTTCGACCCACTGTATTTGGCTCCTTGAGGGATGAAGCTTAAATCGAAAACCTTAGAAGATTCAATTTCCTAATAGAAAAGTCTACAAATAAAAATAACAATAAATTAAAGAGAAAATATTTCCGAGAGCAACATGAGACCTGACTTGAAGTTCAATCATGTGTGAACCTCCCTTGTATTGTGGTTAAATTTTATGGGAAGTTTGTACCTTAAATTTTTTAATTTTTAAGAAAATTTTCCACTTTTTTCGTGGAGGACAGTGGTTATACTCGTTATATGTATATGAACTCAGACCAAAGGTATGACAGAAAAATAATCTTCATAGACGAGCTGAGAGAGTCTTAGGAACTAATGCGACTATTTATAGACAAATTGAGAGGTATACTAGAGGTGAGCAAAAATGAATCTTTACATAAGGCAGTATTTATAGGCGAACCCAAGAGACTTTATGGACGAGTTGAGGGAAGTCTTTAAAAAGAAATCAAAGGTAACTTCTGTAGGGGTCTTCTACAGAACAGAAGACCTCCGTATGGGTCTTTCATAGAATAGAAGACCTTCGTAGGGGTCTTCTGTAGAATAGAATACCTCCGTATGGGTCTTCTATAGAATAGAAGACCTCCGTAGGGCTCTTCTATAGAATAAAAACCTTCGTGGCGGTCTTCTATAGAATGGAAGAGCCCCGTAGGAGCCTTCTATAGAATAGACGACCTCAATAGGGGCCTTATGTAGAATAGAGGACTTTCGTAGGGGTCTTCTATAGAATAGAAGACCTTCGTAGGGGTCTTCCGTAGAATAGAAGACCTCCGTAGGGGTCTTCTATAGAATAGAAGACCTTCGTAGGGGTCTTCTGTAGAATATAATACCTCCGTATGGGTCTTCTATAGAATAGAAGACCTTCGTAGGGGTCTTCTATAGAATAGAAGACCTCCGTTGGGGTCTTCTATAGAATATAAGACCTCCGTAGAGTTCTTCTATAGAATAGAGGACCTCCGTAAGGGTCTTCTATAAAATAGAGGACCTCCGTAGGGGTCTTCTATAGAATAGAGGACCTCTGTAGGTTGCTTCTATAGAGTAGAAGACCTCAGTAGCGGTATTCTATAGAACAGAAGACCTCAGTAGGGGTCTTCTATAGAATCTGTAGAATAGAGGACCTCCGTAGAGTTCTTCTATAGAATAGAGGACCTCCGTAAGGGTCTTCTATAAAATAGAGGACCTCCGTAGGGGTCTTCTATAGAATAGAGGACCTCTGTAGGTTTCTTCTATAGAGTAGAAGACCTCAGTAGCGGTATTCTATAGAACAGAAGACCTCAGTAGCGGTCTTCTATAGAATCTGTAGAATAGAGGACCTCCGTAGTTTTCTTCTATAGAATAGAGGACCTCCGTAGGGGTCTTCTATAGAATAGAAGACCTCCGTAGGGGTCTTCTATAGAATAGAAGACCTCCGTAGGGGTCTCCTATAGGATAGAAGACCTCCGTAGGGCTCTACTATAGAATAGAAGACCACCGTAGGGGTCTTCTGTAGAATAGAAGACCTCCGTAGGGGTCTTCTATAGAATAGAAGACCTCCGTAGGGGTCTTCTTTAGAATAGAAGACCTCCATAGTGGTCTTCTATAGAATAGAAGACCTCCGTAGGGGTCTTCTATAGAATAGAAGACCTCCGTAGGGGTCTTCTATAGAATAGAAGACCTCCGTAGGGGTCTTCTATAGAATAGAAGACCTCCATAGGGGTCTTCTATAGAATAGAAGACCTCCGTAGTGGTCTTCTATAGAATAGAAGACCTCCGTAGTGGTCTTCTATAGAATAGAAGACCTCCGTAGGGGTCTTCTATAGAATAGAAAACCTCCGTAGGGGGTCTAGCCATGCAGTTAGTAAATCTATAGTATAGAAGACCTCCGTAAGGGTCTTTTATAGAATAAAAGACCTCCGTAGGGGGTAAATCTATAGTATAGAAGACCTCCGTAGGGGTCTTCTAAAGAATACAAGACCTCCGTAGGGTTCTTCTATAGAATAAAAGACCTCCATAATGGCCTTCTATAGAAGAGAAGACTTCCGTAAAGGTCTTCTATAGAATAGAAGACCTCGGTAGGGGGTCTAGCCATGCAGTTAGTAAATCTATAGTATAGAAGACCTCCGTAAGGGTCTTCTATAGAATAGAAAAGTCCACAAACAAAAATAAATTTGTAAATCTATAGTATAGAAGACCTCCGTAAGGGTCTTCTATAGAATAGAAGACCTCCGTAGGGGTCTTCTATAGAATAAAAGACCTCCGTAGGGGGTAAATCTATAGTATAGAAGACCTCCGTAGGGGTCTTCTAAAGAATAAAAGACCTCCGTAGGGGTCTTCTATAGAATAAAAGACCTCCGTAGGGGTCTTCTATAGAATAAAAGACCTCCGTAGGGTTCTTCTATAGTATAAAAGACCTTTATAATGGCCTTCTATAGAAGAGAAGACTTCCGCAAAGGTCTTCTATAGAATAAAAGTCCTTCTTAAGGGTCTTCTATAGAATGGAAGACCTCAGTAGGGGTCTTCTATAGAATAGAAGTCCTCCGTAGGGGTTTTTTATAGAATAAAAGACCTCCGTAGGGGGTAAATCTATAGCATAGAAGACCTCCGTAGGGGTCTTCTAAAGAATAAAAGACCTCCGTAGGGGTCTTCTTTAGAATAGAAGACCTCCATAGTGGTCTTCTATAGAATAGAAGACCTCCGTAGGGGTCTTCTATAGAATAAAAGACCTCCGTAGGGGGTAAATCTATAGTATAGAAGACCTCCGTAGGGGTCTTCTAAAGAATAAAAGACCTCCGTAGGGGTCTTCTATAGAATAAAAGACCTCCGTAGGGGTCTTCTATAGAATAAAAGACCTCCGTAGGGTTCTTCTATAGTATAAAAGACCTTTATAATGGCCTTCTATAGAAGAGAAGACTTCCGCAAAGGTCTTCTATAGAATAAAAGTCCTTCTTAAGGGTCTTCTATAGAATGGAAGACCTCAGTAGGGGTCTTCTATAGAATAGAAGTCCTCCGTAGGGGTTTTTTATAGAATAGAAGACCTCCGTAGGGGTCTTCTTTAGAATAGAAGACCTGCGTAGGGGTCTTCTATAGAATAGAAGACCTCCGTAGGGGTCTTCTATAGAATAGAAGACCTCCGTAGGGGTCTTCTATAGAATAGAAGACCTCCGTAGGGGTCTTCTATAGAATAGAAGACCTCCGTAGGGGTCTTCTATAGAATAAAAGACCTCCGTAGGGGTCTTCTATAGTATAAAAGACCTTTATAATGGCCTTCTATAGAAGAGAAGACTTCCGCAAAGGTCTTCTATAGAATAAAAGTCCTTCTTAAGGGTCTTCTATAGAATGGAAGACCTCAGTAGGGGTCTTCTATAGAATGGAAGACCTCCGTAGGGGTCTTCTATAGAATAGAAGTCCTCCGTAGGGGTTTTTTATAGAATAGAAGACCTCCGTAGGGGTCTTCTTTAGAATAGAAGACCTCCGTAGGGGTCTTCTTTAGAATAGAAGTCCTCCGTAGGGGTTTTTTATAGAATAGAAGACCTCCGTAGGGGTCTTCTATAGAATAGAAGACTTCCTTAGGGGTCTTGTATTTAATGAAAGACCTCCGTAGGGGTCTTCTATAGTATAAAAGACCTTTATAATGGCCTTCTATAGAAGAGAAGACTTCCGTAAAGGTCTTCTATAGAATAAAAGTCCTTCGTAAGGGTCTTCTATAGAATGGAAGACCTCCGTAGGGGTCTTCTATAGAATATTAGACCTCCGTAGTGGTCTTCTATAGAATAGAAGACCTCCGTAGGGGTCTTCTATAGAATAAAAGACCTCCGTAGGGTTCTTCTATAGTATAAAAGACCTTTATAATGGCCTTCTATAGAAGAGAAGACTTCCGTAAAGGTCTTCTATAGAATAAAAGTCCTTCGTAAGGGTCTTCTATAGAATGGAAGACCTCCGTAGGGGTCTTCTATAGAATAGAAGACCTCCGTAGGGGTCTTCTACAGAGTAGAAGACCTCCGTAGGGGTCTTCTATAGAATAGAAGACCTCCGTAAGGGTCTTCTATAGAATAGAAGACCTCCGTAGGGGTCTTCTATAGAATAGAAGACCTCCGTAGGGGTCTTCTATAGAATAGAAGACCTCCGTAGGGGTCTTTTATAGAATAGAAGACCTCCGTAGGGGTCTTCTATAGAATAGAAGACCTCCGTAGGGGTCTTCTATAGAATAGAAGACCTCCGTAGGGGTCTTCTATAGAATAGAAGACCTCCGTAGGGGTCTTCTATAGAATAGAAGACCTCCGTAGGGGTCTTCTATAGAATAGAAGACCTCCGTAGGGGTCTTCTATAGAATAGAAGACCTCCGTAGGGGTCTTCTATAGAATAGAAGACCTCCGTAGGGGTCTTCTATAGAATAGAAGACCTCCGTAGGGGTCTTCTATAGAATAGAAGACCTCCGTAGGGGTCTTCTATAGAATAGAAGACCTCCGTAGGGGTCTTCTATAGAATAGAAGACCTCCGTAGGGGTCTTCTATAGAATATAAGACCTCCGTAGGGGTCTTCTATAGAATAGAAGACCTCCGTAGTGGTCTTCTATAGAATAGAAAACCTCCGTAGGGGGTCTAGCCATGCAGTTAGTAAATCTATAGTATAGAAGACCTCCGTAAGGGTCTTCTATAGAATAGAAAAGTCCACAAACAAAAATAAATTTGTAAATCTATAGTATAGAAGACCTCCGTAAGGGTCTTCTATAGAACAGAAGACCTCCGTAGGGGTCTTATATAGAATAGAAGACCTCCGTAGGGGTCTTCTATAGAATAAAAGACCTCCGTAGGGTTCTTCTATAGAATAAAAGACCTCCATAATGGCCTTCTATAGAAGAGAAGACTTCCGTAAAGGTCTTCTATAGAATAGAAGACCTCCGTAGGGGGTCTAGCCATGCAGTTAGTAAATCTATAGTATAGACGACCTCCGTAAGGGTCTTCTTTAAAACAGAAGACCTCCGTAGGACTCTTCTATAGAATAGAGGACCTCCGTAGGGGTCTTCTATAGAATAGAGGACCTCCGAAGGGTCTTCTATAGAATAGAGGACCTCCGTAGGGGTCTTCTATAGAATAGAGGACCTCCGTAGGGGTCTTCTATAGAATAGAAGACTTCCTTAGGGGTCTTGTATTTAATGAAAGACCTCCGTAGGGGTCTTCTATAGAAAAGAAGACTTCCGTAGGATTATTCTGTAGAATAGAACTCCTCCTCCCTTTGGAAATGTCAGCTCGAAGAACTATTGTTTTTAACCTTAAAATCTAAATATTCTTCAAACCATTTTCCACCAATTTAGCTTTATTTTTTCCCCCTTTTGAAAATGCCGAGCCTCGAAGGACCATTATTTCCCACACAACCATTTGTTATTATTTCCTGTTTTCGGCTTAAAATTTATTAATTTAATTACTTTATTTTTCTTGTTAAACAAAAATATTTATTTTTAAAACGAAAAAAAGTGAAAATATCTACGCCTGCCATAAATTCTTGTGCCAGCTGATGAAATAAATTCGCTTGGCGATTGTGAAAATGTGACAAAACCCAATGGGGAAAACATATTGCCACTGGTTGGTAAATTATCACAGCCATTTATGGGCAATGGAAGAGAAGAAGTAGAGAATTACGATATTACACAATCATCATCAAAAGGGGACCATTACTACTGTGGCTGGCTACTGCGGCATATGGCATGCGTTGTGGCAATGATCGATCGATCATTTGCTGGTGAATTTGGTGAAAATCATTTAACGCAAACGGCATTGTAAGCATACCACAAAACAAATAGCTTTTTGATTTCCATAAACCAAAAATGGTCATATCAATAAACCAAACCACCAACCATTGGCTTCTGCAACATGTTCCAATTCAGGTAGCAGAAAAATAAAATTAAATTGAGGTTAAAATATCTGGAAATCAGATTCAATGGTTTGGCATGATTTGTGGCAGGTTTGCCCGACTGCCTAGCTTGTCGTTAAGACAATTAATTTTATTTATGCACCTTTGTAATGTCATGTGGAGGAGTAGCAACAATGGGAAGACCCTTACAAATCTCTTTCACTTGTTACGCATAGAGGCCACAAAACATTTTTCTTTTTTCCATTTAAATTGAATATTTATGATAAAAAGGGAAACCGCATTTTGTTGTAGGAGTTTGTAAGCAGAACAATAAAACAAAACAAAAAAGAAGCTACAATATTTCTTTTTTCAATAAACTTATGGTATTGCAACAAAACTTTCAATTTTTTCAATAAAATGCATAAATCTTTAAAACGCCTGTTTGCCAAGCAGCCGACAGTTATCCATGGCCTGCTCACTTTGGAGGCTATTTTATTGTTGTGTCGAAGCCATCGATCATCACCCCAAATGCAGCCATGGTTTGGAAAGAAGACATGCACCAGACATAACAAGACATTTCCGTATAAGGTGTCTGCTGCACTGACTGCTCGCTGCTGCACTCTCACCACAAACAACAGCAACTTCCACCCACCAGCTAGCCACAAAGCTGCTGCACACACCAGCCAGCCACCATCTAGCTATGCAGTGAGTAAATCAATGGAATTGCAAGTGACTGACTTGACTGCCTTAAATGTAGGTCACACTTGACAATATGCGGCTGCTGCTTCAGCTGATTTGATTGTTGTTATTGTATTATACCACGATAGTTGTTGGTTGGTGGCTGCGACATGTTGTCGCTCATCGCTTTTGGAATTGTTTACATTTCCAATGAATCGAATGCGTGATCAAGATTTTTCAAAATGATTTAACAACATTTTTCGTTGCGTTTTGGTTTTTTATGATAGTCTCCGAACTGTTAAGGCTTTTTTGGGAGTTTTGTAGGCCATCAAATTGCCAAATGTTGGTGTTGTTGTTGCTGTTGCTGTCTTGTTTTTGGGGGATTTTGTTGAATTGTTAATATACACGCGCTTTTTTGCACGGGATAGCTAGGCAGGCAGGCAACCAGGCATTCATCTGTTTGTCTGTCTGTCTTTCCACACAATACTATCATTTCACATCACTTGGGTTTGGGTATGTCAGGTGACATACCGCCGCCGCAAAGGGTTTTTTCTCGTATTTCTCTTCAAATTGCCTTTTATGTATTAATGTCATATTTAGGGAGTGTCTTTTGATGGCCGATGGATGATATGAAGAAATCATGTTTGTTGTTGTTGTTGCGGTGTTGAAACTATGCGCTAGAAGAAATTGAGTAGTTATCTGCTCGAGGACAGTGGTTTCTGTGATAAAGGAGGAATTTATTCAGGAAATTTCCAAGACCCTTAGCAGTTTTTACGGAATAGAAGAACTGTAGGGGTCTTGGTAGGAGTCTTTTGTAGAATAAAAGACTTCGGTAGGGGTCTTCTATAGAATAGAAGAGCTCGGTAGGGGTCTTCAAAAGAATAGAAGAGCTCCGTAGGGGCCTTCTATAGAATAGAAGACCTCGGTAGGAGTCTTCTGTAGAATAAAAGACCTCGGTAGGGGTCTTCTGTAGAATAAAAGACCTCTGTAGGGATCTTCTATAGAATAGAGGACCTCCGTAGGGTTCTTCTATAGAATAGAGGACCTCCGTAGGGTTCTTCTATAGAATAGAAGTCTTCGGTAGGGGTCTTCTATAGAATAAAAGACCTCGGTAGGGGTCTTCTATAGAATAGAAGACCTCGGTGGGGGTCTTCTATAGATTAGAAGGCCTCGGTAGGGATCTTCTATAGAATAGAAGACCTTTGTAGGGGTCTGCTATAGAACAGAAGACCTCGGTAGGGGTCTTCTATAGAATAGAAGACCTCGGTAGGGGTATTCTATAGAGTAGAAGACCTCGGTAGGGGACTTCTATAGAATAAAAGACCTCGGTAGGGGACTTCTATAGAATAAAAGACCTCGGTAGGGGTCTTCTATAGAATAAAAAACCTAGGTAGAGGTTTTCTATAGAATAAAAGACCTCGGTAGGGGTCTTCTATAGAATAGAAGACCTAGGTAGGGGTCTTCTATAGAATAGAAGACCTGGGTGGGGTTCTTCTGTAGAATGGAAGACCTCGGTAGGTGTATTCTGTAGAATAGAAGACCTAAGTAGGGGTCTTCTATAGAATAGAAGACCTGGGTAGGGTTCTTCTATACAATAGGAGAACTCGGTAGGGGTCTTCTATAGAATAGAAGACCTAGGTAGGGGTCTTCTATAGAATACAAGACCTGGGTGGGGTTCTTCTATAGAATAGAAGAACTCGGTAGGGTTCTTGTATAGAATAGGAGAACTCGTTAGGGGTCTTCTATAGAATAGAAGAACTCGGTAGGAGTCTTTTGTAGAAAAGAAGATCTCGGCAGGGGTCTTCTATAGAATAGAAGCTCTCGGTAGGGGTCTTCTATAGAATAGAAGACCTCCGTAGGGTTCTTTTATAGAATAGAAGACATCCGCAGGAGTCTTCTATAGAATAGAACACCTCCGTAGGGTTCTTCTATAGAATAGAAGACCTATAGAATAAAAGACCTCGGTAGGGGTCTTCTATAAAATAGAAGACCTCGGTAGGGGTTTTCTGTAGAATAGAAGACCTCGGTAGGGGTCTTCTATAGAATAGAAGACCTCGGTTGGGGTCTCTCTGTAGGAGTCTTCTATAGAATAGAAGACCTCGGTAGGGGTCTTCTATAGAATAGAAGACCTCGGTAGGGGTCTTCTGTAGTATAGAAGACCTCGGTAGGGGTCTTCTATAGAATAGAAGACCTCGGTTGAGGTCTCTCTGTAGGGGTCTTCTATAGAATAGAAGACCTCGGTAGGGGTCTTCTATAGAATAGAAGACTTCGGTAGGGGTCTTCTATAGAATAGAAGACCTCGGTAGGGGTCTTCTATAGAATAGAAGACTTCGGTAGGGGTCTTCTATAGAATAGAGACTTCGGTAGGGGTCTTCTATAGAATAGAACACCTCGGTAGGGGTCTTCAATAGAATAGAACACCTCGGTAGGGGTATTCTATAGAATAGAAGACTTCGGTAGGGGTCTTCTATAGAATAGAAGACCTCGGTAGGGGTCTTCTGTAGAATAGAAGACCTCGGTAGGGGTCTTCTGTAGAATAGAAGACCTCGGTAGGGGTCTTCTATAGAATAGAAGACCTCGGTTGGGGTCTCTCTGTAGGGGTCTTCTATAGAATAGAAGACCTCTGTAGGGGTCTTCTATAGAATAGAAGACCTCGGTAGGGGTCTTCTATAGAATAGAAGACCTCGGTAGGGGTCTTCTATAGAATAGAAGACCTCGGTTGAGGTCTCTCTGTAGGGGTCTTCTATAGAATAGAAGACCTCGGTAGGGGTCTTCTATAGAATAGAAGACTTCGGTAGGGGTCTTCTATAGAATAGAAGACCTCGGTAGGGGTCTTCTATAGAATAGAAGACTTCGGTAGGGGTCTTCTATAGAATAGAGACTTCGGTAGGGGTCTTCTATAGAATAGAACACCTCGGTAGGGGTCTTCAATAGAATAGAACACCTCGGTAGGGGTATTCTATAGAATAGAAGACTTCGGTAGGGGTCTTCTATAGAATAGAAGACCTCGGTAGGGGTCTTCTGTAGAATAGAAGACCTCGGTAGGGGTCTTCTATAGAATAGAAGACCTCGGTTGGGGTCTCTCTGTAGGGGTCTTCTATAGAATAGAAGACCTCTGTAGGGGTCTTCTATAGAATAGAAGACCTCGGTAGGGGTCTTCTTTAGAATAGAAGACCTCGGTTGAGGTCTCTCTGTAGGGGTCTTCTATAGAATAGAAGACCTCGGTAGGGGACCTCTATAGAATAGAAGAAATCGGTAGGAGACCTCTATAGAATAGAAGACCTCGGTAGGGCTCTTCTATAGAATAGAAGATCATCGTAGGGGTCTTCTGTAGAATAGAAGACATCGGTATGGGTCTTCTATAGAATAGAAGACCTCTGTAGTGGTCTTATATAGAATAGAAGACCTAGTTGGGCTCTTCTATACAATAGAAGACCGCGGTAAAGGTCTTCTATAGAATAGAAGACCTCGGTAGGGGTTTTTGAGAATATTTTCAAGGTTTTGGTCCTTCGAGGTGTCTCAAATGCCAATTTAAGGTCTTTATCAGGCATTTCTTGTTTGGGGAGGCCCATACTAAAGCCCTCGCCTTGAAAAAGCAATGTTTTTTTTAATTATTTCTTGATCTTTACGGCAAATATTCTCAGTTTGATAGGTTCTTGAAATTTTTCCGAAAGTTTTGGTCTTTCGAGGTATCGTAAATTCTAATTCAAGGTCTTTATTGGGATTTTTTTTATTTGAGGAGACTCAAACTAAGGTTTTCGCCCAGAAAAAAAGTACATTTTAAATTATTTCTTGGTCTTTATGGCAAATATTCTCAGTTTGATAGGTTCTTGAGAATATTTTCCAAGTTTTGGTCCTTCGAGTTGTCTCAAATGCCAATTTAAGGTCTTTATCAGGTCTTTTTTGTTTGGGGAGGCCCATACTGAGGTCCTCGTCTAGAAAAATAAATGTGTTTTAATTATTTCTTGGCCCTTATGGCATATATTCTCATTTTGATACCTTCTTCAGAATATTTTCAAAGTTTTGGTCCTTCGAGGTGTCTCAAGTTCCAATTAAAAGTCTTTATCAGTAGTTTTAGGTTTGTATCGGCTAATACTACGGTCCTCGTCTAGAAATGGAATGTTTTTAAATTATTTTTTGGGTCCTATTGCAAATATTCTCAGTTTGATAAAGTTTTTGAGAATATTTTCAAGGTTTTGGTCCTTCGATGTGCCTCAAACGCCAATTTAAGGTCTTTATGAGGCCTTTTTTATTTGGGGAGGCCCATACTAAGGTCTTCGTCTTGAAAAAGCAATTTTTTAAATTAGTTCTTGGGCTTCATGGCATGTATTCTCAGTTTGATAGGTTCTTGAGATTTTTTGAAAGTTTTGGTCCTTCGAGGTGTCGTAAATTCCAATTTAGGGGATTTATAGGGGATTTTTTGTTTGAGTAGACTCAGACCAAGGTTTTCGTGTAGAAGAAGGTATATTTTTAATTATTTCTTGGTCTTTATGACAAATATTCTCAATTTGATAGGTTATTGAGAATATTTTCAAAGTTTTGGTCCTTCGAGGTGTCTCAAATGGTAATTTAAGGTCTTTATCGGGCATTTTTAGTTTAAGGAGACCTAGAGTAAGGTCCTCCTCTAGAAAAAGAATAGTTCTTTTTATTAATTGGCCTTTGTGGCAAATATTCTCAGTTGAATAGGTACTTGAGAATGTTATCAAATTTTCGGTCTTTCGACGTGTCTCAAATGCCAATTGAAGGTCTTTATCAGGCATTTTTGGTTTGAGGAGACCAAGACTAAGGTTCTCGTCTAGAAAAAGTAACGATTTTATTTTATTTCTTGGCCTTTATGGCAACTTTTCTCAGTTTGATACTTTCCTGAAAATGTTTTCAAAGTGTTGATCCTTAGAGTTATCTCAAATGTCAATTTAAGGTCTATATCGGGCATTTTTGGTTTGAGGAGACCCAGACTGAGGTCCTCGATCCTTTTAACCTCAAATTGGGATATCATACCTCTATCCGAAATGTATAACTTGGGGAGCCCCAAGATAAATTCCTCGCTCCACAGAAAAAAGGTTTTTGTGTTACCTGCCTTGTATTTATGCGACCCTGAACAAAAACAAAATGTTTACAAAAAAGTCACTCAGTCGTTGTCGCCTTTCAGCCGGCAAATCTGAACACCGAAACATTTGTTTTTGTTTTTTCTCTGTTTCTACGTAAAGCTGCTTCACATAACAAAACAAAAAAATAAATATTGTTATAAGCTTAACTACGTCTTAAATCTGACATGTCTCCAAAACGTAAAACTCGTCTGTCACCAATAACCAAATCCGTACTGAAAACGCAAGATTTTTATTTCTACCTCTCTCGTGGCAATTTGGATGTTTGCTGTTGTTGTGTTGTGTTCGGCATAGCTATAAAAGAATTGAAATGAATTAAACTGTTGGGACGAAAGGACAGACGAAAGCGAACAAGGCATCAGGTAAGCGAAACAGAGTTTTGGGTTTGGGAATTTTGGTCGGTTGCATGTGATTCTTGGCGGTAGAATAAAAAATGGAAAGGAATGTTAAGGCAAAAAATAACCTTCGTTTCTACATTTTGAATCTACAAAAAGTCTTCGATGTTCTTAAAGTTTTCAATGGGGGCAAATAAGATCCTTCGATTTATAGGCATTTTATCAATCTTTGAGGTCTTGGCATACATGAGCTTTATGTGGTTGAACATTTGGTCCTTCGCTTGGTTAACTGTTTTGGCTGTACGCAGTTTGACTCGTAATTTCCTTTTAGTTTCAGTGTGATTAGTCCTTCGACCTAAATACATAGATGAATTCAAAGACTCTGGTATTTTGGTCCTTCGAGGTCTCCTTCATAAGTTCAAACGCGTTTTTTTTTTTTTGGTGAAAAAAAAATCGAGCAACACTTTACATTTGGTCCTTCGATTTATTCAAACCCCTTTTGGGATAAATTTATCTTTAAAGAATTTTTTTGGTAGAAAACATTTAATTTTCCTCTGGCAACCCTCAATCAGACCCATTTAATTTTGTATTTGATACCTGTGCAACAAACAACACTGCGTTTTTATGTTTTTTTATTATTTGTTTAACCAAAATTGGTAACTTGGTCGAGATGTTTTTGGGATCACACGTTGGGTTTGTGCATGATTTGTAAAAAAATATTCGCAATTGACAAACTGACGGCCAAAACCTCTTTATTTTTCAAACCTCATTCCAAAAAGAAACCTCATTCACTACCACCATGTGATGTCTCTTTAAATGTCAAAAATCGAATTGAAACGAAAAACAACATTTTCAAATTGCAGCGATTTGAAAACCATGATAATCTGAGTAATTCTCACGATAACAAAAAAAAAGTAATACAAAGTTTTGTAAACCATAACTTCATGTGACACCTCGGTAGCCACTTACAAGTCATAAGCTGTTGTGATTTATTACCATTTTTGTAAAATACTAATAATAACAGTGGCTAAGTTCAAGTCACTAAAAGGAATCAAGTGTCAAAACCAGGTTTTAATGGAAACAAGCGAACAATAAGATTTTGAATATTGTTGGTCTTCTATACAAAGGGGACCCCATGATTTGCCATAAAGCCAATAAATTATTTGGTATGTTCCAGTACTGCAAGAATCTACTAATATTTACTATTTTTTCCGATAACATAAAGGAAATAATGTTATCGTAGTAAAAAATAGTAGCTTCTTGCAGGTTCTGGAACAGAGCAATTAAAAAACATTATTTTTTCTAGACGAGGACTTTAGTCTGGGTCACCTTTGCCTTTATTGCAAAAATTTCCATACATAAAATTTTCCAACATTCTTTACCCCATCAACCTCATTTAAGGACCAACATTCCTCATTTCAACATTTCGTCTACGAAGTTTTCCACCCCTTCTAACCTTCTAACCCATTTTTCTTATTTCTCTTCTCCTTTTCAGACCTGTTCACAATTAATCAAAGCCGGTCTCAAGCTGTCCATCCAAAGTAAACGGAAATTATCCACCTGTGATTCAAGTTCCGGTTCTGAACAACCTCTATCGAAATGTTCACGTCCCAACGATGAATACGACGAAACCACCGATGATGATAGCGAACAGAAAAGTAGCGCAAACGGCAGCATCAAGGGTTTGACACCCGAAGATGAGGATCGGCGTCGTCGTCGCCGTGAACGCAATAAAATCGCCGCCACCAAATGTCGCATGAAGAAACGTGAACGCACCCAAAATCTCATCAAAGAAGCCGAACAGCTAGACAATCAAAATGTCGATTTAAAAAATCAGGTACGTCAATTGGAAATAGAGCGACGTAAGTTATTCGATATGTTAAAGGCCCATGAACCGAATTGCATACACCCGGGTGGCTTAAATTTACCCTCAAAATTGTTACAATCACCTGCTTTTAAATATTTGGCGGATTTGAATTTGGATGATGCCATCAGCAGCAGCACGAGCAGCTCGTCCGCTGTGAACTCCTCTTCAAGTGGGGCGAACAACAACAGCACCACAAATGGGTTGCAGCCCCAACCACAACGCACCGCTATCCCACCGATGTCTACAATTAAATTTTCACGCAGTAATGGTTTCAAGGCCGCAGCTGCTGTGGTCTCCGCCGCTCTTACCAATCCCGTTTCAATTGTATCTCAACTTCCCAGTCTAACGCAAACACTATCACCCATGCATCAGCACCAGAGTGCTGCGTTACAATTGCCCAATGGCTATTGTAAACCCTCACCCACCACTCATCAAGAATTGGCCTATTTGAATTCACCCTCACAGGACAGCAATTCGTTGTGCATAGCAGCATTGCACACACAGACACATCTCAGCAATACCAGCACACCCACCGCCCACCAGAATGCCCTTAACAGCTCAGCTTCCAGCCTAGTTGGCGGCCATTCCCTGGCCGATTACATTCCAAGTTGTGACTCCGGACTGGGTCTGTCGTTGGTCCACACACCCACCTCCTGCCGGACGCCCATTAGCAGCAGCAATGGCGGTGACAGTAGTGCCCTATTGGCCAGTGTGGCCAGTCCCATGTCTTGTGTCTCCACACCCACCACAGCCACCGAATTTGTTAAGAATGAATTGGTCGACTCCCAGAGTCCCTATACGACAGCTCAATCGGCCGAAAGATTTCTATTTGAGAGTAATTGTGATAGTTTTGTTGACATCAAGCATGCTGTGAATGTCCATCAACCCATTAACCATAATCACGGTGGTCCAACTCTGCTACAGAACTCCAATGGAGGTAGTAATCTTTTGGACTTTACCACCACGCTGATGGGTGGTAACGGTAGCAGCAGCATTGTACCTTTTCATGAACAAATTTCCATTAAAAATGATTATTTAAATGATGCGGAGTTGCTGGCCCATTTGACAGGAGATGCTGCTGAATTTGTGGATTTGGATACTGGAGTGGCAGCTGCGTTTATGGCGAATGGCGGCTGTTTGGCTTAAATGCCGCGGTTTTTTTTTTAATTTACCAATTAAGGTTTGCTAACAGTGTTATATATGTATGTAATATTATCTTTTGTATTATTATTATTTTTTTAATTTAATGTGAACAACAACAACAATTTGTTTCTTTGTAATTTTGCTGGTCAAAAAGAAATAAGATTTGTCTGTAAGTGAAAAAAAAAAATACGGCTGCTAGAGATGCGTTAGTGGAGAGAGATATTGAAAAAGATCGGTTGGCAACCGCAACAAGGCCTAAAGTCGTACTTCTAAAGTTGCAATCTGAGGAGGATATATTGGGTGTGATTAATGGTGATTTTCCCTGCGGAGTGAAAAGAAAATGCCGGCTAACTACCTACCAAAATGTGTCAACCAATCTCAACACAAAAACGATTATCACAGCAGTATTAATTCTTTTTTGCTGCAGAGTTTAAGTTCCATCATTCCATTTCTACCCCCCCACAGCTGCATAGGGTTTCAAGTTATCTTTTCAAAATTTTATATTGAGTTAATGTTAAATCAAGCAATTTGTGTCTTCCATTTTTGATAGTTGCCTAAAATTTTATTTTTATTTTATTAGAATTTTTGTTTTTGTAGTTTTGTTTTGCTTCATTTCGTTCATTTTTTATTTACCAATTAATTTCAATGACCCACCTTAATTGTTATTTAGCTATTTTTGGTTTTTGTAGTTGTGTATGTAGTTGTGTATGTGTGTACAAATCATTTCTTTAAAAAATAATAATTGTCTATTTCCGTTAAGTCTTCTATGGCTCTCTAGGCTTCTTCTTCGATTATAGCATCCCACCTCAAAATTGTGAAAGTATCAAATTCATTGTTGTTATCAGAAATACATTTCAACACTATTTCTTTTACCTCTTATACACCAATCACAGATCCCCCATAGAGTCCAATACCTTTGTTTTTCAATATTCCGCGAAGTTGTCAACACTGAAAATATTTCCATATTTGTATTAATTGTCCTTTCTTCTCATACAAGTCATCTTCCTTTTCTGAAAAATGTAGTATTGTGTACCGTTAACTCTTCCATTTTGCCATCTTTGAACTTGATAGTGATCATTCTGTGCGCAAAATTGTCGGCAGAGACGCCAAATCTATCAAAATGATAAAGCTATTGCTACGTAAAATTTAACAAAAACGCACAATTGACGCACTGACATGTTGTTCCAAATTTGTGAAGCTTTATTTGATTGCACTTGAACTTTCCGTAAACATAGGAAGTATAAAATGCATTTTTTTAACAAATTATTGTCTGTTCTGTGGGTTTAGAAGGTTTATGGGTTCTCGCACTCATTTGTTTTTTTATTTAAACCTCACTTAAAAAACGTCAAATAGGCATTACTGGGGGTATGTTTTTTTTTCAAATATTACCCTTATTTTCCCTCATTTACCTTTTATATAAATTCTTGGATTTAATCCATTTCCACATTACTCAAAAAACACGCCAAATTAGCATTACTATTTGGCTATTTTCCTATAAATTGTTCATATTTCCCTCTTATTTACATTGTTCATATCGCACCTTTATTTCACTTTTTTCTTTAAATTCTCGGATTTAATTCATCTTCACATCCTTTGAAAAAACACGCCAAATTAGCATCACTGTCATCCATTTGCAAGTCAAACTCTATTTGTTTCGAAGACAACTGATTTCTTTCAACCTCACTTAAAAATGTCAAATTTGCTCATCACTCAAAAAACACGCCAAATTAGCATTACTGTCGCTAATTTCCTATAAATTGTTCATATTTCCCTCTTATTTACATTGTTTCTGTAAATTCTCTGATTTAATCCTTGAAAAAAACGCCAAATTAGCATCACTCACACTCTATTTGTTTCCAAGACTCTTGATTTCCTTCAATTTCACTTAAAAAACTTCAAATTAGCATAACTGTCGTTATTTTCCAATAAAGTGTTCATATTTCCCTCGTATTTACATTGTTTCTGTAAATTCTCGCATTTCCTCCACATCCTTGATCAAAAAACACGTAAAATTTGCATCACGGTCACCCATTTGCAAATAAAACTCTATTTGTTTCAAAGACTATTGATTTCATTCAACCTCTCTTAAAAAATGTCAAAATTTCGCCCTTATTTAACTTTTCCTATAAATTTCCGGATTTAATCCACCTCCACATACCTAAAAAACACGCCAAATTGGCATCACTTTCACCCATTTGCAGCCCGGACTATATTTGTTTCAAAAACTTTTGATTTCGTTCAACATCTCTTAAAAAACGTCAAATTAGCATTACTGTCGACACTTTCTTATAAATTGTCCATATTTTTCCTTTTTTGACGTTTTCCTGTAAATTTCCGGACATGATCCCTCTCCACATCCTTGAAAAAAAAAACACTTCAAATTTGCACACAGTGTCTCATTTGCAAAGCCTGAATCTATTTTTTTAAAAGACTTTTGATTTCATTCGTCCTCACCTTAAAAACGTCAAATTAGCATTACTGTCCGCTTAATCCATCCCCACATCCAAGGAAAAAATAAGTCAAGTCAGCATCACTGTTAAAAAAAAGGTACTGTCCTGTCGATATTTTCTTATAAACTGTCCTATTTCCCCCTTATTTACCTTCATTTCTGTAAATTTTCGGATTAAATTCATCTCCACATACCTGACAAGTCAGAACTGTTAAAAAAATGTACTGTCCTGTCAATATTTTCTTATAAACCGTCCTATTTCCCTCTTATTTACCTTAATTTCTGTAAATTTTCGGATTTAATTCATCTGCACATCCATGCAAAAATACGCCAAATTAGCATCACTGTCACTCTTTTGCAAGTCTGGCTCTATTTGTTTAAAAGACTCTTGGTTTCATTAATCCTCACTTTAAAAACGTCAACTTAGCATTACTATCCACTTAATCCATCTCCACATCCTATAAAAAAACACGACAAATTAGCATCACTGTCTAAATGTCCTTATTTCTTGTCGCTTTCCTATTAGTGTTGGTAAACAACTTGGCATCACTGTAACAAACATCGGTCACTTTTCGTTTTTCTGTTTTTTTTTTCCTCAGTTAAGTTAAGAGAACTTCTCCTTGGCCCACTTCCTTTGGTGTTGATAGAAGTTTAGAGCCACCACCAATTACGTAGACTTAGTCTACATTTATTTTCCAAAAAACGATATTTCCGAAGTTTCGCGGTTACTGCGTTTAGTAAATTAAGAAAAACTTTTAATTTAATTTAAAACGTCGGCTTTATAGCACTTGGGAACTACGAAGTCTTCTTCTGCGAAGAAATCGTATATTTAGGAATGAATCCTTGATAATTAAAGCACGTGGGATGCCAAGCGAAAACTTAACACCGCCATTTTGTCAATTTTTTAAGCCCGTAGGCGTGAATTCTATTGAAATTTATGTCTGTGCTGTGAGCCGTCCGAAGACAAACTCCGTTTTTCTGTTTGTTTACAGAGAGAATTATTTCTCAACAGGTCTCTCCCTCGCAAGGTTTATTTTGTTCTCTTCGACTTTTTGATACTTCCCCTGCCCTATTTAAAAAATTTTTTAAAAAATCTTAAAAAAACACAACCATAGAATCAATAACGGTTATATACTTTCCATCATGACACACACATTTCTCTCCTACTCTGACCACTTTCTCCTCTCCTTATAATCCCCATCAACGGTTCTTGGATATAACTCTCCTGTTTATTTGTGAAATAGGATTGCGTTTGTGTGAGTTTTGGTTTTGTGTTGTGTTTGCCACATCCCTTGGCCCTCGAATATTGGTTAGAAGACATTTTCCCCCATCCCAATAGGGTTGCCATTCTTTGCAATAATATAACCAAAAAATCCACCCACAGATTATTAATGAAGTATGCCATTTTAGAGCCCAACTACCTCAATTTGTTTACAAAAAATCAACAACAACAAAAATGAAATATAAAAAACCAATAATTATATACTAAATATTGTCTTTCAATGCATTCCATTAAAAAAGTTTTAATTTATTTGTGAATTTTTTCTTTTTAAGAGAAAAAAATACTTACAAAACAAAAAATTGGAATATCAAAACAAAACGTTTGAAGAACCTACAACAGTAATTATTATTTTTAGTTTATGTGTGTGCAAAAATTAATTAAATTATAAACTAAAATTTAAGTTTAACCAAACAAGAAAAAAAAACGAGATTAATTGTAAAGAAAAACTGAAAATTATACTACCCCCAAACAACAACACAACTTTCGGCTTTATCTTTATGTTTTACCTATTCTTAATTATTTAAACAAAAAAATGATATTTCATTACTCCTAGTGATAGACAAAAAACACAAATTATTATTAACTAAAAAAAAACTAACAATGAATGCCTAAACAAACAAAACAAACAACGGAAAACAAAATAATGCCTTAAATGTTGAAAATAAATTATATTTAAAAAAATCTATTTTACAAACAAAACAAACACTCATTAAAACTACTAAATGTGCTCTTATTTTATTATAAAAATTAAAAAAAAGGAAATTAATTTTAGGTATCAAACAAAACAACCAAACAATTTAACGACGATATTAAACTTTTTCTCTTCATTAGATGTGTCTAAAATTTAAGAAAAACCAAACCTTCAACGCCTGAATCATAATTACACATTAAGTGTTAAATAAGCGTTTTTGTTTTCAGTTTTTTTTCGTTAATTTTTCCTTTCAAAAACAAGTGTCTTCAAAACTCAAATAAATTAAAATATTTTTGGGAACTCTAAAAACAAAAGCCTTACATATAAATTTATATAAACAAATCCATACAAGTGCTTTAAATTATTTTTTGTTATTTTCTTTTTAATTTAAAATAATTTGTATAAAGAAAAAAAATCATTTAACTATAAGAGAGCAACAAACAACTATAACCATTAAATACAAAACATAATGTGCTTTATATATACATACATAAATAAAACTAAAAACAAAATTATTTAAAATATAAGAATAAGAAATGCGGAATTATTTTTTATTGCAGCAGTTTATAAGAAATCATTTTTTTTTTTTTTGTTTTGCAACCACCACTTTATAACAAAAAATAATATTTTTTATGTAAAATAAAAAAAAAAAATAAAAAATTCAAAAATTTTTTTGGAAAAATAATACGAAATTTATTTTGTAACTTCAAACGTTAATGGTATACAATGGGTACATTTTGGGAAAATCATTAAAGGCCAAATAAAGGCCTATTGAAAGAAACATAACCTTGAAATGAAAAATTCAGAAATAGTACTTGGACGGAGCTGCCCAAAGCAGACAGACTTTTCGAATTTGGCAATACTAAAACATAGTAAGAGTATTGGTGGGGTTTTATTGGGATAGCTGTTGCAATTTTGTTTTTCAAAAAAGTCTGGCTTAGTCCCATTGTTGTAATATTTTAAAACAACGAATTTATTGTAATTTTTCGCCAAGGGGTAAGGTAGGGAAGACTAGAGTTCCGACCCCCGCCACAGGAACTCATTAGTTCCCTTGTTTTTTGTTTGTGAATATTCTCCACCGAAGTTATTTTTCAATAACTTCTTCACCAAAAAAACTGTTCATAGCCAAAAATCAGTTGTTGGCTCGAAATATAAGAGTGACCAAAGAAACAATCTCCATGAGAAGTTTTTCTTTGGCAATCCCATATTATTCAACGAAAGAAACAAGACAACCCTTCTCATTCGTTGTTTTAAAATACTAAAATAACAACAATGACATTAGGTCAGACTATTTTGAAGCTTACACAAGTCAAAACTATTTTTCTTTATTTCCAAACGTCACCAAGGAGTTTAAAACAAGAAAACGGAAGAAATATATCGAAAATAAAATATCTTTCCGATCTCAAGACAAATGTAAAAAGAATTCCGGATTCTAGAAATTGTTTTAATTAGTTTTGTTAATGGAAACCATTTTTTTCATTCCGTGCACTCATTTCTGTTAAAAATTTTCTAAATTTTTTTTTTAAATAACTCGTTAATGAAAACAAGATTTTTTTCTGTCCAGCTGCAAACTACCCACAATGAGTTCCACATACAAATTTGTTAAAAAAAAGTACGGGATCGGAAAAATAAACGTCAACAAATTCTGAAAGAAATGTAAAAATCAATATATAACCAATGAGAAGCCATCAATCTTGTTGCTACTTTTTATTTGCCCAAATTTGAAGTGTAAAAACAATTTCTAAAGAGAAAGCTATTCAGCGCCATTTTTGTTTAATGAGAAGCCGAAGTTTTGCTAGTTTTTGGAATACGGAAACGGCGTTTTCATAAAAATTTGCAGAAAAAAATAGTATAAACTTTCTGGTTGTGGAACGAAGCTCAAGTTTATTAATTTTTTTAAGAAGAGAATTGGTAGTTCTTTCTGTATGCAAGAATAATTATATAGAAACTATTAGAGTTGGACAATCTAGTTCCTCGATAGATTATCCAGTTCCTTTTCCCACAAGGAACCAGTTACTTAATAGCTGTGTTCCTTTACTTACCTGAGGTTACCATTTTTACCATTTGTTACCATTTTTAACCTGCAAAGCGTTCATTAACCCCAAAAAGTGGTAAAACAGGCAGAAATTTTTAACACATATGCCTTTCTCTTCTGCCACAGGCTACCAGACAAATTTCTGCAGGTAAAAAATGGTAGAACTGATTTTTCGACTGTTTGACGATTATTTCACAATGAAGAAAAAAATGGTCTAAAAACAGAAGAAAAAGTCGAACGCTGACAAAACTAAATTAAAAACTGTGAAATAAAAGACGAAAATTGATTTTTTATGTTTCGTTTTGACATTGCTACCAGATCTACCATTTTTCCGTTCCTTTACTTTTCTGGTAAAAATGTTCATGAGAGAGCAATTTTGAGCAATGTTGACACTTTTCTTTTACCACTCTTACCATTAAAAAGTAAAGGAACAAAGCTAATATTGTTTCCAATTGTTCTGAGACCGATTCATGGAACTAATCTTTCTCCTCCATCGTTTATTTTGTTTCCTTCGTTCCAAATAGTTCCGAGATGGAAATAGTTCAACGAATCATTCTCTTTCATGGTTTTGTATTGTTTTTATAGTTTGGTGGATGAATTGACATCAAAATAAATAAATTGCAGCTATGTAATGTACATATGATTCGCGTTTATTTTTGCAATGTGGCATCATCTGAACAATGAACGGAAGGGACGTGATCGAAAGATCGAAGTGATATAGTTCCTTGGAACTAGTTTATTTCGGAACTATGTACATAACTCTACAAACTACATATTCAGAGACTACAGAAGGAGAGGAACTCTAAGAATTAAAGGCACGACTTGAACTATATGCACACAAAGCTGGATATAGTTCCAATAGTTCTTTGTTTCGCATCTACACAACTCTAGAAACTACAGATTTTTTTTGTTTTTAGATCAAAAATCATCCTTGGCAATAATATAAAGTCAACTATTTCCAAGTAAGGAAGTCTACTTCTCATATCGGAAATTCGGAAAAAAAAGAGTTGTACTTTGTGATCGTTGATCGCTGTATACTACAAAAAAGAAACAACAGATGAATATTTTGCGTGCAAAGGCATCAGTTAACTCAGTCAACGGCGTCGCTTAACGCACACGTGACGTGCTGAACTAGATTGAAACGTTCCTTCGTTGATCGTTCTTTTATTTTTCCGTCGTTACTCAGTAAACTACTGAACTATAATGAACTATATCGTTCAATTGAACTAGTTCGTTCGTGAACTATACATCTCTAGAAGAAAATTATTGATGGAACTTCGGAGTTAATTAAAGTCCTAGCTAAAAAAATATTTAAATTTCTTAGACACGTAGGTGTGTAAAGAAGGGTTTCTTTGATATTTTACAGTTGAAAAGAAAAATTATAAAATGACATTTAAAGAATTTAAGATGTTAGGGAAGGTGTTTTATATTTCTATTTTTTAAAGTGAGAAAAATAACATTTCTGTGGGTAATAAGCACAAATATTTTAATTCCCGACAAAAACAAAACTCCGAATTGAATTGATCCTTCGACGTAGAAGGAAAATCTGGAAATAAAGTTTCATCTTTGTCGATGGTATCTTCAGATTTCTATGTATTTTTAAATTAAAAAAATCAACAAATTATAAAACTAATTGAATCGTTCTTGTTTTAGAAAAAAATTGAAGAACGATCATTTAAAAAAAGTATTTAATGTATAAACAAATATTAAACCTGTTCCAAATTTTACCTGTTCCAGAAATTAGAAAAAAAAACGAGAAATGGTCCTACGTAATGGAAGGAATGTCTCAAAATAATTTTACTAGGAACTTTAATGTTTTATATCGGCGAAGACTGCATGGGAAGCCTTCTTCCAAATTAGCACGCACGTAAAACGCAATAGAAACAAAATTACTTCTTGTTAAAAAATCTGAAAAATTACAAAAGATAAAATATAAAATCCCTAAATTGTCCTTCGAAGTAGAAAGAAAGTCTCAAAATAATGTTAATATGTATTTTTATAATTGAAATCGAGCAAAACTGGAAGACAAGACTCTTTGTCCTTCCTTCAAATTAGCAAACTTTTAAACCGCACTAGAAACAAAATTTCGTCTCGATAAAAAATCGATTTTCGTAGAAAATTATCATCTGGAAAATTAAATTTAAGAAAATTGGGACATCTCATTACAAGATATATAAAAATTGCAAGAATTGATTATTTCCATTTTATAGTATCAAAAATATTTCCTCCGTTTAAAATATGTATATGACTTCAAAACAACGATGTATTGTATACATAACTTGACTTAACTAGTCAATGTATAGTGCAAATAACTTAGGCTTCATACGGCTTCATTATCAATACAGATTGTCCTTAAGATCTTTGGAAAAATTTCTTCAATGCAATAAGTAAAAATTCATGTAGCCGAAATGACTATCTAAACTCTTTTTCCAGTCGAAACTTTTGGTTCGAATTGCAGATATATACATATATTAGGAAAGATATAAGTCAAATTTTGAAGGTATTTATTAAAATGCTAGAGAAGAAATTATTCATTCTAAAACATTATACATTCTAACAGTCAAGAAAGTCAAAAATCATAGGATACACTGTCAAAAAACTCGTTAAAGAAAAACTTGGCACCCAACGTCCAATCCTCATCATAATTTTTATTCGTTAGAGTTGCTATTCCTCAAAGTTTTTACTCCAAAATAAAGCACCCAAGTAGAGTTTGTAGCATTTCCTTCCCTTATATTTTCGAATCGACATAAAGAAGCAGAATATTAGTTCATGTACTATACAAACAACGATTATTTTAGGAATAGGTTGTGTAACAAGAGTTTTCAAATTTTAAGGTTGACAATTAATTCACCGTTTCCGTTACACGCATTTTAAATATTGGCGCCAAAGCAAGGGTTTTTGAAATAATTTTAAATAAATTATGACCTTTTCTTGAAAACAACATTTTTATTGACTATCTTTGTTGGCTTAGTTTGGCTTTTAGGTCAGAAAATTAAAAAACAAAAAGCCAAACTAAGATAACAAAGGTCAACAAAAATTGCATCAAATATTTTTATTGACGTTAGAAGTTACAAAATAAATTCAGTAACAAATTTAATAAAGAAAAATATCAAAACAAAACATGCCTTCCTATTTGTCAAAGAATAGGTTCAACTTGCATATTATACAACATATATTATAAAAGAAATTTGTAAAAATATAAATAAATGTCAAACAGGTACACAAGCAAGAAGCAACTACATACATACATTATAAATACATAAATAATGCTGAAATGTAATTAAAAATCAAAGCAACAACAACAAATCAAATGAAATCAAATCAAAGCATCAAATTACCTCATTATAAAACAAATCCAAAAACAAAACAACAAACAAATTATCATGTTGACAAACATTACTTAAATGTATAAAAGAAAAAACAAAAACTACTATACAAAGAACAATACAAACAAACAAAAAAACATACAAAACACCTATAATTGTTGTTAACTATAAAATGCCAGTAAATGTTTTTGAATATGTATAAAAATAATTGATATATCAAATTCCCAATACTTAAAAAATCACATTACAAAATCCCCATTAAAAGAACTCTAAACTAAGACACAATACCAAAAGAATTTTCGACGATTTTTCTTAAGTATGTATTGACATTACTGTTTTGTACACTTTGATATGTTTTACACGGTGACGGCATGGCACAATGGCTAACGGTTAACATCAATCAGGGATGGAAGTGTTCAATTGTCAAAGGGCTGGCAAATAGGCGTTATCATGGGGAGTTCGTGCTATCACTCTCCTTGCAAGTTACAGCCAGTTTCTGTTGTATATCGAAAGAAGAATGCGTGCGAATGAAAAACGCATGAACTTTAGTTTTCGAAATAATTTTACCTTTCCTTTTGCTTCAAAACAAAAAACAATTTTGAAAAACACACAAGAGTTTTGACGTGTTTCTTTCGCACACATTCTTCTTTCGACATACAGAAACAGGCTGTTAATATTTTTACAGAGGTGGGAGTGCATAATTTCTAAGAAATAATGAAAGAAGAAGTCAACAAAGGATATGGAAAGATAATAATGGTCCCCCCATTCATTGTAGTTTTCTTTTTTATATATTGTAATATTATCAGATGCAAATATGTCATTAATGAACATGAACTTTAAAGTGCCTAATTCGATATAAAGGTGTTGTAGAGTAAATAATATTTAATTGGCATTATTATTTTCCCAAAAAAGTCCGAAATTTCATGTTCTGTATGAAAGTGATAAAAAATTAAAATTTTAATGATAATTCACCCACATGTCTCACCATTACTGAAAATTAGCAAGTATCAATGAAAATGATCATAAAACGAAAAATTCTCGAAATAGTGATTTACAAAGGAATACACAAATATTTGTATTCTCTTCCAATTAGGTATGAACTTTTTTCTATTTGTCATTGGTAACCTTTGAAATTGTCAAAAATGGAAGTATATTTTAAGTTGGGAGATGGAAGTTGTTAAGATGCCCATAAATCCTGGAAATGCAGTTTTGTTCCGATTTTAATCCAATAAAAAATTTGATTTTTTAGGAATTTCAACACATCTCCACCAAAATAAATTATTTGAAAGCCAATTCAAATTGAAAGTGCGACCTACAGGTTTTTTCCATATAAATTCCTTCAAAATTTTTTATTCTTATCATTTTTTTCACTTTCAATTTTAAAAATATATTTTTTTCCATTTGTCATTGGTAACCTTTTAATATGTCTGATTGGCTGACTGTCTGATTGCTATGGTGTTGAGATTTGCGAAAAAATTACTTTTGTTGATTTTTTATAATATCCAATGTTTTTTGTCTTCTATGCTATTTTTAATAATTAATCTCTTTGCAATTAAGACTCAATTAATCAGACTGTTTTTCGATATTCTGTGTATTGAATATTCTGTTTATTGCAAGTTCTAAACCAGTTTTGGGTATTAAAACGAAGAAAAAAAAAACATAATCATCTAAATTCAATTTCAGGCAAAATTTGCAAATGATGTTCAGCTAATTGTTGAAGATTAAATACTCATGTTTTAAATACAATAAAAAGGGGTAAAAATAACAAAAAAAATTTAAATTGCATTGATAAGAAAGTAATCATTCATAACCAATTTCAATTAGGAATTTTTGTGGATAATAAATAAGAAAGAAGTTTAAACTGGAAATTAAAAGTGAAAAACGATTCGAAACCAAATTTGTTGGATTTTCTGCCAAACTTTTATTTTTTGAAAAAAAATTGAATGTACTTTTGTTTTCAATTAGAAGAAATCGTTAGTATTTCGCAAAAATTTGGTTTCGAATCGTCATAGAAGTCATTATTATATTCTTTGAAAAGGATATAGAAAGTGAAAATTTTGAATTTGGGATAATTTGTAATAATAATAATAATAATAACAATAATAATAATCATAGTAATAATAATATATTATTATATTCTTTAAAAAGGATATAAAAAGTGAAAATGTTGAATTTGGAAAAAATTTTAATAATAATAATCATAATAATAATAACAATAATAATAATAATAAGAATAATAAAAATAATAATAATAATAATAATTTTTTTGGGAAAATCCTTTACGCATCTGGCGATGTCGTCACAATCGTCGTATGCCGGACTCGAGTGTTATACCAGCTAAAAACCCACCTCCTTTCACCCCGGCGATTACCACCACCTCGGAACCGCTTTCGCATTACTTCGAGGTGCAACCCCTAATTGGTGTCGATGCACCATTTCATCTTGTTTTTACCTGCGTCCAGGTCCCGCGCTTGCTCATTGAGTACTTCCATCAAGATCTGTCTTCTTTTCTCGCAGAACATTTTCTGCAAAGACCTTTATATTTTCCCAGCTTCTTTCATCTTGCACCATTTTGATAACAATATTGCCACAACTCAGTTCTCCAACCTCTGCTTCCAGTAGTGCTCGTTTTGAGGCCCACCTTTCACACTTCAGAAAAGTGTGTTCTGCGTCATCAAACACTTCTTTCTCTTCGTAGATGCAGTACGGTGTACTGCATTTCCCCATGCCGTACAGGTACTTTCGGAAGTAACCGTGTCCCGGAAGCATCTGCGTTATGTAGTCATTTGCCTCGCCGTGTTTTCTGTTAGACCTCATTCGGAGATCGGGGATCAACTTGTGTGTCCATCTTCCTTTTGTTCCGTTCGTCCATTGGAGTTGCCATATATCCATTGTTTCATCTGGTATAACATGTGTATAATCTGATTTGGCTACATTTTCTAATTTCGCGATGTAAGCCTTTCGTCGCTTCATTGCCTGCAAATCGATAGGAATTATGCCAGCTATTACCAGGATGGCTTCTGCTGATACGGTGCGGAATGCTGATGTCACGCGGAGCGCAGCAGTTCTTTGTACACCTAATAATTTTCTCGCTCGCGACTGCTTTTCCAGCGTCGGTGCCCAGATTTCACATCCATAAAGGAGTATGCTGTTTATCATCTCGATGAGTAGTTTCCTTCTGCTCGGTAGGGGACCACCAGTGTTTGCCATCAACCTACTCATTTGAGCTGTTATCTTTGCCGCCTTTGTTGTTGAATGCTCAATCTGTTTGGCGTAAGTAAGCATTGTGTCCAACCTCATTCCTAAGTATTTGAGGAAGGGCTTGGTGGGAATTATTAAGTCACCAATACGCATATCGACTTCTGTCTCCTGGAGAGCAATATGATTTCGGTTTTCTACCTAATAATTTTCTCGCTCGCGACTGCTTTTCCAGCGTCGTTGCCCAGATTTCACATCCATAAAGGAGTATGCTGTTTATCACATTCATGAGTAGTTTCCTTCTGCTCGGTAGGGGACCACCAGTGTTTGCCATCAACCTACTCATTTGAGCTGTTATCTTTGCCGCCTTTGTTGTTGAATGCTCAATCTGTTTGGCGTAAGTAAGCTTTGTGTCCAACCTCATTCCTAAGTATTTGAGGAAGGGCTTGGTGGGAATTATTAAGTCACCAATACGCATATCGACTTCTGTAGTCATATGTCTACTGGAGAGCAATATGATTTCGGTTTTTTTGCATCGCCAGTTCCAGGCCATGATTGTCCAGCCAAGTCTTTGCACGGATCATAGTTTGTCAAAGTTTCCGTTGTTCTTCGTCGGTGCTTCTTGCGTTGATAACTGCTGCAATGTCATCGGCATAGCCCACCAAGAAGGTGTTTTCTGGCATCTCTATTTTTAGGATTTCGTCGTACGTGGCGTTCCACAGATCTGGCCCCAGTATTGATCCTTGCGCCGCTCCTGAGCTGATTTTCATCTTTTTGGTGCCTTGGTTTGTGTCGTATATCAATATACGATTTTTGAGGTAGTCGCCTATTACTCTTCTTAAGTACTATGTAATGTTGAAGATTTTGTCAAAAGCATCGAGAACATCGGCCCATCTTAAGCTATTAAAAGCATTCTTGATGTCCAGCGTTGCCAACAAGATAATTGGTCTGGAGTAGTGGTTAACTTGGTGTGTTGATTCAACAGTACTTACAACTTCACTCAGTGCTCCAATTGTTGATTTTCCTGGTCTGAAAACATATTGTCTTTCTGAGAGTCCTCCTGCGCCGCTAATTGCTTCGTGTAGTCTAGGTTTCAGTAGCCTCTCGAACATTTTTCCGGCGGTGTTCAGCATGCAAAGTGACCTGTATGATGACGGCGATGTTTGGTCATCCTTACCCTTGTTAATCAAGACCAGCTTCTGCGTTTTCCATACATCTGGAAAGATACCCTCGCTTATGCACTTGTTGTACATCCATAAGAGTACGTTTGGTCGGTAAAGCGCTACTTCCTTAATGACTTCTGCTGGTATTCCATCTGGACCGGGAGCCTTTGTGTTTTTAAGTGCACGGGTGGCAGATTTTAATTCTTCAGCTGTGAAAAGTGGTATATTTGTCGGAGGCTCTGTATCCGTTTCCTCGCATCGGTCATCATGAGTTGGGAATAATGCTGTTAGGACGTTTTTCATTATTTCATCGTCTATCGTGTCAACCGAGCTTCTCCCCCGGAGCTTTTGCATGACGATCTTGTATCTCTGACCCCATGGGTTATTATTGATGTCCCTTCGCAGTTCTTCCCACTTATTTCTTTTGCTTTTATCAATGCACTTCTGTAAATTCTTTTTTGCATCTTTGTATGCCCTTTGTTCGGCTTCGGCTTCACCTCTTCTTCTTGCCCTGGTATATTTTTGCTTTATGGCAGCAGGTTGTGATCATCGACATCACCTGGTTTGCTGTTTGCGTGGCATCATCTGTGGATAAGCATTCTCCCGCTAATCTATCTAATTGAGTAAGCAGAATAGACGAGTTGAGTTTATTAACATTCCATCTTCGAGTAGTTGTAGGGGTGCGTCTCTCATGTGAGATTATGTCTGTTTCATGACAGAACTACCAGGTAGTGGTATCACACCAGCTGATCAAATATGAAAAGTCAAATCCCTTTATAAAAAAAAAATATTTTTGTTGTAATTTCCCCAACAACATAAAGAAAGTTTTGACATAACATATTCAAGATTTTACGATGCCACTACCTGGGTAATTGTGCCATGGTCTGTTTCAAAGCAGAATGCTATGTATTATTATTGTAATGCTGGTTGGTCTGTTCCAGAACCTGCAATAAGCTACTATGTATTTCTTAATTTTTCTTGCGTTTTCATTTTTTTAAATAATTTTCACTAACTTAAAAACATTTTTCAAAATTTAAAAAAATATTAGACTTTTACAGGTTCTGGAATAGAGCATTTGTATAAAACAAAAATTAACCCATTTTAATTAGTTCGCAAATTTCATGGCCGGTCTCTAAAAGAAAATATGAACTTGTTTGAAGTTCAACTTATATTTTATTAATTTTTTATTAATTTATTTATTATCCACAAAAAGAATTATCTTTACACATTTTCATACTTTCCTCCTCATCATTACAAATTATAGCTAATAATGTTTTTAACTTTTAAATACTTTTTAATACGAAAAAAAGGTTGACAACAACCTATTTTTCTTGGCGCTACCAATGTACCTGTATATTAAGAATAATTTTCTTTAAATTAGTTCAAATTCACCCCTTTTTTATTAAAAAGAGCTTTCTCTTTAATCTTCAACATATAGCAATTGAACTGACTTATTTATTTTGGCCATAAAAAGGAAGTAATAATTCTGAGGTCGCCTGATGCATCTTCATTGTCATTCGGGTATGTATGTATACCTTGAATACAAAATTCGACTTTTTTATCGTCCACAAAAAGTCCCATTTGTTTCGTCTTTCAATTTTTTCTTATAAGTCAAAGAACTATTTTCGATTGTTTTCTCCCAGCTCAAAGATTTTTTCTAATTTTGTTTTAAAAATCTACAATCAAAAACCAATTCCTTACAAAAATTTTGGTAATTGTGTCTTAGTTAAGAAGTTTTCCCAACGCTGTCCCCTAAAAGTAACAAAAATAAGGTTTCTTAAAAAAATTACCTAAAAAAATATATCACACACGTAGTACAGAGAGAAGTCTTTTTAAGTATTATGATATTTTTGACAAGAGCAAAAATATTTTTTTAATATTTTTAATTTATTTTACTTTTGGTCTGTTCCAGTACTGCAAGAATCTACTAATTTTTACTATTTTTTCCGATAACATAAAGGAAAAATTGTTATCGTAGTAAAAAATAGTAGCTTCTTGCAGGTTCTGGAACAGAGCATTTGTTTCATTTTTATGATTATTCTTTTTTTTATTTTTTAAACTGTTGCGATATACTATGATTTTGTTGTATGTTAATATTTTTTGTTAATTCAATTGTTTTTTATATACAATAATTTTGTTAAATGTTCCCAATTTTGTTATAAAATATAAATTTCATAATTTTTTTCCTTTTTTCAAAATAAGCACACTTAAATTGTAAACCCAAACAAGAGAATCTATTAAAACACTCCCTTTCTCTTGGCCAGAACATAATAATTGAATGAGGAAGAGAGCGAAAAAATGGTAAACAATAATTTCATGAAATAAAATGTCATGAAATCATGTCTTTTTATGCAAAGGAGATAAGGGAAAGGAACTATTATTATTTTTCCCTCATTCCCTTCGCCTATAGACGCATATTTTCATGTCATTTAATTTCATGAAATTAGAAGATTGGTTGGCAAAGCCGAGTGATATTGGCCAACTTTTGTTTCCACTTCAGCCACTCATGCGACATTTGTTGTTGCAACCGTGTAAACGAACTCTAATATAACCACCCACACGACACCTGTTTTCCTTTGTAAACAAAACCCAGAGAGAAAGAGTTGTAAGCGAGTGGATTTCAGCTGTCAATTTCTTTGTGTATACGTCAAATGAAAAGTCATCTGAAAATCACTGGATTTCATTTGACGTTGGAGCAATGGAATTGACAGTTGAAATCGAGTGGATTTCGTAAATGTAAACGTACTATAAGATGTATTTCTCTTTGTAAGGTCTCTTTTACACGATCCAACAATTGTTACGAGGGTATGGTAAACAAGAGTGGTAACCAAAGCCGAATGGCGTCGAATTGACTACCGATTTCCATAACCCTTCTTTTGTCTCTTCGCATTTGACAACGATCTTTTATTTCATCGGATAAATGAGTCCTAAAGGTGAGAACACAATCAATAGTCGCTTGCTTTGCTTGTTTCCCAAATGTCAAATTATAAAGGAATGGCAGAGCCTCTTTGCAAATTCGCCTGCGTTCCCCTTTAGGAGGCTCTGACATTCCTTTATAATTTGACATTTGGGAAGCAAGCAAAGCAAGCGACGATTGATTCTGTTCTGTCCTTTACCCAAAACAACTGTTCCACTTTGTAAACAAAACACACACATGTTAAGAAACTTCATATTTCAACACCCACACACACATGTACTACAACTAACTAAGGCTAAGTAACTCTGATACAAATTCTAAACAAAAAAACTAACACCATGTTTATATTATGCAGCATATCTGCAAGTGGCTGCAATGTCATATAAATAAAGTGTTTTTTTTTATTAATTTAGTTACTAACTGTATATTATTTATTATGTTTTATTATAACTTTTTTTGTAATACTTTATTATCTATTTTTTATGAATTAAAAAAAAAAATCCAAAAAATCAACAAAAAATACATATTCTGTATGGCTCTTTATTTAGATTAGTAAGCAATATATTTTGTAACGAAAACAAAACAAAAATTCATGAATGAAGAAAATAAAATAACAAAAACAAAAATTCTATAAAAAATACAAAAAACAACATCATACAATAAAATAAAAAATCAACTACAAAAATTCAAAAATCTCTTAAATTTTTTGTTTGTTTCTAAGCAAAAAAATCAAGAAATATTACTGCAAAAATGAAACAAAAAAGCAAACAATGGATGTGTAGAAATTTTTTGTGTGTAAATTTTTTTCAAAAAAAAAAAAATCAAAAGTAAATTAAAATAAAGAAACTCATTAAAATTTAAAACATGCCCTGACATGGAAACACATTCTTAATCAGACAAAAATCGCCTTCAAAAAATACATACAACAACCAAAAGAACAAACACAATAAATAAAAACATCTGAAACGTGTTTGCCACAAATGATGTATGAGCGTTTTGAATTAAAACACAAAACAATCTTTGAAAAAAAAAATTAAAATAAAAAGCAAAAAAAAACACAAATTAATTATTAAATGTATGAAATAAAAATTAAAAAACAATTAAAAATAAAAACAAATTAACAATTATTAAAAATGAAATATACAAAATCTATTGGTTTTATTTATCAGGGATATTTAAGCACATGGGATACAAAGTGGGTGGAATAACCTGGGTACATTCGTGCATCATATATTTTCAGAGATCTAGACTCGTGTTACATGGATCAGTCAATTGTATGGCTGAGAAAAAAATTCAACGTTGATTTAGAATCACTGCGACATGACCTTGTTAAAATAATGTGTTAGTAACTTGAATTAAACAGTGGCCAATTTTACGAAAAACCTGGCCAAAACCAGTGTTTGAATTTGCTATCAGCACAGCACTGAAATCACTAAAAATATGCTATTGCTATGCTGTTTTCAAAAACAAAATCGAAAACTGTTGCTGTGCTATGCTGCGAACATAAAAGTAGCACAGCACATGGTCTATGCTGTGCTTCTGAAATCTTCACAGCACATAGCATAGCATAGTCATCCAAAATAAAAACGAAAACTGTTGCTGTGCTATGCTGCGAACATAAAAGTAGCACAGCACATGGTCTATGCTGTATGAACAAAATCAACAGCTCCAATCCCTAAGAAAATTTAAAGAGAAATTATTGGCAAGAAGAAGGAAAAATGGCAAGAATGCAAAAACTGAGTACACTCTAAAGCACTTAAGTCGCGTGATAAAAATTGCTAGCTCAATTTGTATGAATTCGTACATGAGTCGAAATTTGGAAAATATGAATCAAAACCCTCGAAAATGCTGGGAATTTTTAAATGAATGTTTGGGAAGAAAAGAAAAGAAAAGAAACAAATTCTACTAAGAAATGATATGGATGAGATAGTTAATGATGACACCATCAAATGCAACATGTTCAATAAGTATTTTTTGGATATTCCCAAAGTTTTGAAGAGTAGCATTGACTACAGAGATGAGGACCATTGCAATTCTTTACACAGTTTAACTCAATGTAACTCAATATTTCACTTGGAAATCGTTGATCAAAGTGATATAAGAGATTTAATTGAAAATATAGACACTAGCAAAAGCCCTGGGTATGACGAAATTTGTGGCAAAGTATTAAGTTCATCCAAAGATTTAATTAGCCTACACCTAGCCCACATATTTAACACAATGGTAAGCACTTCAGTATACCCTGAAGTACTTAAAATTTCTAAAATAATCCCAATTCCTAAATATTCAAATTCATGTAAGACAAGTGACTACAGGCCTATAGCTTTGTTGCCATTAATTGGAAAATTATATGAAAAGTTGATCTACAAGCAGCTGTCAAATTTTCTAGAAGAGACTCGGCAGTTATTTTCTATGCAATTCGGGTTCAAAAAACTCAGTGGTACCCAAGAGGCCGTAGTAAATGTTGTAAACAGAATCTGTGAAAGCCTGGATGGATGTTTCGGAGGAGTAGGTGCTGTATTTTATGATTTTTCGAAAGCCTTTGATTTTATTGACCACCGTATATTACTTTCAAAACTGCCATATTATGGTATTCAAGGCAAAGAACTGAAACTTTTGGAAAGTTACATAAACAACAGGAAGCAATTTGTTGAAATCAATGGCGTAAGAGGAAATATTGGTGTTGCACAGCACGGAGTACCTCAAGGAAGCGTATTGGGACCCATGTTATTTACTCTCTATCTTAACGACATATCTAAGCTAAGTTTTCATGGAAAATTAATCATGTATGCCGATGACATAACTCTTTTATATCCGTATAACCACGAACTTATATTAAAAGGCCAAATGGAAGATGATGCAAAAATGTTAACTGAATTCTGTCGGATTAATAAACTTGTCATTAACTCCAACAAAACAAAAATCATAAGATTTAGACCCCGATGATCTACAATGATCTACTTTTCAATTGGAGAAACTATTATTTATGAAAGCCAATCATTAAAATATTTGGGCATTCATATGCAGAATAATTTGTCATGGAATGTGCATATTGATGCGTTAAAGGCTAAAATATCGCCAGCCATTGGAATTTTGTTCAGAAATAAGTTTAGCGTCGAAACTAAACTTTTGCTTTATAACTGTTTGATCCAAAGTCATTTCAACTACATGGCACTAATTTATGGCTACAAGAAAACCACAAATTTTAAATCATTACAAAGACTCCAAAATAATGCTCTCAAAACTGTATACAATTTACCTCGATTATTTCCCACACTTCGTCTATATGGTAATGTATCAAAAAATATCTTGCCACTGTACGGTATTTATAAATTGCAGTTGCTAATATATGTATATGTTTAAAGCTGTTAAGAACATTGGACATATGTTAATTCTATTTAATGTTAGTCAAAATTTGGTAGATACCAGAAACTGCTCGAATGTAAGGGTAAAGAGATGCCGATTAGAAGTCACAAAACAATGTATAGAACATAATGGATGTCTGGAATATAACCATCTTCCGATCGACATTAAGAATCTGACAGAAATTTCATCGTTTAAAAGAGAGTTAAAATCGTTTTTACTGGCAAACACAGGAATGCTTCTGGAGTAATTTAATTTTCATTAAATTTTCTTTTAAATATATATTTTCTCTACTTTAAAAAATAGTAAATAATTTAATAATTTTGTTTATATATTTTCCGTTCTTGAATTATAATCAAACACATTAGCCCCTATAGCTTTAAGGCGCTGGGGCGACATATAAATATTGTAATGAAATTCAAATGAAATATATAAATGAATAAATAAAAAAAAACAGCATAGCATCAAACATAACCCAGAAAAATGTTTGATGGCTAAGAAGTATGTATTTGAAATATAACAGAATTTGCTATTGAGCTGTAAAACCATGACTAATTGAACATTTCGGTATTTTTAACACACTACTATTATTTTGACCGCAACTATTGCTCTGTTCCAGAACCTGCAACAGTCTACTATTTTTGAAATGTTGACACTTTTCCTTTATAAAGTGAATTTCGAGTTTCTAAATGCATGTTATTGCCACTTGTACCTTTTTTAATATATGTACTAGAGTGGTTTTAAAAATCGATATCGGTGCGGCACCGTCCTAAAACTTTTAGTTTTGTTAAAAATTAAGATTGTCAGAGTTTGAGCTCAATCGGAGTATGTTAACACGTGCCACTGGGGCCTAAAAGTTTCCATGGATCTTTATATACCCAAAATTGAAATCTGACCCGATTTTCAAAAATGTTTGTGGGATTACTTGTTTAGCAACTTGTAAACTGTTTTCATCGATTGGACAATAAATATGATCTGTAAAGTGATTTTGTGAAAATTCACCAATACAAATTAAAATTAAAATAGGTCCCCATTTTATAGGGCCAAAGGCGAATTTTCACAAAATCACTCTATAGACCACATTTATTATCCAATCGATAAAAATGGTCCATGTATGTACCTTGTAAGCAATAAACAAGACTGAACAACTCATAGGGCCATTATTATAAGTTTTCTTTTACTATTGGATGCATTTGAAAACGCAAAATAAACGAATTTGAGGACATTAAAAATATAATTTTCACATTATAAGTTAATGCCAAGAAAGTTCTTCTTGAAATTGAATGATCCCTTTTAATATTATTTTAACCGGAACGTTAAAAAATCTGATCGAAAAATCCAAACTATAACCAAAGAAGGCTTTATAATAATGGGGGCTAATGAGTATGCTGGGCTAACATTAATTATGCTATGCTATGTAGAAATGTTTACAGCATAGCAGAGCACGATTTCGATTTCATGACTATGCTATGTGCTATGCTACTTTTAACTTCGCAGCATAGCACAGCAACAGTTTTCGATTTTGTTTTTGAAAATAGCACAGCATAGCAATAGCACTCGTTTTTATTTTTGCATAGACCTTGTGCTATGCTGTGAAAAACTAGTAGCAAATTCAAACACTGGCCAAAACTCTAAACATGAATGGATTTAGACCTAACCTTCTAGTGTTTTTCTGGTTGCTGGTTTCCTTTTTCATGTTTTTTAACCCTCAAACGATTATTAAAGGTGTTTTTATGCCCCTTCTTCTATAAAATGCGATCGTATCAGGTCAAAATATTCTACAAATTTGTTTGCCATCAATTTTTATTATAGGTCCTAGAATACACCGAAACGCTATATTTGACCTAAACTCCAAAAATATGCAAAATTAAAAACACATTTTAGGGTTAAGGTCGTAATTCATGTGAGTTTTGGCAAAATTGTAATACAAAACATCTTTTTAGAAAAACGGCGTCAAAAGCAAAAATGCTTTCCGCTAAATTTCACTATAAGTCACCTAAGAAATTAAATCTCTATTTGCATTACATACCAAGGAAATACCGGTATCAATGTTGCCAAAAACCAAGAAACTAAAATAGGGGTGCAAGCTTCTACCATTTCTACAGTTTTGGAAAAATTTCAGTTAAGATTACTTGAAATCCTTGCACTTTAAGTATATTGGTGATGTCAAACAGTCCAATCTTTCACTCCAAAGGACTTTAAACAGGGCTTATAAATGACCGCCCATAAATGTGGTTTCTTTAAACAAAAACTATCCCCAACCATACAAATACAAATCAATAAAGAGAAAAATATTAGCAAAAGATGCTACTTTGATGTAAGTAAACAGTTTAAAATCAAAACCCCACCTCTCGTCAAACAATCATGTCATGTCTATAGGATAAATACAGTTGCCCCCAAACAAACAAAAGCATGGCGTTCCAAATTGAAGAATTAAAGCCGATACACGTTTGAGTAAAGTTTTGCGTCAAAGGACGAGCTGAATCGAATTAATCTGATCGGTTCTTTATTCTTTTGCAATAAATGATAGGTACTTACTTACTTAGGTGGCCCATTACAGAACATTTGTTCCATAGGCCGAACTAAGAAAATATCTCCATTTCTCTCTACTTGTTGCTTCGCACTCTGGAATACCGCGCCTTTTCATCTCTTCATCCACTTGTTTGCGCCATCTATTCCTTGGCCTGCCAATTCTGCGTGAACCGTTAAGCGGTCCGTATTTATACGCCTTTTTGGCGGGTTCATCTTCGCTAATTCTTATATGGCCTAGCCAACGCAATCGCTGCATTTCGATACGTTTAACTATATTGATGTCGTTGTATAGCAGATACAGCTCGTGGTTCATGCGACGTCGATATTCACCGTCAACGCAGATTGGTCCGTAGATCATTCGAAGAGTTTTTCTCTCAAACACACCAAGCACTGTCATGTCTGCTTGCGCAAATACACAGGCTTCGGAGCCATACATCAGTACGGGTAGTATCAGTGTTTTGTAGAGCGTTATTTTTGTTTGACGAGATGTGGCTTTGCTTTTAAACTGCTTACTTAAACCAAAGTAGCATCTGTTGGCCAATACAATTCTTCTTTTTATTTCACAACTGATGACATTTGTTGTGTTTACGGAGGTGACGAGGTAGACGAAGTCTTTTACTACCTCAAAATTATACGAACCAACTTCCACATTTGGTCCGAGCTCAATGGACGCATTGCGCGTCGACGCCATTAACATTGTCTTCTCACCGTTTACCGCCAGACCGACTTTAGCAGATCCTCCTTCGACCTTCATAAAGGTATCAGTTACTTTTTTTACTGATCGTCCCATGATATATATATCATCAGGATAAGCAAGTAACATGTGGCTATTGGTGTAGATTGTGCCACTTCTTTTGAAGTTTGCCTCTCGTATAACCTTTTCCAGCAGGATGTTGAAGAGATCACACGCAACGCTGTCTCCTTGTCTGAAACCTCTTTTGGTACAAAACTCTTCGTAGAAGTTCTTTCCTATTTTAACTGAAGATCTTGTGTCAGTTAGAGTCATCTTACAAAGCCGGATGAGCTTTGCGGGGATACCAAATTCAGACATGGCTTGGAATACCTTTGAACGCAGCGGGCTGTCGAAGGCTGCTTTATAATCGACAAAAAGGTGGTAGGTGTCGATCTGTATCTCTTGGGTCTTCTCCAGGATTTTGCCGCAGGATAAATATCTGGTCAATGGTGGACTTGCCAGGTCTAAAGCCGCATTGGTATGGTCCAATTATCTCGTTGACCATAAGCTTTAGTCGTTCGCACAATATCCCTGACACGATCAGCGTGTCGCCTCCGGTTTTGAACAGCTCGGCTGGTAAGCCATCGGTTCCTGCTGCCTTATTATTCTTTAGCCGATTTATTGCTGTCTTTACCTCATCTTGGCCGGGCGGTATACATTATATACCATCTTCTGGGATTGGATCTGTGGTATCTGTGGTCTTCGCTACTATTGGATACCAGCATATTGGAGAAATGTTCCTTCCATATCCTGAGCACGCTATCTGTATCTGTTACCAGATTACCTTGGTGGTCTCTACAGGAGGATGTGCCTGTACCAAAGCCATCTGTTTGATGTTTCACTCTTTGGTAGAATTTTCGGACTTAAATCTGGCTCCTGTACTTCTCGATTTTTTCACACTCCCGCCTTTCCATTTCTCTATTTTTCTTGCGGAAAAGACATTTCTCTTTTCTCCTTTTCTCCCGATGTCTCTCTCGTGCGCTACGCGTTGCTACTGATTGTAAAGTAGCTCTATATGCCGCATTTTTCTCTTCCATAGCAGCACGACACTCCTAGTCATACCATGAATTCCTTTGTGGAGGTCTCTGGTATCCAAGTATGGATTTTGCGGCTGTTTGCATGGAGTGGGCAATATTTTGCCATTGTGTTGTTATGTTGTCGGGACAAGGAGTGCTCTCATTAAGCAATTGGGCTAGTTGAGTGGAATATGCTGTGGCTATATGTTGTGTTTGCAGCCTATCGATGTCCAACTTCCGCGTTGTGTCGGTTCTTGCTTTATTTGCAACGTTTAGACGGGTACGTACCTTTGCTGCAACAAGGTAGTGGTCCGAATCAATGTTTGCGCCTCGGAACGATCGTACATCCAACACGCTCGATGAATGTCTTCCATCTATCACAACATGATCAATTTGATTACTTGTCCTTTGATCTGGAGACAACCAGGTGCCCTTATGAATACCGAGATGATTAAATCTGGTACTGCTAACTACCATGTTTTTGCAGCTGCAAAGTCTATCAGCCTCATGCCATTGTCAGATGTTTCACTGTGGAGACTGAAAATCCCGACTGTTGGGCCAAAGATATTCTCCTTTCCAAGTTTGGCATTAAAATCGCCTAGAATAATGTTAATGTCTAGGGCAGGGCAACGGTCATATGTTTCTTCTAAGCGCTCGTAAAATATATCTTTGATCTGTTCGTCCTTTCCTTCAGTCGGAGTGGGGATGTTGAAGAATTTAGCTTTTATTCGAATTGCAGCAAGTCTTTCATTCACTGGGGTGAAGCTGGACACCAGATGTTTTAGTCTCCGACTAACTACAAATCCGAAACCAAACTCATGCTTTACGTCATGGCAGCTATAATACAGTGCGTCGCCTTTAGGTGTTTTTGTGACGCCCTTCCCAATCCATCGTATTTCCTGTATGGCAGTAATATCGGCCTTGTACTTTTTAAGTACATATGTCAATGCGTAAACTGCACCTTCTGTATAAAGTGTGCGAACATTCCAGGTGCAGATTCACAGATCATGGTCCTTAAATCGTTTGCGGGGTTCGTCAACTTTAGAGAGGTTCGTTTTTCTTTTCTTTCGTTATTTTATAGTAGGCTTTTTTCTAGGGGAGGGTTACTAACCCGACGCGCAAACCCAAGTTTTTTACGTTCTTATGGGTGAACGCGCGGCACATGTTAGCTCACTACCTTTAACGGGTGTTAAAGGTAGTTCCCCAGGTGACACCACGGGGAGGTCAGTGTCCACTTAAGATGAAAGAGGGGCCAAGATAAATCCTGGGCTTTGCCATGTTAAAACCGGTCAGGACCGTTCCCTGGTATTTCCATCCCCTACGTCACCAATTTGTTTCGAGATCATAGAGGAAAAAAATTTATAGTTGTAAAATTTGTAGATTCTTGCAAGTTCTGGAGCAGAGCAATTATTAAAGTAAAGATGGAATTAAATCTACCTACATATGTATGTATGTGATGGAGACCCTACCCGTCAATGTTGGATGACAGAAGTTGATACCGCAGTTTGTGAAATTGTGCCAAGGTATTAATTGCTTAAAGATTCTGTAGTAATTCGGTCGTATGCAGCTACAGAATCACACTACAGCTAAAAAACGTTCCTTCATTCTATCCCAATTAGAAACATAGCCTGAACTTTTTGTGTATTTTATTATTATTATCATTAAACCTTTATTAACTGCTGCAATAGACATTAATTGCCCCATCTAATCTACTCATACAGTAGAGCTAACATTTTTCCACCCACATTTTTCCTCATAAATGACAAAATTTCAAGGTCAATGCTGTTCCGCTTAGCTGACAACACTTCCACCGCCCCTTGACACAACTTCATAAGGAGGGGAAAGCTTAATGCATTTTCGTTTTTATTTGATTCCCCAAAAAAATTTTGAAAAACAAAAACAAACACACGCAAATTGCCGCCATATAAACGTAGCGGCGGCATTTGTCAAAAAAGTCATTTTAATTGTTTCAATTGTGGCATTATTTACACTTAGTTTTAGATGAATAATTGCGTTTACCTAAATTAACAAAATTGTACAAAAAAAAAAGAATAAAACAAACTGCAAAAAATTGGTTAATTAAAATAAGGAAATGAGAGTCGATCAGCAACAAAATTGCAAAAATAATGTATTTTGAACTTGAAATGAGTAGTCAATTAATATTTTTCGGAAGAGGTTGAAGAGGAACGTGAAAATATAAATTTTGGGAATATGCAATAGTTGAAGAGGTCATTGAAAATTGTGTAGTAATTTGTACTGATGCATTTGACCTGAGTATAGTTTGTGCATCAAATTTAAACGTTGGTAAAAAATAATCGAACAAGTAAAAAAGTCTCAGTCGGCTGTGCGTGGTTTTATAAAAGAAAACCTTGGCTTAGGCGTGGTTTTATAAAAGAAAACCTTGGCTTAGGCGTGGTTTTATAAAAGAAAACCTTGGCTTAGGCGTGGTTTTATAAAAGAAAACCTTGGCTTAGGCGTGGTTTTATAAAAGAAAACCTTGGCTTAGGCGTGGTTTTATAAAAGAAAACCTTGGCTTAGGCGTGGTTTTATAAAAGAAAACCTTGGCTTAGGCGTGGTTTTATAAAAGAAAACCTTGGCTTAGGCGTGGTTTTATAAAAGAAAACCTTGGCTTAGGCGTGGTTTTATAAAAGAAAACCTTGGCTTAGGCGTGGTTTTATAAAAGAAAACCTTGGCTTAGGCGTGGTTTTATAAAAGAAAACCTTGGCTTAGGCGTGGTTTTATAAAAGAAAACCTTGGCTTAGGCGTGGTTTTATAAAAGAAAACCTTGGCTTAGGCGTGGTTTTATAAAAGAAAACCTTGGCTTAGGCGTGGTTTTATAAAAGAAAACCTTGGCTTAGGCGTGGTTTTATAAAAGAAAACCTTGGCTTAGGCGTGGTTTTATAAAAGAAAACCTTGGCTTAGGCGTGGTTTTATAAAAGAAAACCTTGGCTTAGGCGTGGTTTTATAAAAGAAAACCTTGGCTTAGGCGTGGTTTTATAAAAGAAAACCTTGGCTTAGGCGTGGTTTTATAAAAGAAAACCTTGGCTTAGGCGTGGTTTTATAAAAGAAAACCTTGGCTTAGGCGTGGTTTTATAAAAGAAAACCTTGGCTTAGGCGTGGTTTTATAAAAGAAAACCTTGGCTTAGGCGTGGTTTTATAAAAGAAAACCTTGGCTTAGGCGTGGTTTTATAAAAGAAAACCTTGGCTTAGGCGTGGTTTTATAAAAGAAAACCTTGGCTTAGGCGTGGTTTTATAAAAGAAAACCTTGGCTTAGGCGTGGTTTTATAAAAGAAAACCTTGGCTTAGGCGTGGTTTTATAAAAGAAAACCTTGGCTTAGGCGTGGTTTTATAAAAGAAAACCTTGGCTTAGGCGTGGTTTTATAAAAGAAAACCTTGGCTTAGGCGTGGTTTTATAAAAGAAAACCTTGGCTTAGGCGTGGTTTTATAAAAGAAAACCTTGGCTTAGGCGTGGTTTTATAAAAGAAAACCTTGGCTTAGGCGTGGTTTTATAAAAGAAAACCTTGGCTTAGGCGTGGTTTTATAAAAGAAAACCTAGGCTTAGGCGTGGTTTTATAAAAGAAAACCTTGGCTTAGGCGTGGTTTTATAAAAGAAAACCTAGGCTTAGGCGTGGTTTTATAAAAGAAAACCTAGGCTTAGGCGTGGTTTTATAAAAGAAAACCTAGGCTTAGGCGTGGTTTTATAAAAGAAAACCTTGGCTTAGGCGTGGTTTTATAAAAGAAAACCTAGGCTTAGGCGTGGTTTTATAAAAGAAAACCTAGGCTTAGGCGTGGTTTTATAAAAGAAAACCTAGGCTTAGGCGTGGTTTTATAAAAGAAAACCTAGGCTTAGGCGTGGTTTTATAAAAGAAAACCTAGGCTTAGGCGTGGTTTTATAAAAGAAAACCTAGGCTTAGGCGTGGTTTTATAAAAGAAAACCTAGGCTTAGGCGTGGTTTAACTTTGGGCAAAATATTACGAGTGCCAAATTTTGGATCGAATTGGTTTATCCATTCGAGAGTTACCGCGCGCTCCCTCCACAACACATGGTGTCATAGCATGTTTTTACAGCTTCCAGGCCACTTTCTCAGGAAGTATGGACTTGCCCCTGAAAAAACTGACACCGTCGTAATGGGGGCAGCGAATACAAGTTGCTACAACAAAAAACAAAAGGATTCGGGAGGAGGTCATAAACTGCCCTTTTCCGAACTTTTGTGTGGGAGTTACCCGAAGGAGTGAACCGATATAGTACATATCCGAACTTTATCTATGTCTGGTAGAAATATAACGATGTGTAAAATATGGACCAAATCGATTAGTCCCTTCGAGAGTTATCGTGCGCATAATTTTTGCAAACAAAAATTTTGAACTTTTACGGGGGAGGTACCGGAAGGAGTGAGCCGATATGGTCCATCTTCGAACTTAAGCTAAGTTTGGACAAAATATTACGAAAGCCAAATTCTGGACCAAATCGGTTAATCCGTTCGAGAGTTATCGTGCGCACCAGCCAGCCAGAAAGACGGACAGACATGGCTAAATCGACTCCAAATTGTTTGAAACGGATTTCGTGCAAACATATTTGGGGTCTAAACCCATTATTTCGATAAGTCACATTATGAGTCACATTTACCCTCCTTAGCATAAATGCTGAGGTTATAAAGAGGACCTAGGGATTATTTGTGCCAATGAGAATGCGAGAAATATCCCCCGGTCTCTTTGGAAATGTTAATGGGAAACTGTTTTTTGGTTATTAAAGAAATGGAGCAAATTAAGTAAGCAAAGGTGTTCAACTATTTTAAAATAAAGTCCAGGTACCCCCATTACTTTCCAGGGATATAAAAATTGTCCACTTCTTTCCGATTAAGCTGTTTAAATCTATTCCCATTGTTTGGCTGTGACTGAGAATATCTTTAATCTTAATCACTCTTAGCTATTTACCATTCAATTGTAGCTGGCAATGGCGCTCGGATAGAGAGTATGCGCTTTTTGACGTATTTTAATTGTTTCAAAACAAAAGCCAAAAGAATGAATCAAACTCAAAACTAATTTAAATTCCAAATATATTTTGTGTGCGTTTGTGTGTTGTTGTTTCATTGCGTTTTGGTATTTCACTTTTTGGTAATTTCATTCGGTTGATGATGATTTCTAAAACAGATGTTTATCCCCTCGCGACCTTCATGCGAGTGCTTCTGTATACAACACAAATCACGACAATGTTCAAAAAGTAGGCAAGGAGCGATGGCGAGTGGTATAGGGAAGGCAAAATTAAAACTGACAAACCAGACAGAAAGATACAGAGTTTTGTTGGTAATTTATTGCATGCACATAATTAGCATTAGATTTAACGAATTATTTTTGGAGTATTTATTTCAGAAAAACGAAACAAAATTTTGACTGTTATTTGTGGCGTCGTTATGGTGGATTTTTTTCTTTTTTTTTGGTTTGATTATAATTTCCTCATTCCATATTGGGGGGATAGTAACAAAATTCAATGCTAGCCCTTCCCTCTCCTCCTCACAAATATTTTCGGTGATTAAGTGAGTAGAAAACTTAAGCATTTTTCCAGCAAGCAACCAAACATATGTATGTCCACGACGGCTTGCACAAATGCCACCAAGCAAAGTCATCAAATTATTAAAGGCAGAGTCATGACAGTAGCCAAAAAAACTCAAGACAAATTGTTGTAATTAATTTTTGTTATTTCGTTTTCTTCTCATTTCATTCTACTCTGAAATTGCCAGCCTCCCCCACCCTTTACACTGAAAAAGTTAGGTTCCCAATATGTCTTGTGGAATCATAGAAAACCTCAAAACCCCCACGGAACACAAACTGTAGCAGCGACTTTTGTGTGTGTGAACAGAAAGAACGAATAGAAACAACAACAACGACAAAAAATAGCCGAAAGTAGTCAAGGTCACTTGGAATGACACTCATTAAAAATCATCAAACCATTATTAAAAGTGGGGGAATATAATCAGCAGCAGCAGAGGCACACAGCCAGCAAATGCTGTCGCGCATTGTTTACAGTGGCTGTTACTTGTCAAAGTTGTTGTCAGCGTTGCCGTTGTAGATTTGATTTTCACGAAATTTTTTATAGAGCCCGACCAATAATGTTGCCCAAAATGTCTCAAAAGTCTTTCAAAAAGGTTGAGATGAAGCCATGGAAGTCTTAAGACTTTTTCAGTAATCCCCTCAGCTATCTCACCTCAAAAAATCTTCTCCAGGATAATGGACAGAATTATGTTGGGACGCCCAAACTCGTGTCCCAGAAAGCTGCTAAGCCTGTTCTGATGAAGCAACGATTTTAGCTTCGAAAAAAATCCACAAGCGATTGCCTTTTTGGGGCCAAATACATACTGCCCGTTGAGTGACGCATTGCGCGTTAAAAAAATAAACGCATGAAAAATGTGTAAGTGATGCCAAGTTTGTTCTTGAAGTTTCCATGTGGTTGTTGTAACGCGACGCTCAACGGGCCGTATGTGCCGCGGACAAGTACATACGGTCCGTTGAGTGCCACGTTACAACAACCACATGAGAACTTCAAGAACAGACTTGGCATCACTTACACCTTTTTCATGTGGTTGTTGTTTTTAACGCTTGCCGGGGCCACAAGGGGCCAAATACATACGGTCCGTTGAGAGCCGCGCTACAACAACCACATGAAATCTTCAAGAACAAACTTGGCATCACTTACACATTTTTCATGTGTTTGTTGTTTTAACGCGCTACGCGTCACTCATCGGACCGCCCCTAAAGCCCAATACACATCCAACGTTTGGGTAAAGTTTTGTGTCATTTCTGGTAAAAGAATAAAGAAAAAATCAAACTTGGCTGCACTTGTCTTTTATTCTTCTACTAGTAATGGCACAAAACCTTACTCAAACGTCGGAAGGTATTTTTTTCAGCTTAATGGGCCAAATACAAGTGATGATGCCAAGTCTGTTCTTGAAGTTCTCATGTGGTTGTTGTAACGTGGCACTCAACGGACCGTATGTATTTGGCGCGTTAAGCTGAAGACACATACAACGTGTTATGTGTCGTTTTGGCCGTTTTTACACTGTTGGGCATGATACCGAAAAATTCAAATTCATTTGAAATATATGCCGTCAAACACATCAACGCCGGACTTTGATGTCGGAGTCGCCCTGTTGTTGTTGTTTTTTTGTCAACGCTCAACGCAAAACTTTACTCAAACGTTGTATGTGCTTTCAGCATTAGGCAGGCATCAACGAAGCAAAAGCAAAAGAAGCAAGGCTGCTGATACCACCGACCACTAAAGGAAGCTATGGATAAGAAATCCTATCGAATGGCAGTAACCTTTTGCATAAAAAAGAGAAACCCGTCCATCAGTAAAATTAGTGGGTGGCCGAACCTAGAGCTTCTAAAAGTTCTAAAGTAAAGGAAGATATGGACGGTAATCTTCTGCAGTCAATGCATTAAAAAAGATGCGAAAAGCATTACCAAATGGACATTTTTGGTGATACGATCGCATCTTACGTTTATGAGAAAATTCGGAAATAACTATCCTCACCTTGAACATCCTATCACAGAGCCTCCCACGTCGAATGCAGGAGTCGAGACGCTGCGAAGCTACTGTTCAAATGTAAAGGCGGATCCGAAGGTGATGACGCAGTCGGAACTTATGATGGTGTCGAGAATATCCTCCTTCATATAATAAGGAAATTATTCGGCTAGGCATGGGATATCCTCTATACCTCAAAGTTGGATCCAAAAGTAATGGAACAGTCAGAACCTGAGAAAAGGTCATGGACATCAGAACCCCCATTCGCCACAACAGGAAGTGTTCTTAATAGACTGTGACGAAGCAATTAAAGTCAAAGACAGTGTCGATGTGCTTTTCAGCTGTTTCGCCTCTAAAACCCATCAGCTGGATAATTGTGGAGAAAAAAAAAACGCGACTATTGATGGGTCGGTGATTCGATCAAAAAAGAGATGGGAAAATGTGTCGAGGCCATCCGATACTCCCTATTTAATCTAAAAATGCAAAATTCAATGCTAAGACATCTGCCATTTCATCCACCTCAAAGGTTGATCTAAGCTGATGGCTCTGTCGCAACCTTAGAATGTGCCGAGCCTATCAGCTCATCTCAAAAGGCAAGTCTTCTTAAAAGTTCGCAACGAAGCCAAGGAAGTCTTAAGACAGTTTCAGCTGCCTCAACTCCAAAAACCTTCACCAGGATAATGGTGGACAGGAAGATGGCAATATGAACAGGCGAAATATAGATGGATCCGTGAAAACGTCTTCCTCTTTGATCCAAAAGTGATGAGAGAAGATGTGGAGACCATTAGATCGGATATCCCCTACAGTAATCTCAGCGGGGAAGTCTTCTTAAAAGACTGTGACCAAGCAATATAAGTCGAAGACAGTATCGCTGGGCTTTTCAGGTGCCTCACCTTTAAAAACAATTACCAAGATAATTGTGAGGAGAAAGAAGTCAACATGAATATTGATGGGTCAGTGACAGCGTCCACCTCTTCGATCCAAAAGTGATGGGAAAAGGTGTCGAGGCCATCAGATCATCCCTATTTCATCTAAAAATGGAAATTCTATGCTAAGACATCTGTCATTTCATCCACCTCAAATGTTGATCCAAGCTGATGGCTCTGCCGCAACCTGAGAATGTACCGAGGCCATCAGTTCATCTCAAAAGGCAAGTCTTCTTAAAAGTTCGCAACGAAGCCAAGGAAATCTTAAGACGGTTTCGGTTGCTTCATCAGCTGCCTCAACTCCAAAAAACTTCACCAGGATTCTCTTCGATTCAAAAGTGATGAGAGAAGATGTGGGACCATTAGATCTGATATCCCCTTCAGTCATCTTAGCGGGGAAGTCTTCTTAAAAGACTGTGACGAAGCAATAGAAGTCGAAGACAGTATAGCTTGGGTTTTCAGCTGTCTCACCTTAAAAAACCATTACCAAGATAATTGTGGGGAGAAAGAAGACAACATGAATATTGATGGGTCAGTGACAGCGCCCACCTCTTCGATCCAAAAGTGATGGAAAAAGGTGTCGAGGTCATCAGATCCTCCCTCTTTCATCTAAAAATGGAAATTCTATTGCTAAGACATCGGCTTTTTCATCAGCCTCAAAGGTTGATCCAAAGCTTATGGCTCTGCCGCCACCTGAGAATGTGCCAAGGCCATCAGATCCGCCTTTCATTTCAAGTCTTCCCAAAAAGTTCACAATACAGCCAAGGAAGTCTTAAGATAGTTTCGCTAGCCTCCTCAGCTATCTCACCTCCAATGATAATGGTGGACAGGAAAAAAACAATATGAACAGGTGAAATATAGATGGATCTGTGAAAACGTCCACCTACAACCAAAAAGTGAGAGAAGGTGTGGAGACCATTAGATCCTCCTTTCAAGGCATGCCATCCTGAAAAGCCGCGACGAAGCCAAGGAAGTCTTAAGACAGTTTGGCTAGCCTCCTCAGCTGTCTCACCTCCAAAATCCTTCAACAGGATAATGGTGGACAGAATGAAGTCAACATGAACAGGCGGAATATAGATGGCTCCGTGAAAAACGCGATTCAAAAGTGATGAGGGAAGGTCCGGAAACCTTAAGATCTCCCATTTACCGTAATAGGCAATTATTGTTATGAAGCTGCGACGAAACCAAGAAGTCTAAAGACACTTTCACTGGGCTCCTCAGATGTATCGCCGGCAACAATATTCACCAGGATAATGATGGAAAGAATGAAGGCAACACGAACAGCCAGAATATTGATGGGTCTCTGAAAACGTCGACCAGTTCGATCCAAAGGTGATAAGATCACCACCGATCACCTCTTCGTTTCAAAAGCAAGTCTTCTTACAGGGCTGTGAATAAGCTAAGGCAATTTAAGACAGTTTCCATTGCCATTTGTTACTTTAGAATACCTCAAGATGTCTTCCGTTGTCTATAGAATACGTCAAGAGGTCTTCTGTTGTCTACAGATGACCTAACGAGACCTTATGTTATCTGTAGATGAACTTACGATGTCTTCTCTTGTTTACAGAAGACCTAAAGAGGTCTATAGAAGGCCTCCGATGTCTATAGGAGACTTCAAGAGGTATTCTATTGTATGTAGAAGTGGTATTCGCTTGTCTATAGAAGGCTGCAAAGGGTCTTATGTTGTCTTGGAAGACCTCAAGATGTCTTATGTTGTAGATAGAAGATACTGCAAGGAGTCTTCCGTTGTCTTTAGAAGACTGTAAGGAGCTTTCCGTTGTCTTTAGAAGAACCACAGGAGATATTCGGATGTCTGTAGCAGACCTCATTAGGTCTTCTTGTGTCCATAGAAGACCGCAATGGGTCTTTTGTTGACTTTAGAAGATCTCAATAGATTTTCTGTTGTCTTTAGATGACTTAACGTGGTCTTCTCTTGTCTTTAGCAGACCTCAAGAAAGCTCAAGAGGACTTTTGTTGTCATTAGAAGACCTCGAAAAGTCTTCTGTTGCAGTTAGGATACCTCAAGAAGTCTTTTGTTTTCTAAAGAAGACCTCGTTAGTTCTTCTCTTTTCTATAGAAGACTTCAAGACTTCTTCTGTTGTTTATAGAAAACCTCAAGAGGTCTTCTGGTGTCTATAAAATGTATCAAGAGGTCTTCTACTGACTCAGGAACATCCTCCTAATCAGTCAGCAAGAAGCCGTCGTGATGGGTCTGTGCCAGCGGCAACATCTTTAAATGTCGAAAGTCTTTGGTGGACCAAAACGAAATCACGATCAGGGGTCTTGGAGAAGAAGCCAAAGAAATTTAAGACAGTTTCCCTGGCCTTTTAATGTCTCTAGAATACCTCAAGATGTCTTCCGTTGTCTATAGAATACGTCAAGAGGTCTTCTGTTATCTACAGATGACCCAACGAGATCTTATGTTATCTGTAGAAGAACTATCGAGGTCTTTTCTTGTTAACAGTAGACCTAAAAAGGTCTACGGAAGACCTTCGCTTGTCTATTGAAGGCTGAAAGGGGTCTTCTGTTGTCTATATAAGATCACAGGAAATCTTCTGATGTCTGAAGCAGACCTCAAGAGGCCTTCTGTTGTCCATAGAAGACCGCAAGAGGTCTTTTGTTGACTTTATGCCCGTAATTTCTAGCCCTAGGTAACCGGGTAGGTAGCTACCTATTAGTTATCTTTACCTACGCGTTTGGTAACTTCTACGTGCCATTTACCGAGGCGTGTAAATTTTGAAAACATGTGGTAACATTGGCGATTTTCATTCATGATTTCGTAAAAACATTGCCACATATAAGTGTTTTACAATTTTTTACACATTGGCAACGATCAGCCAGGCAAAATCCTTGGTGTAAGTAACACGGCCGTTTTCGACCCGGTAATGTTACCTATCGATTGAAATGATGAAATTTTGCTTACACAGGGGATATCTATGAAATTATATATAACTACGCGTAGAAATTACGGGCATTAGAAGATCCCAATACATCTTCTGCTGTCTATAGATGACCTAACGAGGTCTTCTCTTGTCTGTAGCAGTCCTCAAAAAAGTGTTGTCTTTAGAAGACCTCAAGAGAACTTTTGTTGTCATTAGAAGAGTCTTCTGTTGTCTATAGAATACCTCAAGAGGTCTTCTGTTGTCTTTAGAATACCTCAAGAGGTCTTCTGTTGTCTTTAGAATACCTCATGAAGTCTTTTGTTGTCTATAGAAGACATCGATAATTCTTCTATTTTCTATAAAAGACCTCAAGAGGTCTTCTGTTGTCCATAGAAGGCTTCAAGATATTTTCTGGTGTCTATGAAAGAGGTCTTTTGCTGACTCAGGAACATCCTTCTAATGAGTCAGCAGGAAACGGTCGCGATGGGTCTGTGTCAGCGTCGACATCTTTAAATGTCGAAACGTTTGGTGGAGCAAAACGAAATCACGATCTGGGCCTTGAAGAGGATAAGGTCTGATGAGGTACAGCAGTTTCCAGCGAAAAAGTCGAAAAATCCGTCTGCATCGTAAGTTAATAAAGAATAGTGGGAAGATAAGTACAAGATAGTCTGAAGTCTCCTTAATGGGTAATTCTTAGCATCAATATTTTGTGTCTAAGCGAAGACAGGCGATAAGGGCGGACAATAGTCGGTCCTCTTGAATAGTCATCATTAACCAGACCGAACCCAATGGGTGTATCAGCGAATATCATTGGTTACTGATCAAGTCACGAAAGAAGCCATCTTGATAGCGTGTGACAGCGTCGACATCTTCAAAGATCGTAGGTCCTTGGTTGAACAAAACGAACTCGCGATCAGAGGTCTTGATAAGGTTAAATCAAGGATAAGGATAAAGTCTTGTGAAGAAGAGCAGTATCCACCGAAAAAAATCCCTGCATTCATCTCCATCCTATGTCGGTGTCGATCAAGCAATTTAAATTCATTTTCTCTCTTGGGAATATATCCATAACAGTGCCATAATAACCAAAGTAATGGATGGAGGAGGCATTCCATTAGTCGAAAAAAAGAACTTCGATCTTCGGAAGGAAATTTGAAAAATTCTAAAATCCTTTTCGAAGAACGATAGAGTTGCCATAAAGTTTGCTCCCCTTAATCATAGTATGGATCTCTCATCCTTCCATTAGATAGAAAATTCCATCGGATAGAAAATTGGACAATTTTAAATTCTTTTCCTAAGAACGACGGACTTGTTTGTCATTAATTTTGCTACCGACCAAACCACAGACACCTATTTAAGAACTTGAGTGGGGGATGATTAACTTTGGATTAGGAAAAAATAGCCCTATGAATCCCTCCGAAGCACCAGGGGGATGTAACGTGTATCGGCGTTTTGAAAGTTTACGTCGGAAAGTAACCGAAATAGGCGTGGCAAGTTCAGTACATTTCTACAGGTTTTGAAATATTCGACATCAGATTCCTTGAAATCCTAGCATTTAAGGTATAAAGTATCTTGGGCAATATTACTGACAACAATGAAGAGTAACTTTTTATGAAAAAAAATAGCCCTCATTCGAGTCACTAAACGGGTCTTTTTGGTCCCTTTTTTCGAAAACGTTTAAAAAGTCCTTTAAAATTTGATCGTATCAGATCAAAATATTCTACAAATATGCCCCACTCTAAATCGTACCTAAACGCCAAGAATCTGCCAAAAGTAAAATCACGCTTTAGGGTTAATGTTGCACTTTATCTGAGTTTATTAAGTTTAGTCCCACAAAACTTCATTTTAGATAGAAGACGTCGAAGACAATAATATACCTAAAATGCAAGAATTCCAGGGAACCTAATGTCGAATATTTCAAAACCTGTAGAAATGAGCGGAACTTGTCATGTCTATTTAGGTTGCTTCCCGGCATAAACTTTCAAAACGCCGATACACGCATCTTCTTTTTTGGTCCACTTTCGTAATCTGTGCGGGGTTTCTTGTAATTAAAAAAATCAATTTTGTTGTATTGTGTTGTAGAGCTGAAATTTAAAGTTTACCAACCTATCCACAAATAATACAATTTTTTTGGTCGAAAACTCCCAAATTGGTAAGGCTGGACATTGACATTACTCTGTGTTGCTTGTATGTTGTTTTAAATGACGTTTCAAAACAAAAGCAAAAAAAAAGAACAATCGCTCGCTATAGAAAACTGAAATAAAAACAATTATTAGAGAAGAGTATTTCCTCTATCATAAAATTTAATGAGATTCTTTTCATAGAGCGAGCAATTGTCGCAGCAAAAACAACAACAACATCAGTCATAATATCGACAATGACATTCATCACAATCATCATTATGATGATCATAAAACAATAAATTTTGTTTGTTGATTTTGTTATGCGATCTTTATTATTGTACCAAAAATTATAAATTTTTAATTTTTACGACAAAAAAAAATTGCATGTCATTTGGAGAATCTTATGGGAGATGTGAAAAAACATTAAGAAAATATTTCGAGTATTTTCTCACGAACTTTACTAGAGTAGAGAAGTGCCACAAAAAACACAAAATTGCAAGTGTTTACACTTTGAACGCAGCGAAGGGGTGAACACCTCTGTTGTAGAGACAAATTTAATATGCCATTTAGATATGACACCATTAGCCGGATTTAGCCCATTATCAGGTTTTATTTGCTAAATCCAGCCAAAATCTACCAGATTTCCCATACAAAAATAAATCCTCCTATTGAGTAGATTTGTTTTAAATCTGGCATAAATCCTCGTATACAACTCTGTTTTTTGCAACATGTTGCTAGAAAATACAAAAAGTTGCAAGCTGGCACAAGAAACAAGGTAGATGCATCGGTGAATTGCTACACTAAATATAATTTAAAATGTAAACATTTGTAAACAAGGCGGAAAAATTAAATCTGTTTTGATGTACAAAGTTGATTTTAATCAACCAAGACTAATATTTATGATATCTAAGCGATAAAATAATTCGTTTATTTATTTTAGATGGGCAAACTGCGATAAAATAATTCTTTATTTGCTCTTTAGTTAGCATTAGTAGCATAATGTGCTAACATTTTCAGTATTAAACAATAAATTTGTAAGTTGACGTATGTTTTTTGAGACGAATTCAATTTAAAAAAATTCTTTTGACGTTTCAAATTCGTTCAGATGGGCTGATGCATCTACCTTGGTAATTGTGCTATGAACAAAAATCAGCTGACTGCCATTTAAATCCTCCAAAATGTAAATCTAAATGCAATGAGATTTGTACTGGATTTATTAAATCCAGTCGAGGATTTATGGCTAGTCTAAATGAGCTATAAGCCTTCTCTCATATTGTTTTACCGCCGCACAGTGAATCAAAATCGTTTTTTCCTGGTCAAAACTCTGTAACTTTTGAACGGATAGAAATATTTTCATTTTTTTTTGTTCCACACATAACACTTTCAGCTATCCGACACATTAAAAGCCATCAAATTCGGTTTAGCGGTTGCAGAGTAATTCATGGCCAAAGTTAAAAATTTGAGTTTTTATATACATATATGTATTTTGCATCAAAATATGAGTGTTTTTGAGTTTTTCATATGTTCTAACCGTTTAAAAAAGGTCAAAAACCCCAATATACAAACCATAAAAATACAAAGAAAATTAAAAAAAATTGGAAAACATTTTTTTAAAAAGTTTTTCAAAATTTTTTAAGAAAAATTTTCAAAATTCAAAAACTTAAATTTTTGTCCAAAATTAAAAGAAATAGTCATTGGGTTTTCATAAAACTCTTGTATTAAAAAAAAATGTCAATTTATTAAAAAAATGTCAATTTGTGTGAAGAAGCTATAATTTATATGGGAAAGGCTATGGGAAAAACAGAAATTGTTACCCATAAAATTTCAAAAAATGTACAAAAAGTATTTATCGGGTACAAAACTATATATGGGCTGAAAGAGGCCGCTCTCGGGCATCATTCTGTGAAAACGGAACTTTGTTCCAAGCTGTTCTCTAAAAGTTTTAGTCCACTAAACTTAGAATTTCCCTACAATTTAGTACCTAACGAAAAATAAAAAAGCTTACTTCGTGTAAACGCTACGGTAATTTATTAAAACGACTCTTAAAGGCAACAATCCTTCCTACCTAACATAAAACACAATTAACACAATATCTGTTATAGTTTCTGAGAAAAAGCTGTTTCTTTCTTCAGAAATTTGCAAAAATTACGTATTTTCCAAAATTGGGAAACATTTTTCGTCGTTAGGAGCACGTCACGCCCACAAATTCCAATATTTTGATCTAATTTTTTGCTTTCCTTAGTTTTATCGAATAGAAATTAACAATCGGGTGACGTAGGGGATGGAAGATACCAAGGAACGGTCCTGACCGGTTTTAACATGGCAAAGCCCAGGATTTATCTTGGTCCCTCTTTCAACTCAAGTGGACACTGACCTCCCCGTGGTGTTACCTGGGGAACTGCCTTTAACACCCGTTAAAGGTAGTGAGCTAACATAAGAACGTTAAAAACTTGGGTTTGGGCGTAGGGTTAGTAACCCTCCCCTAGAAAAAACAGCCTACTATGAAAAAACGAAAGAAAAGAAAAACAAACCCCTCTAAAGTTGACGAACCCCGCAAACGTTTTAAGAGTGCGAACATTCCACTCTTTATAGAGAAGGTGCAGTCTTCGCATTGGCAGACGTACTTGAAAAGTATAAGGCCGATATTACTGCCATACAGGAAATACGATGGATTGGGAAAGGCGTCACAACAACACCTACGAGGTGGCGCACTGTATTATAGCTGCCATGACGTAAAGCATTAGTTTGGTTGCGGATTCGTAGTTAGTAGGAGGCTAAAACATCTGGTATCATGCTTCACCCCAGTGAATGAAAGACTTGCTGTAATTCGAATAAAAGCTAAATTCTTCAACATCAGCTTTACTTGTGCTCATGCTCCCACTGAAGAAAAGGACGAACAGACCAAAGATATATTTTACGAGCGCTTAGAAGAAACATATGACCGTTGCCCTGCCTATGACATTAAAATCATTCTAGGCGATTTTAATGCCAAAATTGGAAAGGAGAATATCTTTGGCCCAACAGTCGGGAAATTCGGTCTCCACAGTGAAACATCTGACAATGGTATGAGACTGATAGACTTTGCAGCTGCAAAAAACATGGTAGTTAGCAGTACCAGATTTAATCATCTCGATATTCATAAGGGCACCTTACTGTCTCCAGATCAGAAAACAAGAAATCAAATTGATCATGTTGTGATAGATGGAAGACATTCATCGAGCGTGTTGGATATACGATCGTTCCGAGGCGCAAACATTGATTCGGACCACTACCTTGTCGCAGCAAAGGTACGCACCCGCTTAAACGTAGCAAACAAAGTACGAACAGACACAACACGAAAGTTAGACATCGGTAAGCTGCAATCACAACAGATAGCCACAGCATATTCCACTCACCTAGCCCACTTGCTTAATCAAAGCACTCCTCATCCCGATAACATATCAGCGCAATGGCAAAGCATTGCCCACTCCATGCTAACAGCCGCAAAATCCATACTTGGATACCAGAGACCTCCACCAAGGAATCCATGGTATGATCAGGAGTTTCGTGCTGCCACCGAAGAGAAAAATGCGGCATATAGGGCTACTTTACAATCCGTAGCAACACGTAGCGCACGGGAGAGATACGGAGAAAAGGAGAGAGGATAAACGTCTTTTCCGCAGGAAAAAGAGAGAGATGGAAAAGCGGGAGTGTGAAAAAATCGAGATGTACAGGAGCCAGAATGAAGTCCGAAAATTCTACCAAAGAGTCAAGCATCAAACTGATGGCTTTGGTACAGGCACATCCTCTTGTAGAGACCAGCAAGGTAATTTGGTAACTGATACAGATAGTGTACTCAGGATATGGAAAGAACATTTTTCAAAACTGTTGGTATCCAATAGCAGCGAAGACGACGAAGATACCACAGTCCCAATCCCAGAAGATGGTGTTGAATGTATACCGCCCAGCCAAGATGAGGTAAAGACAGCAATAAATCGGCTGAAGAATAATAAGGCAGCAGGAGCCGATGGCTTGCCAGCCGAGCTGTTCAAAACCGGAGGCGACACGCTGATAAGGTGTATTCATCATTTAGTTAGCACCATCTGGCAGGAAAAACGAGTACCCGACGATTGGAACCTGAGCATCCTATGCACCGTCCACCAGAAGGGAGATAAGACTGTATGCTCTAACTATAGGGGCATAAGTCTACTCCCTATTGCCTACAAGATCGTGTCAGGGATATTGTGCGAACGACTAAAGCCTATGGTCAACGAGATAATTGGACCATACCAATGCGGCTTTAGACCTGGCAAGTCGACCATTGACCAAATATTTACCCTGCGGCAAATCCTGGAGAAGACCCAAGAGATGCAGACCGACACCTACCACATTTTTTGGCGATTATAAAGCAGCCTTCGACAGCCCGCTGCGTTCAAAGGTATTCCAAGCCATGTCTGAATTTGGTATCCCCGCAAAGCTCATCCGTCTATGTAAAATGACTTTAACTGACACGAGTTAAAATAGGAAAGAACCTCTCCGAAGAGTTTGGTACCAAAATAGGTTTCATACAAGGAGACAGCCTTTCGTGTGATCTCTTCAACATCCTGCTGGAAAAGGTTATACGAGAGGCAAACGTCAAAAGAAGTGGTACAATCTACACCAATAGCCACATGTTTCTTGATATGCTGATGATATAGACATCATGGGCCGATCAGTAAAAGAAGTAACTGATACCTTTATGAAGGTCGAAGAAGAATTTGCTAAAGTGGGTCGGCGGTAAACGGCGAGAAGACCAAGTTGATGTTGTCGACGCGCAATGCGTCCATTGAGCTCGGACCGACTGTGGAAGTTGGTTCCTATAATATTGAGGTAGTAAAAGACTTCGTCTACCTCGGCACCTCTGTAAACACAACAAACGACATCAGTTGTAAAATAAAAAGAAGAATTGTATTGGCCAACAGATGCTACTTTGGTTTAAGTAAGCAGTTTAAAAACAAAGCCACATCTCGTCGAACAAAAATAACGCTCTACAAAACACTGATACTACCCGTGCTGATGTATGGCTCCGAAGCCTGGGTACTTGCGCAAGCAGACATGGCAGTGCTTGGTGTGTTTGAGAGAGTAATTCGTCGAAAGATCTACGGACCAATCTGCGTTGACGGTGAATATCGACGTCGCATGAACCACGAGCTGTATCTGCTATGCAACGACAATCAATATTGTTAAACGTATCGAGATACAGCTATTGCGTTGACTGGGCCATATCATGAGAATGAGCGATGATGAACCCCCTAAAGAGGCGTATAAATTCGAGCCACATGGCGGTGCACGCAGAATTGGCAGGCCAATTCATAGATGGCGCAAACAAGTGGATGAAGAGATGACAAGGCGCGGTATTCCAAAAAGCGAAGCAACAAATAGATAGAAATGGAGATCTTTTCTTAGTTCGGCCTATGGAACAAATTTCTGTAATGGGCCAGCTAAGTAAGTAAGACAACAAAAAATGGAGGTTTTGGCCAGGAAAATCAATTTCTGAACCACAGTGCGCCGACTTCGAACGTCCAACAGAAGGAACCCAACACTAAAGCGGGGTACACACGGTCAATTTTGACTGTCAGTTGTGCTCAAAAAATCGGTTGTTTGCCAGTGTGGCCGTTCATTTTTGTTAGTCATCAGGCAACCACAAAATATTTTGACGTTGCTGAACAGTTTGACAGTTATCGATATTTCCGAAAAATCGACTGTCAAAACCGATAGTGTGTACCCGGCTTAACAGGCGAAATATAGATGGGTCTGTGAAAATGTCGACCATTTCGATCCAAAAGTGATGAGAAAAGGTGTGCAGACCATTAGATCCCCTTTCACCTTAAAATGTCACACTGCAGTGGTTTCATTGAAACAATTTCATGAGGTCGAGTTCCATACTAAAGTAATATGATGAAGTTACTGTAGGGTTGAACTCGATTTAAGAACACCTAAAAATTTCAGTGACACAACTCTGTGACCTTCGACTTATGAGGTTACGAAGAAGCCAGGAAGTCTTGAGACTAATTCGCTGTTTCGCGCCAAAAACTAGTTTTAAAGAACTGCTCCGTATTAGGAACTATTGGAACTACATATATAAAGATTTTTCGTTCATATAGTTGTTTCGCTCATCTCATTCCTTTGAAATTACACTAACATCGATCTTTCTCGTTTGTTTCGTCTATTTTTCAGATTCTGTCGCATTGTCAAATGTCGTTCTTGGAACTATTTGACTTCCCAAGACTACAGCACAACCTATAGGGAAGGTTCTAACCCCTGTAATTTAATCAGGATTTAGATCAGGAGTGAAAGAAATCTTAAATATATATTTTAAGGGGAAACTATAAATGAATATGAAAATTGTATAAAAGGTATGTATCAAGCATTTTAAAACTACATAGATCTCAGGAAATAAAACACAAATAATAACAACCATCTTTGTAAAGAAGACCCGCAATAAATTATACATTATACCTAAGCTAACTTAATCCCATAATTCCGCTCTTTTATGTTACAAATCTCTATATACTCACCTTTTAATTTACACGGCTTACAAGATTACAGGGCCAGACGCGTTAAAATCTAACCAAACTTCACACAACAGCTTTTGTATTTGTGAATATTAGACGTAACCTTTGATCTTCTAAGTAAGACGTAGTTCTAATACGGGGTATTTGTTGACTAACCAGCCAACAACAACAATACATGCCGCCCCACCAAAATAGTGGATTTTTTTCCACCAACAAAATAAAGAGCTCTAATACAAAAACTCAAGCCAAAACAATGATTAATGGGTAAATCATTCCCAAAATGAATAGGAATTGAAATTAGAAAACAAAAACAACGAAAAACAGGAGAATATGCCAAAAAGTGTTAAACCTCATTGTCTTTGAGGCAAAGAGGTAAGTCGAAACGGCGTCATTAAGTAGGGGGCGCTTTATAAATAAGCACGTAATTTGTTGCAATACTAATTAGTTATTAATTTTGTTGTTATATACGGAATACTTAATCAATTTGTTAAGTTTCGTGTAAAAATGCGCCAAAGCCAAAATAAGCAACAACAACAATAGAATATTTCCAAAAATAAACTAACAAATTATTGTTTTTTTTTTTTTTTTTTTTTTTTTTTGGAAGTACCTATTATTGAAATTATATCACAATTTAAAAAACGTAGATCTTATTCTATTTTGGACAAATCTATTGTTAACAAAGAACACACAAATTGTTTATGCATTTTTAATTATTTGTTTATAGAAAAAAGTAGAGATAAATATCAGGAAACCTGAATAAAATATTTATGTATAAAAAATAACAACAATGTATACATACAATAATGATATAACAAAAATTGCATAAGTCTGCAAAATCAATCATTCTTGAACAAATTAATGATTCAGAAATTGATGAATATCCCAGCAAAAATCGGAATTACAATTCAACTGTAAACGATATTCTAATAATTTGTCTTGTCCAATTAATGATTCAGAAATAGAAATTGAATATCCCAGCAAAAATCGGAATTACAATTCATCAGTAGACGATATTCTCATAAATTGTCATGGCGCTGTACTATTTAATTCCACAACATTCTTTGGCTTTATGCTGATAGACGTGGGGCTAAGGTTTGAATAAGGAGTAAAAGCCAAAAATACCCATGATTTCTACAGAGATGCAGTCCATTTTACTTTCACATCGCAATTTTTTTTTATTTTGTAACAAAAGTCTTGGAAATTTATATACTCTTTTTCTTGTTTTGTTTCTTTTTTTAAGAATTGATATCGCTCCCTGTAGAAATCTACAAACGGACTTGTTTGTTGGGATCTTTACACTTTTTCCTCGACAGGGTTTATACTACATCGGAATGGGCAGTGAAATAACAACTTACACACAATTACAAACTACAATTATTTTACAACACATTTTCATAAAACAAAAAAAAAAGAAGGAAAAAGGAAGACAATTTGTATTGACATTTGATTGGAGTTGGTGGCACTGCATCTCTGTTATGCAATCTTTTTTTATAATTACTTACTTACTTAGCTGGCCCATTACAGAACATTTGTTCCATAGACCGAACTAAGAAAAGATCTCCAATTATCTCTGTTTAGTGCTTCGCTTTTTGGAATACCGCGCCTTGTCATCTCTTCATCCACATGTTTGCGCCATCTATTCCTTGGCCAGCCAATTCTGCGTACACCGCCATGTGGCTCGAATTTATACGCCTTTTTAGCGGTTTCATCATCGCTCATTCTTATTATAGCCAACGCAATCGCTGCATCTCGATACGTTTAACTATATTGATGTCGTTGTATAGCAGATACAGCTCGTGGTTCATACGACGTCGATATTCACCGCCAACGCAGATCGGTCCGTAGATCTTTCGAAGAATTTTTCTCTCAAACACGCCAAGCACTGCCTTATCTGCTTGCGCAAGTACCCAAGCTTCGGAACCATACATCAGCACGGGTATCAGTGTTTTGTAAACCATTATTTTTGTTTGACGAGTTGTGGCTTTGTTTATAAAGTGTTTACTTAAGCCAAAGTAGCATCTGTTGGCCAACACAATTCTTCTTCTTATTTCACAACTAATGCCTTTTGTTGTGTTTACGGCGGTGCCGAGGTATACGAAGTACTTTACTACCTCAAAATTATAGGAAAAAACTTCAACAGTTGGTCCGATCTCAATGGACGCATTGCGCGTCGACACCATCAACTTGGTCTTCTCGCCGTTTACCGCCAGACCCACTTTAGCAGATTCTCCTTCGACCTTCATAAAGGTATCGGTTACCTCTTTTACTGATCGTCCCATGATGTCTATATCATCAGCATAAGCAAGTAACATGTGACTATTGGTGTAGATTGTACCACTTCTTTTGACGTTTGCCTCTCGTATTACCTTTTCTAGCAGGATGTTGAAAAGATCACACGAAAGGCTGTCTCCTTGCCTGAAACCCCTTTTAGTACAAAACTCTTCGGAGAGGTTCTTTCCAATTTTAACTGAGGACCTAGTATCAGTTAAAGTCATCGTACAAAGCCGAATGAGCTTTGCGGGGATACCAAATTCAGACAGTGCTTGGCAGCGACGTACGCAGGGGGGGGGGGGGGGCACTGGGGGCCCGGGCCCCCCCCGAAATGGTTTAGTCGACTAAAATTTTTTGAGCTACTTTAAGAAATTATTAATTTTTTTCACTAAAATAATTTTTTACTTTTGGAATTTTCAAATGAAAACTTAGATTGTTCTGAATGGCATGTACTAAAAATTTACTTTATGAATACTCTTTTTGAGAAAACTTCCAGTGAAATCTGTATTACTTCTTTTTCTCATGTAATTTCATTATCAAATCGACGCCTCCAAACAATAGTATGCTAAGTCGACTTAGCATGTTTTCAATTTCTTTACATTTTTATATTTAACGTCCTTTAACTTAAATTCTGTCAAATTTTGGTGATGATCGGACGATCCGAACAGAAGTTATAAACAAATATTTACTTAGCATAGTACTGAAGGTCAAAGAAATTTCCAAGCTTTTAGAGCTTGTCCTGCAAAACTCGCTTTTTAGAATTAGCAAACTATTATTTGGAGGTGTCGAACGTCATTTAACTTAAATTCTGTAAAATTTTGGTAATAATCGGTCAATCCGAACAGAAGTTATAAACAAATATTGACTTAGCATAGTACTGAAGTTCAAAAAAATTTTTTAGACTTACCATACTATTATTTGGAGGTGTCGAAATAATAAAGGGTCGAGGAATTCTATAATAAATATAAAGGTCCTGAGGCGTTAAACTCATTCTGTATTCAAAAAATTACATGTTTAGTATTGTGCGGATTGGAAGTGCATGAAATGACAAAATGTACGATATATCAAGTGTTTTCCGTGGAGCATATCTCTAAAACTAATAAGAAAATTGTTTTACTGCCTTAATTTTTTATTATTTATTTTATGGAGAAAAATGTATTGTTGTGCATCATAAAGTGCTAATATCTGCTATAAGCAGCATACCCACCTAAATTTTTTCCTATCATTAACAAAGTTGTAGCTGAAAACTACCGCAAACAAAATTAATGCTCACACATTGGTTAAATGTTATTAAAATCTGCTGCAATTTCGGGCTTTAGGCTAACGATAAAAATGTACCTCGTCGAAATAATGGCCTTGACGGTCTTGTTTACAGCGATATTCTATTTTTCGTGGGTAAGTCGATGCTTCCTGACATAACGGTTCAAAAGCTCTAATTCTTAGCTTGACCAACTAAAATGACGGATTGACACGATAACTATCAAAAGGAATGACTTCCAAAGTTAGGTCCACTTCCAAAATGGACCATTCTTGCAGGTATCTTCTCCACAAAAGTGCAAAACTTTTGCGCTCATATCGAAGTCAAATTTATGGTCACAACATAAACATTTATTCGCAACGCTCACAATCGTGAAGTTTTATACCCAAATGTTTCGATATTTTTGTCGGAAAGTGTATACGTCCTAAAAAGACAACGAAATTCTGAAACTCCCTGACATCACAATTTTTAGGACAGAGATATTGGTTGTGAAGCCCGTATTCGATCTGTCTATAGATTAAAGTCTATACTTTTAAGACTGATACTTTTTTACTTGTTTTTGAGAAAACAAAATTTATGAATTTTCATAAATTGGTGCCGACAGGAGTGAAATAAGCTCTATATCTTAAATAAGGGGGAACAACCATTTGTCAGGACTTAGCTAAAATTTTGCCGAGCCCGAACGTGGGTTTCGTAGTCTCAAACAGTACTGCGTGTAGAATTCGGAGTCTATGGGTCGTAGTTGGTATCGCCCGACTCCTGATAAAAATGTTTTCTGTTCTAAATGCCTGTTCCAGCATCTTCAGGAATAAAAAAATTTTCACTACTAAAAATGAGTAGATTCTTGCAGTACTGGATTTTTCTGAATTTTTCAGTTGCATGGACTCTATAACTTCTGGTAAAATAGTAAAGTTTTCGTGTTTTTACAGTGTTTTATTTCACTTGCTTTGGTCCGTTTAGTTCAAATCAAATTAGCAGTTTACCAATCGAACTGAAACTTTGCACACTTTTCAGATTTTGATGACAATACATGAATATGGAATCAAAACCAATATTGGTCCATTTTATATTGTTTTAACGGTGTTTTATTTAAATTGCATTTCAAATCTGGTAACTCAATTTTGACACAGTTGCAGTTGACCAATCAGACTAAAACTTTGCACACTTTTCAGATTTGGATGACAGTACAAGAATATGAAATGAAAACAAAGATTGGTCCATTTTACAGTGTTTTAACGGTGTTTTATTTAACTTGCATTTCAACTCTGGTAACTTATTTTCCACACAGTTGCCTTTGACATATCGAACTGAAACTTTGCACGCTTTTCAGATTTGGATGACAATACGTGAATATGGGCCCAATTTTTCCTACAGCCCCCATATAGTGGTACCACATGTTTTCAGGCATTTTGAGGCCGAATTGGCTGTAACTTGGCATTTGGAGTCCCCAATGGTACAGAAACTTCTCCACCAAAAATTGTTGACATAGGTATAAGTTTTGATATAGCCCCCATATAGAGGTACCACCCAATTTCAAGAGTTTTAAGGATTTTATCTTCATTTTAGCCAGAATTGGCTGTAACTTTTCATTTTGAGTCCCCAATGGTACATAATCTTCCCCACCAAAAATTATGGACATAAGTTCAGGTTTTGGTATAGCTTTTATATAACGGTACTACACGATTTCAGGCATATTAAAGATTTTATCGAAATTTTCGGCCTAAATTGACTATAATTTTGTTCTCAGTGATCAAAAAAATTTATTTACTAAAAAGTTTTCTTATTCTTCATTTTTTTTTAAATATAATTTAAAAAAATTAAGTTTCAGTGTTTTATTTAGGAATGCACTTAAAACTAGGAAATAATTTGTCGCTTAGCCTCAATAAATATATTCTTTCTCATGATGGAATCTCTCAAATAAAACGCTTTCATTTAAATTATAAATGGTGGCAAAATTAAACGGCAAGCGTTTTATTTGGGAGATACCATCATGAGAAAGAATATATTTATTGAGGCTAAGCGACAAATTATTTCCTAGTTTTAAGTGCATTCCTAAATAAAACACTGAAACTTAATTTTTTTAAATTATATTTTATTGTGACATAAAAGAATATTATTTTCTTACAATAGCTGGCAATGTTTGATTGGAGACGTTTGGTACAAGGCTAATCTGCACTCGGGGATTCGATTTATTCTTTTTATGGAGTTATTTATTTCAATTAATTAATGGTATACAAATAACATTAATAGGTTTTTTAGATAGATCTTCTTATCAGCATCAGTCCCCGCGGTAAATGTGTCCAATTGATAACTTAATAAGGCATAAAGTAACACAAAACTTTTTTAATTGGACAGAAGTTAATGTATGATATATGGATATGTACATACTTTGAAGAATAAGATATACTGTAAATCTTTGAAATGGAATCGAAAATGCCAAATAAGAGCTACTGTGGTTAAAAAATCTGGGATACACCAACACGTAAACTCACATGTGTAATATTCATTTGAAAGATTTTTTAGTTATTGCGTCAATTCTGTTGGAGAATTTGGTTAAAAACTTTAAAATACCAGGCGGAACATTCGTATGGGGACTATACTGGACGTAATCTGCTATGCTGCATTTTACTCTGTTCCAAATTTCAAACTTATATATATATAATATTGTAAACTCTCTCTATTGAAATTATATACTTTGTGTCAATATTTCATATAAAATCAATTAAAAACCATTTAAAATAGCTTTATGTAACGCTACACAACATTTTTTAATTTCATGATTTTTGGTCAAGTTGGGCCCCCCCCGAAATGAAATCCTGCGTACGTCCCTGGTGCTTGGAATACCTTTGAACGTAGCGGGCTGATGAAGGCTGCTTTATAATCGACAAAAAGGTGGTAGGTGTCGATCCGCATCTCTTGGGTCTTCTCCAGGATTTGCTGCAGGGTAAATATCTGGTCAATGGTGGACTTGCCAGGTCTAAAGACGCATTGGTGTGGTCCAATTATCTCGTTGACCATAGGCTTTAGTCGTTCGCACAATATCCCTGACACTACCTTGTAGGCGATAGGGAGAAGACTTATGCCCCTATAGTTGGAGCATAAAGTCGTATCTCCTTTCTTATGGACGGGACACAGGATGCTCAGGTTCCAATCGTCGGGTACGCGTTCTTCCTGCCAGAAGGAGCTAACTAGCTGATGTATACACCTTATCAGCGTGTCGCCTCCGGTTTTAAACAGATCGGCTGGTAGGCCATCAACTCCTGCTGCCTTATTATTCTTCAGCCGGTTTATTGCTGTCTTTACCTCATCTTGGCCGGGTGGTATACATTCAATAACATCTTCTGGGATTGGATCTGTGGTATCTTCGTCGACTTCGCTACTATTGGATACCAACAGTTTGGAAAAATTCTCTTTCCATTTCCTTAGCACACTATCTGTATCAGTTACCAGATTACCTTACTGGTCTCTACAGGAGGATCTGCCAGTTCCAAAGCCATCAGTTTGATGTTTCACTCTTTGGTAGAACTTCATTCTGTCTGCTGTACATCTCGATTTGTTCACACTCCCGCTTTTCCATCTCCCTCTTTCTCCTGCGGAAAAGACGTTTCTCCTCTCTCCTTTTCTCCCTCTCTCATGCGCTACGCGTTGCTACTGATTCTAAAGCAATGATGCACAAAATAATATGTGTGACTGTAGTATTTGTGCCATGAATCGACGCTAGAGTACTGCTTTGTTCATAGCTGTTCTAAACTAGCCCTATAGGCCGCATTTTTCTCTTCGGTAGCAGCACGACACTCCTGGTCATACCATGGATTCCTTGGTGGAGGTCTCTGGTATCCAAGTACTGATTTTGCAGCTGTTTGCATGGAGTGGGCAATGTTTTGCATTTTGTCCTTATATGTTATCTGGACGAGGAGTGCTTTGATTAAGCAGTTGGGCCAGTTGAGTGGAATATGCTGTGGCTATCTGTTGTGATTGCAGCTTACCGATGTCAAACTTCCGTGTTGTGTCTGTTCGTGCTTTATTTGCAACGTTTAATCTGGTACGTACATTTGCTTCAACAATGTAGTGGTCCGAGTCTATGTTTGCACCTCGAAACGATCGTACATCCAACACGCTTGATGCATGTCTTCAATCTATCACAACGTGATCAATTTTATTTCATGTTCTTTGATCTGGTGACTGCCCTTATGAATATCGAGATGCTTAAATCTGGTACTGCTAACTACCATGTTTCTTGCAGCTGCAAAGTCTATCAGCCTCATACCATTGTCAAATGTTTCACTGTGGAGACTGAATTTCCCGACAGTTGGGCCAAAGATATTCTCCTTTCCAATTTTGGCATTAAAATCGCCTAGTATAATTTTAATGTCATGGGCAGAGCAACGGTCATAAGTTTCTTCTAAGCGCTCTCTCCTTTTCTCCCTGTATCTCTCTCGTGCGCTACGCGTTGCTACGGATTGTAAAGTAGCCCTATATGCCGTATTTTTCTCTTCGGTGGCAGCACGACACTCCTGGTCAAATCATGGATTCCTTGGTGGAGGTCTCTGGTATCCAAGTATGGATTTTGTGGCTGTTTGCATGGATGGGCAATATTTTGCCATTGTGTTGTTATGTTATCGGGACAAGGAGTGCTCTTATTAAGCAGTTGGGCCAGTTGAGTGGAATATGCTGTGGCTATCTGTTGTGATTGCAGCCTATCGAAGTCCAACTTCCGCGTTGTGTCTGTTCGTGCTTTATTTGCAACGTTTAGACGGGTACGTACCTTTGCTGCAACAAGGTAGTGGTCCGAATCAATTTTTGCGCCTCGGAACGACCGTACATCCAACACGCTGGATGAATGTCTTCCATCTATCACAACGTGATCAATTTGATTTCTTGTTCTTTGATCTGGCGACAGCCAGGTGCCCTTATGAATATCGAGGTGATTAAATCTGGTACTGCTAACTACCATTGTTAGATGTTTCACTGTGGAGACTGAATTTCCCGAATGTTGGGCCAAAGATATTCTCCTTTCCAATTTTGGCATTAAAATCGCCTAGTATAATTTTAATGTCATGGGCAGGGCAACGGTCATATGTTTATTCTAGGCGCTCGTAAAATATATCTTTGGTCTGTTCGTCCTTGTTTTCAGTGGGAGCATGGGCGCAAATAAAGCTGATGTTGAAGACTCATGCTTTACGTCATGGCAGTTATAATACAGTGCGTCACCTTTAGTTGTTGTTGTGACTCCTTTCCCAATCGATCGTATTTCCTGTATGGCAGTATATCGGCCTTGTACATTTCAAGTACGTCTGCCAATGCGAACACTGCACCTTCTCTATAAAGAGTGCGAACATTCCAGGTGCAGATTCGCAGATCATGGTCCTTAAAACGTTTGCGGGGTTCGTCAACTTTAGAGGGGTTTGTTTTTCTTTTCTTTCGTTTTTTCATAGTAGGCTTTTTTTCTAGGGGAGGGTTACTACCCCGACGCCCAAACCAAAGTTTTTAACGTTCTTATGGTTGAACGCGCGGCACATGTTATCTCACTACCTTTACGGGTGTTAAAGGCAGTTCCCCAGGTGACACCACGTGGAGGTCAGTGTCAGGACCGTTCCTTGGTATCTTCCATCCCCTACGCCACCCTGCAGCCTTCTACAGACAAGCGAATACCTCTTCTACAGACAAGAGAATACCTCTTGAAGCCTTCTATGGACCTCTTTAGGTCTTCTGTAAACAAGAGAACACCTCGTTAGTTCATCTACGGATTACATAAGATCTCGTTAGGTCATCTGTAGACAACAGAAGACCTCTTGATGTTTTCTACAGACAACGTAAGACCTGTTGAGGTCTTCTACAGATAACAAAAGTCCAGGAAAACTGGTGTTTTGAGACCTGCTTTTTGAGGTGAACATCACAACTTCTCTCATCACCTTTGGATCGAAGAGGTCGGCGTTTTCACAGACAGTCAATATTCCTTTGCACTAGGGTGCCGTGATTTCGTGTTGGTCCGCTTAGTACTTAAGACCAAAACTCATTGAGCTCTTCACACCATTTCTTCGATTTCCGAAGCCAAATTATGGAGACGAATGACGACGGAATTGTTAAGAGGCACTGGCATTCCTTTATATTTTGACAATTGGAAAGCAAAGAAATGAGGCGAAGAAATGACGGAGCTTGGGTCTTTACGGCCTCAGAAGACGTCAACACTGTCATGAACTCATTAATAGTCCGCCTATTCGCTTCTTTCTGTCCACCAGCTACTGCACCATCATCTGAACTCCGCTTATTCGCGTTGCCTTCCTTCTGTCCTTCATTACTCTGGTGAAGGTTTTTAAAGGCGAGACAAACCTGTTTTAGACTTCATTGGCTTCGTCGCAGCCTTTCATGATAATTGCCTTTTAAGGTAAATGGGGGGGGGGGGGGGGTCTGATGGCCTCGGCACCTTTGAATTTAAGAGATGTCTGTAACACATCACATGCCTTTTTTCTGCACACTATTATCCTGTTGAAGGATTTTAGAGGCAAGACATCAGAGGAGCCCAACGGAAATGCCTTTGACTTCCTGGGCTTCGTCGCATCCTTTTAAGAAGACTTGCCTTTTGAGCTGAAAGAAGGATCTTATAGCCTCGACACCTACATTCATGACCTTTTAATCGAAGAGGTCGACCTTGCCCCATACCCATTAATATTCCACCTGTTCGCGTTGGCTTCTTTTTTCTCACAATTATCCTGGTAACGGTATTTGGAGACGAGACAGCTAAGAAGCATATCGAAAGTGTTTTTAGAATTACTTGGCTTCGTCGATGCTTCTAAGACGGCTTTGCTGAGATGAAAGGGAAATCTGATTGCTGCAACAACTTCTCATCGAAGAGGTCGACGCTATCACAGGCCCATCAATATTCCGCCTGTTCGATTTGGCTTCATTCCCACCATTATCCTGGTGAAGGTTTTTGGCGGCGAGGCAGCTGAAGAGCCCAAGGAAAGTATCTTAGGCAAAAATACTTGCTTTTTGAGCTGAAAGGAGGATCTAATAGCCTCGACCGAAGAGGTCGACTTTGTCTAGATCCATTAATATTCCGGCTGTTCGAGTTGGCTTCTATCTCCCCACATTTATCCTGGTGATGGTTTTTGGAGACGAGGCAGCACAGCAAAACTTTCTTGGGCTTCGTCACACCCTTTCAAGAAGACTTGCCTTTTGATGTGAAAGGGGGATCTGATGGCTTCGATATCTTCTTTCATAATTGTTGGATAGAAGTTGATGTTGTCACAGACCTACTAAAGTCCTGCCTTTTCATGTTGGCTTCATTCTGCCCCACCATTATGCTGGTGAAGGTTTTTGGAGACGAAACAGCTGAGAAGGCCTGCAAAACTGTTTGAGACATCCATAGCTTTGTAGCAGCTTTTAAGAAGGCTTGCCTTTTGAGGTAAAAGACGGATCTAATAGACTCGCCCCCTCTCAGGGCTATGCCATCACCTTTGGATCCACCTGTGAAATGGAACGGATATTCGGTCACCCACTCTCATCATCGACCCATCAATGTTCAATGGCCTTACTGTTTTTCTGATGAAGGTTTTTGGAGGCGAGACAGCAGAGGAGGTTAGAGAATTGTTCATAGAATTTCCTTTTAAAAATACTTGCTTTAATATGGAGGGTGTATATAAGAGCCCAGCAAACCAATCGTACCGACATCGTATCGAAATCGGAACAAAATTCGGACGCTACGTCCGATGTCGGATCCGAAATCGTAACGATATCTTAAGGAAAGTTGTATGAAGTGGTTGACATAATTTCGGAACGAAATGAAATTGTTTAGCGAATGTCGGAATCAAATTTCCCTTCCGAATTTCCCAAGGATTTTTTTTCAGATTTCGTTCGGAAATCGGAGAAAAATCTAATCGATTTCGATCCGATTTCGTTCCCATTTCGTTCCGATATCGAAGCGAATGTCGGAATTAAATTTCCCTTCCAAATTTCCCAAGGATTTTTTTTCAGATTTTGTTCGGAAATCGGAGCAAAATTTAATCGATTTCGATCCAATTTCGCTCTGATATCGAAGCGAATGTCCGAGTTAAATTCCACTTCCGAATTTCCCAAGGATTTTTTTTTCAGATTTCGTTCAGAAATCAGAGAAAAATCTAATCGATTTCGATCCGACTTCGTTCCCATTTTGTTCCGATATCGAAGCGAATGTCGGAATTAAATTTTCCTTCCAAATTTCCCAAGGATTTTTTTTTCAGATTTTGTTCGGAAATCGGTGCGAAATCGATTAGATTTTGCAAAATCTAAACAATTTCTCCTCCGAAAAATCGTTTAGAAATCGGAACGAAATCTGAACGATTTTGTTTCCGAAATTGTTCAGACGTGTCGGACATCCGACATTTGTTTTGCTGTGTCACCACAAAAGAGATTGTGTTTGTGAACACAGCAAGCGCCCAAGGGCGTCGTGGTGGCTAAGGCAGGTGTATATTCAATTACTAAGCACGGCGCTCTTAAACCAAATTTAAATGAATGTAGCTTACACCTGGGAAGTTTTTGCGGATTCTGAAACTACATTGTTCATAGATGAGAAAAGTAAAAGAACAAAAAAAAATCGCCGGAACACTTTAAATAAATCGCGGTCAAAGTTCACATTTTTAGGGGTTATTAGGTTTACGCGATTTTACTGGGAAACCGCAATTGCTATCGAAATGAGATTACAGAAAATGTTGTAGCAGTGAAAATTTTCTACAAGATTTACCTTTATGATATTATCGTAGGTTTTACCGGTTTTGAGATATAGACGTTCAAATTGGGACAATGCACTGACTGTATCGCCTCCTTATACAACAATGTCATGTACGATGCGCCTGAACTATCTTTAAATTAAAACCGCTTACACCTCGGAAGATTTTGCGTATTCTGAAACTACAAAGTTCATAGATGAGAAAAATCCAAAAACAAGAAAAAACGCAGAAGGGATTTTTAAATAAATCGCGGCCAAAATTCACATTTTTTGGTTTATTTTAGGTTTTAGCGATTTTGCTTAGAAACCGCAATTCCTATCGAAATGGGGGTAAAGAAAATGTTGTAGCTTTGAAAATCCTCTAGAGGATTGATCGTTATGATTTGTTCCTAGGTTTTGCCATCTTTGAGATATAGAAGTTCAGGTCACATTTTTTAGGCTTTTGTTAGGTTTTCACGATTTTGCTTAAAAACGGCAAGTCTTATCGAAATTGTACTAAAAAAAATCTTATAGCTGTGAAAGTTCTCTATATGAGTGGCTTTCATATTTTTTTCCTATGTTATACCATTTTTGAGATATATAAGTTTAAGTTGGGAAATTGCGGTCATGGCATTTTTTATAAGGAGACGATACAGTCAGTGAATTGTCCTTATTTGAACTTCTATATCTCAAAAATGGTAAAACCTACACAAATATCATAAAGGATAATGTTGTAGGGAATTTTCACTGTGACAACACTTTCTTTAGCTCCAGTTTGAAAGGCTTGCGGTTTCCCAGCAAAATTGTGAAAACCTAAAAAACGCCCAAGCATTTGAACTTCATCCGCGATTTATTTAAAAAGCGCTCCGGCGATTTTTTCTTTTTTTGCCTTATTAATAACTCGAAAGAGAATTAATTTATTTTTTTTTTCATCTATGAACATTGTAGTTTCAGAATCCGCAAAAACTTCCCAGGTGTAAGCTGCTTTCATTTAAAGTTGGTTCAAAAGCACCGTGTTAGCCGTGTTTCATGAACTCGCTTCTCGACGCTTCTCAACTTTCTCAGCTTACGATTGTGTCATTACCTCAGAGTCTACTTTTCTACTTTCTACTTCCAGCAGTCGTCACCCCCTTTGCGGTCTCGACCGGTTTCACTCCTGCCCTCAAGGTGGGAATTTCACTGATAGGAGATCACTCGTAACAAGGTGAGGATAATTCCTTTCGAACTTTATCGAAAACTTAGATGCGAAATACCGATTTAGCTGCAATTCCCATTCAGAGATGATTGTCGCAAATAATTTTATACATTGACTGCAGACGTTAACCGTCAACGAGAGGGAATTGTAACAAATTTGTGGAAGTGAAGACTGAGTGAGCCAAGTTATCGTTATAAACATTGGTCGAAGATTTCCTTTTTTGTATTTGAAGTGAGGGCCAAGGTTTAGGTGTTTTAAAATATTGATATCCATGAAGTATAAAAAATCTAAGGAAAGTGGCAAAGCCTCCTACCAAGGCAGGATCCCTGCTACTTATTGAAGCACCCATGTATCAAAGCGGCTCCATTCTGTTCTGCCATGTGTTCGCTTAACACTCCAGAATTGGGGTATCTCTTATTTGTAGGATACCACTTCATTCAAAGCAAAGGGTTTGAATGATAAAATTTGTGGCATTATACCCACCCACACATCGGATCAAGATTGTTATCCCTGGGGTGGCTAAATTAAGAAGTAACTACTCCCCAATTCTCTGTCTAACCTGGTCTTCCAAACCTTGATAATTTTACAATGTTCCATTTATTTGTCATTTTTAACTGTTTAGATGTATATATGTAGCTGCAGAAAACCTTGTCCTACGTGAAATAATCTACAATTTGGCCCTTGCACAATGTTTAGCACCTACAACACCACAGAAAACTACACAAACAACGCAACATATCATCCATATCATGGAGGACACATCAAAAAACGCACGCCTTCTTAGCTTTGTGTCGCGACCCCAAATGCCGCTTTTTAATGTAATTAATAAAATTATTAAGTGATTTTGTGGTTTTTGTGAGCGAGTATTCGCATGAGTATGTGTGTACTTCATGCCTTGTATTTATGTGATGAATATAAATTTTAGCGTTATTTTTAAGGCGACAGTGTCTTTTTTGCGGCAAAATGACACATTCACATTTCTTATGAAAGGCATTAATAACAGAGAATTGCAGTTACCCTGACCTAAAAATATAAAAAATAAATACTTATATAAGCAAATCATTGGCAAAAGAAAAAGTGAAGAACCCTACTGCGAGAAGAAGACGTAGTCCTCTAAGTCAGATTTTAACAATCCGATTAGCCATAGTTGTACCTACATAATCATAATCGCGTGTTTACTTTCATTTGCTGCTTTTGTTTTTTGCAAAAGAAGGGGAGAAGATATCACTTGCCTGGTTACCCAGCAAACCAATCGTACCGATATCGTAACGAAATCGGAACAAATTTCGGACGTTACGTCCGATATCTGATCCGAAATCGTAACGATATCTTAACGAAAGTTGTATGAAGTGGTTGACATAATTTCGGAACGAAATGTCGGAGCGAAATCGGATCGATTTCGGTCAGAATTCGCAACGAAATCGGAAGAAAATCCTTGGGAAATTCGGAATTCGAATTTCTTCCTCCGAATTTTCGTACAGATTTCTGAACGATTTCGGAATAATGTCGTATGAAAATCTGAGGTACCTTCCGAACTTTCGTAAAGGTTTCTGAACAATTTTGGAATAATTTCGTATGATTATCGAAGGAAAAAATTTTTCTCTGATGCCTCTTTTTAATTGATAAATTTTTTTATTGCAAGATTATAATTTCAAAGATATCTAATGATTTTCACTGTTGTTATCATTTTGTAGTTATAGTAGAACAATGTAAACTTTGTGTACGAATATGTTGAGTCTATAAGCACTAGCTTGAATTATTATATGTTGCATTTATATTTAAAATATTTAAAAATGTATATGCGAATTTTATAACCAACCATTTTGTTTTTCGACAACAAACTAAAATGTTACTTTCAAGATATATACAAAAGGTGGTTGTTGTGCGAAGGGAAAATTGTTTCCGACATATCGATCCGAATTCGTAACGAAATCGGAAGAAAAACATTAGCAAATTCGAAGGGAAATTTACTTCCGACATTTTCTCCGAAATCGGAACGAAATCTGAACAAATTCCCCTACTAAAAATCGTATAGAAATCGATACGAAATCTGAACGATTTTGCTTCCGAAATTGTTTCGATATGTCGGACATCCGACATTTGGTTTGCTGGGTAGGTACCTGGATATCTGCCTCGTCTCGGCTCGGCACACACACAAAATTAACAGCCAATAAATTTGTTAAGCTGTTGTTAATTAAATTTTAGCAATTGAAAAATTGCCAAGACAACCAACTGACCTTAGAATTATACCATAATGCACTGGACTGTTGAAAGGTGTGAGGAACCATGTCCAGAACTGAACAAAAAGGCAACTACAAATAAAAATTCATAATGAAAATCAAAAAAATGCTGGAAGCGACATAGTCACCACCACCGTGTCGTGTGTTACACTTGATGTGATAAATCAATGTTCGAGACTAATTACTAAACAAATTAGGTCCACTACCGATACACCGGCACTAAAATCGATGAACACTCACGAAATTTCCACCTCCATGTTGTATTTATTGTCCGTGTGCTCCGTGTGCTGCAATGCAAGCAATCCTATTGTGGTGGAAATTTAAGATTTGTTTTTTTTTTTTTGTTTCGATTTGTTTTATAAGCCAATTTCGCCTGAAGTTAAAAAGCAATAATTCTTCTTAATTTCAAATACCAGGGTTACCCGCCAATTGTAAATGATTAAGTTGGTGTTATAGTAGAGGGCAAAAGTGTGCAACTTATAACATTTTCTTTATGGTGGGACCTCGTTAATGACCACCAGGCATTACATTAGCACGACTACCTTGCACAAAAATGCCTGAGTTCCAGTTCCAGGCAAGAAAGCATGTAATATTCTTCGGTGGTTAAATACATCAGTGTAGTGTCTTACATTTCCTAAGTATTTCAGTCCTGTAACACTTCCCTACAAATGCGTTGTACCAAATTCAACACAATGTTCGAACTTCGAATTCTGTGATAAAAAAGAGCCCCATATCATTGACCTAATAAATAATTGTGCTGTTCTTATTCGTAAAAATTATCTTCTATCCGGAGAGTTTCCCTTACGAAAGTCTTTTATTTATGTAACAAGTAAAAAAGTATCAGTCGGCTTTGCCTCAGCCTGTGTGAAGGTACCCTAAAGAGAAGATCGATATGGACCATTTTGGAAGTTAAACTACATTTGGATAAAATATTAGGAGATCTTTGGGTCCCCTTGGACCAAATCGGCATGCCCGTTTAAGAGATATAGCGCGTACCATTTTAGTGAAATTTTTTAAACTTTTGTGGGAGAGGTACCCGAAGGAGTGGATATGGCTCACCTTCTAACTTAAACCAAGTTTAGACAAAATATTACGAAGGCCAAAATTTGGACCGAATCGGCTAATCCGTTCGAAACTTACCGTCCGCTCCAACTACTGATGTCGTAGGGGTTTTACAGCTTTCGGGTCATTTTCTCAGGAACTTGCCCCTGAAAAAAGTTTTTCTGTCGCAATGGGGACAACGAATACAAATTGCTACAACAGAAATCAAAGGGTTTCGAGAGCAGTTCTTAAACTGAACTTTTCGGAAATTTTGTGTGGGAGGTACCCGAAGGAGTTGACATATACAGTCCATATTCGAACCTAATCTATGTCTCGTGGAAATATTACGATGTGCACAGTATAGACCAACTCGGTTACTACATTCGAGAGTTAATGTGTACACCATTTTAGCGAAAAGCTTAGAACTTTTGTGAAGGAGGTACCAGAAGGAGTGGACCGATTTTCTCAGAAGGTATGAAATCGCCTCTGATGAAACATGTACCGTCGTATAGGGGACAGTGAATACAAGTTCGAGAATAGGCCCTAAACTGAACTTTTCCGAAATTTTGTGTGGGAGGTACCCGAAGGAGTACACAGATTGAATCCATATTGGAACCTAATTTAAGTCTAGTAGAAGTTTCACGATGTGCAAAGTATGGACCAAATCGGTTACTTCCTTCAAGAATTATCGTGCGCACAAATTTTCGAACAATTTCGAACTTTTGTGGGGGAGGTACCGGAAGGAGTGGACTGATATGACCCATCTTCGAACTTAAACTAAGTTTGGACAAAATATTACGAAAGCCAGATTTTTACGACAGACGGACGGACATGGCTTAATCAACTCCAAATTGTCTGAAACACATTTCATCCAAACATACTTGGGGTCTAAAACCATTATTTCGATGAGGCACATTTTGCCCGTAAGAAAGTCCCAATTTACATTAGGCGAGTTTACTTGCGGCAATTGTCAGTTTGATGCAGAGAGAGGTGAGGCATATGGTAACCCTTTGCCTCTCAGCCCCCTCTCTCACCTACAAACTGACAATTGCCGCAAGTAAACTCGCCTAATGTAAATTGGGACAAAGTGTATATACTCTCGTTAGCATAAATGCTGAGGGTATAAAACATCTTTAATTAGGTCTTCCACCGATAGAAGACTCCATTTATCCGTGTGGGGTCTTTTTTGTCATACAAATCTCCTTAAAAAGTCGTCTATCCATAGAAGATCTCTCTAGAGACCCCTTGAGAAGAGTTTCTAACGATAAAATATGTATAATACCAATGAATTTAAATGTCTGCATAAGAAAATCGACTGGTTCCATATTCTGACAGTTAATGAACTTGTGGGTTCTCTCGTACCGGATTTACCCGGAATCACACAACATCAATGTTCCGGCCAGCGGCTGCTACCTCAGAGTACATATGTTTGTATTTGTTTCGTTTTTCTGTGTTGGCATGCGGAATGCATGCCGAGACAGAGGAAAACCCAGGACCAATATATTTGTGCCCGGTTTGCCACATCCGCATCTTCCCCATATCCAAACTTCGGTGAGATGCAATAGTTGTCAGGAGTGGGTGCATCTAAGGGGTTGATCTGGACTTGTCCACGCGAGGGACTATGACAGGGACTATGTTGTTGCATGCTGCGCGAACAGAGCCCCCAGTGAGTCGTCGTCAGTTTACGAAACTCCTTCGTCGTCAAATTAAGAAACTCCCCCGCAGTCCCCTCAACAGCAACTGCACGAGCAGCATTTAACACCAGCCGTTGTTGTTCCAATCCCAGAAAATACATCCCTTTTGCAATTTATTTGCAATGGACTCTGGGGTAAAACCGAAGAATTAGTGGAATTTATGAATCGAAAGAAAATCAAAGTCGCGGCAGTGCAGGAAACCAAGCTCAACAACAACTGCAGCTTACAGCATTGTGATGGTTACAACGTATTAAGGAATGATCGCACCAGAAGTTTAGGTGGAGGACTAGCTTTTCTTTTGCACCAGTCTGTTCAATACAGACCTATCTCGCTTGTGCCTAGCTCTAATGACTCGTACATGGAATGTATTTGTCGAGGACTTAACCAGGATAGGGCGTGTGATAGAACGGTAATGGTGGCGCTTGACTTATCAAAAGCCTTTGTTACTGTCAGGCACTCCACGCTGTTTGAGGACATTGAGCAGACAACCCTCCGGCCAAGTCTGAAACGTTGGACGCCAGTCGTAAGTGGAATTCAGGAACAAGAAGTCCAAACCCCGTAGAGTAAAACGGGCAATTCCCCCAGGTTGTTCAATACAGACCTATCTCGCTTGTGCCTAGCTCTAATGACTCGTACATGGAATGTATTTGTCGAGGACTTAACCAGGATAGGGCGTGTGATAGAACAGTGATGGTGGCGCTTGACTTATCAAAAGCCTTTGTTACTGTCAGGCACTCCACGCTGTTTGAGGACATTGAGCAGACAACCCTCCGGCCAAGTCTGAAACGTTGGACGCCAGTCGTAAGTGGAATTTAGGAACAAGAAGTCCAAACCCCGTAGAGTAAAACGGGCAATTCCCCCAGGTTGGGTGATATCTCCGGAACTGTGTGACCTCTACCTCTCATGTATTCCGCCCCCTCCAGATGGCATTGAAATCGTAATGTATGCGGATGATTGTACGATCCTGACGTTAGGTACTTACCCTGATGACATCTGTGAGAGACTGAGCTCCTATTTAGCCAATCTTACCACTTTTTTCCACGGTCACTCTGTTCACCACATAGACGGCGCAGTATAGACGAGAGTTGAATGTCTTGCTCGATGGTAGCAGAATTCCGACACAAACTTCCCCAAAATTCTAGGGGTCACATTCGACACTACGCTCACGTTGTCTCGGCTATCTGCAGCTACCTGCAACAAACAAAAATGCAGAAACAAGATCCTCAAGTCCCTAGCCGGCAGCACTTGCAGTGCAGATAAAAAAACCTTATTGACCACATATAATGCGAAAGGTCGGTCTGTGATAAGCTATGCGGCACCAGTTTGGTCCCCGCGTTTAGTTGATACGCATTGGAAAAAGATTCAAATGTCAGAATGCCGCCCTGAGAACATCAACAGGGTGCCTCCTAAAGTCGCCAGTGAACCATCTACATGAGAAGGCAAGGATTATTCCAGTACAGCAACACAATGAGATGCTTTCGTTGCAGTACTTGCTCAGGTGTTACCGTGAGAGTCATCCCAATCACCATCTGCTGGCTAGACCCGCCACACCAAGGCATATCAGTAAGGACATTCATCCTCTAGAGAGGAAGGTGCAATAATATAGGTGAGAACCCCTAGATCAATAGTTATATCATGCAGGTGTGAATAGCATTCACACGGACGCAGTACCTAAGGTCATAAGCAAATACAGTGTGAATAAAGTCCTCTGAGTACATCCCCCATCTATCGCAGCTAAGGAGCATCGGCTGCCACGACAAACCGGGATAGTTTCGCCTAAATTCTTATTGGGCTGATATTGGTCGCGCCGTGCAAAATATCTGCCCATTATGTGGCATGAGCCCACACCGCACACAGCGCCTTTTCAGCTGCCATGCCAAACCTATTCATCTAACTCCAGTGGAATTGTGGTTACATCCCATCGAAGCAGCGACTTTCCTGGAACTGGAGATAAAACCAGAGCCAGATTGAGCAGAAGAAAGAACACGCAAACATACAATAATAAACAATTTTTTCCAACAACAACAACCCGTTAAAAAACTCTTCTAAATATAGAATAACTTTTTAGAGTCTCTTTATATGATCTTCTCTACATAGAATATGCCTTACAATTGATTTCGACTCTTTAAGATATCCTGCAATCAATAGATAGAGTCTCCCATTTATGTTATACGTACAACCCGATTCACAAAGAGAGAATTGCACAAACTTTTGTGGAATAGTGTGTGTCTTTATACTTTAACAAGTCTTCAATCCGTAGAAAACTACATACATATAAGTAAGACCAAGGAGAATGAAGGCCTACGTACATAAGCTGCCTTCCCTGGTTGCCTTGCTTGCTTCTGATAAAAGAATAAAAAAGAAAAGGGCAACCCAGTTCGAAATTTGCTCGGCCTCCTTTATTCTTTTATTTTTATTATGTCAAAAATGAAGCAGGAAAGCAAGGCAACCAGGCAAAGCTACTTATGTACCCAGGCCCTGAGTGTCACAGTTTGAAAGAAATAACCAGCTCTGGCAATTTTATTTTCTGTCAACAATTAATTTCTTCCGTTGATCTGGTACTGGTGGACTTTAAAGTCAATCGCGAGTTGTGGCCATCCTCGATGATAACTAGAGGCTTATGTCTTAGAAGATCAGGTTAATAACTCTACGTTATGCACGATGAATGAAGACAACTCTCCCCCAGTCTCCCAGTTCGCCAGCTATAATCATCGTGTCACGCGACCTGACTTATGGCGCAACACATCTGACGTAAATCATACCGATTAGTAGACTACCGGACTTTTTCATTCACCAACATCCGCACTTTCATGGAAAAGACATCCTCCACTTTGTAAATGAAACATCTCTCCCAGATTTAGTATGCAAGAGTACCACATTTCGTCCCACCTATGTATAATCGTCATGTCACGCGGTCTAACTTATGGCGTAACCTGGCAATCCGATGTACATAATCGTCTTCATCAGCAGAGCGCCGAACTGTGGAGAAGGAAATTTTCCACATTGTTCACGGTGGATGAAGACATTTATATACGATTGAGTGGACAATTCACAGTTCGCCAACTATAACCATCGTATCACGAGGTCTGACTAATTGTGTTACCTGCTAACCCGTTTGTCTCTAATTGTATTCATTAATCGACCACAGGACTTTTTAATGCACGAATACTCGCACACATCTGATAAACATTAAGAATATTGTCCCCCTAACTTCTCCTTACGTTAATAAGAAGTGTATTAGAATCAATTTCATCTTGCACAACATCAACATATTTTAGAGAAGTGCTTAGGACTACACAAAGGCTATGCAATATATAAGTAAAAATATTGAGATAAGCAATTTGAACGGTCATTGTAGCTCCTCTAAGACATTCGACCCGATCGATCATGTTAAACATTTAAATGGAACACAAGTCTTCATTGGATGCCGTAGTAATGCATGCTACTTTTGCAAGGCTGAGAAACAACCCGTTGCTGATAAGCTCTGTAATCGATTCCAGAACCCGGCTCAGGAGATCTTATCCTCTTCCCCGCTTCCAAAGAAGTAGCGGAAGTGTTCATAAACCCTTTAGGAGCATGGTTCGATGCAGCCTTGCTGCTTGTCTATTGCATTCTGAACATGCGCTGTATAGCCCCAGGCAGCTGTTCCCTGTGTTTGTGAGCTTTGAAATGTCATCATCTACCATCTGGTGGTCCTTCTCCTTATTTTGGATTTTCACGATTATACTATTGTGTTGCTATTGCTATCAGAGTCTGAGTCGCTATCCGTCTCTGAAGGTTAAGTCGAGCTTGAACTTTCCCTGAGTTTCTCAGTCTCTTCCTCCCTGTATTTGCCGGTAGTCTGTGTGCTTGTTGCATCACCTTCAACCACAGATGCCAAGGCCCCCACATCTGTGAGAGATTCGCTGGGTGACGAGATTTACGATCGCTGGATGGCGACGGGGTGTTACTTATAGTCAATTTAGAGTTTTATTTTACGGTCATAATCTGGTTATCCTAGGAAATGTATTTTCGATAACCATATAAGTTAGAAAGTTAAATCCAGGGGCTGGATTCTTGTTCTATCAAAACTTGAAATGAAAAATATTTTCTTTATACTTTTTTTCTTTTGACATTTATTTCCTTAATAAAATTTGTCATTAGAACGAGAATCCAGCCCAGGAATATAGTCCATACAAATAGTAGCTACCACTTTCCAAAGAAAGCAGTGATATCGACAATGATTTACAGTGAACCTTTCAATTTGTTACAGTGGCCACTTTCTGTCATCGAGAAAGAGCTTATAAATGCAACAGAATTGTAACAGAGGTCTACTAAGACCATAGATAAGATAATGGGAGAAATCTAAAAGAGGAGGCCTATCGAGAAGACCTTCTAATAATAAAAGTCTTAGGAGAAAGTTTTTTTCAAGAAAATCTATCCACAGAAGGTCTGCTGAGTACGTCTTCCGGCAATAGAGATTTCCCTAAAAATGTCTTCTACCTTTAAATCATTTTAAGACCATTTTCAGCCTAATACCCTAAACAAACGGCAGCGTTAATTTGCATTAACTGCTTTAATTCAAATTAATTCGTGCATTATCCACATTCTTAATACACTGAATCAAACTGAATTTAAAGTGCATTTAGGTATTTCAATATGGCAATGCCGTAAAAGAGAACCCATATTCATATGAGGGAAAGAGCATATTCATGCTCTGATGCACAAGAAAACAAAAAATTACAATGCAAAGAACAACAAAACAGAAATCAGCTGTTTCGTAAATGCAGAAACTGTCGTCTGTCACGGTAAAATTAAATGCAGATCTTAATGCAAATTAACGCTGCAGTCTGTCTAGGGCAGCGTCGCCCAAGAATTTCCATCAATGTTTTAGAATGAGTGTATGTATGAGTGAAGAAAACAACAACCACATGATGTTTATTGTTTGTTTTCATTCACTTACACTGTAAGTGAGAGAGAAGCAAATGCAGAAACAACTCAGTGGGCTCCCTCACTATACAGTCTTTGCAAAGAAGCGCGTCTGTGGTCTAGAGTATAAGGCTTTTGTAATCATTGAAGACTTGGAATGCATTTCTTCTCTCGGTAAAAGATCTAGACCTGGAGGTATTTTACCCATTCAAGGCTCCGTTAAAGGTGCTATGCTGAGGTATCCGTTTTTAGAAGGTCTTCTCCCCATAAAAAAGGCATTCAATAGGTCCTTTATAACAGGTGATCCCACAAGAGGTTCCTTTTTCAACAGCCTTTTTGACACATCATGCGTTAGTCGAGTCACGTGTTCATGCTATTTTTGTTTAGTACTATTTGACATTTTATCATGGAAAAGCTTACGCCTCTACAACGTTTACAAATCGTTAAACTTTATTACGAAAATTCGCGTTATGTGGAGAGTGTGTTTCGAGCCTAATTTTGTTCAGTGATGAGGCACATTTCTGTCTTTATAGGTATGTAAAGAAGCAAAATTACCACATTTGGGAAGAAGAGCAACTTAAAAAGATTCAAGAGCTTACACTTCATCCAGAAAAAAATAACGGTTTGTGGGTCGTTGGAATCATCGGACCCTATTTCTTCAAAATGATGCCGGTTAGGACTTCATCGTCAATGGCGACTGTTGTTGCGCTCGTAATCTCGGCGATATTTGGTTTCAAAAAAAAACGGCGCCACTTCCCACAAATCACATCAATCAATGGATTAATTCAAAGAACACTTCGGTGAGCACGTTTTGGGCCAGTCGATTGGCCACCAAGATCGTCTCATATCACACCGTTAGCCTTTTTCCTGTGGGAATATGTCAAAATTGTATGCGGATAAAGTCGCTTCGATTCCGGTCTAGGGTGAAAAATCTGACGAACCATTCTCCAGTGGCCAGTCGAAATGCTCGAACGAGTCACCGAAAATTAGACTCAACGGATGGACCGTCTGAGACGTAGCCTCAGCCAATATTTGTTAGGCATAATCTGCAAAAATAAATGTCATCGAATGTTCTTTCAAATGAGAATAAACATTCCCCATTAAATTAGATTTTTCTGTTTTTTTTTCTTTAAAGAAAGTATGAATCTCCAAATGGATCACTCTTTATATAGAAGATGCTTTCGAACGGTCTCCTATAAATAGATTTCTTAAAATTTCTTCTGTCAGGAGAAGACCCTACAGGGGATCTGTGACCCCTTAAGAAGGATTTTCATACCTTAAATATACATTTTTACCTTTATCCATTACTCCTTAAGTTTTCTGTTGGTTCTTCCAACTTTTCCCCCTAACTGTGCTACTTGTTGTCATGTGGCATATGATGTCACTTCTAATATTCATTAGCTTGCACTGATCAGTTGGGTCTCTTTGTTGATGGATTTTGGCATGCGCCATTCTATTTCAACTGAAAACACTTGGCTTAACACTTAAGAAATCTCTTGAAAGATCATGTGATTCCAAAAATGCAAAGAAAAAAACGAAAACTACCGTCCACTAACAAACAGAATACCCCAACGAACGCCAGTAGCCATTTGCAAAATGAAGCATAACGAATAAATGGAAGCGCGACCGTCATCGATCGTGGAGCAGCAGCACCAGCTACCAGAGTTGTGTGTGGATAATACTTTGTTTATGGGTATATATCAATGTTTTATTGCTTTCTAAGATTTGCAATATTTATTGGCGATGGCTGGCTGGCGGTGGTGGTCGAAGCAGTGCTTGGTTCTTAGTATATGATGTTTTGTGTGGTTGGGATTTGATTTTCAAAGCCACCAGTCAGTCAATGGACCAGCCACATGTTTTCATGTACAAATCCAATGAATTAAGAGTTTTTTCGGCTACCACTTGCTGGATGGATATATGATACCATCACCAAATGTTAGGAGCATTGAGTGTAAGGGGCACTCGACTCCTTCTTGTTGATTATTGGTCACAACAACATCCACCACCAACATATTGTTGTTGATGTTTTATTTGGTGTTGATTTTTGTACGCTTTATTTCACTTGAATTGTCAATAATTCTGGAAATAATCGTGATCATGTCGTTTGACAATAAAGAAACACTAATAACAAACTCATGTGACAGTCGAAGAAGAAGAAGAAAAAAATAACACAGAACGAAAACAAACTTCAGCCACAACTAAGGATTAATAATGTCAGACATAAAAAAGAACAAAAAACAACACCAATTATTGATTCCAATGTTAAATGACGAAACCAGACAAAAGACCCACCGACCGACCGACAACCACAAAACTTCTTATTTAAAGCTGTAACCATGAACCCGTAAAGTTAAGACATTTGATACTTGTTAAATATTCTAGACACCCACACTGAAAGAAAAGTTACAGAAAGACCATGGATCGTCATAAGAATGAACGGCCACATTTTGAAATGCGAAGCTTCTATGGGTATTCAACTCGTAGTGATGAAGTCCTCATCAAGAAAATTTACAGACAGCAAATGGATCATAACAATGAAGGAAGGATCTCCATTGGAAATGAGATGCTTCTTCTTGTAGAGAATTTTCACAGCTACAATATATTCTCTAATCCCATTTCGATAGGACTTGCGGTTTCTAAGCAAAATCGTGAAAACCTAAAAAAACACTAACAAATTGAACTTTGATCGCAATTTCTTTAAAAAGCGCTCCGGCGATTTTTTGTTTATTTTTTGATTTTTTCCATGAACATTGTAGTTTCATAATCCGAAAAAACTTCCTAGGAGTAAGCACCATATATTTAAAGTTGGTTCAAGAGTACACGGTGCTCTTGAACCAACTTTAAATATATGGTGCTTAGGATCGATGTCCGATAAGAAGATGAGAGTATCAATCTCATATCTTTCCAGTATTTGGAGCCTCCATGTAAGGGGCACCTGCAAGTAGTTGCTTCAATTTTAAAACAATAGGCTTAAAACATTTAATTCAAGTTGTTTTAATATCAATATTTTCAGGATTTTAATTTCCATTTATTTTATTACATTCTTCCCCATTTTTTACAGTGTACTTCACCAAAAATTTCTGATCCATTGATTTGTGTCTCGTAAAAAAAACAACAACAAATTAATATTCCAGCCAATAGACGGACATACATTCATACAGATTTACGGTCTGGCGTCTTGAGATTTTAATAATCGCTTTTAGATGAACACATTTTACAAAATGCATGACATGTGATGGTGATGGTGGTCTATTCCAATTTGTGTCACCGTGTCTCCTACTCTATAAAAAATATGCAAAAATTAAAAAAACACGTATTAAAATAACAACAAAATCTGTTGTATGATTCATAAAATATTTTGTATCCCCGTTGAGTTATGCATTTTATTCAATAATCAAATTATATATTTTTTTAAAATAAATAAAATTCCAAAAAATAGCAATGAATCATCTAAAGAACAAAAAATGACTTATCATTGGAACCTCATGGCAATCAGAGGGGAATAGATAAATTGGGATAAATTCTACGGCTAGATTGTGAATCCACAAACTCTCACTTTAACATGGGTTTCACCCAATTCGAAACTCCTTTCAGAAGAACAACGGTCTAACAGGTTTGGAGAAGACTATCTAAAAAGAGAAGACTATCTAAGCTTCGGATTAGGAGGATATGCTTCCGGATCCCTTCAAAGCACCAAAATATGCAAAAATTGAAAAAAGACGTATAAAAATAACAACAAAATATTTTGTATGATTCATAAAATATTTTGTATCCCCGTTAAGTTATGCATTTTATTCAATAATCAAATTATATAATTTTTTTTAAATAAATAAAAAATCCTAAAAAATAGCAATGAATCACCTAAAGAACAAAACATGACTTATCATTGAAACCTCAGAGGGGAATAAATAAATTGGGATAAATTCTATGACTGGACTTGTCAGTCCACAAACTCTCACCTTAACAATTCGAAACTCCTTTCCGAGGAACAACGGTCTAACAGGTCTGGAGAAGAATATCTAAGATGAGAAGACTATCTAAGCTTCGGATTAGGAATATATGCTCCTGGATCCCTTCATCCCACCAGATGGAAACAGCACGGACTTAGCTGTGTGCAGATAAACTTGCTGTTTGTACTGCTGACACTCTCGACCTTAGATATCAAAACCACCCTAGTCCAGGAATCTTATTTGTATTTAACGAGTAAGAACGCATCAGTCAGCTGTGCCGACAGAGGTATATCCTCAGCACCGGACCGAAAGAAAAGAAGTAAACATAATACTTCTGACGTCTATAGGGCCTTTTTGAGTTTTTGGGCTATTTTCTCAGGAAGTATTGAATTGTCCCGTTGTAACTACGGCCGCATACACAGCATGTTGACAAAAAAAATTAAAAACGATCCCATACAGGTCCTTAAACTGCACTCTTTCCAAACTTTGTGTGGGAGCTACCCAAAAGGGTAGTTCAGTTCGAGAGACGAAATCCGTTTTAGACAATTTGAAGTTGATTTAGCTATGTTCGGTGCTCTAGAACTAACTTTAAATGAAAGGAGCTTACACCTGGAAAGTTTTTGCGGATTCTGAAACTACAATGTTCATAGATGAGAAAAATCAAAAAACCAAAAAATCGCCGGAGCGCTTTTAAAATAAATCGCAATCAAAGTACACATATTTGGATTTTTTAAGGTTTTTACGATTTTGCTGGAAACTGCAAGCACTATCAGAATGTAACTAAAGAAAATGTTGTAGCTGTGAAAATTCTCTACAAGATTGTCCTTTATGATATTTTCGCAGTTTTACAATTTTTGAGATATAAAAGAAGTTCAAATTGGGACAATTCACTGGCGGTATCGTGTCCATATAAAACAAAGTCATGACTGCAATTTCCCAACTTAAAATTATATATCTCCAAAATGGTACAACCTAGAAAAAAACCAGTAAAGAAAGTATCAAAGTCGGGCGGGACCGACTATATGATACCTTACATCACTGTGAGTATGTAAAATATATATGGGAGCTATATCCAAATCTTAACCGATTTCGATATAATTTCGCAAATTTATTTCCAGACCTAATTCAGTCATGTCATGTTCACACGAGCGTTTCAATTACGTTGTTCGTCTGTCGAACGACGTACACGAATTAACCCGTTTCCACGACACCATTCATAATTAACAGAAACAAAAACAAAATTTCCTTAATTTTTGTTTCCTTGTTTTCACGAAAATTTGAACCGAAAACACATAAAATATACATTAAATGAATAGAAAAAGCAATAGACTTTCCTTCAAATGTATCTTCTATATTTAACTACACACATTTCATTAATTTTTTCCATAAATTCTGAATAATTTTGTATTTTCAATACATTTTTATATGTTTCTATTTTCAAAATTAAAGAGAGAGAGACATGTCAAAACAATGTTTGTGTATACAGATTTTCAGTTATTTGATTCCTTTTTGTTTCTGATTTTTTACGCGATTTTGAACTAATGGACAAGAAATGTGTGTGGAATTAAGAAGGAAACACAACCATCTTCCTTCTGCATCTAAATAAAATGTTTAGTTCATTAATTTTCTTCAATCTTTTTCCTTTTTTCTAAAAATTTTTGTGTTTTCAACAAATTTTTCAATTTTGATTTTAGACATGTCATAATTAATTTTTTCGATAAATTCTCTCATTTGTTAGGGATGGGACATACTTATTCGTCGTTCGGAGAGTATTTTTAATCGAACAACGTAGAAAAACCGTCGTTCGTTCATAGAATTTTGTGTGGGGAATCAAGTAATTTATTCGTATTTGAGGGTCGAACAACGAATAGAGAACGAACGACGTACCGTGGAAACGGGCTATCACACATTTCAAATAAAGCGTGTTTTTTTAAGCTCGATAGAACTTGAAATTGTAAAAAATAACACAAAAAATTAAATTGTAATCAAAATTTTTTTTTATTCGAAAGATCAATACTTGACATTAACATTTGAAAATGATTTCGGGCATATGGGCACGCCGCTGTTCTTGACGAAGTGCATTCTGGACGTCCAATTTTTGGCCACTTTTTCGAGCACTGCTGGCCGTATGTCACGAATAACACGAACAATGCTGGCCTCCAAGGCATCAATTGTTGCTGGTTCATCAGCATAAACCAGTGACTTCACGTAGCCCCACAGGAAATAATCGAGAGGTGTCAAATCGCACGACCTTGGAGGCCAATTGACAGGTCCACTTCTCGAATCAACTTATCGCCAAATTTTGATTTCAATAAGTCGATGGTTGCGTTCGCCGTATGGCACGTAGCGCCATCCTGTTGAAACCACATCTCCTCCGGATCAATGTCATCCATATTTTCAAACAAAAAATCATTGATCATGGTGCGGTAACGATCTCCATTGACCGTAACGCGAGCTCCGGCCTCATTTTTGAAGAAATAAGGTCCGATGATGCCACCAGCGTGAAAACCGCACCATACGGTGCATTTTTCTGGATGTAATGGAGTCTGTAGGGTCTCTTGTGGATTGGTCTCACTCCATATGCGGCAATTTTGCTTATTAACAAACCCGTTAAGCCAAAAATGCGCCTCATCGCTGAACACAATTTTGCGATAAAACAACGGGTCATTTGCATTTGCAGTTGCGCGAATCGACGACTGAGTTTCAAAGTAAATTTGGATAATTTCGTAGCGTTGTTCAAGCGTGAGTCTATTCATGATGATTTGTCAGAGTATACTGAAACAAATAAGAAAAAAAGTTTCATCAAAATTTAATTTTTTGTGTTACCTTTTACAATTTAAAGTTCTATCTAGCTTAAACACACACCCTTTATCATTGAAATCTGACCTATATAGCGTGTTTGGTGCAGCAAATACGCGAAATGGGCCGAAGATATATATGGGAGATATATCCAAATCTGAACCGATTTCGATATAATTTGGCACATTTATTTCTAGACCGAATTCAGTCACACATTCCAAATTTTATTGAAATCGGACAAATATAGCGTGTTTGGTATACAAAATACGTGAAATCGGGCAGAAATATATATGGGAGCTATATACAAATCTGAACCGATTTCAATATAATTTGGTACACTTATTTCTAGGCCGAATTCAGTCAAACATTCCAAATTTCATCAAAATCGGACGTATATAGCGTGTTTGGTGCAGCAAATTCGTGAAATCGGGCGAAAATATATATGGGAGCTATATCCAAAACTGAATCGATTTCGATATAATTTGGCACATTTATTTCTAGACCGAAGTTAGTCACAAATTCAAAATTTCATCAAAATCGGACATGTATAGCGTGTTTGGTACAGAAAATACGTGAAATCGGCCAAAAATATATATGGGAGCTATATCCAAATCTTAACCGATTTCGATATAATTTCGCAAATTTATTTCCAGACTTAATTCAGTCACACATTTCAAATATCATTGAAATCTGACCTATATAGCGTGTTTGGTGCAGCAAATACGCGAAATCGGCCGAAAATATATATGGGAGCTATATCCAAATCTGAACCGATTTCGGTATAATTTGACACATTTATTTCTAGATCGAATTCAGTCACATATTCCAAATTTCATTGAAATCGGACGTATGTATATAGCGTGTTTGGTGCAGCAAATACGTGAAATCGGGCGAAAATATATATGGGAGCTATATCCAAATCTGACCCGATTTTTACCAAAAGCAATAGCGTTCTTCCTATGGCTAAAAAAATTGTAGTCCCCAATTTTCAGCTGAATCGGACAAAAAATGCGTACAGGAAAAGGAATTATGGGTCTATTTCGTTTCCTTTTGCATGTTACATACAAATGCACAAAGACATAATACCCCTTACCACAGTGTGGTGTAGGGTATAATTACGAAAGCCAATCTTGTAGAGAATTTTCTCAGCTATAAGATTTTCTCTAGTCCCGATAGGACATCCAGTTTTCAAGCAAATCGTGAAAACCTAACAACCAAAAAAAACCTAATAATGTGACCTGAACTTATATATCTCAAAAATGGTAAAACCTAGGAACAAATCATAACGGCCAATTCTCTAGAGAATTTCCACAGCTACAACATTTTCTTTAGCCTCATTTCGCGAAAATCTAAAATAAACCTAGACCAGTAAGGAAAGGATCAAAGTCGGGCGGGGCCGACTATATGCTACCCTACACCACTGTGAATATGTAAAATATAAATCGGAGCTATATCCAGATCTTAACCGATTTTGATATAATTTGTCACATTTTTTTCCAGACCGAATTCAGTCACACATTCCAAATATCATTTAAATCGGACTTATATATCGTGAACCGATTTCGATATAATTTGGCACATTTATTTCTAGACTGAATTCGGTCACACATTCCAAATTTCATCGAAATCGGAAAAATATAGCGTGTTTGGTACATAAAATACGTGAAATCGGCCGAAAATATATATGGGAGGTATATCCAAATCGGAACCGATTTCGATATAATTTGGCACACTTATTTCTAAACCGAATTCAGTCACACATTCAAAGTTTCATCAAAATTGGATGTATATAGCGTGTATGGTGCAGCAAATACGTGAAATCGGGCGAAAATATATATGGGAGCTATATCCAAATCTGAACCGATTTTCACCAAAAGCAATAGCGTTCTTCCTATGGCTAAAAAAGTTGTAGTTCCCAATTTTCAGCTGAATCGGACAAAAAATGCGACCTGTATGTTGCGAACAAAAATACATGGACAGACGGACAGACAGACAGACGGACACGCATAAATCGACTCAGAAAGTGATTATATGTATATCCCCAAAAGGAACCGTGGGTCTATTTCGTTTCCTTTTGTATGTTACATACAAATGCACAAAGACATAATACCCCTTACCACTGTGTGGTGTAGGGTATAAAAAGTGAACTTTGACCGCGATTTATTTAAAAAAACGCTCCGGGGATTTTTTGTTTTGTTTTTCAAAATAGTCAGGGCTAATTCCATAGTCGTTCTTTTAATATTTTATTAAAACAACTTTAATTTATTAGTGGGAAAAATTGGTGATGTTTACCAAGGGGTAAGGCAGGGAAGACTGTAGTTTCAGATCTCGCCACAGATCTTCAGCAGTTCCCTTGTTTCTTGTTTTCCAACAAGAAACTTTTTATACCCAAGTGTCGATTGCTCGCTCAAATAGATACGTGCGCAAAGAAACACTCTGATCGAGAATTTCTTTGGCACTACCTAAACTCGAGCAACTTCACTTGCGAACAAAACCAAATGGGATTAAGCCTGACTATTTTAAAAAACAAAATAGAAGTCGTCATCCCAAATAAAAACGCCAAACCTCCTGATTTTTTGTTTGTTTTTTTGATTTTTCTCATCTATGAAATCGTAGTTTCAGAATCCGCAGAAACTTCCCAGGTGTAAGCTCCTTTAAAGTTAGTTCAAGAGCACCGTGAGTAAAATTGACATCAACATGGAATGAGAACGTAACATGAGGATTGTTTGGGGTATATTCAAGGCCCGGGAAAACTCACCCAATTTGATGGAATAAACAGTTAGCTAAACTTCGTAAAGCAGCTAGAAGATCCTATATTAAAGCTTGAACTCAGTACCCATTAGGATGTCTAGAAGGTTAATTTCTATAAATACAAGAGTAAAATCAGGAAAGCTGAGCGGAAGGGGAGGGGATTAATGAGGTGGCCAGGTTTCACAAAATACTATTTAAGGATTCCAAATCCTTAGGTAGTACTAAGCGGAGCGACGGTTCTTCAACAAACTCTTCACTAGAGATTCTCTATCTGCTATCAGTGGTTGACTTTCTCGTTGATGAGGATTTTGATGGTGTCCTCCCTACAACAACTCATAATAAAACCTTACAAATTCAGCCTTACAAATCACTGAGCGTGGATGGTAAATTACCAGCAATGCTTCAGAATGTATCAGAGCCGATGCTAACGACTACCTAAGGCTAGTCTGCGGTTCCCCAAATCGGAGAAGCCAAGTCATCGTAATCTCTCCATACAAGCTAAGCCTTTAGTATTTTGGTTTTCGCTGTTGGAGTCAGCTTGCTATTGCATTCCTGAGTGGCGTGTACATTGTGACTTTGCCGCTAATACATTGCACACAGTAAATTTTGTTTACTGTCCCACACAGAGACTTCGGTTTCCTGTTCCACACAGAGACTTCGGTATACTGTCCCTTACAGGAATCTCGGTTCCCTGTTCTAAGTAATACTTAGTAGTTTGTAGGAGTTCATAGCCCTAATGTTTTCTAGTATTACAAACATCGTATCCAATCGTCGGCAGCCGAGCACCTTAAATCATAAATCAACAAGTTCCCGATCATCATAAAACCCGATTGTCAATCAACACCTTCCCGATCACCATCGGATCGTATTCTCAACCAGCTTCGTCGTTCCCGATCGTCAACAACTCTCGTTATCTACCAACTTCGTCATCATCGATTTTTGTCAATCATCGTCGTTTCCGAACTCCATCAAATAGCCATCGCTGACCATCGTCAGCCGAGTTTCCAAATTCCATCATCAACCGAATGATTAGCAAACATCACATTCCCGATCATGGTTAAAATGTAGAACCGGAGTGCCAATCAGCTTAGTCTCCACGACCAGCACAGAACCCGATTGTTAATCCGGCTCGTCGTTCCCTTTCGTTGTAGAACCCGATCATCAGCGCAGTTCGTCAATAACGAACATCGTCAATACTAAAACATCAACCAACATCACCATTCCCGATCAACCCTAGCAGCTAGTCACTCTTATCACCGGCCTTACTACAAGTATTCTCAAACCTATCAATATCGCATTTCATTGAATTAGAACATACTAGTATTTAGATCAATAAATATCCGATTGAACCCCTAGAAAGGATAAAACTAGTCTTTTATTTTATTTAGGTTTAGTGGGTCCTTACAGGACAGGACTTACCCCAGCCGACGAGAAAACCACGTTACAAATGGCGCCCGAGCGGTGACCTGATTCGAAATCGAACTGCGGAAAAATCGAAGCCACCGCCAACGAGGACGGATCGTGTCGGAAATGTGATAAGAAATTGAAACCTAAAACCCGAGAAGCTTGTGATTTTGATACCATGAGAATAGTCCACCACTGGAATCTAAAATTTACTGGCGACGTTACCAAATCCCACATAATCGATTATTTTCAACATTTCCGACAAATTTGGAAGGTAACGGAAGGACCTATAGACCAACTAATCTTTCTACCTTTCTCTTAAAAACGGTGGAAAGGTTAATGGATCTGGAAATTAGGACACAATTAGATTCCAAAAAAGGCAAATCAGTACATACTGCCTTAAATGAGGTTGTTGAGCACGTTGGAAAGAGTTTGGAAATTTTAAACTTTACCTTCGCCGCTTTTCTCGGTTTAGAAGGGACCTTCCATAAAGTGAGGTATGTGAACCAAGGACACAGCAACACCAAAGAGCCATTGTGTAGCTGAAGACATGAGGAGGTACCCTGTTGCCACAAAATCCTATGGGGAGACCGAAATGAGGAAAAAACTAAAAACCTTTTATTGCTAAGTAGGGCAGAGTTGATTCGACTTACAGGTGTCCTTACAGGTCACCTGGGTTTACGAGCTCATCTGCACAAGATTAATTGTGCAGACAACAGCATATGCAGGGCATGCGGAGAAGATGACGAAACACTGGAGCATTTTCTCTGGCATTGCCCCGCTTTCGCAAACATCAGATCCCAGTTTTTAGGGAACGACACAATACCAGATCTTAATCAGATAATTGTAGACGACCTGAAACAATTACGGGATTTTGTTAAGGGCACAGAGTTCCTTAAATAAAATACAGTATAGTCCCCTTCTTCAAACAAACCTAGTCTAGAGCGCACAACAGACCTACTTCTGGCTTAAGTGTATGTCCACCAGGGCATGTTGCGATTACTCGCCCCTCTTTTCAACCTAACCTAAGTGCTACCTGCTAGGAACTTCAGGAATTTGTTCCTAAATCTCAGCTTGTCTCAGATAGCTTTGGCTTGCGCGGACGACTTGGGCATGCTGTCGAATGTGACCCCTAGAATGTTAGGGCAGTTGGTGGTCGGAATAATGCTACCACCGACCATGACATTCATCTCAGTGATCAGGTCTGCAGTCAATGGGATGAACGTAGGAAGCTGCGAAGGTGCCCAATTACTAGATCGTACAATCATTCGCATACATTACGATCTCAATGTCGGATTAATGTTTGGGTTATAACCTGTAGTAATTGGGTTAATAACTTGAGCGATGGGTTCTGTCCCATACCGAAGTAGTTCTGACGGTATGTTGTCCGGACCAGCTGCCTTGCAATTTTTAAGTGACTTCAAGGTTGTAATTACCTCTTCGTACGTAGGAGGATCTGTGTTTACGTCTCTTTATGGGTTGCGGCGCAGAGTTGAAGTATATGGTTGAGACACATTAGCTGCTGGCTCATCAGTACTGAAGAATTGACGCCAGCGGTCTATTTGCTCCTCGGGGCTGCTTAGTTCACGTCCATTTTCGTCCTTTATTGCTGCTATAGGTCTAATATCGTTACCACTCATTTGCTTAATGGTTTCGTATACACCACGAATATTACCAATATTAGAAGCCAGTTCTGCTTGTTCAGCCAGCTTGTTGAAATATAGACGTTTGTCTCTACGGGCCAAACACTTAACAATATTTGCAGCAACGCGATAGTTCGATTTGGCTAGTACTTTGGCTTCCTTTTGTTTTGGCTCTTAGGAGGATGTTGCGTAATCGCTTGCGATGTTTTATTGCATCGAGAGTCTCGTTACTGATCCATGGTTTTTGAGGTTGCTGCGCAGTTCCAATGACGGACGTTGCTACTTCTCTGCAGGTTGTTGCTCAATCGTCCCATGTGTTTATCATGTTGTTTCCCCGGAGTTTTTCTGTTAGGCCTACCTTATATCTGTGGGCCGTTTCTGCGGATTGCAGTCGCAGGAGGTTTAATTTGTTGGGCTTTTGATGTTGGCGATTTATAACGGCCGTTCTTAAACGTAGAGTAGCAACTAGCAGAATGTGGTCACTGTCGATATCCGCTCCGCGTCTCGTTTTGACATCCATCAGTGAGCCCAGAAAGAGTTTACTAATGAGGATGTGGTCGATTTGATTTCGCGTTTGGCCATCTGGTGATTCCCATGTGTATTTATGGATGTTTTTATGGGCGAACTTGGAGCCGCCAATAAATAGATCGACAAGAATAAATCTTTTGAATCAGCATCATCGGGTTCCGTTGGGGCGTAGCACTGTACGATAGATATGTTGCGGAATTTTGAGTTGAGCCTTGCCATGATGATTCGCTCCCTTTTGGTGATAATAGTATACCAACTCCATTTACTCTGTTAGAGGTATTCCCGGAGAAAATAAAGTTATATCCGTTTTTGAGTGGCATTGTTCCAGATTTCAGTCAACGAACTTCGCTTAGTCCAAGGACGTTTATACGATAATTAGACACTTCGTTCTGGACTTGGTTGAGTCTCGATGTTTCAGAGAGTGTTCTTACATTCCATGTTCCAATCATAAACCGGGTTTTAAATCCATAGGTCGTCATCGAAGGGTTATCAGTTCTTGTATTGCTTGTTGATGTTTCTGTAATCAGTTTGTTTAAAGATTGGTGACTAATTGGGCCATCGCACCCGCACCTAGTGCTGGGGCTACCAGCTACCCTCTAGGTAAGGGTTTGTTGATAGTAGATCTTCTGAAGACCTATGGGCGCCACCGTTGGTCATACCATACCATTGGCTCCCCCGCTGTCATCCCTATTGCTTGATCCCATCACAATCGAGCAAGGAGTCTAAAAAGAACTCCAATGAAATGTGCTGCAGGTATTTCTTCCATGCTGCATTTAGGGTTATACCGCCCATGATCGGTCGCCAGAGCCTCGTTTGCATGAACAGAGGACACCAAGTCTCAGGTGGACAGTGAGTGAGGTTGACGTTTGAAGAGGATTGGCTATGTCAACAAACATTTTATTGTATTCGCATCTCTCTCCCATATATCCTCCATAAATAAAACGGTTTAAATATCAACCTATTTAATCAGAATGTAGTTTAATCTCTGGGTTCTCATTTGAGACCAATGTCATTCAACCTAACCTAAAATCTAATTAGTTTATGAAACATTCTTTCCACTCCCATTGTTATGTTATGCTATGTATTTCTCCACATACACATCTAACAAAATGTTCACACCTATCTGGGCATGTGCCTGTAGCTGCAGCAATGCACTTGATTACTATCTTCAACACACTAAACGCCTGAGGATCTAATGAATATTTATATAATCATAGAAATTATATGAGCAATTTAATGATGTTTGATCTTAATCACCGGGTTTTAATCAATAAAAAAAAACACACACACTGAGTTGAAATGCTACAATTGTAAAAAATCGTTGTTTATGACAGTCTATTAAAATTAGAAAAGCAAAATAACAAAAAAGCAGCGGCTATCAAGCTGACCGGCAAGCTTTGTTGTATCTTGTGTAAGTTGGTTGGTAGTAGGAACAGGGAGAGAGGAAGAAAGATGGTAATTTGCATTCAAGTACTTAGGCAAATATTGAAAAACAAAAAATAATGAAAAGCGTTGATTGACTAACTGTGATGCATCATGCTTGATCTCTGACTGATGATAGATAGGTATGACCTGACACCGCGAATGACTGTTTAATCGAACTGAAAAAGAGATAACATACCTACTACCACCATCGCCACCCATTGATTAGGTTTCGAAATTATCTTTTGTAAAATTACAAAGTAAAAGGCATTTCCGTTCCATTGTTAGAAACAAATCTAGAAGCGCAATTGATTTTAATGCCCTACGGCGCTCGGGCGAAATTATATAAGGTTCTCTCTTGTCATTTTCTTTTTACTAATTTACATTCTTACAATGATTGCATTTTTACGATTGCAAAGTTCTTTCTCAAAAAAAAAAAAAACAGCAAACAAAACATTTATAATTTTAATGACATTTTTATGAGCCTTAACCCCCGCAACATGTGATGTGGTGGGTACCAGCCTACCCTGCTAAATACTTAGTATTTCGGTTTGTGTTGTTGTGCAACTTGTTAAATAGAAAATTGAAGATTTAATTAATGTAAATCGATTTATGATATGAACCCTATTTTGTAATTTATTGGCAAATGGCAAATTTGTTGTAGAACCATTTTGTCATTGCTCTATTCTCATGCATGACAAATATTGTTATTATTATTTCTATTAATTTGTGTTTATTTAATTTGTTATTTTTTTGCCACCACCAACTAGAGAATATTTCAATTCATTAATTTGTTGTGCTCTTGAAGCCTTTGACTCATTCACCGTTCGTTCATTCTTTTCTAAGCACACAACAACTACACACACACCGAGAAACCAAAACAGCAGGCAAAAAAGTTGTAAAAATAAATAAAAAACAAATTTGTAATATTAATAATAGTCGACAAGTTGTTCGGGGGCGTGTGAAATCCCTGTTTAAATAAAAAAGCGCGCAATTGTATGCAGTAGAGTTGGGTCATCTAGTTCCTAGTTCCTGGTACTAGTTCCAAAGCGTATGAGTAACATCATTAAATATAACGTGTGATAGTAAGTATACGCAGTTTGTTCAAAGAAAAAAGGTGGGCCATTGGAACTGCGAAGTGAACGAGATAGTTCCATATAGTTCCTTTGGCACAACTCTAGTATGCAGCATTGAACACTCATACCCTGTGCTATTTGTGTTGCAGCGGGATTGTAAAAAACGTAAGCCAAGCTTACTAAGCCAACGCCACCATCCGCACCGCTAGCTTAATTACTCTTCTCCTGGCTCGCCAGCTCTGCTCTGCCGTCTTTAGCAAACTGCAAGTGCAAAAATAGTTGGTTGTAATTTCTAAAAATAGATGTACAATCAGATCTATCTATACAAGCTTGCTGATTACTGCCTGGCTGCCAGCTTGCTTGCGCTTGTAACACAAATGAACAAAACAAATGTGCTAACTGTTAATGGGATATAACGTACATACATCAGTAATGTGTGAGAGTTACAACAAATTATGGTACATATTGCTATTTTGTTGTTATTTGTAGTTTTGATGGAGCGATAATAGCCCATAGGAAGCATGCAAATAGTTTACATATCTATCTACTTGAATATTATAAAATAAATTAAAAATTAGAATGGGTCATATAACATTTCATTGATCTTATACCAACCGCCTCGCGGATCGCGGAGGCACAAGATGTTACTATCAATAACTCAGTCAAGTCATTTTTTTGTCATATCATGCGGCTGATGGGACAAAGGTAGCGGTATAAGGCTTGCCATATTTGGCAAAACGAAGGGTAGGGTCTCCAAGGCAATCTGGCCATTCAGCCCCAAACGCAGGACCTCATCTCTACTTTTGCAAAGAAGACCGATCTCAGATTAATAGTAGGCCTATTTACAAAGAAAGTTGGCAGGAAGAAAGCATACGTAACGATTGGAACCTCAGCCTACTATGATTTGTAGGAGTCCCCTACTCAGCACATACAAAGCGCTATCGAGTGTGCTGTGTGATGCCGAATCAGAAGGAAAATATTTGGCAATCACTGCTACAGATGCCTGGAGAAAGGCCACATCACCCGGCTCAGCAAAGGCGTAGATAGAAGTAAAATGTGTAGGCGATGTGGTATCGATGGTCACAACGCGATTTCTTGTTCCAATGATCCAAGATGTGTTATAGGCTTAGAAGCGGGCCGAGAAAGCAATCTCTGCAAAAATGACTAAGATTCTCAAGACCTAATGCTTAGGAATGCAATAAAATTTGATATAGACATCGTACTGATAAGTGAACAATACACAAAATGTACGACCAATGATTGGTTTCAAGATGCCCAAGGAAAAGCGTCGATATACATTAGAAACCCTATGATAAATATTAATAAAGTGGAAGAGAGCGAAGATAACTTTGTAGTTGTACATACTAAAGGCATGCGAATTTATAGCTGTTACTTCTCACCTAACCTGGAGTTGAAAGACTTTCTTACACAAATATCGAAGCTCGAGCAGCGCATAAAAAGCTATGACACTCCAGCCATAATTGGTGGAGATTTTAATAGTCGGAGTGGAATTCGAGGAAAACAGACAAAAGAGGCATCGCGGTCAGCGAAATGATTTCATCACTAGGTTTAATTGTACTCAATAATGGAAACACGCCAACATTTATGAAGGGAACCGCCAATTCGATCATAGACATTACTCTAGCATCAATATCAGTAACTCACAAAATATCTAACTGGAAAGTACTGAACGAAGAAACACTGAGTGACCATCAGTACATCACGTTTGAAATAGGACAAAATATGTCGTTACCGAATGAGACAGCTTCAAGATGGAACGCAAAAAGCATAAACGTTGAAAGATGCAAAGAAAAACTCCTGCAGATAAAAAACATGGCCGATCTCAACAATTTCACGAGCGAAAATTGCGTCACCGAACTTCTAACTAACGTCCTTACCCAGATATGCGCTTCGGGGATGAAAAAGACGAAAGTCGTCACAAAGTCCAAAAAAACAGGTATACTGGTGGAGTGAAGAAATCGCGAACCTCCGAAAACTGTGCCACAAAGCCAAACGAATAGCAACAAGAAAGAAAGGCGACGAAGCAGCCATGAATAATTACAGACTTGCTAGAAGCAACCTTCCAAAAGCACATAAATATTCTAAAAATAAATCTTTTGAAGCACTTCTTAGTGAAGTGCAAAGTGATCCCTGGGGCCTCCCATACAAGATTATTATGAAGAAGATCGGAAATAGAAACACTATACCAGGTATAAGGAATCCGCAATGGGCACTTACTATTGTTAGTACTCTATTTCCAAAAAATAAGACAAACAGGGCTATCCTAGCAGTCAATTTCCCAACTGAGAAATCAAGATCTCTTCACAGTCAATGAAATCTCGGACGTAAGCAGAAAGCTAAAGAAACACAAGGCGCCGGGACCAGATGGTATCCCAAATGAAGCACTGGCAATTGTAGGCAATATAAGACCAGAACTAATGTTAACAGTCCTAAATAAATGTTTAACAATGGGCGAATTCCCGACGAAATGGAAATTACAGCAGTTGGTGCTTCTGCGTAAAAATAATAAGCCGTTAGATAATCCTTCATCTTACAGGCCACTCTGCATGTTAGATACATGTGGAAAATTCTTTGAAAAAATTCTGTTAAACAGATTAGAAGAAGAAGTAAATGCAAATGGTGGTTTCTCGCCAATGCAATTTGGATTCATCAGAGGTAGATCGACAGTGGACGCCATCAAAGAAATAGTGGATACGGCAATGAACTCAATGCAACAAAAGCGTTTCTGAGCTATAATCACACTTGATATCAAAAATGCCTTCAACTCTGCCTACTGGAGCGAAATCCGGCAGACATTAAGGAATAGAAATATATCTGACTATTTAATAAGAATGATTGATAGTTATCTTGATAACACAAAACTCTTATATGACACTAACGAAGGAGTCAAATCATACACGATAACATATGGAGTGCCACAAGGATCGATACTAGGTCCCTTCCTGTGGAACCTTATGTATGATAGCTTATTAAATATGAGTTTCCCACCTGGTACCAAACTAGTGGGTTACGCGGACGAAGTAGCGCTTATCGTCGACCAAACCTCAGCACCACTTGTCGAAATCATAGTAAATGATAGCTAAGCTAGAATTTCAACACTTGCTGCAGCAAAAACAGAAGCAATACTCGTAACGAGAAAACGAAAGTTTAGCTACTTTAAGCAAAACATTAAAATACATAGGAGTGGTCCTTGACTGCAAGTTATCTTTTGAACCGCATGTCAAAACCATATCGGAGAAAGCGCTGGCAACTGCTAAGAACCTTGTAAGGTTGATGCCAAGTATGAAAGGCCCGAACCAATCAACAAGGAGACTAATATCTTCAGTAGCTTATGCGCAAATGACGCACAATGTCGCGAGTTCATATTAACTGTGGCCAAAAATAGAAGGAGTTGTTGTAGGTGCATCAATTTTGGTACAAGTACCTATTATTGACATACAATCTTCAGGACAAAAAATTGGGTTGGTCGGTCCACGTTTTGATATAGCCCCCATAGAACCGTTCCTCCCGATTTTCGGTATTTTGAATGTTTTATACACAATGATCAACCGAAAGTATTCAAATTTTGTGGTTAGTCTTCGGCAGATGTATCAAACATTCCAACAGAGAATTGTCGGCTTAGGTCCACGTTTTGATATAGCCCCCATACAACGGTACCTCCCGATTATCGGTATTTTAAAGATTTTAGCCTCATTATTACACCGAAATTTCTGAAATTTGGTAATTAGTCTTCGTAGGGGGCTTTATACCTTCACCTTGAAATTTGTCTGCATAGGTCCACGCCTTCATATAGCCCCCATAGGACGGTACCTCCCGATTTTCGGTATTTTGGAGGTTTTAGCCTTATTATCACACCGAAATGGCTGAAAATTGGTATTAAGTCTCTGTGAGGGGACTTATAACCTTCCACCACAAATATGTCGGTATAGGTCCTCGTCTTCCTATAGCCCCCAAAGAACCGTGCCTCCTAATTTTCGGTATTTTGAGTGTTGTGGCCTCAATATCCACCCGATATGACTGAAATTTGGTGTTTAGTCTTCATATTGTTTGTGAGCATATTGAATATACCAAACTCTTGTCTTTATATATGAGAATTTTCCTTTAAAAATTTTTTTGACCGATTAGTGGTAAAAAAAACAGTAAATTTTTTGTAAAAAATCGAATTCTGATTTTCGCTGTTCACAATTTTTTTAAAAGTTGATATTTTTAAAATTCTCTCGTTTTAAAGCAAGATAATTAGGCACTTAATAAGCCCACAAAAATATATGATGATCGGTTTATTCGTTTTCGCACTATAGCCAACACCGCAAAACGATTTGTTAAAAAAGGGGGTATCCTCTCAGTGAGGTGGTCGCTAAAAAAGGCAAATGACACATTCGTCTGCAAACCTCTGCAGCTGGGACCTTTATATATTTGAAGTACTCACTTTTTACTACTTATACAGCAAAAAATATCGATATACACTTTTATACAATTTTTTTCCCACTCCACTCAATTTAAAATTTGCTTCAGAAAATTAATAAACTTAGTAATATATGTTTGGGTAAATGTAAACACCATATGTTTAATATTTACATGCAAACAAAAGCGTAGCCAAGTTTATTACATCCCAAGAGAACTTAGGAACCATTTCTGCAGCGACCGTTACTTTCAAATTTTAAATATTAACGCATAATATAATTTATTAAAATTAGAAAAAAACACACAAAAATACGTATTAACTAAAATTGTCGGATTTAAATCGGCATATAACAAAAACTACTACACGTATCAGTACCAAAATTCAGATTCTTCTTAATTAATATGTTTTCTATCACTCCCCATCAATAAATTTGTTCAACAAAGTATTTAGTTTTTACCATTTTTGGCCACGGTCGTGACACTGTGTGACGTACCACCGATTCATCTAACCCTACGCGAAATGAGTTGCATATACGAGCAACGAAAGTCACTTCCAAACGGATACACAAAAAGGGAGGTTTTAAACATTAAAAGCTAAGCCCGAAGAACGCTATTCCAAGAATGGCAATCCTCATGGAATAATAGTGTTCAAGGCGAATGGACCTTTAATATAATTCAACACATAGAAGCTTGGGTAGAAAGAAAACATTGTCAACTCAACATCTATTTAACCCAAATTTTTAGCAATCATGGCAAATTTGGGAGCTATCTTTTCAGATTCCATTTAAAAAACAACGCAGTATGTGAACTATGCCACCAGGGCGAAGACAATGTGGAACATACACTTCTACATTGCAAAATTTGAAAGGATGAGAGAGTGCGTTATGAAATACCTAATCATATAACTATCGATACATTTTTCGATCAAATGCTAGAGTCAAAGAGTGTATGGACGACATACACAACATTTGTACAAACAATTATGGCGGAGAAAAACCAATATTGCCTAAGACTACGAGTCGTACTCGTATAGTCGAACCCCTAATCACAACATACAATGGATGGGGGAGTAGATACAACGACGAAGCTGATAAACCCAGTCTATGAACTCCACTCCGAAGTAATGTGAAAGCGGTCCCGGAGTGGTTGTTCCAGTGTAGGGCCACTATTGATGAACGTCTAAAACCTATGGTCAATAAAATAATCGGCTCATACCAATGTGGTTTTAGATCTGGTAAATCAACAATTGTAGAAATCTGGAGAAGACCCACGAAAAACAGATCGGCACGACTATAAGTCGACAGTCCAATAAGTTCAAATGTGTTTGGCATCCCTGTAAAATTAATACGATTATGCAGCTTGACATTGTCTGACATAAGATCAGTAGTTAAAATAGGAAAGAACCTCTTCGATACTTTTAAAACAAAACGAGGTTTCAGATAAGATGACAGTGTATTGTGTAATCTATTTAACATTCTACTGGCCAGAAATAAAAATAACACTATATACGAGGGCAGTTCGGAAACTTCTTAGCCTATCACAAAAAGCGCGGTATAAACAGAAAAAAGTTAAGTCTCTGTTATGAACACATGTTAAATTTTGTTTCGATCTGGCAACTCCTTCATATAGAAACAGGTGTTCAAAAAAGACGCAATTTTTTTACAATGGAAAAATTAGAAATGCGTGCTGTCATTAAATATTTACATAAAAAAGGTTTATCGGGACAAGAAATTCATAATGATATGGTGAATGTGTTAGGTGAAAGTGCTCCTTCATATGCAACAGTAAAAAATTGGGTTGCTGAATTTGAACGTGGTCGTACAAGCATTGAAGATGAACCGCGTAGTGGACGTCCAAAAACAGCAACAACAACAGAAATTGTAGCCAAAGTGCATGATATGGTATTAAATGATCGACGAATAAAAATGCGTGAAATTGCTAATATCATGGGCATCTCAAATGATCGAGTCCATTTAATTTTGCATGAAGAACTACAGATGAAAAAGCTTTCTGTAGTTCTTTGAAAAAGCAAGATGGGTGCCGCATTTGTTAAGAGTCGATCAAAAACGCATAAGAATGAACATTTCTCAAGTTTGTTTGGATCGTTTTAAGCGAAATAAAATGGATTTTAAGCATCGTTTCATAACTGTTGATGAGACATGGATCCACCACTATACTCCAGAGACAAAAGAACAATCCAAACAATGGATTGAAGCTGGAGGAAGTGCCCCAAAGAAGGCAAAACATTTCAATCGGCTGGTAAGGTTATGGCAACAGTTTTTTGGGACTTCAAAGATATTTCATTGATTGACTATCTGCAAAAGGGTAAAACAATAAATTCAGAGTACTATTGCAACCTTTTGGATCAATTAAATGTACAAATTCGAGAAAAACGTCCTGGCTTATAACACAAAAAAATAATTTGTCATCAAGACAACGCACCAGCGCACAAGAGTGTTTTAACAATGGCTAAAATCAACGAATTAAAGTACGAGTTGCTTGAACACCCACCTTATTCTCCTGATTTAGCTCACAGTGACTTTTACTTGTTCCCAAATCTAAAAAAAATTCCTTGCTAGCAAGCGTTTTGCCTCAATTGAAGATGCAATTACAGTTGTAAACCACTATTTTGAAGACCTTGAGGAAAACTATTTTAATCAAGGGATAGAATTGCTAGAAATGCGTTGGACTAAGTGTATTGAAGATCCAGGAGATTATATTGAAAAATAAAAATATTTTTGAAAAACTAACTATTCTCTTTCATTGATAGGCTAAGAAGTTTCCGAACCGCCCTCGTACAATAAATATATAATGTTTGTGACTTACGCAGACGATATTGATATAATAGGTCGATCAACGAAAAAAAAGAGTCTGCCAAAGTGGGTCTGGCAATCAACAGCGATAAGACGAAATTTATCAACACACAAGATGTCCAGTACACTCGGGCCAAATGTGGATCTTGATAAATATAATTTTGAGGTAGTAAATGGGTTTATTTACCTCCGAACCCCCATAAATAAAACAAACAAAATCAGTTTTGAAATCGAATGAAGAATAATATTGGCCAACAAATGTTACTTTGGTCAATATAAACATTTCAAAAGCAAAACCACCTCTCGTCAAACCAAATTTATACTCTATCAGGCACTTATACTGCCCGTACTTATGTATGGATCTGAAGCATGGGTACTTGCAAAAGCAGATGAGGCAGAAGTTGGTGTGTTTGAGAGAAAAATTCTATGAATGATTTATGCACCAATATGCGTTGACGGTGAATACCAACGTCGTATGAACCACGAGCCGACCGACAATGATATAATGAAACGTATCGAACTACAACGATTGCGTTGGCTGGGCCATGAAAGCAGGATGCATAAAATGCATCCGCCAGAAAAGCATATGAATTCGAGCAGTTTGGCGGTATACGCCCCAAGGTAAGACCAAAACTCCAATGAAAAGACCAAGCTGAAGATAATATCGCACGGCATGACACGCAAAATTGGAGAAGTAAGTCATTCTTAAGCTGAAAACAGATACAACGTTTGATTAAAGTTTTGCGTTGGGCGTCGAGAAAAAACAACAACAGGGCGACGACGATACCAAAGTCCAGCGTTTATCTGTTTGCCGGCATATATTTCAAATGAATTTGAATTTTTCGGCATCATGCCCAACAGTGTAAAAACGGCCAAAACGACACAAAACTTTACCCAAACGTTGTATCTGTTTACAGCTTTAGTTTGGAAGTCTATTCTTAGTTCGGCTTATGGAACAAGACGTTCTTTTTAGTATAAAAGCCATCAAAGTAAGTAATAATTACAGGCAACTGCAATAAAGCTCACGAGCAGAAGACTTCAAATCACGGATGAACACACGATTTAATCGCTAATAACTTTCTGTGAGCGAAAATTCTGCTTCTTTTTTCCAAAGGATTGAAATGGTTATAACAAGTAGAATCTGCCCCTCTGCGCTAAATTGTCGCTCGTTTTTTTTTGCATTTTATCTTCTTTATACTTATGTCCTTTTAAAATATTTCCTTCCACAATATCCTTTACAAATTATTTCCTTCCAGTACTTCCCAAGATGAACACAATGGGCCGCCACATACATATGTCAGGATTCTTAAGGTTAGTGAGACGAAGAATTTGAAATACACATTAGCCCTATGGAAAATAAACTATCATACACGACGTTTCGAAATCTTAGATTCCGACACGAAGAAATATTATCATTTACTCACTTCTGTAAAAATCAGCGTACGTAAAAATACTTTAAATAACATTTCCTATCGTTTCGTTTCGTATTTTCCATAGGAACAATACAAAACGGTTGTGGGTAGCAATGCAGTTGTCGAGGACGATCCGTAAAATTGCAAACACTTTGCGTTCAGACTTGGACGCATTTTACACTTGCACTTAAAACAGTTGTTTTGGGAGTTTACGTCATTTCATGGTTTAATAAGAAAGGTTAGCCAAAGCTTTATGTTAATTTAAATTTTTTCATTCGAGTATTCCTAAAACTTCAAAACAAAATGCACAAACTGTGTATGTGTGTGTGGTGTTTGAATAATATGTCAAAAATTTTAAAAACAATCGAATTCAATGATTTTTAAAATTGTTTTTGGATCATTTTTATGGAAATAATTCGTCAGGTTATCATTGAAACAAACATTTTATCATATCCACAACTTGATTATGCGGAGAAATAATGGTCCTTCATTCATTTTTCGCGATTTTTATAAAATGCTCAAAATTGGTGTTGTAAACAAACACACTTGTTGCTTAATTTTGAAGTTTTAGGAATTCAGGAAAAACAAGGGTTCTATAGATTTTTTTCATTTAAATCTACCTCTTTACTTATACCATGCGTCATTTATTTGACAGATATTCAGGGCAATCATGAATATTTTTCTCGGAATTTTCCGCGAGAAAAAATATTTTAAGAAGCATGTGTCTTTTAAAATCATTGGAAACTACTAAAATCACGCAATTATGCAAAGAGAAGGGAAAAAAATTCCGCGCGGAAATTTTATTCATGATTGCCCTGATTGTATGAAATTTACAGCTGAAAATTATTTTATTACCTTATTTGTAAACATATCCACAATTTTGTTATAATAGGTGTGTACGATAACTTTCCCAGCAAAAATTACTCAGTCAATTCCAGCAACCTCTCTCAGTGAATTTTACTCTCTCAAGCAAGAAAAATTGAAGAAAGTTATCCAACAACAATTTGTAAAAACTTGCAAGGAATCAATTGTTTTGAAAGAGAACAAGAAGAAGAAAAGTTTTTGCATCAATTTTATGTTCTTGTTTTCCATGATTTTTTTATATTTTTCAGCTTTTGATGTATAATTTTTTGATATTTCAATGTTTGTTTTTGTTTTCGCCAAATAAGAATAAGAAATAAAACGAAACAAATGTTTTCAAATCAGCTGATCAGACTTGCAAATTTTTGCGGGACAAATTTTCCCAGCAAAAATTTGCAAGTTCTCAGTCACAAAACTCTCCAAAAATCTCTCCAAACTCGCTCTCTTTTGCTGGATAATTTTGTTATCGAACAGCATTCAGCAATAATTTGTACAAATTATTGGGTTATCGTACACACCTATTACCTACTGTTTCGCCATTATTTATTTTAAAGTCAGCTGCTGGACTTTGATCAAGGCATATTTATATAAGGTAAATGCATGAATTACAACAACTAACAAATTTACAAAAACATCATTGTTGTTATTGAAAATTTAATGTCAAAGAAAATATTGAATAATGGGATCGTTCTAAAAATGTTCTCAGGAAAAACATAAATACATTTTGAAAATCCTCTAAAATAGAACAAATTTGAATCAAAATGTAAATATAAAGCATACAGAACTGTCTTGCGTAATTGTTATTGCACGTTTATGATAAAAAGAAGTATTTTATGGTAGCAAATTTCGAAGTTTCAAATTTCATGAGTAGACCCTATTACATTTTGAAAACCAAATTGGACCACGCTGACTGTCAGTTTTGTTGGCCAGTGTATACAAGGCTTAATGGACGTGAAACAGATGTGATTAAGGTAATCCTACACAATATCCCGATGCCGTAATGTTACGAATATTTCTCTAAAATTATTAATTTGTCGCCAATTTTGTCTCTCCCAAAACTTTATTACGATTTTTTAATTATTTAAAAATTATAATTTTTGAATTTATTATACTTTGCAAATAACTGTTCGTTGCTGAGAAATAGCATTGCCAGACTCAACTTCACAACGATTGTGGCCATTCACATACATTATATAGTGGAGTGGATTAGTGGTAAAGTAACGTAGGCATATATGATTGCAGAGATTATTTGTCGCGAAATTGTGACCTAGAAAAACGGATCGGGAAGAAAAATTAAAATATTATGCTATAATAGTGATCTTAAAAAAATTAAATAATACAAAAATTAAATAAAAAAATAATGTGATTCCCTATCAGTACTAGTGATAGGTAATGGAAAGTAATAATCGATTTTTCGACATTTCAATTTGGCGATTATTTCAGGTGTCCTAAAACTCCACTTTCGACTTTTTCATAACCGCAGAAAATCGATTTTGCGTCGATTGTCGAGTATTCTTTTGAAACTGTAAAACTGTCAAAACTATAAAATAGCCGTCCACAACCTATGGGCAAACTCTAAAATCGATCACAAGATAGTCTATTATGCGATTTTCCCTCTAAACAAAAGTCGGCCATGATTTTTAACCTTTCGACTGCAAAAATTCGATTAATCGAAAGTCGACTTACCTATCCCTAATCAGTACTACGCATGGTACAATTAGAAAGGTAGATGCCTCAGCCCAGCTGATCGAATCTAAAACGTCAAAAAACTATGAATTCGCCATGAAAAATCAAAACAAAAAACCATATGATTCGGTTAGTAAGAGATAGCATGTCTACACTTTATAGACAAACAAAAGCGATAAAAAGAGACAACAAGAGACCTTTTGGCGAAAATTTTGACAGTTTACATTACAAAAAAGTTGCTTTGTTGTAGCAATTCGCCGATGCATCTACCTTTCTTAAGGGGTTTCTACACGGTATGTTTTTTACATATTAATGCATAGCAACTGTCACTTTTTTTCGCCCATATGTAATTCCTTCTGCACGGCAAAATTTTTATTTTCATTCGTTTTCTGTTGTTTTCTTTTTTTATATCGCGTACAAACAAAACAGCTGTTTACCTTTGGTTGTACAGACGAGAATAGAGCGCGTTCTATTCGAAAAATATACATATGTATGCACATAACACATTGATGCATTTAAATTTCTGCATGGTTCACACCATGTGTACAAAATTCAGATTTGTAAAAAGTGACAGTTGGTATGCACAAATTTACATTTTTACATACCGTGTAGAACACACTTTATTGTACCATGGTACTACGGCGTTCGATTGCCAATGTCTGATTACGAGTTGCAACGGCGTCATCATTATTTTTCTTCTTAAGTTAGTAGTCACACGCGCAAAGTTTCCAGTAAAAAATATTGAGTTTTTGGGAGAGAGCGGAGAGGAAACAACCCATCTATACTTTTTCCTTCCTGCTATCTCCCAAAAATTCAATTTTCTTTAACGCAAACTTGTGACTACTGACTAATCAGATTTTGTTTTGCTTATTTATATTTATCGTTTATGGGTACTTTACACGATATGTTTTTTACATATGAGTTGTCACTTCTCCCGTACTAAATGTATATGAAAAGTGACAACTCATATGTAAAAAACATATCGGGTAAAGTACCCATTAATCTCTAATGTGGTCTGTTCCGCAACTACAAGAATCTGCTAGTTTTTACTATTTTTCTCGATAGCATAAAAAGAAAATTGTTATGTAGTAAAACAATTTAGATTCTTAGACTATGTTTACATTTACGAAATCCACTCGATTTCAACTGTCAATTCCTTTGCATATACGTCAAATGAAAACTCATCTGAAATCGACTGGATTTCATTTGACGTTTGTGCAATGGAATTGACAGTTGAAATCGAGTGGATTTCGTAAATGTAAACATAGTGTTACAGGTTCTGGAATAAAGCAATAGTGTGACTAATATGAAAAATTTTATGTGGCAACTCATATGTTCATTTTTCATTTAGGGAGAGCTCTATTCGGGTATGTATTTTGGTATGCCGATGAAAAAAAAAAATGTTGGAAGAAAAAAATTTAACCAAAAACGCAAAAAAGAGCGTGCGAGAGGTTTTAACTAACCCTGCGTTTACAAATGCCAGTATTGGCAAGACAATAGCAAAAATACAAACCTTTTTCACAAATACATTTATAAATTTTTAAATATGTATAGAGAAAAGTATGAATGTATTGGTGAAAATGGTTTGTAACTTTGCTATTGTCTTGCCAATACTTTTTGTGTGTAAACGCCTAGTAAATAAATAGCTTGTTGTATAAGTCCCGGGCCACACTAGAGTAATTTCATTGAAATTTTGACATGAAATTATGCGTCTATAGATCGAGTTCCATAGAAGATTAAAATCATGAAATTGCTGTTGTGGGGAATTCAACCTAAGAACACCTAATTTCATGAAATTTTTTAAAGAAATTCACTCTAGTGTGGACCGGGACTAATATACATTAGCTTTGTTCCTTTACGTTAAAGTTTCTTCAAGTCTTACTATTTTTAACTCGGAAAGCGTTCCTTAACCCCAAAAAGTAGTAAAACTGGAAACAAGTTTTAAGAGAGTGAGGGAGGAGAAAGAGCCAAAATGGCATTCTCTTTTACTACTTTCAGCTCGACAAATTTCGTTGTGTAAAAAGTGGAAAATCTGTCAAACTGCTGATTTGACATTTATTTGACAATTAAGGCAAAAGGAAAAAAGAAAACTAGGCGCTTTGTCAAAGCAAAATAAAAAGAAATAAAATAAAATAATAATAAACTAAATCAGTGAAATAAAAAAAAAATAAAAAACAGTGAAATTTATTTTGTTTGTTATTTTTTTAAAGCAGCCATGTTTGTTTTTTGACACTGCTGCCAGATCTACTATTTTTCCGTTTATTTACTTTTGTGCAAAAAAAGAGAATTTCTCTCTTTTGCTACTTTTACTATTAAAAAGGTAAAGGAACAAAGCTATTATGTTGTTTATATTTATAGGTTATGTCATGCGAAATTGATATGTTGGTGTGAACGCAAAAACTGAAAGTTTTATGGACTTTGCCAAATATAAGCATACTCTAAAACCACACGCTTAAACTTTCACACGAAACTTTCCCATTATTTTGGCGTTATTAAGTCGAGTTTCCCAATACAAGGTCTGTCCGGTTTAAAATTTGTAACAATTTGTACCTATTGTTGCTGGAAGTCGTCTGTTAACACAAAAAGTCTGCAAAAGAGAGCGATTCTAGAGAGACATTTTGACAGTTCTTTTACTGAGTTTAAATTCTTTCTGGACAAATTTCTTCTACCAACCACTAGCAACTCCTCTTTCTCTTGAAAACAGTCAATCATCTGTTTTTAATTTTTCGTTGATTTATATTTGCGATAATTAAAAAGAATTTTATTGTGGAAATAGCAAGCCTAATGGTATTGTTTTTTTTTGGAGAACAAAGTTGCAAAGTGAAAAAAATAATTTTTTTGGTCATTTTCTTTTTTATTTGTAAAAACATACAACATTTTTGCTTCCTTTGGTTCCTTTATTGGCGGACAAATTGTTCTGTTGTGACAGCCACCTCTGGCTGTGGCCTGCGTATATCCAGACACACAACACATACATTCATACTGCTTTTCTTTCCAGCCACCTTTGGCTGTGGCATGAATATGTCCGTCCATCCACATCAACCACAAAATATGCCAGCATACCTCCTTTCACTCTTTCCACTTATTGGCTGTGATTTGATCTCATTCCAGGCACGACAATAATGTTGTTAAAATATTTGCTTTCAATATTTGTTAATTTATTCTAGCAATTGTTGCCTTTGCCGGCAAAGGAAAAAAGTAAATAAAAATAAAGTCAGCTGTCCATATATTAGTGTTGTAAGGTTCGTCAATTACATATGACGTCGTTATACAACACTATATCATCCCAGGGCTTTTCAAACTGTATCCAACAAATAGTTGAACGATCAGATTGAAGAAAATAAAACATGTATGATTTGTTGAACATGGAAATTTTTTATTAAATAATAATAAATATTAAAAATGTGTGATTATCTTTTCTACGAATTAACCAATAATCCGGTTAACATGAAATTATTTCATTTATCTGAATGAATTTCCATTTGGTTTTTTTTATCATATTTCGATTAGCGCCATCTAGTCTACTTACTCCGGTACTAGTCCCATTTAATCACAAGTTTCAGCATATGTTCTTAAATGTTCCATGAAAAATCATCTCTGAAACTTTATCTCCATGTGCCAACTGACCTTGCTAGATGTCACTTTAAAGATTATTCAACGAGTTTACCTAAACCAGTGACAACAAAGTTTCAAGTGGTGTGATAAAAAAAAGTTAACCTCAACATAAGATTTTTATTTAAATAAAATAACGTAACACAGTTAAAGTATGTATGGAAAAGTGGAAATAGTTAATTATTAATTTCATTATTCTGTTTTATAGAAGATAATTAACATCTCACACGTACATCAACAAATTTCATAGTTCAAATTTCATATACTCAATCTAAATTTTTGACATTCAAAATTGTTTTTTTTTTTACTCGGGTAAGCATTAAATTGCAACTATTTCATTTTATATCTCTTTTATAATAAATAAAACAAATAATCTTGTCATTTGTACAGGATATTGTGGAAAATAATCCTTTAAAGTTGATCAAAGGATTAACCCTCAGTCAATATCGCTGTATAAATGTGCACAGGGATATACATGCGAGATATAGAGGGAGACACTTTAGCCCGAGCATAAAGTGGTCAAAAACATAACCTCACCACACTCAGAAAACAACCCTACCAAAATTCCATCATATGGTCGTAAATAAAGAGTTGGAAATCATCATAGTGAGTACACAAACCAAGTAAGATAAGAATATCAAACTTGAAGAGCTTAAAATTTAAATAAAAACGCAGTTAAAATACACATAAAATGATGAGAGTGGCACAATAATTGCATCTTGGTTGCATAACTCATTTTCTTGCCACCAAATTCTATTATTCTTCTTTTTATAAACACGTTATCTGTTTTTACACGCAGTTATACCCATACAATTTGATAGTCATTGCATAACCTACAAAATAATCATAATTAATACTAAAGCCTAAATTAAGGCGGTTACATTTATCTAACCATAAAAAGAATAATAATAAAGGTTGCTGCAAAAGATATTAAAATAAAAAATGCAAAAATTTAAAAAAATGATAAAAACGATATGTAAATATGCACATATTCATACACGTGTCATAATACACTAGTAAATATATTACCTAACCTAAAAAGAAAATTTGCCAAATACCAAAAAAATGAAATCACGAGATATATAAAAGCAACAAAACAGTATTTTTTATTTTAAATAAATATAGCTATAAAAAATGTAAAATTAATAGAACGGTCTCCTGTAAAAAAAATATGAATATAGAAAATTAACATAATTAAGGAAATTGTGAAAATATGTAAAAATTGTGTATACATAAAAACTAAGATAAATTAAACTAAAATCTATAAAAGCATGCAAATTGAAATATAAGACTAGATTTAAAAATAAGAAATAAATAAATATATATGTTAAAATATTGTTTAAAAATAATGTATAATACAAGGATAAATTCAAAAACGATTAAAATTTGAACTAATAATTATAAAGTTTAAAAATGGCTTAAAATTCATTTAATATGGGCTGAATGAATATCTAGGGTAGTGGTTATTCGATTTTGGGATGTTTCTTAACGTTTTTTTTTTTTTTGGCAACAGAAACATCATGGCAGACTGAAATATGTCTAATAGGGGTGGGAAAATGCCAAAGAGGTAACACATCAATACCTCAAGGAAATTGGAGTTCATTTAAGTATTTATTTTGAGGTTAACGGCTACAGGATGTATAAGTACACATCCGTTTCCTTTTCTTTTTTTATTTTTTAATTTCAAATCCGAATGACAGTTATAAAGTAACCCCAAATGAATGATGGTACAAAAATATCTTTAAGTGTGCAGTCAAGTGGAAGACGAACTCCCCCATCCGGCGAGCTAAGCCGCAGCCTAACAACCAGTACCACCTCCACTTAACCGGACTGTCACATTTATGGCGCCCAACTACAGAGCATTTTTAAATTTTTGATTTTTCTCCCATAGCCCAATCTTGTTAGTGGATTGTATTTTCCGTATCAGTATCCCGGAAGGCACGTGTAGAGCCATGCCGTGTAGTACAGGTACAAAGATACAATCAGCTATACAAGTCGCCAATCCAGAGAAATGATTGATGTCTCCAGAAGGGAAACATATTCGATAGGCTAAATAGCTAGGTAAATATTTGTTCCTATTTTGAAAACAGAAGTCATTGATCTAGAAAGGACCTATACAAATAAAATTTTTAGTCCCTAATTGTGTACTTATACTTACCATCAAAACCCTAATAAGCCTTTTCCATTAAAACAATTAAAAATTCAAACCAAAATAAATGCTTTATTTTATATGTTTATTTAAAAAATAAACATAACTTAAAATTTTTCAAAACAATTTAATTTTTTTCATTTATTTATATTTCTAATTAAAATTAGAAATCAATAATATTCTGAAAATACCAAATAAATTGACTTTCCAGAATTCCAATTAAAAATTTATACATAAAAATCACTACCTGATCATTTTTATTCAGCCTAAATATTAGAAAATTGAACAAACAACAAAACAAAGAAAAAAAAAAGAATTATATACAAAACAAACAAGTCTTTACATATTGCATTATTTTTTATACAAAAAAAATAAAGAATTTATATACAAAGTAAAAGTATTTAAATTATAAAAAAAATCAAAAATTATAGTTAATTTACAAAACCACATTTAAAAAAATATATTGCCAAAATATAATTAAATTATTAATTATTAATAAAGTATATGTTGTTTAAACATTAAAAAAAAATTAAAAGATATTAAAATTTAATAATATATATAAATGTGCTTTTGTAAATATAAACAAAAATACAATAAAGAAATCATTAAGTATACAAAAAAATACTCTAAAAAAATCAATTAAATATTACATAGAAACAAAAAATCATTACATATTTAAAAAAATAAATATATGTGATTTTATATAATATTTAATTAATACAAATATCCAAAACAAAACCAAAATTATATAAACAATATTAAAAATATATATGCAAAGATTAAAACAACCATATTGTTGTTAATAATAAACATATCAAATACTTTAATACAGTAAGAAAACAATAACTTTATAGTTAAAAATAAAAAAAAAATATATTTATATAATTTGATTGAATATATTTAAAAATATATAAATTTGGTTTTGTAAAAGTAAATTTAACAAATATTTAAAATAATAATTAAACAAACAAAATACTGCCAAAATATATAAAAATATTACACATACACATATTTACAATTAAGTTAACAAAAAAATATAGAAAAATATCAAAATTATATATACAAAAAAAAAATTATAAAAGTAATATTCCAAAAAAATTACTACCTGAAAAAAATAACAAAAAAATAGAAAAAAATATTAGTAAAAAAATTAAGAAATATTTAAAAATAATAATTATTATAATATTATATAAAAATATCTAAGTTTCCAAAACAATTTCTATATACAAATATTTAACGTCTATTTTTAAAAAATACCAATACATCTCGATTAAGTTTAAGCAATAATTTTTCCATTTTCACGTTTTTGATCTCAATATCTGTTTGCATCACCAACAATATCGTTCTTTGATCTTTCTGAATTAGTCTTACAATGCCCAATAAAAACGCAGTTCCTACCAGAACTTCTAATAGACTTGCAAATAAAAACAATTCGACAACCAATGGTATTAATGCTGCCAGCACCTCCTACGCTGCAATGTTTAATACTGGTATTGTTCTAAATTCTGGTGCCAGCACATCTCAAGCTGCAGGTTATAATTCTTTACCAACCACTACTTCCAACCCTATCGGTAATAACAACATGAACATTTCTCAGATTTCAACACAAGAGGCAAATACAACCATTGTAGGAACTGGTATTCAACCACTCATGTCTGTGAATCCTTTTCCTACAACAGGTCAACAAACATTATCACCTGACGGAAGCTCGTCTATTACAAGACCACCATATAGTAGTCTAACAGGTCACAATGAATCAAACAATTCAGATTCACATCCGGCAATTCCAGCCTGTAATAACAATATTAACATAGATGCACCAATTAATACCAATGATGGTCCAAGTCTCAGAGAGTATATTAGTGCTTCAGTACGAATAGCTCAGTCTGAAACATTGCAAACTATGGAGGATCGTCTAGCTTCAAGGGTATCTCAGACAGTGAGAGACACAATTGATTCTCTAAGAAATATGTCACTCAATATCACACAAGAGCCAATTAGGACAGATACAGTACCGCCCAATACACAACAAAACAATATAAACTCCCAACAACAACGACAACGTGGTACGAATTATCCGCCACAAGTCACTAGAGACTCATATCCACACAATATGAATCAGAACTTTTCTTTTGGTTATAAACCAATAACACCCCTACAGCTCCAAAAGTGGGGATTAAAATTCGATGGTTCGTCGAAATCAATTAGTGTTGAAGAATTTGTATTTAGGGCAGAATCATTAAGATTGGACTATAATTGTCCTTTAGACGTTTTTGTGAAAGGATTTCACCATCTTCTAGCAGGCAGAGCTTCTGAATGGCTTTGGTTATTCAGACAGCAAAATCCTATCTGCGAATGGCAACATCTGAAATACCATTTTATAAAAAAATTTCGTAATTTCGAAAGCGATTTCGAAATCCAACGCAAGATAATAGATCGTCGACAGCTTCCATCGGAAACTGCCGACATCTATATATCAGAAATTGTCCGTCTGAAAAACCAAATGAGGATACCGATCCCAGAATTTGAGATCGTGAAAATCATAAAAGACAATCTCAAGGATGGTTTAGTTCAATTGATCTATGCTAAATATATTGATACAATTGATGACCTCCTTGAAGAATGCAAACGAGCTGAGGTTACAATATCTAAGCGGTTATCATTCAGGCAACAACATCAGAACTATAGAAGGGTTCATGAACTTGAACTAGAACAGGACGAATCTTTCCAACCAATATTTGATGTTGAAGCTATGCATAAAAATCAAACAGTACCAACCAAGATATTAACTTGTTGGAACTGTAAACAATCGGGCCACACATTTATGGACTGTGATTTGGACCAACGAAACATATTCTGCTACAGGTGTGGGTTCGATGGGGTCACTTCGCCAAAATGTCCAAGATGTATGGGAAACCAAGGGAAGAGCATGGGGAAGACTGGTACCCCATGTTCTCAACAGAATGCAAGCCAGTAATAAGCATAGAACCAGAATCACATACCAATTCAAAATATACTCAACAGAAACCAACTATACTGCCAACCAAAAATGAAAATTTGTCGAAACAAACACCAAAATTAAAAATTATTGTTCCTTACGAACAAAGGTTAGAAATATATAACCAAAAAAGGGCAGAAATTTTTCAAGATTTTGTACCGGCGATAACTAAAAAGATAGTAAAGGCTAGACAATCATATACAAATAGAAAAAAAGAACGAAAAGAAATAGCATCTGCATGTTTAGAGGTAGCTAACGACATCAGACCATACATGGATGTAAAATTAAACGGAATTGCATTCACGGGTCTTATGGACAGTGGTGCATCAGTTAGTTGCTTAGGCAAAAATTGCATAGAAAATGCCAAATTAATCAATGCACATATCCATAATTTTAAATCCACTATCAAAACAGCAGACGGTAAACAACAGGAAATCATAGGCAAAATAAAAGTTAGCATCCAATGTGGAAATAAAACCAAAGAGTTAACTTTGTATTTAGTGCCCAATTTAAAACAATGCCTCATATTGGGATATGATTTTTGGCAAATGCTAAATATCAAAATATCTTTCGATCCTGATATAAATGAATTGTCTGATGACGTCATCAACAATATTGAGGACAAAAATATACATAACCTGACATACGAACAAAACATCAAACTAGAAAACGCGAAGCTCTCATTTCGTTGTTATACGAAACACGGACTGGGAAAAACTCATCTCGAAAAACATACAATTGATGTTGGAAATGCTATCCCAAAGAAGATGAGATATTTTCCAGTCAGTCCAGCAGTTCAGAAATTAATGTACGATGAACTGGATCGTATGTTGGACTTAGACGTGATAGAGGTAGCAACAAACGCAGAGTGGAATAATCGGGTGACACTAGTCATTAAGCCAAACAAAAACCGCTTATGTCTTGACGCAAGGGAGCTAAACAAAGTGACTAGAAAAGACGCTTACCCTTTGCCGAATATTGACGGGTTATTGGCCAGGCTAGGTGACACACATTACATAACCGCAATCGATCTTAAGGACGCATTCTGGCAGATTCCTCTGGAGGAATCGAGCCGTCCTTTGACAGCATTCACGGTCCAGGGTAGACCCCACTACCAATTCAAGGTCATGCCTTTTGGACTGTGCAATGCTGCTCAAAGGATGTGCCGCCTGATGGACAAAGTTATTCCTCCAGAGTTGAAGGACCGAATATTTGTGTACTTAGACGATTTGCTGGTGGTGTCACAAAGTTTTGATGATCATGTAGCAATGTTACAGGTAGTAGGAAATAGACTCACTAGCGCAGGTTTGACCATTAATATGGAAAAATCCAAATTTTGCTACAAGGAGTTAAAATATCTAGGGTATCTTGTGGGAGCAGGTAAACTCAAGCCTGATCCTGGGAAGATAGAAGCAATCGTCAATATAAAACCACCTAGATGTCAGAAAGATGTGAGAAAATTCTTAGGAACAGTAGGATGGTATCGCAGATTCATCCATGAATTTTCCACTCTGACTGCTCCTTTGACTGACACATTGAAAAGGTGCCCAAAATTTGTCTTGACGCCTGAAGCCTTAGAATCATTTGAAAAATTGAAAGTTTGCTTAACCTCCAGTCCAATATTGTCGAGTCCTGACTTTGCTAGGCCATTCTTCGTACAGTGTGACGCGTCTAACGTCGGAGTTGGGGCTGTTCTTTTTCAGAAAGATGATGATAATGGAGAACATCCAATTGAATATTTTTCCAAGAAACTGAACAGTGCCCAACGCAATTATTCTACGACGGAAAAAGAATGCCTAGCGGTCATACTCGCAATAGAGCGATTTAGGCAGTATATTGAGCTCATGGAATTTACGGTCATTACCGACCATTCCAGTTTACAATGGCTCATGCGACAGAAAGATTTAAACGGAAGACTTGCGAGATGGAGTTTAAAACTCCAAGGATATAAGTTTAGCATAGAGCACCGTAAAGGTACTAAAAACGTCGTACCTGATATGCTTTCGCGTATGGACATGGACGAAATAACCCTAGATAATGCTTCAATTATTAATTTCAACTCTGATGAGTTTAAAAACAACAAATATTTAACGCTTATTGACACCATAGAACAAAATAAAGACCGTCTACCTGACCTAAAAGTGTGCGAAGGTGTCGTGTACAAAAGGGTCAAATTTAACCGAACAGATGTTGAAAGTGAAGATGACTGTTGGAAGATATGGCTTCCAGACACACTAACAGCAGAAATAATAAAGAAATCTCACGATAACAACACATGTCATGGTGGCATATCAAAAACATTGCACAATATAAGGCAATATTTTTATTGGCCAACAATGGCGTATGAAACAAAAGAATATGTAAACAATTGTCAAATATGTAAGGAAACCAAACATCCTAAACAGATATTAAGGCCACCTATGGGTAACGAAGTCGTAACCCAAAGACCGTTTCAGAAAATCTATGTAGATTTTCTAGGCCCTTACCCAAGAACTAAATCAGGAAAAGCTTACATATTTATTGTATTGGACCATAAAACCAAATTTGTGCTACTAAAAGCAATGACAAAAGCCACTGTAACCCAAGTTACAAAATTCTTGGTAGAAGAAGTTTTCTATAAATTCGGCGTACCAGAATTCATCCATTCTGATAATGGAAGACAATTTACGTCCGAAATGTTTACAGATACTTTGAAATTGTTTGGTATTAAACATATTAGAACAGCAATACACGCACCACAAGCAAACGCTAGTGAGCGTGTGAACCAGACAATTCTCAGTAGTATACGAAGCTACATAAACTCTGATCAATCTAAATGGGATGAGAAGTTACCCAAAATCGAGTGTGCCTTGCGATCGACGTTACACGCCTCAACAGGTACATCTCCATATTTTGCCTTAACAGGCTATAATATGATTACACACGCAGATGCGTATGCAATCTTAAGAAAACTAGATGCACTGGAAGATGGTAGTCTGGAGATTCTACCTGCATCAGATAATATGCAAATTCTACACAAGAACATAAATAAGAAATTACATGAGGCTTATGAACGTAATACTCGTTCATACAATAGAAGAAGCCGAATTGTATCATATAAACCTGGACAGGAAGTCTATAGGAAAAACTTTGTGCAGAGTAATTTTGCCAAAGGAATTAATGCAAAATTCTGCAAACCCTGGCTTAAATGCATGATAAGAAAAGCTATCGGGAATTGCTACTACGAAGTTGAAAACTTAAAAGGTCAACTAATCGGTACAATTCACGCACAACATCTCAAACAATGATGTTAGTAAGAATGCTTATATCTAAGATTAGTTCAATTCAGCATATTCTCACCACACACCCAAAAAGCTGCTGTTGTTAATGGATTAATCCACAATACAAAAATTAATAAATTTCCACATCGATGCCATCACTTGTTTATATGGTAAAAAATTCGGCCATTAATTTAACAGCATCTGAAAAATAACAAGAAAAAGGGTTATTTAAAATAATAAACAAGTTTTAACCTGAAAAAAAAAGAAAAACAAGGATTAGTAAAAACATTATATTGTGGTATGTGTTAAATTCACTTATCTGACAAAACTCGTCCGTTGTACATTCATCGCATTTGTACACACAATGTTGCCCATACACACAGGTAGAGAAATTGGCATTCACATGAATAGTCGCGATCCCACAACATTTGTAAAAATTAAAAAAACAACCTGCACAACAAAAAGGTGCACACACTCATTGAATATTCCTACAAGGAAACAAATATCATACATTAAAATAGGAAAAATTACCATAATGGTTTTAAAAACACTCACTCAAATTTTTCCATTTAAAGTCAAAATGTTGTTTATCCTTGAACAATACACATATAGCTTTGTATACATTGTCCCAAATCGTTAAAACAGTTGTATGTGCGATTTGCTTAACATCCTAGTACCTCGCCAAAAAGGTAGATATTTGTCATTCTTATTGCCTGATAAGACGGTACATCTAAATACCTGCAAAGAAAAATAATAATAACAAATAATAAACACAAATAATATCTTCTTGCTACTGCAGAAATGGTGGTCAAATATGTACTTACCTTTGATATTACCCACACACAAAACTAAAAACAGGTAGCAGAAACGCCAACAAGAACAACTGGCAAGAATTATTTATGTCACATCAAAATATTTATAAACTGCCAAGCGTTCCTAAAATATATCTTAAAAGAAAAAAGTATTTCGTTACAAAACGACCATAAAAAATAGAAAAATGGAAATATACCTTCTGATAAAATGTTATAGTTGCCCATTTCTATTGTAATTTATTTGTTACTGGATACTGGATATATACATGTGCCCACATGTCAATTGGACTGCCTCAATAGCAAAACGGAAAATCCTCTTTGTAAAAAAATTTTATACATAAACCATGCATGTTTCCGGCACCTTTTTTCAAAAATGTCAGCTTGTTGTATAATAACATCGGTGTTATCCAAATCATCATGTGTACATTAATCATAAACAATCATATTTACTGTTGCCCATAAGCACAACAATGCACACTACACAGCAACATACCTGAAAAAAAACCAAACACGATAAGAATTTGTTTTATAAAAAAGGGTCGAATGGAAGAATACTTTCCACTTATGTCAATCCAAATATGCAACTTGCCTGCATACACAATAGCACAATGCATAGTATCGTTGTTAGATATTTTGATGCTTGCTCATCTTTGACAATATTTCTTATTGTACACCATAATTAGTAATGAATCTCTGTTTGAAAAATATGTTTAAGATTCTTTCATATATACTGTTGCCAGAATGTAATAAGAGAACAATGATACCTGAAATCAAAATGTAAACAAACATTAGACCATTATAAAGAAGCACAGCTAACATAATATTACCTGCGAACATAAAAATCATTCCCAATACTTTTTGTTTCACAGGTTTCACAAAAAGCATTGGCTTTGTGACAGCCACCTCTGGCTGTGGCCTGCGTATATCCAGACACACAACACATACATTCATACTGCTTTTCTTTCCAGCCACCTTTGGCTGTGGCATGAATATGTCCGTCCATCCACATCAACCACAAAATATGCCAGCATACCTCCTTTCACTCTTTCCACTTATTGGCTGTGATTTGATCTCATTCCAGGCACGACAATAATGTTGTTAAAATATTTGCTTTCAATATTTGTTAATTTATTCTAGCAATTGTTGCCTTTGCCGGCAAAGGAAAAAAGTAAATAAAAATAAAGTCAGCTGTCCATATATTAGTGTTGTAAGGTTCGTCAATTACATATGACGTCGTTATACAACACTATATCATCCCAGGGCTTTTCAAACTGTATCCAACAAATAGTTGAACGATCAGATTGAAGAAAATAAAACATGTATGATTTGTTGAACATGGAAATTTTTTATTAAATAATAATAAATATTAAAAATGTGTGATTATCTTTTCTACGAATTAACCAATAATCCGGTTAACATGAAATTATTTCATTTATCTGAATGAATTTCCATTTGGTTTTTTTTATCATATTTCGATTAGCGCCATCTAGTCTACTTACTCCGGTACTAGTCCCATTTAATCACAAGTTTCAGCATATGTTCTTAAATGTTCCATGAAAAATCATCTCTGAAACTTTATCTCCATGTGCCAACTGACCTTGCTAGATGTCACTTTAAAGATTATTCAACGAGTTTACCTAAACCAGTGACAACAAAGTTTCAAGTGGTGTGATAAAAAAAAGTTAACCTCAACATAAGATTTTTATTTAAATAAAATAACGTAACACAGTTAAAGTATGTATGGAAAAGTGGAAATAGTTAATTATTAATTTCATTATTCTGTTTTATAGAAGATAATTAACATCTCACACGTACATCAACAAATTTCATAGTTCAAATTTCATATACTCAATCTAAATTTTTGACATTCAAAATTGTTTTTTTTTACTCGGGTAAGCATTAAATTGCAACTATTTCATTTTATATCTCTTTTATAATAAATAAAACAAATAATCTTGTCATTTGTACAGGATATTGTGGAAAATAATCCTTTAAAGTTGATCAAAGGATTAACCCTCAGTCAATATCGCTGTATAAATGTGCACAGGGATATACATGCGAGATATAGAGGGAGACACTTTAGCCCGAGCATAAAGTGGTCAAAAACATAACCTCACCACACTCAGAAAACAACCCTACCAAAATTCCATCATATGGTCGTAAATAAAGAGTTGGAAATCATCATAGTGAGTACACAAACCAAGTAAGATAAGAATATCAAACTTGAAGAGCTTAAAATTTAAATAAAAACGCAGTTAAAATACACATAAAATGATGAGAGTGGCACAATAATTCCATCTTGGTTGCATAACTCATTTTCTTGCCACCAAATTCTATTATTCTTCTTTTTATAAACACGTTATCTGTTTTTACACGCAGTTATACCCATACAATTTGATAGTCATTGCATAACCTACAAAATAATCATAATTAATACTAAAGCCTAAATTAAGGCGGTTACATTTATCTAACCATAAAAAGAATAATAATAAAGGTTGCTGCAAAAGATATTAAAATAAAAAATGCAAAAATTTAAAAAAATGATAAAAACGATATGTAAATATGCACATATTCATACACGTGTCATAATACACTAGTAAATATATTACCTAACCTAAAAAGAAAATTTGCCAAATACCAAAAAAATGAAATCACGAGATATATAAAAGCAACAAAACAGTATTTTTTATTTTAAATAAATATAGCTATAAAAAATGTAAAATTAATAGAACGGTCTCCTGTAAAAAAAATATGAATATAGAAAATTAACATAATTAAGGAAATTGTGAAAATATGTAAAAATTGTGTATACATAAAAACTAAGATAAATTAAACTAAAATCTATAAAAGCATGCAAATTGAAATATAAGACTAGATTTAAAAATAAGAAATAAATAAATATATATGTTAAAATATTGTTTAAAAATAATGTATAATACAAGGATAAATTCAAAAACGATTAAAATTTGAACTAATAATTATAAAGTTTAAAAATGGCTTAAAATTCATTTAATATGGGCTGAATGAATATCTAGGGTAGTGGTTATTCGATTTTGGGATGTTTCTTAACGTTTTTTTTTTTTTTGGCAACAGAAACATCATGGCAGACTGAAATATGTCTAATAGGGGTGGGAAAATGCCAAAGAGGTAACACATCAATACCTCAAGGAAATTGGAGTTCATTTAAGTATTTATTTTGAGGTTAACGGCTACAGGATGTATAAGTACACATCCGTTTCCTTTTCTTTTTTTATTTTTTAATTTCAAATCCGAATGACAGTTATAAAGTAACCCCAAATGAATGATGGTACAAAAATATCTTTAAGTGTGCAGTCAAGTGGAAGACGAACTCCCCCATCCGGCGAGCTAAGCCGCAGCCTAACAACCAGTACCACCTCCACTTAACCGGACTGTCACACTGTTTTGGCAAGTCAGCTGATTGCTTGCTGGTTTTTGCTGGGAAGGTGTCTGTTTACTTTTTACAATTTTCTAGCAAAAGAGAATAAAAACTCCTAAACGCCAAAATAATGGGAAAGTTTGTATGAAAGTTTCAGCGTGAGGCTTTAGAGTAAAGGAATGTCCTGTTTTGTGCTAGAAATACGTTTCTGTGCTAAACTCGCAATTCTCTTTAAACAAAAAAGGAGTAGAATGACATTAGGCATGTTCGATAAATTCGCAAGTAAAAAGTATTTGCAAGTACTTCTCATTTCTCTTTTACTGAACAAGTTTGTTATCAAACAGCATTTTGTTAAAAATTGTACAAACTTTTGAGTTATCGTACATATGTACATATGTATATGTACAAATTTGGCCGAGTTGAAACTAGTGCTTGGTTAACATTTACGAAATCCACTCGATTTCAACTGTTAATTCCTTTGCGTATACGTGTAAACTTACTATAGCACCCTGTTTGCTTGCATCTGATTGCCAGATACGTTGATTTTACATTTCTGCTAGAGTTTTTGCAAATTTATGTAATTTTTTTCGTTTCCACGCTGTTTGAACAAATTTGTATAGGAAGGTATTTTTTGACATTTCGCTCTTTTATTATAGTACGGGAACAGGGTATCAATTGTTGTTCTCATGGTATAAGTAAAGAGGTAGATTTAAATGAAAAAAATCTATAGAACCCTTGTTTTTCCTGAATTCCTAAAACTTCAAAATTAAGCAACAAGTGTGTTTGTTTACAACACCAATTTTGAGCATTTTATAAAAATCGCGAAAAATGAATGAAGGACCATTATTTCTCCGCATAATCAAGTTGTGGATATGATAAAATGTTTGTTTCAATGATAACCTGACGAATTATTTCCATAAAAATGATCCAAAAACAATTTTAAAAATCATTGAATTCGATTGTTTTTAAAATTGTTTGACATATTATTCAAACACCACACACACATACACAGTTTGTGCATTTTGTTTTGAAGTTTTAGGAATACTCGAATGAAAAAATTTAAATTAACATAAAGCTTTGGCTAACCTTTCTTATTAAACCATGGTTGTTCTATGAAAATGTGAAATGAAAAAATGTTTAAAGGACAGAAATGTGAAATGAAAAATATTACAAAGAAAATATTTTTCATTTCAAAATTTCATAGCCAGCCCAGTCCATGGTTTAATAAGAAAGGTTAGCCAAAGCTTTATGTTAATTTAAATTTTTTCATTCGAGTATTCCTAAAACTTCAAAACAAAATGCACAAACTGTGTATGTGTGTGTGGTGTTTGAATAATATGTCAAACAATTTTAAAAACAATCGAATTCAATGATTTTTAAAATTGTTTTTGGATCATTTTTATGGAAATAATTCGTCAGGTTATCATTGAAACAAACATTTTATCATATCCACAACTTGATTATGCGGAGAAATAATGGTCCTTCATTCATTTTTCGCGATTTTTATAAAATGCTCAAAATTGGTGTTGTAAACAAACACACTTGTTGCTTAATTTTGAAGTTTTAGGAATTCAGGAAAAACAAGGGTTCTATAGATTTTTTTCATTTAAATCTACCTCTTTACTTATACCATGGCCCAGTCCAAAATAGATAGACAAAATCGAAAGTCGATTAGAAATTACCGATAACCAATAGTCGACAACGACTTGTAGTCAAAGTCGATTAATCGATATCAGACTTATGTATCCCTAATTTTGAGTAAACAAGACGAAGACGCCATTCTGAAGTGAAACTTTTAAAATAAAAAATTATAAAAATATTTACAAGAAATCAGTGAATTCTAACAGAAAAACGTGTCAAGTTTTAATATTGTTCAAAATATTAAAATTTTCGTTTGCGCGATTATAAAAAAAGCAAATTGTAGAAAGCAAAATCAAAGCGGGATTTGTTAAAAATAAAAAAGCAAGAAAGCAAAACATAAACGGAGATAATTAAGAGACAGAAACAAACAAAAAACAACGTCAACAGCAATCGACAACAACAACTACAAGTAAAAACAATTTTCTTCTTCTTCATTGCAAAACTAACCTCACTTTTTGACTGTCAGAGTATACCGAACAAAAACGTCAAAAACGCGCGTACGTATCTCCCAAAAAAGAAGGAAGCATAAAGAAAACGGCTGGAATAGTTCAACAAGATAAATTCATAACCCTGCCAACAAACAAAGGCAAGTGGTCCAGGACGAAGAATACCAACAGAAAAATTTTTGATTTGATTTAAATCTCAGCACTGTACATTGTTTTTGGGTGCAAAAGAACGAAGGCGTTAATCGTTTTTTACTGTGTCCATATATTGTTGGTGGAACACAAGCAGCCACAGCAACAATCAATCGACAAATTTCTACAGCTAAAAAGGGAAAAATAATTTTGCAAAAATTTCACCCAAAAGAAAACAAAGTTTTCAGCATATCAGAATGGAGGTGGACGATGCAATAATTATGGCTGAAACGCCAACAGCAGCAACGAACGAAGACCAGACTGTACTTGGTGGTGCTGACGAAAGTGTCGGCCGCAGAGAACGGGAACTAAATTCACCAACAAGTTCGTTAATAAAGCAGAAGCGTGCCAAAATAAAGTATGACAAAGAGGAACCGCCAGGATCCGAAGCGACTCATAATGAAACGGCTACACCACTAAAATTGGAAGTTTCTGGTTCAGAAGGTGAAGAAGAAGCAGAAGATGATGGTGCAACCAGAGCTGCCATAAGACGTAAATTATTGTCTACACCATTAGGTGAAGATGCCACAGCAAATGATGGTTTGGATGAATATGAAACTGTGGCCTTGAAGAGGAAACGTTATGAGATAAGACGTTCGGGATCCGAAGATTGTCTTCTGGGCTTTGATGAATTGAGTGGTGAGGCAGAGTTGGTTAAACCGGAAGAAATGGAAGATGTTAATATGGAAAAGGAAGAAGGACCAAGTGTTACTGCTGCTGTTGCTCAAGATGTGGTAAATACACCTAAATCTGCCAAGAAGGTAAGTGTATTATGGGGGATTATTTTGTTTTGGGATACATTTTAATTGCACCTTTTGTATTTTTCTACAGACACCACCACAAAAAGCTGCTCAATCGCCTTTACAAAACGCCTCTCGTTCATCTTCAAAATCCCCCATGAGTCAAAAGGCAAAATCTCCTTCATCACAGTCACCATCATCAAAGGCTTTGTCAAAAACACCTCCCAGCAATAAACCTCATATTGTTGCCGATGGCGAGGAAACAAATGGTGGCCAAGATGTTGATATGAAGCCAGTGGTACAAACTCCAGCGGCTGTTGCGGTTACAAAGAAACCTACATCTCCCCAAGATGAGTTCTATAAGAAACCCTTTGATTTTGGTTGGAAAAGAGAATTGGTATGGCGTGCCAATATCGAGGCCAGTAAAGATAAAGCTGATGTTTATTTCATAAGTCCCGCTGGCAAAAAGTTAAGGGCTCGTAATGAAATAATACCCTTGCTGGAAGGTGATTTAACCATTGACCACTTTTGTTTCGCTAAGGAACCATTGGGTGCTGCTCCAGAATTTGAAATTGTACGTAGTGCAAAGCCTTCGGCAAGATCTTCAGTCGCAACAGCTACCTTAGCTGCAGCTCCTTCACCACCTATTGTAGGCAAAAGAGTGTCTAAACCTAAGGGTCCCAAAGGAGCCAGTCCACCACCACAAGGCTGGACCCCAAGTAAGGCTTTGAAGGTCAATAATGCTGCCTTGTTAGGAACTCCAGGAAGACAATCTGCTGCCCAACATAATACACAACAAAATATGACTTCCACACCTGTGACCAAGAGGAATGATAATGCCGCTGCAGGTGGTCACAATGTCACCCATTCGTCCTCTAAGAGCAGTAAATTGAAAAAGTAAGTAGAATGTTATTTTTGTCATTAGTTGTTGTGTAGAATATGATACATATATCCATCCTTTCCACATCCCATCAAAACCTAGTTACAAAATAGTTTAGCTCGCTCTCGTTTTTTGCTTTTTGTGATTATATTTTTGTAAACCCCGTTTAAAGGTCTCCCACTTAGTTGCTAAAATCCATACGCTGCCAACAAAAAAAAACATTGTTATCTTTTCTTTATATAGATCCTCTTCGGCATCATCTTTAGCAAAAGGCGAAACTGGCAAAATTGCAGCCTCCAATACTAAGGAAACTTGTAGTGTTGGTTGTATCAAAGCTATGGGCCAAGTGCCGCAATTGCAGTGTACAAAATGTTTTTGCCTTTATCATCATGAATGTGTGGGCATTGATCGTCAAAACAGTGATTATAGAACAACCTCTAGCACCAATGGTCGGGAATATGTTTGCGAGGTGTGCCTAAAATGAAAACTTAAAATGTTGTGATGATGTTTTATTTTCCAATTTCTTTCTTTTTTGAAGGCTTGCAGTCCCAAAGCTGTTGCAAAAGCCATCAACCACAATGCTGCTGGTGTTGTGGTAGCACTGCCCGCAGGGTCGCCAGCCTCAAACAAACCTCCCAAACCATCGGCTGTCAATAAAATGCGGCAGGAAAACAAATATCCTCAGACAATAGCGGTGGTCAAGGGCAAAAAATATGTCATGGTAGCCAAACCATTAAGCCTGCCGCCGAACGAGTGAGTTTTGTAAAGTATTGAATACTTTTATAATCTAAAACGAACGAGAGCAGAGCAGTGATTTATTTTATTTTATAGGGGCATGTTTTTCTAGGCTAGACTTTTATCTCACATTGTGATAAGTAAACTAATGCTTATTTTTTTTCTCCTATTTCTTTCCCCTCCTTTTAGGCAAGTCAATGATATTGAAAATGATTTGAAACAAATCAATGAAAGCATACGCAAAAATCGTAAACAATCAAACAACTCTGCGGATGGTTATAATTCGCATAATAATCAAGCAGTAGCTCCAGCTCCTCCTGTGGTGGATCATTCCAGCAAAATGTTTGCCACCAACTTTTTTGCCAATGTCTCGTATGCCTATGATTCATTGTTGTGTATAATGAAGTATTTGAAGATACATGTAAGTATATATTCTTTTTGTCCATACGAAAATGAAAACGAGAGAAACACATAAGTGTCTAGGTTTGAGAAGAACCTTACGGACTTCCTCTATTTTATTAAACAAGTCCTGCGGACTTCCTCTATTCTATAGAAGAGCCGTACGGACTTCTTCTATTCTATAGAAGAGCCGTACGGACTTCTTCTATTCTATAGAAGAGCCGTACGGACTTCTTCTATTCTATAGAAGAGCCGTACGGACTTCTTCTATTCTATAGAAGAGCCCTACGGACTTCTTCTATTCTATAGAATAGCCCTACGGACTTCTTCTATTCTATAGAATAGCCCTACGGACTTCTTCTATTCTATAGAATAGCCCTACGGACTTCGCGTATTCTATAGAAGAGCCCTACGGACTTCTTCTATTCTATAGAATAGCCCTACGGACTTCTTCTATTCTATAGAATAGCCCTACGGACTTCTTCTATTCTATAGAATAGCCCTACGGACTTCTTCTATTCTATAGAAGAGCCCTACGGACTTCTTCTATTCTAAGGAAGAGCCCTACGGACTTCTTCTATTCTATAGAAGAGCCCTACGGACTTCTTCTATTCTATAGAAGAGCCCTACGGACTTCTTCTATTCTATAGAATAGCCCTACGGACTTCTTCTATTCTATAGAAGAGCCCTACGGACTTCTTCTATTCTATAGAAGAGCCCTACGGACTTCTTCTATTCTATAGAAGAGCCCTACGGACTTCTTCTATTCTATAGAAGAGCCCTACGGACTTCTTCTATTCTATAGAAGAGCCCTACGGACTTCTTCTATTCTATAGAAGAGCCCTACGGACTTCTTCTATTCTATAGAAGAGCCCTACGGACTTCTTCTATTCTATAGAAGAGCCCTACGGACTTCTTCTATTCTATAGAAGAGCCCTACGGACTTCTTCTATTCTATAGAAGAGCCCTACGGACTTCTTCTATTCTATAGAAGAGCCCTACGGACTTCTTCTATTCTATAGAAGAGCCCTACGGACTTCTTCTATTCTATAGAAGAGCCCTACGGACTTCTTCTATTCTATAGAAGAGCCCTACGGACTTCTTCTATTCTATAGAAGAGCTCTACGGACTTCTTCTATTCTATAGAAGAGCCCTACGGACTATTCTATAGAAAAGTATTACGGAGTTTTTACATTCTAAAAAGGAGCCCTTAAGCTGCACTCCATTTTTTATACCATTTGCCAAGTAAATCGTTTTTATTTTCGTAACGACATTTACTAGCAGGTGTTTTATTTAAGCCCCAACAATATTTCATAATTATTTTCCCCTCTCTTATAGGAACGTCCCCGGGCTGCTGCTGTTTGTAAATTATGGAATTTGGCTGCCAAGGACACAAGCCTGTGGAAAACGGTACGCATGAAAAACTCCAAGGTATGCAGCTGGTCAGGTTTTGCTGCCGCCCTGCGACGTGGTGAAACCAAACATTTGGATTTACGTAAAATGTTACAACCCAGTGGCCGTAGTGAAGATTTATGGAATGATTTTTGTGAAAACATCGGTACAGTTTGTTCCCTGGAGAGTATCTATCTTTGTCGTTGTTCTTCCCGCGTTGTGGAAAGTCTTTTCCAAAGTAATCGCAACCTACGTATTATCAATGCCTTGGCCATCAATGATGATACCATAAATCTCGAAAATATTTCACGTCTCAATTCCTTGGAAGAATTGCGTTTAAGAACCTGTGAATCGGGTGTATTGGCTGGTGATTTGGCACCGCTGGCATCATTGGGCAAACTGACACATCTTTCCCTTACATCCATAAAGGGATTGGGTGAAAAGAGTGTCGAGGTTTTGGGTGAATTGAAAACTCTGCGTTCCCTTGAGCTGGGAGAATGTGGTGATTTTGATTCGACCTTCGCTGAGGCCGTTCTACCCAAACTGATCAATTTACAGCGATTACGTTTGGAAAATGGTTCAGTGACGAACGTTTGCACTTTGGAGATTCTAGATTCGGTGGCCAGATTAGTGCAATTACATCAACTGGAATTGGTTAATTTCGATATAAAGCCGGGTTTTGATGAAAAGCTTAGTTTGTGTACCAACATTACCAAATTGCTTATCATTCCGACCTATATCTCGCAATCGGCTACCACAAATCAAATTGTCTTAAGTGCCGTCCAACAAGTGGCCGAAACACTGAAAGTATTCACCTGGTGTGTTACAGTGGAATTGTTGCGTGTCACCGCCCTCTATGTGGATCAATGCGAAGAATCCACCAAAAAGGAAAAACATCATTTCGATGAATGTATACCAGTGTTAAAACCAGTGCCGGGAGCACCACCGAATGAAGAAGATGAGGAAGAACTTAAGGCCAACAATGCAGATACATCCGGAGAGGATGGCAATGGTGATGTGCCGCAAATTGAAATTTTACCCTTGGACAAAGTTGAGACAATATTGGCAGAAAATTTACCCCACACCAAGTTTACCATTGCTAAGGTGCCCTATCATTTGACTTGCAAACAACAATTGTTGGATTAAAAACCACAATAAGTAGAAGAAATTGACAAGGATTAGAATGAATGTAAATTACACATATGCCCCTATTGTACACTCAGTAAAGTGTATGTATGATATTTTATTTACCTTCTAAAGGATCAAAAAACAAAGGAACTTCTTATTAAGGAAGACAAATCCCCAGAGACGAGAGAGAAATATGGAGCTAATAAAAGGAGAAGAAGGATTTGTAAACTATATTTTTGAAAATGATGTGTAATAATTGACTGAAATGAAAATGTAATACAAGAAAACACGAAAAAGAAAATTCTAAAGAATTTTATGTGAAAATAATTTCATTATTTTTTGTTCTTTTTTCGAAGAGGTTAAACAGCCTCTTGTAGTTGTATAAGGATAAAATAGTTTTTAAATAACAAAATAAGAAACATCAACTCCTCTCCCACATCCTCTTACCCCCGACATAACCTATCCCCACAAATTTTAAAACAAAACAAAAAATGTCAAGTTCAAAGAAAAAAGGAAGAATAATGGCGGAATTTCCTTCAAATTCCCTGAGGAAGAAAACACTACAAACTTTGTTTTATTTTATAGAATATGTATAATTAGCATAAACAAGTAGCATAAGGTTATAAGAAAATATCAAACACAGCAGCAAATAAAGGAAAATAACAACAACAACAACAAAAGAAATACCCTTGAAGAAGGGTAGCGGCTCGATTAAGAAGTGTAAGATAAACTTCTTACTTTGTTTTGTAAAAAAAAATAATTGATTTTTTTTCATTTTGCAATTTCAATAATAAATTTTCAAACAAAATAAAACATACGCACCCACAGGTATTTTTAAAACAAAACAAAAGAATTGATAAATATAAAGAGCAACAAGTAATTGTGATTATAATTTGTTGCCCACAATAAGATAATGTTGCAATACTTTGTATATTTTTTAAATAAATATTATAGATAACATACATACACACACTTTTTTGAAATAAATCATCTATGCTTATGTAGAATATTATTAAATATTTGAGAAAAATAAAAGCGAACGTTTTTTATTGAAGAAAGGAAGAAAATCCATGTCTTAAATGTCTCCATAAAAATTTAAGAAAAAAAAAATAAAATAAAAAAATCTTTGTCAGAAGTGGGATTCGAACCCACGCCTACAGAGTAGACTGCGACCTGAACGCAGCGCCTTAGACCACTCGGCCATCCTGACACATGCCAGCCCGATGTCAAATGTACGTTTTGTTTGCAATGAGTTGTGTATTCTCTTTGAGTTCTGTGTTGTACTCACCAAAGAACAAGCGTTATTTTAACCCTCATTTGAAAATAGAGAGTCATTCATTAATGGTCATCTTTTTAGTTACGTGGTATTTTACTTGCAGCGTTTACATTTCAATAACAGAACGTTATTATAACCTCGTCCATAGACTAATACTATGTTTACATTTACGAAATCCACTCGATTTCATCTCTCAATTCCTTTGTGTATACGTCAAATGAAAACTCATCTGAAATCGATTGGATTTCATTTGACGTTTGAGCAATGGAATTGACAGTTGAAATCGAGTTGATTTCGTAAATGTAAACGTAGTCTAAAGAGAATTGAGTGTGGTAACTAAGAAACTCAATGTAAAATGCCAAAAAAATACAAGTTAATAAATATTTTTGTTATGGCAAAAGACTACAAGTGGTTGGTTTTTGATGGGAACTATCTCAGATAAAAATATCCAAGAAAATATTGCAATCATCCACAAAATTAGATAAAGAAATCCTCTCAGTCAAATTCTCTGTCTATTCATTCATTAGTCTATGACAATGATGAACACGAAGAGAGCATTTGTATGGTGAATAGTACGAAAACGTAAAGGCAAGTGCTCATCTTGTTCATCTATGGTCTATGAACCTCGTTTGAGAAGTGATATAATCAGCCCAATCATAAACATCATCTCACGGTGAGTTTTCTCACTCTCGCTTCCTCCCTTATTATAAACATCATAAGGGAGAACAAAACTCACGTTCGTGAGAAAAGTAGCTATCATAAATATCAAAAAAGTGAGAATGTGAGACAATTTTCTCTCACTACAGAAATCAAAGTGAGTTGAACAAAAAAATTTTAATATGGACATTTTTTATAGAAAAAAATCGACGAAATCGAATATTTTGCATTTGTAATGATAATTAATTGTATTTGTTTGTGTTTTACGTTGAAAGTAACAAATAAAAAGCAATTAGAAATTCTTCTGGCACTGTACATGTTCATCGAGTTTGGCGTAATTTGAAGACAGAGTTGAAGTTGGCCAATATTTTTCAGATATGGGAAGCGGTTCAAAATCATAGGATGGCAACAGGAATGTAAGAGGATCCAATCTGCAATTGTTGTTCCTCGATAGAACAATGTGCATATTACTTAATGTACATACATGACATCACTAACACTTTGTCATGTCATATGCCACGAACAAGAAGGAGTCAAAATATGAAGGTTTAAATTCATAAAGTAAAATATCTTCTGTTATATAAAACTCAAATGACGTTCGTACGTGAATCAAAAACTCGACCAATTTACAACCGATTTGTTTCGCGTTTGTCTTAAAATGTTCGTATTTATCCAAGGAAGGATCTGACGTATTTTATTTTTGAGATATCGCGAAGAATCCGCCAAAATTTGCAAAAATATATTTTGAAGAAAGTTAACTGTTTCCTCACATTTCGTTGGAGGCTTTTGCCGTCGAATTGCTTATTTCCACCTTTTTTAAAATTTTTAGGGCGAAAAATCCGCTAAAATTTGCAAAAATATGTTTTGAAGAATGTTAATTGTTTCCTCAAATGTTGTTGCAGGCTTTTGTTGTCGACTTGCTTATTTCCACCTATTTTAATTTTTTAGGGCGAAAAATCCGCTAAAATTTGCAAAAATATATTTTGAAGAATGTTAATTGTTTCCTCACATTTTGTTGGAGGCTTTTGTTGTCGACTTGCTTATATCCACCTTTTTCAAACTTTTAGCAAAAAGTGTATATGACGAAAAATCAAAAAATTTAACATTGATGAAGCCAAGGTTTGCACTTTTTTAATTCGCGAAATATTGCAGTGTACCACTAAATATGACCATAGTTGCATCAAACGAAGTGTTTTTAAATAACGCTCAAAAATGTGACTAAAAAGTTAATTTTCGCGGAAGCTATGACCGCGTAAATGAATAAAAACACGTAAATGGTAAAAACACTTTGAAGCAAACGAGTTTTTTTACGTTGTTATTCGATTGACGGTTAAACCGTTTAAATAACGGATATCTGTCCAAAGTAAAAGTAGAAGACTAAAAATGAAGATTACACTTCTAATGTATCACATTTCAAAATTTCCACTGCATCCCCCTTACGCATAATTTGATATGTATATTGACCATTTAGCCCAGACAGCATTATAGGCCGTTTATATATATCAAGGTTAACCCAGTGGGTCTGGGTTTCAAATATCATTTCCATTGTATATACTTCAAACAAATCCTCATAAAGAAGGTTAACCCTGCAAAAAACTATAATATAAACGCCGTATTAGAGTAATCCACTGCCAAAGGCCAAAATTTAGTGCGATATTTGTTAGAAAAACCCTATTTTTGGGGTACAGTATTTACAATATCCGTTTGATTGTGCTGGGACCACAAGATATTTTAGTTTTTTGACGGCCCGGATCATATAAATCATAAATCGTGAAAACCCATCCACTAGAACGGCGAAAACAGCAACTGCAAAAACCGAAAAATGTGCGTAAAATGTTTTTTGGAAATATCGCGGATTTAATCGCGTTTTCTGTGGATCGTTTCCTTTTCAATGATGAAACTGACACATCACTCGCGTTTTTGCGAAAACAGCGGTTTAAAAAATTTAGTGGCATGGGAGCTGTAACCGATTTATCCCAAAAATAGTGTGTGATGCTACATCCACGGTTCTTGATGGATTTTATCGAAATAGGTTTAGATCGATGTATTTTTTTCTTGGACGATAGTGACATCGGCTGCGCATACAAACGCTCTGTTCCAGAACTAAAAAGTTTTTACAATTTTTACCACTTTTACACATTTTGCGTTCCCGTACACAAAATTTATATGAAAATCGTTTACGACTTTTACAATTTTTACGACTTTTACCACTTTGTAAAGTACGGGAACAGGCCAAAAGTGTATGCACTTTGTGCAAATTATAAACGTTATACCGTGTTTTTGCACACTACGCTGCAGGCGATGCTACATCTTAGCGGCCAAAGTAAATCATGGCATTGTAAACCACATGCGCATCAAGCTATTTTGAGGATTTCGCGATTCACACGCATTTAAAAATGAACATTACCCGATAGAGTTTTATTTCAAGATTATACCCCATTTAAAGGAACCCAAAATCTGTTTGAACTTGATCTTCCGTTAGATGTTTGCGTATATTCGAGAAGTGAATATAATAAAAAATGTGATTTTTTGCGTGAAAATTTACTAAAATAGAAGAATAACTCCGACCAATTTTTACTACATTTTCTTCAACTAATATGCTGTTTATATTAGAGCTTTTTGCAGGGTTAACCTTCTTTATAAGGATTTGTTTGAAATATAAGCAATGGAATTGACATTTAAAACCCACCCAGCAAAAAAAGTCATTACCAAATAATGACTTTATTCAATAAATTTTTGCAGTTGTAACTACTTACTAAATGACCGTAAAAGTCATTATTTTAACATGGGGATGTCATAGGGAGTAAGTACTTCCTTAAATGTGTTTTTTAAGTACATATTTAACCACTTACCAGTAGTCAAAAAAAGGCTAAAAAGCATATGTTCTATTTTTAGAACAAATGTGGTGAAATTATATTCAAATTCAACATCCCAATTATTTTTTGTTTTTATTTCTTCTTTTTCTTTTATTCCGCTTCCTGCCGGTGTCGAACACATGAACTTCTGATTTCTAGCCAAACACACTACACACTAGGCCACTCGTACAAATAGTAAGGGTTGTTTAAAAACATCCATGTACATCAACATTTTTTCGTAATTTTGTCAACAAAAAACTCCCATGCTGACGGTGAGCTTTGAACACACAAACCTAGGATTTGTAGTCAGACACACTAGCCCTGTGCCACCGTACTTATTCCTTTTTAGGTAAGTAGTAAGTAAGGATGTAACTAGTTATATGTTACCTGTTATATATGTACTGTCTGATAATGCGGAGGGTAATGAGTACGCATTACCTGGTAATGCAGAAAGTAATGACATGTGCCCACCAAATTTTTGCTGGGCAGTCGGTTTGTTAAATCCGGTTATATATAAACGGGGTATAACTCACAAAATACATTTTAATAAATATTTTCTCTTACAAAAATTTTATGAATATCCTCAATATATTGTTACGGAATTAGGTTTGACTAATCTCCGTGTAGACGTTGTTTTATTTCCCAGTACGATTTGTACCAAATAAAACAAGGTTCGTTTTAGATTACGTTTCTACAATGCTTTATTTACTTTATTACACTTATTCGTAACCGACTTTAATTACTAAGCACGCAGCTTGTCTCTAGTTAGCACGCAGCTATTCTTTTACCGATCTGTTCAGTTCAACGCTCAAAACACAACTACTCGGTCATTACCAGTTCCCCTGCATTTATATCCCAAAGTCTCCCTGTTCGAGAAATATCTAGAGCATATGGCAACACCTCGAATCTGTACAACGAACACACAGACGCACATTCGCACTAAGCGAACAACCATACTCACATACATACATGGGGGATGATCAATGACGTAATTACAACAACAAATAAATGTAAGAAAAGAAGTGACAAACTAAACAATAATTACATGACTATGGCAAAACAAAATAAAAGCACATTAATGAAAGGTAAAGTAACATCCAGAATAATGAAGAGAGTTCTACATGGTAGTTGTTGCTGCTTAAATAAAGTAACTGCGTAATAAAAACTTTACGTTACAATTCAAATTTTTAAATTAATGGAAATTAAACTAAACTAACTTAAACCTATCAGTTACATTCGTAACAATATTTTTTTTCGTTTTTGCTATAATATGCAAACCACTAAACTGATTTGTATAGTTTTCATTTTAATTTGAATCTTCGCGATGTTTAGATTACGTACATATTTTTATATATTTTTCGGATGCATAAACAGCTTGAATTTTATTAAAACAAGTTGCAAACTACCAATTGTTTTAAATTATTTCCTAATTTCCGCGAAAATTTACAACTTTTTCACTAAGTTTATGGGACCTCAGTAAACATATAGTATGTACGAAGCCATAAATTAACAATGTTTCTCGATATTATGAATAGCGTTTTTATAAGATTTTTTTAATAATCAGAATTGTAACCGCCATATCTTTTGCGCGCAATATCCAAAATTAGTATCTCGAACAGATTTGATAATGGGAATTTTTCCTCAATCCATGTACCAAAAATCGTTCATGTAGCGTCAAATTTTTTTTTTTAATTTTTTTCAAATGGAGTAATAAAAATTTCTGACTTTTCCCAATATGCACAAATTGTGACATTTTATGTTTTATAGCCAGTTTCTGTATGTCGAAAGAAGAATGTGTGCGAATGAAACACGCCCGGACTTTAGTTTTCGAAATAATTTTACCTTTGTTTTTCCTTCAAAACAAAAAACAAATTTGAAAAACACACAAGAGTTTGGACGTGTTTCTTTCGCACACATTCTACTTTCGACATACAGAAACAGGCTGTTAGTTTTATAAATATTTGAAAGTTCTAAAATGTTTTATTTACGACAACCAATTTAATTAGCATTCAAATTATTTAATGGAAATTAAAAAGATACAAATTGTCAACGATTATTAGAGTTTTTGATAGAGGCAATTATTTTTATTATTGATTTAGTAAGAATATACCTACATTTCCGAAAGTAAATATATTTCGGTGTTAATTTTGTGACCGTAAGTAACGACAAAATCTTATTATGTGGTTGCTACATGTTCTATCATATTTCAATGCCGCGACTTCTATTATATAAAACTCCAATTTACAACTGTTTTGATACGCGATTGTCTTAAAATGTTTATATTCAAGTTTAAATTGTTTTGTTTTTTTTATTATTTGGGAAAGCAAATACATTCCGATGTTAATTTTGTAACCGAAAGTAACGACAAAACATGTTTTATGCGGTTGTGTTCATATTGCGGTACCACGAGTCTGAAAATTCGAAATTACCGCAATCAATGTTATATAGGTGATCAAGAATACTCACAGCGCCGTGATTGATGCTCAACTCTAAAAATACCGCTTTCGGGCGGTGTGGTTATATGGGTGCTATGCCGAAACGTGGAGCTTCGCGAACATTTTCGGCAAGAAATGTTTGTACCTGACCGAAGACCAAGATAAAAATTGAACACGCTTTTATTGTACAATGTGCCTAACACCAACAAAATATCGAAATTATTTCTGTATTGTTTTATGGACACTATGGGTCTATACCAACAATTTTTTACAACATAGTGGTATACATCTAATTTCCGAACCTTCAAAATACCGAAAATATGGTATTGTTCTATGGAGTCTATTTTAAAACAATGACCGATAAAGTCATCTTCAATAACAAAACACTTCTTCTTCATCTGCCACTTTGTATTCGGATGTTCCCGATTATACAATTACAATTTCGTGTTGCTATCATTAACCTAAGTAATTGTTAAATTATTAAAATACATTTTTATTCAACTATCGAAATCCTTCGGTTTCTGGCGGATTTCAAAAACTTCGTTCCTCTTGCAGACCCGTCCAAAGTCTTAGGAGCTGTATAATTTTTATTAAAAACTCCATCCAAAATGCTGAGAGCTTTGTCTACTTTTATACAGACGGGCAGACTGGGGGACATCGAATTGGCATTTTATGCAGATTAACAATATGTGAACTAGGGTCATAATTTTTTTGTATATCGGTGTAAAAAAGTAGTTATTTCTTTCATTTCGCCTTTACGGCAAAATGTCGTTCTTAAATTTCGAAAGAATATTTGGAAAAATATTGAATCTCTGATTCATTATTTAAGGAAGTGTATTTGAAGTCAGTAGAAGTCATCATTATAGTATGCGTGTACTTTTAGTTGTAGAAAATCAAGGCTAAAATTATTTATTATTTTTATTTATTTATTTAAAGATATTTATTATAATTTTAAATTATAATAAAGAACAATTAAAAAGCACTAGCAATAAAAGCTATCGGCTGTAACTAAAATTATAAAATATCATAATCTGAGAGACTTCTTAGGTGGGATGGGCGAAGGGGAAACCTATATTTACTTAAGACATTTCCTTTTCCTCATTATTATTATTGGATTAAAAATGGTCAATGCAAGTGGGAGTTACCCTAATAGTAATTTAAGGTGTCACAACAGTTTGATATCTTTTAAAGTTATTCCTAAATTAATTCTCTTCTTTAAAGGGAACATTTATGTTGACGATATGACATTTGCAAATGTCACCCACTTAGGTGTAGTTATAGTAGGAAAGGATTTAGCAGGAGTCTTACTACCTGCACCATACAAAAATACCACAACATAAGCTCCATTCACGGCACTGAATGTGTACAGAAAGCCTTCATATCTGCTATATTTATGCATTAAAGTATTTTAAAGAATAATTTCAATATACATAAGTATAGCATTCCATTATATTTTATCTTGGTCGGGGTAGCGAAGCGCACCGGGTTCAGCTAGTAAAAAAATATAAGAAAAACATAACAACAAGAAAGATAACATTATGAAATTGGTTCAAATGTTGAAGAAAGGATTTTAATTGAATTGTACTTAGCATTCATAAAATTGGTCCTAATGCTGAAGAAAAGATCGGATGTTTCACTTATTGTATTTATTTACAATTCTTGAAATTCCTTCAAATGCTGAAGATGGATCTTTCACAACTTCATTTGAACTAATACAAAAGATCCAGTGAGATATTGGCATCGCATGGAACAAGTTCCACAAAATTTTGCATGGTTTTCTTTGTATTCCTTAGCGCGTCTGTCGTTTAGGCCATCATCCAAAATGCAATATTAAACATTTTCATTACTTTTTGCCATTTAATGACCTTTAAACGATATTTGTTCACTTTTTTGCAAATTGCAGAAATTCTTCAGTGAATAAACAATTTTTACATATGTACCTATCAAAAAAAAAAAAAAAAAACAGCTGTTACAGATGTTGCCACATATCAAACATTTCATATTTTTATCAATTACCAAGTATTTTTAAAGTGTATTGTTATATTAACTTAATTTAAAATAAAGTAGTGTTTTATAAAAAAATACGAATTTAGTTATTGCAAAATTATTTTTAAATAAAATAACGATATGGCAACACAAATTATATTTTCAAGGGTTCACAAAATTCGGCACTATTTTCAATTTTCCAACTTGTGAACCCTTCTTCACTTTTTTCGCTCCTCCCTTGTCATTTGTGATAGGTCGAGCAGTGAGAAGTGAACTGCAACTCACTCGTGAGAATCTCCCTACGTGAGTATTCATGATAGCTATGAATAGGTCTTTTCGATAACCCAAGAGTTTGTACACATTTTACAAAACGCTGTTCGATAACAAGCTTTTTCAATTTGCAAGAACTTGAAAATACTTTTTACTTGCGATGTTATCGTGAAATATCGGTGTCATTATTTTTTTCCTTGTAAGAATTTGCAAGTTTGATCAGCTGATTTAAATTCGAATGTTTTGTAACGGACTTTACAATTCTTGGCAAAAGATATAAACATTTGGTTATTAAAATAATTACAAGATAACAAGGGAAGAAATAACTAAATAACTTGTGGAAAACGAGATGGTAAGTAAAATAACTTATTTTGTAGTTTGTGAAGACTATTTTTTTATTTTAAAGGTAATTAATCCAGCAAAAGCGGTGCATCGGTGGGGTATGCAGACGTGCCTGGAGAACACACTATTTCCTTTTGTTGCTAATATTTATTTAATTTTCAGTGGAAAATCGGATAATTTTCGTTAACAACCTTCATTTGTAAAATTAAATCTTTTCCGCCAAACTTCTTTGTCAAATCAACTGACTTCTTGCAAGTGAATGCAAATTGTCGATAACACTCTGCAAATTTTTTGGCTTCGAGAGAGTGAAATTTATTGAGAGAAGTTACTTAGAATTTGCTGTGTATTTGCAATTACTTTTTACGTGCGAAGTTATCGAACAGACCTATTATTGAAAATCAATTTTCACAAAAAAAACTACCAACAAAAATGTCAGTGAGATGAATGAGGTAAATACACTGAAACATTATGAAGTTAGTAACCGGGTTTCGATAAATGGCTTTTATGGGTCCAGGGATATGAGAACAATATCTTTCACTCATATTGACGATATTAAAGACCCGAGTGTAGAGTAATGGGGCTAATACCTAAGGTGTATATATTGTTTTGACACTCGAATGCGATGAAAATAAGACTCGTAAAATTGTGGATTATTTTGTTAAATCATCATTTATTCTGTAATCAAACTTTTGAACGTTATACTATTTATTGGATTTTAATTCAGCACTACATAAAAACCTAAAAAAAATTCAAATTATATTTTATTATGTATCATATCCTTATATCAGTGAAATAATGACATTTAAAGTAAAATGTTAGGTGTTAACTTTCTTTTTTAAAATGAGGCCCGATTACAGGAAAACTATACGTTTTAGAGAAAAAGTTATTTGCTTAAGTCTGGAGTATTCCCCCATTGCACATAGGTTTCAGTCAGGAAATTTTTGGCCAAAACCCTATTTTTGAAGTTTCGAAATTTTAATTTTTTTTGCACAGAATAATAAAAAACACATGAAGTCATTTGAAAAATAATTAGTTTTTGTAAATAACGTTAGTATTCTTTGATTGGCGCAGTACCAAAGTTGACAGTTTTTTATGTAAAAATAAAACAGACTTTGTGCTGTAAAATATACAATTTTTGTTGTATTGTGTCGCTGCATAAATATACAGAAGTGGGATCAAAGTTATTATGAATCGGGAAGCTGTTAATGAGTACTTTCATAATCGGGCATGTTCTGGAATTCGCCGTGTATTCTTTTCACATCACACATGCACTTCACCTGTGAAAGCAATTGATGTTCTGCATTTCACGTGAAAAGAGCTTTTATATTTCACGAATAAACTTTGGAAAGCTTTATTACAGCTTTCAAACTTTATCATTAGGTGTGTTCGTTTACTTACAATTTGTACAAATTGTTACTGGATGTTGTTCGTCGATTATAGAAGTTACTGGACTTGTACAAATTTGTACAAATTATTGAGTAAACGAACAGACCTATTAACAATGAAAAAATAACAGTCTGCGTTGGCGCATCAACGAATATACATGCGTGTGTGGGTATGTACGCTTTGTTCGTTTGATTGTTTACGAAACAGACGTAAACAAAGAAACGAACTTCTACAAGAGCGCGTACATGTTGAATTTGGTACTTTAGAAAAAATACATTTTTAATTCATTTTTTGTTAAGAAAATTAAATATTATTTTAAATTCTAATAGAAAACACATTAGATTTTAGTCCTATGCAGTTTTTGTAGAAAATTTCAATTAGTTTCTTTAAAAAATAAGGATTCACTCAGCTCTCGCCATCAAAATTACAGTGTGTGGAATACACCCCAATTAGGTGTAAAGTGTGTTGCAGAACAGCTTTAGGTGTGTTCGATACACGTGAGGTGCAGAAGTGAATGCCAGAACATGCCTGAATATTTACAAAAAGAATGATGAAATTTGAAAAATTAGCGTAATAAAATCAATGTTTTTATATATACACTCCGGCTCATCTGAATAGAACCAGCCAATATTTGTCTACAAATACTGTTATATCTGACGAAAGGAGAGGAATTGTATATTATAATTTTGTGGACATGTAGAGTATATAGTAGCCGATATTTTCAATACCTAACATGTTTCACATATGCGTTATAACGGTACATTTTAGTCGCTTTATGAAAAAATGCCAAAATATTAGCATTTTTAATGGTTCACCAGGATAGAACCACCCTAAGAATTTACACAAATCCTTTGTTAGATGTAGTAAATTTGAACAAAAAACTATTTATAATTATAAATAAATGCCGTCAGTGTTGATTGCCAACAAATATTGTGCAAAAATTTGTATTAGGGTCTTGAAATTTGATGAAAATCGAGGCTTAGAGCTCCAAAAAATATTTTTATGAAGAAATCGGTAGAAACAATTTATAAAGACAAAATTCTGTACTGAATTATGTTCAAAATTTTCTATACTACAATAAAATTACAAAAAAGTCACATTTGATAGGTTTATGAGTCCGAAACAGAGGAAATATGGTAAAGATAATTCAAAATTCTCCCTTTCCAATCCAAAATTTGATATTTTATCTCAGGAAAGTGAATGCAAATCGATGGGTTCCACCCAGTTTCGTTGGCTGTGGACATCTACAGGCCAAAAAAATAAAGAAAATTCCACCGCCGAACGCTTCATGTCAACATCAAGTGCTTTGATTTAGAAGATATCGCATGACAAGGAAAGCACAGAAACATAGGCGCTATTTTTTATGTAATAACGCACAGTTTATACAGTTGGCCATTCAGAGTTCTGTTAACAACATTTGACAACAAACATAATAGATTGTTCATTATTGTGATTTGATTTCCTTTGTATTTTATGTATTTGACAGCAAACTAAATAGTCAGGGCTAACTAGTTTGGGCTGAATGGCCAACTGTATAAACTGTGTAATAACGGATCAGAAAAAATTTTTCGGTATTTATAATATAAGGAAAAGATGTGTGAACATCAGAACCATCAAAATTAAACCGTGTCCTTTCGAAAAAATTAACGTCTGCCTTTCCCTAACGCTAAGCTGTTTCTTCACATCAAATGTCTTAGAACCTTTTGAAATTCCAAGGACTTGATGGTGAGATGGAGCGTTCGGCGGTGGAATTTTCTTTATTTTTTAGACCTGTAGATGTCCACAGCCAACGAAACTGGGTGGAACTCATCGATTTGCATTCACTTTCCTGAGATAAAATACCAAATTTTGGATTGGAAAAGGAGAATTTTGAATTATCTTTACCATATTTCCTCTGTTTCGGACTCATAAACCTATCAAATGTGACTTTTTTGTAATTTTATTGTAGTATAGAAAATTTTGAACATAATTCAGTACAGAATTTTGTCTTTATAAATTGTTTCTACCGATTTCTTCATACAAATATTTTTTGGAGCTCTAAGCCTCGATTTTCATCAAATTTCAAGACCCTAATACAAATTTTTGCACAATATTTGTTGTCAATCAACACTAACGGCATTTACAGTGCTGGACATATCAATGGAAACTTTTTCAACTAAACAAAATATAATAATATTTGACTAAATTAATTTATTCCTTAGCTAGATATACGTGAATATGTTTACATAAAATTAAATATTAAATATAACGCATATGTGAAACATGTTAGGTATTGAAAATATCGGCTACTATATACTCTACATGTCCACAAAATTATAATTTACAATTCCTCTCCTTTCGTCAGATATAACGGTATTTGTAGACAAATATTGGCTGGTTCTATTCAGATGAACCGGAGTGTATTACAAATTAATTTTTAAAAATATTTTTTAAATATACTTAAACTTTTAAAAAAATGTCCAAATATGTCCACCTGCAAAACGAGTTTGAAAGATAGCAGGGGGTCTGTACTAATAAATTCAGAAGTCAAATCGTGCTCAAATTTGCCACAGTTAAAATAAAGTGGATTTTTCTATTTTAAGATGGGAGAATTTTTTGTAAATACCTGTTGTGACTGTACGTCATCTATTCTATAGAAGAACTCATGGGGCGTCATCTATTCTATAGAAGACCCTATAGGGTGTCATCTGTTCTATAGAAGACTCCATGGTCCGTCATATATTCTATACAAGACCCCATGGGGCGTCATCTATTCTACAGAAGACCCCATGGGGCGTTATCTATTCTATAGAAGACCCCATAGGCGTCATCTATTCTATAAAAGACCCCAACGGGCGTCATCTATTCTAGAAAATACCCCATGGGGCGTCATCTATTCTATAGAAGACCCCATGGGACGTCATCTATTCTACAGAAGACCCCATTGGGCATCTATTCTATAGAAGACCCCATGGGGCGTCATCTATTCTATAGATGACCCCATGGGGCGTCATCTATTCTATAGATGACCCCATGGGGCGTCATCTATTCTATAGAAGACCCCATGGGACGTCATCTATTGTACAGAAGACCCCATGGGGCGTCATCTATTCTATAGATGACCCCATGGAGTGTCATCTATTCTATAGAAGACCCCATGGGCCGTCATCTATTCTATAGAAGACCCCATGGGGCGTTATCTATTCTATAGAAGACCCCATAGGCGTCATCTATTCTATAAAAGACCCCAACGGGCGTCATCTATTCTAGAAAATACCCCATGGGGCGTCATCTATTCTATAGAAGACCCCATTGGGCATCTATTCTATAGAAGACCCCATGGGGCGACATCTCTTCTATAGAAGACCCTATGGGGAGTCTTCTGTTGTATAGAAGACTCCATGGGCCGTCATATATTCTATAGAAGACCCCATGGGACGTCATCTATTCTATAGAAGATCCCAACGCGCATCAACTATTCTATAGAAGACCCCATGGGGCGTCATCTATTCTATGGAAGACCCTAACGGGCGTCATCTATTCTATAGAAGACCCCATTTCATTTATCTTATAGAAGACCCCAACGGGCGTAATATATTCAATAGAAAACCCCAACGGGCATCATCTATTCTATAGAAGACCCCATGGGGCGTCATCTATTCTATAGAAGACCCCATGGGGCGTCATCTATTCTATAGAAGACCCCATGGGGCGTCATCTATTCTATAGAAGACCCCATGGGGCGTCATCTATTCTATAGAAGACCCCATGGGGCGTCATCTATTCTATAGAAGACCCCAACGGGGATCATCTATTAGATAGAAGACCCTAACGGGCGTTTGCTACTTAGGTTTTCTATTCGGGAGGCCTTCTATTCTACTGAAGACTCCTACGGGGGTTTTTTATTCTAAAGAAGACTCCTACTCATGTTGTCCACCCTAAAGAAGACCCCTACGGGTGTGTTTTGTTCTATAGAATACACGTACATATGTCTGATATTCTATAGAAGACCGCTATGGAGGTCTTTTGTCCTATAGAGGACTTCTACTGATTTTTCTATTCTATAGAAGACCCCCCCATGGAGGTCTTTTTTTTCTATAGAAGACTCACACAGATGAGAAGACATCTATAGAAGACATCTATAGACATCTATAGAAAACCCTACAGAGGTCTTTTATTCTATATAAGACTCCTAGGACTTTTGTAATATAGAAGATTATTACGGAAAACTTCCTACGGAAGTCCTTTACTCTATATAAGAGTCCTATGGGCGTCCTCTACTCTATAGAAGACTCCTACATAAGCCTTCTACTTTAAAAAAATCCTAAAGAAGTCTTTTGTTCTATAATAATTTTATATAGAACATTCTTATGGTGATAGAAGACTCCTGGAGGTTTTTTAATAGAGCACCCCCTACGACGTTCAATTATGGTATAGAATAATCTTCTATTCTATAGAAGACTTCTACGAAGGTATTTTTACTATAGCCATTCTTTAAGCTATAGTTGTATCGTAGAAATCTCTTTTAAGCTTAATTTAATAGAAGATCCTCTTAATAGAAAGTCCTGCAAAAGTATTTTATGCTATAGAAAATACCTAAAAGATATTTTATATAATGCTAAGGAAGTCTTTTTTATAGACGTTGTAATAGCAGTTCTTACATTCTATAGAAGGTGCGAGGTTATTTTATGGTATAGGAGGTACAGAAAAACTCTACGAAGGCCTTCTATTCTACAGAGTTCTTCTACACCTTAAAAGACATACTTGGGTCTTCTTTTCTTTAAAATATTCTTATGGAAGTGTTGTATATTATTATTTTTATTGAAGAATAATAATATAATATTATATTAAAACAAGTAAGAAAAGTCTATAGTCGGACGGAGCCGACCATGGGATACCCTATACCACTATCCCTGGACAATCGCTCTCCACGGAACTTCTTTTCAATGATTGTGAAAATTTAATTATCAAATATCAGAGATGTAATGTATAATACTTATGACAAAAACCAAAAAGTTATCTAGCATGACAAAGACATTTTGTAGCAGGAAAGGAAAATTTAGTTCACGTAAAATGTAATCAAACCCAATTATGTAGTACTACTACTTCCGTTGTTTAACCGCTACGTTATTGAAATTTTTACAGATTTCACACAAAAGTTTCAGTCCATTTAACCCGGTAAGTATTATCTGATCTTCACGTTGGTTTGTACGCTTCTTCTTCATCATAAACTCAAACTTTGCTTAAAATTTTGCGGGTTATTATTGTGACCTACAGAGCCGCTACAAAATTGGTTAAAATTTTGTTTTTGGTCCATTTCATCCCCTGAACATTTCACGATCATCACCAAAAACTAATCATTTCTATTCTGGCCCGAACCCAACCTCCTTAAAAAATTCGTTACAATCGGTCCATAATTGCGGCCTTAAGCTTGTTTATAATTTTTAATGGACGGACACACATCGCTAAATCGCTTTATCTCGTCGAGATATGAATTTCGGCATACCAAAAAAGGGGTCATGAGATAAAAATGTGATTCTCTACACAGAATCCATTATATATTAGGTAGTAGGCCCGTTATCTAGCAAACACTTTATTGCAATTTACATCAGAGAAAAGGTCAGTAGTGTTTTTTTCTATATGTAGGCTACATTGCGAAATATATATGTCATCAAGGAATTAAAATATCGACCAAAAATAAAATTTTTATATTTTTCATGCAAAAGTAATGGTCCATTTCACCCGCTAAAGAATATCAGATCACCATTCAAAATTGTAGGCATCTTTTTCGACCTATACTCTTACCCAGTGCAAAATTTCGTGACTATTCATGTATAATTGCGACTTCTAGCGAGTTTATTATTACACTACAAACAAATAACGGAATATATTAGGCTGTAACTCTGTTATCTAATCATGCACACCAACATAATTGGCATCAATTGAAAGGTCAAGCGTTCCACTTTCAAGTATATCTCACTTGTCCGGAATGTCACTTCCAGGAATTAAGATATAAGCTGTATATTAAAATTTTCACAATTTTCACACAAAGGTTTTGGTCAATTTAACCCTCTAAATATTACCCGATCGCCATCTCAAATTGCAAGCTTCTCCTTTGTGATATACTCTTACCTTATTTAAAATTACGCGTTGATCGGACTATTATTGAGACCTACAGAGCCGCTAGAAAATTGGATAAATATTATGTTTTTGGTCCATTTCACCCGCTAAATATTTCACGATCATCACCAATAAGAATAGGGATCTATTCTGATCTGAACCTGACCTCCATACAAAATTTCGTGACGATCGGTCCATAATTGCGGCCTGGAGCGTGTTTACAATTTATAATGGACAGACGGACGGACGGACACACATCTCAAAATCGCTTTATCTCGTCGAGATATGAAGATTGGTATACCACATTGGGGGTCTCCGACGAATATTTCGCGGTGTTACATGAATTTTTACCAAAACAAACTTATAATACCCTTTTCCACATTGTGGTATAGGGTATAAAAATCCAATTAATAAGACAACAATAAATAATAAAAAATAATTAAAAAAATTAAGTTTCAGTGTTTTATTTATAAATGCACTTTAAACTAGAAAATAAAATGATAATAATAAGATCAATAAGTATTTTCTTCCTCATGGTGGAATCTCGTCTAATTTTATCTTCATTTTTAATTTAAATGCAAGCGTTTTATTTGAGAGATTCCATCATGAGGAAGATAATACTTCTTAAGTGCATTTTTAAATAAAACACTGAATCTTAATTTTTTTAATTATTTTTTATTATTAACATTTTAGTAAATACATTTTTTGACCACTGAGAAGTCCATAACCAAATTACAGTCAATTTAGTCCAAAAATGTAGATACATGTAGGCCAAAAATGTACACCAAAATCTGGCCCATGTCCATAATTTTTGATGGGGGAGTTTCTGTGCAATTGGGAACTCCAAATGTCAAGTTACAGCCAATTCGGACTAAAAATCTTCAAAACACCTGAAATCGGGTGGTACAGCTATATGGGGGCTATATGAAAATATGGACCCATATTGGTTTGGGTTTCATATTCATGTATTGTCATCCAAATCTGAAAACTGTGCAAAGTTTCAATTGGATTGGTCAACTGCAACTGTGTTAAAAATGAGTTACTAGATTTGAAGTAAATCGGTAGGTACAGCTATATGGTGGCTATATGAAAATATGGACCCACATTGGTTTTGGTTTCATATTCATGTATTGTCATCCAAATCTGAAAAGTGTGCAAAGTTTCAGTTCGATTGGTCAACTGCAATTGTGTTAAAAATGAGTTACTAGATTTGAACTAAACGGACACCAAAGCAAGTTAAATAAAACACTGTAATGCTTGGTTTACATTTACAAAATCCACTCGATTTCAACTGCCAATTCCATTGCTTAAACGTCAAATGAAATCCCATGGATTTCAGTTGAGTTTTCATTTGACGTATACGCAAAGGAATTGCCAGTTGAAATTGAGTGGATTTCGTAAATGTAAACCAAGCATAAAAAAGATTATTTTTATATTTTTATAAAATATTTAATTTTTTATTTCAGTACCAAATTTATCCCCATTGCATGTTCAGCTGCCCATCTCCATCTGTTACATGGGCTCCATTTATTACTCTCTGTATTAATGTTCGCAACATTCTCTCTGTCTTTTTCCCTATCTCTGTGTTGTTACAATGCTCCAATGCTGGCTGTGGTGTTATGTTATGACCACGGCTGCCAGAGTTGACGATTTATAGTCATTTTGGCGATTTTTTGGGCAAAAATTGATATATGACGATTTGACGATTTTTACTCAAAAAATGACGATTTTCTGTTATTTTGCTAAAACAGTCATACGTAATTTTGTTAAACATGAATAAAGACTGATCAAATATTTTTTGTTCATTTTAGTAAATAATTGCAAATTTCAAAGGAATTGTTAAGAAAAATAAAACTGAATTCAAGTGAAACCTACAGAAAAACTACTGTTTTTAATTTTTTGAATTTTTTCTGGAACAGAGTAAATAACTGCGTAAGCTTTTGTACTTTGAGCTTTCTGCACAAATTTAGTCCCAATTTACATTAGGCGAGTTTACTTGCGGCAATTGTCAGTTTGTAGGTGAGAGAGGGTGCTGAGAGGCAAAGGGTTACCATATGCCTCACCTCTCTCTCTCCATCAAACTGACAATTGCCGCAAGTAAACTCGCCCAATGTAAATTGGGACTTAGGAGTAGGAATACTTCTTATGAATATTGTAAAATTTATCAGCCTTAAGACATACTTTGAAAATGTTTCAGTAAATAAATTTTACAATTTAAAAGATTGGCGGTTTTTTTTTATTGGGATGGCTGTAAAATTTTTTTTTCAAAATTAACAACAACTGTGCGATTAAGCCAGACTATTAAACGAAATATTAAAATTGAAATAGATTTGATTTTGAAAGCAATTTTAAAAATTTGTCTTTGATGAAACGACGCGTCGTTAGCATTAGAGCATTTTGCCGGGTTAACCGTCTTTATGAGGATTTATTTGACGTTTGCGCTGTGGAATTGACATTTGAGACCCAGTGCAAGAATCTACTAATTTTACAATAATAATAATTAATTTCCTTTAAGATACCAAAAAAAAAAAAAGATTGTGAAATTTGTAGATATTTGTAATTCCTTAAAGAATTTTCAAAATTTCTGAACTAGGAGGAAAAGCAAATATAAGATTCAGAATTTCGTGCACTAAGGTTTTTGGATTTGAGGAAATGTTTGAAAAAAATCAAAAGGAATTATTTTCCATATCCAAAATATCTTCATAAGGATTTAATGGAGGGTTAAAATATACCCATCAGCGATTATTTAATACTTAAAAAAGCAAATTGTTATGACACGTTAGGTCTGTACGATAACTCAAACATTTGTACAAACTTTTACAAAATGCTGTTCGATGACTTGACCATGTTCAATACAAGAGAGCGAGTCGAGAGAAAAAGTTTTTATAAGTACTTTTTCCTTGCGAAGTTATCGAACAGACATATTGATTAAACCCGACTTTTTATACCCTACACCACTATGTGGTAAGGGGTATTATGTGTTAGTGCATTTGTATGTAACATACAAAAGGAAGCGAGATAGACCCATAGTTCCTTCTAGGGATATACATAGAATCACTTTCTGAGTCGATTTATGCATGTCCGTCCGTCCGTCCGTTCGCAACATACAGGTCGCATTTGTTGACCGATTTCGCTGAAAATTGGGGAATACCATTTTTTTAGCCGTCGGAAGATCAAGTTCGAAGATGGGCTATATCAGGTATTTTGACGTTTTATGATCAAATCTTTTTTGTTCATTTTAGTAAATAATTGCAAATTTCAAAGGAATTGTTAAGAAAAATAAAACTGAATTCAAGTGAAACCTACAGAAAAACTACTGTTTTTAATTTTTTGAATTTTTTCTGGAACAGAGTAAATAACTGCGTAAGCTTTTGTACTTTGAGCTTTCTGCACAAATTTAGTCCCAATTTACATTAGGCGAGTTTACTTGCGGCAATTGTCAGTTTGTAGGTGAGAGAGGGTGCTGAGAGGCAAAGGGTTACCATATGCCTCACCTCTCTCTCCATCAAACTGACAATTGCCGCAAGTAAACTCGCCCAATGTAAATTGGGACTTAGGAGTAGGAATACTTCTTATGAATATTGTAAAATTTATCGGCCTTAAGACATACTTTGAAAATGTTTCAGTAAATAAATTTTACAATTTAAAAGATTGGCGGTTTTTTTATTGGGATGGCTGTAAAATTTTTTTTTTCAAAATTAACAACAACTCTGCGATTAAGCCAGACTATTAAACGAAATATTAAAATTGAAATAGATTTGATTTTGAAAGCAATTTTAAAAATTTGTCTTTGATGAAACGACGCGTCGTTAGCATTAGAGCATTTTGCCGGGTTAACCGTCTTTATGAGGATTTATTTGACGTTTGCGCTGTGGAATTGACATTTGAGACCCAGTGCAAGAATCTACTAATTTTACAATAATAATAATTAATTTCCTTTAAGATACCAAAAAAAAAAAAAAAGATTGTGAAATTTGTAGATATTTGTAATTCCTTAAAGAATTTTCAAAATTTCTGAACTAGGAGGAAAAGCAAATATAAGATTCAGAATTTCGTGAACTAAGGTTTCTGGATTTGAGGAAATGTTTGAAAAAAATCAAAAGGAATTATTTTCCATATCCAAAATATCTTCATAAGGATTTAATGGAGGGTTAAAATATACCCATCAGCGATTATTTAATACTTAAAAAAGCAAATTGTTATGACACGTTAGGTCTGTACGATAATTCAAACATTTGTACAAACTTTTACAAAATGCTGTTCGATGACTTGACCATGTTCAATACAAGAGAGCGAGTCGAGAGAAAAAGTTTTTATAAGTACTTTTTCCTTACGAAGTTATCGAACAGACATATCGATTAAACCCGACTTTTTATACCCTACACCACTATGTGGTAAGGGGTATTATGTGTTAGTGCATTTGTATGTAACATACAAAAGGAAGCGAGATAGACCCATAGTTCCTTCTAGGGATATACATAGAATCACTTTCTGAGTCGATTTATGCATGTCCGTCCGTCCGTCCGTTCGCAACATACAGGTCGCATTTGTTGACCGATTTCGCTGAAAATTGGGGAATACCATTTTTTTAGCCGTCGGAAGATCAAGTTCGAAGATGGGCTATATCAGGTATTTTGACGTTTTAAGTCACATTTCTAGACCGAATTAGTTATAATATTACCGATTTTCGGTATTTTGAGGATTCTAGCTAAAATTTTTAACCGAATTAGGAGATATTTGACATTAAAAGCTCAAAAACTGTCAACATAGGCCCATGTTTTATTATAACACCTATATAACGGTACCTCCCAATTTCTAGCCCACCAAAATTGTCAACATACATAGTTAGATATGGGCACCATAAAAAAGGGTCTCCCGAATGAAGCATTTTATGTACATTATCTGACATTTTAACGTACCCACTTAAAGTTGGGAACAGGAATGAAAACTAATTATTCGGCCCGGCCGAACTTAATGCTTTTTTACTTGTTTAAAATGATAAACTCAAATATTCATTTAAAAATTAATAACTTAGTTAATGACGAAATGTTTATTCCTATATTTATTTATAAAATAAATAATATTCTCCTTTAATTTACTTATTTAAATAACTTGAAAATCCATTATATATTTCTTTAAAAAAATGTTTTTTTAAAGATATCTAAATGTCCGAATTTTCATGTTTGACGATTTTATAAAATAGATTTGACGATTTTTTATAAAAATAATCTGGCAGCCCTGGTTATGACGACTCTCACTCACAGACTCACAGAGGTCTTTCGCATTTCGGTTCTTTGGCGGCAGTTGAGTTGGACAGTTAAACAGTTAAAAACATTCAAACAATAACAGTCGACGCGAACAGTCAGTCCAACGTTAAGGTTGCGCTTTTAAATTGTAACGAACGAAAAATACAATAAATAAAAAAAAAAAATTGTTGTTTGTTTTTTGCATGTGTGTAAAGATTTGTTTAAATTATAACAATTTTTTCTGTTTTGTTTGTTGATGTAAATTTTTATGGAAAAATAAGAGAAAAATATTAAGGAATTTTTTTATTACAAAAGAAATAACCAAGTTGAAAAAAACCCACAACTACTGTAACAACGTAGTACCTATAAGAAACAGGAAAAAAGTTTAAAAATAAAGGAAAAATCCTGTTTTTTTTGCAAAGTTCATTTTGTGCGAAAAAGAGAATACTTGAAAAATTTTGCTTCCAGTTATACTTCCAAGTGGATTAATAAAAAAACAAAACACAACGAACGGAACGATCGTAGCCCCGGCTCGGCGACCAACAAATAAAACCTTTCAAGGCTACATTCCAGTTTTAAAGAAAAGCAACAACAACAACAAGACGAGGAAAGAACTGCATTACATTTGCTTTTAAGGCTACACCAACATCATAACAACAACAATAACAACAATGCGACAAACTATGGCTAACGAGGTAAGTTCGTGTTCTGCTTCTTCATCTTTTTTACCTTTTCTTGTAACTTCTTTCTCTGCAAGGAACCAACCTCTGATTAGAAATGGTTGGCTTTGCTTACCTAATGATGAGACAAAAGCAACGGAAATGATCTGCAAGAAAAAAACGAAGTCAATCATGATGATGATGTTGCTGTTTTTGTTGTTGCTGTTATTATTGTTATATTGCATGCATGTAACAGTAATATCATTAAAGAAGAAGAAGTCTTCTTTTTTCTTTAATTGTTCTCTGGATCTCTTTGCCTCTCGGTTAACAATTCTTGCCGAGAGATAGTGTAATAAACACTTGTTGCTGTTTTTTAATAATTGTTACCGTTATTGCACTCCCATCATTCGCTGCTTTGACACCTGTTGTCGTCTGCTCTTAATGATAAGTTTTGACATATGGCGTTTGGTGGTTATTCATTGTATTTTTTTGTTGTTGTGTTGTGCTGTATTTTGGTGTTATCAAGAAAACCTTGAAATTATTTGGTCGTGTTCGGTTGTTTGTTGTTGTTATTATTGAATGATAATGGGGTAGAATTGAGTAAAGTTTGCCAACAATAACTCATTGTTCTACCAACCACAATACATTAGGCACTGCTCCCCCAATTTAACAAAACAAAACCAGGGTAACATTACTCGGCTCAGATGACAACAACGGAGCAGCGCAGAGGCACGAAGTACCAGCACAGTTTGACGACGTTTTTTATGACAAACAACACCTGTACCTGCATTTGTAGACTAAAAATGTTAGTCAGTCTGGTGGTGGCTGACTGTTCCCTTTTGCCGAAGTTATAAAATTACAATTAATTTCCGGTACAAGCCAAAGGAAGTTCCACACAGTCTCACCCCCTATAACAAATTATCAAGAGTCAAGAGAAGTTCTACTCATTCACTGTAGGCCGTAACAAGACCCTATTAAAAACGGCTATTGCCAGAATTTTGTTCAGTGAACCCTTTAGCACACTCCATGCCTCCCTCTACCGCAGACTTGGTCAAGATAATAATGAGTTTTCAAAGCAACATAATTATTACCTTTCCAGGCAACATAATTATGACTTTTATATTCATCGTTAACACTCTCATACTCAAAATAGGACTACCAAATCAAGAGGAGTTCATTCATTGTAGGCCAACAACGGATCATAATAATATTTTTTCAAGTGCTCTGTTTGTTGATTCTTGCACCTTATTCTCCCCAACTTCTCTACCCCTTGCTACTACTGAAAAAGAATAATTCATGGTAACATAATAATGATCATCATCACCAACCCCCTCATTGTTTATTTTAAATAGTTTTTTTTTTCATTTGGCCATTGTCCATCATTACCACCATTAGTTTGCTTGGCTGAAGATCCACTCCATCAACAGCTTCGCTCATCATGCTGCCTCGGCCAGCAGTTGTTAGTTTTTGCTCCGTTCCAATGACTAACTTTGGAATATTTGCTCTTATTCTATGGTCCAATATGCCGGACAACGACATACACACACACATAGCTAAACAAACATTAGGGCGGTTAGCATAAAAAGAATTTGCCAAGAGGTTTGGTTACAATGGATGGCATAACAAGTTAACACCAGCTGCCTACAAAAACCTGAAATCTATCTTCCACTATAGAACAGAAGTCCTTCGTGGGTTGCTCTATAGAAGAGAAGACTTCCGTAGGTGTCTTATACAGAACAGAAGACCTTTGTAGAGGTCTTTTTAGCACAGGTAACCTCCGTAGGTGTCTTTTAAAGAACAGAAGATTTACATTGGGATCTTCTTTACAAAAAAAGACCTCCATGAGAACGGAGGGCCACCATAAGGAGTTTCTATATTACAGAAGATTTCCATCGAGGTCTTCTATAGAAAAATGACCAATATGGCGGTCATTAAAGAGCAGAAGACTTCCGTATGGGTCTCTATATAAAAGAAGACTTATGTAGGATACTTCTATAAAACTGAAGGCTATCGTAGGGTTATTCTATATAACTGAAGGCTCCCGTACGGTTCTTCTATATAACAGTACTGAACAAAATACCATCTTTGAGGATTTCTATACAACAAAAGACCTCCACCGGGGTCTTCTATACAGCAAAATACCTTCGAAGGGGTCTTCTATAGAAAATAAGATCTCTGTAGAGGTCTCATTTAGAACAAAATACTTCCGTAAGTGCCTTTTATAGAACAAAAGACCTCCATCGGCGTCTTCTATATAACAGAAGATATTCGTAGTGGTTTTCTATAAAACAGTAGACCTACATATGGGACTTCCAGCGAACAGAAGACCTCTGCAGGGGTCTTCAAAAGAACATAAGTCATCCTTAAGTTTCTTCTATGGAACCGAAGATTTGAACTGGGATCTCCTATACACCAAAACATTTTCATAATGGTCTATAAAACAGTAGACAACCTTAGAGGTCTTCTAAAGAACAGAAGTCCTCCTTAAGTTGCATCTATGTAACAGATGTCTTGGTTATGTGTTTTCTATGGAACAGAAGACTTAGATTGGATTCATTTATTGAAAAAAAAATATATGGCTTATATAGAACAAAAGACCTCATTTGAAGTCTTCTGTACAACAAAAAGGCTTTCCTAAGGACCCATTATAGAATAGAAGAGCACCGAGAGTAAGGGTATTCTATAGAATAGAAGACTTTATATAGAATAGAAGACTTCCGTAGGAGTCTTCTATAGAATAGAAGACCTCCGTAGGGGTCTTCTATAGAATAGAAGACCACCGTAGGGGTATTTATAGAATAGAAGTCATCCTTGGGGTCTTCCATAAAATAGAAGACTTCTATAGAACAGAAAACCTCCGTAGAGTTATTTATAAAATAGAAAACCACCGCGTTGTCGTTTACGGAATAGAAGACCTCCGCAGTGTTCTTCTAAAGAATAGAACACCTCCGTAGGGGTCTTTTATAAAATAGAAGACCTTCGTAGGGATCTACCCCCGTAGGGGTCTTCTATAGAATAGAAGACCTCCGTAGGGGTCTTCTATGGAATAGAAGACCTCCGTAGGGGTCTTCTATAGAATAGAAGACATAGGTGGGGGTGTTCTATAGAATAGAAGACCTCCGTAGGGGTCTTGTATAGAATAGGGGTCTTCTAGAGAATAGAAGACCTCCGTAGGGGTCTTCTATAGAATAGAAGACCTCCGTAGGGGTCTTCTATAGAATAGAAGACCTCCGTAGGGGTCTTCTATAGAATAGAAGACCTCCGTAGGGGTCTTCTATAGAATAGAAGACCTCCGTAGGGGTCTTCTATAGAATAGAAGACCTCCGTAGGGGTCTTCTATAGAATAGAAGACCTCCGTAGGGGTCTTCTATAGAATAGAAGACCTCCGAAGGGGTCTTCTATAGAATAGAGGACCTCCGTAGGGTTCTTCTATAGAATAGAAGACCTCCGTGGGGGTCTTCTATAGAATAGGAGGGGTGTTGTTTGGAACAGAATATCTCCGTAGGGGTCTTTTGTAGAATAGAGGACCTCCGTAGGGGTCTTCTATAGAATAGAAGACCTCCGTAGGGGTCTTCTATACAATAGAAGACCTCCGTAGGGGTCTTCTATACAATAGAAGACCTCCGTAGGGGTCTTCTATACAATAGAAGACCTCCGTAGGGGTCTTCTATACAATAGAAGACCTCCGTAGGGGTCTTCTATACAATAGAAGACCTCCGTAGGGGTCTTCTATACAATAGAAGACCTCCGTAGGGGTCTTCTATACAATAGAAGACCTCCGTAGGGGTCTTCTATACAATAGAAGACCTCCGTAGGGGTCTTCTATACAATAGAAGACCTCCGTAGGGGTCTTCTATACAATAGAAGACCTCCGTAGGGGTCTTCTATACAATAGAAGACCTCCGTAGGGGTCTTCTATACAATAGAAGACCTCCGTAGGGGTCTTCTATACAATAGAAGACTTCCGTAGGCGTCTTCTATTGAATAAAAGACCTCCGTATGGGGTCTATAGAATAGACGACCTCCGTAGGGGTCTTCTATAGAATAGAAGACCTCCGGAGGGGTCTTCTATAGAATAGAAGACCTCCGTAGGGGTCTTCTATAGAATAGAACACCTCCGTATGGGTCTTGTATAGAATAGAAGACCTCCGTATGGGTCTTCTATAGAATAGAAAACCACCGTAGCGGTCTTCTACAGAATAGAAGATTTCCGCAGGGGTCTTCTAGAGAATAGAAGACCTCCGCAGGGGTCTTCTAGAGAACAGAAGACCTCCGTACGGGTCTTCTATAGAATGGTAGACCTCCATAGGGGTCTTCTATAGAATAGAAGACCTTTTTAGGGGTCTTCTATGGAATAGAAAACCTCCGTAGGGATCTTCTATAGAATAGAAGACCTACGTAGGGGTCTTCTCTTGAATAGAAGACCTCCGTAGGGGTCTGAAGAATATAAGACCTAAGTAGGGGTCTTTTATAGAATAGAGGAGCCCTATAAGGGTCCTCTATAGAATAGAATACCTCCGTATGGGTCCTGTGTAGAATAGAAGAACTCTGTAGGGTTCTTCTATAGAATGGAAAACCTCCGTAGGCGTCTTCTATAAAACATAAGACTTCCGTAGGGGTCTTCTACAGAATAGAAGACCTCCGTAGGTGTCTTCTATAGAATAGAAGGCCTCCGTATGGGTCTTCTATAGAATAAAATACCTCCGTAGGGGTCATCCATAGAATAAAAGACCTCCGTAAGGGTCTTCTATAGAATAAAATACCTCCGTAGGCGTCTTCTATAGAATAAAATACCTCCGTATGCGTCTTCTATAGTATAGAAGACCTCCGTAGGGGTTTTCTATAGAATAGAAGAACTTCATAGGGATCTTCAATAGAATAGAAAAACTGTGAAGGGTTGTTCCGTAGAATATATGACCTCTGTAGGGGTCTTTCATAGAATAGAAAACCTCTGTTTTGGTCGTCTATAGAATAGATGACTTCTGTAGAATAGAATATTTTCTTGTGGGTCTTCATTATAATAGTAGACCTCCGTATATGTTTTCTAAAGAATAGAAGACGCCCGTAGGGGTGTTTTATAGCATAGAAGATGTCGTAGGATCGTCTATAGCATAGAAGACGGTCGTATCCATCTTCCATAGAATAGAACAGAAGTCATACGGTGGTCCTCTATACTTAGAAAATAACAATGGATAGCTAGTGTTTAATAGAGGACCCTATATATCCCTTGGAGTTTTATTTGGAATAGAGGACTAACGTAGTGGCATTTTATAGAGTAAAAGACTGACAATTGGGTATTTTATTCGTTCCAAGTTTTCAGCCAGGCTTTATGCTGATTTTATTTAAGCGTCTAGCACCCCCATCTCCGCTTTTGTTTTAAAAAACTTTTCACACTTTCCCCCCTCATGTACATAAATCTCGATTTCTATTATGGCTTTTCAATTCGTCTCCCATTTCGTTTGCCCTTATACATTTACATATGTACATTACCCACCTAAACACCGACTCCGGCAATGGTCTTTCTGCTCCAATGACTTACTTTAGATCAGCTGGGCTCTTATCTGTCTGTCTTCTTTATTATTTAAAAAAAAAAAAAGCTAAAAGGTTAGGGTATTTCTGATTTGGTTTCTATGTTAAATGTATAAAATTTCTTTTCATGGCGGACATCAAAGGAAAGAGGAGAAAGAAAGATGGGGAGAGAGATGTGTACCTTCACCATTATTGTTTTCTTTCCATTGTTTATTTTTTTATAGAACAAGTACAGGTGTTGGTGTCTGGGACGATGGCTAGCTATTGTTTTAAGTTTTTCTTTTATAATCTGTTCAGCGGCAGCAGCAACCTATTTTAGTTTTGTTAGAACATGGTTTCATATTTAAATTCAGTATTACTTTACTCCGGTGGCGATGATGAATAGCAGCTACGTGGAAAATACATAAAACAATTTAAACAAAAAAAGCTGTGGATAGTAATGACATGAACTAGGGGGTGGGGAAGAAGCACTGCTTTCATCACGCACCTGTTGATATGAAGTTGGAGTGAAGTCGTGGTTTTAACATAAAATGTTATTAGGGGGGTTATTAAATGAGAAGTTGTTGAAAAGAAATTCCAAGAGAAATAAACAAACATATTTAAAGAAGTATATCTTTTCATGAAAAGCCAATAAAAACATAATAGAATAGCATGAGTTGTCTTTGGTATCAACATTAATATGTTCGTTATTGGCAATTAAAGAAAATTATGTTGTCTCCATAAAGTTATAAGCAAAATAACATTTCAAAAAAAAAAAAAAAAAAAAAAAAAACAATATATCTTTTAACAAATTTTGAAATTGATATTTGTTTTAGTGGCGCCCAATGTGGTGCAGCGCATCGAAATATTCGTATTCGTACTACCACATCCATCCAGGGACCGAATGAAACAATCCATGTTGGTAAAGTTTTAATATTCTTTCCTTTAACTCTTATTTTTCCGAAGTTAGAAATATGGAAGGTCAGAATTTAAGATAAGATGTCAGATATTCGGGTTATGGATAGCAGTTTAAATTCTAAGAGCCCTACTCTAAGTTAGTGTCTTAATTATGGAATTTTCCCTTCGCTACCTTTTTCACATAAACCCCTTGGGTTCTGTGTCAAAAGTATTAAAAATGTTCATTCCAATTGTTACAATTCCGCTCCATAGCCTCCCTAGTTCTCCCCATTTTACTTCAAATTCTAATCTTTCCATATTTATGGCCATGAAATTGTCTCCATCTCGCCCAGAAAAGAATTTCATATCATTAACTATAATTTTAGCAATTGTTGAAGAAAGAATAGAAACAACAACATCCATAACATTGTTATTTACCATGGCAAGTGCAGCAGCAATTTTTTTTGCAAATTTCGTTTTTGCTTCCTATTGAAAAATCTACACTGGAGTAGAACTAACTACCTATCATTGGCACAAGCCTCTGCCTCTTTGAGTCAATTATCCAGACAGCCAACAGCTTGGTTTTCACAGTCATAAAGCACGCCTGTCAGCCAGCCTGTGGCATGAAATAGACACAAGAAATGCCAATAATGATGACAATAAAATTTCTCCTTAAATAGCTCTTGTTATTGTTTTTCTTTTTTATTTCTTTTTTACTTGCAATTTTCATTACAATGTCAAAGTAATGAGCAAAACAAAGAAATAAAATGTCACTCTTTTAGCATAATAATGGTTTGATGTTTAAGAATCCTATTGGATTTCGAGATGCATATTAGCTAGGAATGTAAGGGGAAGGTTCTACTTTTTTCTCTTAATTGAATTAATTCTCTAATATAGTATATCTAACTATAAAATTCAATCCCGATAAAATTCAATCCTGATCACCAAAAGTATAGAGGGGAATGACAATTTATTACAAGTGAAGCAGAAGTGACAGAAATGACATTTTCAAACAGAATCGAGAATAGATTTCCAACCGCGGTAATCCAACTTGATACGTTTAATACTGTCGATGTCGGTATATAGCTGTTACCGCTCGTAGTTCAAGTGACGCCGATATTTGTCGTCAATTCAGATTGCCCATAGATCATTCCAAGAATTTTTCTCTCAAACACCCTCTTTTTAAAGAGTTTTTTACAGAATTGACAATGAATTTGTGGTCATCTAAAGAAGGTAGGAAGGATCTCCTTCAAATACTTTCTACCCCACATACGACCTCTGTTACTGTCTACATCGGAAAAGAAGGAATCTTTTTAAAGGTTTTCTATAAAAGTTAAAACCTTGATTAAGGCCTTCTACAGAATAGAGGACAAAAAACAGCTAAGATCCAGTAAGGAATACAAGAAAGACCTCTGTTAAAGTAGAATATTTCTGTTTAGGCTTTTTGTGGAAAAGAAGACCTCTCTCTGTTAACTGCTTCTACAGAATTGAATGTTAAGGCCTTCTTCAGTTAAGAAAATCTCAGTTTACGCCTTTCATTGTATCGTAAGTTCTTCTGTTATGGTCTTCTAAATACTAACAGGCCACTGTTAAAGCCGCTTATAGAATTAAAAGACACCTGTTAAGATTTTCTTTAGAATATAAGACTTCCCTGAAGGTTTTCTGTGGAATATAAGACTTATATTAATGTTTTCCTTGGAACAGAAAGTCTTCAATAGAATAGGACACCAGTGTTAGGGTCTTCTAGAGAATATATAGAATAGAAAGAAGGTCTTCTATAGAATATAACACTTCTGTTAATTATTCTATAGAAGAAATCTTCCTATAAGTCTTTAATAAAAAGTGGAAGATCTCTCTTAATATTTTCTCTAGAAAATAGGTCTTGTTCTAGACAATAGAGGATATCTGTTAAAGACATCTATAAGAAACAGGGTCACTGTTAAGGTCCTCTATAGAAAAGAAGTCCTCTATTAAGGTCTTTTATAGAGGAAAACAGCTATGTAAAAGCCTCCTATAGGATATAAATCTTCTGTTAAGGATTTATATAGAACATAAAACCTCTGCTATGTTCTTCTGTGGAATACAAAACCTCTGTTAAGGTTTTCTATGAAATATAAGATCTCTGTTAAGGTTCTATGTAGAATGTAAGACCTGTATAAAAGTCTTCTAAAGAAAAGAAAAACCTCTGTTAAGGTCTTCCATAGAATATAAGACCCCTGATAAAGTTTTCTATAAAATAGGAGAATTCTGTTCACGTCTTCTGTTGAATAAAAGACCTAAGATAAAGTTTTCTATAGAATAGAAAGCATCTGTTAAGGTCTTTTATAAAATGGAAGACATCTGTTGAGGTCTTCTATAAAAAAACAGCGCCACTTTAAAGGTCTTTTTAGGATATAAGACCTCTGTTAACGAATATAAGACCCCTGTTAAGGTTTTCTGTAAAATATAATACCTCTGTTAAGGTTCTATGTAGAAGTAATGATCTCTTAAGATTTTCTTTAGAAAATAGGTCTTGTTCTAGACAATAGAGGATATCTGTTTAAGACATTTATAAGAAACAGGTTCACTGTTAAGGTCCTCTATAGAAAAGAAGGCCTCTATTAAAATCTTTTATAGAGAAAAACAGCTATATAAGAGCTTTCTATAGGATATAAATCTTCTGTTACGGATTTATATAGAACATAAAACCTCAGCTATGGTCTTCTGTGGAATACAAAACCTCTGTTAATGTTTTCTATGAAATATAAGATCTCTGTTAAGGTTCTATGTAGAATGTAAGGCCTGTATAAAAGTCTTCTAAAGAATAGAAAAACCTCTGTTAAGGTCTTCTATAGAAGAATATAAGACCTCTGATAACGTTTTCTATAAAATAGGAGAACTCTGTTCACGTCTTCTGTTAAATAAAAGACCTCTGATAAAGATTTCTATAGAAGAGAAGGCATCTGTTAAGGTCTTCTATAAAAAAAACAGCGCCACTTTTAAGGTCTTCTTAGGATATAAGACCTCGGTTAACGTTTTCTATAGAATATAAGACCTTTAATAAAGTTTTCTATTAAATAGAAGGCCTCTGTTAAGGTTTTCTATGGAATGGAATACATCTCTTAAGATAGACGACATATTTTAAAGCAGGTATAGGCACTAACACAAACGCATTGTTAGCGGTCTCACGCATACGACTCTCTCTCGCTCTCTCCACAAACAGCATTGCTAAAATTAAAAATCATTGAAACAAGCGACAGCAGAACCGTCTTCTTTGACTTCTGAACGAAGACTGAATGGTGGTTGTTCTGCTGTTATTCTCATCAAGGGCACGTGTGACCCTTTTTGCCGGATGCTTTTTAAAAGTCATCTATGATATACTACACCTCTGTTAAGATCCCTACAGAGCATACCCCTGTTATGGTCTTCTGTAAAATATAAGACATCTGTTAAGGTTCTATGTAGAAGATATGATCTCTGTTACGGTTCTATGTAAAATATATGATCTCTGTATAGAATATAAGACCTGTGTAAAAGTGTTTTTAAGAATAGAAGACCTCTGTTAAGATTTTTTTATAAAATATAAGACTAGTGGTAAAATTTTCTTTAAAATTGGAGGCCTCCCATAAGGTTATCTATAGAGTTGAAGTCTTCTGTTGAGGTCTTCTATTGAATATAAAACCTCTGTTAAGGTCTTATAAAGGATAAAATACCTCTGTTAAGGTATTTTATAGAATAGCAGGCCTCTGTTAAGATATTTTGTAAAATAAAAAACCTCTGTTAAGGTCCTGTATAGAATACTGGATCTCTGTAAATGTCTTCTATAGAATAGAAGATATCTATGAAGGTTTTCTAAAGAATATGAGACTTCTGTAAAATACTTCTATTAAAATTAAGGCTTATGTCAAGTCTTCTAAAGAATTGACGATCGATCATAAGATTTTCTACAGAATGTAAGACCTCTGTAAATGTCTTCTATACAATATAAGACCTCTGTTAAGGTTTTATGTAGAATATAACACCTCTGTATAGAATATAAAGCCTGTGTAAAGATCTTTTAAAGCATATAGGACCTCTGTTAAGGTCTTCTATGGAATATATAACCACTTATAAAGTTTTTTTTATCAAATAGCAGGTCTCTCTTCGGGATTTCTATAGAGTGGAAGACCTCTGTTGAGGTATTTTAAAAACGATGAGGCCTCTGCTAATGTACTTTGTAAAATAAAAAAACCCCTGTTAAGGTTCTGTATAGAATAGTGGATCTCTGTAAAAGTCTTATTTAGACTAGAAGGGCTCTGCTAAGGTTCTCTATAGCATATAAGATTTCTGCAAAGGTATTCTATAGAATAGAAGGCCTCTGTTAAGGTATTAAATAGAATATACGATTTATGTTAACGTCTTCTATAGCATATAAGGCCTCTTATGGTCTTCTATAGAATGTAAAGCCTCTGTTAAGGCCTTCTACAGAATATAAGACCTTTCTTAAAGTCTTCTATAGAATGGTAAGCATCTGTAAAGGTCTTTCATAGAATAGAAATCCACTGTTAACGTCTTTTATAGAATAGAATATCTCTGTTAAGATCTTATATTGAAAAGAAGGCCTTTGTAAAGGTCTTCTATAGAATTGAAGGCCTCTGTTAAGGTATTATATAGAATATACGATTTATGTTAACGTCTTCTATAGCATAAAAGGCCTCTTATGGTCTTCTATAGAATGTAAAGCCTCTGTTAAGGCCTTCTACAGAATATAAGACAGTTTTTAAAGTTTTTTATGGAATGTTAAGCATCTGGTAAGATCTTTTATAGAATAGATATCCTCTGTTAAAGTTTTCTCCAGAATATATGACATCCTTAAAAGTCTTCTATAGAAGGCCTCTGTTAAGGTCTTCAATAAAATAGAAGGCCTATGTAAAGATATTTTCCAGAATAAAATACCACTGTTAAAGTCTTTCGTAGAATAGAAGGTCTCTGTTAAGGTATTCTACAGAATATTAGATCTATGTAAACGTCTTCTATAAATTATGAGACCCCTGTTAAGGTCTCCTACCGAATATAAAACCTCTGTTAATATCTACTATAGAATAAAAGGCCTCTGTTAAAGTCTTCTATAGAAATTAAGATCTCTGTTAAGGAATTCTATAGTGTAGAAAACCTCTGAAAAGGCCTTCTATAGAATAGAGGGCCTCTGCTATGGACTTCTACAGAATATATGACCTCTGCTAAAGACTTCTATAGAATGTAAAATCTCTGTTAAGTTATTTTAGAGATAGAAGGCCTCTGTAAATATATTCTATACAGTAAAAGACCTCTGTTAAGGTTTTCTACAGAATATACGACCACTGTTATAGTTTTCTGTGGAATATATGCTGTATATAGGTTTTCTGTTAAAGTCTTCTGTAGAATGCAAGATGTTTCTTAAAATCATCTATAGTATAGAAGACCTCTTTTAGAGTCATCTGTAAAATACAGCACCACTGTTAAGGGCATCTTTAAAATGGGAAGCCTCTGTTAGGGTCTTCTATAGAATATAAGTCCTCTGAATAAAATATAGGATCTCTCATAACAGCTTTTACGGAAAATATGACTTCCGTTTAAGACTTTTATAAAGTTAAATTCCTTTGTTAAGATTTTCTACAGGATAGCCTGTTGAAGACTTTTACTGACAGTAAAACCTCTGTTAAAGCCTTTAACTTTATAGAAAGCATTTGATAGGGTCAATTGTAGAATGTATGTCCTTTGATCAAGTCTTGGTTCAAACGAAGTCGTGAAAGATCCGATCTTTTCATTAGCATTTGAACCAATGGAAAGGACGTCGTGAAAGATACGATCTTTTCATCAGCATTTGGTGAAAATGGCATGCCAAAGCATTGGTGTAAATGACATGCTTTGGATCCAAAAATGAATAGCATCTTTTGGGGTCCATAAAATTCATCCATGAAGATGCTGCGAAGTAGAAGGGGCTTTATAAAAGAATTTGTTTCTCCTTTCGGTACTTTACAGAATAAAGCCCTATGTTAAGGCAGAATACTCATTAGGGAATGTTATCCCACGTCTGAACTTTTTGGCCTAAATTCGGATTAAAAGCGAAAGAAGCGGCTGTCTAATATATTTGAAGAAAGAAATTACTCATGCAAAGGAAATTGGAAATGTCAAAGAACCAAAAGTCGACCGTGTGAAACGATGTTAGACAAAAAACGCATAAAACTCGTTATTTTCAAAATCTGTATATTTTTCATGATCATTGTTATTGTAATTATATGATTTACCATCTTGTTATGACGACCATCATCAGCGTCATTGCTGCTGCTGCCGATGATGATGTCTATTGGTTTCCTTTGAGCAAGATTTGTTATTATTACGCTTCAATCATATTCGTGACTTCCAAAACGAAATGCGTATCGTTAAGATAATAGACTTCCGGTTTTGGATTTTGGTTTTTGTGGAAAATTGGTAAACTCCTCTTTGGTGTCTGGCAGACTTTTGCCGCCATTTGCTCTGTCAATGTTTGTTGATGATATTCGGGTTGATGATGATGATTTTCCATTAAACCTGTAACTACGCGGCGTCTTCTTTTTTCACTTTTCTTTACAACAGGTTGATGGCTGACTGATGGATATTATGTTGGCTAACATATTTTGTGGTGGCTGTTTTTGTTTGTTAAAGGGGAGTGGAATTTGAGAGTTTTTTTGTTTATTTTTTTCAGTTTTCTTTGGAACCAAATTATATTTGTTTTTTTTTTAACAAAAAATATTTTTTTTGTTTTTGTAGTATGGAGAGTGTTTCACAGCCCACAATCTCTTGCTCTAATGCCAGAGATTTAAAGCAAAGAGGAAAAGAATCCGCCTTATAAACCATTAAGCAAGAATTTGGTAACCCGAAACTATGACACTTGAGATAATTAATCTCTGGTATGCGTTATTCTGGGTTAATTATTAAATGGAATTTTGTTTTGGGAAAAATAATCATAAAGGTTGTGGTTTTCACATTAAATTCTTAGAGGTATGTAACATTTTATGGTCAGACTTTAAAAAGTATTGGTCTCTAGAGAATTTTTCAAATAATTAAATACTAAAGGAAGTTGTTAAAATTTCTAGAGATAATAAAAATGCATTTCTCTGCCATAGAAACACGGAAAAACCATGGAATGAGAATGATTTTGAAGTATGGAGTTGGACCTTTCTAAAAGAATGAAAGCTTCTATAGACCCTTTCTGAAAAAACAACAAAAACAACAAAGGTTGCTTCTATAGAATCTTTCTGACAGAAAGGGCGCTTCTATAAACCCTTTCTGAAGGAAAGGTTGCTCCTAAAGACTCTTTCTGAAGGAAAGGGTGCTTCTATAGACCCTTTCTGAAGGAAAGGGTGCTTCTATATACCCTTTCTGAAGGAAGGGGTGCTTCCATAGACCCTTTTTAAAAGTATGGCTGCTTCTATAAAGAAAGAAAGGGTGCTTCTATAGACCCTTTCTGAAGGAAAGGTTGCTTCTATAGACCCTTTCTGAAGGAAAGGTTGCTCCTAAAGACTCTTTCTGAAGGAAAGGGTGCTTCTATAGACTCCTTTCTGAAGGAAAGGGTGCTTCTATAGACCTTTCTGCAGGAAAGGGTGGTTCTATAGACCTTTTTGAAGGAAAGGGTGCTTCTAAAGACTCCTTCCGAAGGAAAGGGTGCTTCTATAGACTCCTTCCGAAGGAAAGGGTGCTTCTATAGACTCCTTCCGAATAAAAGGGTGCTTCTATAGACTCCTTTCTGAAGGAAAGGGTATTTTATAGACTCCTTCCGAAGGAAAGGGTGCTTCTATAGACTCCTTCCGAAGGAAAGGGTGCTTCTAAAGACTCCTTCCGAAGGAAAGGGTGCTTCTATAGACTCCTTCCGAATGAAAGGGTGCTTCTATAGACTCCTTCCGAAGGAAAGGGTGCTTTTATAGACTCCTTCCGAAGGAAAGGGTGCTTCTATAGACTCCTTCCGAAGGATAAGGGTGCTTCTATAGACTTCTTCCGAAGGAAAGGGTGCTTCTATAGACTCCTTCCGAAGGAAAGGGTACTTCTGTAGACTCCTTCCGAAGGAAAGGGTGCTTCTGTAGACTCCTTCCGAAGGAAAGGGTGCTTCTATAGACTCCTTCCGAAGGAAAGGGTGCTTCTATAGACTCCTTCCGAAGGAAATGGTGCTTCTATAGACTCCTTCTGAAGGAAAGGGTGCTTCTATAGACTCCTTCCGAAGGAAAGGGTGCTTCTATAGACTCCTTCCGAAGGAAAGGGTGCTTCTATGGACTCCTCCCGAAGGAAAGGGTGCTTCTATAGACTCCTTCCGAAGGAAAGGGTGCTTCTATAGACTCCTTCCGAAAGAAAGGGTGCTTCTATAGACTCCTTCCGAAGGAAAGGTTGCTTCTATAGACTCCTTCCGAATGAAAGGTTGCTTCTATAGACTCCTTCCGAATGAAAGGTTACTTCTATAGACTCCTTCCGAAGGAAAGGGTGCTTCTATAGACTCCTTCCGAAGGAAAGGGTGCTTCTATAGACTCCTTCCGAAAGAAAGGGTGCTTCTATAGACTCCTTCCGAAGAAAAGGTTGCTTCTACAGACTCCTTCCGAAGGAAAGGGTGCTTCTATAGACACTTTCTGGAGGAAAGGGTTCTTCTATAGACACTTTCTGAAAGAAAGGGTGCTTTTAGAGACCCTTTCTGAAGGAAAGGGTGCTTCTATAGACCCTTTCTGAAGGAAAGGGTGCTTCTATAGACCCCTTGTGAAAGAAAGGGTGCTTCTATAGACCCCTTTTGAAAGAAAGGATGCTTCTATAGACCCCTTCTGAAAAAAGGGTGCTTCTATAGACCCCTTCTGAAAGAAATGGTGCTTCTATAGACCGCTTCTGATAGAAAGGGTGCTTCTATAGACCCCTTCTGAAAGAAAGGGTGCTTCTATAGACCCCTTCTGAAAGAAAGCGTGCTTCTATAGACCCCTTCTGAAAGAAAGGGTGCTTCTATAGACCCCTTCTGAAAGAAAGGGTGCTTCTATAGACCCCTTCTGAAAGAAAGGGTGCTTCTATAGACCCCTTCTGAAGGAAAGGGTGCTTCTATAGACCCCTTCTGAATGAAATGGTTCTTCTATAGACCCCTTCTGAAAGAAAGGGTGCATCTATAGACCCCTTCTGAAAGAAAGGGTGCTTCTATAGACCCCTTCTGAAAGAAAGGGTGCTTCTATAGACCCCTTCTGAAAGAAAGGGTGCTTCTATAGACCCCTTCTGACAGAAAGGGTGCTTCTATAGACCCCTTCTGAAGGAAGTGGAGCTTCTATAGACTCTTTCTGAAAGAAAGGGTGCTTCTATAGACCCCTTCTGAAGGAAAGGGTGCTTTTAGAGACCCTTTCTGAAGGAAGTGGAGCTTCTATAGACTCTTTCTGAAAGAAAGGGTGCTTCTATAGACTCCTTTCTGAAGGAAAGGGTGTTTTATAGACTCCTTCCGAAGGAAAGGGTGCTTCTATAGACTCCTTCCGAAGGAAAGGGTGCTTCTAAAGACTCCTTCCGAAGGAAAGGGTGCTTCTATAGACTCCTTCCGAATGAAAGGGTGCTTCTATAGACTCCTTCTGAAGGAAAGGGTGCTTCTATAGACTCCTTCCGAAGGAAAGGGTGCTTCTATAGACTCCTTCCGAAGGATAAGGGTGCTTCTATAGACTTCTTCCGAAGGAAAGGGTGGTTCTATAGACTCCTTCCGAAGGAAAGGGTGCTTCTGTAGACTCCTTCCGAAGGAAAGGGTGCTTCTGTAGACTCCTTCCGAAGGAAAGGGTGCTTCTATAGACTCCTTCCGAAGGAAAGGGTGCTTCTATAGACTCCTTCCGAAGGAAATGGTGCTTCTATAGACTCCTTCTGAAGGAAAGTGTGCTTCTATAGACTCCTTCCGAAGGAAAGGGTGCTTCTATAGACTCCTTCCGAAGGAAAGGGTGCTTCTATGGACTCCTCCCGAAGGAAAGGGTGCTTCTATAGACTCCTTCCGAAGAAAAGGGTGCTTCTATAGACTCTTTCCGAAAGAAAGGGTGCTTCTATAGACTCCTTCCGAAGGAAAGGGTGCTTCTATAGACTCCTTCCGAAGGTAAGGGTGCTTCTATAGACTCCTTCCCAAGGAAAGGGTGCTTCTATAGACTCCTTCCGAAGGAAATGGTGCTTCTATAGACTCGTTCCGAAGGAAAGGTTGCTTCTATAGACTCCTTCCGAATGAAAGGTTGCTTCTATAGACTCCTTCCGAAGGAAAGGGTGCTTCTATAGACTCCTTCCGAAGGAAAGGGTGCTTCTATAGACTCCTTCCGAAGGAAAGGTTGCTTCTATAGACTCCTTCCGAAGGAAAGGGTGCTTCTATAGACTCCTTCCGAAGGAAAGGGTGCTTCTATAGACTCCTTCCGAAGGAAAGGGTGCTTCTATAGACACTTTCTGGAGGAAAGGGTTCTTCTATAGACACTTTCTGAAGGAAAGGGTGCTTCTATAGACTCTTTCTGAAGGAACGAGTGCTTTTAGAGACCATTTCTGAAGGAACGAGTGCTTTTAGAGACCGCTTCTGAAAGAAAGGGTGCTTCTATAGACCCCTTCTGAAAGAAAGGGTGCTTCTATAGACCCCTTCTGAAAGAAAGGGTGCTTCTATAGACCCCTTCTGAAAGAAAGGGTGCTTCTATAGACCCCTTCTGAAGGAAAGGGTGCTTTTAGAGACCCTTTCTGAAGGAAGTGGAGCTTCTATAGACTCTTTCTGAAAGAAAGGGTGCTCCTATAGACCCTATCTGAAGGAAAGGGTGCTTCTATAGACCATTTCTGCAGGAAAGGGTGCTTCTATTGACCATTTCTGAAGGAAAGGGTGCTTCTATAGACTCTTTCTGAAGGAAATGGTGCTTCTATAGAAACGAAACGTGGACAAAGTTTCTTATTTTAAGTCTGCCAAACAACGAAAATATATATATTTTTTAAAGTATTTCTTTATTTCGGGTTTTGTTTTAATTGAACTTGAATTAAACTGCACTTGAACTTGAGTTGGTCTCGTTGTTGTTGCTACTCTTCATATATCTGTTGTCTTTGGTGTTTTTTTTTGTTGTAATTTCAATTCACATTGCTTTGCAATAAAGTTCACCGGAAAAAATTAACATTGAATGTAATCAAGTTTTGTGTTTAAATTAAATTTTTAGTTGCAATCGCTTGGCGGCGAGTAAGTAGCTCCGCAAGTATGTAAGTTGACTCCACAGAGTGGCTACAAGTTGCTGCTGCTGATTCAAAGTGTTGTTCGTATTATTGCTCCGGCTCAATATCGTCGTCGTTATTGTCTCAGTTGTTATTACAATTTCAAAATGTACAAGAAAAGTAACAACAACAAAAACCAAATAAAAAATTGTTTTATACTTTCTAAACTAAGAAAATAAAACAAATAACAAGCTACGAATATGCAGCAAAAACAACAGCAAATTATGGCTAAAGAGAAAAAAGATAGCAATCAATTGCTGCGACTGCTGCTGGATAGTGTAACAGCAATCATTGATGTTGTTGTTGTTGCTTTAGTTGAAATATATGAATTTTGTTTTTGTTGTGTTTAACATGGCCCCCGGACAGACTGAGCAGAATGTAGATCAATCAAATGCTTTAGTTTTTCTTTCATCATCAACTTCTTCTCCTCCATGTTTACGTCTTCGATTTGAAACGAAAATGATGTTTAAGTGCTGGTCATTTGATCGAAATCTATCTTTTGTTGAATTCTACTTAACCAACAGTCCGCTATTGTCTTTTAAGTAGGGTTTTATGTTTCATGGCTCATTAAATTAGGGTTTACCGCCAGGCAAATGACCAAAGCAAATCATAAACCTTAATGATAAACGCCTCAGCTGGGAAAAATGAAAGCAACAACAGCTGTATTTTTCCCATAAACCATAGGAAGTTAACCGTTAAATGGTCTATAATTCTATAAAACTTTGATATTCAAATCTCTGCCAACACAACAACAACTACAACAACTGTAAACAGTTATGATTTGCACAAGGGCGATAATGCACTGCAGTGCCTTTGGGAATGTTTTCAACAGTTCCATTGAAATGCTAATCAAATCAAATGTTTTAAGCCATTGAACAAAATCATCTGCTCATAATCGCCTACTAGCCTCAAGCATTTTCTGCTGTGCCTGCTGCTGCTACTCAGCTAGTTTTTATGGCCACTGTAACACCGTTACTTCTTGACGTTAATCACAGGTGATTAACGCTTTTTTTATAACCCCCCTACAATGTCTACGTCATGTTGTCTGTGCTTTGTCTTCTTCTTGCTTTTAGATGTGTGTTTTAAGTCTAAGAGGGTTTTCGATTTTAAACTCCACAGCCATGGCTTAACAATTAATTCAAGAAGATGCTGCTGTTGTGTCCAGCCATTCATCCATTTATTTTGCCTTAGGCTGTAGCCAACAAATCTCTTGACCATACAACACGTCATGAGATGAGATTAAAGTCATTGCTGAAGTGCTAACATAAAACTGTAGACAAAAAGAGGTCAGAGTAAATAGTTTAAGCTTTATGTAGCAGCTTTACGGAACACTTCTACTAGAAATGTTGTTAAAAGTTAGGAAAATAATTTAAGAAAAAGAAATACTGTGCAATATAATCAAGCAACCGAGAATTTCTATTCTGGAAAAAGTACTTAACAGAGTTCTTGGATTCTGTAGGAGACCTCAAGCGAAGTCTTCTATTTTTGCAAAAAAATTGCTCAACAGTGGACTTTCATTTCGTTAAAGAGATTGATAAATGTTGGCCATATTGAAGAATACCTTAGCAGATATCTTATACTGTGTAGGAAACTTTATCACCGGTTTTCAGATCTGTACTACTAGAAGGCTACCGAAACTTTCAGTACAACATCTTAAGGGTGGTAAGGAAGTGAGGGAGGGAAGAATCCGTGTGAAAGAACTTAACATAAGATTTAACTATTCTCTAACGAGAACTTTAACAGTAGTCTTCTTTTCTATAGACGTCCTTAACAGAGGTTTTCTGTTGGGTTTCAAGCCTTATTATATGTATTTTTTCTGAAGAAAACCTTAACAGAGATACTTTATTCCTTAAGGGAGGACTTTTATTTTATGGAAAACCTTGAAAAGAGATTTTTCTATCATTTCAAGTTAGTGGTAATTAAAAGGTTACAGAGATTTTCGGAAGAAGACTTTAATGGAGATATCCTTTCCTGCAGATGACCTTAACAGAAAATTTCACTTCTATCGTCTTTCTAAAAAATACTTTATCCGAGGTCTTCTTTTCTGTAAAAGACATTAACAGAAGTCTTCAGTTCTGTTTAAAGCCTTAACAGCTGTTCTCTTTTCAGTGGAAGATATTAACAGGGATATTTTATTCTGCAATAGCAGTAATATGCTTTCACTGGAGAACCTATACTGGGGACTTCTTTCTTGTAGATGTTATTAACAGAGTTGTTTGCTTCGTCTTTAACAGTCTTATTTTAACAGTCTTATTTTCTCTTCAAAAACTTAACAGAGGTCTCTCTTTTCTGTAGAAGACATAAACAAATGTTTTCTTTTTTATAGAATACTTTTTCAGAGGTCTTCAAATCTGTAGAAATCTCTATTATTACTAAATAGATACTGTAACAGAGGTTTACTATTCTTTAGAAGAGATCTTCTTTTCTTCGGAATGCCTCTACAGAGGTCTCCTATTATACAATTCAACTTAATAGTGGTCTTCTATTTCGCTAAAGACCTATACAACCATAGATGGACTCTGAGCCTACCAATATAGAGATAGAAGACTTTTAGTGCATCTATAAAGAGATTGATGGCCTCTGATCCATCCTTCGATACGATCATAAATGGTCTTTGATAACATCGATGAACGATAGATGGATAGAACGCATCTATTTAGCGATATGTAATCTCTGAGGCCAGCTATACTTCAAAACATTGCCTCTGAGCCCATTCCTTCAGAGATAGATGACATCTGAGTCAATCCATTCAACGATAGATGGCGTCTGCGCCCATATATACACTATATGTGGCCTCGGTGTCCATCTACACAACAATAAATGACCTTCGAACCCAAAAATACACCATAGATGCCATCTGAGTATATCGATATCACCAAAAATGTCCTCTTATCTTATCGTGTATAGTTACACGATAGATGGACTCGGAGCCCATCTATAAAACGAAATGTGGCCTTTGAACCCATTTATAAAACGATAAAAAGCCTTTTAACCCATCTATTTAACGATAGATTGTCTCTGAGACCCATTGTACTTGGACAAATGGCCTCTGAGCCATCCCTGCAGCCACTGAGCTATTTCATACCACAATAAAAAGCCTCTAAATCCATCGATACAACGATAAATGGCCTATGTTCCCAACAATACACGATATATGGCCTCCGAAGCCATCAATACCACCATAAATTGTCCCTGATCCCATAGGCACATGATAGATGTCCTTTGAGCCCATCCCTGCAACAATATATGATCTCTGGCCCATCTATACACCGATAAAAGGCCTTTGGATTCATCTGTTTAGCGATAGGTGGCACCATATACATATATATAACTATTGTTGGCCTCTTAGTCCAAATATTCATTGGTCTCAAGAATACACGAGAGCGAATGATTCCACCATAAGGTAATCTATTTAATCTATACAACAATGGACGACCTCTGAGTCCATCTATACAACGTCAAAAGGTCATTGGGCCCATCTAATTAGGGATAGATTGGCTCTGAGCCCATCTCTACAACGATAGATAGCCTCTGTGTTCATCAATATAAAGATAGGTGGCCTCTGAGCCCACCTATACAACGAGAGATGGCCTCTGCGCCCGTCTATACAACGACAGATGGCTCTGACATCCTCTATATAAGACGAATGACCTTTGAGCCTATCTGTACAACGACCGATGATCTCTGAATCCATCTATACAATAAAGATGGTCTCTGGCCCAATTATACACCGACGGGTTGTCTCCGAGCCCATCTATACAACGAGAAATGTCCTCTGAGCCCATCTATACAACAAGAAATGTCCTCTGATGCCATCTATACAACGATAGATGGCCTCTGAGCTCATCTTTACAACAACAGAAGGCTCTGACGTCATCCTTACAACGACAGGTGGCTCTGACGTCATCTATACAAGACGAATGACCTTTGACATGTCAACACAATGACGGATGGCCTCTGACCCCATCTAAACAATAATGATGGTCTCTGGCCAAATTTTACGATGGATGGTCTCTGAGCCTATACACAAGGAGAAATGTCCTCTGAGCCCATCTATACAACGAGAAATGTCCTCGTAAACCATCTATACAATGAGGGATTGTCTCTGGTCCATCTACACAACGACGGATGGCCTCTGAGCCCATCTATAAAACGATAGATGATCTCTGAGCCCACCTATAAAACGAAAGATGGCCTCTGAGCCCATCTATACAACGATGGATGGCGTCTGAGACTATCTATACCACGATGAATGGCCTCTGAAGCCATCTATACAAGAGCGATTACCTCTCAGCCTATCTACACAACGACGGATGGCCTCTGAGCCCATTTTTACAACGACAGATGGCTCAGAAATCATCTATATAAGACGAATGAACTCTGAGCTTACAACGATGGATGATCTCTGAACCCATCTATACAACGGCAGATAGCTATGAACCATCTATACAAGACGGAAGACCTCTGAACCTATCTATACTACGAGGGATGGCCTCTGAGTCCATCCATACAAAGACAGTTGGCCTTCGAGCCCATCTATACAACGACAGATGGATCTGAAGTTATCTACACAAGACGAATAGAATGAAGACGAATCTATTAAAAAAGTGATGTCGTCTCAGCCCATATATACAACGAGAGATGGTCTCTGGTCCCATCTATACAACGATGTGTTGTCTCTGGCTCATTTATACAACGACAGATGATTCTGAAGCCATTTATATAAGACGAATGACCTCTGAGCCTATCTATACATCGACGAATGAACTCTAAAGCCATCTATACAAGGCGGACGGCCTCTGAGCCTATATATATACAATGACAGATGGCTCTGAAGTCATCTATACAAGACGGAGGACCTCTGAGCCTATCTATGCAGCAACGAATGGGCTCTGAAGCCATTTATACCACGATAGATGACCTCTGAGCCCTTCATTACAGCGATAAATGACCTCTGAGGCAATCCATACAACGACAGATGGCTTTGAAGCCATCTATATAATGGCAGATGTCGCTGAAGCCATCTATACATGACGCGTGACCTCTGAGTCTATCTATACAACGACGGACGAACTGTAAAGCCATCTATACAAAGACAGACGGTCTCCGAGCATACATATATAACGACAGATGCCTCTGAAGCAATCTATACAAGACGGATGACCTCTGAGCCTATCTATGCAACAACGAATGGGTTCTGAAGCAATTTATACAACGATAGATGACCTCTGAGCTCTTCTATACAAAGAGAAATGGCCTCTGAGCATATCTATACAACGAGGGATGGCCTCTGAGCCCATCATTACAACAGATTGCTCTAAAGCCATCTATACAAGACGAATGACCTCTGAGCCTATCTATACAACGAAGTATGTGCTCTGAAGCCATCTATACAACGACAGATGACTCTGAAGCCATCTATACAAGACGGATGGCCTTTGAGTCTATCTATACAACGACCGATGAACTCTAAAGCCATGTATACAAAGACGGACGGCCTCTGAGCCTATATATACAATGACAGATGGCTTTGAAGTCATCTATACAAGACGGATGACCTCTGAGCCTATCTATGCAACAACGAATGGGCTCTGAAGCCATTTATACCACGATAGATGACCTCTGAGCCCTTCATTACAGCGATAAGTGGCGTCTGAGGCAATCCATACAACAACAGATGACTTTGAAGCCATCTATACAACGACAGATGGCTTTGAAGCCATCAATACAACGAGAGATGGCTTTGAAGCCATCTATATAATGTCAGATGTCGCTTAAGCCATCTATACAAGGCGGGTGACCTCTGAGTCTATCTATACAACGACGGACGAACTCTATAGCCGTCTTTACAAAGACGGACGGTCTCTGAGTATATATATACAACGACAGATGGCTCTGAAGCCATCTATACAAGACGGATGACCTCTGAGCCTATCTATGCAACAACGAATAGGTTCTGAAGCAATTTATACAACGATAGATGACCTCTGAGCTCTTCTATACAACGCCAAATGGCCTCTGAGCATATATATACAACGAAAGATGGCCTCTGAGCCCATCATTACGACAGATTGCTCTAAAGCCATCTATACAAGACGAATGACCTCTAAGCCAATCTATACAACGAAGGATGGACTCTGAAGCCATCTATACAACGAAAGATGACGCTGAAGCCATCGATACACAATGGATGGCCTCTGAGTCTATCTATAAAATTACAGATGGCGTTTTAGCCCATTCATACAACCACAGATGGCATTTGAACTTATCTATACAACGACGGATGACTTCTGAAGCTAACGATAGATGGCCTGGTGGCTCTGAACCCTTCTATACAACGATGGAACATCTGCACAACAATAGATGGCCTCTGAGCCCATGAGTGGAAAAAAACTACGAGTTCTTCTATAAAATTGACAACTTCTGTTAAGGCCTTTTATAAAAGATAATAGCTCTGTGAGTCTTTTGGGCAAGGTCTTTGATCTAACGACAAGCCTCTGTTAAGGTATTTTATAGAGTGAAAGGCCTCTGTTAAGATTTTCTAGAGAGTAGAAGACCATTGCTTAGGTTCTATAGAATAGAACATCTCTGTTAAGATTGTTTTAATGGAAAGTCTCTGTTAAGCTGTTCCATAGAATTAAAATCCCCGTTAGAGATTTCGATTTAGGCCTTTAAGGATAGAAAATCTCTGTTAAGGACTTCTATAGAATATAAGAAAGCTCTTAAAGCTTGTTATGGAAAATAGTATACATATGTATGTGCTGAAATCTCTTATAGAATAGAAGTCAAATGTTCATGTCTTCTATTGAATGCTAAACCTCTCTTAAGGCATTTTATAGAACAGAAGGCCTCCAATAAGTTGTTTTATAGAAAAGAATACCTCTGCTTAGGTTTTCTGTGGAATAGAAAACGTCTGATAAGTTATTTTGTTAGAATAGAATGCCTTTCCTAAGGTGTTTTTTATAAAATAGAAGGCTTCTGTTAAGGTCTTACCTAAAATTGGTGAAGAAAGATACTCGGTCTGTTAATATATAATGAAGAAGCTCTATTAAGGTCGTTTATGTTAAAGAGGAAATAATATCCTAACGTATTTTATGGAATAGAAACCTCTGTTAGGGTTTTGTAGAGCAAATATGACCTCTGTTAAATAACAGCCCGAACCATGATTTGGAAAATTTTATCCTTAACAAAAGAGGTTATTGAACTCTAAACCACATAATATTTCAAAAAATGACAAATATCGAAACATTATTTTGTTTGGGAAAAACAAAAAGACATTCTCTTTTTCGTCTACGGGATCTTCCTAAGGTCATTGCCATGTTAGGAAACAGATGTTTGATTATAACTTTCAATGTATAAGCTCATCAAAAATTCTCCTCCTCAAAAAGATTGTCATTATATCTTCTTTAAAGGCATTCGTCAAACTTTACAAAGCAGGTAAAACATTACAATCACTGGCTAAACCTCTCAATGACTTCAGTTCACCCAAAGCAGCAAAGCCAACAGGAAAATGACATTCGCCAAGCTTTTCTTGAACACGTTTCGATGAAAGGGAAATTTCTTGTTTAATTTTCGGTGCTGCTGTTGTTGTTGGTATTTTTGCATATGACGGTTGGCTGTCGTTTTGACTGCATAATAACTACCGGCTATTTGGAGTGGCCGAAAATGTGGCCGTTTCACACATGTGTCCACGACACAAATGAACCGGTCTGTCCACCAACCAAACTTCATCAAGTCTATTGTCTCTTGGAGCTCTTAAACCGCTTTTCTCAAACAAAAGCAAACATTCACAAAACTATTAGCGCGCGCAAATAATGCCACCGCCATTTGGTGTGGTGGGGGCCGGTTGGTTGCATGCAACAAAACTAGACAACATTCCTAGCACCGGTCAGATTGGATAGATTGCTGGTGGTGGATACACAATAAGAAGACATGTGCTGAGTAGCATAAGTTTTTTGAGTGCAATTTTTCCTACAATCATTTATCAATTATAACCAGTTGTTGTTGTTGTTTTGGGGAATAGGAAAACTTAGGCCGTGGCAGAAAAAAGTAAAGAAAGAAAAAGCCTTGGAGAAATTTTTCATCGTTTTGTTGACTGACAACACACATGTTGCCACCGACTGTCGTGTCGTGTGTAATGTGACATCTGAAGATGCTAATGCTGCGGATGCTGTTTAAAACAATGTTGTCCATGTCTTAACCAGCCGGCCAATGTGGAGAATGTCATTGGTAAATATTTGAATACAAGAAAAACAAAAACGAATATCAAACATAGACTAGAGGCTTCCTAACTTCAATTAGTCGTATCACGATGTTTTCGTTTACATTGTAGTAACAATGAAAAGTTTATTTAAATTGTTTGGTCACGTTAGTTTACCAATTATCAGGTGTATGCCATGAGTTTTAGATGGGGGGTTTCCTGGATCGTTGTTTCCGCCTTATTTTCAAGTTGTCAGGTTAAATTTTTGTTAAATCAACACATGTTCATCTTTAATTACAAATAAATATCAAAAGGTCATCAGCAGAAAACTGACCTCAGAGAGCGTATTCTCTAAAGAGGCAGGAGGTCCCATATCATTGAGCCTTGTTCGTTGGTGAAACATTGTTTTTATAGAAAAGGCCACCGCTAATCCTAATATCCTACAGAATACTCTCTAAAGTTGTGTATACTTTTAATAACCAAAAGCTTTTACTTCTGACCTACCTTACTTCCATTTAACATTGGCCATACATAAATTTGTCTTTTACGATGTTCACTTTTGAGCTTTACTGTGTATTTAATGTCACATATTTATGCGTGACAGCATAAATCAAATGTTCAGCTTCTTTTTCGTCATTCAATCGTTTAATTAAAAATACGACAGAAATGCTTTTCATTTTTTCTATGGCTTATATTACAGCAATACAGACTGACGAACTGCCTGACAGACTGACTTGCTGACTGTGTGACAATCAACGAAAGTTTATGGTAGCTGTCTAAGTGAATTATGAGGCGGATCAATAAAGATCAACAAACAAAACATAAAAGATCCAATTATGACAAAAGAGTACCAAACAAAAACAAATAAAACAAACAAATAAATGAAGAGATTTGTCGAAAAAAAAATGCGAATCGTTAAACGTTTTAAATGATTTCTTTTCAATGGTCAGCAGCAGCAAACATGGAAGGTCATTCAGAGACAATGGAAGAGCGGTAAGTTTGGCATGGAGTTAAAGAAAAGGGAAAACGGTCAATATTTGCGAGGTTTTGTAACTGGGTCAAAAGCTTTTTTAATTGTTTGAAAAACTTTCTTCTTCCACTGATCATTTCGGATTTTCTATTTAAAAAATTCTAAACATTTAAGAAATTCTAAGCAGAAGAAATAAAACGAAATAGATTTCGATGGAATTTTTAGAAAAGTTTGGTATAGGTTTAGCAAGACCGTACATGACCTCGGAACCCTCTGAGCCCATCTACACAAAGATATACGGCCTCTGAGCCCATCTATACAACGATAGATGGCCTCTGAGCCCATCTATACAACGATAGATGGCCTCTGAACTCATCTATATAACGGTAGATGGCCTCTGAACCCCTCTGTACAACGATAGACGGCCTCTGAACCCATCGAAAGATGATGTCTGATCACACCTATAAAACGATAGATGTCATACGAACCAATCTATATTCGTACAACGACAGATGACCTCTGAGCCCATCTATACAACGATAGATGTCCCCTGAGCCCATCCATACAACGATAGATGGCCTCTGAGCCCATCTATACAACGATAGATGGCCTCTGAGTCCATCTATACAACGATATATGGCCTCTGAGTCCATCTATACAACGATAGATGGCCTCTGAGCCCATCTATACAATGATAGATGGCTTCTAAGCCCATGTATACAACGATAGATGGCCTCTGAGCCCATGTATACAACGATAGATGACCTCTGAGCCCATCTATACAACGATAGATGGCCCCTGAGCCAATCCATACAACGATAGATGGCCTCTGAGCCCATCTATACAACGATAGATGGCCTCTGAGTTCATCTATACAAGATAGATGGCCTCTGAGTCCATCTATACAACGATAGATGGCCTCTGAGCCCATCTATACAACGGTAGATGGCCTCTGAGTCCATCTATACAACGATAGATGGCCTCTGAGCCCATCGATACAACGATAGATGGCCTCTGAGCCCATCTATACAACGATAGATGGTCTCTGAGCCCATTTATACATCGATAGATCTGCCTCTGAACCTATCTATACAACGTTAGATGGCCTCTGAGCCCATCTATACAACGATAGATGGCCTCTGAGCCCATCTATACAACGATAGATGGCCTCTGAGCCCATCGATACAACGATAGATGGCCTCTGAGCCCATCTATACAACGATAGATGGTCTCTGAGCCCATTTATACATCGATAGATCCGCCTCTGAACCTATCTATACAACGTTAGATGGCCTCTGAACCTATCTATACAACGTTAGATGGCCTCTGAGCCCATCTATACAACGATAGATGGCCTCTGAGTCCATCTATACAACGATAGATGACCTCTGAGCCCATCTATACAACGATAGATGACCTCTGAGCCCATCTATACAACGATAGATGGTCTCTGAGCCCATTTATACATCGATAGAACCGCCTCTGAACCCATTTATACCACGATAGATGGACTTTGAAACCATATATACAACGATAGATGGTCTCTGAGCCCATTTATACATCGATAGGTGGTCTTTGAAAACATATATACAACGACGGGCCCATCTATACAACGATAGATGGCCTCTGAGCCCATCGATACAACGATAGATGGTCTCTGAGCCCATTTATACATCGATAGATCCGCCTCTGAACCTATCTATACAACGTTAGATGGCCTCTGAACCTATCTATACAACGTTAGATGGCCTCTGAGCCCATCTATACAACGATAGATGGCCTCTGAGTCCATCTATACAACGATAGATGACCTCTGAGCCCATCTATACAACGATAGATGACTTCTGAGCCCATCTATACAACGATAGATGGTCTCTGAGCCCATTTATACATCGATAGAACCGCCTCTGAACCCATTTATACCACGATAGATGGAATTTGAAACCATATATACAACGACGGGTGGCCTCTGAGCCCATCTATACAACGATAGATGGCCTCTGAGCCCATCGATACAACGATAGATGGCCTCTGAGCTTATCTATACAACGATGGTCTCTGAGCCCATTTATACATCGATAGATCCGCCTCTGAACCTATCTATACAACGTTAGATGGCCTCTGAGCCCACCTATACAACGATAGATGACCTCTGAGCACATCTATACAACGTTAGATGGCCTATGAGCCCATCTATACAACGATAGATGGCCTCTGAGCCCATCTATACAACGATAGATGACCTCTGAGCCCATCTATACAAAGATAGATGGCCTCTGAGCCCATCTATACAACGATAGATGGTCTCTGAGCCCATTTATACATCGATAGGTGGTCTTTGAAACCATATATACAACGACGGGTGGCCTCTGAGCCCATCCATATATCGATAGATGGCCTCTGAGCCCATCTATACAACGATAGATGACCTCTGAGCCCATCTATACAACGATAGATGACCTCTGAGCCCATCTATACAACGATAGATGGCCTCTGAGCCCATCTATACAACGATAGATGGTCTCTGAGCCCATCTATACAACGATAGATGGTCTCTGAGCCAATTTATACATCGATAGAACCGCCTCTGAACCCATTTATACCACCATAGATGGTCTTTGAAACCATATATACAACGACGGGTGGCCTCTGAGCCCATATATATAACGATAGATGGCTTCTGAGCCCATCTATACAACGATAGATGGCCTCTGAGCCCATCTATACAACGATATGTGGCCTCTGAGCCCATCTTTACAACGTAGATGGCCTCTGATCTCACCTATACAACGATAGATGGCATCTGAGCCCATCTATACAGCGATAGATGGCCTCTGAGCCGATCTATGCAACGATAGATATCCTCTGAGCCCATCTATACAACGATAAATGGCCTCTGAGTCCATCTATACAACGATAGATGGCCTCTGAGCCCATCTATACACCGATAGATGGCCTCTGAGCCCATCTATACACTGATAGATGGTCTCTGAGCTCATCTATACAACGATAGATGGCCTTTGAAACCATCTACACAACGACGGATGGTCTCTGAGCCAATCCATACAACGATAGCTGGCCTCTGAGCCCATCGATACAACCATAGATGGCCTCTGAGCGCATCTATACAACGATAGATGACCTCTTTAAATAACTTAACAGAGGTCTCCATGTAATGATTTAACATAGGGTTTTACTTTATAGAACTTTAACAGTGAAATATTTTTCATTTATAACTTAACAGAGGCATATGAAGCCTTTGAAGCTTAAACCTTAAAAAGGTTGCATTTTTCTCTGGATAACTTAATGGAGGTCTGTTTGGAATGCTTTAACAAACTCAATTTCGTTGGTGGACTTAACGAAACCCCTTTGGAAGGATTTAGAGCTAATCCAGGACATAGAGCTTTAACAGAGATATACATATTTATTTTATTTATTTATTTCAAAAACCAATACATATTTATAATGCATAACATAACATACTAAGAGATATTGTCACTTAGAACCCCAACAGAGGCCTTTCCAGGTACAAAAGACGTTAAAAAGTCATTTGTCTTTGGAGAAATTAATGGAGGTCTGTTCCCAAACATATTCAATTTATAAAGCTTTAACAAGGCTTAACATCGCCTTGTAAACTCGGGAAAATGATAACAGAGGTTTTCCTGTTAATGTTAAACATTTAAGCATGTATCTGTAGACGGTTTTTACAGAGCAATGTTATTCTAAACAAAGCTTAGAGTGTAAACTACGAGAGATATCAAAAGAGACTGTCCATTTAATTTAAAAAATAATAATAACAGTACCTGTATAAGGTTTCTATAGATGAATCCTATGCCATAAAATGTTTACAGTTCTAATTTCTCATTGAAGCTGTTAACGGAGGGATATAATGGGACAACAAGATTAACAGAGGATGTTACATTTTAATCTGTTATTATAAGGCATTTTTCTTTTTGTATTTAATAGAAAATGATTTTCAATTGTGTGCCAAAAAAGAAATTTCAATTATAAACCATTTTTATTAGTTGCTAGTTATAGAATTTTGCTGTATCCTAAAATTCCTTAACAGAGGTCATTCATGAAATATAAGACCTTAACATACAGGCCTTACATATAGAAGAGCTTATGGTTACAAAACAATTTATTTATCTCTTACTATCTGAATGCTCTAAATGAGGTGCTTTACATAGATCTTACAGCTTATTTGGAATTTGTTTGTTATATGGAAGTTGTATAATTCCACACCATTCTCTTGACATTCTTCTACTGAACTACATTTCCATTTCACTTCAAATCAATTTATTTTTTTCATTTTCCCCATATCACTCTAGAAATACCAAGAAATTCGTTAGCTTCAAATAGATAAACAGAAACGCTGTTATCTGCAAAAGTGTATTTTCCCTTAGCATTTGGAATTGATTGGCAATGATGATGATGTCAGGTTTGGCGGCAATCACACACAGAGATGATGAGAGTACGTACGAACTTGCAATAAATTTAATATCAGTTGTTTGACAATCATCACCTGTTAGTTTTCACAGAGCTGTTATTATTTATTCTGTTATCAATAAAGTCGGAAATTGCCAAACAGAAAAAAACAAATCATTTAGAAATGTTATCTCGTTGCCGAATACACCAATACCACCCATCCAACCCACCCACCAACCATAATTGAGGCGTACAACAAGACATGCCATTAATTAATAATTTTCGCAATTGTATTTTTTCGAATTGCTTTTTTTTTGCTTGGGAATTTGTTTGTCTTTCAGCATTTGCTTTACTTTTTCATTTCATTATCATTGTTGAAAGATAAGACAATTTGATAGAGAAATTAAAATGTGTCGAATGAAAAAGAAATACAAATATCATGAAATTATTTCAAAAACTGGAACGAACAGACATTGAATCGAAGGACCAAATAGATAAATGAACATGGAGGAATATCAATGTTACATATACATATATATGTAGTAATATACTGAAGGCCTTAACACAGTTGATACGTGCAACAAACAATGAATACAAATTTATGGTCGAAGTTACAAGATCTCTGTTAAAGATTTTTGCAGCATCAAAGGAGTCTGTTAAGATCATACATGTGAAATATATCAGTGTTAAAACTCTATGTAGTGTATTAGAAGTTTTCATATTTTTCTACTAAAGGCGTTTAAAGCTATACAACGATAGATGGCCTCTGAGCCAATCTATATAACAATAGATGGCCTCTGAGCCCATCTAAACAACGATAGATGGCCTCTGAGCCCATCTATACAAATATAGAAGACCTCTGAGCCCATCTATGAAATGATGGGTGGCCTCGGAGCCCATCGATACAGCCATAGATGGCCTCTTGCCCATCTATACAGCCATAGATGGCCTCAGAGCCCATCGATACAGCCATAGATGGCCTCAGAGCCCATCCATACAACGATAGATGGCCTCTGAGCCCATCCATACAACGATAGATGGCCTCTGAGCCCATCTAAACAACGATAGATGGCCTCTGAGTCCATCTATACAACGATAGATGGCCTCTGAGCCCATCTATACAAATATAGATGACCTCTGAGCCCATCTATAAAATGATAGGTGGCCTCGAAGCCCATCGATACAACCAAAGATGGCCTCTTGCCCATCTATACACCCATAGATGGCCTCAGAGCCCATCTATACAGCCATAGATGGCCTCAGAGCCCATCTATACAACGATAGATGGCCTCTGAGCCCATCTATACAACGATAAATGGCCTCTGAGTCCATCTATACAACGATAAATGGCCTCTGAGCCCATCTATACAACGATATATGTTCTATGAGCTCATCTATACAACTATAAATGGCCTCTGAACCTATCTGTATAGAGGTAGATAGCCTTATACAACGATAGACCATCTATACATCGAAATATGATGTCTGAGTACACCTATAAAGCGATAGATGTTCTCTATCCATCTATATAACGGTAGATGGCCTCTGAGTCCATCTATACAACGATAGATGGCCTTTGAGCCCATCTATACAACGATATATGGTCACTGAGTCCATCTATACAACGATAGATGGCCTCTGAGCCCATCTATGAAATGATAGGTGGCCTCTGAGCCCATCGATACAACCATAGATGGCCTCTTGCCCATCTATACAGCCATAGATGCCCTCAGCGCCCATCTATACAGGCATAGATGGCCTCAGAGCCCATCTATACAGCCATAGATGGCCTCGGAGCCCATCCATACAACGATAGATGGCCTCAGAGCTCATCTATACAACGATAGATGGCCTCTGAGCCCATCTATACAACGATAGATGTTCTATGAGCCCATCTATACAACTATAAATGGCCTCTGAACCCAGCTGTATAGAGGTAGATAGCCTTATACAACGATAGATCATCTATACATCGAAATGATGTCTGAGTACACCTATAAAGCGATAGATGTCCTCTATCCATCTAAATAACGGTAGATGGCCTCTGATCGCATCTAAACAAATATATATGTAATAAAAAATCTTAGGGTCTTCTGTACATTACAAGATCTGTGTATGGTCGTCAATTTAATGCTTTCATTTAGAAGACCGCCGCACAGTGTTGCCTCAGTGGACAAAAGTCGAAAAATGTGTTCTTGACTTTTTTATAATTTTATGGTTTTATTTTATTGAGAACACTTCAAATAGGACAAACCTCAAAGATGTTGTCGATATTTGGTGTTACTATAAAGTTATAGCTCGTTAAACATAGAACATTTTTCGTATGTGACATTTACTAAAATGTATTTAAAAAAGAAACCCATGTTCATGGAAATTTTTTAAAGAAGTTATTGACATATTCCACATCTTTTGAATAGGGAATTAAAGAGTGGTCGATAGTCTTGCAATTTATGAAAAAAAGTTTACATATAGTGTGTATACATAAAGTACCGTTATGTTGATTGAAACAGTAACGTGTTATACAAAACTCACGAATTTCGCTTCTTTCATGGAGTGTATCTAAAAATTGCAGCAAATTGCAGTTTCGACCATTTGGTACATGAAACAGACATCCCTTTCGAATTAAAAAATGCAAAGTTTACATCTTATAAAATCCGATTCTCGGAGCCACAACCATATCATCATAAACAATTCGCATATGAAATTTGAAGGCGGTTCAATTAAAATTGGCTGAGTTATAGCAGAATCGGAGAAACATATATGGGGGATATATCCAAATCTGAACCGATTTTTAACAAAATCGGTAAAACTGATCAGAGGCCCAAGCAAATATCGCATATTTAATTTGAAGGCGGTTCAATTAAAATTGGCTGAGTTATAACAGAATTGGAGAAATATATATATGGGGGATATATCCAAATCTGAACCGATATGGACCAAAATGGGAATTTTTCATTCCTATGCCTGCATAAGTACTTGCATAAAAATGCATCGACCTAGGTCAACTCCTTCTATTTTTGTCCACGTTTACAAGGAAGCGGCAACACTGTGCGCCGTCGTCAATCGAAGATGTATAATAAATGTTTATAAATTACAAAAATCCATTAAAGGATTGCTGCTGGTCGTGTTTGTTAAAACTACACTGTTATGACACCTCTGTTAAGACTGTTGTTGCCATAAATCACCCACAAATACACTTTTTTGGAGCAAAAATCCTCTGTTAGCTGCTATTTAGACCAGTGTTCGAAAATAAACACTATTGTAGCATACCACAATGTTCTGTACAGTACCAAGGTGGTTGGGTACACTAGGATAAGGTACCGCTCCGGAAAAAACACTAAAAATATTTTAGTGATACTGTACCGGAGCACAATGAAAATCGTACTGTACAGACTGTGGTACACTACGATTTTTTAGTGTACCGTGTACGGTTCACTACGATTTTCGCTCCGGTACAGTATCACTAAAATATTTTTTAGTGCTTGTGTTCCGGCACATTATCACTAAATTTTTTTCGAACACTGGTTTAGACGTCTATTACATGTAAACTTTCGATTAGACTTTTCTATGAAATAAAAGTGTGTATGTTTATGTAACTCAAAGTCGAGCCTAGTTAAATGATTGTTTTCCTTTCTTTCTATTGATTCCAATTAAAAAACATTTTTTCTTTGACTATCTTTCGCACTGTGTCACTACACTGTCACTACACTCTCTGTAACACTTTGTTTAAGTTATTTTAATTATTTTAATCAAGTGTTTCCTTTAATTAGCAATTATGTATAATTACAGAAAAATATGTGGAACAGAGTAGTCTAGCTTTGCCTGGTCTGTCCTGTACATTGTTGGCGGCGTTACGCTCTAAACCCCCCCCAAAACAAAGCAGCACACAAAGAGTTATAAAGTCAGCGGCATAAAAAATAGGAAACTATGTTTAGTGGAACTGTGTACGCTTACAATTTGACGATGATGATGTTATGTCATACATATTGTTGTGGTGGTTAGCTTAGAAGGGGGGTTGAGGGGAGATGGGTATTTAAAATGAAATAAACCATGACAATTTATATAAAAATAAAAAGTAGTCATAATAGACACAATAAAAATAGTTATATTTCCACTTAAGAAGACTTTAATGTTATGAATGAATTTGTTTTGCTGGTTTATTTTGGCAATTTATGTGTTAAAGAAAGTTAACAGTGATTGGTGTAAATGTGATTATGTGAAAATATTTACCAAAATTATAACGCTGTGTTTGGGGTGATTTGCCTTAGACTACTTTGTAATAAAGATATAAACACTCAAATCATTGTAATTACTGCCTATAAAATTTACACTTTACAAATAATTGCTGTTATGAAAATGTTATTAACATGATGAGTTTATGATATGTAAACATAAGCGACTTTTGTGGGAAATAATTTATGGAAGGCCCTTTATAATATATTTTAATAACAATTAGTGCTTGTTTCTAACCCTTGCACAAAGACTTTCATTAACTCCTTCTTAGAATGTTATGTTTCTTCTCTTAAAGGCAGTAATCTCTTTGTCTGTGATAAGAAAACAATTACAGTTATAATTTCTTAGACACATTGGTAATTATCGGAAAATTAATTATGTTGTTTCTGGTATCAGAGATAAAAGGAAGCAAACAACACATCATTAGAGGAAGAATTGGAAAAAAATACAGATACAATTGTAAGAAGTATAAAAAATCAGACGACTTTACCGAAAGCTAAAAGAAGAGTAACACGAATGGTGGACCTAAATGTTCTATGAAAAGTTCCAAATTTTAAAAATAAATAGCATTTTTGAATACGGCCTATATAAATAGAAGACCTCTGTTGTGGTCTTCTATAGAATAGAAGAACTCCATAAAGAGCCTGCTGAAGAATAGAACCCCTCCGTAAAGGTCTTTTATAAAATAGAAGGATTTAAGGGGTCTTATATAGTATAGCAGACCTTCGTAGGGGTCTCCTATAACATAGCATAGAATACCTCGGTAGGGGTCTTATATAGTGTGGAAGACCCTCCGTGGGGGTCTTTTATAGAATTAAGACCTCTGTAGGGCCCTTCTATAGCATATCAGACCTTCGTAGGGGTCCTCTATAGCATATAAAACCTTAGTAGGGGTCTTCTATAGCATAGAAGACATCCGTAGGTGTCTTCTATTGCATATACGACCTCCCTAGGGGTCTTCTATAGCATAAAAATGCTCCGTAGAGATTTTCAATAGCATAGAAGACGTCCGTAAGTAGAAGACCTCAAGAGGTGTCTTCAATAGAACCTTCTATAGCATAGAAAACCTTAGTAGGGCTCTTCTATAGCATATCAGACCTTCGTAGTGGTCTTCTATTGCATATAAAACCTTCGTAACGGTCTTCTATGGCATAGAAGGCCTCCGTACGGGTCTCCTTTAGGATAGAAGACCTCTGTAGGGGTCTTCCATAAAGAAGAAGACCTCCATAGGGGTGTTCTATAGCATAGAATACCTCCGTACGGGCCTTTTATAACATAAAATACCTCCGCACGGGCCCTTTATAGCATAAACGACCTCCGTGATGGTCTTGCGTAACATAAAATACCTCCGTAGGGATCTTCTATAGAATAGCATAGAAGACCTCCATAGGGGTCTTCTATAGAATAGAAGACCTCCGTAGGGGTCTTCTATAGAATAGAAGACCTCCGTAGGGGTCTTCTATAGAATAGAAGACCTCCGTAGGGGTCTTCTATAGAATAGAAGACCTCCGTAGGGGTCTTCTATAGAATAGAAGACCTCCGTAGGGGTCTTCTATAGAATAGAAGACATCCGTAGGGGTCTTCTATAGAATAGAAGACCTCCGTAGGGGTCTTCTATAAAATAGAAGACGATCGTAGGGGTCTTCTATAGAATAGAAGACCTCCGTAGGGGTCTTCTATAGAATAAAAGACATCCGTAGGGGTCTTCTATAGAATAGAAGACCTCCGTAGGGCTCTTATATAGAATATAAGACATCCGTAGGGGTATTCTATTGAATAGAAGACCTCCGTAGGGCTTTTACATATTATATAAAACATCCGTAGGGGTCTTCTATTGAATAGAAGACTTCCGTAGGGGTCTCCTATAGCATGGAAGACCTCCGTAGGGGTCTTCTATAGAATAGCAGACCTCCTTAGGGGTCTTCTATAGCATGGAAGACCTCCTTAGGGGTCTTCTATAGAATAGCAGACCTTCGTAGGGGTCTTCTATAGAATAGAAGACCTCCGTAGGGGTCTTCTATAGAATAGCAGACCTCCTTTGGGGTCTTCTATAGAATAGAAGACCTCGGTAGGGGTTTTCTATAGAATAGCAGACCTCCGTTGGGGTCTTTAAGAAGAATAGAAGACCTCCGTATGGATCGTCTATAGAATAGAAAACCTCCGTAGGGGTCTTCTATAGAATAGAAGGCCTCCGTAGGGGTCTTCTATAGAATAGAAGGCCTCCGTAGGGGTCTTCTATAGAATAGAAGACTTCCTAAGGGGTCTTCTATAGAATAGAAGACCTCCGTAGGGCTCTTATATAGAATATAAGTCATCCGTAGGGGTATTCTATTGAATAGAAGACCTCCGTAGGGCTTTTACATATTATATAAAACATCCGTAGGGGTCTTCTATTGAATAGAAGACTTCCGTAGGGGTCTTCTATAGAATAGAAGACCTCCGTAGGGGTCTTCTATAGAATAGAAGACCTCCGTAGGGGTCTTCTATAGAATAGAAGACCTCCGTAGGGGTCTTCTATAGAATAGAAGACCTCCGTAGGGGTCTTCTATAGAATAGAAGACCTCCGTAGGGGTCTTCTATAGAATAGAAGACCTCCGTAGGGGTCTTCTATAGAATAGAAGACCTCCGTAGGGGTCTTCTATAGAATAGAAGACCTCCGTAGGGGTCTTCTATAGAATAGAAGACCTCCGTAGGGGTCTTCTATAGAGTAGAAGACCTCCGTAGGGGTCTTCTATAGAATAGAAGACCTCCGTAGGGGTCTTCTATAGAATAGAAGGCCTCCGTAGGGGTCTTCTATAGAATAGAAGACCTCCGTAGGGGTCTTCTATAGAATAGAAGACCTCCGTAGGGGTCTTCTATAGAATAGAAGACCTCCGTAGGGGTCTTCTATAGAATAGAAGACCTCCGTATGGGTCTTCTATAGAATAGAAGACGACCGTAGCGGTCTTCTATAGAATAGATGACGACCGTAGGGGTCTTCTATAGAATAGAAGACGACCGTATGGGATTTCCGTATGTGTCTTCTATAGAATAGAAGACGACCGTAGTGGTCTTCTATAGCATAGAAGACTTCTGTAGGGGTCTTCTATAGAATAGAAGGCCTCCTGTAGGGGTCTTCTATAGAATAGAAGACCTCCGTAGGGGTCTTCTATAGAATAGAAGACCTCTTCTAAAAAATAGAAGACCTCCGTAGGTGTCTTCTATAGAATAGAACACCTCCGTAGGGGTCTTCTATAGAATAGAAGGCCTCCGTAGGGCTCTCCAATAGAATATAATACCTGCGTTTGGGTCTTCTATAGGATAGAAGATTCTGCAGGGGTCTTCAATAGAGTAGAAGACTTCTGTGGTCTTCTATTGCCTAGAAGACTCCCGTAGAGGTCTTCTATAGCATTGAAGACCTCCGTATACGTCTTCTATAGCATACAAGAACTCCGTAGTGGTTCTCTATATCATGGAAGAACTCCATATGCGTCCGTACGGACCTTTTACAGCATAAAAGACCTCCGTGGTGGTCTTCTACAACATAAAAGGCCTCCGTAGGGGTCTTCTATAATATAGAAGACCATCGTAGGGGTCTCCTATAACATAGAAGACCTCCGTAGGGGTCATCTATAGCATAGAAGACCTCGGTAGGGATTTTCAATAGCATACAAGACGTCAGTTATTAGAAGACCTCAATAGGTGTCTTCAATACAACCTTCTATAGCATAGAAAACCTCTGTAGGGCTCTTATATAGCATATCAGAAGTTCTTAGGGGTCTCCTATAGCATATAAAACCTTCATAGGGGTCTTCTATATCATAGTAGACCTCCGTACCGGCCTTTTATAGCATAAAGGACCCCCGTAGTGGTCTTCTGTAACATAAAAGGCCTCCGTAGAGGTCTTCTATAGTATAGAAGACCTCCGTAGGGGTCTTCAGTAGCATAGAAGACCTCCGTGCGGGTCTCCTATAACATAAAAAACGTCCGTAGGGGTCTTCTATTGCCTAGAAGACCTCGGTAGGGGTCTTATATAGCGTAGAAGACCCTCCGTGGGGGTCTTTTATAGAATTAAAGACCTCTGTAGGGGTCTTCTTTGGCATCGAAGACCTCCGTAGGAGCTTTCTATAGGATATAAGACCTCCCTAGGGGTCTTCTATAGCATTATTTATAGAACAGAAGAACTCTTGTATAGCATAGAAGACCCTCCGTGTGGGTCTTTTATAGTGTAAAATTGACCGCACGGGTTCTCCGTAAGTGATAGCCCTTCTCTGATCTTATCGAGAATCCCAAAAATATGCAACTTCATTGATTTCTTTTCAAGCATGTCCAAAAAAAGTGTGCGCTTGCATCATATTTAATCTGGAACGAATGGTCTGAGGCCACTTTACAGATGTTTACTAAAATATACCCCACAAACCTCAGGCCTGGCACATTGCTGTCATTTTCCAATCCAAAAATGTATTGGAAGTGTTAAAAATGACAACAATAATGGAATTAAGAGAAATATAAACAAAAGAAATTAACACTTTTCTTCATAACTAATGACTGACCAAAGCGATGCACCACAGGGAAAGGTCGTAGCTTAAGAAGAGCCTAGGGTGCTGCATATTTCAATTCACAGGCAAACATTAAACGTTCGCCCAGCTGGCAGCAAATAATAATTGCATTGCTGTTAATGATAGCTCTCATTATGTGAGCTGTGGCTGCATTCTCCAACTGTTTTTGTTTTTATTTTTATTTGCTGTTAATGCCATTATGCCGTGTGAAGCTCAAGAAAAAGTGTGGATAATTTCCAAAGAAAATAAAAAAAACTGACCCTTTTTTGTATTAAAAAAAGACAATGATGATGATGAAACTGAAACGTTGTTTGCTCCAGTCTAGCCATGCATTGTCTTTTTGTTTTTAAATGCCATCAATGGTGGCCACACTAGGCAAATTTGTTCATGATTAACAAATGCCCCCCGATTGACAAACAATGGCAATCATTGGTGCTTTGATTTTTTTGTGTTATAAAGCGATTAATCAAAAGATTTTTATAATAATCTTTGTTTTTTCTTAACAATTTTTCGTAAACACTTTTGAGCAATCATTGATTTCCCTTAACAATTTATTGAGTGTGTGCGAGCTGCTTTGTTTAAAAATTGGGAAATAATAACATATTTATTGAAGATTATTGCATATTTCTTTCAATGGATTATTTATTGATTGAAATGTTAAGGTGATTATGGCTTATCTTGAGGAGATGTTTGTTGCTAAATGCATTTTTGTGTTTTTTTTATTTACTATGCCCATATAGAGGTTTTAAGTTTCATTAAGAGACCTGTCAAGAAGAATTTTTCTTTTACCAAATATCTTAACAGAGACACCTCTGTAAACACAAAAATACCTTCCAAGGCATCTTGTGGTGAATGCATATTAAATTGTGTACTTTCCCTTTAGCCATTGAACTACTTTTCTGTCTTTCTTAACCATTAATTTTCAATATTTAATAATAGTATTTTTTGAGTTTTCAAATAACCTACATTTTCGTGGGATTTCAAAGTCAAGGTAGCCAATATTTGTTGTTGAAAGTCGTGTGCAATATCTACCACTGCTTTATAAATCCACCTTTGTGGCAGTATTACTCACTACCTTTGCTTATTTTTGCTTTAGTTTTTAATACATTTCTGGTATTGCCTGCATTTGTTTGTTAACTGATATCGATTTTTTTGTTTAACTTTTATTTCTTTAACACAAATATATATTTTATTTATGGTCATTCTCCACACAATTCTATTGAAAAAAAGAAGGTGAATTGCTTTCAATATCTTATCTCTACCACAGAGTTTTTGCATTTGTTTTGCAGATAACAAATTTGTTGCCAATAAATTATTTCAATTTTTTCCCCCTCTTGTTGGCCACGATCAAAAGCCATGGTAATGTTTGATTTGTTGTTACACTTATCAAATTTGGCCCTCGAACTATGAGAAAGGCTAAGGTAAATTACCCACAACAAAAGTAGAAAATTAAAGAATATTCCCCCAAAAACCAAAATTACTCATTAGCAGAAAATGGAATTGCGGAAATAATTGGATATATTTTTAGAGTATAGTATAGACGTCAAATGATAGATAGAGCTAAACACGTGATTAGAAATTGCAAAATTATGGAAAATTGTATCAGAAATGATATAATAGCAAATATGTCTGCTAATATTTTCAAATTAATGAGAATTTGAAAGTAAGGCTATTCAAAGAAGAATTAAGAATGGCAAACATTGTTTTAAAGATCTTAAATAGGTATTTTTCTTAGAGAAGACCTTAAGAAATATGTTGATTACATTTCTTTAATCAGTTTTAATAACTTTAAATGCTTAAAAACATTTCTAAATTGACCTTATGTACTATCGTATTTTTATACCCTCCACCATAGTATGGAGGGTATATTAAGTTTGTTTTTCCGTTTGTAACGCATTGAAATAATCATTTGTGACCCTATAAAGTATATATTCTTGATCAGCGTAAAATTCTGAGTCGATCTGTGCACGTCCGTCCGTCCGTCTGTGGTAATCACTCTAGCATCCACAAAAATGGAGATAGGACGCTGAAATTTTGGGAAGATAAGTCTTTTGTTTCAGGCAGGTCAAGTTCGATGATGGGCTATATCGGTCCACGTTTTGGTATAGCCCCCATATAACGGTACCTCCCGATTTGAGGTATTTTGAAGTTCTTAGTCACATTTTCAAACCGAATTAGTTATAATTTGACATTTAGGGTTCCTAGTACTCAACAAACTTATATCCCAAAGGATATAGGGATAGGTCCATGTTTTGGTATAGCCTCCATATAACGGTACCTCCCGATTTTAGGTATTTTGAGAATTTTAGCTACAATTTTCACCCGAACTAGCTGTAAATTGACATTTGAGGTTCTCAGTGGTCATCAAACTTCTCCACCGAACATCGCCAACATAGGTCCATGGTTTGGTATAGCCCCCATATAACGGTACCTCCCGATTTTCGGTATTTTGAGAATTTTAGCTACAATTTTCACCCGAACTAGCTGTAAATTGACATTTGAGGTTCTCAGTGGTCATCAAACTTCTCCACCGAGCATCGCTAACATAGGACCATGGTTTGGTATAGCCTCCATATAACGGTACCTCCCGATTTTCGGTATTTTGAGAATTTTAGCTACAATTTTACCCGAACTAGCTATAAATTGACATTTGAGGTTCTCAGTGGTTATCAAACTTCTCCACCGAACATCGTCAACATAGGTCCATGTGTTGGTATAGCCCCCATATAACGGTACCTCCCGATTTTCGGTATTTTGAGAATTTTAGCTACAATTTTCACCCCAACTAGCTGTAAATTGACATTTGAGGTTCTCAGTGGTCATCAAACTTCTCCACTGAACATTGTCAACATAGGTCCATGTTTTGGTAAAGCCATCATATAACGGTACCTTCCGATTTTCGGTATTTTGAAAATTTTAGCTACAATTTTCACCCGAACTAGCTGTAAATTGACATTTGAGGTTCTCAGTGGTCATCAAACTTCTCCACCGAACATCGCCAACATAGGTCCATGGTTTGGTATAGCCCCCATATAACGGTACCTCCCGATTTTCGGTATTTTGAGAATTTTAGCTACAATTTTCACCCGAACTAGCTGTAAATTGACATTTGAGGTTCTCAGTGGTCATCAAACTTCTCCACCGAGCATCGCTAACATAGGTCCATGGTTTGGTATAGCCCCCATATAACGGTACCCCCGATTTTCGGTATTTTGAGAATTTTAGCAACAATTTTCACCTGAAGTAGCTGTAAATTGACATTTGAGGTTCTCAGTGGTCATTAAACTTCTCCACCGAACATCGCCAACATAGGTCCATGGTTTGGTATAGCCCCCATTTAACGATACCTCCCGATTTTCGGTATTTTGAGAATTTTAGCTACAATTTTCACCCGAAGTAGCTGTAAATTGACATTTGAGGTTCTCAGTGGTCATCAAACTTCTCCATCGAACATCGCTAACATAGGTCCATGGTTTGATAAAGCCCCCATATAACGATACCTCCCGATTTTCGGTATTTTGAGAATTTTAGCAACAATTTTTAATCGAACTAGCTATAATTTGACATTTGAATTTTCAATGATCACGAAACTTCTTCACTAGTATTCGTCAACATAGGTCCATTTTTTCGTATAGCTCCTATATAACGGTATCTCCCGATTTTCGGCATTTTGAGGGTCTACATTGTTTGATGGAACTACCCTCAATTTAATTTGACTTTTGAGGTTCTCTGCAGTTACAAAACTTTTCCACCAAAAATTATAAAAATAGGTTGACACTTTGATATAGTCCCGTAGGTGGTACCTTTCACCTGGCTGAACACATTTTTTAGATTAGATTTGATAATTAAGACAATTGGTGTATCAATCCATGGTCGAAAATTTTTTCAACCTAAAATTGTGAAAGGACACTAATTATTCCATTTTAATTAAGACTATTTTATGGTGGAGGGTATAAAAAGTTCGGCCCGGCCGAACTCAACGACTTTTTACTTGTTGGTCTTTATAGGGTTCTAAATTTACACTCATTTTCTTTGAAAAGACTTAACAGACCATTTACACTCTTTAAATTGAATTAACAGAGGCCACATAATGCCTCATGTTACTTACTACTTACTTAGCTGGCCCATTACAGAACATTTGTTCCATAGACCGAACTAAGAAAAGATCTCCAATTCTCTCTGTTTCGTGCTTCGCTTTTTGGAATACCGCGCCTTGTCATCTCTTCATCCACTTGTTTGCGCCATCTATTCTTTGGCCTGCCAATTCTGCGTGCACCGCCCTGTGGCTCGAATTTATACGCCTTTTTAGCGGGTACGTCATCGCTCATTCTTATTATATGGCCTAGCCAACGCAATCGCTGCATCTGGATAAGTTTAACTATATGTCGTTGTATAGCCGATACAGCTCGTGGTTCATACGACATCAACGCAGATTGGCCCGTAGATCTTTCGAAGAATTTTTCTCTCAAACACTCCAAACACTGCCTTATCTGCTTGCGCAAGTAGCCAGGCTTCGGAACCATACATCAGCACGGGTAGTATCAGTGTTTTGTAAAGTGTTATTTTTGTTTGATGAGTTGTGGCTTTGTTTTTAAACTGCTTACTTAAGCCAAAGTAGCATCTGTTGGCCAATACAATTCTTCTTTTTATTTCACAACTGATGTCGTTTGTTGTGTTTACGGCGGTGCCAAGGTATACGAAGTTTTTTACTACCTCTAAATAATAGGAACCAACTTCAACAGTTGGTCCGATCTCAATCGACGCATTGCGCGTCGAATCCATCAGGTTGGTCTTGTTGCCTTTTACCGCCAGACCCACTTTAGCAGATTCTCCTTCGACCTTCATAAAGGTATCAGTTACTTCTTTTACTGATCGGCCCATGATGTCTATATCATCAGCATAAGCAAGTAACATGTAGCTATCGGTGTAGATTGTGCCATTTCTTTTGACGTTTGCCTCTCGTATAACCTTTTCCAGCAGGATGTTGAAAAGGTCACACGAAAGGTTGTCTCATTGCCTGAAACCTCTTTTGGTACAAAACTCTTCGGAGAGGTTCTTTCCTATTTTAACTGAAGATCTTGTGTCAGTTAGTCATTTTACAAAGCCGAATGAGCTTTGCGGGAATACCAAATTCAGACATTGCATGGAATACCTTTGATCGGAGGGGACTGTCGAATGCTGCTTTATAATCGACAAAAAGGTGACATGTGTCGATCTGCATCTCTTGGGTCTTCTCTAGGATTTGCCGCAGGGTAAATATCTGGTCAATGGTGGACTTGCCAGGTCTAAAGCCACATTGGTATGGTCCAATTAATTCGTTGACCATTGGCTTTAGACGTTCACACAATATCCCTGACACTATCTTGTAGGCAATAGGGAGTAGACTTATGCCCCTATAAGAAAGAAAGGAGATAATCCTGTATGCTCTAAGGCTTATCTCCTTTCTTGTTTACGAGGCACAGGATACTCAGGTTCCAATCGTCGGGTACTCGTTCTTCCTGCCAGATAGTGCTAACTAGCTGATGAATACACCTTATCAGCGTGTCGCCTCCGATTTTGAACAGCTCAGCCGATTTATTGTTGTCTTTACCTCATATTGGCTGGGCGGTATTCATTCAATACCATCTTCTGGGATTGGGTCTGTGGTATCTTCGTCGTCTTCGCTGCTATAGGATACCAACCGTTTTGAAAAATGTTCCTTCCATATCCTGAGCAAACTATCTGTATCAGTTACCAAATTACCTTGCTGGTCTCTACAGGAGGATGTGCCTGTAGCAAAGCTATCAGTTTGATGCTTGACTCTTTGGTAGAATTTTCGGACTTCATTCTGGTTCCTGTACATCTCGATTTTATCACACTCCCGCTTTTCCATCTCCCTCTTTTTCCTGCGGAAAAGGCGTTTCTCCTCTCTCCTTTCCTCCCGATATCCCTCTCGTGCGCTACGCGTTGCTACAGATTGTAAAGTAGCCCTATATGCCGCATTTTTCTTTTCGGTAGCAGCACGACACTACTGGTCATACCATCGATTCCTTGGTGGAGGTCTCTGGTATCCAAGTACTGATTTTGCGGCTTTTTGCATGGAGAGGGCAATGTTTTGCCATTGTCCTGATATGTTATCGGGACGAGGAGTGTTTTGATTAAGCAGTTGGGCCAGTTGAGTGGAATATGCTGTGGCTATCTGTTGTGATTGCAGCTTACCGATGTCCAACTTCCGTGTTGTGTCTGTTCGCACTTTGTTTGCTACGTTTAATCTGGTACATACCTTTGCTGCAACAAGGTAGTGGTCCGAGTCTATGTTTGCCCCTCGGAACGATCGTACATCCAACACGCATGATGCATGTCTTCCATCTATCACAACGTGATCAATTTGATTTCTCGTCCTTTGATCTGGCGACAGCCAGGTGCCCTTACGAATATCGAGATGCTTAAATCTGGTACTGCTAACTACCATGTTTCTCGCAGCTGCAAAGTCTATCCGCTTCATACCATTGTCAGATGTTTCACTGTGGAGACTGAATTTCCCAACTGTTGGGCCAAAGATATTCTCCTTTCCAATTTTGGCATTAAAATAGCCTAGTATAATTTTAATGTCATGGGCTGGGCAACGGTCATAAGTTTCTTCTAAGCGCTCGTAAAAAATATCTTTGGTCTGTTCATCCTTGTCTTCAGTGGGAGCATGAGCTCAAATAAAGCTGATGTTGAAGAATTTTGCTTTTAATCGAATTGCAGCGAGTCTTTCATTCACTGGGGTGAAGCTAGAGACCAGATGTTTTAACCTCCGACCAACTACAAATCCGCAACCAACATGCTTTGTGTCATGGCAGCTATAATACAGTGCGTCACCTTTAGGTGTTGTTGTGACTCCTTTCCCGTTCAGTCCTATTTCCTGTATGACAGTAATTTCGGCCTTGTACTTTTCAAGTACATTTGCCAATGCGTAAACTGCACCTTCTCTATAAAGAGTGCGAACATTCCAGGTGCAGATTCGCAGATCATGGCGGAACGTTTGCGGGGGTCGTCAACTTTTGAGGGATTTGCTTTTCTTTTCTTTCGTTTTTTCATAGTACGCTGTTTTTCTAGGGGAGGGTTACTAACCCGACGCCCAAACCCAAGTTTTTAACGTTGTTATGGGACCTACTGATTCTACATTTCTAAAATGTTCAAATGTTTCTAAGTGATTTTACATTTGGCCTGTTCCCGTATATTATAAAGTGGTAAAAGTCGTAAAAGTTGTAAACGATTTTCATATAAATTTTGTGTACGGGAACGCAAAATGTGTAAAAGTAGTAAAAATTGTAAAAACTTTTTAGTTCGGGAACAGAGCTATTGTCTTAAAGTACCCAAAATGTTATATTCTAGATAAATATTAAATAGAGAAGGTCTAAATTGCATAAAAAGGTTTAACAATTTCTTAAAAAAGTCTTACAGATATCTAAACAAACTTTAACAGAGGTATATCAGATTAACATACCATTTACATTATTTAAATTGGATTAACATTTTCCCCCAAAATGCGTTCCCGTACACCAAAAAAATTGCAACATTTTCACTACACTTTGAACAAAAATCGCGCTGAATAGCTTTCTCCATAGAAACTTTTTACACGACAAATTTGAGCGAGCAAAAATGTGCAAAATGTTTGCCGGCTTCTGATTAGCTGACACTCCGACTTTGACATTTGTTCCAGTTTTTTGACGTTTCTGCCATTTTTCCGTTCCCGTATATTTTGGAAAAATGTGTATGTGGAATTAATTTTCGACGGTTTGGACGTTTGACACTTTTACCATTAAAGAAGTACTGGAATGATGCTAAACGCTTTGTTCCAGAACTAAAAAGTTTTTACAATTTTTACACATTTTATCCGAAAACCCGTTCCCGTACACAAACAAGTTGTAAAATGTTCACTTCTCTTTAAACAAAAATGGCGCTGAATTACGCTCTCTTTAAAAACTTTTTACTAACATGGTTGCCGGCGTCTGATTGGCTGGAACGCCGACTTTGACATTTGTTCCAGTTTTTTTGACGTATTTTCCATTTTTCTGTTCCCGAACTATTTCAAAAAACTCCAGACTTAGCAATAGTATTTCAAAAAACTTTTGCGTGAGAACAATTTTTTTACAGATCTCTCTTTTACGAGTTTTACTATTAAAAAGTACGGGAACGAAGCTAAAACTTAATATACAATTATTGAAGTCGGGTGACTATTAGAATCAAATCACGGAATTAAATCACTAGCTGTGTTCCTTTACTTACCTGAGGTTACCATTTTTACCATTTGTTACCATTTTTAAACTGCAAAGCGTTCCTTAACCCCAAAAAGTTGTAAAACTGGCAACAATTTTTAAAAGAGTGAGAGAGGAGAGAGTACAAATGCCTTTCTATTCTACCATAGGCAACCAGACAAATTTCAGCAGGTAAACAACGGTAGAACTGATTTTTCGACATTTGTTTGACGATTATTTCACAATGAAGAAAAAAATTAACGAAAAACAGAAGAAAAAGGCGAACGCTGACAAAACAAAATTAAAAACTGTGAAATAAAAGAAGAAAATTAAATTGTTGGGGGTTATCATGAACGACAATTCCCCGTGAATTTTTTCACTTTCTCCCTTAAGTTGCAACGGCGGAAAGACGAAACTCACGGGGAAATTTCATTCATGATAACCCCCGTTATGTTTCTTTTTGACATTGCTACCAGATCTACCATTTTTTCGTTCTTTTACTTTTCTGGTAAAAATGTTCATGAGAGAGCAATTTTGACAGTTTCCACTTTTACCTTAAAACAGTAAAGGAACAAAGCTACTACTTAGTCCAGTGCTAAAATAGCGTGTACAAGAACCAGATGTCAGTCTAAGATTTTGTGAAAGCGCCAGAGATAATAATCTTGAGAAAGTCAGCAATTTCATGGGAAATTTTCACTCAGAATAACTCCCTATAATAGGTCTGTACGATAACCCAAAAATTTGTACAAATTGGTACAAATTTTTACTGAATGCTGTTCGATAATAAAATTATTCAACAAATGAGAGCGAGTTGGGAGAGATTTTTGGAGAGTTTTGTGACTGAGAACTTGCAAATTTTTGCTGGGAAAATTGGTCCCGTAAAAATTTGTAAGTTCGGCCAGCTGACTTTTCATCAGCTGTTAAATGTAAAGAAATGTTAACATTTTTGACCAAGAAGATTTCACAGTTGGTCTGTTCCTTTACTTTTGAAAATGGTAAAACCGGCAAAAGTAGTAAAAATTGTAAACTGTTCCCATATGAATTGCATGGTGTCAGAAGTAAAGGAACGCTATTCGAGTAAAAAGTGGTAAAACTTGAAGATTATTGCACGTAAAGAAACAGAGCTAGTTTCACATCTTTTTAGATTTTAAAGCATTGTGGATAGGATTACTCCTTTAAATAAGTCAAATGCAATTTTAAAATGTATGTTTTTGTTCCAATTGGTTTAAAATATCAAAAGAAATAAAAACAAGTTTCAAACATTTTCGTAAACAGCTGACTTTCTTGCAAGTTTTTGCAAAATGTTGTTCGCTAACTTTCTGCATTTTTTCTTGCTTGAGAGAGTAAAATTCACTGAGAGAAGTTGCTGGGACTTGCTGAGTAATTGTTGCTGGGAAAGTTATCGTACAGACCTAATATTTAGATCATTTGTTTTCTAATGCTAAGTTACTCGTAAAAGCAAATGATACCAAACATTTTAAAATCATTTAAAAACATAAACATAAAAAAACATATTTTTAAAACTTGAAAACAACTAAATTGAGATTAAGCTGTATTACCTTACATGGTTTTAATTTGTTTTTTTTTTCTTTTTATTTTAGGTAAGTTTGATGTAAAATTGCTAGTTAATAGTAAATTAAAAAAAGGGTGAGTATAAATAGGAGTCAAAAGTTTATAAGTGCATCAAGTTCGGAATGCTGATAAGAGCTTTAACTTAAATTACTTCTCCCAAATAGACGTTAAAAATAAATGTTGAAGAATAAAAAATAAAATCTGTATACACAAGCGCTGCTGATTTGAAATAAAGTGGAAATTTTAATTAATTTCTCGATGGAGTTGAGCTTTATGATCGAAGACTTCTGCAAGTGAAAAAGTAAAGCCGAAGATTAGAACCCACACAACCACCAAATTATGTGACCTGTTTTCGCTGTTGGTTAGGCAGCTTTTCGTCTGTGGAGTGGCTTCTCTGGCAATGCTTCAAAACTTACATTTACAGTGAAGTTATTGTAATACTGTAATCGCAATATTGTAATTAAGAGACCAAGTTGTGCAATCGAGCTTTGATTTTTCAAATGCAATGTGTTGTTTGCAGTGATGAGCTTTTTCCATTCAACCTGCATGACTTTCACGACAATTGCTTTTCAGCACAGCCTTGGGAAGTTATGAGTTTGGCTTCCTTTCTTTTTTACTTGCAAAAATCTTCTATCATAAAACTCCAACGAAAAATTAATTAAAACTAATATAAAAATATCAAAATAATCTTCGCCTTTACAGGCAAAATGTTCAAAAATATAATGGAAATGGTTGAGAATTTAGATGTCAGACTGTTCTATAAAATCCATAAAACTCTGACCCAGTCTTATGAAAATACAGTCATTACAAAACACTTTCTTTTTGAAAATTCCAATCCCATTATTTGCTGCGCACATAATTAAGCTCAAATATTTACATGCCTATAATATTAGCCTCATTTTCGTCTGTTTACAATTTCGCACTTAAACCGAAATTCGCAGCACTGAGGATGATGACGCATTTGCGACACATGGATCATTATGGTGGTGATAACCTTTCTTTCTTCTTCTTTCCTCTCACTGGAAAGAAATAAAATAAATTTCATTTATTGGGCCTTTTTTACTTTGGGTGTTTTTGGCGTAATCGTCTTAACATTGTTTTGTTTACAATGTTCGTGGAGTGGTGATGTTGATGGTGATGACAACATTGGTCCACAGACTTTTGCTTTCAAGCGACAAAAAATGAAATGAAAAGTTTTGAAAATGTTTTCATAAAAAACAAGTAAGAACAGACTATAGTCGGACGGGGCCGACCATGTGATACCCTATACCACTATCCCTGTGCACTAGCTTTCCGGGCTAGCTTTTGATAAATGATAACTTTTATTTAAATGTATACATTTATTAAGTAATAAAGAAAACAATAACATGTTGAAATAATAATCTACATACATATATTTGTTCTAAAGCAATAAATGTAAAACAGTAACTAATGCAATACTATAAGTGCAAGAATTTTGTTCTCATGTGAAAATGTAACATTAAACTATGTTATAATCAATTTTATTAAGATAACATATGAAACATATTTGGGCGAAACGCGTCTTCTTGGGATAAAGTTATAAGATGTGCATTAGAAATTTTACCAATTTTCACACAAAAGTTTTGATCAATTTAACCCGCTAAATATTATCCGATCATACCGTTGACTTGCACGCTACTTCTTCATCTCAAACCAAAACTACGTTTAAAATTTCGCGCCGATCGGACTATTATTGCGACCTACAGAGCGGCTACAAAATCGAGCAAAAATTTTGTTTTTGGTCCATTTCATCCCTTTAACATTTCACGATCATCGCCAAAAACTAATCAGTTCTATTCTGGTCCAAACCCGACCTCCATACTAAATTTCGTGACAATCGGTCCATAATTGCGGCCTCTAGCTTGATTACAATTTTTAATGGACGGACAGACGGACGGACGGACGGACGGACACACATCGCTAAATCGCTTTATCTCGTCGAGATATGAAGTTTGGTATACCACATGAGGGGTCTACGACGAATATTTCGCGGCGTTACATGAATTTTTGGGAAAACAAACTTATTATACCCTTTTCCACATTGTGGTATAGGGTATAAAAAGAAAAAGCAACAATCAAACAAAACTAATCCCCTTTTACAAAACAATACTAAAACAACAGAGCTCTGTTAGTAACAGTGGTAGTGTCAACATAAAAATGTTATAGCTCCCCTTTTACTTGAAGTGTGGGACAGTCGTCAGGCTAAAAAATAGTCTCATCAAGAGGAAAATGAAATGGATGAAGAAATACATAAGAAAAAAACATCCCAAAGAAGACATCATCGGAGCCCACACATGAACCACCAATAGCACCCAAGAGCTTTGCAGCGCAACTTTTACTTTGAAGTGCCTTGCCGATGGTGATGACGATGATGATGGTAGGTGGTTTAGTTGCCATAAAACCTCCATGTTATAACTGTAATGGTAACAGTAGTGAGTGAATGTGCGACAATATCATGACAATTATGATGAGCATCTGGAATGTTAGATGGCTGTTTGGTTACCTCTTCATCTGATTGATGAAAAAGAAATGCAGTTATGATGTCTTCTTCTGCTGCTTCGTGTATTTGACAATATCCAACATCTTAACAATAGAAAACACCAACTGCCATAATGAACATAAACATAACAACAACAATAAGAGTAATGATAATATTGCTGTATTGTTTGCAAATTTTTGATTTAATAATTTTGAAAAAAAATAAGACCTTATTGCCCATGTGGGTAAATAAACATGTGAACGATGTGATGACGAAGTTTCACTTTCACTGCCAATAGTAGGTACCGAGGGACAATGTTTGTTGAATACTTTTTTGATATTTCGTTGTAAAAAGAAGTCATAAACAAAACATTTTATCATATGTTATTAAGTAACGGACTCAATTCCATGGGTGACCTGCATTAGAAGAGGTCTATTTTAAAATATTAGCCCCAAAAAGGAGGTCATCAATTCTAGAGACACCTAACTAGGTATTCTATTCAATAGAAGACACCTAACGAGGTCTTCTATTCAATAGAAGACCCCTAACGAGGTCTTATATTCAATAGAAGACCCCTAACGAGGTCTATTATTCAATAGAAGACCCCTAACGAGGTCTCCTTTTCAATAGAATAGGACCCCTAACGAGGTCTTCTATTCTATAGAAGACCCCTATCGAGGTCCCCTATTCAATAGAAGACCCCTAACGAGGTCTTATATTCAATAGAAGACCCTTAACGAGGTCTTCTATTCTACAGAAGACTCTTGACGAGGTCTTTTATCCTATAGAAGACTCTTGACGACTCTAACGAGGTCTTCTATTCTATAGAAGACCCCTAACGAGGTCTTCTATTTTATAGAAGACCCCTAACGAGGTCTTCTATTCTATAGAAGACCCCTAACGAGGTCTTCTATTCTATAGAAGACCCCTAACGAGGTCTTCTATTCTATAGAAGACCCCTAAAGAGGTGTTCTATTCTATAGAAGACCCCTAACGAGGTCTTCTATTCTATTCTATAGAAGAAGCCTAACGAGGTCTTCTATTCTATAGAAGACCCCTAACGAGGTCTTCTATTCTATAGAAGACCCCTAACGAGGTCTTCTATTCTATAGAAGACCCCTAACGAGGTCATCTATTCTATAGAAGACCCCTAACGAGGTCATCTATTCTATAGAAGACCCCTAACGAGGTCTTCTATTCTATAGAAGACCCCTAACGAAGTCTTCTATTCTACAGAAGACCCCTAACGAGGTCTCCTACTCTATAGAAGACCCCTAACGAGGTCTTCTATTCTATAGAAGACCCCTGAAGATGTATCCTATTCTATAGAAGACCCCTAAAGAGGTCTTTTATTCTATAGAAGACCCCTAAAGAGGTCTTCTATTCTATACAAAACCCCTAAAGAGGTCTTCTATTCTATAGACGACCCCTAAAGAGGTCTTCTATTCTATAAAAGACACCTAACGAGGCTTCTATTCTATAGAAGACCCCTAACGAAGTCTTCTATTTCACAGAAGACCCCTAACGAAGTCTTCTATTTCACAGAAGACCCCTAACGAAGTCTTCTATTCTACAGAAGACCCCTAACGAGGTCTTCTATTCTAGCGAAGACCTAAAACAAGTTCTTCTGGTCTATAGAATACTTCTAAAGAAGTCTTCTATTCCATATTGAATGGATTTGTACCACCAGAATCCTTTGTGTTTCTAGACAGTATGCATTACATGAACAGAGATGATGGAGTACCTTTATTCTATCATGTATATAGGCGAGCCACAGATAAATCGATAGACTATTTAAGAAGTGATAACAATAACACCAGATTCGATATGAGCATCCCAGACAGAGATAAAAATTGGGCTGACCCTAACAAACGCATACAATATTGGTGGCATACATAACACTAACTTAAGTTTTATTTCCCTGACAATTCCTTTTTATTAAAAACAAATATAAATGTGTAATGTTTTTTTTTGTCAACTTTTTCATTACAATTCACCATATTATTTTCTTGTAGAATATAATTTATTACAAAATTTATTCAATTAGAATATAAGATTATACTAGAGCACCTACATTTAGGTTTTTGTATATTTGTAAATATAATTATAAAAACTATTGTTTATTGTAGTATGCACTGAATTATAAAAACACAATAAATAAACAAAAAACGAAAAAAAAAAAAAAAAGAAGTCTTCTATTCTATAGAAGACCCCTAAAGATGTCTCCTATTCTATAGAAGACCCCTAAAGATGTCTCCTATTCTATAGAAGACCCCTAAAGAGGACCCCTAACGAAGTCTTCTATTCTACAGAAGACCCCTAACGAGGTCTCCTATTCTATAGAAGACCCCTAAAGAGGACCCCTAACGAAGTCTTCTATTCTACAGAAGACCCCTAACGAAGTCTTCTATTCTACAGAAGACCCCTAACGAGGTCTTCTATTCTATCGAAGACCTAAAACAAGTTCTTCTGGTCTATAGAATACTCCTAAATAAGTCTTCTATTCTATAGAAGACCCCTAAAGATGTCTCCTATTCTCTAGAAGACCCCTAAAGATGTCTCCTACTCTATAGAAGACCCCTAAAGAGGTCTTCTATTCTATAGAAGACCCCTAAAAAGGTCTTCTATTGTATAGAAGACCCCTAAAAAGGTCTTCTATTCTATAGAAGACCCCTAACGAGGCTTCTATTCTATAGAAGACCCCTAACGAAGTCTTCTATTCTACAGAAGACCCCTAACGAGGTCTCCTATTCTATAGAAGACCCCTAACGAGGTCTTCTATTCTATAGAAGACCCCTACCGAGGACTTCTTTGCTATAGAAAACCCCTAACGAGGTCTCCTATTCTATAGAAGACCCCTAACGAGGTCTTCTATTCTATTCTATAGAAGAAGCCTAACAAGGTCTTCTATTGTATAGAAGACCCCTAAAAAGGTCTTCTATTCTATAGAAGACCCCTAACGAGGCTTCTATTCTATAGAAGACCCCTAACGAAGTCTTCTATTCTACAGAAGACCCCTAACGAGGTCTCCTATTCTATAGAAGACCCCTAACGAGGTCTCCTATTCTATAGAAGACCCCTAACGAGGTCTTCTATTCTATAGAAGACCCCTAACGAGTCTTCTGTTCTATAGAAGACCCCTTACGAGTTCTTCTATTCTATAGAAGACCCCTAATGAATGACCCCTAACGAGGTCTTCTATTTTATAGAAGACCCCTAACGAGGTCTTATATTCTTTAGAAGACCCCTAACGAGTTCTTCTATTCTATAGAAGACCCCTAACGAGTTCTTCTATGCTATGGAAGACCCCTAACGAGTCTTCTGTTCTATAGAAGACCCCTTACGAGTTCTTCTATTCTATAGAAGACCCCTAATGAATGACCCCTAACGAGGTCTTATATTCTTTAGAAGACCCCTAACGAGGTCTTCTATTCTATAGAAGAGCCCTAACGAGTTCTTCTATTCTATAGAAGACCCCTAACGAGGTCTTATATTCTATAGAAGACCACTACCGAGGTCTTCTATTCTATAGAAGACCCCTAACGAGGTTTTCTATTTTATGGAAGACCCCTAACGAGTTCTTCTATGCTATGGAAGACCCCTAACGAGTCTTCTGTTCTATAGAAGACCCCTTACGAGTTCTTCTATTCTATAGAAGACCCCTAATGAATGACCCCTAACGAGGTCTTCTATTTTATAGAAGACCCCTAACGAGGTCTTATATTCTTTAGAAGACCCCTAACGAGGTCTTCTATTCTATAGAAGAGCCCTAACGAGTTCTTCTATTCTATAGAAGACCCCTAACGAATCTTCTGTTCTATAGAAGAGCCTTAACGAGGTCTTCTATTCTATAGAAGAGCCTTAACGAGGTATTCTATTTTATGGAAGACCCCTAACGAGTCTTCTGTTCTATAGAAGACCCCTTACGAGTTCTTCTATTCTATAGAAGATCCCTAACGAGGTCTTCTATTCTATAGAAGAGCTTTAACGAGTTCTTCTATTCTATAGAAGACCCCTAACGAGGTCTTCTATTCTATAGAAGAGCCTTAACGAGGTCTTCTATTCTATAGAAGAGCTTTAACGAGTTCTTCTATTCTATAGAAGACCCCTAACGAGGTCTTCTATTCTATAGAAGAGCCTTAACGAGGTCTTCTATTCTATAGAAGAGCTTTAACGAGTTCTTCTATTCTATGGAAAACCCCTAACGAGGTCTTCTATTCTACAGAAAACACCTAACGAGGTATTCTATTTTATAGAAGACCCCTAACGATTGTTTCTATGCTATAGAAGACCCCTAACGAGGTCTTCTATTTTATAGAAGACCCCTAATGAGTTCTTCTATGCTTTAGAAGACCCCTAACGAGTCTTCTGTTCTATAGATGACCCCTAACGAGTTCTTCTATGCTATAGAAGACCCCTAACGAGTCTTCTGTTCTATAGAAGACCCCTAACGAGTCTTCTGTTCTATAGAAGACCCCTAACGAGGTCTTCTGTTTTATAGAAGACCCCTAACGAGGTCTTCTATTTTATAGAAGACCCCTAACGAAGTCTTCTATTTTATAGAAGACGCCTAATGAGGTCTTCTATAGAAGACCCCTAACGAGGTCATCTATTCTGGAGAAGACCCCTAACCAGGTGTTCCATTCTATAGAAGACTCCAAAAGAGGTCTTCTATGTTATAGAAGATCTGTAAAGAGGACTTTTGTGCCATAGAAGGACCTTAAAGTAGTCGTCTATTCTATAGAAGACCTCTAAAGAAGCCTTCTACGAGTATTCCATAGAAAATTCTTAAAGGGGTTCTATTTTATAGAAGACTCCTAAAAAGGTCCCTATAAACGTTTTCTCTGCTATACGAAACCCCTGAAGTGGTCTTAAGGGGCGTTGTATTCTATAGACGTCACATAAAGAGGTCCTCTATGTTATAGAAGACCCTTAAGCAGATCTTCTATGTTGTAGATGACCCTTATAGAGGTCTTCTATGCTACAGAACACCCCTATATGTGTCTAAATTCTATAGAAGACCCCTAAAGGGTCTTTTATTTCTTTCCTCTTATGCTCTTTCCTCTTAAAGTCGCTTCCCTCTTACTCATGCAAAAAGCCATCGACAAATTTAATTAAGAAAATATTTTAGAAATATGCGCGCGGTAACGTGCAAAGTCAATTAAAGCAACTGTTGTTTTAATGAGTTTTAAACGGTTTTGGGTAATGCTTTTTTTATTGTGTGTTTGTTGTTATTTACTCTTGAAATTGAACCAAAAAACAACAACCTAGAGCAGTAATGAAAACGAACAACAAAACATGCCAATGCCACTTTTTTTGGAAAAAAAGTAAATAGTTAAAATAAATTCTAGCACTTCTCCTCGAGAGACAGAGTAAACAGATTGAAACAATTGGGTAAACATTGAGGTCTTATTGGAAATATGCAATGGAATTTTTTTGGTAGAAAATAAAATGAGAAAAATAATCTTCCAAAGATGTTGATAAAATTAATACAAAAAGGAATAAATGTTTTGGACTGTCCTGAGTTGTAATGAAATATGTAGATGGGTGTAAATTATACATTTTATGTACATTGTGTGTAAAAGTGTATACATATTTTCTTCATCATTGTCGGTAGTCTTGGTGGAGTCATTGCTCAGCCCAGCTATCCACTTTGATTTAAAACGTAGTTAAGTCGTTCATAGCTTTTGTTAATTAACCATTCACATGTCTAATTAACATTTTTGTTTCATTCAAATGTTCATTTCCATCCTGGCTTGTTATATTTAAAATATGCTCTTTAATGATTATCCATAAAGTTAATTGAACCTACCTGTCTCCCAGTCAGTGACTGGCTTCAGCACCCAAGCTTAAAACATAATATTGTTAATATTGTATTGTTCAATAATTGAAATTGTTTTCCAAAACCATTTTTTCGCCTCATTTCTTTATTTATTTTTTCTTTAATGAGGGAAAAAGACTAAATTTTCTTGTCATTCACCCACCACAAGGCATGCTCTCCGACTGCATTGTCTTCCATAATAAAGCCTTGTTTTGGGCTTGTTGAATGCCTAATAAATGCGGCATGAATGCACTCACCTTTGCTGGTAATCGTCCATGGCTATGGTGATGATGAGCAACAGCGGCAGAGAGCGACCATTACTCTATACAAATAGTATAGCTGTACAATTGTAATCGCATTTGGGGGCTATTAAATGAAGCTGTTTCTCAAACCTCGCCAACCATAAACTCCCCATTATGGCTAGCCGGCATTGCAGCCACATTTATTCACAGAGCAATGAATGTTTCAATGCTAAGCAGCAACGGCAAATCTTCCGCATTTCTTAAATCTAATTTCCAAGAGTAAAACAAACGTTTTGTTTGTTTGCTTAGTGTTTAGGAAAGGAGGGAGTGAGATTTTTTGTTTGAAGAACAAAAGCGGCTTCTGAAGATAGAATCTTGTTTCAGTTTTATTAGATTTAAGGCAAGTTGTTTTTTATGTGGAATTAGTTTAAATTAAGGCTTTGTTTCAATTTGAAAAATGTGGGAAAATTTTGTCCGATTGCTTGAATCTTCGTTTGAGAAACTTTTCTATACTCACATGATTCGGAAAAAATGGAAGCAAACCATTTTGAGAAGAGAAGGCCAACGAAGATTTAATACAATGCTAATAATAGAGGCTTGTGTTTGAGTCGAAGGTTTTATGAGCTTCAAAATGACAATCGGGGGTAGATATTTGATAAGGTCTTTGATTACATACCGAAGGATCCTCACAAAAGTTTAGACCTCTATAGAAATCATCTTTAACGTAGACAGAGAGATTACTCCTATAATCTCGCTTTAGACTTATCTATAGATTTGAATACCTCTTTAGGATGCTTTCTGTAGAATGGAAGGAAAGACATCTTTAGGTGTCCTTTATCGAACAATTAACCTTTAGAGGGTCTTTCAATAAAACAGCAAGTATCCATAGTAGTTTTAAACAGTATTGTGAGTTCCTTTGTAATACAAGTCCTTCATACAAGGCATAATCTTCTCTATATGGTCTTCACTATCATTTTTGCCTTAATAGAGATCTTCATGGTAGGAAAAACTCACCTGTGGAGTTCTTATGTAGAATACTCTTCCACCAGAGTTGTCTTCTGTAGAAGAGTTAAAGAAGATCAAAAGAGAATACCTCCTAGGACCTTTTATACAAAAAATATGTACTTCCATTTGTAATTCGAAACAAATGATTTGTAATTCGAAAAACCTAATATAAAACCAATACAACAAAAAAACATTTGTAATTTTGAATTTTTCAATATTACAAATGGAAAAATTCTAATTAAAAATCGTATTATAAATTAAATAATTCGAACTTCAATTGGAGTTCTCAATAGAATGAAAAGTTAAATGAAATAATAAATTACCACTGAAATTCTTTGAATTACAAGTGAAAATGGTAGGAGTCTTTTACATAAAGCAAGACAATCTAAGGCGATCTCTTTACGAGAACAAAAGACCTCCCTAAATTTGACTATGGAATAAAAACCCTGTTTAGAAATGAAGTATCTCCGTAGGGTTCCTCCGTAGAATAGGACATCTCCTATTCTTCTATAGAATGGAAGACTTCCATAAATGCTTTCTAAAAAGTAGATTACCCAATTAGTAATCCTCTAGAAAATCAGACTTATTTTAGGTTCATCTATAGAAAAGAATAAGTTCCAGGGTGTCCTATGAGATAGGAAATCTCCCTCGAGGGACCTTGGGGTAATTTATAAAAAGGAAGACTAGCTTAGAGGTATTTTATAGAACAGCTGACCTATTCCAGATTCGTCTATAGAGAGAAGACATCACAGGGTGTTCTGCCAGATAGAAGATCCCTCTCGAGGGGCATTCTGTAGGAATTCTAAATTGTGTTCTATAGATAGATGATCCCTAGTGGTTTTCTACAAAATGGATAACCTCACGAGCACAACCTCTAGAAAAAAAAGAAAAGAAAATAGAAAATATTAACTCCTTTGGAAAACTCGCTAGTAGTCTACTATAGAATAGAGGGTCTTCATAGGTGACATCTTAAGATGTCTTTTATAAAATAAAATACCTCTATAGGGGTTTTAAATAGGATAGAATAATATTCTGGAGAATAATGACCTCACGGTGCGTCTTCTAGAGAAAGAGGACGTCTGTAGGGTCTGCTGTAAAAATGTAAAGCAAAGGGGATACCTTCGTATGGTCTCCATGGAATAATATACCTTTTTAGGGGCCTTCTACAGCAAAAAAGATATCTGGGTTTTCAAAAGGAGATAAGTCCTACTTAGGAGTCCTCTGAACAAAATATGAACAGTAGATGAGGCCTTCATTAGAAAATTAGTACTCTTTCGTTGTCTTCTATAGAACAGAAACCCTGCCTAGGACTCTTATAAAAACTAAAACGTCCTTCATGAAAAAATGAGATCACTACATCTGTAGAACAGCTCTTGAGATGTCGTCTATCAAATAAAATAGATTTTTTTGGGGTATTAAATAAGATCAAACCTATTGTGGAGAAGGCAGACGTGATAAAGAGTCTTTCACAGAAAGAAATTTCTTTACGGGTTTTATATATAGCTTAAGACTTCTATACAGATCTTCTTTATAATGCAAATTCTCCCTAGGGGTCTTCTAGAGAAAGGCAACTGAATGTGGTATTTTTTATAGGATAAAAGGCCTCTTTGGCGCCTCATGAAGGGTTTTTATGAAATAGAAAACCTCTGAAGGGGACGTATGGGTCTTTAATAGAAATGTGAAACTTTGCATTTCCTGTTAAATGGGTTCAGGTAGTTTTAGTGGCGTTACTATACTCGTACGTGGGCAATAACCCTTTGGAGATACCTAGAGTGATCTTAAAGTGTAATTGCAATTCACCGCGGTCACCAATTCAAAAAGCGCTGGTATGGGTTTCACTTCCCGCTTAGTAAAGGGCGTTTTAACAGACACTATCAAGGAATAGAAAGGGTGTTACACGAGTGGTATGCCGATGAGGGAGGCAGTGTTATCTTATAGCCTCATTATACCCTCAGCATTTATGACCCAAAGTATGTTTGGACAAAATCCGTTTCAGACAATTTGGAGTTGATTTAGCCATGTTCGAAGATGGACGATATCGGTCCACTCCCTCGGGTACATCACCCACAAAAGTTCAATTTTTTTCAATTAGAAACATTGTGGCGTTTTTTTGGGATAGCGTTTGCAATTTTGTTTTTTTTTTAATAGTCTGGCTTAATCCCATTGTTGTTGTTTTAATATTTTAAAACAACTAGTTTATTAGTGGAAAAGATTTGGCATTATTCGCCAAGGGGTAAGGCAGGGAATACTATAGTTTCGATTGCCCCTAATGAAACTTACAGCGTCGTATAGAGGACAGCGAATACAACCTGCGTAAACAAAAATCAAAGCGATTCGAGACCAGGTCCTAAACTGAACTTTTCCGAAATTTTGTGTGGGAGGTACCCGAAGGAGTGGACCGATTGGAACCTCATCTAAGTTTGGTAGAAATTACACGATGTGCATAGTATGGACCAAATCGGTTATTCCCTTCAAGAGTTATCGTGCGCACAAGTTTTGCGACAATTTTTGAACGTTTGTGGGGGAGGTACCGGAAGGAGTGGACCGATATAACCCATCTTCGAACTTAAATCAAATCTGGACAAAATATTTCGATACCCAAAATTTGAACCGAATCGATTGATTGATTGATTGATCCGTTCGAGAGTTATCGTGCGCACCAGCCAGCCAGCCAGACAGACAGACAGACGGACATTGCTAGATCTACTCAAAATTGTCTGAAACGGATATCGTACAAACATACTTGGGGTCTAAAACAATTATTTCGATGAGACACATTTTTGGTCGTATCAAAGTGTAAATACCCTCTTTAGCCTAAAGGCTGAGGGTATAAGTTCTAAGAAGGGCCATATCGATCCATTCCTTTGTGTATCTCCCCCGAAACATCTCAAAATTTTTCGCTAAAATGGAACGCACGATAACTTTCGAAGACAGTAACCGAGTTGGTTCATACATCGTGATATTATTACGAGACTTAGATCAGGTTTTAATATAGACTCTATATGTCAACTCCTTCGGCTACCTGCCACACAAAATTTCGGAAAAGTGTACTTTAGGACCTCCTCTCAAATCGTTTTAATTATTCTTGCAACAGTTTGCACTCAAGGCCCCTATTACGATGGTACAAGTTTTTTGAGTGGCTAGTCCATACTTCTTGAGCTAGCAGGTATATTGACTGGTGTGCACGACAACTCTCGAACCGAATACTGCGTTGGTCCACACTTTGCATATCGTAATATTTCTTGGAATATTAGATACAATTCGAAGGTGGTGCTTATGGGTCCACTTCTTCCGGTACCTTCTAAACAAAAGTTCGAAAATATTCGCTAAAATGGTAGTAGCAGATCAGCCGATTTGGTCCAAACTTTGGATCTCGAAATTTCTTGGTCCAAACTTAGTTTATGTTCAAAAGTGGGCCCTATCGGTCCAGTCCTTAGGGTACCATACACAAATTATCAACATTTTTGTTTAAGTGTGGTTAAGGGTCTGTGCAAGAATCCTATGGACATTTTTACCGAGGGTTCTCCTAGTAGGCCTGTTTACAGCGATATGATGATTTTCGTGGGCAAGTCCATGTTTCCTGATATAATGGCCCTATCGAGAGGAATGACTCCCAAAATAAGACACACTTCCAAAATGGACTATATTGGTCGATTCCTTTAGGTACCTACCCGAAAAACTTTTAAAATTTTATTCTAATCCATATCTTTGTTGGTAAGTTCATGCCCCCAATCTGAAGACCCCCTAAATACATACGTTTTTTTGGGAAAAAGGTGTTTCAGGGTATACCTCTGTCGGCAAAACCGACTGATACTTGTTTACTTGTTTCTATACAAAAAGGTATACTGTAGAATGCAAGACCACAGTAGGTTTCTTTTTTCGAACAATAAATCCTTTCTGGGCTCCCTTACGAAACTGCAGACCTCCATAGTAGTATCGAAGAACTACATATTACATTTCCATAGTATTGTAAGCTGTTTTGAAACACAAGTCCTTTATACGAGGTATCACCTTCTTCTCCATTTCTCATTGTTATATATTGCCTTTACAGAAGTCTCCATGGTAGGAAAAATTTTACAAGAGTCTTCTGTATAATAGAAGGCATTCAGAGGTATCTTCTAAAGAAGAGTAGATCTCTGTGGGAGTCTTTTGCATATGAGAAGCCTTCTCTGTACATTTTTTGTAAAATAGATAACTCGTACAACATCTGGGGTTTCACTAGGGTATCTATAAAACAGAAAGAGAGCTCCTCCGTACTGCATAGGGATATTCTATAAAAAATGATAGACTGCCATAGTATAGAAGACCATCCTTGGAGTCTTCTATACAATACGATATCTCCCTTAAATTTTTATTGAAGAGATTTTTTTTTTATCGATGTAGGACCTCCACAGGCCACTTCTGGAGAATATCTTTAATTGTATTCCATACAAAGGAAGACCATCGTCTATAGAATAGAAAATAAAACAAACCCTTAGCTGGTGTCTTCTATAGATAAATTATTCCTAGTGGTTTTCAACAAAATGGGTGGCTTCTTGTGGATAGCTTCTGCAGAAAATATTTGTACTGATGGGTATAATTCTCCCCTTTACACATTCTGTACCAGAAGTCGAGCTTCTGCTTAGCTCTCATAACCTATTTACTTTCAGTTTATGTCCCAGAGTATTGTTACCCCTGGTCAGGTAATTGGTAGCCCCTGGTTACTAGATCCCTATCTGGCATTTTCTGTATATGAGAAGACCTCCTTGAAGCTGTTTAATAGAAGAGAAAATAGTCCTAAGTAATAAATATAGGTCTCCATAACCTTCATAACCACCCATTTCGGTGTTCAACATTTCTAGAGAATATAATAACTCCGCAGGAACCTTCTGTACAATTGATGGCTTTATACAGAAAATTGTTCTATACGAAAACCGACCTTGTTACTAATGCATTAACATACCTAGTACACCGCCTACTACAAATGTACATCTATTGTTGGTATATGCGAGGTTAATAAACTACAAATGCTTTTTATGTAAAGTACAAGTCCAAACTACGCTTAGCAATTTCTGTACACAGATTTTTCATGCAAGCAGCAAAGCAATGCTGTTATGGTGGTTTTTCTCCATGCTTTAGTTGCCATATCTAGCAGTTGAATCTCATTTCTCTCTATCTAGAAATGAACGTTTGACTTAAGATACAATTACAATTTAGCTGATTTGGACAGGGGCGTAGGTGGGAGGGAAAGAGAAAAAGATTAAATAAGAAACAGTTGAGTATTTCATATGTTTCTTTCATAGAAAATTTTCCTCTAGCCCCTCAGACAAATTTAAAATCCACGCCCCTGACGCATGAATCTGATGTTGATCACGATCACGATGTTGATAATGAAGTTGTGTGAGACCGCGAGAATACCATATAAATTCAAGAAACACGCAACTAGAACGTTTGTGTTTTTTGTCAGATGTCACTTAAGCGAACAGAAGAACTTTTATAGTTGTACGCAGCATGTTTGGCATCATAATTATTATCTGTTTTACTTAATGATCTTCACAAAATATTCAACTACATCATTAGCTTGGCAAAAAACATTAACAAGCTTTGTATGAACTAGACTTTGGTATTTGGAACATTTACATCATTTATTATATACCAAATCTAAGTTTATAAGCAATTATCCACATACACCCTAAGGCCCTGCAAAAAATCTAAAAGCAATTTAATTTGGCAAAGCCAACAAATAAAAAAAATTGACACGAATTTTGCTGCTTCTTTAAAAGCCAAGCAACAAAACAAATAAACCTAAATTTCCTACCGTTAATGGTTAATGGATGGATGACCTAACGCAGATGGATGATGGAACCTTCACCTAGTAGAAGGCAATCAAAGTAGGTGCGTTTGTTTTAGTTTTTGTTGCAAGTTAATGGTGGCTAAAAAGCTGTTAGCCATCATCACCTCCCCCATGCCATGCCAACAGCCACACTATACAACGGTGTTTTCTTGAGTGGTCCCTCCACTTAAATTACAAGCAGCCGAAACTTCAGCAAATTTAAAAGATAAGACAACGTTTTGGCTGTAATAAGAAACTAATACAGCGGAAACCTTAGTAATATTTTTGAACTCCCCCTCCACCGCTAAAGTAGTTTGTAAAACAAACAAAGAGCTCGGATAATTGTGTGTCTTATTCTTGTTGTTGACATGACCTTAATGAATTAATACCAAGAGCAAGCAGTTGAAAATTTATTCTCTTTCTGACGCCATCCACCGCCAAGTAGTAATGCTTATCTTATCAGCTTGCGTTTTACCAAAATTGATTTTCCATTCATCAGACGTCAATTATTATTAATAAATAAATCAGTAAAAATGAATCACAATAAAAGAGGCACTCTTTTTTGGTCATAACGCCAAGTTGATGTTTAAATACTGCTATCGAAAGTATGATAAAAAAGGTAATAGAGGCGTTAAGTGCGGCTGGTCTTGCAAATTTTACACCATAGTGTGAAACGCTCTATTAAGTATTTGGACCCCATATTTTTTAAACGAGTATTTACCCATTGGAAGATCTTCTTCTTAGAGGCCTCTGCTAAACCATAAGAGAGTGCTGATAGCCCTACATTATATAGAAATAACTTTGGGATACGTTTTTATTTCGAAAGAGATCACTGCACAGAGCTTTTATTCTATAGAGGACCCCTTACGAGGTCTTCTATTCTAAAGAGAGTCTTCTATTCTACAGAAGAATAGAAGACCTCGTTAGGGGGATTTCTATAGAATAGAAGACCACTTTAGGGGGATTTCTATAGAATAGAAGACCTCTTTGGGGGTCTTCTATAGAATAGAAAACGTCGATAGAGGTCTTCTATAGAATAGACCTCTTAAGGGGTCTTCTATAGAATAGCAGACCTCGTTAGGGGTCTTCTATATAATAGAAGACCTCTTTACTGTCTTCTATAGAATAGAAGACCTCTTTAGCTGTCTTCTATAGAATAGAAGACCTCTTTAGCTGTCTTCTATAGAAAAGAAGACATCGTTAGGGGTCTTCTATAGAACAGAAGACCTCGTTATGGGTCTTCTATAGAACAGAAGACCTCTTTAGCTGTCTTCTATAGAATAGAAGACCTCTTTAGGGGTCTTCTATAGAATAGATGAGCTCTTTAGGGGTCTTCTATATAATAGATGAGCTCTTTAGAGGTCTTCTATAGTATAGAAGAGCTCGTTAGGGGTCTTCTATAGAATATAAGACCTCGTTAGGGGTCTTCTATAGAACCGAAGACGTCGTTAGGGTCTTCTATAGAAGAGAATACCTCGTTAGGGGTCTTCTATAGAAGAGAATACCTCTTTAGGGGGATTTCTATGGAATATAAGACCTCTTTAGGGGTCTTCTATAGAGCAGAAGACCTCGTTAGGGGTCTTCTATAGAACAGAAGACCTCTTTAGCTGTCTTCTATAGAATAGAAGACCTCTTTAGCTGTCTTCTATAGAATAGATGACCTCTTTAGCTGTCTTCTATAGAATATAAGACCTCGCTAGGGGTCTTCTATAGAACAGAAGACCTCTTTAGCTGTCTTCTATAGAATAGAAGACCTCTTTAGCTGTCTTCTATAGAATAGATGACCTCTTTAGCTGTCTTCTATAGAACAGAAGACCTCGTTAGGGGTCTTCTATAGAACAGAAGACCTCTTTAGCTATCTTCTATAGAATAGAAGACCTCTTTAGATGTCTTCTATAGAATAGATGACCTCTTTAGCTGTCTTTAATAGAATAGAAGACCTCCTTAGGGGTCTTCTATATAATAGATGAGCTCTATAGGGGTCTTCTATAGTATAGAAGACCTCGTTAGGGGTCTTCTATAGTATTGTTTTTTTTTTTTTTCGTTGGGGAAAAAATCGTCGAAAGACTCTGGCTACCTGATTTGCCAGGAGTGCGAGACTTTAACACGCTAAAATAACCCCATTTCATCGTTCCACAATCCCTACGGTACCGCCGTTTGAAAGCATTTCTTCGTAGGATGGGAATGGTACTAGTGACCCCACCTAGTATGTACATTGTTCTTCTAATTTCATCTTGCCGCTTTAATTCCAAAATTATGGATTTAATACATTCACATACAAAATTCCAATTTTGAGGAGACTCTACCATTAGCTGGATTATGTTTTCTTCACTTACTGTACATCCAATTTGGCACTCCAAGTTCATTCTTTCCTCATTAAATCTAGGACACACAAATAAGACATGTTTGGGATCCTCTATATCTTCTGCACAGTTCGGACAGAAGGGCGAGCTATCGAGTCCAAAGCGGAATAGATATGACCTGAAACATCCGTGGCCACTTAAGAATTGGGTTAGGTAGAAGTTTAAATCACCATGTTGCCTGTTGCACCAAGTTTCAACATTTGGAATTAGTTTTTGAGTCCACCCATTGGAAGATCTTCTTCTTAGAGGCCTCTGCTAAACCATAAGAGAGTGCTGATAGCCCTACATTATATAGAAATAACTTTGGGATACGTTTTTATTTCGAAAGAGATCACTGCACAGAGCTTTTATTCTATAGAGGACCCCTTACGAGGTCTTCTATTCTAAAGAGAGTCTTCTATTCTACAGAAGAATAGAAGACCTCGTTAGGGGGATTTCTATAGAATAGAAGACCACTTTAGGGGGATTTCTATAGAATAGAAGACCTCTTTGGGGGTCTTCTATAGAATAGAAAACGTCGATAGAGGTCTTCTATAGAATAGACCTCTTAAGGGGTCTTCTATAGAATAGCAGACCTCGTTAGGGGTCTTCTATATAATAGAAGACCTCTTTACTGTCTTCTATAGAATAGAAGACCTCTTTAGCTGTCTTCTATAGAATAGAAGACCTCTTTAGCTGTCTTCTATAGAAAAGAAGACATCGTTAGGGGTCTTCTATAGAATAGAAGACCTCGTTAGGGGTCTTCTATAGAATAGAAGACCTCGTTAGGGGTCTTCTATAGAATAGAAGACCTCGTTAGGGGTCTTCTATAGAATAGAAGACCTCGTTAGGGGTCTTCTATAGAATAGAAGACCTCGTTAGGGGTCTTCTATAAAATAGAAGACCTCGTTAGGGGTCTTCTATAGAATAGAAGACCTCGTTAGGGGGATTTCTATAGAATAGAAGACCTCTTTGGGGGTCTTCTATAGAATAGAAAACGTCGATAGAGGTCTTCTATAGAATAGACCTCTTAAGGGGTCTTCTATAGAATAGCAGACCTCGTTAGGGGTCTTCTATATAATAGAAGACCTCTTTACTGTCTTCTATAGAATAGAAGACCTCTTTAGCTGTCTTCTATAGAATAGAAGACCTCTTTAGCTGTCTTCTATAGAAAAGAAGACATCGTTAGGGGTCTTCTATAGAACAGAAGACCTCGTTATGGGTCTTCTATAGAACAGAAGACCTCTTTAGCTGTCTTCTATAGAATAGAAGACCTCTTTAGGGGTCTTCTATAGAATAGAAGACCTCGTTAGGGGTCTTCTATAGAATAGAAGACCTCGTTAGGGGTCTTCTATAGAATAGAAGACCTCGTTAGGGGTCTTCTATAGAATAGAAGACCTCGTTAGGGGTCTTCTATAGAATAGAAGACCTCGTTAGGGGTCTTCTATAGAATAGAAGACCTCGTTAGGGGTCTTCTATAGAATAGAAGACCTCGTTAGGGGTCTTCTATAGAATAGAAGACCTCGTTAGGGGTCTTCTATAGAATAGAAGACCTCGTTAGGGGTCTTCTATAGAATAGAAGACCTCGTTAGGGGTCTTCTATAGAATAGAAGACCTCGTTAGGGGTCTTCTATAGAATAGAAGACCTCGTTAGGGGTCTTCTATAGAATAGAAGACCTCGTTAGGGGTCTTCTATAGAATAGAAGACCTCGTTAGGGGTCTTCTATAGAATAGAAGACCTCGTTAGGGATCTTCTATATAAAAGAAGGCCTCGTTAGGGTCTTGCACTCTTCTTAACTTTACCTACTTCACCAACACCTTTCTCCTGCTTCACACGATCTTTTGTTTTAAGTGGTAAGCATTTCTTCCACTTCTTTCTCCCTCAACTTTTCTCTTGCCATTTGGCATGTTGGCTGTCGTTATGTTTTCAATTTGTTATAGCTAAGTAACATTATCTGTGTGTAAACATATACGAGCTTACAGATATGCCATGGAATGGTTCCCCTCACCAAGGTATGCGATCTCCACTTAGGTTTTGGTGCTCTTAGTTCTGGCTGGAGTGTAAGTTTGGTGATTAAAGTAATGGCAAAGAACAAAAAGAGAAAACAAAAAAGAAAAAGAAAACACCAAAATGATACATGACCCATGTGTTCTTTCGTATTTGTGTTGTTTTTGTAGCCAAACAAATGCTGGTATAGAATTTCCCTTTAAAGTATTCAGTTTTTGGTGGTTTGCACCGAATATAAGAACAAAAAATGGCATGTAACGGATGCATGGGTGTATGCCATTTTCAAAACTCCGATATAAAGTAATGTTCCTTTAAGAATTGTAGCTACCATGTGTAGAACCCGTTTGGTTTTTTACTTTGAGTTTTTTTTTGCAAAGCACGTGATGGGAGCTGTAAATTCTCTTACTGTTTGGCCCGCATTAAATAATCCTTCAATGTTGGTTTCACATTTGACTAGATAATAAGAAACGACAGCCAACAACAACCAAAACTTGGGTGGGCGTATCATAAAAAGCTTATTTTGAAACCTTTTTCTTTTCCATAAAAAAATACCCAGATGTTATGAATATGAGGAGGGAATATGTGTTACAGATGGTTGTTTGTTCCTTGGCTGACTGATTTGCTGGCTGGCTGTCTGCGTTATTGGCTTGTAAGCAAATATGTGTGGAAACCCTTTTTTGAGTAATAAGTCAAGATGACGTTACTTTGCCATAATTTATGAGTAAGCAGCTCCATTGTTAATGATCATTATCTGGGGTTTTTATAACTTAATTAGATTTTGTTTTTTATGGAGGAATATTCAAAATGAAACAAAAGACTTAACAAACAAACATTAAAAAAGGTGTGAGAAGAGATAAGGAAGGGGGGCTTTATTCTCTAATTATATTTTCTCAGATATGTTAAAGGTGTTATTTTTCACATGTATTATATTTGTATCTTATGAGAGGTATTTGGTGGGTGTATTTTCTCACTGATTTGATACAAAATGTGACCTATGGACGTAATGATAGCGATCTATCAATAGTTATCCTACACAAGAACTTCACCCCGGGAATTACTTTCTGAGAACCTGGAGATAGACGACCTGCAGGAGTTTTTATAGAAGAGCTAATGGAAGCCTGTATAGCCGGTCTGTAGTTCGATTCTGTAACTCATTTTTGTCGTTACCTACAAAAATCGGTAACATTCAAAAGCTTATAATTTAGATATTAAAAGAAATTTTTCAGTAAGATATCAATAAATAAAAAGCGCGCGCTAAGGCCTACTGATAGCAACAGTTTTGTCAACTTTTATTTAACGTTTTTATTCATAATTTGGCGTTTTAATTTTACCAATTTTTGGCGGTAACGGCAAAAAATGAGATACAGAATAACACTACTGAAGGGAGTCTTTATAGACGAGCGGAAGTAAATCTTCATAGACGAGGGAGTCTCTATAGACTATACAAACTGAGTCTTTATTGGCGAACGTAAAACGAGTCTTTATAGACACGGAACACAAGTTTTCATAGAATATTTACTCCCTTCCCTATAGACGATTTGCGAGGAGTCCCTAAAGACAACCTGAGAAATGTTTATAGACGAGCTGAAAGGAGACATTATAGTCGAACTGATGTGAGTTTCTATAGACAATATGAATGTGTTTTATTGACGATCTGAAAGGATTCTCTATAGACGGCTTGAAGGGAGTCTCACGACCCGAAGGTAGTCTCTACAGATCACCTGAAGGGAGTTTGTATAGACGAGCTGAAGAAATATACAAAAATAATTTCTACAGGCGATTTCAACGGGGCTCCACAGATTCGCCTGGTGGGATCACTAGGGTCGAGCTGAGGGCAGACTTTATATATATTGCCAAGGAAGATGGCCAGAAGTGTGTCTTTAAGAAAGGCAAAGGGAGTCCTTATAGACAAGAAAAATGGAGTCTTTAAAGACGAACTTAAGACATCCTTTATAGGCGACATAAAGTTAGTCTTTATAGACGGAGTTGATGGTTGAACCTGCGGAAATTAGCAATAGAAGAGCCAAAGGCAAGAGTTAGAGCCAGTCTGTATAGACGAAATGAAATGTGTTTTATGAAGAAGTTGTTCTTTATGGGCGAGCTGAAACTAAACTCTCTCAGCTTGACAGTGGGAGCTCTACGGATTATCAAAAGACGTTCTTTGACGAGTTTTAGTTATCCTCTGCAAATTATTTCAAGTATGTTTTCATTGACTTCCAGATTGATTATTGGCGTTCAAAAGAAAGACTTTATCGAAATCCTGACGGAAGTAGTAGTAGTACTAAATACAGAGGTTTTCACATACCAAACATATGGAATAGGGAACCACCTTAAGGGCACCAATAAAACAGGAGACCACCGTAAGGGTCTGCCAGAAAATAGTAGATCACTATAGGGATCTGTTATAGAATATGAGTATTGCTCTTCTAAAGAATAGGATACCAAAGTTTTGCTTCTTGTATAGAATAGAAAATCACTGTACAAGAAGAATCAACTATAGAATAGGGGTCTTCTATGGAATTGATGGTCACCGAGGGGATCTTCTACAGTATAAAAGGCCGCCGAAGTGGTCTTCTATATAAAAAAATGCCACAGCAAGGGTCTTCTATAGAATAGAATACCACCGAAGGGTCTTCTGTAGAATAGAAGGCCACCGAAGGGGTCTTCTATAGAATAGAAGGCCACCGAAGGGGTCTTCCATAGAATAGAAGGCCACCGAAGGGGTCTTATATAGAACAGAGGACCACCGAAGGGGTCTTCTATAGAATAGAAGTCCACCGAAGGGGTCTTCTATAGAATAGAAGCCCACCGAAGGGGTCTTCTATAGAATAGAAGCCCACCGAAGGGGTCTTCTATAGAATAGAAATCCACCGAAGGGGTCTTTTATAGAATAGAAGACCACAGAAGGGGTCTTCTATAGAATAGAAATCCACCGAAGGGGTCTTCTATAGACTAGAAGGACACCATAGGGGTCTTCTATAAAATCGAAGGCCACCAAAGGGGTATTCTATAGAATAAAATACCACCGAAGGGGTCCTCTATAGAATAGAAGACCACCGAAGAAGTCTTCTATAGAATATAATGCCACCGAAGGGTTCTTCTATAGAATAGAAGGCCACCGAAGGGGTCTTCTATAGAATAGAAGGCCACCGAAGGGGTCTTCTATAAAATAGAAGGCAACCGAAGGGGTTTTCTATAGAATAGAAGGCCACCGAAGGGGTCTTTATAAAATAGAAGGCAACCGAAGGGGTCTTCTATAGAATAGAAGGCCACCGAAGGGGTCTTCTATAGAATAGAAGGCCACCGAATGGGGTCTTCTATAGAATAGAAGACCACGAAGGGGTCTTCTATAGAATAGAAGACCACGAAGGGGTCTTCTATAGAATAGAAGTACACTGAAGGGAGCTTCTATAGAATAGAAGGCCACCGAAGAAGTCTTCTATAGAATATAATGCCACCGAAGGGGTCTTCTATAGAATAGAAGTCCACTGAAGGGGTCTTCTATAGAATAGAAGGCCACTGAAGGGGTCTTTTATAAAATAGAAGGTCACTGAAGGGGTCTTCTATAGAATAGAAGGCCACCGAAGGGGTCTTCTATAGAATGGAAGATCGCCGAAGGGGTCTTGTATAGAATAGAAGACCACGGAAGGAGTCTTCTGTAGAAAAGAAGGGCACCAAAGGGGTCTTCTATAGAATTGAAGGGTATCAAAGGTGTCTTCTATAGAAAAGAATGCCACTGAAGGGGTCTTCTATAGGATAGAAGGCCACTGAAGGGGTCTTCTATAGAATAGAAGGCCACTGAAGGGGTCTTCTATAGAATAGAAGGCCAGTGAAGGGATCTTCTATAGAATAGAAGTACACCGAAGGAGTCTTCTATAGAATAGAAGGCCACTGAAGAGGTTTTCTATAGAATAGAAGGCCACTGAAGGGGTCTTCTATAGAATAGAAGGCCACTGAAGGGGTCTTCTATAGAATAGAAGGCCACTGTAGGGGTCTTCTATAGAAAAGAAGGCCACTGAAGAGGTCTTCTATAGAATAGACGGCCACGGATGCAGTCTTTTATAGGAGAGAAAGACACGGTAGAGGTCTTCTATAGAATAAAAGGCTACCGTATGGGGGCTTTTAGAGGATAAAATACCAATGTGGAGGTCTTCTTTAGAATATAAGATGATTTTTGTTTGGTCGACAACACAGCTTTTCGAAGACTTTTGAGGGCATGAAGGATATCCCTTTAGCTCAAAAAAAAACATTTTGAGGTATTTTAAAAAATATATTAGATCTCTTACGGTTTAGAAAACCTCTTGAGATCTTCTATAAAAAAAACGGAAGACCTCTTTGAATCTTCGCTTGACAGCAGAATACTTCTCAAGGCTCGCTTTAGACAGCAGATGACCTCTTGATCTCTTTTTAAGACAGCAGAAGTCCTCCTGAAGTCGTCTATATACAACAGAAGTCCCCTTGAAGTCTTTTATGGAAGGTATATTAAGTTTGTCATTATGTCTGTAACTCCTCGAAAATTTTCATAGATATAGCCATGCCCAACCGTCTTTTGAAATCACTCTAGCATCCGAACGGATTGAAGTAAGTGGGAAAATTTTGGTCAAATATTAATGGGCTATATAGATTCAAGTTTTGATACAGCGTCGACGAGACGCTTTGAGGTATTAATCCCATTTGCTCTCCGAATTTGTTGTAATTGGAGTTTCCAGATGATAGAAAATATTTCTACCAAAAATTGTCTATATAGGTCCACGTTTTGTATAGGCCCCATATAAATCATTTTTATAGCCGTATGTATTACACATAATAATATTGGTAATTAATCTCATTCCTAAAAATTTCACGTCAAAAGCCTGTCCTTCCAACCCTATTTTTAGATTTTTTTTCAGAAATAGTTCTCACACAAGTTTATAACCTCTTGTATCATTTACTGTGGGAATTAATAAAAACCCTTTTTATTCCCAGGCTACCATATCCATAAGCAACTTTAGTATAGAATTTCATAATCCATTTATTCCACATCTTCATTCACAAACACATATCAAAAAATAAATACACAGTTAAATTGCAATTATTTCTTTTAGCCAATCTCTGTTGTTGCTTTTGATTTGGTTAATGGTGGCCAAATACGTGATGTTCTGGTTAAAGAAAATCTATAACTATTTTGTTTCGTTACATTTTTTTCTTAGCTCAGCTTCTTTTCCAGATAGTAGCAACAACATTTCCGTTCGATAGAAAAGCATATTACATGGATGGGGCAGTAATGTGGAGTAATAATATTTGCAATAGATTTTGAGACATGGACGTGGAAGTAAATTCTGGGGTTGGGAATTATGTTTTACATACTAAATAAAACCTCTTTGAAATCTTCAAATTCCGTAAGATCTTAAAGAGTATTTGGAACAACATTACTACCACGGCACTGCCTTTAACCCACAAAACTGAAGAACCAAAACAAAATCAAAGTAAAGTAGAAAATAGAATAAAGAAGAAGAAGAAATATCGAACGGTTATGGCGGAAATATATATTTGAAGCGTGCACTCAAGCGGCGAATATAAGAAGATTTGGTCGGCGGCCGTTTTTGATTTGCATATGCCGAGTATAATTGAAGATGAGTCTCTGTATGTCTGTCTGTCTGTCCGTCCCTCCATTGGCCAACATAACCAACATCCATTGGCCACACGAAACCTCGTCGTGATGGTAATTGTTTTCATGAACACAAAAGAAAAGAATTGAAGCACATCAACATTTGAGATGTACGGCAACATAAAAAACAAACAACAACAACAACAAACACAGTAACATGTAACGTGTGGAAGTGCTAAATAAATACCCTACAATGGAAAAAGTGATATAATCTGACAGCTAAAGGGAGATTTTATGGACGAGGAGAAAGGGTGCTTCTAAAGCCCCCCTTCTGAAAGAAAGGGTGCTTCTAAAGCCCCCTTCTGAAAGAAAGGGTGCTTCTAAAGCCCCTTTCTCAAAGAAAGGGTGCTTCTTTAGTCCCTTTCTGAATGAAAGGGTGCTTTTATAGTCTCTTACTGAAAAAAAGGGTGCTTCTTTAGCCCCTTTCTCCCTTTCTGAAAAAAAGGGTACTTCTGTAGTCCCTTTCTGAAAGAAAGCGTGCTTCTTTAGTCCCATTCTGAAAAAAGGGTGCTTCTTTAGTCCCTTTCTGAAGGAAAGGGTGCTTCTTTAGTCCCTTTCTAAAAGAAAGGGTGCTTCTTTAGTCCCTTTCTGAAAGAAAGCGTGCTTCTTTAGTCCCTTTCTGAAAGAAAGGGTGCTTCTTTAGTCCCTTTCTGAAAGAAAGGGTGCTTCTTTAGCCACTTTCTCCCTTTCTGAAAGAAAGGGTGCTTCTTTAGCCCCTTTCTCCCTTTCTGAAAGAAAGGGTGCTTCTTTAGCCCCTTTCTCAAAGAAAGGGTGCTTTGTTAGGCCCTTTCTCAAAGAAAGGGTGCTTCTGTAGCCCCTTTCTCAAAGAAAGGGTGCTTCTTTAGCCCCTTTCTCAAAGAAAGGGTGCTTCTTTAGCCCCTTTCTCAAAGAAAGGGTGCTTCTTTAGCCCCTTTCTCAAAGAAAGGGTGCTTCTTTAGCCCCTTTCTCAAAGAAAGGGTGCTTCTTTAGCCCCTTTCTCAAAGAAAGGGTGTTTCTTTAGCCCCTTTCTCAAAGAAAGGGTGCTTCTTTAGCCCCTTTCTCAAAGAAAGGGTGCTTCTTTAGCCCCTTTCTCAAAGAAAGGGTGCTTCTTTAGCCACTTTCTCAAAGAAAGGGTGCTGCTTTAGCGCCTTTCTCAAAGAAAGGGTGCTTCTTTAGCCACATTCTCAAAGAAAAGGGTGCTTCTCTAGCCCCTTTCTCAAAGAAAGGGTGCTGCTTTAGCCCCTTTCTCAAAGAAAGGGTGCTTCTTTAGCCACTTTCTCAAAGAAAGGGTGCTGCTTTAGCGCCTTTCTCAATGAAAGGGTGCTTCTTTAGCCACATTCTTAAAGAAAAGGGTGCTTCTCTAGCCCCTTTCTCAAAGAAAGGGTGCTTCTTTAGCCCCTTTCTCAAAGAAAGGCGCTATAGAAGCCCCTTTCTCAAAGAAAGGCGCTATAGAAGCCCCTTTCTGAAAGAATGGGTGCTTCAATAGCCCCTTTCTGAAAGAATGGGTGCTTCAATAGCCCCTTTCTAAAAGAAAATGTGCTCTATAGCCCTTTCTGAAAGAAATGGCGCTTCTGTAGCCCTTTTCTTGAAGAAAGGGTGCTTCTATAGCCCTTTTCTTGAAGAAAGGGTGCTTCTATGGGCCCTTTATGAAAGAAATTGCGCTTCTATACCCCCTTTTTGAAAGAAAGGGTGCTTCTATAGCCCCTTTCTGAAAGAAAGGGTGCTTCTATAGCCCCTTTCTGAAAGAAAGGGTGCTTCTATAGCCCCTTTCTGAAAGAAGGGATGATTCTATAGTCTCCTCAATGAAAAGAGTGCTTGTATATATTGCTTTTGTGACCATCGATGTTTTGAATCCAAATTCTGCTCATTATAGAAATTATGACCCTTGTTGACCTGTAGCATATTTCCCCAGTCTCTGCAGATTACCATAAATCCATTCTTTGCTTATTATCGCATTGTTGTTGTTTTTTTACATTTCATTATTTAGCCATGATTTGCAAATTTCTGGGCTGATGAGAAACAACAACAACAACGACAGCAGCAAGCGAAACAGAAGCAACCCAAGATTTCTTTTCTTGCCTGTTTTCGGGTCAGTGAGTACAGATTACAGTAAACAGTAACACAATAGAAGTTTTAGGAAAACAACAACAACAACAATAAGAAACATGAAAAAAAATACTAAGAAATTAAATGAATTAATGATCTTCAAATCGAAATCATTAAGGTAAATTAACACATTAAAGTTTTGCGGAGTTTGAAAGTCAATTGTTTTTTGAAAGTAAACTTCCGACAAACATAAATTACCAGCTTAACTTGAGCGGGAGAGAAATATTCTTGAAAGGCAGACAAAATAAACGGCAATTTTCCGCTTATTTTTATTGTTTTTTGTTCAACCTTAAAACTGTGTCAATCATATGCGGTTGCGGCTTAGACTATTTTGTGATTTCCGATATTTAACACAAATCCACTCCAATGCAGTATTTTAGGGGGAGGGGGGTTGGTGACATAACAGCAAAGTATTTGTTTCATTCGTTCATTCATTCAGTCACTCGCTCATATAAAATGTGTGTTAAAGTGCAACAATATCAAATTAACATTACAAAAAGAAGAGGGGCGCCCCTCTCTTGCCCTCATTTCATTGCTAAAAAACATTCATTGTTTGCATTGCTAAACACACTCGGGCTGTGCGTAAACCGCAATAACCTCAACGCTTCATTGTATTGACATGTTGTGAGTGTCTGTTGTTGTTTTTTTATTTTTCAGCGGCCATGCTTTGGTATACAGATCACACTCTTAGACAATTGATATTAAATTAATGTTGTTGTAGAGCAACAACATCAACACATCATCTACAAAATGTGTAAACAAACATTTTTTATTTGAATTTTTAATGTTTTACGTGTTGAAAATAGTTAATTAGAAGTTATCAAATAAAACAAACAAAAGCTTTTAACAAAAAGGTGCCAAAATAAAATAAAAGCATTATTTCATAATTCTAATTGGAGCAGCAGTTTTTTGCCATAACATTAAAAAAATGCAATAAAAATTATTCTTTAAAACAAAAGACTTAAGACACATGTCGGGTGTGATAATGAAGATAAACTCAGTTTTTTATCTCTTGTTGGTCATGCATGCATCTTAAGTCTTTTGTTTGTAAATTACATTATAATTAAATGAAGTTAATTACTTTATGTCAACAATAAAAACCTTAAAATACCCAAAATTTGGCTTCCTCACAAAGGACTTAACACATGATCTGATACGGTTGAGATAATTTTACTAACTTCTCAGGAAAAGACGTTGCAATTCCAGTCCCAAAAATTCCCAAATGGATATATTTAAAATCATTTTTATATGGTCTTCCATAAAAATGATTTCGAAAGAAGTCACCTATAAAGACTTTCTTTAGTCCCGTCATCAATGCAGACGATAAATAGTACCTTCTTGTCCGCCAAAAAGGCTGCCTTAAGCTTGAATATAAAGGTGCACTTCTGCTAGTCTATAAAGACTCATACCTTCTCGCCAAAAAATAAAACTCGTCACCTATAAAAACTTCCGTCTGATTGGCTATAAGGATTCCCTTCTAGTCGCCTCTAAACACTGCCATATGCTTGTCTATTAGGACCGGTGGTTAAGAAAATACCCGCTTCTGGTCTAGTCGACTGCAAAAGATATCTTCTCGGCGTGAATAGAGAAGTCATCTATAAAGTCATCAGCTTGTCCATAGAGTGTTCATTTCCCATGCTTTGCAAAGACTTGTTCGTATATAAATTCTTCCCGCTTTAGGTATAGTCCACTGCAAAAGATATCTTATGGGCGTCAGTAGAGAAGTCATCTATAAAGACATCCTTTAGATTGTCTATAGAGGGTTCATTTGCCTTGCTTTGCAAAGACTCGCTCGTCTATAAATATTCCTCCCTGCTCGTCCATAAAGGCTACCTCTTATTTGTCTGGTAGACACCACATAGAAGAAAAAGTATCCCTTCTAGTCGACAGCGAAAAATCTCTTCTGCTCGTTTATAGATACATTGTACATACATATGTATATAAAAACTTCATTCAGCTCGTCTAGATAGGGTTCATTACCATAGTCTGTAAAGACTCGATCGTCCATAAAGACAACATTTTACTTGTATGGCAGACACCAGATAGGAGCAAAAGTATCCGCTATAAAACTTCCTTCTAGTCGACAGCAAAAAAATGTCTTCTGGTCGTTTATAGAGACATCCTTTATAAAACCTTCGATCAGCTCGTCTAGATAGGATTCATTAGTCTGCAAAGACCCACTACTTCTCGTCTATAACAACCCCCTTCTGCTCGTCTATAAAGACTTCCTTATATTTGTCATGCAGACACGAGAAAGGAGAAAAAGTGTTACTTAGTAGAGTCCATTCCTTTAGTTAGAGTCCCTTCAGTTCTTCTACCATGAGTATCTTCAGCTTTCAATCGAGAAGCCTTTCAGCTTGTCTAAAAAGATCCGATTCCTTTTTAATTTTTTTTTTTAAATTAATTTCTTGGTGGAATCGAGCTTAATGGCCGTTTATTTTTGCAAGTGAAAAAGGAAAGCCGAGGATTCGAACCCACACAACCACCACTATGTGACAGGGATGTTTCGCCGTTGGTAGAGCGGCTCATCAGACTTATCGGCTGTGGAGTGGCTTCTCTGTCATCGAACCTTTTCTTCTTTCAAATGCAATTTTTGTTTTTACAACAACAATGGGTGTTTGTCCATTTTATTGTGTTTTCATGACAAACGCTTAGCGCTGCCTTTGAAAGTAATGATTCTCGTCCAGTTTCAGTTCCTACAAAGGAACCCTCCAGTTCGTATAGATTAACTTCCTTTGGCTCGTGTATAGATGTCTTTTGTACTCTAAAGACGACCCAAAGAACGTCTCTACATGCCTAATCTGCAAGATGCGTAGCGATTGCTGCTCCTCCTACTGAGTTGCGTCAGGTGGATTCATGCGGAACCGTCATACCATCACGTTTCTCTAAATAACGCTCCCTTATGGAGTCTACAGCTAAGCTAACATCCATCCCTCCATTTTTCTTACAAGGAGATCTCAATTCTGTAGCTCCAGCATTGTCAGTAAGAACTCCTTCCTTGTCCGTAGTTGGTTGGGGGAATCCATGCTGGAAATACCTTTCTGGATGGTATTTCAGATACGGAGCACGCAGCAAGATTACCCCTTCCCAAAGTTCATCAAGGCCATTAATTGCCTGAACAAGGAAATATGTGGTTTCTTGCTATCACAGCTGTGGAACTTGACACCCTTTACACTTTGACACCGAAGACCGGTTTCGACTAGCAACCAATGACTTTCGCTTATTCTGCTGTCGGTGTCAGCTCGGTCGATGATTGCCCCTCAAAGGTCGTCAATGGACATCATTGGGGCCGATCTGCATTAGGTTTGTTGCATCCTTGTCCATGTGCCTTGAGGGTAGCTTTTCCCGAGGCGGTGGTTGTATTCACGGTACTGAGCTTCATGGACGTGGCCAGAAATGCATCTCGACACCATTTCGGAGGGGGCAAATGGAGCTTTGTGAGTAAAATATACAAAAAATGTCTAAAAATTACCATTGCGGCGTGTGGCTACGTCGATGCTGGGCTTATTCCTCTTGGCTTTCTGGACAATGACAACTGCAAAGGAGGTCGATGGGTTGACCACCTTAGATATCATCGTTTTCTTGGGCGAGGGCTGTAGATATCGAAGTTTTAAGCTGTGAAGCTTTGTCCGTCATTTCAGACGATGAAGGTTTTTAGTAGGTCAAACTATATTGAAGCCCTTAGAGGCTTCTCAACCCGATAGTTCCTCAGCTTTACTTTTTGAGTCGGGCTTTTGGGTTTGAGTCGGGCTTAAAGGCAGACCACTTCGCTAATTGTTCTCCTTTACGGATGTCGTTTGCTTTAGGGGTAGACTCTTTAGCCTTCTTCATTTCCTTCTGGGTTGGGTTCGGCATCGGAGCAGAGAATGACTCCATATTTTTGTTTGGGGCAGTAGTTTTCGCCAATTCTACTTTTTTGCTTACTGCAGCAGTTTCCTCAGAGGCTTTGGCTGGAAGGAGGAGGGTCTTGTCACTTTTCCCGAGAAGGTGGTTATCTTATTCGTACTGGGCATATTCTCCTTGGCTTTCTGGGCAATGGACCACCAGCCATTGTCTTCTTGGGTGCCATCTGAAAATCGAACCCGTTTCACAGTTTTGTGCTGTAAAGCTTTTTCCGCCTTCTCAGAAGATAATGGTTGTTCAATTGGCCCAACCACCCTAACTTCTTTGCAGCCTGTGGAGGTTCCTAGACCATATATTTCCTCCGCTTTACGCTTTGCCTTCGGGTTTGAGTTCGCCAATTGTTCTCCTTTATAGATGCCCTTTGGTTTAGGGGTACACTCTTTAGGCTTTTTCATTTCCTTCTCGGTTGGGTTTGGCTTCGGAGCAGAGATTGACTCGACCTTTTTGCTTGTGGCAGTAGGTTTCGCCTATTCTATGTTTTTGCTTGCCGCTGCAGTTTTCTTAAGAACTTTGAGTTGAACAACTACAGAGGCTGGAAGGAGTCTTGGTCTAGTCTTGATTGAAAGTTTTCTCGAATTTCCTCATGTATCTCAGCTTGCATCAGATGTCTTCATCAATCATCATTCTCAGTGTTAAAATTCGGATTTCATCCCACGAATTTGCGTAGTTACATAACTTGACTGAAATGTTTTTGGAGCCTTCTTGGATTCCACATCATCAACTGGACTTGCTGCCACTTGAGCATCACAGTCCATTTAGGAAGTTCCACCTTACCGCGATCTTCCCTAGTAGTCGTCAGTTATGGTTAAATTGAGTAACATGTCACCAGGGGGTATGTCCTGATTCTGATCTTCTGGAACAAGTCTTTCCAGTTCCAGAGGAGTTCCATACTTCTTCTCTCCAAGTTGTTTTTAATATTCTTCTAAGGTCCGTGTGGATCGTCCCCGACCAAAACTTTGGTCCTGTCAACCGTAGACTGGTTTGCACCAATCTTGGCTTTATCGTTGTCCTTAGAGATCGTCATCGGTTCGTCATCTTTCCTATCATTATTGTTTTGTTCACTTGCAGCAAGTACAGCTGTTTCGACGACACATGGCTTATGGTCTCGCCGCAACTTTATTCAATTTATTTTTCTTCCACATCGTAATTGTCTATTTTAGGGGAACTACGCCGATTCATTTTTTGATCCACGGGAGGTCCAAGGCATCCGCAGAATGCAAAAGAAAGAGAAGTAAACTTCTTTTAGAGATTACTTTGATGCTGTTGGTCAAATATACATGTCACTCAGATGTTGCCCTCAGACATTTCTGATTCAACCCTCTTCCCATCCGCCACCCTGGCATCTCCCTTGTGAAGGTAATCTATAAAGTTTGTCCTGACCTCATAGACCCAGAAAAACAAGTAAAAAAAGTATCAGTCTGCTTTGCCGACAGAGATATACCCTCAGCCTGTGCAAATTGAAACACTTTTTTTCTTAATAAACTTTTGGTCTCGTATGAACCGACAAAAATGTTGATTAGGTTCAAAAATTTTGCTGAAAAGGTACTTAAAGGAATGGACCGACATAGACAATGGGGTGTGCCATAGGGAGTTTTTACACTCTTCGGGCTGTTTTCTCAAGAAGTATGGACATGCCCCTGAAACAACTTTTATCATCGTAATTAAGGCAGCGAATGTAAGTTGCTTCAACAAAAATCAAATTGATTCAATAGCAGGTCTTAAAGTGAACTTATCCAAAATTTTGTGTGGGAGGTACGGGATGGAGTGGACAAATATAGTCCATATTCGAACCTGATCTATATCTGGTATATATTATGAGAATGTGTAAAGTATGGACCAAATTTTCCGAATATTTTTGAACTTTTGTGGCGTAGGTACCTGAAGGAGTGGACCGGTATGGCTTATCTACGAACTTAAACTAAGTTTGGAAACAATATTACGAATGCCAAATTTTGGCCGGAACCAACATTTCCGTTCGAGAATTATCTTGCGCTTCCACCCATAAACATGGTGTCATAGGGTTTGTTTTTCAACTTTCAGGCTATTTTTTCAGGTAGTATGGACTTGGCCCTGAGGAAACTTGTACCTTCGTATAGGGGACAGTGAATAAAAGATGTTACAACAAAAACCAAGGCGATTCGAGAGCAGGTGCTAAACTGAACTTTTCCGAAATTTTGTGTGGGAGGTACTCGAAGGAGTTTACCGATTGAGTCCATATTGGAACCTCATCTAAGTCTGTAGAAGTTTCATATTGTGCAAAGTATGGACCAAATCGGTTACTCCCTTCAAGAGTTATCATACGCACAAATTTTCCGAACATTTTCGAACTTCTGTGGGGGAAGGAGTGGACCGATATAATCCATCTTTGAACTTGAACTAAGTTTGGACAAAATATTACGAAAGCCAAATTTTGGACCGAATCGGCAGATCCGTTCGAGAGTTATCTTGCGCTGCAACCACTACACACGGTGTCATAGTGTTTTTTGTAACTTTCATGCTATTTTCTCAGGAAGTATGGACTTGCCCCTAATGAAACTTACAGCGTCGTATAGAGGACAGCGAATACAACTTGCGTAAACAAAAATCAAAGCGATTCGAGACCAGGTCCTATACTGAACTTTTCCGAAATTTTGTGCGGGAGGTACCCGAAGGAGTGGACCGATTGAGTCCATATTGGAACCTAATCTAAGTTTGGTAGAAATTACACGATGTGCAAAGTATGGACCAAATCGGTTATTCCCTACAAGAGTTATCGTGCACACAAGTTTTGCGACAATTTTTGAACATTTGTGGGGGAGGTACCTGAAGGAGTGGACCTATATGGCCCATCTTCGAACTTAAATCGAATATGGACAAAATATTTCGATACCCAAAATTTGAACCGAATCGATTGATCCGTTCGAGAGTTATCGTGCGCACCAGCCAGCCAGACAGACCGACAGACAGACAGACGGGCGGACATTGCTAGATCTACTCAAAATTGTCTGAAACGGATATCGTACAAACATACTTGGGGTCTAAAACCATTATTTCGATGAGGCACATTTTTGGTCGTATCAAAGTGTAAATACCCTCTTTAGCCTAAAGGCTGAGGGTATAAAAAAACATTCTAAGCACACGAGACGTCTTCCACAGAACACTTCGTCAAGTACATGTGCTTCTTAACATCTCCTGGAAGATTTCTTGGAGGTCCTTTTAACAGCATTTAATCTGATTCTTAGGAAACCTCTGCCCCCGCTTATAAAACTCCCTCCATTATATACTATCCTCAGAAGCCCTAATGAAGCATCATAGAAAACTTCTTCACAATTTTCTGTCCTTGAGGAACTCTTGAAAGTCTTTCGCCTGTAAAATCCCTCATAAGAGTCTTCGGTCTACAGAACACCACCCTTGAAGACTTCCAGAGGGTTTCCTCTCGTCGACGTTCGATGATCGTCTAACCTTAGATGTTCTTTTAATGGACATTTAAGCACAAAGGTGAATGTGGAGGAGATCTGGAAGATCAACCCAAGAACAATACAGTTGAGGGTTTTTTAATCGTAGAAGACGTCCTGAGATCCATTAGACTATAGAAGATCTCTTAACTTTTTTTGGAACCATAAAAGGCCTTCTGATAATCTTTTAGGCGTAAAATATATCTAGAGTGTCGCATACCAGCAGGAAATCTTCTATTGCTGGAAGACATTTTAAGAATTTTCTATCTATAGGCGATCTCTTAAGATTGTTCGGTGTATTATAGCTTTCGCAAGAGGATGTTGCGCCCTTCTTCTGTCAATAGATGGCATCTGTATATGAAAACTTCCAAAGGATATTCTTTAAATTTAAGAGATCTTGAGGGTTATCTTTGCCTAGAAACCCTTTAGGGGAGTCTTCGTTAGAAATTCTTACGAAGATTGTCCGACATAAGAGGACCTCTTAATTGATCTGTAAGCAGAAAGGTAAGCGTAGAAGAAACCTTGAAGATACAGTATTCCAAGAAGTCTACTTGAGTTGTAGAAGGTTTTCTATTCCACATGGGAGGAGTTTGAGCCCTTCTTCTGTCAATAGAGGATCACTTCAGGTTTTCTTTGCCTAGAAGTCTTTAGAAGGACCTTCGCTAGAAGTCCTTAGGAAGATTGTCAGACATAAGAAGCCTTCTCACGTTACTTTTATGCAGAAATATTTGCGTAGAAGAAATCAAGGGGATATTATAACCCAATAAGTCTTCTTGAGTTTTTCTATCCCTTGGAGATTTTTGAACCTAGAAACTGACTTCTACTTATAGAAAGTTTTCTAACTCTGAAATACATTTTAGGGATCTTCTGTCCTGAGAATATTTATTGAAATTCTCCGTTCCATATAAGACTTTGTGAGAATTTTCTGTTCCTCTCCTGGGTCCTCTGTCCCTAGAAGACCTTTTGAAGGGTTTATATACTAGAAAAGCTTAAGAAGACCATCCTACCTTAGAAGCTCTCTTGATGAATCTCAGTACAGAAATTTAAGAAATAAAAATCTCCTAGGGGTCAGGTATCAGGTATCTCTAAAAGACCTCTTAACATTATTTTATCCCCAAAAGATATTTTATACCTTGAATCTGGAAGATATCTTCTACTTGTAAAAGGTCGTCTTTTCCTGAAAGACATTCAGACATCTCCTATCCACAGAAGATTACTTTAGATTCTTCATACCAGACTTGAAGAATGTTATGTTATTTCGATGGCTGGCTTTTTGAAAGATTTCTATCCTAGAATATCTCTAGAGATTTTTTTCTTTAGAAGGCCTCTAGAAGGTCTTCGTGCTTTTGAAGCTCTCATAATGGATCTTATTCCAGAAATATAGAAAACCTTCTGACTATAAAACTTTTTTTTTGGGAATCATAGATCTCTAGGCTTTCTTTCTGCTGAAGATCTCCTGAAGGGCTTTAATCAACCTCTTAAAAGAAAAAAGTATTTATATGACATTCTATCCAATCAAACCCCTTTCCTCTGACTTAAAGTAACATCAAGTCGATACAAAAATTTCTTATATAAACTGCAAACGGAATTTTAGTGTCGATCAGCTACGGCCACTTCCTCTTTTAATTTTTTATGATATCAATTGACCCCATGATGTGTCCGTACTTATCCTTTACACTGTTTCATTGATGGATCTCCTATAAAGTTTAGATCACCACTTAAAGCTCCTAATGTTCATTATCCCGCATTAAACTGTAAATGTTGATAATCTCTGTGCTGTGTTTTATGATGTGAGGAGGTTTGTGGTCTGCCATTTGGCCCGTTTGCAATGTGAGAATTAATTTGTTTTGCATAAAAATCCCGTCAATCAGCAGCTGCTGTTGCTGCTACCCGACTGTATCTCTTTCTCTTCATGCAAATCACAAGAGGGCGTCGGGGTGCCTTGCTTGAGGAATTTCTGTGGTATTACAGAGCATAAGTTAGAAAGGAAATCACGAATTGTTTACACCATCACACTAATGACACCACAACAACAGCCAGAGTAAATAGTTTGTTGCAGTGACCCGCCAGCTGTGGCTACACTAAAAGGGAATTCCAAACATTGGCTGGGGAATTTTATTGTTGTATTTATTTATTTAAGACAACTACGTCATAGTTTTAACCGCATTTTAGTTTGTTGTATTTTTGGTTTGGCAAAAGTCAATAGCCGGCTTAGGCTTGGGTTCACAGGCAGCTTAGCTGGCTTACCTTTAAAATTTGAATGTGAATGTCGCAGTCATTGGTCGTTATATGGGGAAACAAGTTGCACCATGAATCTCAGCCATGACGTTGAAACCAAGCCATGTTGCACCAACACCAAAATCCCAAGCCATTAACTAATCCGAGTTATTTTTTGGCAAAATACTAAACGAATGACTAGTCTAACATGACAGGCCCACGGACGGACAAACAGACACACAAGAAAATTAAACAATGGACTTTTACTTTTAGCCACAACAAGCCATAAACCTCCAAAACATTTATAATAAATTATGGGTGTCTTTATGGTAACAGATTTACAAGTGTTTTAACAACACACAGGGTTTGGTGGGGTTCATAAATCTTGTTAAGAAAAGCAAACAAAAATTCCCAGAAAATTAACATTTCTTTTCGTTTTCTTTTTCATTTTACAGAAAATCGATCCCCTGATGCGCATTCAACAAGAAATCCAAGAGGTTGAGAGGCGAGAGCAGGAATATCGTCGTCTCATCTCTTCAGCATCCACAGTGGCCCTGGGCGACAACAATGACAATGAGGCCTCAGATGATAATCACAATGACAGTCTGCAATCCTTGAGTCCAGTACCACCGGTCAACACCTCACTGGGCAGTAATGATGACTGTAACTCAAACTTGCCTTCACTGGCCTTGAGTGTCAACAGTGTCAAAGACGATGATCATCACTCCGATGATTCAGGCATTTCAGCCTCCTCCAGTCCGGTGAATGGTGTCTCGGCCAATATCAAGAAACTCAATGAGGCCTCAACAAAACAACAGCAACAACAAGCACAGACCATCACTGCACCCAGCACACCCTTGCCAGCCAAGGAACATCGTTATATTGGTCCAAATTGTTATGCCTTGACGCCTGAACCACCTCAGCAGAAACTCATGACTCGCACTGTTTCCACACCGCTATTGAGTGCTATCAAAGCTCCCAGGCAACAATTTACCATGAGTCCCGCCCACAAGGGTGTTATGCAGAGATTTATTGCCTCACGTGGTAAACTTCAGCTCAACAACAGCCTTAACAGTCCAAGCCACAACAACAACAGTAATAAGATTTTCCTAAACGGCAACAATGCTGTGGCAGTTTTGGGTCTCAATTCGCCATCAGTATTGAATACACCACCCAACACACCCATGACACCAGGTTCAGCTTTAATTTGTAACACCGCAGCAACACAACCCGATTTTGCTATACGCAGTCCAATTGTACCAAGTGTGACTTTGTCACCACCACAAATTGAACGTGATTCGGAAGGTAGACCCATTCGTCCAGGTTATGTTCCTGTAGAGGTTAAGATCCAAAGGGAATTGCAAGATTTGAAGACACGGGAAAGTGAGCTGAAGAAGATTCGTAAAATCAGACAATCGACACCGGATCTTTTGGATTCCATTGAAAATGAGTAAGTAGAAGAAGAAGGAAAAATAGTGCTCCTGACGGTATCCTCTCAAAACAAGAACTCCTTACGGTCTTCTCTTCATAGATGACCTCCTGATGGCATCCTATCCGAAGAAGACATTCGGGCGGTCTTCTATCCAAACGAGGACTCTTCTATCCAATGTATACCTCCTGAGGAGTTTTTTTATCCACAGAAGACCTCCTGAGTACATTCTATCCATAAAAGACCTCTTGAGAGTTTTCTATCTATAGAAGACCTCCTGATGGTATATTATCCATATAAGACATCATGAGGGTCTTTTATTCATAGAAGACATCCTGAAGGTCTGCTATCCATGAAGATCTCCTGGGGGTCATCTATCCATAGAAGACCCCCTGATGGTTTTTATTCATAAATTCATAAAAGGTCTCCTGGGGGTCTTCTATCAATGGACGACCACCCGACGGTCTTCTATCTGTAGAAGACGCTTTGAAGACCTTTTGAGAGCCTCTTGACGCTCTTTTACCCATAGAAGATCTTCTGACGGTCTTCTCTTCATAGAAGCCCTCCTGAGGATTTTCATAGACGACTTCTTGAGGATCTTCTCTCTATAGAAGACCTCCTGACGGTCTTCTACTAGTAGAAGGACCTCCTGAGGGTCTTTTATCCGTAGAAGATCTCCTAAGGGTTTTCATTTCATAGAAGACATCCTAAGGGTAGGTCATCTATGACCTCCTGATGGTCTTCTACCAGTAGAAGGACCTCCTGAGGGTCTTCTATCCGTAGAAGATCTCCTGAGGGTTTTCATTTCATAGAAGACATCCGAAGGGTCTTCTTTTCATGGAAGTCCTTTGAGGTTCTCCCTTCCGTAGAAGCCTTTTTAAAGATCCTCTGTAGAGGACGTCTATTGAATGGAAGACCTCTGTGGGGACCTTCTAAGGAATTGAAGACCTCTGTAGGGGTCTTCTATATAAAAGAAGACCTCTGTATGGTTCTTCTATAATATATAAGACTTCTGTAGGGGTCTTCTATAGAATAGAAGACCTTTATAGGCGTGTTTTGTAGCATAGAAAGCCTCTGTAGAGGTCTTCTACAGAATAGAAGACCATTGTAGAACACTTCTACAGAATAGATAATAGACAATAGAAGACTTCTGTAGGAGATTTTGTACCATAAAAGGTCTCTATGGGGGGTCTTCAATAGAATACGAGCATTTATAAAGGTCCTTATATACTATAGAAGACCTTTGTTGAACCTTCTATTATAAAGAGGACCTTTACAGAGGTTCCTATTTTATAGAGGACCCCTCTAGAGGCCTTCTATGGTACAAAACAACCAATTGTGTAGAAGATGTATTCTATTCTATAGAAGAACTCTACAGAAGTCTTCCAATCTATAGAAGACCCGCATACAGAGGCTTCTATTCTTCAGAGTATCTTCTATAGTATTAAAGGGCCCTACAGAGGCTTTATACTGTATAGAAAATCCCTAAATAGGCTTTATATCTATAGAAGACTCCTACAGAAGACCCCCATAGAGGACTTATATTCTACAGAAGACCTCTATATAGGACTTATATTCTATATAAGACCCCTACATGGGCCTCCTATTCTGAAGAAGATCCCCACAGAGGACTTATATTCTCCGACAGACCCCTACAGAGGACTTATATTCCATATTAGGCCCCTACAGAGGGCTTCTTTTTTAAGAAGGCTTCTATAGAAGCTCGCTAGAAGGACTTTCTATTCTATAGAACACCCCTAGGGAGGCCCATAGAGGTCTTCTATGGAAATATGAGTGACCCTAGGGATATTTTATAGAATAGAATGCCTTCATGGGGTCTTCTATGAAAAAAATACCTTCGTAAGGGTCATCTAAAGGTTATAAGGTCCACATAGAGATCTTTCTTCTATCCACAAAAGTCCTCCTGAGGGTCATCTATCCACAGAAGACGTCCTACTGAATACCATATTAGAAATCTTTCTGGCGATTATATCCATAGATTACCTCTTAGGAATTTTTGTTCATCGAATCCTTAATGTGGGCCCTCATTTGGGTTCAGTTCTTTTCTGATTTCATTTTTTATTTTATGCTCTCTTCCAGATTGGCTGATTCTGACAGCGACGATTCAGAAGTGGAACACTGTTATGGTCCTGGTAAATTGCGTGCTGCCAAATCCATAGGCGATATGTGTGATGCTGCTCACAACAGCAGTTCCAACAGGTATAAAAACCTATCCCCAGCAATTTTCACCTCTTCATTAATATTTCTCCCTCTCTCTCTCTCGTGCTTTAGCATCTCACCCATACCCGATTACGATAAACAACAACAACGTGGTGGCGGTGGTATGCGACCAGCTGTATCCTTGGCCCAACTATGTGAGATGGATCCCGAAGAAACACCCTCATCCAAAGGTCTTATAGCCCAATGGGAAAATCTTATACAACAAAATGCCTAAGAAAAAGGAGCAAATGGTGATGAAAAAGCAGACAATGTTAAATCCTAGAAGGAATTCCTAACAACTATTCACATGTTTCTTATTTTGTTGTTGTTTAAGCGTAATTTATTGAAAAATTGTATTAGAAAAAGAAAAAAAAAAAACAATCCACAGATCTGGCATCTTTAGGAAGTGTCATGGAGATTTTTTAAAGGAACATTATGACAAGGCCAAAAAGCACAAGCTTTAGTTTTGGCCCATAAAATTTCTTTAAATCACTTGGAAAAAAAGTCAACCAGAGCTGGCATTCTAAACTATTTTTAAAAACAATTTTTTAGTATTTAATTTATCTACCGTTGTGTATTTTCTTCATTTGGCCGCAGGCCTTCTCAAAAGGTTGCTGCCATAATGATGTTTACTTCTTTACCTTATTTTTTGTTAAAAATTCTTATATTTTCTTTGTTTTTTTCTCTTTTAATTTTTAAAAATTATACATTCCGATTATATATATTTTTTATTAATTATATTATAAATAATTACTATTATAAATTATATATACACAAAAACAAAATTGTATTTATCAACGAAATGATGAGCTTGCCTTTATGAAGCCTTGAATTACTTACTACTGCTTTGATATATTTACTTATGTAATTATAAATATTACAAAAAAAAAAGATTCAAAAAGATTCTACTCTCTATTGTATATAATATTTCGGATTACAATAAAAACAATTATACATACTACTTATTTCGAAACAAAAGTCCAGAATGTTTTTTTAAATCGAAATTCTAGGATAACAGTTCGATTTTTCGCTTATAAGAGGTTCTGCAGAGCTAGCTTTTTGCAGTAGACATATTTCTGTTTGAGAACAGGAGAGAATATAGCAAAATACATATTAAGGAGATTACTTGTGGTCTCAGCTCAACTCTTACCAATGGAGTTCTCTGTTATCACACCGTCTATCGGATTTTCACTTCCATTTAACCTGGCATGTAAGAAAGGTGTTGATATTGGGCACCCAAAGAGATTTTTAATTTGACATAAGCCACATCGGACGTTCTTAGAGTACCACATTTACACGATAGTTGTTTATGGCATCTGCGACTGCAAGAGTGTGAATGCTATTCAAACTTACTTGATAGGTTTGCAGATTTAAAGGTTCTCTCTAGTAACGTTGGATTTTTTCCCTATATGAAAATTCCTCATGAAAAGCCGGGTCCTATCCACCATTTGGTTATTATGATGGGAATAACACCTGGGCAAGTCATGGTAGAACAAATACAAGGTAAAGTTAATACTACAACAAATACAACTCGAACAACAACCACATAGGAATTTGTTTTTGTTTGTAAACCTTAGTGTCAACGTAAATGTAAACAAAACAAGGAAATGTCTATAAATTATTGGAATTTAAAAAACTAATAATTTTTCACATTTGATTGAATATTTTGGAAAACATGAATGAAAACTCGTTAGATTTTCAATTTGAATGTTTCCATATCATTCCACTAAATGCATAATTTCTCGCAGAAAGTAGAATACTTGCAAAAATGTTTCGGGTCGCTGGTAATTCATTGAAAAAAGAGAAGATGTTTCAATCATTTGCTTTTGAAAACAAAAAGCACATGTTTATTAGGGCTTTATTCTTTTCAAGTTTAAGAACATACCACACATATTAACAAATATTGTACCGCCTCTATAAGCGGTGTTTTAGTGTGCGGCATGTCGTTCGGACCTGGAGGAGGTTACATGTCAATGATATGAAGCCGTCTTTATGGGAAATAGTTTTTTGTTTTCTGATGAATAAATTTGCTCTCAAAAATATATATCCCTAATATAAATCGAACATAGAAATAAATACATAAAATGTCGAATGGAATTTGACACTAACACTACAACCCAGTTCAGTCAGTTGGGTATTGCTGCTACCTTTTCTTGTTCTACCATGTGGGCAAGTATTGCAACGAAAGAATGCCATGTTTTTACCGTACCGGAAGAACCTTTGTCTCATCAATGAAGACATGAGTAGACACCATATGGCAGTTCTCAGGGCGTCGTTCTAGCAGTTTTGAATATTTTCCATCGCGCTGCGTTTATATTCGCGAACCACACTGGCGCCGCATAGCATTTCACGACCTATCGTTTTGTGTATATGTGGTAAACAAGGTTTCTTCGTCTGCACCCCAAGTGCTCCCGGCTAGGGACTTGAGAACATTGTTCCTACATCTCAGTTTATCGCAGATAGCTGTAACATGCACGGACGACGTGAACGTGCTGTCGAATGTAACCCCTAGAATCATGGGGTAGTTAGTGAGTGGTCGGAATTCGGTTACCATCGATCAGAACATTCAACTCAGTGCTCATCTCCGCAGTCCATGTGGTGAATAGAGTGGCCGTAGGTTCTGTGGTGAATATTTGCATATTTTCTGCGTTGAAAAATGTATAAGATCGATCAAAAGGGAGCTCAGTCTTTCACTACCTTGGGGAATTCCATATTTCAAGCTACTGGGCTTGGCCGGAGTGCTGTCTGCTCGATGTCCCCAAACAGCGTGGAGTGCTTGACAGTATCAAAGGATTTTCATAAGTCAAGCGCCACCATCACTGATCTATCACACGGCTTGTACTGGTTGAGTCCTCGACTAATATATGTGGAGAACGCGTGCAGCGCTGTTGTAGTGCTGTACTGCTTACGGAACCCATGTTGATGATCCGCAACTAGATACCTATTTCTGATGCGTCCTCCCCAGCATCAGAAATAGCTATCCAAGCCTCAAGGGTCTTTGCTACGTGCGACAAAAGCGAAATCGGTATGTATGATTCACCTTTGCTGGAATCATTACCTACCTTCAGTAGCGGGACAACTCCCGACTCACCCAGCTGTTTCAGCATTACCGTAAAGAAACCATCAGGACCCAACGCTTTGGATGATTTAGCGTTCCTGGTGACATTCACAACTCATCCATTGGAAATTGTTGTGGTTCATCCTCGGCAGGAAGAGATCTAAAGGCCTGGGTACATAAGCTACCTCGCCAGATTGGCTTGCTTTCCTGCTTCAGTTCTGACATAATAAAAAAAAAAAGAATAAAGAGGCAACTTATGTACCCAGGCCTTAATGCGACGTAGTACTCTTCTCTTCGCCCTGTCACCCTCGACGTGCTCGACAAATTGTCGATTAAAATAATTTATGCACATCTTCGGATTAGTTAGCATAGGGTCGCCAAATTTGGCAAAAATTCTACACAATTCCCTAATGTTCCGCCTATGCTCACCGACCAACCTGTTAACTTACAGTGTATCAGCTCCCTGACTTTGGTTCATTGGGGTGGGTTCAACGAAGCTCAACACGCACATTTGCTATTCCCCTGGCCTCTGCTGCTGCAGAAATTATGTTTTGCAGGAACGTCATTTCCACTACCGAAACATTAGAAGAACATCTCCTAAACTTGCTTTCCCATGATTGATGAACATGTGTCAGAGGCAGCGTTGCTGAAAGTTTTTGATCGGAAATCGTCAAATCGTCAAGAAAATTTGGAAAATCTTCAACATGTTCCAAACTAAATTTGGATATCTTTTAATGTGATTTGTCGCTGATAGTTATGTCAATGTGGCCGACTACGTAGTATACATACACAACATACAGGAATAAATAAATCTGCAAAATCTGCCTTAAATACCTCTATAAAAGTAGCTTTAGTAATGCAGCAATGTAAAATGAAATTTAATCAAAATGAAAATTTACAGCTGATTTAATTCGAAGGTGAGCCATATACCATCAAAAAACTTATAATCCTAAGATTCCGTTGTCCTCAAAAAATACAAATGAAAACCAGATACCTAAAAAACATTAAAAAACTCATAAAATCGAGTTTGATACATTTATGGTATGTCTCCCAAAACGATTCGAATTCAAATTCGTTCGAATTACTACCAAAATCATGTTATTGTAGACAATTTTTGTTTGATCGAAAACAAAAATGTATAAAGTATTTTTCAAAAATCTGAAGTTTAGTTGTAGTTCGAACGAATTTGAATTCGAATCGTCTTAGTGAAACAGGCCATTATTCTTTAAGGACTTTCGTGAAAGTTATCATGTTTTAGTTGTATTTTTGGCTCACTTGAATAATCGTCATTTTAGGTCATAAAATATTCAAATCGTCGTTTTTCAATTTTGTGTGAAAAAATCGTCAAAATTCAGCAACACTAGTCAGAGGTCGTCTATAGAATTAACGATTTTAAGGGAAAGAAGAGCTCGTTAGGTGTCTTCTATAGAATAGAAGACCTCTTAAGGGGTTATGGCCACTTACTGAGCACGAAAAATGAAATTTTTCATGATTTTTCTACAAGAAATCTACCGAATTTTTTTAGAAACTTTTGTTTTAATCTGATAGATCACACCTTGAGCTACTATCAGATTTTTTTGTTGAAAAATATTGCACAGTGTTCTGACAAATGGCCTCATACGAAACACTGCAGTTTACAGTGTCTACTGTATCTCGAAAACGAATAAACCGATCAGCATATTTTTTGTGGGATCATTAAGAACCTAATAATCTCGTACTTAAGCGAAAGGGAATTAAAATATTCATTTAAAAAATGGCAGTTTTTTCGCCATTAATCCGTCCAAATTTTTTTAAAGTCTCTCGCTTAAGTAAACGCTTTTAATATGTATAATAACCTCACAAAAACATTCGAAGATCGGATCATCCATTTTTGAGCTACAGTGGGCACCGCATTCAAAAATGGCATTTCGAGAAAACCACGTTTAAAACTTTGATGTTACTTACTTTCCCTTTCGAATACTATGTTTACATGTACGAAATCCACCCGATTTCAACTGTCAATTCCTTTGCCTATACGTCAAATGAAAACTCATCTGAAATCGACTGGATTTCATTTGACGTTTGAGCAATGGAATTTGCAGTTGAAATTGAGTGGATTTCGTAAATGTAAACCAAGAATAACGCTCATATGTATCTCAGCTAAGTTTTGTTCCATTGACTCGAATTTTTTTGCGACATATTCTATTCCACCTGTACTATAAAAGGAACCAATAAAAGAATTTTCGTTTTTGTAAAATTTTTAAGTGATCATGACCCCTTAAGGTGCTTCTAGGGAATAGAAAATCTCCCTTTGGTGTTTTCTAGGTAATAGAATACACTTGAAGAGGAAAAAGGCTCTAATAGGGAATATAAGTACTCTCATATGTCTTCTAGGCAATAGAAGATCCGTTCTAGACACCTGTAGTGGAATTATGTAACTCATTTTTCGGGTTACCGACAAAAATCGGTAAAATTGAAATACTTATAATTTCGGCAATTAAGGAAATTTTTCGGTAAATTAACAACCAAAATAAAGCTGTCGCTAATTCCTACCGATAGCAAAAGTGTTGTCAAGTTTTTGTGGCACTTTTCATTCATAATTTTGCGTTTTAATTTTACCGACTTTTGTCGGTGACTCAAAAAATGAGTTACAGAATTCCACTACTGGAGAGGAAAAGAAGACCTCTTTAGTGGTCTTCTAGGGAATAGAGAATCCCTTTAGTTGCTATATATAGAATAGGGAGATGGACTGAACTAAGGCAAACGACGCTTTGCCAGATGACATCATTTGTCAGACTTTGGCACTCTTCGCTAGTTCTAGTAGGAGCGTCCTCATTGACCTTGCAAAACGTACAGCTATCAATCTGCTCAAGCAGCGCTATACCCCGTTGTGCATTACTTAACACCGAATGGCACAACTCATGATAAACATTAATGCATTAAGGCCAGTTGGTTATGACCATTCTATAAGTTGGATTAAAGCTATTTATAGGCCTGACTGCTACCCCCATATATTCTTTGTACGGGTCATTAGAGACAGGATTAAGCGATATAGGTCTGTATTGAATATACTAATGCAACAGTAAAACTAGTCTCCCTCCACTTCTGCTAGTGCGATCCTTTCTCAGTACGTTACAACCATCTGAAAGTTGTAAGCTGTATTTATTTGTTGAGCTTGATTATCTGCAATGCCGCGACCATGTTTTTTTCCGATTCACAAAGTTTACTATATCTATGATCTTACCTCGGAGCCCATTGAAATTAAATTGCAAGAGGGATGCATTTTTAGGGATTGAAAGAGCAACGATCGGTGTTAAGTGCTCCGTATGTTGCTCTAGGGGGGCGGAGGGTATGGTTGTGTTTCGTATTCTGATGACGACTAACTGGGGCCTGTGTTCACGCAGCCTGTATCAATGCAGCACCTGTCGTAGTCCCTCAGATGGACGAGTCCAGAGAAAACCCTGAGATGCATTCCCAGCTAACTATTTTTTCCGATTGCTCAGAATTCCGATTTTTTTTTTCTGAGATTTTTTGAATATATATTTTTTTTAGAAATTTGCCGATTTCACTCATTTTTTCTTAGAAATTTTACCGATTTTCCAGTTTTTTAAATTTCTGCACATTTTTTGAAGTATCTTAAGAATCTTCGTTCCGATTTCTAATCGATTTTCTAAGGGATGTTTTTGTTTGGTTGTTGAAAAAAACAAAGTTATTGGTTATGAAATTCGCATATACAATTTTTAGTATTTTTAATATAAATGCAACATGTAATAATTAAAGCTAGTGTTGATAGCTTCAAGTTACACGTGCACATTGTTCTACTATTAATCACCAAATGTTAACAACAGGAAAAATCATTAGAACGTTTGAAATTTAGAGTCTTTCATAAATAGCGTATTAAAAGAAAATTGTGTCTGAGTAGGGTTTGTTGTGTGTTGTGTCAATATCAAAGGCGTCAGCTCCTAAGAATTTTTTCAGAAAATCTAAATTATTCTTCTATTTTTTCAGAATTTCTTTCCTAATTTGGACCGATATTCTTAAGGAAATCTAAATTTTCCACCGAATTTTCCAGATTTTTTTCGAATTCTAACCGAATTCTGTCAGAAAATCTGATTTTTCTCCGAATTTTCAAAGAATTTAACTTCGAATTGCAAAACTCTAATATTTTTTAGAGTTTCCTTAGAATATTCTTTCCGAATTCGGTGACCATGTCCATACAACATTCGTACCGAATTCGGCATCAGAAAATTTTCAGGAAATCAGGAAATTTTTTCAGAAATTATGTCCGAATTCGAAATGAATTCGAAACAAAATGTTAGCTGGGCTCCCTCCCAATTTATAGTATATATCTCACTATATAGTATATCTCACCCAAGCTAGAGTGTGTTGGATGTGATAAACAGTGCACATCCACATTGGTCCTGGGGTTTCCTCCGTCCCGGCATGAACCAAAAGAGACAGGAATATCCATTCCTACATATGATGTTCCCAACACAGAAGAAAACGATAAAAAGTACAAACATATGTTCACTGTGGTGGTAGCCGCTTGCCGTTGTGTGGTACCGTCGTGCCGACCTCTGTTGCATATTTAATCAATTTTTATTTGATTTGAGGTGAACCTTCTGCGGCGAGCAATCCTGCCGGTGTCGATTTCTCGATTGGGTTCTGCAGTTTTAGAAATGTTTGCTAAGAGATCGAGAATCCTTTGAAATAATTCTTGGGAATCAAGTCATATCAGCTGTGTTCCTTTACTTACCTGAGGTTACCATTTTTAACCTGCAAGCGTTCCTTAACGCCAAAAAGTGGTAAAACTGGCAGCAATTTTTAAGAGAATGATAGAGAGCGCATATGCCTTTCTTTTCTACCACAGGCTACCAGACAAATTTCTGCAGGTAAAAAATGGTAGAATTGATTTTTCGACTTTTGTTTGACGATTATTTCACAATGAAGAAAAAATGGACGAAAACCAGAAGAAAAAGTCGAACGCTGGCAAAACTAAATCATGGTTTAATAGGAAGGTTAGCTAAAGCTTTGTGTTAATTTAAATTGTTTCAATATACCCATACTGTGTATGTGTGTGTTGTTTTTGAATAATATGCCAAACAACCCAACATACCAAAAAAGCTTGAGAATTATATTATAATAAGCTTGCCAACATAAGCCTTAAGCTTATAAAAGACTTGAGAAATCAGTTGTTAAAAGCTTATGTCATAATTGTAGAAAAATCGAAACGGAACCCTTGTTTATAAGCTTACCCTTGTAATTGTAGAACAAGCTTATGCAATTAATATTATCTTAAGCTTACCCTTGTAATAGTAAAACAAGCTTACATATATTTTTTTTAATTTTTTATTAAAATTTTATAAATTCAGTTCATATTTTGAGATTTAGTTATAAATTAACAAAGTGTGTAGTGTATTTTATCATTGTTATTTTTTATTTTAAATTTAAATTTTTAATTTAAATTTATAGTGATTTAAGTTTTCACTCTATGATATAATTAAAATAATTATATTTACAGTTACGTTTTTTGGTTTTATAATTGTTTCGCATCTTTATACGATTTTTCGCGAACCGTCTTAAATGAATGTGTCGTTGGAGTTGCGGCATCTATAAAAAGTAGAAATTTAGTGATAATTTTTTCAGTTAAATTTGTAAATTGAACTTACTTTATATAGCCGTTCTTGTGCAATAGTTGTGCGCCTTGCACTCTGTATGCACGGTTTCGATTCTCAGGTCGGGCAAAAACATCATCAACATCACTCTCCAACGGTGGCAAAATATCCCTCAGCGTAATGTAGACGACATTTCCTGATCAACCATGAAAAACTTTTATACAAGTGGTGTCGTAAAACACCCCCTTCAGCGCCCTTCAGCGATAACAGTTGGTCCCATATAATTAAGCCAATATGAAGCGGCGTGCACTGATTGATATGAGATAAATCACCCTATTAGGGGATGTGTATGTGAACATATGTATGAATGTCAATTATATAATTATTAAAATTTTCATCACTTTCACTTTGTTCGCATTCACTTCTACTTTCATCACAACCGCTATTTATGTCACCAATCCTGAAAACTTCTTCGGATTCGTAATTTTTTGGTTTCTAAGAATTCAACCGAACTTCTTCATTGACTTTTTTGTCTTTCAACACTTTTTATATTTCTTGGCATTGCAATTATATTTTAGCACAACACGGATATTTATTTGTTAACACAACGCAGATATACATATAATTACATAAAAACTAAAAGATCACAAAAAAAGTTTCTACAAAAACTAATTTATCAACAAATGTCAATTAACAAAATACTTTCCAGGCAGACAAAGACATAAATACAACTAAGACTAGACAAAATGCATGCAACAAAAAAATGTTTACGAAACTTTGTATAGAAACATTACCCTTAACAGGTTGCAGTTAATTCAAAATCGCAACCAAGGAGGAACATTTCATGTAATGGTATCAGAAACGAAATTTATGAATTCAAGGATCTATTCAAGAATAAATCTATGTCAATTGGATCGTTAAATTCGGTTAAATACGTAAAAATGTATAAAAGAAAAAAATGTTATATCACCATATCGTGATATAACATTATGTTAAATTCAAAACCCATTCACTGAAGAATGATAGCAAACAAAATGTCTTATCTTGTTGTATTTATGTCTTTGAGGCAGACTTAAGAAAAGTTTGTTCATGTAATAGTATTTCAAGCATTGTTAAAAATTGATTGTGAATTTTCTATGTTTATAATATTATTCTCAAGTCCTATTATTTTTTATTTTTATTTGGTATGTTGGGAATTTTTAAAACAATCGAATTCAATGATTTTTATAATTGTTTTTAGAACATTTGTATGGAAGAAATCCGTCAGCTTTGCATTGAAACAATCATTTCATCATATCCACAATTCGATTATGTGGAGAAACTTTGACACTTCATTAATTTTTCGCTTTTTTATAAAATGCTCAAAAAATGTATTGTAAACAAACCCAACTGTTGCTTTTGTATTTACTAATTTTGAAGTTTTAGGAATTCAGGAAAAACATGGGTTTTATAGATTGTTTTCATTTAAACCTACCTCTTTACTTATACCATGAACTAAATTAAAAACTGTGAAATCAAAGACATTGCTACAAGATCTACCATTTTTCCGTTCCTTTACTTTTCTGGTAAAAATGTTCATGAGAGAACAATTTTGACACTTTTCTCTTTTACCACTTTCACCATTAAAAAAAGGAGCAAAGCTATCATTAACCACTTATGTCGACTTATTAAGTGTATCACCGATTTTCCGACTGGTTTTTTAATTCTCACTGTTATTTTAACCACCATATCACTTCTAAGAGGAATAATAGACGATCTGGTTTGAAATAATGAAGAAATAACCAAAATTAAAATGGACCAATTTAAAAAAAATTACCAAATGCCCAAGCAACGTTTATACTCGAAAAATGGCTACGCTAAAACTGTGGTAGAGCTTAAGCTTTTATAAAGCTTTCATTTTAAGAAAAAGCTTTGTGTCTATTAAATTCACCACTTTCCGTGAACCATAAACTAATGAATCGTATAGACAAAGAGATTGTAGTGTGTTTCTTTTTTTACAGGTGTCGCCACTACGGAAAGTGCTTCAACTTTTCACTCAATTGTACAATGTTTTGGGGTAAATTGCAATTCTTCTTCTTTATTTGCGAATCCGATATTCGGATGTAAAGCGATCATACAATATTATTGTTTACATGTTTTAAAATGAATTTCAAATATAGATATTATCTAGTTGTACGTAAGTTCGCGATTTTTAGCAGCATTTAGTAAGTTGGTTTCATCTCTGTATCCCATCCAGTCTTGAATGTTTTTTAACCAATATATCTCTCTCCTTTTTTATAATATTTTGGAGAAATTTGCATTTCTCATTACACGTTCGACAGTCTCGTTCTTTATTTGTAGTGTTGTATCAAGAATCAAATCGTTTCTACTGACAACCATATATTTTGTCTTTTTATACCCTCCACCATAGTATGGAGGGTATATTAAGTTTGTTTTTCCGTTTGTAACGCATTGAAATAATCGTTTGCGACCCCATAAAGTATATATATTCTTGATCAGCGTAAAATTCACTCTAGCATCCACAAAAATGGAGATAGGACGCTGAAATTTTGGGAAGATGCGTCTTTTGTTAAGGTTAAGTTCGATGATGGGCAATATCGGTCCACGTTTTGGTATAGCCCCCATATAACGGTACCTCCCGATTTGAGGTATTTTGAAGTTTTTAGTCACATTTTCAAACCCTCAATTTAATTTGACTTTTGAGGTTCTCTGCAGTTACAAAACTTTTCCACCAAAAATTATAAAGATAGGTTGACACTTTGATAAAGTCCCGTAGGTGGTACCTTTCACCTGGCTGAACACATTTTTTAGATTAGATTTGATAATTAAGACAATTGGTGTATCTATCCATGGTCGAAATTTTTTTCCACCTAAAATTGTGAAAGGACACTAATTATTCCATTATAATTAAGACTATTTTATGGTGGATGGTATAAAAAGTTCGGCCCGGCCGAACTTAACGACTTTTTACTTGTTTATATTTTTACTGAGACCATATACATATTTCGCTTGTGTGTGTCAGTTTGTGTACGAGTTTTTTTTGTAAATTAGATATACTGCTAGCAAGTATGGTGGTATCATCGGCGTATCGTATATTATTTATCATTTTGCGTACATTTTTATGCCCATGCGTTCTTTTTCAATTAATTCACGAAATATTGGATGGGAGTATAAATTGAAGAGGAGGGGTGATAATATGTATCCTTGTCTAGCACCTTTGGATATGAGAACTTCGTCTGTGAATTCGCCGTTTATTTCAAGTCTCGCCGTCTGGTTCCAATATAAACTGCTTATGCATCTAATTTCCTTTACTGCAATTCCAATATCTCTCAGTATGTTAATCATTTTATCATATTGGACAGTGTCGAATGCCATTTCGTAGTCTATGAAGCATATGAACACCTTCTTATGAACGTCTCTACATTTTTGAACAAGTACTTGAAGAGATAATAGAGCTTCCCGGGTACCCATACCTTCTTTAGGATTCTCCCATAGCAATTTCACATTTAGAGTATATTCTCGTGTGTATTATTCGTAGAAAGATTTTTAAAATATAACACATGAGACTATTAATCTGTATTCACAGCATTTTTTTGCATTCGACTTTTTGGTATCGGTATAAAAGTTGATATTAGCCAATCGTTTGGGTAATGACCTGTGTCATATATATAGTTAAACAGAATGGCGTATTCCATTTCTGATTTAGTGATGGGGTTTCCAGATAGATTTTTTTTTTTTTTTTTTTATTTTTTTTATTTATTTATTGAATGCCTACACAACAAGAAAATGATCTTATAGTTTTTTTTTTTTTTTTTTTTTTTTTTTTTTTTTTTTTTTTTTTTTTTTTCTTTGATAATTTGATGTTACATTGATATTAAATGAATGACAAGTTTTTTCTTAAAATTGAACGCGTTGCTGATGGTTTGAAGTTCGTATGGTAGTGTATTCCAAAGACGTATTGTATTTATGAAGAACTGTCTGTCAGAAACACGATTTCGTTGCTTAAATGGTACTATCCTTTTACCTCTAATAGATCGATTAAACCTTAGTTTGCCGTATAGATATACAGGTTTTTTTTTAGTAATGATTTTCAATCCATATACATAACGAATGATGTTATTGAATGCAACATTTAATTTCCGTTTACTCCGTGACTCACAGTTACTGAAGAGTTCGCATCCATATATTAGTCCTGGGACAAGGAAAGTTTTTGCAAGCAGAACACGTACATTGAATGGTGTGAATGATTGGGTGATCCATAGTGTTCGCAGTTTAGCGTAAGTTTGACCAACAACCACATTCACATGATTGGACCATGTCAGTGAACTGTTAAATATAACACCTAGGTTCTTTGCTTCGGAGACTATAGTTATTTTTTGATTATTAATAAAGACATCAGGAGTTCTTATTGAGATTTTTTTGTTTTTATGGATGACTAAACATTTGGATTTCTGGGGATTTAACAGCAAACCATTAGCAGTAGCCCACTTGTATACTCTCGAAAGATCTTCATTTAGTTTATCAAAACAATCACTAATATTATCGATAGAACCGCTTCGATAGATTTGCACGTCATCAGCATACAAGACAATTTGACTGTGTACCAATTGATTTGGGAGGTCATTTGCGTACATAGAAAACAAAAGAGGTCCCATTATTGACCCTTGTGGAACTCCCTTTGTTAGTTGTACTGGAACAGATATATTATTTCCAACACAGACAGATTGATAACGGTTGTTAATATACGATTTAATTAATTTTATAGCAGTTTGACTGAAGTTAAAGAATGTTTGGAGTTTCATACATAATATCCGATGATCAACAGAATCAAATGCTTTGGAATGATCGAGAAGTACTAAAGCACATACCTTGTTATCATCTATATCTGCCCGAATGGATTCTGAAACTTCAATCAAAGCACTAACGCAGCTGTTATCAGCACGGAAACCAGTCTGCCTTTCCGATAGCAAAGACTCGAAGTTGAGATAATCCGACATTTGTTTATGTAAAATTTTTTCGAATACTTTAGATAGATAGCATAAGATGGAAATTGGACGGAATTCAGTACTAGATTTTGGGATAGGAATAATTTTCGCGTGCTTCCAAATGGTCGGATAGGAACTAGAACACAGAATAGTGTTAAAAAGATGCGTTATATAAGGAAGAATTTGAGGAAGAATAATACGTATGAATCTGGGGTCAATGTCGTCAAGACCTGTAGCATTCGACTTTACTTTTGTAAAGCTAATAAAAACTTCTTCATTGCTTACACATCTGAACTCAAATCCTCTGTCAATTCTAAAGCTATCTTCAGGCAAAGAGTTATAATCGTAGAAAGATGTGTCTGAAGGTAGTGTTGGTATGTTAGCGAAAGATTTGTTAAGCTCATCTATATCACCGTTGAGTTGGTATATTGAGCGTCTATCATCGTTAAATAGTTGTTCAATATAGTTTTTCCATGTATTCTTTATATGTACTGTCTCAAAAATTGGTTGATTGTTATTATCCATCAGTAGTGTTGGCGATGTTCTCCTATATATCCCAGCGGCTTCTTTTAACTTTTTATGTAAATTAAAATCGTCATGTATGTGTTGCAAATGTTCGATCTCTTGACATTTTTGATTGAGCAGGGAATTTTTGGCAGCTCTGGTTGCCGTGCGAATCTCTTTATTGATCTCCCAATAGCGTTCGTAATTAACATTTTTATATTTTCTTCCATGGCAGAATAAGAAGGTAATCTCATTTCAAAAAACCGTCCTTGAGCTGTCAAATACAACCATGCGTTCGAAACAATATGAAAGTTGTTGTTGTTGTGTACAACAATAACAACATATTGTTTGTTTACGTTCTTTTAATATTTGTGTACATAATTTTATAGAACAGAAAAAAATATTTTCGTAATTTTATCAAAAATCATCAAGAAAATAACTGCCCACAAAACAAACGGACATCGCGGTCAATGTAGATATCAAAATTATGTTAAAGTTCGGTAAAAAGCAGAAATTTTTTGATTTTCTATTTCTCGAAATTGATTTGTGAAATACAACGTGAAAACGTTTTGACTTGAAGGTTTTTCGTGTTATTGCAGAACTTAGACAACGTAAGGCCACTGATCCAGTGAACAATGCACAAATCGAGGAAACGAGCATTTATTTGGCAGCAGTGATGTCGTCAACCCAGCATCTAATCTATGCACCAACAACAACCAATTGATGCGTGTTTACATAACGCTTATAGCAACCACGCCGGTAAGTAATTGGGTTGGAGCGATGATAAATGGGTTTATATCAGACGTGACCAAAAAGAGAACAGCCCAAAATGTGAATGTATTCAAACTATTGGCAACTTATGACTGTGTGTTAGTGTGTTTTTATGCACGCACGCTACAAAACAAAAACAAATCAAAACATTATCTCTTTTTCGTACGCTCTTTCTATGCATTCGGGTCGTATGTGTGTAAATTGCCGAAAACCTTCGGCACCGCTGTGTCAAAGAAGAACACATTTGGTTTATATTCATATATTGAATGTGTGCTCCGGGTGCCATCGTGGTGCAATGGTATGCACGCCCGCCTTGCACGCAGAAGGTCGGTGGTTCGATTCCCCGGCCAGGCAACATCAAACATTTTTCAACGGTGGCAAAATACCCCTCAGTAATGTTGGCGACATTTCCTGAGTATTTCAGCCTTGAAAAACTTCTCCACAAGTGGTGTCTTATGACACGCCGTTCGGACTCGGCGATAAACAGTAGGTCCCGTATCATTGAGCTAAATATGAATCGGGGTGCACTCATTGATATGAGAGAAGTCTCCCTTGTCCCGTATGGGATGTTGTGGAACAATGTTTTTTTTTTTTTTTTTGTTTGCTCCTTGTTACAGGAATTTTGGCCTACTGGTCGCGCTATTTCGCGTATTCCTGTGTCCGTGGGGTGGTACTCATAGCTCTGGACAGAATGATTTTCATAACATGTGCCGTGGTGGTCTCATGTTCGTTCCTAACAAGGTTTTCTGCCCTAGACACCTGGAGGTCAATGCAAACCAAAGCCTAGGTCTCTACGGGCCACATCATTGGGCTCTCTGAATTCCCTTTGGGCAATTCTGATAAAGTACAAAGACCTAGCAAGCTATTGCCTTCCACAGGCCCATGAAGATCTGGGCCAGCGACCGTCGCCGCTGCACTAAAACATAAATGGTGAACTTTTGTGGGGGAGCTATACTAGAAGAGGACCCAATTGGACCATTTTAGAAGTTAAAGTAAATGTGACCAAAATATTAGGAGATGCAAAGTTTGGACCAAATTATTTGCCCCGTTCATGAGATAAGGTGCAAAGCATTTTAGTGACATTTTTAAATATTGGGGGCAGGTACCGGAAGTTGAGAATCGGTATTGTCCATCTTCTAACTTAAACTAAGTTTGAACAAATGCCAAATTTTGTACCGAATCGGTTGAAGAGGTGGAAAAAATAAAAGATCGTGTTATTGGGGCAAGGGCAGCCACAGTCATTATCCTTATTAAAATTCAATTCAACTTCCGAAACGTCATAAAACTGCATTGTTTCAGTTATTGCTCGTGCATTGTAAAAGTATTTTAAAATGCACATCGTTGAAAAATCTAATCTGCGTTTCAAATGCACAACTGCGACGTTATGGAATAGCAACAAAGCTTTCGCTTTTTATACCCTCAGTCTTTATGGGCAAAATGTGCCCATCGAAATAAATCTTTTAGACCCCAGGTATGTTTGAACGAAATCCGTTTCAGACAATTTGGAGTCTATACTTAGTATAAGTTCGATGATGGACAATATTGGTCAACACCTTCCGGTACCTCACCCAAAAGTTAAAATTTTCACTTAAATGGTACACGGTATATCTCTTGAACGAATAAAGCAAACCATTTGATCCAAACTATGGATAATATTTTGTCCAAATTGAGTTTAACTTCTAAAATGACCCATATGGACCCTATTCTTATTGTACCTCCCTCACAAAAGTTCACCATTTGTGTTTAAATGCAGTTTTTCATGTGTAAGTCCATGCTTTCTGACGTAGTGGTCCAAAAGCTCTAATTTATACGTTTACCAACTGAAAGAACTGGGCGCGAAAAGAAAGTGGGAAGTGTTGTTTTCCTCGGGGAAAAATAATATAATGTTGTAGTCATGATTACAGTGACTACGTGCTATTAAATTCTCGACACGCCCTATTCCATCTTGGAGTCATTTTCTTGTAGGATTTTTTTACCTTGTGGTCATTATGTCAGAAAACAAGAACATGCCCATGTTTGAAGGAAATATTACGATGTGCAATACCAAATAAACTGCATTTAAGGAAAAATGTTGTGTGGAGGTATTCGAAGAACTGAAACGATATAGTCATACCTGATCTAGGCCCGAAAGAAATGCTATTTTTGGGCTAAAATGTCTGAGATTTTGTTGTAGTGGTACCGGAATAAGTGGGCCGATATGGTTCATCTTCGAACCTTAACGAAGACAAAATATTACGATTCCCAAAATTTTAACCAATCCGTTCAAGAGTTATCGTGCGGACCAGCCAGACAGACGGAGGGACATGGACAAATCAACTTCAAATTGTCTGAAAAGTATCTTGTCCAAAAACGCTTGTTCCTCAGCCTAAAGGCTGAGGGTATACACATTTAGCCTTTATGTGAAGCTGGAACCAGATGTTTTAACCTCTGTAAAATTATAAATCCGCAACAAAATGCATGCTTTATGTCACGGCAGCTAATGTGAAATTGATCAATGATTGGAAAAATATTACGCGGACCAACATTTGGACCACATCGGCTGATCCGTTTGAGAGTTTTTCTCCAGCCAGCTAGACGTACAGGGGTAAATTGACTCCAATCTGTATGAACATTTTAAATTAAAAAAAAAAACTCGTAAATGAATAAGATTGTTAGAGTTGGCAATGCCATCTGCCTTAAAAAATCCGGTACATTGAATTCCTAATTGCAAATTTGCAATAAATTCAACATATATAGAAGGAAAAATTTAGGGTAGAGACATAGTCAGATTGCCGCACATAATACACCTGATGAGCGCTTCTCACCAAAGTGCGAAACATGTACTGTAGTGGTTTGTGATGACAATTTCTCTGACATTCTTTTTCATTTACAAAAAACCTTCTGATGAATTAGCTCGTCTCGAAAGAGAAAAATAACAAAATTAAAACATATAATCATCATCGCCTTAACGGGTAAACATAAATAAAGCAAGCCGAGCCTGGCTTAACAAAACGTTCCAACACAAAAATTGCAACCAAATGGTTGTTGTTGTTGCGTTCTAAAAATAAACACATCCCAAAAACTAGTACAGCTAAATGTGACTACATGTGGGAGACAATTGCAGCTGTGTGGAAATAAAGTCCGCCCTGCAAAAAACTCGTAAATGAATAAGATTGTTAGAGTTGGCAATGCCATCTGCCTTAAAAAATCCGGTGCATTGAATTCCTAATTGCAAATTTGCAATAAATTCAGCATATATAGAAGGAAAAATTTAGGGTAGAGACATAGTCAGATTGCCGCACATAATACACCTGATGAGCGCTTCTCACCAAAGTGCGAAACATGTAGTGTAGTGGTTTGTGATGACAATTTCTCTGACATTCTTTTTCATTTACAAAAAAACTTCTGATGAATTAGCTCGTCTCGAAAGAGAAAAATAACAAAATTAAAACATATAATCATCATCGCCTTAACAGGTAAACATAAAAATTAATTAAATTGATTTGGAATTTAATGTGAATAAACCTGACATGTATATTTTAACATATACATACAAAGTTTGTCAACATCATTTTGTCAATGAAGGGACGGCAAAGCGAATACAACTCTGTGAGCTGCGAGCGTGAGGTTACCTAGTATCATTGTATCATGATTTTCTTCTTTATTCTCTAAGTTCCATAATCTCGTTGGTCATCCATTCCTCTTGGGTTCTTCTTTTGTGGGTTCCTATGTAGCTTTTTGTTACTTTACATATCGCATCCTTCACCTTGTTCCATATATTTTCTACATCGTTTGCATCGGTATCTTCAAGTTTACTGTATATTTGTTCGTTTATTTCATTTCTGGCTGTTGTATTTTTGAGTATTTCAATATTTATTTTATGCAATTGCAATATTTTGTTCAATTTGTTTATATGAGGATGTAGATCGGGCCAACGATTATCCACATGTTGCCTTTTATCAGAATAAATACCCAGCAAAATAAATTGGAAGCAGTGCAATGTAGACTACTTCCATCACGGCATGTTTTGATGCAGTTCAAACGGAGTCATGAAAAAGGCACTCCATTCCTCACATTTTAACCGCTTTTGGATGCAATCCAAAGAATCACATCCATTTGCAGTTAAAATGCAATGGCAAGGGTCAGTTAAAATGCAGTGCCAAGGGGTTAGTTCAAATGCAGTGCTATGGAGTGCATCTTTCAGTAGTCACGCTCTTGTAAAAATCATGAGTGAAAATGCATAATTGGATGCACTTCCAGATTACTTGTACATATAATTTAACTGCATCTTTGGAGGCAAACATTTTGCTGGGTAGTTTAAAATCTATAGTAACTAAGAATAAAACTACTAACGCCATCTACCAACAAAATATTGTAATTTACCCCAAAACAGTGTGCAATTGAGTGAAAAGCAGTTAAGCAGTTTCCGTAAGGGCGACACCTACAGAAAAGAAGCACACTAAAATCTCTTTGTCTATACCATTCATTAGTCTATGAATTGAATTATTGAGGTGGTTTTCTTTTAGCCGTTAAGTTAAAAAAGTTTTTACGAAAGCTTTCTATCTGAAATTAATTACAATAAGAAGAAAATTTTATCTAAAGCAGTCGTTAGACTCTGATATATAGTATTATATTCATCGAAATTCATATAATAGTTGTGTTCCAGTATCTGTATGACTGTACAAGTAGTTTCTTTTTTCCCGATCTGAGTAGAATCTGGCAGCATATTTGCTGGCAATTTCGAGTTATTTATTTGAATTCCGTTCTCGTACTTTTTGAACAAATTTGTATGCGAATATAATTTTTCTTTCATTTGCTGCCTTTAGCTTTGCAAAAAAGTACGGGAACGCAATGCATGTACATCATGACATGTCCGTCTGCCTACTGAAATCATGGTGTGGAATTTATTTCTATTCCCCACTTTCCATATTTATATGTAAAAAGGGAATATTTTTGTCGATTCGGCTAGAATATTCCATAAATAAGCGATTATTGTAGTTTTCAACGTTTTAAAATATTGATTTTAAAAGTTTAAAATTATTTTCCATTCGAAAAATTCCGACGGAAATATTCATGACTATTCTGAACATTTAAGATAGAACTGATGTTTGGAACAGAATTCCACATTAGTTCGAGGATGTTTTGTATTGAAATAGATTCATATCGTTTCACCTTTATGAATAAAAATTTCGTGCGGAATTTATTCACTTTCCCCACTTTCCATATTTATATCTAAAAAGGGATTATTTTTGTCGATTCGTCGAGAATATTCCATAAATAAGCGATTATTGTAGTTTTCAACTTTTTAAAATATTGATTTTAAAAGAATTTCATTTTGTAAAATTATTTTTCGTGCGAAAATTCCGAGGGAAATATTCATGACTATCCTGAATAGTTAAAATAGAACTGATGTTTGGAACTGAATTTCACATTAGTTCGAGTATGTTAGGTATTGAAATTGGTTCATGTCGTGTCACCTTTCGGTACAGCTTCCACATAACTGTACGCCCAATTACTGATATTTTGTTGGCATAACCATTCGAAGCCATTCGAATTGACTAAAATAAGGCACTTTGTATTCTGAATAGGAAAAACACCATATAACTGAAAATTACCAATATGTAGGTCCATGCTTTTCTATAATCCCCACATAGAATTATAGTATGTTTACATATAAGCAGATTTAGTAAACCCACTGGGTTTCAAGTGTCAATTCCATTGTGTATACGTCAAATAAATCCTCATAAAAGAGGTTAACCCGGCAAAAAGTTATAACAGAAACAGTCTATTATTGTCCATTTTTTGCTGTTTTGAAGTTTTTTCTTCCGAATTGGCTATATCTATTCTAAAAAATATAAACAAATATAAAAATATCACCTAATGTTCACCATTTCAAAAGTCCTAGCCTCATTTTCAAAACGTATCGAGGTTCTTGCTGGGAAGGAAACTGATAAACAGAGAAAGCTCAATTTAATCCCCATTTGATATTTTTGTAGATTTTCACTGAATTCCGTTATATTCAAAATCATCATGTGAAAGTTCTCCACATTAAATTCCCTTACAACAGAAAACAGCTGCCTTTGACGAGCATGCGTTAAGGAAATTCCATCTCATTGTATTTTTCCTACTGTCTCCAGGACTCTGTAAATATTTGCTGGGAGTCAACACAGAGAGTGAGAGTGTTGTCATTGGAACAAAAGCCGCCTTGTTTCCTTAGAAAAAGAAAATAACCTCTCTATTGTGACATATTAGTCATCTGACAGGTGGTGATGGGAAAACTGTCAAAGGATGTTTTTTGCGAGAGAGAGAAAAAGCTTTCCTTTAGTGAGTGTGTTGTTATTTGTTTAATTTTGGAGAGACAATCAAATTTGGAGCCAGCTGTTGGTGCTCTTTGAAGGAAAATTTTGTGGGGGGTTTTTCAGAAGGTTCCTGCTAGCCAGTGAACGACTCAGAGCAAGAACGTGGTGCATAGATAGAAAATTTTTGTGTGTGCAAAAAAAAAGGAAATTAAAATAAAAATTTACGTTGAATGAAGAAAAGAGATTAAGGAAATCGGGAAAACAAAAAATAAAAGTGAAATTAAAAACGTAAAGGAATTTTAGAAAAATAAATTTTGAAAGAAAATTTCGGAAAATATTATTGGCAAATGTCGAGAAAAATCAAATTAGTGAACAAATGTGTGTCTGTGAAGCATGTGTAAAGAGATTTTTTCATTCACCAATTTCTTCGCTAGCTGAGCTGTGTATACTTAAGCGAGGGGTGGTGTGTGCGGGTGTTGTTGTTGTTGTCGTCGTCGTCGTTGGGCCAAATACTCAAATGTGAATGTGGTGATACTTGATACTGTTCACAAACTAAAAAAAAAACGAAAAATTCCTTTGGACCAATTGTTGTATACATAACAAAGCAAATCAGCAGCAAACGGCAATACAAAGGCAAGAAGCACCGTGGAGTGGATTTTCATATTGAGAGTTAAGCAGTCAGTCAAGCAAACCATGGAAGAAGTCACACAAGATTGCCTTACTCGGAAATAGTTTTCCTGGAGCAATGACAGAGTTCAGCCGCCGCTGCCTTTAAAGTTTTATTGTTGTAATCCACCGTTTATTGTTCGACTTGAGGGCAAATATCTTACTTCCGTTTGCCAAAGATAAAGTCAAGTGTGGTAGGGTAGTTTTCCCACGAGACCCCAAAGCAGAAAACTAGTTACAAAGACCATACCCAGCCATATACACTGCTTGTAACAACTCATCTCCCCCGCCTGCCTGACCACACACTCCCATATTACTCGTTCTCTCTATGTGAGGTGGCTCAATAGAAAAAGTGTGAGTCAGTCAGCAAGCCATCAAGTCACTTAAGTCAGTTCAGCTGCAACTTCAAATGCTTTTGCCTCAATTTAGTGTTCATTCAAGGAGTTGACGAAGTTTATGCACCTATCCTGCAACCAACAAAGTGTTGTTGTATACGTGTGTGTGTTTGGGGAAATCTTGATTCGAAGTGTATTGTTTGTGTGGTGTGTGTGTGTGTAAGAGAACTCTTATGCCCTGTCGATGAAACATCAAATATTCAAAAGTCTCGCCTAAAGTTCCGTCTTTCGCGTATTTTCGTTTCGTTTCCCTAAATCCGCTATCATGTTAAAGCAAGCATAATAATGTAGTGGTAAAATCAGTGCCAGTGCCGTCAGTATCAAAAGTCCTTAAGCCAGCCAGGAAGGAAGAAGGCTAGAAATCTAAGTATTGTGTGGAGTTTTCGTTTCGTTTTTCCATGGCAAGGTGGATGAATATGGAAGTCAACTATCAGCAGCATGCAAGCCAACCATTCAGCCAGCCATCCAGCCTTGCAGTATTCATCAGCATCAGAAGCAGAAACAGGAGTAGCAGTTGTTGATATGCATTCATAGAAATTCCTTTAGTTTTGTGCGAAAAAAAGGACTCATGCAACAATGGCCCATACAATTAGAAGAGAGTGGAAGAAGAACAAGAATGCATTATAATTACAACAACAACAGCAAGACAAAAACCGGTGCCCTTAATAAACAAAAACAACGAATAACTATTGAAGACTAAGAGGTTCCCTATTGAAAAGAAAAAACAAACACTGATCTCAGATGGAGAGAAGAGGCAAGAGAGGGTGAATAAAAAATAACGTGTGAAAATTTGGAAAAAAATAGAAATCACAAAAAATTAGGAATAAATTTAAATAAAAACCGAAAAAAATAAAATAAAAAATAATAATAATAAAAAAATAAAAATTTAAATAAACAACAAATATTGAAAAATATTTTTAAATATTGAAAAATAATCGTGAAGTGAAATTAAACATAATTTTCAAAATAAAAAATTAAATCTCAATGAAAAATAAATAAAACAAGTATTGAAATTAAATGAAAAAAATATATTAAAATTATTTGTAAATAGTTTTGAAAAATTAAAAAACAAACCAAAAATAATAAATAAAATATTAAAAAATAGCATTAAAATATCAATAAAAAACGTAAAAATTAAAATCAATAATTTTGAAAAATTAAAATGAAAATCTACATAAAATATACGAGTTAACTACAAAATAAAATAAGTAATAAAACAAATAAAAACGAAATTAAATATTAAAAAAAAGAATTAAAAAATCAATAAGAATTTTTAAATAAAAACAAAATAAATAATAAAACAAATAAAAACAGAATTAAATATTAAAAAAATAATTTACAAATCAATAAGAATTTTTAACTAATACTTAAAAAAAAAAAAATTTCTGAAGGAAGTATTTTTATACTTCCCAGCCATTAAAATCTTCCAGAAAATAATAAAAAAAATATATAAAAACAAAAACCAAACTTTAAAAAATCCAAATAAAAAATTTAAAACTTTGAAAAATTCCAAAAAATAAAGAAAATTTTAAAATTCCAAAATATTAAACAAATTTAAAATATTTTCCAAGAAAGTTGAAATTTTGAAAATTGAAATCTTAACAAAACCTAATTTCTGAAGAAGGTATTTTACTTCCCACACATTAAAATCTTCCAGAAAATTATAAACAAAAAAATATAAAAACAAAAACCAAACATTAAAAAATTCACTAAAAAAATTTCTAAAATAAAGAAACAAATACATTTTAAAATTCCAAAATATTAAAAAGATTAAAAATATTTTCCAAGAAAATTTAATATTATGAATTGTGAAGTTTGAATGGTTAAAAGATTTTAAGTTAAATTTTAAAAATTAATTTCCAAACAAATTAAAAATATAATTTCTAAAAAATTTCTTATTTAAAATATTCAACGTAAAAAGGCACACTTCAAAAGCGTACTGTCTATGCCAAATTTATAAAAATTAGTATACGAAATCAGAACTGCAAACATCAGACAAAACTTTCAAAAATTTTTAAGTGAAAACAATGATTTAAAAATAAAAAAAAAAATAAAAAAATCAAATTAAAAACAACTTCACAATGAAATATACATAAAGAAAAAAAACGACAACAAAAAAACGCTTCAATGCACAACACTTTATAATTTTATAGTTCCTCGTTAGCGCAAGCCAACAAACACTGCAGCAAACATCAAAACATTGAAAGTTAACTAAGCCCCCTTAGATAGGCAAATATCCCAACCAAAGGAACCAAACCAAACAACCAATCACCATTACCATCACAACAAAGGATCTTAACCACAAGCAAAATCCTCTCTCTCTCTATCTCTCTAACACCCACACGCACAACCATTCTCTCTCTCTCTTGAGATAAACAATGGAACGCATGTGGCGTAAAGTCAATCACAGTTTTGGTGGTGGCCGTGCCAAAAATCAAGGCCACCAATCCGATACCACCAGTTCCGCAGGTGGTTTTGCTGATAATCCCATTGTTGTTGGATCAAGTTCAGCCACAGGACGACGTTTGGCCGCTAGTGGACTAATGCCTACACCGAATCTACCCTCACAGCCACCGTCCTCCGCTACAACAACATCAACAACTGCCAATGCCAATGCCAATGCTCCGGCTACCGGTGCTTCAACAACTGCCAATGCATCAGCGGAACCGACAATAGGACAATTTCGCAAGTCACTAAGTCAACATGTTCTACAACCTCGCACAGCCTCATCGGAACGTAGAAGGCGTAGGAGACGCAAGGCTAGACCACGTCGCAGTGGTGTTAGCTGTGTGGGTGGTGGAGGTGATAATATGTCGTAAGTATAAAAAGTGTTTTGTTTTCTCAAAAAAATATAAAAATAGAGAGAGAGGGATAGGGAGAAGAAAGAAAATACTTCTTACATTTTGTACGCAAAGGGTTGTTCCAACATGACTGTGGAGTGCCAGCCAAAGATATTTATAGTCAGGTCTTCTATTTTGCCTTCTACTGAAAGAGTACATGTACATTAAGGCCTCCATAGGATGAAAGATGAGTCACAGATGGATGATTTTTAAGACTTTCAATATATCTCTATGGGTGGAAGATCTTTCGCAGGCCGTATAGATATAGAATACACCCAACTAAGGCGTGCCAGATTCGAATCTAGGGGGAAGGGGGGTCAAATGCTTGTTTTTCGTAATATGTATAATTTTTTACATACCACTGAACCTTTTTTGAACCGTTTGTGCCCCCTGCACATACCTGTCTACGACCATGACACCCAACAGGTTCTTCGACATATATTCTGTGAATATAAACTTCCGACAGAGCTCTTAGGAATAACAGAGCTTCCTAAAGAAGCCCTCAATCAGGTCTTCTATAAAGACGAGAATTCCAACAGGTCTGCTATAGATTGAAAACCTCTAACTGGTCTTTAGATAGGGAACCCTTACATGACGTAATTGGATGGAAGATCTCAAGAGGTTTCCTATCAATGTTAGGTTACATGTCTTCTGTGTATAGGATACCTCCAATAGGTCTTCCATGCATACCCTCCTGCGTGTATTCGATGAATAGAAACATCCAATAAGCCTTTGTATGTGACATATTTCCATAAAGTCTTCTTGGGATAAAAGCTGCCATTTGGTCTCAATGGATAAAAGATGTAACAGGTCTTCCTGGATAGAAGAACCCCAATCAAGTCGTCTATGGATAGACGATTTGCCACAAGTGCTCACCGGAAAGAAGATCGTCCATTATCTTAACACCGGAGACCTTTTACAGTCCTTTTATTGCAAAGAGGGTTTCACTAGTTCTTCAAGAGATATATGAACTTCTCTTCGGGATAAAAAACCTCCAACAAGTTTTAATTGTATAGAAGATCTCGTCAGGTCTTCTATGGAGAGGGGACCTCCAACAGGTATTTTATGGATAAAATTTCTGCAAAAAATCGTAAATAGGAAGAAAAAAATACACCACAAAAAATCCTCTATTAATAGGAAATCTACATCAGAAGATCTTCAACAGTTCTGCTTGGGATAGAAGATCTCAACCTGCCTTCTTCGCAAAAGTTCTTAAAACAGTGGATAAAGGACCTCTAACAGGACCTCTATAAGAAGATCTCGAAAAGAATATCTAAGGAGAGAACACCTAGAACAAACACCTCATCAGATTCTCTATGGATAACGAACCTCCAAAACATATTTTATGGATATAATTTCTGCAACAAATCTTCAATGGGAAGAAAATAATAGACCACAACACATCCTCTATTAATAGGAAATCTACATCGAAAGATCTTCAACAGGTCTGCTTGGGATAGAAGATCTCAACCTGTCTTCTTTGCAAAAGTTTTTAAAACAGGTTTTCTATGCATAAATGACCTCTAACAGGACCTCTATAAGAAGATCTCGAAAAGAAAATCTAAAGAGAAAACACCTAGAACAGATGGGTAGAAGACTCGAAACCTTAACAGGTCTTGTTTGGATAGAAGATCTCTAAAGATATTCCTTGGATGGAAGAAGTGGTTGACAGAAATCCACAAAAAGGCATCAATGCATATCAGACCGTGAAGAAGTCTTCTGTGGAGAGAAAACGTCAACTGTATGGAAGACCTAAAACTGGCTTTCAGTGGAAGTATATACACGGCAAGTATTTTATGGATATGGATGGGTAGAATATTGGAGACTTCAAGGGGATTATGGTTTGTAAGAAATTCCCATTCGCAATTTATAAAAGACCTCCAACAGATCATCTTTGGATATAATACCAAATAAACTTCTATGTAGGTTTAGGTTTTAGGACGCGCGACTGCAATCAATGCAGTCGCTCCACTCGGAGACCAAAGGTCCATTGTGTTCATCCTGTAAGTAGAAAAGAAAAGATAGAAATAAAAAGGTCTGTTAAAAGTAGATATTTTTTTAAGCTTAGAGACCCTCGGAGTTCCTTCCCCATAGCCATTTAAGGCTTCTTCAGAAAAGAACAATCACTGATGGGTCCATGCTAGATAGGTATGAGGCAGAAGAGAGCTCATAGTAGCCGAAGAGTCTGTGTCTAGTGTTGTTTAACATTGGACAATGCCATAGTAGGTGCTCAATCGTTTCAGTCTTCTCCTCATCCTCGCATAGCCTGCAGTAATCGACACTACTGTCGCACACCCTTGTTCTGGATCTTATGTGGCAGTGCTCTGTCATGCCCCTACGGCAATTCTGAACTCAGGCTTGTTAAGGAGTAGCAGGGAAGAAGTACTACGACTCGATATAACCAGCCAGATAAGCCTATATCCGGGCTCGTTCTGCCATTTGCGAGCAGACAGTTCTCTATAGAAGTTGTCCAGTTTATTGGTGAAGTGACACAGAGGGGGATGTACTGTCTCCTCAATATCAATATTTGGAGACTGCGATCCGGCACGTGCCAGCTCATCTGCAATTTTATTTCCAATTATGTCACAGTGTCCCGGCACCCAGCAGAAAGTGATTTCATTCTTTAGCCTTCCTAACAATCCTCTACACGTGTTAACAATCTTGGACTATATAGAGCAGGATTTGAGTGCCTGGAGTGCCGCCTGGCTATCCACAAAAAAAAACATCAGTCTCTCATAACCACGCAAGTTGACCTGAATCAGTTCTTGGACCTTTACAATGACTAATACATCCACTTGGAAAATGCTACAGAACTGGTTCATTTTATAAGACCGGCTTACATCGAGCTCCTCGCAGAAGACTCTTGCTCCTGTGCCCTCTTACATTTTGGATCCATGTGTATAGATGACCAAGTTTTGTGGAAGTGGTCTTCCATGAGTCCAGTCACTCATGGAATCGAGATCCTAGCCGTTTTAAAATTCATTATTGGTGAGAAGTAATCATTTATCTCCATAGAGTCTAGGCAGCCTCCTTTGTGAAGTATAGAAGCGTGTCCAGAACGCGACTCACTCCAGCACTTCATCTCTCTGAGCCTAAAAGCGCTTCTGACTGCGATGTTTTCAGCTAGAATATTTAGTGGCTTAATATCCAGCATTGTGTTTAGCGTAGCTTGCGGTGTGCTTTTGACGGCGCCGGTGATAAGGATTGATGCTGCACGTTGTACATTACCCATATTTGACTGGTTTGATTTCGTACACTTCTATAGAAGGCCTCAATAATATCTTCAATGCATAGAAGACCTCAAGATGAACTTCAATGTATAACACATCTCTAACAGGTATTCTGTAGGAAGACATCAAACGTCTATGGAGAGAATACTACAACAAATTTTCTATGAGTAGAAGAAGGAGGTGGATCAAATCTTCATCAGAAGATCTCCGACAGGCCTGCTCTGTATAGAAAACCACTAACTGGATTTCTATGAGGTCTTCAATGGATAGAAACCATCAAAATTACAAGCTCTATTATAGTGAGAGTTCCTCCAACAGGTCCTTGTGTGACTGTCACTTGATACAATCAGTCTCTCCGGACTTATATTGTGATCCTCCTCAGAGCACCATATTCTTTCATTGATGGAATGCCTTCTTATCTGGTGTTTCTGGCCTTCTTCATTTGAGAGCGCTACCGCAGCTGTTGAATGTTTTTTGGGTACTTCGGGAGGAAGAGTTTTGTAAAATTATTCTAGATGAAGTGGCTACTATCAAGACATAAGAGTAGCATACCCCGGAATGACTGCTCCGGATTATTTTGGTCAGTGCCGGGACGGGGAAAAACCCAGGACCATTATATTGTGCTCGGGTTGTCACGTCTGAATCCACCACACTCAAACATCGGTGAGATGCAATAGATGCCTTGAGTTGGTGCGTCTCAGGGGTTGCTCTGGACTCGTCCATGAGAGGGACTACAAAAGGGACTATGATGCTGTAGGCGGAGTGAACACAGCTACCAGTTAGTCGTCATCAAAATACGAGACTCCCCCCCAGTCCCCCAACAGCAGCCGCACTTAACACCAGGTATATCATTTTTGCAATTTAATTGCAATGGACTCCGAGGTAAGATCGATTCGTGGCGGTGCGGGAAACCAAACTCAAGAAAAACTGCAGCTTACAGTGTTGTTACACAACAACATAGCTCTCCTGTTGCACCAGTCTGTTCAATACACATCTATTTCGGTTGGGCCTGGCTCTAATGACGAGTACATGGGATGTATAGGGGCAGCAGTCAGGTATGGAATTACCGAGGAAGAGTTTTTTTAACGTAGACATCCCTCCGATAAATTGCTGTAGTCCAGGTTATAGGCGCAACATTAGTCCTCGGGAATGACCATAGGGGTATAGTGCTGATTGAGCTTATTGAACGATCTACGTTTTGCATGGTCAATGAGGGCGCCCCCACCAGAATTAGCTGAGAGTGTTACAGTTTGTGTTTGGGTGCCACCGTGGTGCAATGGTATGCACACCCGCCTTGCACGCAGAAGGTCGTGGGTTCGATTCCCCGGCCAGCCAACATCAAAACATTCTCAACGGCGGCAAAATACCCCTCAGTAATGTTGGCGACATTTCCTGAGTATTTCAGCCATGTAAAACTTCTCTACAAAAGTGGTGTCTTAGACACGCCGTTCGGACTCGGCAATAAACTGTAGGTCCCATATCATTGAGCTAAAATGAATCGGGGTGCACTCATTGATATGAGAGAAGTCTCCCTTGTCCCTTATGGGATGTTTGTGGAACAATTATTATTACAGTTTGTCAGATATAACAATCGTGTCACCTGGTCTGACAAATGACGTCAGCTGGCAACCCGTCGTTTCTCTTGGTACGGGCAATATTCCCATTAGTGTCTCCATCAGCAGACCGTCAGACTTCATCATCTCCCAATGCCGTACGTTCACCAATCAATCGAAATCTAATTGACCTGGTATCGGAGATTTCACTAATCACAGTTTCAGAGACCTGCCCAAACTTTCTGATGTCCGGGCAGCAGAGAAAACCTTCCGAGACATCATCACTTCTGCAGCCGCTCGCTATACATCTGCTGGTCGAATACCCGAAGTAAGACTAAATTTCCTAGCAGAGGCGCCAGAGCAAATGAGCGTGGTGATAATCTTCGAGTTAACTCCAGCGACCCCAAAGTCAGAGAGCTCCTAGTAGAGGCGCCAGAGCAAATGAGCGTAGTGATCATCTTCGAGTCAATCCTGTCAGAGCTGACACTGGAAGTTAACGGATTGGTCAGTGATCATAAGCAGAACAAGCGCCTAGATCATCTGAAAAGTTGCAATATTGGTGAGGGACTAGGTGAATTGTGCTCCACGGTTAAGTCACTCTCGAACGCTGGGTAGATCCGAAGAATTATTTTAATCTACAGTTTGTCGAGCATCCAGGAAGTGACGAGGCAAATATAAGATTACTACGTGGCATTAGATCTCTTCCAGCCGAGGAGGAACAACCACAATTTACAATGGATGATGTGGCCAATACCATCAAGAACGCTAAATAGACCAAAGCGTTGGGCCCTGATAGAATATCTATGGTAATTCTTGATGCAATGCAACTCCACATTCAAGCCGAAGACTCTATCCGCGATTTGGGTACAACCACCACGATACTCCAACAAGGATACTCCGACACCAACTACCAGTCTAAATCAAAAGGTCTAGGGGCAAACCCGTGGTCTCAAAATTAAGTCTCTGGTACGACCTCGTAACCATGAAGGGACTACTACCAGTTGGTCCCAAACGGAGCCGGTACTGGTGGCCCACGTAATGTTTATAGAGCAGGATAAGCCAAAATTCTCAACCTGCCGCTAGCCACATCATGCCCGAAGTCTGGAAAATGGGCAGGGTTTTTCCGCTACTGAAACCAGGCAAGGACGCCAGCAAAGGTGTATCGTAAAGACTTGAGACTTTATTCCTTCCCAGCGGTAGAAATATCTATCCCGTTGCCAATCATTAGCATTGGATCCGTAAGCAGGACAGCGTGAAAGGTACAACAAGTCCAAATCCCGTAGGGAGTTCTAGAAGGAGAGGTGATATCTCTGGAGAACTGTTTTACCTCTGCCTCTCCTGCATGCCTGCCACCCATCCAAACTGCATTGCGATCGTAAAGTATGCGGAGGATTCTACGATTTTGGCGCCAGGTGCCTCCCCGATGTTATTTCTGAAAGGCTGATCTTTTATTTGACTGATTTTATAAAATTTTTTCCACGCGAGGAATATGCAAATATCCGCCACTAAATCTACAATCACTTTGTTCACCTCATGGATTACTGACCTGAATATCATGGTAGATGGTAGCAGAATTCCGACCACTAACTACCCCAGGATTCTACGGGTCACGTTCGACAGCTATTTGCTACAGGCTGAGATGAAGGAACAAAGTCCTCAAGTCCCTAGTCGGAAGCAAAGCGATAGGTCGGTCTGTGGCAAACTATGCGGCACCAGTGCGGTCCGCGAATATAAGTGAAACAGGTACTTCCCCAAGGTGCTGTGATATCTCCGGAGAACTGTTTTACCTCTACCTCTCCTGCATGCCACCCCTCCAAACTGCATTGAGATCGTAAAGTATGCGGAGGATTCTACGATCTTGGCGTCAGGTACCTTCCCTGATGTTATTTGTGAAAGGCTGGACTTCTATTTGACTGAACTTATCACATCTTTTCCACGTGAGGAATATGCAAATATCCGCCACTAAACCTACAACCACTTTGTTCACCGCATGGAGTACTGAGCTGAATGTCATGGTCGATGGTAGCAGAATTCCGACCGCTAACTACCCCAAGATTCTAGGTGTCACGCTCGACGGCATATTCACGCCGTACGCGCATGCCGCAGCTGTTTGCTACACGCTGAGATGAGGGAACAAAGTCCTCAAGTCCCTATCCGGCATCAACGCGATAGGTCGGTCTGTGGCAAACTATGCGGCACCTGTGCGGTCCGCAAAAATAAGTTCAACGCAATGGAAAAATATTCAAACTTGTCATGTCTTTAGTCGACCGCCTTTATGAGGAGACCAAGATTATTCCCGGAACAGCAATAAAATGGCATTATCTCGAAGCATTGGCGATCCTGTCCTTGATCTAGCAGCAACAGCAGATTTCTCTTCGCCACGACCTTCTGTTGGCAGATGGGTATGATAGGGTAGCTTTTCCTTTGCATTTTTAAATTACGTCAGATATCCGTATTCTGCAGATAATATTGATTAATTTGGGGAAGTATGGAGACATTACTCTTCTCTAACGCTAGCTCACCTCCTGTGGATGGACAACTTTATAGCTAGATTGAATGGCGGCTTTAATTTGCCAGCATGCGAGAACAAATAGTTCCATATGTCTTCCTCCTCCTTTTCCATTACTTATTGGTCAGTTTATTTGATTTGTCTATCAAAATATCCAGCACTGGGAATCCAGAACTTGAGAACTATGTCTATACTCATTGATTGCCTCAATCTTTGGGGATGTTCAGAATTCCACTGTAAAACTCCGGAACACCTAACCATTGTTGCTCAACACTGTGACCTAAAGGGTGAAAATTCTCACGCTTTTAATCCCCATCAGGCTTAAAAAGTCCTATTTCCGTTGGGAGGATATACCGTACGGGTTCTAATGTTTTTGATTTGTTGATCTACACTGTACATTAAACAGCTTGCTTCCATTACTCCTCAACGGCACATTGTACTTAGCCCACACATTTATCTATGTCCATAAAATAAAAAAGGACATTTCCACGTGTATGTCCACACACACACAAACATACACACTTAACATACTTATAAACATTCATGCTTTTATTTTGTGAGAGATTCTCTAGAAATTTTGTTGCCAAATCAATTTCATTCTTTTCCTTTCTCTCCCCAAAAAAAAAGCAACAAAAAAGAATTTTTTGGAATATTAAATGAAAGTGGTTTTTGCGGCAAACTTCTGGGTAATGTATCCATCCATCCATGCTTTGCAAAGGATACACTCACCACACGTACGAATATGACTATTTAGAGACTACTACTTTAATTAATTTATGCAAAACCTCAAAATGTTCTCAGGAACTTACTTATTTGCATATTACCAACAAGCGAGAGTTGTACAGAAACACACACACGTGGCATAATGAAAACACTTTAATTGTTTAAAATGTCTCCAGCATCCCTCCCAGCAACTAAGAATTGCTTTATTTCCCCATTTTAATGGGGCGACAAGATTTCAGCGGAAGCCAAGAGTAAGAGAGAGAATCTATCTTCTTTCCCTGGTTGAACATAAATAATTAAGATTTCAAAATAGATTTCTCCTACAAAATAGAGTAGGTGTGGGGAGGGAGCGGTTGATGGAGATAAGGAGGCGCCATAGAGGAGACGCATATAAAGTTGGTATCCCCATTCATTACTTTTTGTTTCATGTTGTTTCATTTTGTTTCGTGTTGTTGTTGGAGGGAAGAAACAATGAAAATATAGAGCAATGAAAATCTCCGACTTGTTTAATGCTTCTACTATGAGTTATAATTATAACGATAATAGGGAGAATAGATAATGCAGAGGGGAGTGTGTGGTGTGCGTACTTGTTATACCCCTTTTTGCAGAAAGTGTGTGTTTAATAATTCTTAAATAATATATTAATAAATTCATAGAATAACCTATTTCTGTGAGTATTCGAAGAAGGTGAAATCGATCGATTGCTCACAAAGTCAGACAAATGACATAGTTCGAAAGATAATATTAAATGTATAACATGTGTGATGTATACTTATAGGCAGCATAACATGTGATGTTATTTTGTTGGCAAGATTAATGACTGCTATAATGGATTGGTACAGTGGTGGTATTTTATATGGGTGTCTTTTATACGGTGGTCTTCTCTTCTATAGAAGACCCATACATCTATCTATAGAAGACCATCTATTCTATAGAAGATTTCCAGGGGGGTGGGGGGTGCTTCTTCATGAGATAATAGTCTGAAAACACTTAAAATACCTCATGCTCATTAACTAGAATAAACTCGGCTTATATTGGCTAAGCCTTTTAGTGACTTCCATTTTAGCTCAAATTTGGCATACCGCAATACTTCTTCCAAACTTTTATCATGTTGGAAGATGGTCTATATAAGATCGCTATCTCGGATACCTGCCGCCTAAATGTTGCATTGCAGTTGAAGGACTGTTCCAGGATCATATTGAAATTTTCACCGAATGTATTCCGTGTGGAACATAATTTTTTTCTTATGCAAGTTTGTACTTCTTGAGATGGGCCGACAACTCTTAATAACCCGCGTCCACCAACTGGAAACAATTCTGAGAACTATAGATATTGAAATGACTTCTTTGTTTGGTCCAAATTTTGCATATCGCAATATTTCTTCAAAACAGACATCTAGTCCGTAGATGCTGTATATATGGCTCCAACCTCAGGTACCTCCTGCAAAAAAAGTACATGTTCGATTAAGTGCAGTTTAAGGCCAATTTTGAAATGTTTACCGAAGGTTTTCATTCTGATTACCATATAAATATTTATGGAAAGTCCGTACTTCTTGAGATGGCCTGAAAACTCTTAATAACCTCCACCTCCTCTTAATCATTCACCAAATGTAATAAAATATCAGCACGATAAGCATCGGTTTGACTCCAAAGTGACATCTAGTTCAAAGTTCCTAATTCAGTACCTACCACACAAAGGCAAATGTGCGATTAAATGTAGTTTAAGGCATATTCGAGGAATTTTTTAAATCAATTTCTAAAATACCTTCAGTTACCTCCTTCACAGAAGTTTAAAAGTTTTGTGCTTCACTCCTGGTTAAGACCATTTCTCGGATCGTGTTGCAATTTTAATGTCAATAAGGAATGGAAATTATGACTGTAACATTATCATTTTTTAGGGGAAGACAATACTTCCCCAGGCTCCCAGGGAGGTCTTCTATTCTATGGAAGCCTCCCAGGGAGGTCTTATACTCTATAGAAGCCTCCCTGGGATGTCTTCCGTTTTATAGAAGCCTCAGAGAGAGCTCTTCTTATCTATTGAAGCCTCCCGGAGAAGTCTTCTGTTTTATAAAAGCCTACCAGGAAGATCCTCTATTCTATAGATACCTCCTACGGAGGTCTTCCTTTATATAGAAGCCTCCCAGGGCGGTCTTCTATTCTATAGAAGCCTCCCAGGGCGGTCTTCTATTCTATAGAAGCTTCCCAGGGAGGTCTTCTATTCTATAGAAGCCTCCCAGGGAGGTCTTCTATTCTATAGAAGCCTCCCAGGGAGGTCTTCTATTCTATAGAAGCCTCCCAGGGCGGTCTTCTATTCTATAGAAGCTTCCCAGGGAGGTCTTCTATTCTATAGAAGCCTCCCAGGGAGGTCTTCTATTCTATAGAAGCCTCCCAGGGAGGTCTTCTATTCTATAGAAGCCTCCCAGGGAGGTCTTCTATTCTATAGAAGCCTCCCAGGGAGGTCTTCTATTCTATAGAAGCCTCCCAGGGAGGTCTTCTATTCTATAGAAGCCTCCCAGGGAGGTCTTCTATTCTATAGAAGCCTCCCAGGGAGGTCTTCTATTCTATAGAAGCCTCCCAGGGAGGTCTTCTATTCTATAGAAGCCTCCCAGGGAGGTCTTCTATTCTATAGAAGCCTCCCAGGGAGGTCTTCTATTCTATAGAAGCCTCCCAGGGAGGTCTTCTATTCTATAGAAGCCTCCCAGGGAGGTCTTCTATTCTATAGAAGCCTCCCAGGGAGGTCTTCTATTCTATAGAAGCCTCCCAGGGAGGTCTTCTATTCTATAGAAGCCTCCCAGGGAGGTCTTCTATTCTATAGAAGCCTCCCAGGGAGGTCTTCTATTCTATAGAAGCCTCCCAGGGAGGTCTTCTATTCTATAGAAGCCTCCCAGGGAGGTCTTCTATTCTATAGAAGCCTCCCAGGGAGGTCTTCTATTCTATAGAAGCCTCCCAGGGAGGTCTTCTATTCTAAAGAAGCCTCCCAGGGAGGTCTTCTATTCTATAGAAGCCTCCCAGGGAGGTCTTCTATTCTATAGAAGCCTCCCATGGAGGTCTTCTATTCTATAGAAGCCCAGGGAGGCTTCTATAGATTAGAAGATATCCGTGGAAGGTCTTCTATTCTATAGAAGCCTCATAGGGAGGTCTTCTATTCTAAAGAAGCCTCCCACGGATATCTTCTATTCTATAGAAGCCTCCCTGGGAGGTCTTATACTCTATAGAAGCCTCCCTGGGATGTCTTCCGTTCTATAAAAGCCTCAGAGAGAGCTCTTCTTATCTATTGAAGCCTCCCGGAGAAGTCTTCTTTTTTATAAAAGCCTACCATGAAGATCCTCTATTCTATAGATACCTCCTACGGAGGTCTTCCATTATATAGAAGCCTCCTACGGAGGTCTCCTATTATATAGAAGCGTCCCAGGGAGGTCTTCTGTTCTATAGAAGCCTCCTACGGAGGTCTTCTATTCTATAGAAGCCTCCTAGGGAGTTCTTTTACTCTATAGAAGCCCCCCAAGGAGGTCTTCTTTTCTATAGAAGCTTCCTAGGGAGGTCTTCTATTCTACAGAAGCCTCCCAGGGAGGTCTTCTATTCTATAGAAGCCTCCCAGGTAGGTCTTCTATTCTATAGAAGCCTCCCAGGTAGGTCTTCTATTCTATAGAAGCCTCCCAGGGAGGTCTTCTATTCTATAGAAGCCTCCCAGGGAGGTCTTCTAATCTACGGAGGTCTTCTATTCTATAGAAGCCTCCTAGGGAGTTCTTCTACTCTATAGAAGCCCCCCAAGGAGGTCTTCTTTTCTATAGAAGCTTCCTAGGGAGGTATTCTATTCTACAGAAGCCTCCCAGGGAGGTCTTCGTTTCCTTAGAAGCCTCCCATGGAGATTTTCTATTCTATAGAAGTCTCCCAGAGGGTCTTCTATTCTATAGAAGCCTCCCAGGGAGGTCTTCTATTCTATAGAAACCTCCCAGGAAAGTCTTCTATTCTATAGAAGCCTCCCAGGGATGTCTTCTATTCTATAGAAACCTCCCAGGGATGTCTTCTATTCTATAGAAACCTCCCAGGAAAGTCTTATATTCTATAGAAGCCTCCCAGGGATGTCTTCTATTCTATAGAAGCCTCCCAGGGAGGTCTTCTATTCTATAGAAGCCTCCCAGGGAGGTCTTCTATTCTATAGAAGCCTCCCAGGGAGGTCTTCTAATCTACGGAGGTCTTCTATTCTATAGAAGCCTCCTAGGGAGTTCTTCTACTCTATAGAAGCCCCCCAAGGAGGTCTTCTTTTCTATAGAAGCTTCCTAGGGAGGTATTCTATTCTACAGAAGCCTCCCAGGGAGGTCTTCGTTTCCTTAGAAGCCTCCCATGGAGGTTTTCTATTCTATAGAAGTCTCCCAGAGGGTCTTCTATTCTATAGAAGCCTCCCAGGGAGGTCTTCTATTCTATAGAAGCCTCCCAGGGAGGTCTTCTATTCTATAGAAACCTCCCAGGAAAGTCTTCTATTCTATAGAAGCCTCCCAGGGATGTCTTCTATTCTATAGAAACCTCCCAGGAAAGTCTTCTATTCTATAGAAGCCTCCCAGGGATGTCTTCTATTCTATAGAAGCCTCCCAGGGAGGTCTTCTATTCTATAGAAACCTCCCAGGAAAGTCTTCTATTCTATAGAAGCCTCCCAGGGATGTCTTCTATTCTATAGAAGCCTCCCAGGGAGGTCTTCTATTCTATAGAAGCCTCCCTGGGAGGTCTTCTATTCTATAGAAACTTCTCAGGGAGGTCTTCGTTTCCTTAGAAGCCTCCCATGGAGGTTTTCTATTCTATAGAAGTCTCCCAGAGGGTCTTCTATTCTATAGAAGCCTCCCAGGGAGGTCTTCTATTCTATAGAAACCTCCCAGGAAAGTCTTCTATTCTATAGAAGCCTCCCAGGGATGTCTTCTATTCTATAGAAGCCTCCCAGGGAGGTCTTCTATTCTATAGAAGCCTCCCTGGGAGGTCTTCTATTCTATAGAAGCCTCCCAGGGAGGTCTTCTATTCTATAGAAGCCTCCCAGGGAGGTCTTCAATTCTATACAAGCCTCCCAGGGAGGTTTTCTATTCTATAGACCCCAGGGAGGTCTTCTTTTCTATAGAAGCCTCCCAGGGAGGTCTTCGTTTCCTTAGAAGCCTCCCATGGAGGTTTTCTGTTCTATAGAAGTCTCCCAGAGGGTCTTCTATTCTATAGAAGCCTCCCAGGGAGGTCTTCTATTCTATAGAAGCCTCCCAGGGAGGTCTTCTATTCTATAGAAGCCTCCCAGGGAGGCCTTCTATTCTATAGAAGCCTCCCAGGGAGGTCTTCTATTCTATAGAAGCCTCCCAGGGAGGTCTTCTATTCTATAGAAGACTCCCACGGAGGTCTTCTATTCTATAGAAGCCTCCCAGGGAGGTCTTCTATTCTATAGAAGCCTCCCAGGGAGGTCTTCTATTCTATAGAAGCCTCCCAGGGAGGTCTTCTGTTCTATAGAAGCCTCCCAGGGAGGTCTTCTATTCTATAGAAGCCTCCCAGGGAGGTCTTCTATTCTATAGAAGCCTCCCAGGGAGGTCTTCTATTCTATAGAAGCCTCCCAGGGAGGTCTTCTATTCTATAGAAGCCTCCCATGGAGGTCTTCTATTCTATAGAAGCCTCCCATGGAGGTCTTCTATTCTATAGAAGCCTCCCATGGAGGTCTTCTCTTCTATACAAGCCTCCCAGTGAGGTCTTCTATTCTATAGAAGCCTCCCAGAGAGGTTTTTATTCTATGGAAGCCTCCCAGGGAGGTTTTTATTCTATGGAATATTCTATAGAAGCCTCCTAGAGAGGTCTTCTATTCTATAGAAGCCTCCTAGGGAAGTCTTCTATTCTATAGAAGCCTCCTAGGGAGGTCTTCTATTCTATAGAAGCCTCCTATGGATGTCTTCTATTCTATAGAAGCCACCTAGGGAGGTCTTCTATTCTATAGAAGCCTCCCAGGAAGGTCTTCTATTCTATAGAAGCCTCCCAGGAAGGTCTTCTATTCTATAGAAGCCTCCCAGGGGGTCTTCTTTTCTATAGAAGCCTCCCAGGGCGGTCTTCTTTTCTATAGAGGCCTCCCAGGGAAGTCTTCTTTTCTATAGAAGCCCCCTAGGGAGGTCTTCTATTCTATAGAAGCCTCCCAGGGAGGTCTGCTATTCTATAGAAGTCTCCTAGAGAGGTCTTCTATTCTATAGAAGCCTCCTAGTGAGGTCTTCTATTCTATAGAAGCCTCCCAGGGAGGTATTCATTTGCAAATAAGCTTCTTACGTAGGTCTTGTGTTGTAGATAAGCTACCCGGGGAGGTCTTCCATTCTATAGAAACCATCCAATGAGGTCTTCTATTCTCTAGAAGCCTCCCAGGGAGGTCTTCTCTTGAAAAAAACCACTTGCGGAGGTCTTGTATTGTAGACAAGTCTCCCTGGAGGTCGTCTAATGTATATAAGGCTCCCTGACAGGTGTTTTATTCTGTAGAAGCTTCCCAGGGAGGTCTTCCAATCTATTGAAGCCACTCAGGGCAAAGAAGCATCTTAAATATGTCGTGTATATTAGATTAGCCTCCCGGGTAGGCCTTCTATTGTATAGATGCCTTGAAGGAGGTTTCACATTCTATAAAAACCTCCCAGGAGGACTTCTATTGTATAAAAACCTCTCTGGGAAGTCTTCTATTCTAAGAACTTTTTTGGAGGGCCACGATCTCAAAAATGTTGAGATTTAGGAAAAATGTTCATGGTCTATTCTTTAGAAGACCTTCCAAAAAATCACATGCATAACTGAAGGTTTTGTGAGATGTTCAGTTATATAAAAGGACTTTTAGAAGGTTTCCCAAACAATATATTTTGAGGACTTATGATCCCAAACATGTATTCTTTAGAATAATTTTTCAATATTTGTAAAGGATAATTTTAAGAACAAATTTTCAGTGACTCTGAACCCATTAAACGATGGCCTTGTAAAAATAATTTTCCTAATTCGATTATGAATTTTTGAAAATAAATTTCCAAGGTCCATGATTCCTATAAACTTTGCATTTTTAAGCATAAAAAATATTCAGTAACCAATAGACCATGAAATTCGCCTTTTTGGTAAGAAATATTGCGTGCTTATTTATCTAGATTGTCATGTTTAGACTTCGTATGAAACATAGAAAAAAACTTTTTCAACGTTTTGTTTATGTTTCTCTAAACTGCAGTGAAGCGTAAAAAACCTAGGTAACCCAGTTATGAACCTTGATTCCTTGAAACATGACAATTATTTAAACGTCGCTTGCCAAATCAAAGAGAAAACCCTTCGCACCCCTCTCCACTAAATGTTATGGTCGAAGTTTTTTTCTCTGATTTCTACCCTCAGCTAATATGATTTATTAACCTTAGTTCACGAGCAGAGTACAAGTCATAGATTTAACCTATGTATGTTTTTGCACTGGCATAAAAGAACTCCAAAAAACAACAACTTCAAATATCAAGAATTCCATTGGAGTTGTTTTTTGCTCTTCTTGTTCCTGTTTCTCATATCCTTCTTTTCGTGTTATCTTTCTCCTTCCCCCTCCACCCACGTACAAATTCCACCAAACAACAACAACACCAACAGGATGGAAATTGATTTACTGCCAGGGAGTAACGTTTTAAACGTCAACACATGAATAATTACCCACACGTTTGAATTCAAGTACTCTTTTGGCAAATGGAGGAGAGGATTATGGAGGATTTGTTGGTGCTGCATAACAAGCGCCGTATAAAATTGCAAAAGTTTACATGGTATCCTGGTTAAAGTTCGCAAAAATGACTTACAGTAGGGAAAGGTGAGAGAGAGAGGAGGAAAAATAAAACAAAGAATATAGAACACCAGTGTCGTGATGAACATAATTCTGGGAATTGTTAAAATTTCGCCTAAAAGTATGCATCACACCTATGTTTTAGATCAACCTTTATGTGTATCGAGATACTTAGAGGTGGAAATTGTACAATACTCTAGTGACTGAAACCTTTCCTCGTTTGCAGCAATTTGTATTTCCTTACTTAGAATCCCAACTATGTGATGAACAGAATTCTGGGAATTATTACATTTTCGCCTAAAAGTATGCACCTCGCCTATATTTTAGATCAACCTTTAAAGTTCACAAGAATTATTTACAGTAGTGAAAAGAAGGGAGTGAGAGAAGGAGAAATAAAACAAAGAATATAGAACACCAACGATGTGATGAACACAATTCTGGGAATTGTTAAAATTTCGCCTAAAAGTATGCATCACACCTATGTTTTAAATCAACCTTTATGGGTATCGGGTTATTCAGAGATGGAAGTTGAACAATCCACCAGTTGCTGAAAACATTCCTCGTTTGCAGCAATTTACATTTTCTTACTTAGAATACCAACGATGTGATGAACACAATTCTGGGAATTATTAAATTTTCGCCTAAAAGTATGCACCTCACCTATATTTTAGATCAACCTTTAAAGTTCACAAGAATTATTTACAGTAGTGAAAAGAAGGGAGAGAGAGGAGGAAACATAAAACAAAGAATATAGAACACCAATGACTTGATGAACACAATTCTGGGAATTGTTAAAATTTCGCCTAAAAGTGTGCATTACACCTATGTTTCAGATAAAACTTTATGGATATCAAGATACTTAGAAGTGGAAATTGTACAATACTCTGGTGACCGAAACCATTCCTCGTTAGCAGCAATTTGCATTTCCTAACTTAGAATACCAACGATGTGATGAACACAATTCTGGGAATAATTAAATTTTCGCCTAATAGTATGCACCTCACCTATATTTTAGATCAACCTTTAAAGTTCACAAGAATTATTTACAGTAGTGAAAAGAAGGGAGAGAGAGGAGGAAAAATAAAATAAAGATTATAGAACACCAATGATGTGATGAACACAATTCTGGGAATTGTTAAAATTTCGCCTAAAAGTATGCATTACACCTATGTTTTAGATCAACCTTTATGGGTATCGAGATACTTTGAGGTGGAAATTGTACAATACTCTAGTAACTGAAACCATTACTCGTTAGCAGCAATTTGCATTTCTTTACATAGAATACCAACGATGTGATGAACACAATTTTCGCCTAAAAGTATACACCTCACCTATATTTAAGATCCACCTTTATGGGTATCGGGTTATTCAGAGATGAAAGTTGAACAATCCATCAGTTGCCGAAACCGTTTCTCGTTTTAACATTAGTGCAGCAATTTGCATTTCCTTACTTAGTTTCCCAACCCACATGAGTGTGTCCTTCACATCTTTATTACTTTTCTTCTACAACTCTTCTTGGATAAGTGAATTTTTTAAATTGCCTTAGTAACTTTAGCAATGTGAACAGGTAGGTATGTAGCGCTTACCTTAAGTTGTTCTGTGTTGTTTGGCATGACCCGAACAACACGAACATCACATTTACATAAATAAATTCAAACAGGTGATAATTCATAAAGAAAAATACCATAATTTTGTATTTTGTGTGTTGCGATGAAAAATAAAATAAAAACCCATTATTAAGAGCTCCCTAGAGAGCCTCCAGAGCAGCTTGGAAAAATAACAACGAGGTGATAACTTCCAAATTACATTTATTCATTCGTTTTATGTTTTTCTTGTCTGTTTTTTGCAGTTCTTCCGGTGGCTTTTATACAATCAACGAATCGCATGAAACCAGCCGCTATCATCGAACACATCGTACAGCTCGTGTTATGGCCAGTTCAGCACCACTGGGTACTGTTTTAATGTATCCCAATAAGGCAGGAGGACAACACGATACAATGGCCAGCAATAATACAACGACGACAGGTAATGCCGCTGGCGGTGTGGGTGGTGGTGTTGGTACAACGACTAGAACTCCTCTAACGGAGACATCTGTAGGTCCAGGATCCGGTACAGTGGCTGTTACATCAACATCGGCGCCACAAGCACCGGATATTTCGTTGCGTCAACGAGCTGTGGCCAAATTGCGAATGTTCAATTTCCATTTGAATTGGGATCTTCAGATGACTCATTGCAAACCCTGCGGGTAAGTTAAAGGATGTGAAAACAAAAAGAAAACCCGAAATAGAAAAACACTGAAAGGGATTTTATTTATCAGAAAATGTTGTAGGATTTGTTGCTGTTGTTGTATTGTGTTCTTAGTTTGTGGTTGATTGTGGAGGATTCTTTCTTTTTTTGTAATTTTTCTTTATGCTTTTACTTTTTACTTCCTTTTTATACCCTACACTGTGGTGGAAGGGTATACTCAGTTTGACAAAATTCTTATGATAGATTAAGTTCTAAAAGATAATTCAATATGACTTCTTCAGGGATGGAATGATATATCCATGAGGGTTTGTAAATCAATAAAATCTAGCCAATCCTCTTTTATAGAGCCTAGGAAATATGCGGTGCTACGTGAGACATGCAACGAAATCGTTAAGAGACCTTGGTTTTTACAAATAAGTGTTGAATGTCAGGTTAGAGCACTTAAGAGGTCTCCTATTCTTCAGAAGTCCTTTCTAGAAATCACATTCACTACCCAAGACTTTGTGTGAGATCTTTAGTTCTATAAAAGAACTTTTATAATAAAAAAAACACTATAGAATGCCTATTATGTGGTCTTCCATTTTATATAGGGTCTTTTATAAGGGCAGATATTATATTGAAATCCTTTTCGGAAATTTTCAAATCTATAGAGGAAGTTTTATGACATCTTGTTTGCTTAAGAAGAGCTATAAAAGACTTTTAACGAAGAGTCCAACTACATTGAGGATATTTTAAGAGATTACCGATTTTTTATTCAGAACTCATATATTATTAGAGAGATAATTTGTTTTATAAGTCTTCTTTTTATAGAAGGCATCTGTGGAAGACCATAGCATAAACATAAACCTCTTATTATATCAGATCTGCCGACTTATGAGGTGCTCCCATTCAATAGACCTCTTATGAAGTCTCCTCTTTAATATCCGATCTCTGGTGAAGCCTTCTATGCTAAATAAAACGTTTTATTATGTACATTCTATATTCAATAGTCTCCCCTAATGGGGGCTTCTTTTCAAGAAAAACTCTTTTAGAGGTCTTTTATCAAATGATTGTTATTTTATCTAATGCTTATTTTTTCGAATTTGTAAAAACAAATTTATGACATGTTCGTGGCTATGAAGAAGAACTTGTCATGTTTGTTATTGGAGAGCTGGTATAAGCTAGGTCTACTATAAAAGACTTTCAACGAAGAGTCCAACTATATTGAGGATATTTTAGAAGACCGCCTCAGAACTTATAGTTTTCTAGAGAGAGTTTTCTTATCACATAATTTTTGGAAGGGAGCTATGTGGCCATTTTTAGACGGTATTTCATTCTGTAGAAGACCTCTGAATAAACCTCAGATATGAGATCTGTTGGCTTATGAGGTCTTCCCATTCAACAGATCTCTTATTAGGCCTTCTCTTCAATATCCGAACTCTAGTGACGCATTATATTCAATAGAACAACTTTTATGCGGTATTATATTCAAAAGACTCCCAATCGCGGCTTCTTTTCAGGAAAAACTCTTCGCACGAACTCTAGTGAGGACTGATAATCAACAGAAAATTTGTTATGAGGTATTATATTCAAAAGACTCCAAATGGTGCTTCTTTTCAGGAAAAACTCTTTTGGTGTATCTCAACCAATGGAGGACCATTTATTATATTACACTGTACAACACAAAAAATAATTACAAGATAATTCGACCAGTTTATGAAAGAGGACCGAAAAAAAGAAGACATGTGTATCGGCGTTTTGAAACTTTACGTCGGGAAGTGACCTAAATAGGCGTGGCAAGTTCCGCCCATTTCTACAGGTTCTGAAATATTCGACATCAGATTCCTTGGAATCCTTGCATTTTAGGTATAAAGTGGCTTTGGCAATATTGCTGAAAACAATGCCGGGTATCTTTTTATGAAAAAATTAACCCTCATGCGAGTCACTAAAGGGGTCTTTTTGGTCCCTTTTTTCAAAAACGTTTAAAAACTCCTTTAAAATGTGATCGTTTCAGATCAAAATATTTTACAAAATTATTTGTCATAAAATTTTACTATAGGTCCCCGAATACACCGAAGTTCTAAATCGTACCTAAACGTCAGGAATCTGCGAAAAGTAAAATCTCGTTTTAGGGTTAATGTTGTACTTTATCTGAGTTTATTAAGTTTTGTCCCACAAAACTTCATTCTAGATAGAAGACGTCAAAGACAAAAAAAATCTCCATCAAATTTCAATATAAGTCGCCGAATAAATGAAATATGTATGTATTTGCAATATATATCAAGAAAGTATATACATCAAATTTGCCAACGAAACACCTAAATTTTTTTATTGAACAAATTTGTTTTGTTCTTTTTTCGAGTTGATGCATTAAAGTAACATGAAATTTAGTTCTAGACGAAAGGTGCTAAAAGAAGAAATATTCTACACAAAATTTCATTGCAAGTCCTAGAACAAACTATATATCTGAGTAAAACACTTTGGTAAGAAAATGACGTTGCAAAATTAAATATTATAGGTAGAAATTACTTGTTAAACTTTTAGACTCTTTAATTAAAATTTATTCCATATTGAGTCAAAATCTCCTAAAATACCTCACTTTTTGGGGGTTGTGTCAGAAGAGGAAATATTTCAAATCAAATTTTATTATTAGTCTCTGAACAAAAGAAATTTGTAGCAATAATATTTAACATCTCCAGAAGCTTTCGCTTTTTATATATGATTTAGGAACATATTCTATCGTTTTTATTTTGTTATCTGCGGTCACAAAATATATTTTATTGAAGTTTTTTGATAATAAATTCTTTCAGAAGGTTATGTGTGCTCGATCCAAACTGTTTTTGAAATATCTATGGTGAATATATATAGGGAAAATACTGATTACCCAGGTCGGACTTTGAAAAATTACGCATTTTAGTACTATAAACTAAAATATCGTCATCAGGATAAGTTATAGGTTCCTGATATTGTATGTGAAAATGCGGGGATAGTCTGCGGCTATTGTCCAGTGAATATATATCTGACATACGAGTCCTAACGTCAATGGTTTTGGCATGGTCCTAAATACTCTAATGATGACAGCTACACCTGCTCTGATAAAATTGACTGAACTCTGGTGAGGCCTCCTATTCAATAGAAAGTCTTTTATGATATATTTTATACAATAGAAGACTCCTAATTGGGGTTTCTTTAAAAAAACTCTTTTGGGTCATTTTATCCAATGGCGGACCTCTTGGAAAATTCAGTATTACTGGACAATTTCTTATGTATTTTCCCATTTAATAGAAAACTATAGAAATCTACTTTCATAGGAGGTGTCTTGTGAGATTACATAGTCTTTGGAAGGCCTCTTATAAGGCCATCAACTCATTAGACGGTATTCCGGTATTGAATAAACCTCTTATGATATGAGATCTGCCGACGTAGCCAGCCTCTTATGAGGTATTGACATTCAATAGATCTCTTATGAGTTCTTGTCTTTAATATCCGAACTTTGGTGAGGCCTCCTATTCAATAGAAAGCCTTTTATGCGATTTTTTATTCTAAAGAATAGTAGTAATAGGTGTTTATTTTAAAGAAATGCTCAGAAGAGTTTTTTTCCAATGGCAAACTTCTTGGGAAATTTAATATTACTGGGAAAATTTCTTATGCATTTTCCCATTTAATAGAAGACTATGTTTGAGGTTTCCTGATTTATAGAAGACTTCATACCAGGGACGTAGCCAGAAATACAGCTGGACACCATTTCGATGGGCCAAATGATCATAATGTCAACTTTTGGGAATAAAATATTTCAAAAGAGTATACAAAAGTATCACGGGTCCTCTGGGCCCATCCCCTGGCTACGCTGATGCTCTTACATTTCCGTCTTATTAATGAATAAAGGTCTCTTATTCAATTGCACTTCTGTTAAGAACTTATATTCAATAACAGATCTCCTATGAAGTTTGTTACCATTGAAGCAACTATGAAAGCGTCTTCACTTTCATATCAGACATACTTCCAGGTATCCTATTTAATAAAGGTCACTTATGAGGAATTCTGCACGAAAACTATTTGCCAGGCGCCATTAGAATTTTTTTTGAAAGTTTTTGATCTAACTCGATGAGTACATATGCAAGTAATTTACAGACAGTTGTGTATACATAATATAGTCAAAACTTGATTTTTTTCGAACTGGGACTTGCAATTGAAAAAATTGAAGTTACTTTCAAAGCATTTTTCATTTTTCACAACTTTCGACGTCGATAATCGCGGCAAGAGTACATTGATCAAATTAAATGTTTGTATATCCATAAAGGACCATCCTATAGCACGATGAGAAACGGGTTTAATGAATTCAATCGTGGCCGACACTCGCCAAAAACAAAGGTCGTAGGGTCGCCAAAAAACCGGGCGTTGCACAGTGTTACCGCTTCCATACAAAAGTGGACAACAGTAGAAGGCGTTGACCTAGGGTGATGAATTTTTGCACAAGTACTTATGAGGGCATATCGACTTTGGTCCATATCGGTTGAGAGTTTTATATAGTCCCCATATATATCTTTTCCCGATGTTGCTACAACTCGTTAAATTTTGATCGAATAGTCTTCAAATTTAATATGTGTTATTTTCTTAGGCTCCTGAATAGCTACAGGTATTTTCACTAAAATAGTTCAGATTTGGATATAGCCCCCATATATATCTTTTCCCGATTTGCTATAAATCGCTCAATTTTTGATGAATAACCTTCAAATTTATCATGAGATGTTTCCTCAGACCCTGTTCACTTTCACCGATTTTGATTTGATTTCGCAAAAATCGGTACAAATTTGGATATAGCTTCCGTATATATCTTTCACCAATTTTGCTATAAATCGTAAGATCCGGAAAACATAACCCGCATAAAAATTGAAGGAAACCCGATTAGAGGAAGGAAGGAATTAACATGGCTTGATAACATCAAAGAATGGACTGGTATTCGAGATGAGACAAACTTATTCAGCATGGCCAGACACAGAGAAGGATTTGCGGATTTAATAAATAATTTATGAAATCAAATTATGTACAATTTTGAAATGTAACTAAATTGTATTTGGTCGCTAATATTCGGAAAACGAATTTGCAAATAAAGAAGAAGAAGTAAGATCCGGCAAATTTTGGTGCAAAGAAATTGTGAACAAAAACGATGGTGGTGCTTCAAACGACTTTTATATGATGGTCACAGACGACAAATCTTGGATCTATGCTTAGGAGCCCAAAACCAAACAGCAAACGGCATTGGGGGTCTTTGAAAGCGAACCAAATCCAACGAAAGTTGTTCATGTAAGAAGCACTTCGAAGCAAATGGTCGCCTGTTTCTTCGGCAAAACTGACCGTGTTGCGACTATACGGCTTGAGAAATGTAGGACGGTTAATTCTGAGTGGTACACTACAATTTGTTTGCCGGAAGTCTCCTGAGAAATTCGAAAAATGGACAAGAGAAGACGAATCATTCTGCATCACGACAATGCGAGCTGACATACATCGATTCAAACCAGCGCACAGTGGTCGAAATCACTGATCTAGTGGCGCAAAATTAATAACTAAATAAATTTTGCACAAACTCAGTATGTGTTCGTGGGTAATAATGGACTAAATATATATACCATATAACGGTATCTCCTGATATTCGGTATTTTGAGGATTTAATCCACCCTTTCCAAATTAGTTGCAATTTGTTACATAGTGTTTCTAGTGGTCACTAAATTTTTCCACTAAAATTGAGGACATAGGTCCACGTTTGAGTATATGCCCCTTCTTAGGCACCTCCCGATTTTCAGTATTTTGGGGGGTTTAAGCAAAATTTTCCGCCCAAATTAGGTGCAATTTGGTGGACACAAACATTCTCCATCAAAAATTGTGGACATAGGTCTACGTTTTGATATTGCCTCCATATAACAGTACCTCCGAATATTTCGTATTTTGAGGATTTTGTCCAAATTTTTAGACCAAATAAACTGAATTTTGGCCAACAAGTTGTGTTCTCCTAACATAGGTTTTTCAATGAGGTATTCTATTCAATAGAGGTTCTCATGAGGTTTACTATTCCATAGAATATTTATTTTTAGGTCGACTATTTCATATAAGATCTTTTTTGAAACCTCCCATTCAATAGGATATCATCTATTATGTTTCATATTCAACAGAGGGCCTCTTATGAGACCTGGAAGACCTTTTATGGGGTTTTGTATTCCAAAGAAGTCTTCTGAAATATTTTATATTAAACAAAATACCTTTTACTTCATTATAGATGTCCTTCCGGTTTTGTAAGTAGAAACTTTTCATGTTTAAGGTAACGCTCTTCCATTAAAAATTCTACTTATAGTAGAAAATCCTATTGAGTTTTTGAGAACATGGGTCCCTGGTTTGTTTCATCTCATAGAAGATCTCATCACACATTACCTTCCTGTGTTAAGTAGGAACTGCTCTCCCTGTAGAATATATGCTGCACACTTAGAGCAATGTCTTTAGGTTCTCCATGAACATATTCTCGTAGAGAAGCCTTTGCATTCTTTATTTTCTATAGTTGTTCCATTCGAATCCTTTTGTTAAAAAAAGTAGCCGAAGTTCTTTTTAAGTAGAAACTACTCTCTGTTCTCCCTTATAAAAAGCTTTCGGGTTCCCTATCAAACTCTATCCTCTCCGAAGAGCCGTCGAAGTTTTGATCCATTATCTTTTTTTCATTAAAAGATTTTTATAGAAGATTCTGTTGGTTCATAAATCTCATTAGCCTTCGTCCCATTAGGAAAAACTTTCCAAAGTCCATCTACCCGTAGGATATCTTACGATCTTCTCATCTAATTCCCTCCATATAATTTTTCAACATTCCATAATATACCTTCTGGTTTTATCATTGACGACCTTCCAGTATTCTCCTACGTTTTTTTTAGAATTTTAAATCTTTTCTAAAACACGGCTTTCTGCGAGAATAACTTCTGGCCTCTGATTCTATAATTTTTTTTCCTATAAAATATCTTCTTAGTTTCTTTCAGTCTCCTCATAGAACACTTTTGATTTTTCAAAATTCCGCCTTATTTTATCTCTTCTAAAAATAAGTAGTAATCCAGTAAGTGAATTTTAAATACTCCGCCAAAAAGTATGCTGTCCAATTTACCCTTACCAAACAATAGACCCAATAAATCTAAGTATGAAATATAGATGACGTTGAAGTAGTTTTTCTTTATAATATGGTCAAAAGTTTTAAGCTAGTTTGTATTGAGAATGCCTCAATATCTTAGCTATCTCAATCATGTACCTCAAATAAACTTCGTTGCAACCTGTTTTTCTTTCTTAATGTGATGGCGACGACTTTATCTGCCTCTGAGATAATAATGAAGGCACCACTGATGCTGCAGATGATGAGCAATGTTTGTTTGCTTTGCGTTTTCCCTCTTCTTTTCTAAGGGAGATTGTGGTTTTTCCTGTTGATATTTTCATTTCATTGTTGCTGTTGTTGTTTCATTGTAGTCCATGTAGATGATGTTCATATACAACGTAAAGCTGCTGATGTGTTTCCTGTGTTTCTTGTATTGCTTTTGCCTCGGAACAAAAACTAAGGCTAGGAAAGCCAAGGTATTCATTTGTATATCCCCATTTTTCCATATCTTGCATTGGATTTGTTCTATTCTTCTTTTCGTTTTCATTTTCAAGTGTTTTGTAGTTTTTTTTATGCCCACCAAGTGTCAAAGGTTTCGCAGTGAAATGCCTTTGATGCTGCGTTGTCGCTGTCGCTATCGTCGTCAGGTTAATGGGGTATTGTGTAAATATCCTTCGCACGTTTCAAAACAAAAGGTGCATTCTGAAGAGTTCTTGTTTCGCTTTCACTGCTAGCCAAGTCAATGAGGCCAAAGGACCCTAAAAACGAGTTTTTTTGTGGGAGAACAGCTGATAGCTGTTGTGCTGCCACATTCCACAACCAACCAGTAAGAGTTTCAAGTGCTTTTGTGGCCTAAATACTGTTTTAAACTCAAGTGGCCAGGTTTTTTTTGTTTGTTCTAGTAACTACAGCACAAAAATCTAGACCTATTCTGAGTTACTATTTTTTGCTTCTTAATTTGTTACAATGTTGCCATTCATAGCTCAAAACAAATGACCAAACAGGCTGTGTACTCTGAATTGCATTCACAAGTCAAGTGTTGTGTGGTGGGTGTAGAACATGAATGAAAGGCCTTTTTTCGCATAGTCAGTAACTGATACAATACCATCAACTGCAGTATCTGCTAAATATCTGCCTCTAACCACTAGGAGATAAGATCTTCACTTTAGATGATGGTGTGGTAACTTAACTATGGCCGGGCAGCATTCATTTATTATGGTTGGCCGAGTTTTTGTTTTGAGAGCCTGCCTCGTTTTTATCTAAATTTCTATAGAAATTCCTACACCTTAACTCATGAAATAAACAAAGCAAGAAATCAAGCAGAAGACGAAAACTGAATGCGTGTTTTTTTATCCTTACCTTTAATAGCTTTCCAACCAACCCCAAGCTTATCACCAGTAGTCAGCAACACATGTGTTGTGTGTTCTGTTCCACTTTCTGCACTCACACACAACATAGACGAAATGTCGTCTTAAATGTAAACATTTATAGTTGCTCTCTTCTGCCCCTGCCCTCATCTATGCTACGTGACTTCTAAATATCCTGCTTGTAAACTTGCCTAGGTATGCTCAACACGTTTGTTTTCTAAACTAACAGGGCGGGGAGTGTTTGGAAATTATGAAAAATAAAATAAAACTAATAGAAAAATATTGTTGTTCAAAATTCAGGGGGGAATGCCAGCCGAGCTAGGCAACCAACTGAATCGCACACTCCCTAAAATAAACAAAAAACCTCAACTAAAGATTTCTATAGGATCAGAATTTGTTTTTTGTTGTTGTTACACACAAAATATGGGGGTTTCTATGAACTGGCATGTGGGTTATTGTGGATGTCTAGTGAATACATTTTGAAGAATAAGCAGATCGATAATGTGTAAGGTATTGGAAAGATTTGAAAATAACTAGATATTTTGGCGCCCAACATATCGCTAGTCCCTTGACAACAATCGGCTTTGACTTGCGAATAGTTTAAGGTTGTTTCAAGAATTTATCTGAGATGAATTTGCAAAAGATTGAACATTTTGATGCGGGATGGCGCCCAATATGTCACCATCGTCTCTTGTGGTATAATCGAGGATGCCTTAGGAAAACTTTTTGAGGATCCAACAGTGTTATAAATTTGCATTTGAAAGACTTTTTTTAAGATTTAGAATTTTACGGGAGATTTCTACTTGTGGCGCCCAACGTATTTCGAACCCCAAAAGACCTTGTTACGCTACTAATAGTTTCTGCAGATCCATCAAAGCAGTAAATGTGATTTTATAGACTTTTTAAGATTCTAGATTTTAGGTTGATAGTAATATGTGTATGTGGTGCCCTACGAGAATGCCTTGGAGAAAGTTTCTGAAGATTCAGAATTTAAATTTTGCTTTTCTAGTTTTTTTTTAAAGGTTTCTTTAGAAATTCTTATAAGATTATGGAGAGAGGTTGATTTTTGTGGCGCATAACGTGAGATGAGCCCCTGGATTATAAAAGAGAATTCTTTGGGATTAGTTTTTGTAGGTCTAGGTGAGCTTTAGATGTATTTTTAGGATGAGATAAATATTGTGGCACCTAACATATTTTAAGACTTTTAATATTTTTAGCTCCTGACGTATTTCGGGCACAAAAACACTTTAATACTCTAAAAATAGTTTCTGCAGATCCATCAGGGCTGTAAATGTGATTTTAAAGATTTTTTAAGATTGTGCATTTTAGGGTGAGCTTGATATACATATGTGGCACCCAACGAGAAAGTCGTACGGAAAGTTTCTGAAGAGCCAACAGAGTTTAAATTTTACTTTTCTAAGTTGTTTCTTATGATTGTAAATTTAGGCCAGATTGATTGAAGTGGCGCCCAACGTTTCACGAGGTTGCTTTATGAATTCTTATAAGAAGACAATACATTTTTTGTTGGAGAGGTCGATTTTTGTGGGACATAACGTGTAATTAGCCCCTGGGTTATTTTTTTTTTATACGTAAAAGAAAATACTTTGGGATTAGTTTTTAAAGGTAGAGGTGAGATAAACATAGCGGCGCCAAACATATTTCAAGGAAGTTTCCATACCCTCTACCTTACTATGGGGGGTATATTAAGGTTGTCATTCCGTTTGTAACTACTCGAAATAAAAATTTTAGACCCTACAAACTATATATATTCTTGATCAGCGTACAATTCTATATCGTCGTCTGTGAAAATCACTCTAGCGTCCGAACGGATTGAAGTAGGTGGATGAAATTTTGATAAAATCTCTTGTATGTACGAAGGACTTTTGGTATTGAAAACGGGCTATCTAGGTCCACGTTTTGGTATAGCCTCCATACAAAGTGTCGCGTCGTCGTTTTAAGGAATTTTTAAGACCTCCGAATTGGTTGTAGTTTGATATTTTGTGTCTCCAGAGGCTAAAAAACATTTCTACCAAAAATTGTTTATATAGGTCCAAGTTTTGATATAGCCCCATAGGACGGTATCTCCCGATTTTCGTTATTTTGAAGGTTTTTGCTATATTATCCTACCAAAATGGCTGAAATTTGGTATTTAGTCCTCCTTTGGGCTACAAAACTTCCTCCCAGAAATTTGTCAGCACAGGTCTACGTTTTGATATAGCCCCATAGAACGGTAGCTCCCGATGTTCGGTATTTTATTTCACCAAAGTGGCTGAAATTTGATATTTAGTCTTTTTCGGGGCTACAAAACTTTATCTCAGAAATTTGTCGATATAGGCTCACGTTTTGATATACCCTCCATAGGACGGTACATCCCAATTTTCGGTAGTTTGAAGGTTTTAGCCTCTTTATAACACCGAAATGGCTGAAATTTGGTATTTAGTCTTCGTTGGTGGTACAAAACTTTTCACCTAAAAATTTATCGGTTAGGTTCACGTCTTCATATAGCTGGCATAGAACTGTATCTCTCGATTTTCGATATGTTGAATGTTGAGGCCTCAATATCCCATCGAAATGGCTCAAATTTGGTATTTAGTCTTCGTTGAGGGTGCAAAAATTTTCACCTGAAATTTATCGGTATAGGTAAACGTCTTCATACAACAGACATAGAACTGTATCTCTCGGTTTTCGTTATGTTGAAGGTTGAGGACTCAATATCCCACCGAAATGGCTCAAATTTGGTATCTAGTCTTCGTTGAGGGTGCAAAAATGTCCACCTGAAGTTTGTCGGTCTTCATATAGCCGCCATAAAACTATGTACCTCCCGATTTTCGCTATGTTGATAAATATCCCACCGAAATGGGTTTAATTTGGTATTTAATCTTTGTTGGGAGTACGAAGCTTTCCACCTGAAATTCGTCGGTATAGGTCCACGACTTCAAATAGTCCCCACGGTACCTCCCGATTTTCGGTATTTAGAAGGTTGCGGCCTATATATTGAAATTTATTAGAAGATTAAAGTTTGGGGTTTACAACTTTCCACCTGAAATTTGTCGGTATAGGTCTACGTCCACAGATCGCCCCCATAGAACGGTACCTCCCGATTTTCAGTATATTGAATGTTATGGCCTCAATATATCACCAATATGTCTGGTATAAAATATTGCAGAAGAGAATTAAAGTCCAAGTCTTCTAATAGCCCCCATAGAAGCGTACTTCCCGATTTTCCTTATTTTAAAGCCATCAATATCCCTTCGAAACGGTTGAAATTTAATATTTAGTCTCCGCTGGTGGTGTAGACCTTTCCACCTGAAATTTTCCGGTATTCCGCCGGAATAACTGAAATTTGGTATTTAGTCTTCGCTCAACGTTTTATGCAGCCTCCACAGAATGGTGCTCCCGATACTCCTTATCTATCCAAATCCAGAATATCCAGTTTAGGTCTAGACGGTATTGCCCAATTTTATGTATTTCGCTCATTTCGGAAAATTGTAAAGATTGGTCCATATTTTGGAAAGAATAATGATGACGCCCCATATGAGCAGTTTTGAAATGTGTATTATCAGTTGGGATATGTGTACTACTCCTGGAATGAAAGGAAGAGTTTAGTACTTTCATAAACAAATTAAAATAATTGTTCCTATTCACTTCAATAGAGTTCGTGGTGGAGGGTATAAAAAGTTCGGCCAGGCCGCACTCAACGCCGTGCTTACTTATTGGAATTTGTTAAAGAGTTTTATCTGTAGCTATTGTGAATTTTTGTGTCGATATCGATATTTGTGGCGCCCAATGTATCACGAGCCGCGTGAGCTCAGAATTGGTATACCGTAGAAATAGTTTTTGAAGATCCAGTAGGGCTATAACTGTGAATCCGAATAATTGTTTTAATTGCGAATTTTGGTGATAAATTAATAACTTCGACGCCTAACGTATCACAAGCCATCTAGGGCATAATCAAGTATTAATCAAGGATGATTATGGCGCCCAACGTAAACCGATCCCCCTGACTATTATCAAGAATGCTTTAGAGGTATATCTGCAGAGACCAACGTATCACAAGGCCCTGGATTCTTTAAGAACATTTTTTATTTATTTTTAATTGTGAGGGGAGATACATATCTGATGTGCCCAACATAAATCGACCCCCCTAAATATAATCGTGGATTCTTTAGATCGATATGTGCGAAGACAAGGTTGCGATGATGCTTTAGCAACAGTTTCTGAAGGTTAAGCCGAGCTATAAATATTAAGTTGAAAGATATTTTGGAGATTGTGAAACGTTTTCGATATTTGTGGCGCCCAACGTATCACGAGTCCCACTGGTCTATGAATTAGTATACTTTTAAAGATCCAGCAAAGCTATAACTGTAAATTTATTTTATTTTTTTTAATTGCGAATTTTGGAGATGGTCGAAACTTTGAAGCTCAAGGATAACTGTGACGCCCAACGTAAATCGACCACCCTGACTATAATCGAGGATGCTTTAGATCGATATCTGCCGAGACCAATATATCACTAGAGCCCTGGGAGCTTTAAGAAAAATTTTATTCATTTTTTCAATTGTAAGGAGAGATACATATGTATCTGATGTGCCCAACCTAAATCGACCCCCCCCCGTAACTATAATCGGGGATTCAGTAGATCGATATCTGCGAAGACAATGTCCCCTAAATCCACCCCCTGACTATGATCGAGGATGCTTCAGTAACAGTTTCTGAAGGTTAAGTCGAGCTATATTATATATTATATTATGTCGAAAGATGTTTTGGAGATTGTGAAACGTTTTCGATATTTGTGGCGCCCAACGTATCACGATCACCCCTGGACTATGAACTAGTATACTTTTAAAGATCAAGCAAAGCTATAATTGCAAATCCGTATAATTTTTTTTTAATTGCGAATTTTGGAGATAGATCGATAACTTCGAAGTCCAAGGATAACTGCGGCGACCAACGTGAATCGATCCTCCTGATTATAGTCGAGGATGCTTTAGATCGATATCTGCCGAGACCAATGTATCACTAGAGCCCTGGGTGCTTTAAGAATATTTTTTATTAATTTTTTTAATTGTGAGGAGAGATACGTAAATCGACCCCCCCCCCCCTAACTATAATTGGGGATTCTGTAGATCGATATTTGCGAAGACAATGCCCCCTAAATCCACCCCCTGACTATGATCGAGGATGCTTCAGCAACAGTTTCTGAAGGTTAAGTCGAGCTATAAATATTATGTTGAAAGATGTTTTGGAGATTGTGAAACGTTTTTGATATTTGTGGCGCCCAACGTATTACGAGCCCCCCTGGACTATTAACTAGTATACTTCTACAGATCCAGCAAAGCTATAATTGCAAATCCGTATAATTTTTTCAATTGTCAATTTTGGAGATAGATCGATAACTTCGAAGCCCAAGGATAACTGTGGCGCCCAACGTGAATCGATCCCCCTGACTATAATCGAGGATGCTTTAGATCGATATCTGCCTAGACCAATGTATCACGAGGCCCCTGGAAGCTTAACGATTTTTTAAATTGTGAGGCGAGATCCATATCTGTGGCGCCCAACGTAAATCGCCTCCCGACCATAATCGATAATGCTTTAGCAATAGTGTCTGAAGGTTCAGCCGAGCTATAAATATAAAGTTGTTAGATGTTTTTGAGAATGTGAAGCGTTTTCGGTATTTGTGGCGCCCAACGTAATGCGACCCCTTGCCCATATTCGAGTATGTTTTTGTGAATCGTTTTCACAACGTATCAAAAGGGTGCTTTAGGAATTTTTATACGATTCTAAAATTAGGGGCGGGATTGATAGTTGTGGCGCGCAACGTATTTCGAGTCCCCTGGGCTATAATCGATGATGTTTTAGGAATAGTTTTCCACGCAGATCCAGCAGATATTTTATGAAGTAAGAGAGAGGCCCCTCAAAGGGTTTTCCATACAGTAGTAATGCAGTTAAAGGATTTTCTATAGGATATAATGCCGTTAAAGAATATCGCTTAAGAAGTTGTTTTTAAAATGTACCTTTTTAGTGGACTTCTTCATTTCTGTGGGATATTTAGGGGTTGATATTGAAGAGAAAATGTCCAGTTTAAGGGCTTTCCAGAGAATAAAGGCCTTCATTGAAACCTTACGGAATAGAAGACCTCTTAAGGGGTCTTTTACAGAATATATAATCTATTTTCGGGGTCTTCAGCAGAATAAAAGATTTCTAAGGGGTCTTTTACAGAATATGTGTCTTCAATAAAAAAAATACCTTAGCAGAGGTATTCTATAGAGTAAATACCTCGGCAGTGGTGTTCTGTAGAACATAAGAGGAAAAGAAAAAGTTCGTTTGAAGAATCTTCCAGAGATAAGGACCCCCATTAGAACCATAAAGGGTCTTCTACACAATAGGAAACCTATTTTAGGGATCTTCAATAATCTTATAGAAAACATGTCTTCTGTACAATAAAATACCTCGAGGGCTCCTATATAGAAAAGAAGACATCGATAGGGATGTTCTGTAGAATAGAGGACCTCGATCGGAGTCTTCTATAGGAAAAACCCTAGGTGGGGTCTTAAATCGAATAGAAAATGTTCATTTGAAGAGCCTTCCAGGGAATAAAAATAAATAATAAAAATAACGATCATTGAAATCCTATAAGGTCTTATATAAAAGGTAAGACCTTTTACAGAATGGAAAACCTATTTTAGGAGTTTTCAATAGAATAAACGATTTTTAATGGGCCTCTTATAGAAGGTGTCTTCTGTAGAATAAAAGACCTCTGCAGAGTCCTTCTATAGAAGTGAAGACCTCGGTGGGGTTTTATGTAGAATAGAGGACCTTCATCTGGGCCTTCTATAGAAAAGAAGACCTAGGTAGCGTTCTTCTACTAAATTAAAGATCTCGATATAAAATAAGAGAACTCGGTAGGGGTCCACTATAAAAGAAAACGTATTGGTAGTTCTTTTTTGTAAGCTTGTTTGTTGTTTGTGGCGCCCAACGTATCGGCAGGAAGCTTTGAGAATAGTTTTCGAATACCCAGCAGAGTCATTACTTTTCATTTGTATTAATTTTGTAAGACTAGTTTTGGAAGATCCCGAGGAGCAATATATGTGAATTTGTAGAAATTGGTTTTAAGGTAGTAAATTTTAGGGCGGGAACGGATGCTTTGCGAATAGTTTCCAAAGATAAAGGAGAGCTATAAATGTTCATTTGTATGAATTTTTTAAAGATTTTCAATTTAGGGTGAGATCGATATACATATGTGTGTTTGAAGATATAGCATAACTTGAAGATATAGCATAACTTTGAAGCATTGTGGCGTTTTTTTATTGGGATAGCGTTTGCAATTTTGTTTTTTCAAAATAGTCTGGCTTAATTCCATTGTTGTTGTTTTAATATTTTAAAACAACTATTTTATTAGTGGAAAAGATTTGGCATTGTTCGCCAAGGGGTAAGGCAGGGAATACTATAGTTTCGATCCACGCCACTGGATCTCATCAGTTCCCTTGTTTCTTGTTTGTGGATATTCTCCACCGAAGTTATTTTTCAATAACTTCTGCAACAAGAAACTTTTTATACCCAAACATCAATCGTCAGCTCGAAGTATAAAGGTAAGCAAAGAAAAAAGTTCAATGAGAAGTTTTTTCTTGGCAACCTCATACAACTCCGACGATATAGCATAACTTTTTTATGATTGTGAATTTAAGGGCGAATTTGCTATCAAGAGCGCGCTGGGATATAATCGAGGATGCATTAGGAATAGCTTTAGAAGATCCAGCTGCAGTAAAACGGCGTTTGTAGGAATTGTTTGAAGGTTGCAAATTTTAGGACGAGATAGATTCACTGGAAAAACATTTTTTGAAGAATAGTTCGTATTTTTGAAGATTGTGAATTTTAGAACAATTTTAGTTTATTTGGCGCCCAACTTGGGGCATACTCGAGAATGTTTAGGAACAGTTTTTCAAGTAAAGCAGAACTCAGCAATGTGTATTTGTTTACATACAAATATATGTTTCGGAAGGGACAAGCGAGACTTCCCTCATATCAATGAGTGCACGCCAATTCTTACTGGCTCAATGATATGAGACCTATTTTTTAACACCGAGCCCGAAAGGCGAGTCTTACGGCAACACTTGTAGAGAAGTTTTTTCATGGCTGAAATACTCAGGGGATTTGGGGAGGGGATTTGGTCACCGCCGAAAATTTAGATCTTCTAGTCAGGGATAAAACGCAGTATTTGTTTAAAGATTTGATTTTTAGTATTAGATCGATATGTGGCACCCGACATATTCACTACTTCTCCATAATAACCACTTGCGCATATCCATGATTCCTACTAAATATCGTGGACTATGGCAAGCAATGATATATATATCCAATCATTGAAAACGCTTGTCTATTCAGAATGCAATATGACCCAAATTATCCATAAGTTTTCCCCTTTCATTCCTTTAGTGGCCAACAAAACTCCTTTACCTTACTTTATAATCCAGCTATGGAACATCCCATCACAAAACTCAAGTAGTTAAGGGAAACCACATGTTTTCCCACACACACACTCACACTTCCCATGCAAATGTATTGGTGCAAGAGTGTGAAATGGAAAAAAGGGGTGTGCAAGCGTGTCGACGGAAACGTGCGTCGTCTGTCTTTACATACGAATCCGTACATTCAGCACAAATTAAGGAGTTCAAAAATAAGGTTTGTAGGTGGGAAAAATTCAACATTAATGAAGCTTTTTCTCACTTTTCTGTGGCGTTTTATTTTTTGCTTGGTCTTTTTTGTCGGTTGAAAAAAGAGTTAAGCAAGCAACAGCAGGTTTTTTGTGTGTGTCTTTGGTTGATGCTAGTGCTGGCGTTGCTGCTGCTGATGGTGTTAGTGATAGTTGTTTGTCCTTTGAGAATGTGGATAAATGCCATGAATGGCTGAATGTGAGTCACACACTGTTATGTCTCTTTGGATTTATTTTGGGTGGGTTCAAAATGTCTGAATAAATAGTAAAGGCGAGCCGGTTTGTTTGTTCAGCTCCAAAGGAGGGAGGTGGGAGAGTTGTCTAGCTGTTGGTGGGGCTTTTTCAAATACCGGAAGTAACACATATGAGTTTTTGAGGATTTATGCATTTTCACAAAACTACTACCAGTTGAACGCAAAGACTGCTGGCACAACTTGCACCACGAACAAATGCCTATTGAGGCATGGGAAAAATATTAAATTCCATTACTTGCTTTGTGGTTTTATTTTCTTTTTTTTTTCTTTTTGTTAAAAGAGGTTTCCGATTTAATTAGAAAAACTCCGGCCGACCACATAGTTATGTAGTTAAATTGTCTTACCATGCCATTTTCTGATTCTGTAATTAGAATATTTGTCCTTATTTGTGTTTCCTTTCTTTCTGTTCCTTTTCTATTTCCAGCAGCGGCAGTGGTGGCAACATTATAACACGTCGCTTGTGCCGCAATCGTCGCCGTGAGGACAACGAATTATATCGTTCGAACAGCTTTAAGTTTGAGCGTTTCGAGCGTAAAGAATATCTAGAGGAATTGGCTGATACCCTACAAAAACAGGTAAGTTGAAAAAGGTCCTTGATAAAACCACCAAATATTTAAATGATGAGAAAAAGTGAAATGAAAACTACGCCTTGGGCAAATGTTTTCCAATTCTTGGAATTGGGACAACAACTAATTTATGAAAGTGAAAATATTTACAGTGGGAAAGAAAAATGAAACCATTGGGGATTGTAATAATACTGTAGAGATATCCATTGTTATCAATACACAATGCAATTATCAACTGCTTGGACCAGCAGTTGTTCTTTTGTTATAACAAATGTTGACCACAAGAAGGATATTAAGATTTTCTTTGACAAATTATTACTAACAATGTCTTGTAGCGTCAGTGCAAAGTGGCGCCCAACTGTTGGAGAATGGGAATGTGTAAAATGTACAATACAAAAAGTATTGTTTACAATAAACAATAGGTGTGTCTGGTTACTTTCCCATCCCATAAAAACAGCTGATTAATTGGTTGCAGGAATAAGAAGAGTTGCAAGTGAAATTTGTCCAGCAAGAGTATGCAAACTCTCACTAAAAAACTGTCAAAATATCTCTCTCTAATCGCTCTCTTTTGCTGGACTTTTGTGTTAACAGACGACTTCCAGCAACAATTGGTACAAACTGTTACAATTTTTAGAGGGTAAACAGACAAACCTATTATTAGAAAATTAAAAAAACTAAGATTTAAATAAATTCCGTTGAATTTGAATGCAAACACCATGCCAAGTCCCGGTCCACACTCGAGTGATTTCATTGAAAAAATTGCATGAAGTTATGCGTCTCTAGATCGACGTCCATTGTAGAGTAAAATCATAAAATTGATGTAGTGGGGAATTCGATTTAAGAACACCTAATTTCATGAAATTGTTTAATGAAATTCACGCTAGTGTGGACCGGGACCAACATAGTCGATAAACTATTCAAGGACGACTTATTCCCATTTTAAAGAAGTACATTTTCTGAACATTCTACAAGCACTTGCTAATCTTATTTCCAAACTGGTAGCATTTGTAAATGCCGATAAATTTGATGAATAGACCCATCTCTAATTCTAAATCTAATTTTTATCCTACCAATTTTACCCTTTACTGTACAAACAAATTAAAAACTTTTCTCTTGTAACTCGTCCAGCCCTGAAGTGCCTACAGTTTTTATCCTAAATGTTTACAATATAAAAAGTGTGTGTTCATTTATCCTTTTTTGCTCTCTAAAACGGAAATCATCCTAAGGCGTTGCAAAGAAAAAGTAACAAAAAAACATCCACACAGAAAATAGCACACACCAACAAAGACGGAGAAAGTATAAAAATGTTACAATTGTTTTTGTTATTGTCGCGATTTGTTTACAAAAAAGCAACAACAACAACAACAAAGCACAGGGATGAATGAAAATTGGCTCACAGACTACAGTTACATGTTTAGTGCCGACAATTGTTGTTATCTGCCCAGTTATTGTTGAATTGTTTGGAAGAGGCAAATGGCTGGGAGGGTAAATAAAAAAAGCAATGTGGAATGGTGGTGTTGCCATATTGCGCGATTTTTAAAAATTAAAGGGGAAATAGTGTAGCTAACATATTTTTGGTAAAACTTAAATCTTTTTACGAAAATTAATTTTTTAATAATTTTCTAATAATAAATAGGGTAAGTGCACCAATAGTCGGCACTTTAAGGATTTTCCTAACTTCAATCCTTTGCCATTCCGAGTAAATTTTTCCAATTGCTATGAACTAAAGCTTGGAAAATTTGTTTAATTTTCGATTAAATAAAAAAAAATAAATTATTTCTTAAAAAAAATTGAGAAAAATACGAATTTTGTAAAATAGTGGTTTCTGCTAGTAGTCGGCACCAATTTCCAATTGTCGGCATGACATATTCCAGTAGTCGGCATATCGTATTTTGGTCAAGCAATGTTATACGTTGTTCGTTTTTTTAACAACAAAAAACGCAGTCTTACAGAAATAATTCCTATTTTAATCCATATTGCTTTTAAAATTTAAATAAATTAAATATTTTGTTATCATTTGAATTTCATTTAAATTTTCTTTTTTAGGTTTGTTTGTTACATCAATTTAATTATTTGAAAGATCAATAGTTTTTGCAGTTTTTGCAATGAAAAAAGTAAGAAAATGTAAACATGTTGCTTAAATGAATTAGTTCGTGCCTATAGTCGGTAACTATTAGCCAACTGGGGCATGCGAGAAACCAACGCACTTCAAACTATGCCTATGATAGCCTAAAATCGCATAAAAACAAATTTTTTTATTCAAGTTTAACTTTTTTATACTTTTTTTACAATTTTGAGCTAAAAATAGTTAACAAAGTTCCATTTTTTCAACCGATGTCGACTTCTGGCAAACTCTATATTTCGTCTTGAAACAGTACAATGTGTTGTCAGGATTTTGATGCAGTCCACACGGAGTCTCGAAAATTGACCTCTCAAATTTGAAAAAAAATTTTGCTTAAAAAAATATATATTAGGCTGTGTGCCATAACTCTTTTTCGGCTTTATATCCGTTGGACGTTAGACAGGTAGATCGTCTTCGCTGAGTGCCGAGATTGATTTGCTTGTTCTAGAACAAAGGCGCTCCAAATGGTTGGAACACATTAATAAGTGCAAAATCAAGCAGCTTTGATCCAAAATAAAGAGCTTATCAGGTTCCAAAATAAATAAGAATATCCCTACTATCGCATCCAGTGTTCCGATGCCAAAAAGTATGCCACACAGTTACGTCGTCAAATCATTGAACATTCAGCTTCGCAGTCAAGTGACCAGTTACCCGGAGATGCCAGAATCTCAGAAGAAATCTGCAACCAGTATCCTTCGTATCTAGTGAAGTTGAGACAGCTATCTCCAAATCTACACAATCCAAAATCCTTGGCCCAGATGACATCTCAATGCTCATCTTGAAGAAGCTCAGAGCACCAGGCTTGGGTTACCTGATCAGAGTTCTAGAGTTGTCACAGTTTGTGATTCTGTATATCTAAAAGCTATCGCAAGTTATTCCGATCCTACAAATACGCTATCAAAGGAGAATCCTAGCGTCCGATTTCTCTGTTTTCACCTGTAACAAAAGTTTTACAAAACTTCCCCCCATGGTTTCAATGCAATAGATGTCAAAAGTGGTTGCATCTAAGGAGTTGCTCTGGAATTGTGGGGGACTGTGACAGGGACTAAGGGATCTAACCGATTCGGTCCAAAATTTAACTATCGTAATATTTTGTCCAAACTTAGTTAAAATTCGAAGATGGGTTATATCGGTCCACTTCTTCCGGTGCCTCTCCCACAAAAGTTCGAAAAATTTGTGCGCACTATAACTCTAAAAGGGTGTAACCGATGTGGTCCATTCTATGTACATCGCGAAGTTTCTACCAGACTTAGATGAGGTTTCAATATGGACTCTATTGGTCCACTCCTGTGGGTACCTCCCACACAAAATTTCGGAAAAGTTCAGTTTAGGACCTGCTCTCGAATCGCTTTGGTTTTTGTTGTAACAATTTGTATTCACTGGCCCCCATAAAACGGTACAAGTTTCATCAGGGGCAAGTCCATACTTCCTGAGAAAATATGAAAATATGACACGACATACAAAGTTTAAGTTCGAAGATAAGCCAAATCGGTCCACTCCTTCAGGTACCTCCCCCACAAAAGTTCAAAAATGTTCGGAAAAATTGTGCGCACGATAAAAATGAAGGAAGTAAACGAAAGGTCTAAAAAATCCCTATGGCACTACATGTAGTGGCTGGAGAGCACGTTAACTCTCGAAATGATCGACCGATTTGGTCCAAAATTTGACCTTCGTCCAAACATAGTTTCAGTTCGATTATGGACAATACCGTTTCACAACTTCCGTAACTTCCCGGTGGTGGACTCAATCGGTCACACTTTCGGGTACATTCCACATAAAATTTAGGAAAAGTTCAGTTTAGGACCTGCACTCGAATCGCTTTTATTTTTGTTGTAACAACTTGTATGACGGTTCAAGTTTCATTAGGAGCATGTCCATACCTCCTGAGGAAATAGCCTGAAAGGTGCAAAAACCCCTATGACACCGGGTGTAGTGGTTGGAGCGCAAGAAAACTCTCGAACGGATCTGCCGATTCGGTCCAAAATTTGGCCATCGTAATATTTTGTCCAAACTTTGTTTATGTTCGAAGATAAGCCATATCTGTCCACTTTTTCAGGTACCACGCCCACAGAAGTTCAAAAATGTTCGGAAAAATTGTGTAACTCTTCCTGGGAGTGACCGATTTGGTCCATACTTTACACATCCTAATATATCTAACAGACATAGATCAGGTTTGAATGTGGACTATATTTGTCCACTACCACACAAAATTCCGGATAAGTTCACTTTAAGATCTGCTCTCGAGTCACTTTGATTTTTGTTGAAGCAAATTGCATTCGCTGCCTCAAGTTAAAATTTTTTTCAAGCGCAAGCCCATACTTCTTGAGAAAACAGCCCGAAAGGTGTAAAATAACCCCTATGCCACCATATGTAGTGATTGGAGAGCACAATAACTCTCGAACAGCTCAACCGATTTTGTCTAAAATTTTGAATTCGTGATATGCTGTCGAAACTTGGCTTCAGTTCGAAGATGGTCAATACCGGTCCACAATATCCGGTACTTCTCCGAATATTTAAAAAATGACACTAAAATGGTATGCGCGATATCTCTTGAACAAGACAGCCCATTTGGTCCAATCTTTGGATCTCCTAATATTTTGTACAAATGTAGTTTAATTTCTAAAATGACCCATATCAGTCCTCTCCTTGGGGTACCTCCCTCTCAGAAGTTCAATATTTGTGTCTAAGTGCAGTTTAGGGTCTGTTCGAAGATCCTGTTTACAGTGTTATTATGTTTTCTGAGGACAAATCCATGTTTCCTGGTATACTTGTCCAAAAGTTATACGACGACTCACTGAAATGACTAGTGGACGCGATATCTATCGAAAAGATATGACTCCCAAAATAAGTTCCACTTTCGCAACACTTTTGAACTTTAATCCCGGTCTAAATTTTTGTCGGCAATTTTTAATGTCCAAACAGGGCTACAAAATTCTGTAAAGACTCAAAATACATTCGATATGTCCGTAGATGAAAATTAAAATTCACATAGGCTGAGGGTATATCTCTGTTGGCAAAGCCGACTGATACTTTTACATGTTTTTAATACCAGCTCCTCATAATAGTACACGCAGATTTTAGTTATATTTCCAACCAATCTGTACTTCGGAACTTCTGGTCCTTGTTGCAATAATTTGTCTATGGGAATATAGGGCCACTCAATTTAGCTGTAGTATGGGATTTTGTGCCGATGTCAGGACATAGCCTTTGTATATCTGTTGTTTTAAATACCATGTGCATTCATTCACTGTTCCTCAGAACTTGCAAGTATCCCCGATTTCTTTATCCTCTCTTAACTTTCTAAGGTCATATATATAAAAGTAATTCTTATGCAAAGATATTCCAAAATAACTGATTTGAGATCCTATGCGTTTCGATTATGAGAATTATCCTGTAGACAATTAACTTTAATATTATTATTTTCACAACATTTTTTAAAATTTTTAGGAAATTATCTGGGATTATTTAATAATTATGGGGTAAAAATGTATGTACATGCAAGCTACATGTGGCATCACTCATTATCTATTAAAAATGTTTATAAGCTCTTTAACAAAGCTTTTTTGTTTGCTAACGCATATTATAAACAATAGATGGCGCTCGCTATGCTTACCCTATTACAAGGGCATTGCCAGAGTGAAAAAAGAATAAATTGAATAATTCAAAATGAATGAATAAATTATCTTCTTCCTCATAAGGAATTTACAGGTGCTTACAACAATTTAACCACCCAAAATTACCAAAATTGGTAATTTAATATCGATTAGATTTGTTCACGGTCATGTCTAGCATATCAGGTGGAGGCATAAATTAAACAATCACCCTCTAATGTTTCAAAACGGAGCCCAGCTGCTGCACCCCTTAATGGCCAATTAAGTGATTAATTAAATGAATGGTCAATAACGAATAGTCTTTTTATAAATTATACACAAACAAATGTGGAAATTTAAAACTTTTTTCCCCACCCCCAATAATCTATAATCATTGTTGGCCAACAGTTTTTTTCACAATCGATTAAGGGATAATTGAAGAGATGGATGACTTAACATTTAATGGGTGTAATGCTTAAGTACACATCAAGACAGAATTCAAAACGTTTCTGAAATAGAACAAAATATGCATATATTTTCAACGCACATTTGTTTGCTATAAATGGGAAATTAAAACAAATGTTTAACCATTTTAATTACAAATAACAGGAACAGGTGTGTGTTTGTTTGGATTACCGCTTGTGTGGGTGAAGAAAGAAATCCAATATTGTTCGTTCGATGTTTGTGGTGTTGGTGTGGGTTTCTGTTTTGTTTACTTTCTTTGCCAATATGTTATTGCTTCGTCCATTTCCGTTGTCCCATAATGCTTAAGTGAAATATAAAGAGGTGGTTGGAGTTCGCCAAAGTCCTCACAAATCAATAAGAAAAATTTAATTGAAAACTTTATTTCTCCCGCTTCGGCTATGCTCCATTGGTGCTGTGCACCAGCAGTGATGGCTAGACTTAATTATTCCCATCTATCTTTGTTATAATGTTGTTGTCGAAGATTAGATTTTGTGATGAATTTGAATTTAACCTTAGACGGCAAAGTTTACCAAAGGTAATCAAAATGAAATGAATTATGGTTATGAATCGATGGACAGATGTTGGAATAAAGTTATTTTTTTTAGAAAAATAAGAAATGGAAAAATATGAAAATCAGGTGATTTGTGGGCAGATGATTTAAGATTTTCAACTGCAAAAATTATCGTTTATATTTGTGGAAAAATAGTGTTGTACATGGCATTTCAGATTGTCTATCGATGTGTGGGTATTCTAAGAAACTTCGAGTTTTTTATTTTCCAAGGCCCTTTAGAAAACAATGTTATAGGAACCTCTTTCAATATCATGCTACATATTAAAGTAAAATAGAGAACCACTGTCGTCTCCCAAAAGTATTACCTACAAATGTATATTCCCACAAACATTCCCGAAGGAGCAGAGAGAAATACCTCTCATATCAATGAGTGCCATGATATTAGCTCAACGATATGGGACTTATTTCCCTGTCCTTCATTTCAAATGTATGAATATTCCACGTTTGGCGCCACTTCTTGATTTCTGGCCCTTATATGGATTTACGATTTTGAAGTGGGTATACTCCTTCTTATTACGCTTTCCTTGTGTTGAATTGCTGACATACATATGGTCGTGATTGTTCTTGTTGTAACAGTGTTTTAATCTGGCTCTGGTTCGATCTCCAGATAAAAAGGTGCCGTGTGTTGTGCGGGCCGGTGGCGCAAGCAGTGCAGATGTTGCATAGTGCCGTTGATTGTTGCCCAATTGGAGTTTCCCTGTCCTTCATTTCAAATTTATGGATATTCCAAGTTGGGCGCTACTTCTTCATTTCTGGCCCTAATTTGGATTTACGATTTCGAAGTGGATAAACTTCTTGTTATTACGCTTTCCTTGTGTTGAATTGCTGACATTAGGCCGGGGCGATTTGAAAACCTTAATGGGCCCTTCGCGTTTCTGATTCCTGGGGTTGAACTGAGCAAAAAAGTCTACTGGACCATATGTCCACGATGAAAATCGAGCCTCCCGATTTTGACTTTAAGTTTTTTATTGACGTTTTTTGGATACTTTGGCATATAACAGCCAAACCATTGAGATTTTCGATCCAACACAAAGACAAAAATTGTAGCCAAGACAGTAATTGAAAACTCTCTAATATATCGCAAAATCATTGGAACGCTCCTTCAGGCAGTTTTGGCCTTAAGAATGTGCAAACTTTTCGGAAAATGTCGATAAATGACATTGTGCTATAAAATTTGACCCGAAAAATATTCAAGTGTTCTGATGCAAAATTATATCGTGTTGGGATCCATGGACAACGACAATGCCTTTATTTCGTTTGGGTCACTTCGTTTTATTTTTTTATAACGGTAAAAGTAGTGAAAATCTGGGTTTCTTACATTTTCAAATTTAAACGGGCATATCTTATTTTTACCACAACGGATTTCTTTTGTTCCTTCTTCCTTTTAAAGGGGTGAATACTGTCTTTTGAATAAGCTATTATTGTTTTAAATTGTTTAGCAAATGGCTAAGTTATAGTGGTTTATGTCTGAAAACCCCCACAAAATACCTATAAAGGAATTTCTCATAATTTTCAAAAATATAATGTTTTTTTGTTTTGTTCAATATTTATTTTGAAAATTATGAGAAATTCCTTTATAGGTTTTTTGTGGGGTTTTTCAGACATAAACCACTATAACTTAGCCATTTGTTAAACGATTTAAAACAATAATAGCTTATTCAAAAGACAGTATTCACCCCTTTAAAAGGAAGAAGGAACAAAAGAAATCCGTTGTGGTAAAAATAAGATATGCCCGTTTAAATTTGAAAATGTAAGAAACCCAGATTTTCACCACTTTTACCGTTATAAAAAAATAAAACGAAGTGACCCAAACGAAATAAAGGCATTGTCGTTGTCCATGGATCCCAACAAGATATAATTTTGCATCAGAACACTTGAATATTTTTCGAGTCAAATTTTGTAGCACAATGTCATTTATCGACATTTTCCGAAAAGTTTGCACATTCTTAGGGCCAAAACTGCCTGAAGGAGCGTTCCAATGCTTTTGCGATGTATTAGAGAGTTTTCAATTACTGTCTTGGCTACAATGTTTGTCTTTGTGTTGGATCGAAAATCCCAATGGTTTGGCTGTTATATGCCAAAATATCCAAAAAACGTCAATAAAAAACTTAAAGTCAAAATCGGGAGGCTCGATTTTCACGGTAGATATATGGTCCAGTGGACTTTTTTGCTCAGTTCAATCCCAGGAATCAGAAACGCGAAGGGCTCATTAAGGTTTTTTTGCTTCCACACAAATCGCCCCACCCTAGCTGACATACATATGGTCGTGATTGTTCTGGTTGTAACAGTGTTTTAATCTGTCCGATCTCCAGATGAAAAGGTGCCGTGTGTTGTGCGGGCCGGTGGCGCAAGCAGTGCAGATGTTTTGCACAGTGCCGTCGATCGTTGCCCAATTGGAGTTTGGACGGCAGCACTTTTCCGACCATAGTTGAGCCAAAACTACTCTGGTTTGTCGTGGCAGCTCACGCTCCTCAGCTGCGATAGATGGGGGATGTGCGCCGAGGGCTGCATTCAAACTATAGCTGATTATGGTACCTGCAACTGCGCTCGTATGAATGATATTCACTTGATAGGCTATCCGCTTGAAATGCTTGTTTATCTAGAGGTTCTCTCTTGTAGGGAAAAAGCCTCAAGAGTCTTTGTTACGGGCGACAGCAGCGAAATCGGTCTGTGCGATTCACCTCTGTTGGTTTCCTTGCCTGGCTTCAGTAGCGATACCACCCTGCCCATTTTCCAGACTTCGGAAAGGATGTAAGCGGCTAGCGACAGGTTGAGGACTTCAGCATTACTATGGAAATTTCATCTGGGCCGAGCGCTTTGGATTTTGCGTTCCTGACGGCATTTGCAGCATCGTCCATAGAAAAGTGGAGTGGCTCCTCTTCGGCTTGAAGATATCTAATGCAACGTAGTATTCTGCTCTTCACCCTGTCACACCGGGGTGCTCGACAAACTGTTGATTAAAATAACTTTGGATCGGCCACTGAAACGTGACTGAGGTCCTACTTTGCTTCTTTCTAGTGTTCGAGAGTGAATTAACTCTTCAAATGATTTAGCCACTTGTTCTGCTTATGCTCACCGTCCAACCAGTTCTCTTCTCGTGTCAGCTCCCTGACTCTGGGATCATTGGGGTCGGCTTGATGAAGCTCATCAAGCTTATTTGCTAATCCCGTCGCCCCCGCTGGAGAATTTGGTATCGCTTCGGGTTTGATGATAATGTCTTGGAACGTCTTCTCTGCTACCCGATCATCAAAAGCGTTGGGCAGATCCCTGAAGTGGTGATTAGTGAACTCTCGGAAACTAAGCCAATTAGATGAGAGTTCAGTTCAGAGGGGATGAGAGGTAGGGGTGGGAAAGAGAAGCGTGGGAACTTTCGAAAAAAAAATCGGGTGGTCTGCTGATGGAGACAATTATGGGGAGATGACCTGACCAAAGAGAAACGACAAGTTGCCATGGAGACAATTATGGGGAGATGACCTAACCAAAGAGAAACGACAAGTTGCCAGGTGACGTCATTTGTCAAACCAGGTGACACGATGGCGATATCTGGCTAACTATGACACTCTGCTCTAATTCTGATACGGGAGTTCTCATTGTACAAAATGTAGAGCTATCGATCTCCTCACGATGGCTATCACAAGTCATGATGAGCATTGAAGTCCCCTAAGACCAGTCGGTTATTACCTTCCAAAAACGTGCTAATGTTGGGACTATAATCTGGAGTACAGCTATTTATCGGCGAGATAAATACGTTAAGCAAATATACTTCGACAGTTCTACAGCTGACTGCTAACCAGATACATACATTCCATTTACGGATCAGATTAAAGCCAGACTCAAGTGAGATAGGTCTGTATTGAAGAGACAGGGCAAAAGGGTAACTAACCCCCAACTTTACATCAGGTGCGATCCATCCTCAGTACGTTGTAACCATCACAACGCTGTAAGCTGCAGTTGTTGTTGTGCTTGGTTTCCTGCTCCGCCGCGACCATTTCCTCAATCTTACCTGGGAGTCCGTTGCAATTAAATTGGAAAAAGGATGCATTTTCTGGGATTGGAACAAAAACGACTGGTGCTAAATGCTGCGTATGCGGTTGGTGTTGGGGGACTGCGGGAGGACTGTAGGTGAGTTTCGTAATCTGACGACGACTCGGTGGGACTGTGTTCACGCAGCATGAAGCAACATAGTCCCTGTCATAATCCCTCACGTGGACAAATCCAGGACAAACCCTTACATGCACCCACTCCTGACATCCATTGCATTCCGTGTCAATCCGGTACCCGCCGCCATGGGATTGTTTGAAACCATGTGGAGAAGGATTGTAAAACTTTTGTTACATATGAAACAAGAGCACATTTTTTGTGGCTTACGAATCGGAATATCTTGCGGCACCTTTTAGATATCCGGAATCACAAGCTGTAACATCTCTAGAACTCTGATCAGGTAACCCAACCCTGTTACTCCAAAGTTCTTCAACATGAGCATTAAGTTGTCATTTGGGTCGAGGGCTTTGGATTGTTTAGATTTGGAGATAGCTGTCTCAACTTCACTAGATACGAAGGATACTGGTGCAGATCTCTTCTGAGATTCTGGTATTTTCAGATTACGGGCCGCTTGACCTTGTTCTAAGAAGATGAATATTAAATGATTTGACGGCAAAACTACGTGGCAAACTCTTTTGCATCGGGACACTGGATGTTGTTGAAGGCGATAGCAGGGAGATTTTTATTTTTTTTTGGTACCTGATAAGCTCTTTATTTTCAACCAAAGCTGCTTAATTTTGCACTGCTTAGTGTGTTCCAACCATTTGGAGTGCCTGTGTTCTAGAACAAGCAAACCAATATCGGCACTCAACTACTCAATTCGCTCATCAGCTGGTTTTTCGACATGAAGTTGGTCCCGCTGTGTTGTGGGCGTTCTCAAGACAATCAGATCTACGATCCGGAATGAATCGAAAGCTGTATCAACCTAAGTTTTTATCCAGATAAGCAAATTATGTTGCCTTTCATCCATTGCAGATGAATTTAATGGATACTCCACGTTGGGCGCCACTTTTTAATTTTTGGGTAGATTTTTTGTTTTCCTTTACATGGCCGAGATTATCATTTAAAGATGAATCTACTCATGTTGGGCGCCACTTTATACCATTTTACTCTAATCTAGTATAACAGTTCGAGTTTTTAAGTTGTTCTCTATTACGTTACTCGCCAAATTAGCCCGAAATTTTTGCGGATCCTTTTTTTAGGTTAATGATGTCGGTCGGGCTTCATAGTGCCGAGTCCAGACGGAGTGCTGTAAAAAATACAACACCACGTATGCAGATTAACACAGAGGTCTGATTGCGTTGGGCGCCACTTCCCAGTAAAATCTGTAAAAGGTACGGCACCACTTATGCAGATTAACAGAGAGGTCTGATCACTAAGATGTATACCAACTCATTATTTAAATTTTCCTCTTTGGGCGCAATTTTTTCTAAAACCTTATATAGAAGATTCACATATGGACCAGATCACTCTGGGCGCCACTTTTTGTCACTTGATTGTAATATGACATTTATTTATGTTCATTGATATGGGACTTTTTCTGTCGCTAAGACCGGCCACATTAAAATATGATTCACAGACGGGTGGGAGCACGTCAGGCGCCGCTTCAGCAAGTGAACTGTAATTTAATGTTACCCATTTTCAATTTGTTTCTTTAAAGTTTTCGTGGTTCTGAAAGTTGTTTCTTAACATCTACGTTGGCCGCCACACCTTTTTCTTCGAAGCTAGACATTTTTCCAATGAACATCTACAAAATAAGGTCCCGGAATGTTATACAATTTAAGGTAAAAGCTATGACATTCTCTTGAGGTCGGTCCATGACATTTCGTTTGGAAGGCTGGTATGCTGACATTCGTACCATGGTGTTGCAAAAACTTCGGTCAAAGTTTCATTATATTTTTCTTGTGAAAATTTTCGGCTTCGCTGATGAATTGAATCCCTAATCGTTCGTTACTTTACATAACTGATAGTTGCTTGTATCTCAAACGAAGGCATTGATGGGTCATAGAGTGTGATTGAATTTGAAAACTTTGTTTCAAATTTCAAATATTGAATATTCATTTGGCTGCTTCAAAAATGCCCAATCAAATGCCACAAATCATCAATATTTGAATGAAATGAAATATTTTTGACAGATTTTTATGACATTTTAATGGAGAGGAAGCACAAAATCGAAACAAAAGCAATAAAAATTGAACTGACAATGCTGGTTTTAAGGGACGCCATTCCATTATTTATGAGAGTGATGGGATTTCCCCATGAAAAACGAAGAACATTGTAAAACTAAGAAAAAGACATCACTTCAAAATTGCTTGGCATCATCAGTGTCATGTTGCCATTGTTTCAAAAACAGAAAAGCAGAAACTTCTACATTACGCGGCATCAAATGACAGCCAGAAAACATTTATCATTGCTGGAGCCGAGAGACAGAATTTCGTCTCAGGAGTTTTTTTGGTTTTCGGAAGAAGAAGATCTATTTTTAGCAAGAAGGTAGCCTATCACCTTCAATTATTTTCAAACTTGAGCCACTTTAGGTGATTGACTGGAGTTTCAGAGTCACCCTGCAGCTATTAACTTTGCAGCAGCTACTTACTGCCTTTGAAGTGAAGTGGTTTACCAGAGTTTTATGGTAACGCTGTTGTTGTTGTTAAGTTTTCTGATTGGATTACCTGTCATTTTGGTTGATTTTTTCCATAATCTTGTCAGATTATTTGTTCTTAAGAGGGAGGTGGAGGAGAGAATATAAGCATTTGTTTTTAGGGTAAATGAAGTAGAAGAGTTTCCCTGTGGTCGCCTTGTTTCCCTGCAAAGGCTTGCGTGTTTACCCAGCAAAAGAGTTTCTTCGCTTCTTCGATTTCGGTATGCAGCTAGCTGTCAAGTAGTTAGCATTGGTGATGGTGGCTGAAGTTCTTGATAGTAGGAGTTGTGTTTCCTATGCCACTGCTTTCCTAACGAGTGATCCCTTGACAGCTTCACTTGTTGTTAGATTTATGGTGTTGGACTTGCAGTTGTGGCAGCCAGTTCCATGTTCTGTCTTAATAATGCTTAAGTGTTTTTCTAGCTGCTGCTGCTCGTTTCAGCTGTTGTTCCTGTTGTTTTACACGGAATTGTATCTTTTCATGCGCCAAAGGCAATAAAAAGACGTGTAAATATCTTCGTCATTCATTGTGGAGTAAAGCAAGGGAATCCTTTAAGCACCCATCCACGGAATTTTTACTAATTATCTTTGATAGCCGAAAAATAATGTTGCAGTGAAGACATCATCGTACAAAAATAACAGGAAAAACACCTTAACATAGTTGAGAAATAAAATTTATTTCAATTTTGCTTTCTTTGCTCCTCAAGTCTTTAAAGGTGCTTTGTTTAATGTAACAATTTAATCCAGGTTCATTATTTACATGGCATTAATTTCCTTCTATGGAACTTCAAAAACAACCCCTTTCTCGGCATAATGGAATGGAGTTCGTCTTGTTCTGCAAATATTTGAGGTAATCTTTATTGCCTGCCACCTTACATTATGAAGCTTATTTAGCCGGGGCGGAGTCGTTGTGACGGGTTAGGTGTAATTATTACGCCGTCTGATTATATCAGGAACATTGTCATGATTATTTTTGTTATTCAAATTAAGGTTTGACGTCTTTTAGTTGGCAGTTTATTAATATTCATTCAATGGAAAATCCTTTTAAGTTAACAGTTAGTTATTCCTGTGTCAAGTCAATGCAATGGGAAATGCTAAGGAAATTAAAGAAACTGACAAAATTTCATAAAACTCATAGTCTGGAAATGTCGTAGAAAATTGTTGTTAAAGAATGCAGAAAACCACGACTTTTCGCAATGAATTTCTGGTTACTAAAGAGATGAGCAGAATTTTGTGGCTAGAAAATAGATTTAGTGAATCGCCAAATGCATAAAAAGATGTTGTTCTACGACTTCTTTCAAGCCTACTAAATCAAACAACACAAATATGTTTAGTGGAACATGAAATGGCGCCAAACGAGGAGTCTACACATACAGAAGTATTTACAGCACGCAGAAAATTTATTTGGCTACACAAACCCCATAGTACCCCTTTAAATTGTAAGAGTTGTATGGAATATTTCACAGGAGCATAAAAATGGCGACCAACGTTGTGTATACAATCACACAAAAACTTGTATTTGAAGTATAGCCTAATTTGGGATTCAAACGACCCCAACAACTACCTGGCATAAACACTCCCTAGAAATTAGTAGATTTAGTGTAGTCTTTCGAAGTGGTCGAAATAAATACATCTCGACACCACGTCAAGGGTACCCAATGTACAAAATTTGATCTTCTGCTAGTAAAATATAAAAAAAATTCTAAAATTTTGTTGTTAGGGGATCCTGGTCTCCAGTTTAGTTTAATTTGGAGATCAATATAACTCCATAACATACATGGAGATTCGGAGGGTTATATGGAATATTTAAGCAAAGCATATTAAAATGGCGCCCAACGTGGGGTCATTGTATATAAAATATTGCACAATACAACAACTACATGGCCTAACACTTCCCAGACATTAGTAGCCTTTATAAACAAAAGTCAGAGGACGCACATACGAGTAATATAGGCCAAAAGTTGATCAAAACTCAACATATGAAAATCGTGTTTTTAAAAACAAACTATTAGTAAACAGTCACCTGACCCTTTTCCCCATTCGCTATGACCATCCGCAACTATCTGCGGTTAACCAATCCAAAGCATAGCCGATTGAACTCAGCTATAATGAAAGCAAAAAAGTACATTCTCAAATATTATAAAATGAAGTGAACATTGAAATAAAAATATTTTCGCGAAAATTTATAATTTTCAAGTTTTTTTGTTTTTGTATATTCTCCGTACAAGATAAGCTTATAAAAGTTCCAATTTGTTTTTGCAGCTTCACTCTTTAATAATGGTGGTACGTCTTTTCCTTCATGCATATTTTTATGAAAATTTTTAAGATACCTCAAATTTCAAAAGTGAAAAAGTGCATGATGCGAACGTTTGCGGACCATAATTACGTTTGGTGATTTATGCACTGAAGTCTCCAACATTAGATCCAATCATAATATATTGCGCATATTTGCGCCATTCTGAAAAAATTTCGTTTTTATCAACTAAAACCATTGAAATATTTAAATATGGAAGTATTTAAGAAAAACATTTACAAAATAGAAATATGTTTTGGTTCCAGCGTTCGCCAAATCTACTTATTTTATTTGTACTCATGTGTATTAGAGCTCATAAAAATCGCCAAAGATAATCGTTTTTGCATCTTCACTATTAGTTTATTGTGATACATCCCGTCATTCATAGATTTCTTTTATGATAACTCAAATTTCAATGGTGAAATACTACGTGATGCGAACTTTTACGGACCATAGTTACTTTTGATGTTTTATGCAAGATTCTGCAGATTATGCTGATTCAAAAATAATACGCTACGCATAGTTGCACCAATCTGAAATAATGATATTTTTCTCCACCTTTAAATTTGTTTCTGCAGTTAAATTGAAAAAATGTATGTAAAACAATTTAAAAAAAAATTAAAAAAATATTTTGGCAACGTTTGCCAACACTAATTTTTGATCTGTCTTATAGCCGGGGCTCTTATGTATCAGACTAAATCAAAACTTTTGATAAATGTTTGCGCCATTCGGAAAAATCACTGGTTTTTCTGAAGTAAAATTTAAATAATTTATGTAAAACAATTTTAAAAAAATTACAAAAATATTTTGGCAACGTTTGCCAACACTAATTTTTGATCTGTCTTATAGCCGGGGCTCTTATTTATCAGACTAAATCAAAACTTTTCATAAATGTTTGCTGGATTGGGAAAAATCACTGGTTTTTCTGAAGTAAAATTTAAATAATTTATGTAGAACAATTTTAAAAAAATTACAAAAATATTTTGGCAACGTTTGCCAACACTAATTTTTGATCTGTCTTATAGCCGAGGCTCTTATTTATCACACTAAATTAAAACTGTTGATAAATGTTTGCGCCATTCGGAAAATCACTGGTTTTTCTGAAGTAAAATTTAAATAATTTATGTAAAACAATTTTAAAAAAATTACAAAAATATTTTGGCAACGTTTGCCAACACTAATTTTTGATTTGTCTTATAGCCGGGGCTCTTATTTATCAGACTAAATCAAAACTTTTGATAAATGTTTGCGCCATTCGGAAAAATCACTGGTTTTTGTCTGAAGTAAGATATGGGTAAGACAACAAGTGCGCACTAGGGTTATAACTTTATGCACTTTTTTGCAAATATCAAAAATACCACCACATAGCCGTGTAGAAATAAGGTAAGTAGGTTTGTACCAATTTTCAGCTTGATCGGACCTATACTACGCTTTTAGTGCATTATTTACCTCATATCCGATGCTAATATATATGGGAGCTATATCCAAATCTGGACCGATTTTCATTATTTTCTACAAAAATAGTCCTTTGACCAAAGATATGATTTGTGCAAAATATTATATCAATCGGATTATAAATGAGGTTTGTAGGAGTTTTAATCAACATTTAACATACATTACTCCTATGTGGGACGTTACAATAAACAGAATATTACACAATATATGGTAGATTTGTTTCTGCGCCGCAATCTGCATCAACTCATATTCGAAAGGTACCGCACCGAACGTAGCGTCTACCCTCAGCTTTGTTGTTACGACCCCGAATTGAATAGTTCGAGGGTTTACTAAAAATATTTTTGTTTTTAATTCGTTGTGAACTTGACGATAGAATCGCTCACTAGTGAACATACTTGCTCTTAGGTTTTTTTTATTATGTTGTGTTTGTGGTCCTGAAGGAATTACAATTTGGGTCGAGATAATTCCTCTATGCGACTTCCAGTTTTAGGACTTTTTGTCGATAGCAGAAGTTAATTTAGAGATGTTTTTCTTTAAAAATGGTGTATTCAGCTAACTTTTTTATAGGAAAAGTCAATTCAGCAAACTCTTTAAATAGGCAATGTCAATTCAGCTAAATTTTTCAATAAGAAAAGTCAATTCAGCTATATTTTTCTATTGAAAATGTCAATTCAGCAACATTTTTTCCATAGGAAAAGACAATTCAGCTAACTTTTCTTATAGAAAAAGGATATTCAGCTAAATTTTTGTGTGCAAAAAATCAATTCAGCAATCTTTCTCCATAGGAAAAGTAAATTTAGCTAAATGTTTCTATAAAAAAAGTCAATTCGGCAAACGTTTTCTATAGTTAGATTCAATTCAGCTATCTTTTCTTAGAAAAAGTATATTTAGTTAAATTTTTGTATACAAAAAGTCAATTCAACAATTCAGCAAACTTTTTCTATAAGAAAAGACAATTCAGCAAACTTTTTCTATAGAAAAAGTCAATTCAGCGAACTTTTTCTATAGAAAAAGTAAACTCAGCGAAATTTTATTTATTTTCCATAGAAAAAATAAATTCAGCGTATAGCAAAAGGAAATTCAGCCAACTTTTTGTATAGAAAAAGTCAATTCAGCGAACTTTTTGTATAGAAAAAGGTAATTCAGCGAACTTTTTGTATAGAAAAGTAAATTCAGCGAACTTTTTTTTATAGAAAAAGTCAATTCAGCGAACTTTTTCTATAGAAAAAGTCAATTCAGCGAACATTTTCTATAGAAAAAGTCAATTCAGCGAACTTTTTCTATAGCAAAAGTCAATTCAGCGAACTTTTTTTATAGAAAAAGTCAATTCAGCGAATTTTTTTTATAGAAAAGTAAATTCAGCGAACTTTTTTTATAGAAAAGTAAATTCAGCGAACTTTTTCTATAGAAAAAGTCAATTCAACGAACTTTTTTATAGAAAAAGTCAATTCAACGAACTTTTTCTATAGAAAAAGTCAATTCAGCGAACTTTTTGTATAGAAAAAGTCAATTCAGCGAACTTTTTTTTAGAAAAGTGAATTCAGCGAACTTTTTGTATAGCAAACGTCAATTCAGCGAACTTTTTCTATAGAAAAAGTCAACTCAGCGAACTTTTTCTATAGAAAAAGTCAATTCAGCGAACTTTTTTTTAGAAAAGTGAATTCAGCGAACGTTTTCTATAGAAAATGTGAACGCTGCTTACTTTTTTGCCGGAAAATTTTATTTAGCTAACTTTTTCTGTAGAGAAACCAATTAAGCTAACTTTTTTTTAGAAAAAAGTCAATTCAGCAATTTTTTCTGTAGAAGAAAATTAATTCAGTTTAATTTTTCTATAGAAACATTCAATTCAATTACATTTTTCTATAGAAATTTTTTCTATAGAGAAAGTGAATTCAGGAAAACAATTCAATGAACTTTTTCTATGAAAAAAAAAAACATTTCAGCAAACGTTTTGTATAGAAAAGGTCAGTACAGCAATCATTTTCTATAGAAAAAGTACAATCGGCTAATATTTCCTATAGAAAATCAAATCAGCAAACTTTTTGTAGAGAAAGCGTCAATTCAGCTGTATTTTTCTTTGCGAATAATCAATTTAGCGAGGAGACTCAGCTAACTTTTTCTATAGAAAAAAATAATTCAGAGAACTTTTTCTGTAGAAAAAAGTCAATTCATCTAAATTTTTCTATAAAAACTTTCAATTCAAAAATATTTTTCTGTAGAAAATCAATTCAGCAAACTTTTTCTATAGAAAAATAAATTCAGCTAAATTTTTCTATAGAAAAGTCAATTCAGTAAACCTTTTTCAAATTAAATGCTAAATTTGCAAATAAATAAAATCAGCTGAGCCAGGCTAGGGTTTGAACCCACGTCCTTGAAAAACACAGGAAAAAATTGTTGTTACGGCGCACAGTGTTGCCGCTTCCTTGTAAACGTGGACAAAAATAGATGGAGTTGACCTAGGTCGATGAATTTTTATACAAGTACTTATGCGGGCATAGGAATGAAAAATTCCCATTTTGGTCCATATCGGTTCAGATTTGGATATATCCCCCATATATATATATTTCTCCGATTCTGCTATAACTCAGACAATTTTATTTGAACCGCCTTCAAATTTAGTATGCGATATTTGCTTGGGCCTCTGATCAGTTTTACCGATTTTGTAAAAAATCGGATCAGATTTCGATATAGCCCCCACATATATATATTTCCCCGATTTTGCTATAACTCAGCCAATTTTAATTGAACCGCCTTCAAATTTAATATGCGATATTTGCTTGGGCCTCTGATCAGTTTTACCGATTTTGTTAAAAATCGGATCAGATTTCGATATTTAGTATGCGATATTTGCTTGGGCCTCTGATCAGTTTTACCGATTTTGTAAAAAATTGGATCAGATTTCGATATAGCCCCCACATATATACATATATTTCCCCGATTTTGCTATAACTCAGCCAATTTTAATTGAACCGCCTTCAAATTTAATATGCGATATTTGCTTGGGCCTCTGATCAGTTTTACCGATTTTGTTAAAAATCGGATCAGATTTCGATATAGTCCCCACATATATATATATTTCTCCGATTCTGCTATAACTCAGACAATTTTAATTGAACCGCCTTCAAATTTAGTATGCGATATTTGTTTGGGCCTCTGATCAGTTTTGCCGATTTTGTTAAAAATCGGTTCAGATTTGGATATATTCCCCATATATATTTCTCCGATTCTGCTATAACTCAGCCAATTTTAATTGAACCGCCTTCAAATTTAATCTGTTTATGATGATATGGTTGTGGCTCCGAGAATCGGATTTTATAGGATGTAAACTTTGCATTTTTTAATTCGAAAGGGATGTCTGTTTCATGTACCAAATGGTCGAAACTGCAATTTGCTGCAATTTTTAGATACACTCCATGAAAGAAACGAAATTCGTGAGTTTTGTTTAACACGTTACTGTTTCAATCAACATAACGGTACTTTATGTATACACATTATATGTAAACGTTTTTTCATAAATTGCAAGACTATCGACCACTCTTTAATTCCGTATTCAAAAGTTGTGGAATTTCTTTAATGGTTATTCGATTCATAAGTGAAATGAGTAAGTTCTAAACTGGGTCTCCCACAAAATAAAAATATTGAATTTTTTTAGGTAAAACTTAATTTAAATACAATTATTATCAACTCCACATTACTGTTTCTCTCACACAAAATCACCCTTCGCTTCTCCTCCCCTTGGTTCCTGTAAAATGACAGTTTTCGTGTGTTTGAAAATTACTTACGACTTGTCTATACATTGTCAATAAACCAATACCGTAAAAACCTATGACCTTTTATGTTGACATTAACACCCAATTTGTTGAGCGATAAGTTTTCTAATGAAAAATCGATTAAAATGTTGTTGAAAACCAACAAAAAGAAAAACAACAAAAGACATGACAATAAATTTGACAGTTACCCCAAACAAGAGGAAGGAAACCAAACACCCTCAAAGTGAGAGAAAAAAACGCACACATTCACATTGCACAATTTAAAAGGCTAATAAAATTTATTCATAATTTTTAACAAACCTCCCCTGAAATTTGGTAAATTTGATACACTTCTCCATTAAACAGGTAAAACACAATATGGGGGAGTTGAAGAAGGAGAAGATTTGGATATTGTGGCATATATCCCATTTTTGCTTGCAATTCCAAAAAAAAAAATGGTAATTTGATCACATGATTTGCGTGCTTTAAACTGTTAGAACGGTAAACAACGACTTCTCTTCTGTCATTTGAGAAAACCAATTTGGCTTTCCTGATTCTACGACTGAAAATTTTTGCATTTTATTTTGAGAATCCCACGAAAATGTTCCAATCCTCATCAATTTGAATGCTGTATCGTGTTGCATTTTAAGTAGCCACATTCAAAAAAAAACGTGGCAATTTCTCTTGAATTTCGCCAGTTGCAGCTGTACAGCATTTTTTATTGATGTCTCAGCATTAAGGCTCACATACAGAGAAGACAATAACCCAATCTAAAGGAAGAAAGCAATGCTCACAAGTCAGACAGCCAAACATGACATGAGTAATGATTTTTTTCACATCACTCCACTCTTCATTGAGGTAATGGAAGAGGGATGAGAAATCATGCTCATCAACGAAATCAGCATTAATGTCAACTGAGGATGATGATGAAATTGTGGAAAAGTAAAACAAAAAAGAACGGAATACGAAAACAAAAAACGAAATGTTAACGACATTACATGACAATCCGTGGAAATTATTCCATGTAAGACAGAGTTCAAGTGAGGAGTGAGTGCCGGCGATTAAAGGTGGGCTTTTTTATGATCCAAACAATTGTGTGTCTGCTTCATACTCCCGCTGCTACAATTCAATTGTTCGCCTTAAATATCCTGCCAATATTAATGGTCCTTCATTGTGACCAAAATTATTTTCGGTATGTGACAGAGAAACGGTTTCCATTTAAGATTTGTTTATAGTCATAGCGAGGCCATTTGACACCCGTGTATGTGATTTACCAAAGAGTCTTCTTCTTCTCCATCCTGAAAAGAATTGTAGCTGCGTTAAAAGGTACTCACCAGGAATTCACAAAAATCCGATGACATTGCTAAACGCACGAAACTAATTTGTTAAAGGATCTTTCGAAGTTGACTAATAATGGCATTGTTGCAAAGATACTTAATACGTTAATAGCTGAAAACCTTAATTAATTCTATTTGGAGTAACAATATTACGTGTTATTACGTAAAGATCTGAAGCAATTTATATTCATTTGAAACACTTAAGGAATAAATGGCAATAGAATGAAAGTGTGTTTTTAGTGGGAAGATATTTGTAAGATTAAATCATCTGCTATTGGCAACATTATACAATATGTGGCGCCCAACGAAAACTAAACAATCTTGTTTTCCTAGCCTTACAATGGCACCCAATGTGACGTATCAAATAAATATTATTTCCCACGAACATCCCCAAAAGGGGTAGAATATTTCTTTCATACCAATGAGCGATGAACATTTTTTAGAAGGGCTACCCTTATTTTAGAAGAAAGTAGTGTGATTATCAGTCGTCCTCGAGAGATATTACAAGAAATCGTGTCCAACATTTAATATTCAACCAAAATCTTAGGTAGTATCTTAGAATTTACTTGTGGCGCCCAACCGAAGATTTGTCAAGAATGTTATTGACAAAATGGCACCCAACCTAAAGCTAACCAATATGGTTCCATTTCTCTCGGTAAGATAACCGTTGCTTTAGTCAGTTTTTAACTCATAATTTGTATTTTCGATAACTGCTCCACCTGTTTCGCGTAGGAAGCTCTGCAAATAAAATTGGGCTCATTTCAATCGTCTTCTCCTTGATGGTTTTCCCCCATGATTTTGTAGAAATTTTGACTGCACTATACCATGGACCATTTTTTTTTTCTCAGTGGCGCCCAGTAGAACTCACTCATAATCTTCTACATCTATCATCATTTCTTGAAAGCTAGCCGACATTTTTAACTGAAATTCCCACTACTGTTGGCATCTTGACACTTAACCCAAAAAAAAACTATTCAAATCTGAACTCTGCAAAATTTTCTACGGAAAAAGTTAATTTAGCGAACTTTTTGTATGGAAGCAGACAATTCAGCAAATTTGTCTATAGAAGAAATCTTCTCAGCAAACTCGTTCAATTGAAAAAGTCTATTCAGCGAACGTTTTCTATAGAAAAAGTCAATTCAGCAAACGTTTTTTTTATAGAAATTGTCAATAGAGCCAATTCAGCATAATTTTTCTATGAAAAAAATGCTAACCTTTTCTATAGAAAAAGTCCACTCAGCAAAGTTTTTTCTGCAAAAATGGCAATTCAGCCAGGTTCTTTCTACAGAAAAAGTCAATTCAGCTAACTTTTTCTATCGAAAATGTCTATTCAGCAAAATTTTTCTAGAGAAAAAACATTTCAGCGCACTTTTTCTGTAGGAAAGTTAAATTCAGCAATCTTTTTCTACAGAAAAAGTTAATCCAGCCAAATTTTTTCTTCAGAAAAAGTCAATTCAGCGAAGTTTTTCTATTGAAAATGTTAACTCAACGAATTTTTTTCTTACAGACAAAATCAATCCAGAATTTTTCTATAGAAAAAGTTCGCTGAATTGACTTTTTCTATAGAAAAATTTCGCGAACTTTTTCCATAGATAAAGTCATTTCAGTGAGCCTTTTCTATAGAAAAAGCCAATTCAGCAAACTTTTTCTATAGAAAAAGTCAATTCAGCGAACTTTTTCTATAGAAAAAGTCAATTCAGCGAACTTTTTCTATAGAAAAAGTCAATTCAGCGAACTTTTTCTATAGAAAAAGTCAATTCAGCGAACTTTTTCTATAGAAAATGTCAATTCAGCGAACTTTTTCTATAGAAAAAGTCAATTCAGCGAACTTTTTCTATAGAAAAAGTCAATTCAGCGAACTTTTTCTATATAGAAAGTCAATTCTGCGAACTTCTTCTATAGAAAATGTTAATTCAGCGAAATTTTTCCACCGATAAACTTCGCTTACAATCTTTTGTTGTATTCTAGCAATGTTGGTGTATAGAAAAAGTCAATTCAGCGAACTTTTTCTATACAAAAAGTCAATTCAGCGAACTATCTACAGAAAAAGTTAATTCAGCTAACTTTTTCCATAGAAAAAATCAATTCAGCGAACTTTTTCTATAGAAAATGTGAATTCAGCGAACTTTCTTTATAGAAAAAATCAATTCAGCGAACTTTTTCCACTAAACAAGTCAATTCAGCGAACTTTTTGTATAGAGAAAGTCAATTCAGAAACATTTTTTGTGTGAAAAAAGTCTATTCAGCTACTTTTTTATATAGAAATTCAATTCAGAAACATTTTTTGTATGAAAAAAGTCTATTCAGCTACTTTTTTATATAGAAAGTCAATTCAGCAAATGTTTTGTATCGAAAAGGTAAATTCAGCAAAATTTTTCTATAGAAGAAGTCAATTCAGTCAATTCTGTAGAGAATGTAAATTCAACGAACTTTTTCTACAGAATAAGTCAATTCATCGATCTTTTTTATAGAAAATGTCAATTCAGCGAACGTTTTCTATAGAAAAATGAATTAGCGAACTTTTTCTGTAGAAAAAGTCAATTCAGCTAACTTTTCTATAGAAAAAGTCAATTCAGCGAACTTTTTCTTTAGAAAAAGTCAATTCAGCGAACTTTTTCTGTAGAAAATGTCAATTCAGCGAACTTTTTTCTATAGAAAGAGTCAATTCAGCGAACTTTTTCTATACAAAAATGCAATTCAACGAACATTTTCTATAGAAAAAGTAAATTCAGCGAACCTTTGCTATAAAAAAGGTCAATTCAGCAAACATTTTTTTTTATAGAAAAAGTCAATTCACCGAACCTTTTCTATAGAAAAAGTCAATTAAGCGAACTTTTTCTATAGAAAAAGTCAAGTCAGCGAACTTTTTCTATAGAAAAAGTCAATTCAGCGAACTTTTTCTATAGAAAAAGTCAATTCAGCGAACTTTTTCTATAGAAAAAGTCAATTCAGCGAACTTTTTCTATAGAAAAATCAATTCAGCGAACTTTTTCTATAGAAAAATCAATTCAGCGAACTTTTTCTATAGAAAAAATCAATTCAGCGCAATTTTTCTATAGAAAAAATAAATTCAGCACACTTTTTCTATAGAAAAAAGTAAATTCGGCGCACTTTTTCTATAGAAAAAAGTTAATTCAGCGAACTTTTTCTATAGAAAAAGTCAAGTCAGCAAACTTTTTCTATAGAAAAAGTCAATTCAGCAAACTTTTCCTATAGAAAAGGTTAATTCAGAAAACTTTTTCTACAGAAAAAGTCAATTCAGCGAACTTTTTCTATGGAAGCAGACGATTCAGCAAAATTTGTCTACAGAAAAATTTTCTCAGCAATCTCTTTCTATTGAAAAAGTCTATTCAGCGAACGTTTTCTATAGAAAAAGTCATTTCAACAAACGTTTTTTATAAAAATGGTCAATAGAGCCAATTAAGCATTCTTTTTCTATGAAAAAAATAATTTTGCAAACGTTTTCTTTAGAAAAAGTCCATTCAGCAACGTTTTTTCTGCAGAAAAAATAAACTCAGCAATGTTTTTTCTACAGAAAAAGTAAATTCAGCTAATTTTCCTATCGAAAATGTCTATTCAGCAAAATTTTTCTAGAGAAAAAACTTTATCTGTAGGAAAGTTAAATTCAGCTAACTTTTTCTGTAGAAAAAGTCAATTCAGCGAAGTTTTTCTATTGAAACCAACTTTTTTCATCAAAAAGCCAATTCCGAAAATTTTTTCTATCAAAAAAGTCAAGTCAGCTAAATTTTTCTATAGAAAAAGTCAATTCAGCGAACTTTTTCTATAGAAAAAGTCAATTCAGCGAACTTTTTCTATAGAAAAAGTCAATTCAGCGAACTTTTTCTATAGAAAAAGTCAATTCAGCGAACTTTTTCTATAGAAAAAGTCAATTCAGCAAACTGTTTTTTATAAAAAAATTAATTCAGCGTTTTTTTCCAGGAGGAAAAGTCAATTCAGGAAACTTCTTCTATGGAAAAATTCAATTCAGCGAACCTTTTCTATAGAAAAAGGCAATTCAGCTAAGCTTTGCTATAGAAAAGTCAATTCAGCGAACTTTTTCTATAGAAAAAGTCAATTCAGCGAACTTTTTCTATAGAAAATGTTAATTCAGCGAATTTTTCTATAGAAAAAGTCAATTCAGCGAGCTTTTTCTATAGAGAAAAAGTTAAGTCAGTGATCTTTTTTATAGAAAAAGTCAATTCAGCGAACTTTTTCTATAGAAAAAGTCAATTCAGCGAACTTTTTCTATAGAAAAAGTCAATTCAGCGAACTTTTTCTATAGAAAAAGTCAATTCAGCGAACTTTTTCTATAGAAAAAGTCAATTCAGCGAACTTTTTCTATAGAAAAAGTCAATTCAGCGAACTTTTTCTATAGAAAAAGTCAATTCAGCGAACTTTTTCTATAGAAAAAGTCAATTCAGCGAACTTTTTCTATAGAAAAAGTCAATTCAGCGAACTTTTTCTATAGAAAAAGTCAATTCAGCAAACTGTTTTTTATAAAAAAATTAATTCAGCGTTTTTTTCCAGGAGGAAAAGTCAATTCAGGAAACTTCTTCTATGGAAAAATTCAATTCAGCGAACCTTTTCTATAGAAAAAGGCAATTCAGCTAAGCTTTGCTATAGAAAATTCAATTCATCGAACTTTTTCTATAGAAAAAGTCAATTCATCGAACTTTTTCTATAGAAAAAGTCAATTCAGCGAATTTTTTCCATAGATAATGTAATTTCAGCGAGTTTTTTCTATAGAAAAAGGACATTTAGCGAACTTTTTCTATAGAAAAAGTCAATTCAGCGAACATTTTGTATAGAAAAGGTCAATTCAGCTAAATGGCAATTCAGCGAACTTTTTCTATATAAAAAGCCAATTCAGCGAACTTGCTCTAGAAAATCAATTGAACTTTTTCTATAAAAAAACTCAATTCAGCTAACTTTTTCTATCGAAAAGGTCAATTCTGCCAAATTTTTTCGAAAAGTTACTTTTTCTATAAAAAAGTGAATTTCAGAATTTTTTTTTCTATCGAAAAGTAAATTTTGCAAACTTTTCTATAGAAAAATCAATTCAGCAAACTTTTTCTTTTTCTATAAAAAAATCAAATCAGCGAATTTTTTCCAGGGGAAAGGTCAACTCAGCAAACTTCTTCTATGGAAAAAGTCAATTCAGCGAACCTTTTCTATAGAAAAAGTCAATTCAGCTAAGCTTTTCTATAGAAAAATCATACCAACGAACTTTGTAGAAAAAATTTAATTCAGCGAAATTTTTCTATAGAAGAAATTAATTTAGCAAAGTTTTTCTCTAGAAGATGGCAATTCTGCAAACTTTTTCTATAGAAAAATCAATTCAAAAACTTTTTTTTTACAAAATTCAGCGTTTTTTTTTCTTTAGAAAAAGTCAATTCAACGAACTTTTTTTATAGAAAAAGTCAATCCGTTAGAAAATGCCAATTCGTCCGTCCGTCCTATGTTTAGAATAAACCTACTAGTTACTTTATTATTAAGCCCTTTCAACCAGTTTATAATATCCCACTAACATTAAAACGAACTTTAGCCTTAATAAAAGGAAACTTGTAAACTTCAGGAATATGTCAGGAAAACTAATAAATTCAATTTTTTCCCAAGCATAGTTGCGTGTTATGTGTTTTTAGAATTTGCCACACATGTGAAATGAGAAACGCATTTTCCACAGTGAAACCCCTTACAAAGTTTGCTTGCAAAACTTTCAAAGTTAAAAAAGAACGACTACCTAAGAACTATCAGCCTTCCGTTTGGATATGGTGAAAAGGATACACGCAATGCTTAATGCCAAATCCTGACATTACCTGTAAAAAATTACTTTATACTCAATACAAACGTCATGGTGTCTAGAACTCAAGAAAAAAGAAAGGAAGAAATCGAAGTCCTAAACTACTTGGAGGGAGAAGTTCGGTCGGTGGTTGGTGGAACGAACATTCAAATAAAAAAAAATAAATTCCAATCAACTAATTTGCACACGAAAATTACTTCATGAAAAAATAATTTCATACAACGAGTGAAACGTTATAAACATAATAATCTGAGGGAAATACACACACACATGAATAAGTGAGCAAAGAAGTGGGGAAGTTGGGTTTAGTGAACCAAGCAACTCCTTTTTTTAGCGGGAATCCTTAAGGAAAATGTGTGAATGGCCAAACATTTTACACGCACATTCCAATAATGGTTCATTTGTCTCCAGACACAAACACACACACAGACATGAAGAACATGCACATGTGAAAAAGGAGGCAGTCTCCCAAGAAGTATTCATTTCACAAGAATTACAAAGCTCCTTTGGAGAATTATGGGGTTTCAAATAAATTTAGCCAGCCAAACAAGCAATTCAAATTTCCCAACTAAAACACAATATTTTATTAATAAACTCATATTTGTTTTTCTGACAGGGTTGCCATCTTCACTACTTGGGTTTCATCAGCAGAACAAGTTTTTGTTTTAAGACTAGTTGATCACACTTTTACTCTACATATGGAAATGTTCCTATATTTTAGCAAACAGCGAACTTTTTCTATAGAAAATGTAAATTCAGCAAACTTAATCTAGCGAAAAAGTCAATTCAGCAAAATGTATCTATCCAAAAAGTCAATTCAATAAAGTTTTCTGTCGAAAAAGCCAATTCAGCAAACTTTTTCAATGGAAAAAGTTAATTCAGCAAAGTTTTACTTTCGCAAAAGAAAATTCAGCAAATTTCTCTGTCGAAAAATTCAATTCAGTAAAGTTTTTTTTGTCGAAGAAGCCAATTAAGCAAACTTCTTCTATCGAAAATGTCAACTCAGCAACCTTTTTCTATCGAAAAGGTAAATTTTCCTATCGAAAAAGCCAATTCAGCAAACTTTATCTATCGACAAAGTCAATTCAGCTAACTTTTTCTATTACAAAAGTCAATTCAGTTAAATTTTTCTATTGAAAATGTCAATTCAGCAAACTTTTTCTACCGAAAAAGGTAAATTCAGTAAAGTTTTCTGTCGAAAAAGCCAATTCAGCAAACGTTTTCGATGGAAAAAGTCAATTCAGCAAAGTTTAACTTTCGAAAAAGACAATTCAGCAAATTTCTCTATCGAAAAATTCAATTCAGTAAAGTTTTTCCGTCGAAGAAGCCATTAGCAAACTTTTTCTGTCGAAAATGCCAATTCAGCAACTTTTTCTATCAAATATGTGAATTCAGCAACCTTTTTCTATTGAAAATGTCAATTCAGCTAACTTTTTCTATTAAAAATGTCAATTCACCTAAATTTTTCCATTGAAAATGTCAATTCAGCAAACTTTTTCTATCGAAAAAGTCAATTCAGCAAACTTTTTCTGACCAAACTGTCAATTCAGCAAACTTTTTCTATCGAAAATGTCAATTCAGCAACCTTTTTCTATAAAGTATGTCAATTCAGCAACCTTTTTCTATCGAAAAGGTCAATTCAGTAAACTTTATCTATCGAAAAAGTCAATTTAGAAAAAATTTTCTATCAAAAATGTCAATTTAGCAACCTTTTCCTACCGAAAAAGCCAATTCAGCAAACTTTATCTATCGAAAAAGTCAATTCAGCTAACTTTTTCTATTAAAAATGTCAATTCAGCTAATTTTTTCTATTGAAAATGTCAATTCAGCAAACTTTTTCTATCGAAAAAGGTCAATTCAGTACATTTTTCTGTCGAAAAAGCCAATTCAGCAAACTTTTTCGATGGAAAAGTCAATTCAGCAAAATTAACTTTCGAAAAAGATAATTCAGTAAATTTCTCTATTGAAAAATTCAATTCAGTAAAGTTTTTCTGTCGAAAAAGCCACTTCAGCAAACTTTTTCTATTGAAAATGTCAATTCAGCAAACGTTTTCTATTGAAAAAGTCAATTCAGCAAACTTCTTCTATCGAAAAAGTCAATTCAGCAAACTTTTTCGATGGAAAAAGTGAATTCAGCAAACTTTTTCTATTGAAAATATTAATTCAGCAAACTTTTTCTATCGAAAATGTCAATTCACCAAAACAAAAACTTAAATTTGTGGTATCTTATTTGTTTTATTTATAGCGGCAACTCTGCTCCTCTCCTTCCCTATTTAATTTCATTTTACTCTCATATTCTAGCAATAATGCTGTAAATGGTGTGGGGAAAAACGAAAAATTGAAATTTTCTTTACACTCTATTATGAATATAAATCACTTGAATATGATTTACGGCCATATGTTGAGATTACAATTGGCATGCCCCTTACAAATCACCAGAAGAAAATAAATATCTTAAGAGAGAGAGAGAAAGCATCAAATTATAGTCTCGACTTCATTTGTATGGCCAAAGTACTTCTCATATGAACATGAATTTATTTTATATTACACTTTTTCCCAGACACAAACAGGCACACACACTGGGAACTTGCCTTTTGTTTGTATTCCCTAAACAACTTTTGACAAGGATAATCGAAGAGCATAACTTTGTTTTGTTAGCTTAGAATATAATATAACTAAAAGTGGAGTAAAATAAAGGAAATCAAAATTATGAAGTTGATAAACAACTACCGGGATTTGATTTGTTATTTATATAGTTGTAAAGTTATGAGAATGAAATTTTCTATTAAAAAAGTGTTTGGCCACAGAAAAAGTTCCCTGAATTGACTTTTTCTATAGAAAATGTTCGTAAAATTGATCTTTTCTACAGAAAAAGCTCGCTGAATTGACTTTTTTCACAGAAAAAGTGCGCTGAATTGACTTTTTTAGTAGGAAAAGTTCGCTGAATTGACTTTTTTAATAGAAAAAGTTCGCTGAATTGACTTTATCAATAGAACAATTTTGCCGAATTGACTTTTTCAATAGAAAAAGTTTGCTGAATTGACTTTTTCAATAGAAAAAGTTGGCTGAATTGACTTTTTCAATATAAAAAGTTTGCTGAATTGACTTTTTCAATAGAAAAAGTTTGCTGAATTGACTTTTTCAATAGAAAAAGTTTGCTGAATTGACTTTTTCTATAGAAAGAGTTCGCTGAATTAACTTTTTCTATAGAAAAAGTTAGCTGAATTGACTTTTTCTATAGAAAAAGATAGCTGAATTGACCTTTTCAATAGGAAAAGTTTACTGAATTGACTTTTTTAATAGAAAAAGTTAGCTGAATTGACTTTATCAATAGAAAACGTTAGCTGAATTGAATTTTTCTATAGAAAAAAATCTCTGAATTGACTTTTTTATAGAAAAAGTTTGCTGATTTGGCTTTTTCTATAGCAAAATTTGCTGATCAGATATTTTTTAGAAAATGTTTGCTGAATTGACTTTTTCTATGAAAAAAAGTTAGCTGAATTGACTCCTTCTATAGAAAAAGTTCACTGAATTGACTCGCTGATGTGATATTTTCTATAGATAACGTTTGCTGAATTGACTTTTTTAGTAGAAAACGATTGTTGAATTGTAGAAGAAGTTGACTGAGTAAACTTTTTTCTATAAAATTGGGGTTTCTCATAGAAAAAGTTCGCTGAATTGACTCTTTCTATAGAAAAAGCTCACTGAATTGACTCTTTCTATAGAAAACGTTTGCTGAATTGACTTCTTCTATAGTAAAAGTTCGCTGAATTGACTTTTTCTATAGCAAAAGTTCCCTGAATTGATTTTTCTATAGAAAAAGTTTGCTGATTGACTTTTTCTATAGAAAAAGTTTTCTGTATTGACCTTTTCTATAGAACAAGTAAGCTGAATTGATTTTTTTAGAAAAGGTAAGCTGAATTGTTTTTTGCTTTAGCAAATATTTGCTCAATTGTCTTTTCTATAGAAAAGTTTGGTGAATTGACTTTCTCTACAGAGAAAGTTAACTGAATTGACTGACCTTTTCTATGAAAAAGGTTTTTTTATAAAAATAGTTTGTAATTTAAAAAAGTTTGTAATTTAGAAAAAGGTTTGCTGAATTGACTTTCTTTAAAGAAAAAGATAACAGAATTGAGCTTCTCTATAGAAAAGTTAGCTGAATTGATTTTATATAGAAAATATTAGCATAATTTTTTGCTACAGCAAAATTTTGCTGAATTGTCTTTGATCTTTTCTATAGAATTGATCTTTTCTATAGAAAAAGTTTGCTGAATTGTCTTTTTCTATAGAAAAAGTTAGCTGAATTTACTTTTCCTATAGAAAAAGTTAGCTGAAGTCACCTTTTCTATAAAAAAGTTCGCTGATTTGGCTTTTTCTATAGCAAAAGTTTGCTGAACTGATTTTTCTATAGAAAAAGTTAGCTGAATTGACTTTTCCTATAGAAAAGTTAGCTGAATTGTCTTTTTCTATAGAAAAGGTTAGCTGAATTGACTTTTTCTATAGAAACAGTTCGCTGAATTGACTCTTTCTATAGAAAAAGTTCGCTGAATTGACTCTTTCTATAGAAAAGGATAGCTGAATTGAATTTTTCTATAGAAACAGTTCGCTGAATTGACTCTTTCTATAGAAAAAGTTCGCTGATTTGGCTTTTTCTATAGCAAAAGTTTGCTGAACTGATTTTTTTATAGAAAAGGTTTGCTGAATTGACTTTTTCTATAGAAAAAGTTAGCTGAATTGACTTTTCCTATAGAAAAGTTAGCTGAATTGTCTTTTTCTATAGAAAAGGTTAGCTGAATTGACTTTTTCTATAGAAACAGTTCGCTGAATTGACTCTTTCTATAGAAAAAGGTCGCTGAATTGACTCTTTCTATAGAAAAAGTTCACTGAATTGACTTTTTCTATAGAAAAGGATAGCTGAATTGAATTTTTCTATAGAAAAAGTTACCTGAATTGACTTTTTCTATAGAAAACGTTAGCTGAATTGAATTTTTCTATAGAAAAAAATCTCTGAATTGACTTTTTTATAGAAAAAGTTTGCTGATTTGGCTTTTTCTATAGCAAAATTTGCTGATCAGATATTTTTTAGAAAATGTTTGCTGAATTGACTTTTTCTATGAAAAAAAGTTAGCTGAATTGACTCCTTCTATAGAAAAAGTTCACTGAATTGACTCGCTGATGTGATATTTTCTATAGATAACGTTTGCTGAATTGACTTTTTTAGTAGAAAACGATTGTTGAATTGTAGAAGAAGTTGACTGAGTAAACTTTTTTCTATAAAATTGGGGTTTCTCATAGAAAAAGTTGACTCTTTCTATAGAAAAAGCTCACTGAATTGACTCTTTCTATAGAAAACATTTGCTGAATTGACTTCTTCTATAGTAAAAGTTCGCTGAATTGACTTTTTCTATAGCAAAAGTTCGCTGAATTGGCTTTTTTAATTAGCCTGCTGAATTGACTGAGTTAACTTTTCCATAGGAAAAAGTAAATTGCTGTTCGAAAGGAAAATTCAACAGAGTTGTATTTACTCATATCCTTATTTCACGGTTACCTAATTAATGTGTGTATGTTACCAAGGTGTCATTCCTTATCCTCGAACACATTACAATAAATCCTCAGTTTAATGTCTGTTTTACGCTATTACCGTTAAATAGAAACTATAGAATTTCCATAAAATTCCAGACAGAACGACAACCTGTTCTTACCAATAATCCATTTAACAGGTTCCCTATGTAAGACTAGCGGAAATTTATTTTATGCTTTGCGAATTGATGGAATAAAAACACGCATGTTGCCACAGCCACATTCCAAACTTTGCATACATATGGCGGGTCAGATGCCAAACGCATTGCCTACTGCTCCACATTATTGATGATTATGGGAGTAGAGAACAAGCCAACAGGATATGAAGCAAATATTTTACACAGAAAAGAGCCTACAAGAGCCTTACATGGATGGTCCCCATGGAAAACTTAACCTGCATTTCGTTGTCGATGAAATAAATTTGTTTTAATAAATATTAATGGCAATTTGGCACACGATCTGTTGGAACTAAGCAATTAATGTTTATAAATAAGGACAAGTAACTGCCATCAATGGTCCGTTTCGCCCCTTCTCCACATTTGTCTGCAGGTGCCGTATTGTTGATAAAATGTTACTCTTTCTATTGTTAAATATGTCAATAACAAATGTAAGCGTTTTTTTTCATTCTTTTTGTTGGCAATAAAATTGGGCGTCTTCAAAGGAAACAATTATGCGTGCAGGAGTTTTCTTTTTGTGCTTTACTATTGCCATTTTTAAATAAAATTTGTGGCTTTTTTATTTTAGTTTTTTTAGTCTTTTTTAAGCTGCATTGTTTTGTCATCCTTGCCGTTTTTTTCTTCTTGTTGTGCCATTGTTGCCTGAGCCAAAAGGAAATCACCCGCTGGTCTACTTGAGTCAATTTCCTTTGTTAAGGAAACGTATTTCACAGTTTTTCTTTCAATTCTTGAAAAGCTTTACGTTTCCGTTTTTGTTGCTGCTTTCTTAACGAGCAGTTTTGTTGGTTTTTTATACGTTTTTTATTTCTGTGCCGAGATTGGCCCCTTTAAACGAGTGATGGGGGTTTTTAAATATTGTTAAAAATAAAAAATTTTACACTTGACAGCATCATCAATTTATCAAGGACATTTTTGTGAGCCAAGCCAGGTCCTGGTGGCGTTTTGTAAGACATCATAAAAACGCCAAATCTTTCTTTGAAATTCAAATTTTCCATTGTAGAATTCAAAGTGGGGAGTGGGGCGCATGGGGTTAGAGAGGTCAATAATTGCATATAAATTTTTGGGAAATTTAATCATGGTTAAATCCTCATTCATTCATTTTTCTCTCTCCAGAGTGTGTTTGTCCTTTGATGGGTTGCTCGCTGCTTGGGTGGATGGCTGTTTGCCATTGTTACTTTGGAGTTTAATTAAAAGTCGTTACTCTTGTTGTCCTGTAACAGCATAAGAAGAAGAAGAAGAATAACAACAGCAATAATGATGTTGCACAATCTGTAACACAGCGACAACAACAACAGCAATCACATGCTAAGCATAAATTAAAAAAGGAGTTTTTGTCACAGCATTATTTTGCTGTTTTGGGGGTTGTTTTGTCTTCGAAAAGGACATTTGTTTTTAAAGGAATTGTAAATAATGCGGTTTAGGTTTGCCCAGGACAAACAAGACTTTTCGATACCCTGCAATGGCAAATAAAACAAAAATGTGAAATAAAAGGGGAATAAATTAGCCCATTAAATACGCTTTGTGTGATAGTTGTTTAGTGAGCCTAAAGGTTGGCAACATTTTACGGAATTGGGGTTTTTCTATAGAAAAATTTCGTGAAATTAAACTTATGGATTTTTTTTTTCAAGAAAATGGAGTGCATTTCGCAAAGTTTTTCTACAGAAAAAGTCAACTCGCCGAAAATTACAATTCAACAAACTTCTTTTACAGAAAATGCAAATTCAGTGAACTTTTCCTACAGAAAAAGTTAAATCAGCAAACCTTTTCTATAGAAAAGTCAAGTCAACGAACTTTTTCTATAGGAAGTGTCGAGTAAGCGAAATTTTCTATATAAGAAGTCATTCATGAATTTTTTTTAAGAAAAATTCAATTCTGCCAGCTTTTTCTATCGAAAAAGTCAAATCATCGAACATTTTCTATAGAAAAATTCAATGTAGACAAATTTTTCTATACAAACAGTTAATTCAGCGAACATTTTCTCCAGAAAATGTCAACTCAGCGAACTTGTTCTATAGAAAAAGTCAATACAGCGAACATTTTCTATAGAAAATAAAAGCAGTGAACTTCTTCTATAGAAAAAGTCAATTCTGCGAAATTTTTCAATATTAAAGTCAATCCAGTGAATTTTCTCTATTGAAAAAGTCAATTCAGCGAAAATTGTTTATAGAAAAGTCAATTCATCGAAATTTTTCTATAAAAAAGTAAACTCAGTGAACCTCTTCTAAAAAAAGTCAATTCAGCGAAATTTTTCAATAGAAAAGTCAATTCAGAGAACTTTTTCTATAGAAAAAAGTAAATTCAGCGGACTTTTTCTATAGAAAAAGTCAATCCAGCTAACTTCTTCTATAGCAAAAGTCAATTCAGCGAACTTTTTTTATAGAAAAAGTCAATTCAGAGAACTTCTTCTATAGAAAAAGTCATATCAGCGAACTTTTCTATAGAAAAATCATATCAACGAAATTTTACTGTAAAGAAGTCAATTCAGCTGACTTCTTCTATAGAAAAAGTCAATCCAGCTAACTTGTTCTATAGAAAAAGTCAATTCAGTGAACTTTATCTATAGAAAAAGTCAATTCAGCGAACTTTTTCTATAGAAAAAGTCATTTCAGCGAAATTTTACTGTAGAAAAAGTCAATTCAGCTAACTTCTTCTTTAGAAAAAGTCAATCCAGCTAACTTGTTCTAAAGAAAACGTCAATTCAGCGAACTTTTTCTATAGAAAAAGTCAATTCAGCGAACTTTTTTTTATAGAAAAAAGTCAATTCAGCGAACTTTTTCTATAGAAAAAGTCAATTCAGTAAACTTTTTCTATAAAAAAAAGTCAATTCGGTGAAATTTTTCTATAGAAGAAGTCATATCAACGAATTTTTTTTATAGAAAAAGTCAATTCACGAAGTTTTTCTATAGAAAAAGTTAATTCAGCAAACGTTTTCTATAGGAAAATCCGATTCAGGGAATTTTTTCTGTAGAAGAATCCAATTCAGCGAACTTTTTCTACAGAAGATGGCAATTAAGCGAATTTTGATTTCTATAGAAAAACTCAATTCAGCAAAATGTCTCTATAGCAAAAGTCAATTTAAAGAATATTTTCTATTATTACTTTCTATAGGAAGCGAACATTTTTTTATAAAAACAACCAAATCACTTTTTCTGTTAAAAAGTCCATTCAGCAAAGTTCTTTTATAGGAAAAGTCAATTCAGCAAACTATTTCTGTAGAGAAAGTAATTCAGCCTGAAAGTTAATAATCTGAGTTATCTTTTTTATAGAAAAGGTTTGCGAATTGTCATTTTTAATAGAAAAAATTTCTGAATTGCCATTTTCTCTTTAGAAAGTTCGCTGAATTGATTTTTCTATAGAAAAAGTTAGCTGAATTGATTTTTCTATAGAAAAAGTTCGCTAAACTTTTTCTATAGAAAAAGTAAATTCAGTTAACTTTTTCTATAGAAAAAGTAAATTCAGTTAACTTTTTCTATAGAAAAAGGTCGCTGAAATGACTTTTTCTATAGAAAAAGTTCGCTGAATTGACTTTTTCTATATAAAAAGTTCGCTGAATTGACTTTTTCTATAGAAAAAGTTCGCTGAATTGACTTTTTTTATAGAACAAGTTAGCTGGATTGACTTTTTCTATAGAAAAAGTTCGCTGAATTGACTTTTTCTATATAAAAAGTTCGCTGAATTGACTTTTTCTATAGAAAAAGTTCGCTGAATTGACTTTTTTTATAGAACAAGTTAGCTGGATTGACTTTTTCTATAGAAAAAGTTCGCTGAATTGACTTTTTCTATAGAAAAAGTTCGCTGAATTGACTTTTTCTATAGAAAAAGTTCGCTGAATTGACTTTTTCTATAGAAAAAGTTCGCTGAATTGACTTTTTCTATAGAACAAGTTAGCTGGATTGACTTTTTCTATAGAAGAAGTTAGCTGAATTGACTTTTTCTACAGTAAAATTTCGCTGAAATGACTTTTTCTATAGAAAAAGTTCGCTGAATTGACTTTTTCTATAGATAAATTTCGCTGAATTGACTTTTTCTATAGAAAAAGTTCGCTGAATTGACTTTTTCTACAGAAAAAGTTTGCTGAATTGACTTTTTCTATAGAACAAGTTAGCTGGATTGACTTTTTCTATAAAAGAAGTTAGCTGAATTGACTTTTTCTACAGTAAAATTTCGCTGAAATGACTTTTTCTATAGAAAAAGTTCGCTGAATTGACTTTTTCCATAGAAAAAGTTCGCTGAATTGACTTTTTCCATAGAAATAGAATTGACTTTTTCTATAGAAAAAGTTCGCTGAATTGACTTTTTCCATAGAAATAGAATTGACTTTTTCTATAGAGGAGGTTCGCTGAATTGACTTTTTCTATAGAAAAAGTTCTCTGAATTGACTTTTTCTATAGAAAAAGTTCGCTGAATTGACTTTTTCCATAGAAAAAGTTCGCTGAATTGACTTTTTCCATAGAAATAGAATTGACTTTTTCTATAGAAAAGTTCGCTGAATTGACTTTTTCTATAGAAAATTTCGCTGAGTTGACATTTTCTATAGAAAAAGTTCGCTGAGTTGACTTTTTCTATAGAAAAAGTTCGCTGAGTTGACTTTTTCTATAGAAAAAGTTCGCTGAGTTGACTTTTTCTATAGAAAAAGTTCGCTGAGTTGACTTTTTCTATAGAAAAAGTTCGCTGAGTTGACTTTTTCTATAGAAAAAGTTCGCTGAGTTGACTTTTTCTATAGAAAAAGTTCGCTGAGTTGACTTTTTCTATAGAAAAAGTTCGCTGAGTTGACTTTTTCTATAGAAAAAGTTCGCTGAGTTGACTTTTTCTATAGAAAAAGTTCACTGAGTTGACTTTTTCTATAGAAAAAGTTCACTGAGTTGACTTTTTCTATAGAAAAAGTTCGCTGAGTTGACTTTTTCTATAGAAAAAGTTCGCTGAGTTGACTTTTTCTATAAAAAAAGTTCGCTGAATTGACTTTTACTAAAGAAAAAGTTCGCTGAATTGACTTTTACTAAAGAAAAAGTTCGCTGAATTGACTTTTACTAAAGAAAAAGTTCGCTGAATTGACTTTTTCTATAGAAAAACTTCGCTGAATTGACTTTTTCTATAGAAAAAGTTCGCTGAATTGACTTTTTCTGTAGAAAAAGTTCGCTGAATTGATTTTTTCGTTAGAAAAAGTTCGCTGAATTGATTTTTTCTTTAGAAAAAGTTTGCTGAATTGAATTTTTCCCTAGAAAAAGTTCGCTGAATTGAATTTTTCCCTAGAAAAAATTCGCTGAATTGAATTTTTCCCTAGAAAAAGTTCGCTGAATTAATCTTTTCTCTAGAAAAAGTTCGCTGAATTGACTTTTTCTATAGAAAAAGTTCGCTGAATTGACTTTTTCTATAGAAAAAGTTCGCTGAATTGACTTTTTCTATAGAAAAAGTTCGCTGAATTGACTTTTTCTATAGAAAAAGTTCGCTGAATTGACTTTTTCTATAGAAAAAGTTCTCTGAATTGACTTTTTCTATAGAAAAATTTCGCCAAATTGACTTTTTCTTTAGAAAACGTTAGCTGAATTGGCTTTTTCTTTAGAAAACGTTAGCTGAATTGGCTTTTTCTTAAGCAAAAGTTAGCTGAATTGATTTTTTCTTTAGAAAAAGTTTGCTGATTTAATTTTTTCTGTAAAAAAAGTTAGCTGAATTGACTTTTTCTATAGAAAAATTTAGCTGAAATGACTTTTTCTATTTTTTCTATAGAAAAATTTCGTTGAATTGACTTTTTCTATAGTAAAATTTCGCTGAATTGATTTTTTTTAGAAAAAGTTAGCTGAATTGACTTTTTCTTTAGAAAAATTTAACTGAATTGACTTTTATATAGAAAAAGTTAGCTGAATTGACTTTTTCTCTAGAAAAAGTTTGCTGTTATGATTTTTCTGTAAGAAAAGTTAGCTGAATTGACTTTTTCTATAGAAAAAACTAGCTAAAATGATTTTTTCTATTGAAAAATTTCGTTGAATTGATTTTTCTATAGTAAAAGTTCGCTGAATTGACTTTTTTTAGAAAAAGTTAGCTGAATTGACTTTTTCTTTAGAAAAATTTAACTGAATTCAATAGAAAAAGTTAGCTGAATTGACTATTTCTTTAGAAATAGTTAGCTGAATTGAGTTTTTCTATAGAAAAAGTTAACTGAATTGACTTTTTTTGTAGAAAGAGTTAGCTCAATTGCCTATTTTCATAGAACAATTTAGCAGAATTGATTTTTCAATAGAAAAAAGTCACTGAATCGACTTTTTCTATATCAAAAAGTTAGCTGAGTTGGCATATTCTAAAGATAAAAATGCCTGAGTTGACTTTTTCTATGAATGAAATGAAATGTTAACTGAATTGACTTTTTCTCTGGAAAAAGTTAGCTGAATTGACTTTTTCTACAGAAAAAATTTGCTGAATTGAATCTTTTTATATAAAAGTTAGCTGAATTGCCTATTTCCATAGAAAAATTTAGCAGAATTGCTTTTTCTATAGAAAAATACGTTTAAGTGAATTTTTCTATAGAAAAGTCACTGAATTGACTTTTTCTAAATCAAAAAGTTAGCTGAATTGTCATTTTCTAAAAACGTTTTCTATGAAAAAGTAAACTGCATTCCAAAAAGATCGCTGTATTGAAAAAGTTACCTTATCTGAATGTTTCTCTGATATCAATATCACCATTACATCCTCTGTAGCTCATAATTTAAAAGCTTTCTCTCTCCTTTTACTGCTGAAACCCTTTACCCCTTCGCATTGTTTTATTTTTATGAATTTTCTAAATGTCGTGATTTTAATGCGGCTTTTTGAAAAAGTAATCATTGCGGTGGGTATTGGTTGTGATGGTGCAATGTAAAACATTTTACAATGAAGCTAAAGTGATGGCATCTTCTCACTTGCAGCTGGGTGACTAGCTAGCTGAATGGCTGGCTGGCTGGATGCTTAGCATTTCTTTGTTCAAATTGAAGTAAATACAAGTAATAAATTTTCCAAAAAGGATTTCAGGGCATTAACTATGATTTCAATGCAACTTTTTGAAAACACTTGACAATTTCAAGACAAAATGAAAGAAACAACAAAAAAAAAATCGCAACTGAGATTTGCCTGAAAAGTTTTAAAAGCAGTAAGCATTTAGCACCTTTAAGAGAATTTGGAAAGTTTTTGAAAAGGAATCGAATAATTTTTTGAGGGAAAGAGAATTGAAATTGAAGATTTGATGGGAAATGTTAGACCTCTTGTTAAATGTTAGGCAGAGTTGCCAAAATTGTACTTTGTTTTTTTTTTTTTTTTTTGGCTCTTTCTGAGGCCAGATGCCGATCAATTTCGCTAAGTATTTTTGAGTTTATTAGAATCAACTTTTGTTCTCATAAACTTAAAGAAAAGTAAAGCAAAATTTTATTTTCTCTTCAATGTTTCAATGTTATCCACTATGTATTACGGTATATTTTTCAAATATCTCCTTCCAATTTGTATTTCCTCCCGAAAACTGGCATCCCTGTTTGCAGTAACGCATGATTACCATTTCTATTTTTCCTCATTTGGAATTAACTTAGAAGTTTTTGCATACAAAACAAAAATTGTGAAATGCTCTTTGATGTCTTTGCCTTAATGTTGGTTGCTTGGGCAACACCCCTTTTGCAACTGTCCCTCCCCCTGACTTCAGTAACCAGTAAATTTTGTATTAGCAAGGAAAAAAGTTTTTCAATAAAACCTTTCTTTTTGGGCATAAAATAAAGTAATGAGTGTGGAATGGAGGCGTTATATTTTAAAACAAAAAGAAGAAAACCAAAAAACTTTTATTAACAAAAATAAATTTTTATATAGAAAATTGTGTGGCTTTAAATCTAAATCGCTTAGATTCTTAGTTTTGTTACATTACAAAGAGATTCCTTTGTGGGAATTTTCAATGACGTCTACCATAGGGTGATGGAGGTAAATAAGCGGCCGCAGGGGAATGATGACTACCGGCTGGGGCATAGTGGCCACCTGCGGGATGGTGACCACCAGCAGCAGCACCATAATTGGCATGAGAACCTATACCACCAGTGTTGCCACGTTGATGCAAATGTAAAGTTCTGGAAAGAAGAACATGTTTTATAAAAAGATTCAAAAAAATATTTAAAAATTTATCAAAACTCACTCTTGAATTTCCTTTGGGATTGGTGGTGGTGTGGGCAAGTGATCACCTTCAGCATGGAAACCATTACTATCGGCCTTATAGTTAACCGAATAGACCTTGCCATCATCTCCAGTATAGGAATAAGAGCCTTCAACATTCAATGAACCATGTGGCCAGCCACCTTGAAGTTCACCATTTTCGTTGCGTTTAATCCCATTGCCGGTTTCAAAACTGTGGATGAGCGAAAAAAGTATAATGAAAGAAATGGAGGATTCAAAAAGCGAAGAAAATAAAAAAGAAAATATACATGGATTTTGAAAACAAACGTTTTTTCATCTTGGGTTTAGTTTGGTTCCAGGAGGGTTTGAGTGCAACTCAGAGAACTTTTTCGATAGAAAAAGTCTATTCTGCGAACCTTTTAAAAAGAAAAAGTCAATTTAGCGAACTTTAAATATGAACGAACTTTTTCGATATACAAACTCAATTCAGCAATATTTTTGTATAGAATAAGTTAATTCAGCAGACATTTTTTATAAAAAAAGGCAATTCAACAAATTTTTCTTATAGACAAAGTGAATTCAGCAAACTTTTTCGATAGAAAAAGTATATTTTGCGATCTTTTTCTATAGAAAAAGTCAATTCAGCGAACTTTTTCTAAAGGAAAATTGAATTCAGCGAACTTTTTCTGTAGGAAAAGTCGATTCAGGCAAAACTTTTGCTATAAAAAAGTCAATTCCGCGAACTTTTTCTATAAGAAAAGTCAATTCAGCTAACTTTTTCTATAGGAATACTCAATTTAGCGAACTTTTATTATAGAAAGTCAATTCAGCGAACTTTTTCTATAGAAAAAGTCAATTCAGCGAACTTTTTCTTTAGGAAAAGTCAATTCAGAGAAGTTTTTCTAAAGAAAAAGACAATCCAGCGAATTTTTTCTATAGGAAACGTAAATTCAGCGAACTTGGGCTATAAGAAGAGCAGAAAGTTACGAAGGCCATTGCGAATGGGGTAAATGGTCTGGTTACTGTTTACCAATTCAGCGAACTTTTCCTAAAGAAAAAGACAATTCAGCAAACTTTTTCTATAGAAAAAGTCAACTTAGCGAACTTTTTCTTTAGAAAATGTAAATCCAGCGAACTTTTTATAAAGAAAAAGTCAATTCAGCGAACTTTTTCTATAGAAAACGACAATCCAGCGAACTTTTTCTATAGAAAAAGACAATCCAGCGAACTTTTTCTATAGAAAAAGTCAATTCAGAGGACTTTTTCTATAGAAAAAGTCAATTCTGCAAACTTTTCCTTAGAAAAAGTGAATTCAGCAAACTTTTTCGATAGAAAAAGTCAATTCAGCGAACTTTTTCTATAGAAAAAGTCAATTCAGCGAACTTTTTCTATAGAAAAAGTCAATTCAGCGAACTTTTTCTATAGAAAAAGTCAATTCAGCGAACTTTTTCTATAGAAAAAGTCAATTCAGCGAACTTTTTCTATAGAAAAAGTCAATTCAGCGAACTTTTTCTATAGAAAAAGTCAATTCAGCGAACTTTTTCTATAGAAAAAGTCAATTCAGCGAACTTTTTCTATAGAAAAAGTCAATTCAACGAACATTTTCTATAGAAAAAGTCAATTTAGCGAACTTTTTCTATAGAAAAATTCAATTCAGCGAACTTTTTCTATAGAAAAAGTCAATTCAGCGAACCTTTTCTATAGAAAAAGTGATTTCAGCGAACTTTTTCCATAGAAAAAGGCACTTCAGCGAACCTTTTCTATAGAAAAGACAACTCAGCGAACGTTTTCTATAGAAAAAGTCAATTCAGCGAACTTTTTCTATAGAAAAAGTGAATTCAGCGAACTTTTTCTATAGAAAAAGTGAATTCAGCGAACTTTTTCTATAGAAAAAGTCAATTCAACGAACTTTTTCTATAGAAAAAGACAATTCAGCTAAATTTTAATATAGAAAAACTGAATTCAGCGAACTTTTTCTATAGAAAAAGTCAACTCAGCGAACTTTTTCTATGGAAAAAGTCAATTCAGCAAACTTTTTCTATAGAGTAAGTCATTTCAGCGAAATTTTTCTATAGAAAAAGTAATTTCAGCTAATTTTTTCTATAGAAAAAGTCAATTCGGCGAACTTTTTTATGGAAAAATTCTATTCAGCGAACTTTTTCTATAGAAAAAGTCAACTCAGTTAACTTTTTCTTTAGAGAAAGTCAATCCAGCGAACTTTTTATATAAAAAAACAGTTCAGCGAACTTTTTCTATAGAAAAGTAAATTCAGCGAACTTTTTCTATAGGAAAAGTCAATTCAGAGAACTTTTTCTATTAAAAAATTCAATCCAGCGAACTTTTTATATAGAGAAAGTCAATTCAGCGGACTTTTTCTATAGAAATACGCAATTCAGCGAATTTTTCTATAAGAAAAGTCAATTCAGCAAACTTTTTTTAATAGAGAACGTCAATTCAGCGAACTTTTTCTAATGAAAAATTCAATTCAGCAAACTCTTTCTATAGGAAAAGTTAATTCAGCGAGCTTTTTCTGTAGGAAAAATCTATATAGCGAGCTTTTTCTATTAAAAGAGTCAATTGAGCGAAATGTTTCTGTTGGAAAAGTCAATTCAGCAAACTTTTTCTATAGGAAAATCAATTCTGCGAACTTTTTCTACAGGAAAAGTCAATTCAGCGAACTTTTTCCATTGGAAAGGTAACTCAGCGAACTTTTTTCAAAGGAAAATTTAATTCACCGAACTTTTTCTTTGTGAAAAGTCAATTCAGCCAACTTTTTTTTTTAAAGAAAAAGTGAATTCAGCGAACTTTTATTATAGAAAACGTAAATTCAGTTATTTTTTTATAGAAAAAGTCAATTCAGCTAACTTTTTCCATAGGAAAAGTTAATTCAGCTAACGTTTTTTTAAAGAAAAAGTGAATTCATCGAACTTTTTCTATAGAAAAATTCGATTCAGCGAACTTCTAATGTACAAAACGTAAATTCAGCTAATTTTTTCTATAGAAAAAGTCAATTCAGCCTACTTTTTCCATAGGAAAAGTTAATTCAGCCAAATTTTTTTAGAGGAAAAGTGAATTCAGCGAACTTTTTCTTTGTGGAAAATTGAATTTATCAATTCAGCAAACTTTTTCCGTAGGAAAAGTTAATTCAGCGAACTTATTTTAAAGGAAAACTGAATTCAGCGTAGTTTTTCTGTGTGGAAAATTGAATTCACCGAACTTCAATTTAGCAACTTTTTTCTGTGTGGAAAATTGAATTCACCGAACTTCAATTCAGTGAACTTTTTTCTAGGAGAAGTCAATTCAGCAAACTTTTTATTCTGGAAAAGTCAAATCAACGAAATTTTCTATAGAACAATACAATTCAGCGAACTTCTATTATAGAAATAGTAAACTTAACTAATTTTTTCTATAGGAAAAGTCAATTCAGCGAACTTTTTCCATAGGAAACGTTAATTCAGCGAACTTCTTTTAAGGAAAAGTGAATTCAGCGAAATTTTTCTATTTGGAAAATTGAATTCATCGAAATTTTTCCTTAGGGAAATTCAATTCAGCAAACTTTTTCTCTAGGAGAAGTCAATTCAGCGAACTTTTTCTTAGGGAAAGACAATTCAGCGAACTTTTTCAATAGAAAAATTCAACTTAGCAGACTTTTTTTAGAAAAAGTCTACTCGACCAGGTGTCTATAGTAGAGCTGGAGCACGTCTCTACTGAGCAGCTCAATACTAAATTTTTTGTTACTTTTCCGGCCAAATTCTGAATTATCTCCGACTAGTATTTGCTCTATAATCCTAAGAATCCTCAGTACTTTCCATAGAAATCTATTGAAATTTCTTAGATTTTTAGGAAAGTTTGAGGATTTTAAAATAATTTTCTACCGACTCCTTCTCTTGATCTCCACTTACCCAAAATTATAATGACCATTGCCATCATTATTATAAGCACTTCTCAAAATGGGTATTTGAGCAGCAGCTCTATTATGGCCATATTGGCCAACAGGTGAAGCAATGGCAGCAGCAGGATGATGCAATGGACGGCTGGGTGCAACACTGTTTACACCATGATAACGGGGATATTGGCTAGAGCCGGCAGCGGCAGCACCAACTGGAGCATAATTTGGTGGCAAATAACTGGCTGAAGGACGGCCAGCCGTGGCACAGGCCACACTCAAGAGGATACAAGACACAGAAAGGAACTGGAATGGAAACAGAAAACCCAAATTGATGTTAGATATTTATCCAAGTAGATTTGCTTATCATCATCAGCGGCAAGAAAAATCCTTACAATTCGCATGGTGTTGTTGTTGTTCGTTAGTTCGATGGTGGGTGGGTGGTTTGTACTTGTTGTTTGTATGGTTATTATGCTACTAATAACTTAACAACTTGTGTAAGCCAATTTTATAGCCACTCTTCATAAATCAAAAACAATTCATGAATGGTAGTGCTTTTTTTGTTTGCTGGTGCTGCGGCGGAGCATCATTACCATTAAAAACCGAAACTGGCAAACATCATTATCTTCTTCTTGCTAAGCTTCATTATCAGCATCAAGACAGTTAATATTCAAATCTATGGATTTTAAAACAAGCAACCATATAAGAAAACCTCAAGAAAAAGGCAAGTCCAAAATAAACAAAAACTTCAAGTACTTGGTTTTGGAGCAGTGTTTTTGATTCCTCTTTGCCATGGCGTTTCATTCAAACATTCATTATTAACATAATTATTGGCAAAATAGACAGACAGATAGTTGGTTCTACGCCCGAGAAACTGTTCTTCAATATTTAGCAGATAATGATGGATATAAAATTCTTTGCTTCTCCTCCGAAAATTATAACAAACGATAGTGGGTTTTTTGTTATTGGTAACAAATTTGCCATTATTTTTCTTAGGTTTATGAACCAAAAATGCATTTTGTTAATGAAACATTACCTTTTGCCTTTTCTTCTAGTCAGACTATGCCGATTTGTCACGGTCTTCATTTACTCCAATCAATTATGTTTTTTTCTTTTCTATTTCTAATTATGGCGTTTCTTGTTTGTGCCCCACCATTGAACAAAAAATCGAATACAAAAAACAATAACACCACCACCGCCAACAATAATGAGTATTGATTCTCATTTTTTTTGCATCTATTAATTATTTCAATTTTATGTGGGGATCCGCGGCCGCCGTTGCTGCCTTGAAAGCCAAGAATGTTTTCGCTTAATCGAAAATGAAAGAATTAATGGTACGCTTCTCAATTTGGCCAATTGGATTTGAATGAATGTATCATTTTTTACCAAAAAAAATTAATTATAATTTGTTGCTTTTGTTATTAAAAAGTGAATGTGAACCTGTAAGGTGTATCGTATTATTATCTCATCATAACTATTAATAATTATTCAATAGGGGTGGGTCAAAAAGATCAATAGTAAAGACGGTTTCTTAAAACGTTTGTATTGGTAAGAAGTTGTGATTCTTCTTTTATACAAGACTTCGAGTAGAAGAGGAGTCTTGTCTGTATAATAAAATAACTCAAGATAATTCTTATGGTAGAGGACGTGTTTTGGAGATATTCTTATAACAAAATCTTGGTTTGATTAAGGATATTTTTTGAGACACCTCAATAACAAAAATATGAATATATCAAGCATTTATAATTGGAGATCTTTCAATACGAGAATTGTGATATTTGAAAAATATCTTCCTATGTCAGAATCTTCGACTTTCTAAGAATATTTAGGACGCCTTCCAATTCCAGTAAGGCAGATTTTTAGATGACCTCAGAGGCTGTAGAGATGGATTTAAAGGTCATCTATCGTTATAAAGACGGGATCAAAGGTTATCTGTCGTTGTATAGATTGATTCAGATGCCATTATTTGCACTAGTTGGGCTCAGATGCCTTATATTATTGTACAGTTATATAGATGGGTTCCATTGGCTCAGAGACAATCTATCTTTGTAGAGATGGGTTCAAAGGCCCTCTATCGTTGTATAGATGGGTTGAAAGACCAACTATCGCTGTGAAGATAGGAAGACTTCAACAGAGGACTTTTGTTTTTAACAGATGTCCCTTATTGCACAGAAGACTTACAAAGGATTCATCTATTAAAAAAAAACTTACAGTAATTGTACCCTCAGCCTTTAGGTATATACACCTTGATACGACCAAAAATTTGCCTCATCGAAATAATGGTTTTAGACCCCAAGTATGTTTGGACAAAATTCGTCCGGCCGTCCGTCTGTATGGCTGTTGCCCACGATAACTCTCGAACGGATCAACGGATTCGAACCAAATTTTGGGTATCGCAATATTTTGTCCAAAGTTAGTTTAAGTTCGAAGATGGGCCATATCGATCAACTTTTTCAGGTACCTCTGTCGCAAAAGTTCAAAATTTTTTCTATAAAATGGTGTGAACGATACCTCTCGAAGGGAGCAATCGATTTGCTTCCAACTTTTCATCGTATTATCCCTTAATGTTCGAATAAGGACTATATCGGTCCACTCCTTTGGGTACCTCCCACACAAAATTCAAATAAAATGAAGTTTAAGAGCTCCTCTCTGATTGTTTTGAATTTCAGCAGGTTGTCATTGCCGCTCTCTTTACGACGGTACTATTCGGATGCAAGTCCCTACTTCCTGAGATAATGGCCTAAATGCTCCAGGAAATCTTGACATAGTCCATTTTAGAAGTGGGTCTTATATTGGTAGTCATTCCTCTCGATAGATATCGCGCCCACCAGTCATTTCAGTTGGTTATCATATAATTTAGGCCTCTTCACCATTATATCAGGAAACATGGACTTGCCGACTTACTTACTTACTTACTTATCTGGCCCATTGCAGAACATTTGTTCCATAGACCGAACTAAGAAAAGATCTCCAATTCTCTCTGTTTCGTGCTTCGCTTTTTGGAATACCGCGCCTTGTCATCTTATCATCCACTTGTTTGCGCCATCTATTCTTTGGCCTGCCAATTCTGCGTGCACCGCCATGTGGCTCGAATTCATACGCCTTTTAAGCGGGTTCATCATCGCTCATTCTTATTATATGGCCTAGCCAACGCAATCGCTGCATCTCGATACGTTTAACTATATTGATGTCGTTGTATAGCAGATACAGCTCGTGGTTCATACGACGTCGATATTCACCGTCAACGCAGACCGGTCCGTAGATCTTTCGAAAAATTTTTCTCTCAAACACACCAAGCACTGCCATGTCTGCTTGCGCAAGTACCCAGGCTTCGGAGCCATACATCAGCACGGGTAGTATCAGTGTTTTGTAGAGCGTTATTTTTGTTTGACGAGATGTGGCTTTGTTTTTAAACTGCTTACTTAATCCAAAGTAGCATCTGTTGGCCAATACAATTCTTCTTTTTTATTTCACAACTGATGTCGTTTGTTGTGTTGACGGAGGTGCCGAGGTAGACGAAGTCTTTTACTACCTCAATATTATAGGAACCAACTTCCACAGTCGGTCCGAGCTCAATGGACGCATTGCGCGTCGACACCATCAACTTGGTCTTCTCACCGTTTACCGCCAGACCCACTTTAGCAGATTCTCCTTCGACCTTTATAAAGGTATCAGTTACTTCTTTTACTGATCGACCCATGATGTCTATATCATCAGCATAAGCAAGTAACATGTGACTATTGGTGTAGATTGTGCCACTTCTTTTGACGTTTCCCTCTCGTATAACCTTTTCTAGCATGATGTTGAAGAGGTCACACGAAAGGCTGTCTCCTTGTCTGAAACCTCTTTTGGTACCAAACTCTTCGGAGAGGTTCTTTCCTATTTTAACTGAGGACCTCGTGTCAGTTAAAGTCATTTTACAAAGCCGGATGAGCTTTGCGGGAATACCAAATTCAGACATGGCTTGGGATACCTTTGAGCGCAGCGGACTGTCGAAGGCTGCTTTATAATCGACAAAAAGGTGGTAGGTGTCGATCTGCATCTCTTGGGTCTTCTCCAGGATTTGCCGCAGGGTAAATATCTGGTCAATGGTGGACTTGCCAGGTCTAAAGCCGCATTGGTATGGTCCAATAATCTCGTTGACCATTGGCTTTAGTCGTTCGCACAATATCCCTGACACGATCTTGTAGGCAATAGGGAGTAGACTTATGCCCCTATAGTTAGAGCATACAGTCTTATCTCCCTTCTTGTGGACGGGGCACAGGATACTCAGGTTCCAATCGTCGGGTACTCGTTCTTCCTGCCAGATGGTGCTAACTAGCTGATGAATACACCTTATCAGCGTGTCGCCTCCGGTTTTGAACAGCTCGGCTGGTAAGCCATCGGCCCCTGCTGCCTTATTATTCTTCAGCCGATTTATTGCTGTCTTTACCTCATCTTGGCTGGGCGGTATACATTCAATACCATCTTCTGGGATTGGGACTGTGGTATCTTCGTCGTCTTCGCTGCTATTGGATACCAACAGATTTGAAAAATGTTCTTTCCATATCCTGAGTACACTATCTGTATCAGTTACCAAATTACCTTGCTGGTCTCTACAGGAGGATGTGCCTGTACCAAAGCCATCAGTTTGATGCTTGACTCTTTGGTAGAATTTTCGGACTTCATTCTGGCTCCTGTACATCTCGATTTTTTCACACTCCCGCTTTTCCATCTCTCTCTTTTTCCTGCGGAAAAGACGTTTCTCCTCTCTCCTTTTCTCCCTGTATCTCTCTCGTGCGCTACGCGTTGCTACGGATTGTAAAGTAGCCTTATATGCCGCATTTTTCTCTTCGGTGGCAGCACGACACTCCTCATCATACCATGGATTCCTTGGTGGAGGTCTCTGGTATCCAAGTATGGATTTTGCGGCTGTTTGCATGGAGTGGGCAATGCTTTGCCATTGCGCTGATATGTTATCGGGATGAGGAGGGCTTTGATTAAGCAATTGGGCTAGTTGAGTGGAATATGCTGTGGCTATCTGTTGTGATTGCAGCTTACCGATGTCTAACTTTCGTGTTGTGTCTGTTCGTACTTTGTTTGCTACGTTTAAGCGGGTGCGTACCTTTGCTGCAACAAGGTAGTGGTTCGAATCAATGTTTGCGCCTCGGAACGATCGTACATCCAACACGCTCGATGAATGTCTTCCATCTATCACAACATGATCAATTTATCTTATGAATATCGAGATGATTAAATCTGGTACTGCTAACTACCATGTTTTTTGCAGCTGCAAAGTCTATCAGTCTCATACCATTGTCAGATGTTTCACTGTGGAGACTGAATTTCCCGACTGTTGGGCCAAAGATATTCTCCTTTCCAATTTTGGCATTAAAATCGCCTAGAATGATTTTAATGTCATGGGCAGGGCAACGGTCATATGTTTCTTCTAAGCGCTCGTAAAATATGTCTTTGGTCTGTTCATCCTTTTCTTCAGTGGGAGCATGAGCGCAAATAAAGCTGATGTTGAAGAATTTAGCTTTTATTCGAATTGCAGCAAGTCTTTCATTCACTGGAGTGAAGCTGGATACAAGATGTTTTAGTCTCCGACTAACTACGAATCCACAACCAAACTCATGCTTTACGTCATGGCAGCTATAATACAGTGCGTCACCTTTAGGTGTTGTTGTGACGCCTTTCCCAATCCATCGTATTTCCTGTATGGCAGTAATATCGGTCTTGTACTTTTCAAGTACGTCTGCCAATGCGAAGACTGCACCTTCTCTATAAAGAGTGCGAACATTCCAGGTGCAGATTCGCAGATCATGGTCCTTAAAACGTTTGCGGGGTTCGTCAACTTTAGAGGGGTTTGTTTTTCTTTTCTTTCGTTTTTTCATAGTAGGCTGTTTTTTCTAGGGGAGGGTTACTAACCCGACGCCCAAACCCAAGTTTTTAACGTTCTTATGGGTGAACGCGCGGCACATGTTAGCTCACTACCTTTAACGGGTGTTAAAGGCAGTTCCCCAGGTGACACCACGGGGAGGTCAGTGTCCACTTGGGATGAAAGAGGGACCAAGATAAATCCTGGGCTTTGCCATGTTAAAACCGGTCAGGACCGTTCCTTGGTATCTTCCATCCCCTACGTCACCAACGCCGTTAAAAGACCAACGCCGTTAATTCTCGAGTTTTCATTGCCCGAGAAAATAAATTTGTGACCGGATGCCATCCACCTTTCTCCACTCTTTTGCCATCTCACCTCACTAAGGCCAAGTACATATATCGATATTGTATGTTGTCTTCTCGTTGCGTACTTGGTTGAGTCTAGAAGTCTCCGAGAGAGTTCAAACGTTCCATGTACCAATCATAATCCGTTGTTTGAAGCCATAGGTTGTCGACGTAGAGGGGGTTGTTATTTCATTTGTTGACGTTTTATTAATATACTTTTTTTATGAGATTGGATTATTAGCCCAAAGCTCAACCTTCTTGAGGGCAAGGGACCCATATAAAACCGATGTTTCAGATTCTACTTCCCAAGACGCTGACAGCTGACAGCCGGTTGGAGGTCTCGGTTTTCCCTCCTCCTTTATCCGGGCTTGGGACCGGCAAGCTAGGTGCACATGGCACCTGATATAATGGTCCAAAATCTCTAAATTATATGGCGACCAACTGAAATGTCTGGTGGGCGCGATATCTATCGAGAGGAATGACTGCCGAAATAGGACCCACTTCCAAAATGGACTAGTTCGGTCCATTACTTTAGGTACCTCCCCCGCAAAGCTTTTGAGCTTTAATCTAAATCCATATTTTTATCAGCAAGTTTATACGCCCAACATTCTGAAAACCCCCTAAATTCATAAGTTGTTTTTTTTTTCTTTTTTTTTTGGAAAAAGTGTTTCAATTCACATAAGCTGAGCTGTACATTTTTACTTGTCTTTATAAATAAAAAACAAATTGCGTTCTTTGGTAATTTCTATTCTTTAAACATTTTTTAGCACACAAATGCTTGACCACGCGTACTTTTTAAAATATGTTACATCTACAAAACTACTGAACCGATTTTCCTGAAATTTTCAGGGAATGTACATGGATGGATCACGGTGAAAATATTTTCTTGAATTTCGAAGGGGCGGGATACTTCCCTTTGCCCCATTTCAAAAAAACGCCATACCTATCGGTTTAAACATTTACAGATTAATATTTGGGCCCTAAAAACCGACCACGCATGTTCTGTAAAATAATTTTTAATCACTATATTTGCTAAGCTAACGAGTGCATCGGCTTGCAAATTAATTTTCGAAAAAACCGTGGTTGCGCCCCCGATCAAGAAAAACGATATACATATTTAGAAATTTCCTTAAACGGTGAAGTTCAATGTTTCATCAGCCATGAAAAACAAAAATATATAAGTCTCAATAAGCGGGAGAACTCGACTATTTTTTAATTTTTATAATTATATCGCTTTAAGATAAATACAGGGAACATAAACGATAGTAAATCCTAAACATCATCAATGGACGAAAAATCTGGCAAAGTCCGTAGAAGAAAAGAAAGTATACAGACAAAATCTGTTGATATAATTAAAATTCTCCTCGGTTTGACAATGGGTCGAAGAAATGAGGTAGAAAATACCTATTTTTCAATTGTCAAGCATAAAGTTCATAAAAAGTTGTCTGCTAGTTATTTATAATGATAATAATTAATATCAATAAAAATAGGAGGTTGAAATAGTATTGTTCAGATAGAATGGACAAGTAAGGACCTGAAGTAACTTTTTTTTGTTTGATTTACAAAATAGACAGGCTTTAATGGACCGTTTGTTTCAAAGTTCATGCGAACTACCAAAGCCTTAAAAATATTTCATTCACCCTTTGTTTTCCCTGAAACAACAATTTCCTACAATAACAAAAGTTTGGTAGTAATTCCAACACATTTGTTTACCAAGGAATAATGCAGGGAAATCTAACCTAAAAATTATTCAAAATAAAAAACTCTGTATTCCATTAATTCATTTCTCTATACAATGAATAAATTTTTCTATAGACAAGTTTCTTGTATAGAGTATAACATTTCAAGAATTTTATGAATGTAATATTACCCTAGTATAGGATTTTTTTTCGATTACCCAATCTCTTTCATTTCCAATAAATTACGCGAAAAACAACAAAAGAATTCACACAAAACCATTCATGTTTAGGAATTTTTCAATTTCACAGATTAGCCAAATCTTTGGAAATCTATTTTGCATAATGACTCCCTCCACCACCCCTATTTCCTTCAGCATATGTCTTTCTTTAGATAATTTCTAAATCCAATAAATTAGGCAATAAAAAAAGACAACTCATTAAAATCATGCTAATATTATTATATTTCCCAAAGAAAGCTTCTTTCGATAACAATTAAATTACAATTGTTTAAACATTTCCGTTCCATTGTCTATGAAGAAGTCACTCTCTGCCGTTTGAGAGAACATTACATTTTAATTTAATGACTCTATCAAATCAGAGCACACTCACACACACCCCGACAATCGCCATGGCCAAAGGAGCTTACTTTTCAATCATTATCCTTGAATTGCTACATATGAGGGTGAAGTGGCTTGTGGAAGGGGGAGTGGGAAGTTGTATGTGTTTGAAAATGAGTTTGATGACACTAAGGGTGATTGTTCCAGACCTGCTTGCTGGCCCTGTAGTTTCCTGCTTAATGCTTTATCCCCTTAAAGTCTAATGTGTTGGAAATCATGTGTTTGTCTAAACTGCCACATTTCCTTCAATGCCTTCTGTTTTTTTTCATCTTCTTCGTCTTCTTCTGAGATTTTTAGGGTGAACCGTAACAAAAAAATAGAGGAAAGCTTTGTTGGGCTTTGTCCTCTCCTTTGCTGCCATCAAATGCCGGATGCTTAGATAAGCGCCTTCAACAGATGCTAAGCATTGTCATTTGTGCATTGACTATGGATTTGAAGATTTATGGTCTTGAATGATTACAAAGATAAGACAAGAAGCACACATTATTGATAATAGTCAACCAGCCAGCCAAGCAGTCAGTCACAGAATCAGTCAGTCACTCACTCTCTCACGACTGGTTAGGAGAATAAACAATAATTTTATTTTGTTTACATTTTTTTCTTCATTTTGCTTTGGGGTGAAGAAGCTACAGCTGGAACACAATCCAAGCTATGTACTTTTTTGTTACCATCTAACCTCACAAAACTTAAAACATTCTTTGAAATTAAATTTATAAAATATTTATTAATAATTATCCCCTTGCACAATGGGTAGTCCAAAAATGATGATGCCATAGATCATAATTATCATAATTTATAATTTAATTTTATTATTTTGTATCTTCATGGCTTTATTAATAGTGTTTTTTGGCAAACATCTGTCTGTTTATGGCGAAATGACTATTTGACAATCAATTAGTCAATTGGATTGACAGTAATGTGGCAGTTAATTAACATTCCATTGATGTCATCATATTTTAGATGTTGCGGTATGCAGACAAATTTGAAAATTTAAAAAAACCTCCTTCTGAACAAAAGTTCCTTCTTATACCCTCAGCCTTTAGGCTAAAGAGGGTATATACACTTTGTTTATCATGATGAAAATGTGCCTCATAGAAGTAAGGGTCTTTTCAGACAATTTGGAGTCGATTTAGCCATTGCCGCCGTCTGTGTGTCTGGCAGGTTGGAGTGCACAAAAACTTTCCAACGCTTCAACGGTTTTGGCCAAAAATTTGGTCCTTGTAATATTTTGTCCAAACTTAGATAAAGTTCGAAGATGAATCATATCGATTCACTTTTTAAGATAACTTTCCCACAATATTTTTCGCTGAAATGGTGCTCACTATAACTCTCGAAGGGAGAAACCGATTGGGTCCACACTTTACACGTCGTAATATTTCCTTCAGACATACATCATCTTCGAATATGGACTATATTAGACCACTCCTGCAGGTTGTGCGCGCGTCCCCTACCTATTACAATGTTAAAATGTTCCTTAAGCACGATAACTAACGAATTCAGGATCTGATTTGAGAAAATGTTTGTAAATCCTAAAATTTCGTCCACACATATATCAAGTTCCAAGAAGGCCATACCATACAATACCTTATGGGACTTCCCACAAATGTCAAAATTTTCGTAAAGTACAGTTTAGCCATTAAAATTCGAGGATTGTTATGAAATTTTTACAGAAAGCGCTCCTTAACAGCGATATCAAGTTTTTATATATACGAGGGTATATACGCTTTTACACGGGCAAAATGTGCCTTATCGAAATAATGATTTTAGACCCCAAGTATGTTTGGATGAAATCCGTTTCAGACTATTTGGAGTCGATTTAGCCATGTCCGACCGTCTGTCTGCCTTGATGGAGCGCACAATAACTCTCGAACGGATCAACCGATTCGGTCCAAAATTTGGCTAACAATATTTTGTCCGAACTTAGCTTAAGTTCGAAGATGGGTTATATCGGCCGACTACTTCCGGTACCTCCCCCACAAAAATTCAAAAATGTTCCCCTGATAACTCTTGAAAGGAGTAACCGGTATGGTCCATACTTTGCACATCGTGAAATTTCTACCGGACTTACACTGTGCAACATTTATAAGGTGATCTTGTGCAAACAATTCGAACTGAAGATTTTTTGAAAGTACAGACCCAAACGCCAAGAAACCCTAGTTGGGTTTTGTTGTGTCAGATCCAGCTCGGATTTTATGGCCCCATCTAAACATGGTTAAATATTGAGTTTTTAAAGAAATTCGGGGCTATATCTCTGAAACCAATGCGAATCTTCTTCTGACCTCTGAAGCAAATTTGTAGATAAGGACAAGAAAACAATATTTGGAGAAATAATGAACTCGAAAAACTACATTTATTGCCTTAAATTTCAAAATATATGCAAAAATACCACAATTTTTATACATTTCGCACCGTATCTCCAAAACCGTTCATTTTTTCTGAATATTTTCTTTTGGAAAAATATTCCCTGGAATGTAATACACAACTCTTCAGAACATGTCATTGTTGTAAAATACCTCTGTCCCGTTGTTTTCAGTACATTTCTCAACGACGATTTAATAAAAATGTCAATAATGTAGTGAAATCCGAAATGCGAGAATAAACTGTTGGTGTGAACTGTGTTTGAAATAGGTGTTGTAAAAGATATGATGCAAAATACCGCTGAAACAACATGAAGTATGCATTTTAGAGTTTCAGAATGTTCTAAAGAATTGTTGAGAACTTTATTTGGAAGATTTTTGCAAAAGGTTACTTGGTTCAACTCCCAATAGTTTAGCCGATACTGACCAGAATTTCAGCAATTATGTACAATTTTCTATATTTTATAGATTTTGATGCCCTAGATGGAGTTTTTCTTATGTGATTTCTTCAAAAGATAAGTTCTACTAGTTTATGGCTACAATATTGCTAAAGACAGCAAGGCTAAATTCCTATTCGTTTCTGAGATAAAGGCCTGATAAATGCAAAAAAGTGTAGATTTAGCCCGGTTTAGATGAGGCCATAAAATCCGAACTGGATCTGACAGGACAAAACCCAACTAGGGTTTTTGTAGTCTAAATATGTACTTTCAAAAAATTAATACTAGAAGTTGTTTGCATTTTCAGTGTTGCATAGTGTTATATGAGGTTCCAATATGGACTCAATCGGTCCACTCCTTCTGGTAACTCCCACACAAAATTTCGTAAAAGTTCTGTTCAGGACCTGCTCTTGAATCGCTTTGATTTTTGTTGGGACAACTTGCATTCACTGCCCCCCATACCAAGTTTCATCAGGGAATTGCCTTATGCCGCCGTGTGTAGTGGTTGGAGTACAACATAACTCTCGAACGGATCTGCCGATTCGGCCCAAAATTTGACCTTCGTAATACTTTGTCCAAACTTAGTTTAAGTTCGAAGATGGGCTATATCTGTTTACTCCCTTAGGTACCTCCCCCCACAAAAGTTCGAAAATGCTCGGAAATTTTGTGCGCACGATAACTCTTGAAGGGAGTAGCCGATTTGGTCCATACTTTGCACATCGTGAAATTTCTACTAGACTTAGATGAGGTTCCAATGAGTTTTCCACACAAAATTTCGGAAAAGTTCTGTTCAGGACCTGCTCTCGAATCGCTTTGATTTTTGTTGTAACAACTTGTATTCACCACCCATGACGGTACAAGTTTTATCTAGGGCAAGTCCATACATCCTGAGAAAATATCCTGAAAGGTGCGAAAACCCCTAATGACACCGTGTATAGTGGTTGGAGCGGTCTCAAATTTGGCCTTCGTAATATTTTGTCAAACTTTGTTTAATTTGGAAGATAAGCCATAACAGTCCACTCCTTCAGGTGCCTCCCCCACAAAAGTTCAAAAATATTCGGCAAAATTGTGCGTACGATAACTCTTGAAGGGAGTAACCGATGTGGTCCATACTTTACACATCCTAATATATCTACCAGATGTATTTTAGGTTTGAATGTGGACACTATATTTGTCCCATCCTTCGGGTGCTTCCCACCTAAAATTTCGGATAAGTTCACTTTAAGTCCTACTCTAGAACCACTTTTATTTCTTTTTTTAATTAATTTCTCCTTGAAGTCGAGCTTAATGACCAATGAATTCTGCAAATGAAAACGGAACGCCGAATGTTCGAACCCACACAACCACCATTATGTGACATGTTTCGCCTTTGGTAGAGGCTCATCAGACATATCGGCTGTGGTGCGGCTTCGCTATCTCCTAACTTTTCCCCCTTCAAATGCAATTTGATTTTGAAAACGCTCAACCAATTTGGTTCAAACTTTGGATATCCTAACATTTTGTCCTAATTTAGTTAAACTTCCTCCTTAGGATACCTCCCCTACAAAAGTTCAACATTTGTGTCAAGTGCAGTTTAGGGTTTGTTCAAAGATCCGATGCTTATCGTTGTGTTCCTGTTTACAGCCAGTGGACAAGCCCATACTTCCTGGCATACTGGTCCAAAAGTTATACGATGACCCACTGAAATGACTAGTGGGTTCGATATTCATTCCATTCCTTTAAGTACCTTCTCCGCAAAACTTTTGAACTTTAACCCTAATCCAGATTTTTGTCGGCAAGTTCAAATGCCCAAGAAGCGCCACAAAATTCTGAAAAGACCCTTAATACATTCGATCAGTATTTTGAAGGTTTTAGCTTCATTTTCACACAGAAATGACTCACACTACGTATTTAGTTTTCATTGAGGCTACAAAACTAGGCCTCAGCTACAAAACTATCTAAACTATCTCGCAGTCAGTACGGGTTCACCTTTTGATCTAGCCCTCACAGAACAGTAGCGACAAATTTTCGGTGCTTTCATGGTTTAAGCCTCATTATCGCACCAAAATGGCTGAAAATTAGTATTTAGTATTCTTCGGGGCTACAAAACTTTTCTCCAAAAATTTGTCAGTACAGGTCCACGTTTTGTTATAACCCTCATAGCGCAGTACCTCCCGATTTTCAGTATTTTGAACGTTTTAGCTTCATTATCCCACCGAAATGGCTGAAATTTTTGTTTTTGTTTCAGTTGGTGCTATAAAAATGTTCTCTCGAAATTTGGAGGCACAGGTCTAAGTTTTGATATAGCCCCTATCAGGGACGTAGCCAGGATTTCATTTCGGGGGGGGCCCACATGACAAAAATTTTGAAAGTTCATGTTAGCGAAAATTCCTTATTTAGCAATGATGTAAACCTTATTTTAGACATATATTACCGATGAAAAAATTTGCATTACTATTTTTTAATTAAAATAACGTAAGACTTCTTGGCCAATTTACCCTTGTTTTCAGAACTTTTTTGACAATATAATAATATGTTCAAAACAACTACAGTGAATGTTATGTAATTCAGTGAAGAAAGATTATATTACACTGTGCAACATTTTTAAGGTGATCTTGTGCAAACAATTCGAAGTGAAAATTTTTTGAAAGTACAGACCCAAACGACAGGAAACCCTAGTTTGGTTTTGTTTTGTCAGATCCAGCTCGGATTTTATGGCCCCATCTAAACATGGTTAAATATTGAGTTTTTAAAGAAATTCGGGGCTATATCTCTGAAACCAATGCGAATCTTCTTCTGACCTCTGAAGCAAATTTGTAGATAAGGACAAGAATAAAATATTTGGAGAAATATTGAACTCGAAAAACTAAATTTATTGCCTTAAATTTTAAAATATATGCAAAAATTCCACAATTTTTATACATTTCGCACCGTATCTTCTAAACCGTAATTTTTTCTGAATAGTTTCTTTTGGAAAAATATTCCCTGGAATGTAATACACAACTCTTCAGAACATATCATTGTTGTAAAATGCCTCTATGCCGTTGTTTTCAGTACATTTTTCAACGACGATTTAATAAAAATGTCAATAATGTAGTGAAATCCGAGATGCGAGAATAAACTGTTGGTGTGAACTGTGTTTGATATACGTGTTGTAAAAGATATGATGCAAAATAGCGCTCAAACAACATGAAGGAAGCATTTTAGAGTTTTAGAATGTTCTAAAGAATTGTTGAGAACTTTATTTTATATATCAATAGATTAGGCGATACTGACCAGAATTTCAGCAACTATGTAAATTTTTCTATATTTTATAGATTTTGATGCCCTTGATGGAGTTTTTCTTATGTGGTTTTTTCAAAAGATAAGTTTTACTAGTTTACAGCCAAATTCCTATTCGTTTCTGAGTTAAAGGCCTGATAAATGCAAAAAAGTGTAGATTTAGCCCGGTTTAGATAAGGCCATAAAATCCGAACTGGATCTGACAGGACAAAACCCTACTAGGGTTTTTGTAGTCTAAATATGTACTTTAAAAAATGCATACTAGAAGTTGTTTGCATTTTCAGTGTTGCATAGTATTATCAGAAAATCTTAGAAATATCTTAACATTTCATTTTTTTTTTGTTTACATGGAATGTTGAGGACATTTCCTCTGTTTCCTACTTCACAAAAGTTCAAAATCACGGCTTCAATTTTCCACTCCAAATTTTATTGAGTAACTTATGGATGGAAAATGGGATTAGTAGGGAATTGATTTATGCAGAGGGAACGTTGGATATCACTAGTATTTTTCAGATTTACAGCTGGAATTTAGAAGGAAAAAACGACGAGGCGCGTGTCTTCTTTTTTTGGTCTACTATCACGCTGCGATGTCAGAATATGCTCAATTTTTCAACAGGTGCCCAATCGTTGTTATTGTCATAAAGAAATTGTAGTATTTCCCTAAAGATATTTTGGTGTCCAAACATAGATCTTATCACTAAGAATTTCTGAAGGCCGAAAGCGGTTTTCTTGATAGAGAAATAATGCTGAGCAATAGTGAATGTATCCATGAGGAAATTTTAGCACCCAATCGCGAGTATGTATATAAAAAATTCTGTCGCCCAATCGTGCATCAGTCAATATACATACTAATTTCGGCGTCCAATCGTCGGACTTCTCTTATAGAAATTCTGGTTTCCTATTGAAATTGATCAGGAACTAGGAAAACTCTGAAAAACAGTCTTGAATTCTTTTAAACTGAAATTCTGCCGCTCGATCCAAGAAGAAAGAAATCTATTTCAGAAAACTTGGAGTCGACTTAGTTATGTTCGTCCGTCAGTAGCCATGGCTTCACTTCCTTTATGCTCATAATTTACTATAAGAAGAAATATGAAATAAATAAATAATTAAATAAAAATACCTCTCTGTTCTCGGGGCCCCAATTACTATAGTACTATAGTTTTTTCGGGGGCAAGTCCATACTTCCAGAGAAAATGGCCCGAAAGCTGTAAAGAACACCTACGGCCATCACGTGTAGTGGCTGGTGCGCACGACAACGTTCGAACCGGATACTGCGTTGGTCCAAACTTTGTTTATCTCAATATTTCTGCGAGCCTTATATAAAGTTCGAAGATGGTGATTTTCCCCCAAATTTCAAGAATTTTAGTGAAAGTGGTATATGCGATTTTTATTGAACGGAGCAACAGATTTGGTCCAAACTTTGGATTTAGTAATATTTTGTCCAGACTTAGTTTTAGCTCAAAAATGGACCATACTGTGTACATCCCTCACAAACCATCAAAACAGTTGTTTAATGTAGTTTAAGGTCTGTGCGAGGATCCTTAGTAATTTTTACTGAAGGTATTCCTTGTGTTTAGAGCGGTATTATGTTTTTCGTAGGTAAGTCCATATTTCTTGAAAAAAACTGAAAATTATACGTGACGAACTGAAATGACTGCCGGGCGCAATATCTTCTAAAAGGAATGACACTTGTTGAGATTTTGACGAAGACGAATCTGTTTCCGATAAGCTTTTTTTATTTCGTTTGTCGTCACAAAGTCCTTTGTCGAAGAAGGAAAAAGGAACATTTCTAGAAATGTGTATCCATTGAAAGTACTTCCCAAAATGCAATTCAATGAGTAATCGACAGAAAAATCCCTGAAGATGAAATTCAATGTAATTTCGAAATATTGGAAAAAATATGCAATAAATAAAATATAAACATTAACCTCAATAATCTTTATTTTACTATCATTCAAAAGGTCGAACAAAACATAAAAATACGACAGAAAAATCCTTTTTTTTTTTTTGTACAATAGACATTTACTAATTTGTAGCAAGAAACCAGTTTCAAATAATCTCAATGGGCGATACAGCGGTGGAACAGAATTATATCATAATAAATGGTTGATATAGTTTTTTTTTTGCAAATTTCAAACATAATAAAGAATTTGTAATAGTTATGATGTTCAAAATAGTTCATTACAAAAGTGTGTTAGAAACTATATACAAAAATTTAAAACCACAAACATTTAGCAACGATTTTATCTTTTATTGTTGAATTGCTTTTATCAAAAATTTCAAATACAAAAGATTGCAAGAAAGTTTTTTCTAGATGTTGTTTATAAGCCAAAGTATTGTTCTGAACTAAGTAACATTTGCAGTCAGCCTAAAATTACGAATAAACGCTTAAACAACATCTTCAAATTTAACAACAACTATGCGGAAAATTGCTCGAAAAGCCTAACGTTTTCATTAGTCTTTATACTTTCAAATATGTTGGACAATAAGTATACCAATGTAGTTAAATAATTCTCTGTAATACTTCCTCCAAATACTTTACATATTTCTTGAAAAATTTAAAAAATTTTAAAATTTTATTCAAAAATTAAAAAAAATGTGTAGCATAGGCTAATATCCTATGGGATCGAAAATCATTTCTGGCTACGTCGGTGGCCCCTATAGTTCGATACGGTCCAACTTTCGGTATTTTCAACGTTTTAGCCGCATTATCCAATCGAAACTGCTTAAATTAGGTATATAGTCTCCGTTGAGGGGTATAAAACATTCCTGCAGAGAGTTTTCGATGTAGGTGCTCGTTCTAATATTGTTTCCATAGAACAGTCCCAACCCTAAACCTAAAATAAACCTAATAATGTGACATTTGATTTTAGATTTTTCTAGGTGAAAAAAACGTCCTAGGTGTAAGCGGGTTTCTTTTAAAGTTAGTTAAGGCGCCCCGTGATAGTCGACTTAAAATGTTATGTTTCTACCTCTTCTTATTGTTGTCTCACATTCTTTACTGTGATATCTTATTTTTTTCTTGATAATTTTTTTCTAATATGTTTTTCTTCATTGTACAAACATACAGTAGCACTTGACGCTTGCTTGCTGACCGCTTCCGTTTCCATGTTCTACATCATTATGATGTTAAGCTTGTTCATAGATGCATAAAGCGTTTTTTGTTGAAAGGTATCAACTTTGCTGTAAACCATTTGTTTTTGCTGCTACTTCTTCTTCGGCATCGTTTTTTGTTTCGCATTTGACGCTAATAACCGCTCATTAACATAATTTTAGTGTTAAAATTTAAACACACAAAGGGCGTGGAATTAAGTTAGCAGCAGAAATTATGCAGAATTCGTTCATTTGTTTTGTACTGTACTGCACTTTATGTAAATCCAAACTGTTTGTCTGTCCATTTATTTGCGTTGTGGTGATGAGGTTATTTTTTCAGACGAATTTTCTTAAAGCGTTCTATGCCAAACACTGTTTTGTAAAGTAACTTGGCAAAATTTTGAACATGACAATGAATGTTACAATTGACAGGCCACATCAACGTTAATGTTGGTCAGTCAGTCAGTCTCTCTTTACCACAAAGGAAGTGGCTTAGATTTCGTTGATGGATTCCAAGTAGACATTGATGCGAAACACTTTTCTTGGAAATGGCAAGAAACAATGATTTCAACATTCAAAACTTAGTATATTAAGTGTTTAACATATTTTGCGGTATAAGGTTAGGTATCACTCACATTGTGTAGAAGAATTGAGAGATTTTCTGTTCTCTATGATTTTAAATTTTCTAAGATTTGATTTAGCTTCAATTTATACACAAGATCTGTGAGGTAACCCATTCATATAAAATTCCTAAGTGGTTGGTATCCTAATAATATGGAACTTTTTACAGATTTTACAAGACATGAGCACTATGACCTGCGAGAGGAATAACCCTGCTCATTACCATATACAAAATATTAGTTCCTATAATACAAACAAAAATTCGAAGGCATATTTGAAAACATTCTAAGAGATGAACAAGCTGACTTCAGAACAAATAGAAGCTGTGAAGACCAAGTCAACACCCTAGACGTCGCCATAGAAGAATCTATATTATCTATAAACTAAGCTTAAAACATTCGAAGCATGTATAGAAATGAAACCAACCCCTTGTCGTTAGATACATATAAAAGGTGGTTGTTGTGTGAAGGGAAATCTGTTTGCGACATTTCGCTCCGAATTCGTACCGAAATCGGAAGATAAACATTGACATATTCGTAGGGAAATTTACTGTCAATATTCTCTCCAAATTTGGAACGAAATCTGAACGAATTCCCCTAAGAACAATCGTCTAGAAATCGGAACGAAATCGAAATTGCTCATATGTGTCGGACATCCGACATTTGGTTTGCTGGTTCGATACGTTTTACTATAATGATGTCGATTCCGGCCGGAGCAAAACCCAGGATAAATATCGATGTGCTCAGTTTGTCGCATCCGCATTCATCACACTCAAAATTCAGTGAGATGCAATAGATGCTGGGAGGGGGTGGTTCTCAGAGGTTGCTGTAGACTCGTCGTCCATGTGAGGGACTCCGACAGGAACTATGTTGCTGCATGCTACATGAACACAGTCCCCAAAGAGTAGTCGACGTCGTCATCAGAATACGTGACACCCCGCAATCAACCGAGCAGCAGACGCACACGCAGCACTTAAAGCCATTCGTCGCTGTTCCAATCCCTAGAAATGCATCCTTTTTGTAATTTAATTGCAATGAGCTCCGAGCTAAGATCATGGAAATAGTGGATTTCATGAGATTTCAATCTCTACAACAACTGCAGCTTACAGCGTTGTGAATTAAATCTGGCTCTAATGACTCGTACACGGAATAGATGGGTGTAGCAGTCAGGTGTGGAACTTTCGAAGTAGAGTAGTTAAACGTACATATCCCGCTCTTGGAAGGTCATAACCTTCTAGTCTTGAGGGATTTTAAGGCTCATCGTGAGTTGTGTCATTCAGTCCTCGGCCATGACCAGAGGGGTAAACTGCTGACTAAGCAGATTGATAGCTTTTCCTTTTTGCACGGACAATGAGGTCTACACTACCAGAATTAGTTTCCCTTGTGTCAGTTCATCTCCCCATAGTTGTTTACATCAGCAGACCGCCCTATTTTATAGCCTCAGAACACTGGCTTTTAATGCTCATCGTTAGTTGTGGCATTCAGTCCTCGGCCATGACCATGACCAGAGGGGTATAGTACTGACTAAGCAGATTGATAGATCTACGTTTTGCACGGACATGAGGTCGACACTACCAGAATTAGCAGAGAGTGTCGCCAGATATAACCATAGTGTCACCTATTCTGACAAATGACGACACCTGGCAACGCGTCGTTTCTCTTGCGTCAGTTTATCTCCCCATAATTGTTTCCGTTTGCAGACCGCCCGATTTTATAACCTCAGAACGCCGTACTTTCATAAATTATGAGAAAGTTTTTTGACTTAGTTTCATAGTGTTCAGTTATCAATGCTTCAGAGATATGCCCAAGCCTTCTGATGTTCGGGTAGCAGAAAGAAGTTTGGAGATGTCATCACTACTGCAGCCGCTCGCCATATATCTGCTGGTCGAATGCCCGAATTGAGACTAAATTTCCCAGCAGAGGCGACGGGATTTGCAAATGGAAATGAACAGGTTGATAGGTTAGCATTAGCGGAACAAGAGTCTAAATTATCAGAAGAGTTGCAACACTGCAACCGGAATCGACAGTTTGTAGAGCAACCCTGGGGTGACAGGGCGTAGAAAAGAGAACTACGTTGCATTAAATATCTTCCTGAAGAGCTGAAGAGGAGAAAACACCACAGTTACAATGTATGATGTTACGAAAGCCATCTGTAACACTAAACAAGTAAAAAAGTATCAGTCGGCTTTGCCGACAGAGATATACCCTCAACCTGTGTATATTGAAACAATTCTTTCCCAAAAAACGTATGTATAAAGGGGGTTTTAAAAAGTTTGGGGATTTTAAAAAGTTTGGGAATGGACCGACATTGACCATTATGGAAGTCGATCTATATATGGTGCCATAGAGTTTTTTTTACACTCTTCGGGCTGTTGGAATGGACTTGCCTCTGAAAAAACGTTTACCATCGTAATTGAGGGAGCAAATACAAGTTGCTTCAACAAAAATCAGAGTGATTCGATAGCAGGTCTTAAAGTGAACTTATCAGATATTTTGTGTGGGAGGTACCGGATGGAGTGGACAAATATAGTCCATATTTGAACCTGATCTATATCTGCTAGATATATTAGGATGTGTAAAGTATAGACCAATTCGGCCACTCCCTTCAAGAGTTACAGTACGAAACATTTTTCCGAACATTTTTGAACTTTTGTGGGGGAGGTACCTGAAGGAGTGGACCGATATGGCTTATCTTCAAAATTAAATTTAGTTTGGACAAAATATTACTAAGGCCAAATTTTGGACTAAATCGACAGATCCGTTCGAGAGTTGTCTTGCGCTCCAACCAACTCACACGGTCATAGGGGTTTTTGCAACTTTCAGGCTATTTTCTCAGGAAGTGTGTATTTGCCCCGGATGAAACTGGTACATTCGTATGGGGGGCAGTGAATACTAGGGATAGGTAATGGAAAGCAATAATCGATTTTTCGACTTTTCGATTTTGGTCTAAAACTAAAAATGCGATTTTTCGGTCTGGCGATTATTTCACTTGTCATAGAACTCGACTTTAAACTTTTTCATAACCGCGGAAAATCGATTATGATCGATTATTCGTCGATTGTTGAGTTTTCTTTTGAAAATTTAAAACCGCCAAAACTGTAAAAGCGCCATGTCAGCAATCAATGGGCAAATTCGAAAATCGATCACAAGATAATCGATTATGCGATTTCCCCTCCAGCCAAAAGTCGACCATTATTTTTAGACTTTTAACTGCAAAAAGTCGACTAATCGATTAATCGAAAGTTGACTTACCTATCCCTAGTGAATACTAGTTGCTCAAATAAAAATCAAAGCGATTGGAGAGCAGGTCCTAAACTGACCTTATCCGAAATTTTGTGTGGGAGGTGCCCGAAGGAGTGGACCGATGGAGTCCATATTGGAACCTCATCTAAGTCTGGTAGACCTTTAACGATTTGCAAAGTATGGAACAAATAGGTTACTCCCTTCAAGACTTATCGTGCGTACAAATTTTCCGAACATTTTCGAACTTTTGTGGGGGAGGTACCGGAAGGAGGGGGGGAGGAAGATTTTGGACCGAATCGGTTGATCGGTTCGAGAGTTATTGTGCGCTCCATTAAGCCAGACAGGCAGACAGACGGACGGACATGGCTAAATCAACTCCAAATTGTCTAAAACGGATTTCGTCCAAACATACTAGGGGTCTAAAACCATTATTTCGATGAGGCACATTATGCCCGTATGAAAGTGTATATACCCTCGTTAGCATGAATGCTGAGGGTATAATCATCCGATGCGCATGAATGCTGAGGGTATAATCATCCAATGCGTTGGGCTCTGATGGAATCTTCATGGTAATGCTGAAACAGCTGGATGAGCCGGGAGTCAAGTATCTCACCAAAGTTCTCAATGTGTCGCTAGCCACACACATCGTTCCCGAAGTGTGAAAATTGGGAGTGTGGTCCACCCTTGCTGGCTGCTATAAGGGAAAGGGTCTGATTTGAGGTTCGCTACTCGAATCGATTGGACACCTATCACACTGTTTCCGTCTACCACAACATGATCGATCTGGTATCTGGTTTTCCCATCTGGAGACATTAACATGGCCTCGATGTGCATGTCGATGTGTTGAAACCTAGTGCTATCACTACCGTGTTCGATCGAACGTGGACATGTAGTGAAAATTTTCTGAAGGAAAGTTTTGTAGCCCTAACTACTAAATTGTAGTCATTTCTGTAGGATAATGTGGCCAAATTCCTGTCAATACCGAAAATCGGGCCATGCCGTTCTATGAGGTTTGTATCAAAATGTGGACCTGTACTAAAAAAATTCCGGAAAAAAGTTTTGTAGCCCAAAAGAAGGCTAAATACACTGTGAACACAAATTTTGGGGCAGAGATAGTTCCTTTTGGAGATGAAAGCCCTTGGTGAGTATATTAAGAATCCCAAAGGACGGATCCGCCGTGAGTTGAACTTTCGCATTATGGCGTGATGAAGTTTTTGCTAAAGACCCTGTAAGCCGTCAGAAATTAGCATTATATCGTTGTTCACTGTTGCGTTAGCTTATTTTTGTGATGACATGTCTTCAGTCGAATCGAATGAGGACTATTTTCGTAAGGCACTTCGACCTTCTAACTCCCTTCCTTCAATGTCCTTTTCGTCCTTTATTTTAAGAACCGCTATAAAATTACAACAAGATGAAGTTTTTCAGCTTCGAAATGTTCTGCAAAAATGTCGCTCAGAAAATTTTAGGTACGGCTCTCATTGAAAACTAATCGATTTTGTCGCGTTTTTATAATCGGGCCGTACTGTTCTATGGTGCTATATCAAAACGTGGACCTGCACTGAAAAACATCGGCGAAACAGTTTTGTAGCCCCTCAGAAGACTAAGTACCAATTTTCAATCATTCCGGTGCTATAATGAGGCAATGCCCTTTAGAATACCGAAAATCGGAAGGTACCGTTCTATGAGGGCTATATCAAAACGTGGACTAATAGAAACTTCTATACCAAATTATAAAACTCTATCTGACATGGTTATATCGACTTGGAATTTTACGATGATCAATAATATTTCGATGGGTTACAAATGAAATGATAAATTTAATTTCCCCCCCATAATTTAGTGGGTTAGGTTAGTCAGGTTTTTGTGCTTTGTAAACCTCTTCATTGTCTGAGATCTAATAATAGTCCCCCTTCTTTCTAATTGATTGTATGTCGGTTACTTACTTCAGTCGGTTACTTACTTTCGTCAGACATTCCAAATATCAAATTAATACAAAATAATAAATACGTGAAAATGAGGAAGAAATGCGGGCGATATCTCTTCCCCATTTTCAATTTGTAGTTTGGGCATAAATCTCTCAAGAAAATTTAATCAATAAGGTGATAACGATGTGATTAACAAGCTTTTATCAGTTCCATCTGGGCTTTTCTTTTCTGTGATTTAGCTGGTGGCTTGACTGCCTATCTATCAGTCACTGTACACCAGCAATTGGAAGTAATGAAAGTAAGAATCCAAGAATACAAATAATTGAAACGAAATTTGAATGACCCAAAACATTAATCTTTTCAATGAGAAAAGAAAAAAACACATGAAATTTATTTGATAAATATTCCGGAATGAAGGGATGAATGGGAGGCCATAGATGAAAGAAATTCAATTTGAATTTAAATTGCAACAAAAGGCAAAGATTTATTTTTGTTAAAGGAATTTGTTTAACAACCATTTTTTTTTTGTGATATAAAATTGATGATTGGGCAAATATTCCTCTGAAGTGGTGGTATTTTTTTGGTTGCTTGAATAGAATTGGAAAATGTATGAATTTAATATCCCATTGAACTGTGTCTAGTTATTTTATATGAAAATATTAAAATAGCCGTGCAGTTAAACGTGAATTGGAGGTAGTTTGAAGGATTACTATATGAGGCTGTTGCCATATTTGGTTACAGTTAACCCTTAACAGTTGCAAAAATAAACGGTTTAATTTAATTGTTGTTTAAAGATGCCCTATTGAACTTTTTTGGATTTTTACATTTGTGGTTACAAATATATATTCCGCTACGCCAAGAGTTTGGAAATTGTTTTAGACGAATTCCATAACTTTTTTTATTAACCAATGTTCCCCTAAGTACCAAAAGAAGTCCAGATCATTGCCTTGTTCCACAAAACTAATGAGAGAACTCCCCCTCCTCAATTGCTTAATTTCAAGATTTATTACCCAACAACTATTTCACAATTTAATAAAGAAGAAAAATCCACCTGATTATCCTCAAGGAACTGCCATAGAAGAATAAACGGAAATTAAATTTCTTTGGAAATCATTTTCCACATAACTGAGGTGGAATGTTAAGAAATTATAAATATTTATAAGTTAACCAGCTGGCCAGCTTATTCTCTCTCCCCTTAACTACCTTCCATCTACGCTGCCTTTCTCTCAAACACTCATTCCAAGCCTTCCATCCATCCCTCCCTCAGCACAACACCAAACACAACATCTCATTTAAAATTGGAATTTCTTGTTCTTGATATTTAAACAATAATTATGGACTTGAATGGATGACTGGCCAGCTATTGTATGCTTAAAGTCTCGGCAGGATACTTGTAAGAATGTTAAACGGAAATAAAGATGTGAGTTGATGTGTTCTGCTGGTTCGATTGCTGTGTTGCTTTGGAGATGTATAACCGGAAAGCACGCAACTTTGCCAACGTATGTATAAACCGTACGTTAAGTTTAGTTTGATTGTGAATATCAGAAGGCATCACATTAAATGATTTATGTTCTACTCCACCAGACCCCCCACTTCACAACTCCCTCCCACCACCTCTGTTATATTAACAATTCTAAAGGCAGAGCAGTAGGTAACAAAGTTTCGTTTTGGAATTGTAATAGCATTGTTGCTATTTTTGCAATTAGCCAAAACACATTTTCTATTTGTCCATGCCACGCCATTTCATTTCATTGATCTCCAACAGCTAATGCGGGTGTTCGGACATGTTAGCTGATAGTTTTGCTCTTTGATGGCTGTCATTTCTAATAAAACTAAATTTGTGTGATTTTTATATTGTGTTTTTGTTTTCTTTCTCTTTTTTTGCATTAGCTGGTTGCTAATGTTTATTTTTAGCGATTCCTTTACATGAAGTATGGAGGATATGTTGTGTTTCGTATGCTGTTTGTGGCACTTAGGGAACTAGGAGGGTAACTATGAGAACTTGTAGGTCTTCTTTTCATATAAAACCTTAAAAGAATCGAGGCCTTCTCTAACGAAAGAAGACCTGAAGCTTTCTATACCTAAAGAAGGCCTAAGGAACTTGTTCCAATAGAAGACCTGAGATATTCTTTCGTCAGAAATTCCACTCCTATCGAAAACCTGAGGCATAGTTTTCTTGTATGCCTATAGATGGTCTGAGAAGTTCTTCCTATAGAAGACTCGATTTCTTACATTCCTAAAGAAGGCATTAGGTATTTTTCTCAGAGAAGACCTGAGTTCTCCTATACCTATAGACAACCTGAGGCCTTCTGGTCTTATAAAAAATCCAAGAAAAAGACCTATAGAATACATGAAGACTTCTATTCCACTACTATCAAAAACCTGAGCCAGTGATTTCTTATATTCATATATGTAGTCTCAGAAGGTCTTTCTATAGAAGACATCAGACCTCCTATCGGAGACCTGAGGACTCCCTTCAATTCCCATGGAAGACCTGAATTCTCCTATTCCCATGGAAGCCCTGAGGTCTTTAGGTCCTATAGGAAAACTGAAGCCATATATTCTCATAGTAACTTAAGGGCATTCAATTCCTATAAAAGACCTTACGCCTTCTATACCTATAGAAGACCTGACGTCTTATGTTGAAACAGAAGACCTGACATCTTCTACTCCTCTAGAAGGACTTAGGTCTTCTATTCCTATATAGAATACCCGAGGACTTCTGCTCCTATATAGAAGACTATATATCCGCAGGTCTAATAGAAGACCTGTAGTCTTCTGCTACTATAGAAGACCTTCTATTACTATGAACACCTGAGGTCTTCTATTACTATAGAAGACGTGAGGACTTCTATTACTATAGAAGACCTGAGGACTTCTATTACTATAAATTACCTGAGGACTTCCTTAACTATAGAAGACCTGTAGTGGGATTCTGTAACTCATTTTTGCTGTTATCGATAATTGTCGGTAAAATTAAAATGCTTATAATTTCGATAATTAACGAAATTTTTCGGTAAGTTAACGATGAATAAAAAGTAGTCGATAGCCTCTACCGACACAAACAATGATGCCAACTTTTCTTTATGTTTTAAGTCATAATTTTGCGATTTAATTTTACCGATTTTTGTCGGTAACAGCAAAAATGAGTTACAGAATCCCACTACTGAGTTCTTCTATTACTATAGAAGACCTGAGGACTTCCTTAACTATAGAAGACCTGAGTTCTTCTATTACTATAGAAGACCTGAGGTCTTTTATTACTATAGAAGACCTGAGGTCTACTATTACTATATAAGACCTGAGGTCTTCTATTACTATAGAAGACCTGAGGTCTTCTATAACTATAGAAGACCTGAGGTCTATAGAAGGCCTGTGGTCTTCTATAACTATAGACCTGAGGTCTTCTATTACTATAGAAGACCTGAAGTCTTCCATTGCTATAGAAGGCCTGGGGTCTTCTATAACTTTAGAAGACCTGGGGTCTTCTATTACTATTGGAGACCAGAGGTCTTCTACTCCTTTAGAAGACCCGTGGTCTTTTATTATTACAGAAGGCCTGAGGTCTTCTATTACTATATAAAACCTGAGGTCTTCGATTACTATAGAAGACCTGAGGTCTTCTATTACTATAGAAGACCTGAGGTCTTCTATTACTATAGAAGACCTGAGGTCTTTCATTACTATAGAGGACCTGAGGTCTTTCATTAGTATAGAAGACCTGAGGTCTTCTATTACTATAGAAGATCTGAGGTCTTCTATTGCTAAAGAAGATCTGAGGTCTTCTACTGCTATAGACCTGAGGTCTTCTATTGCTATAGAAGACCTGAGTATACATATATAGTAGATCTGAGGTTTTCTATTACTACAGAAGACCTGAGGTCTTCTATTACTATAGAATACCTGAGGTCTTCTATTACTATAGAATACCTGAGACCTTCTATTACTATAGAATACCTGAGACCTTCTATTACTATAGAATACATAAGGTCTTCTATTACTACAGAAGACCTGAGGTCTTCTATTACTATAGTAGACCTGAGGACTCCTATTACTATAGAATACCTGGGGCCTTCTATTACTATAGAAGGCCTTAGGTCTTCTATTACTATAGAGAACCTTAGGTCTTCTATTACTATTGAAGACCTGAGGTCTTTCATTACTATAGAAGACCTGAGCTCTTTTATTACTATAGAAGACCTGAGGTCTTCTATTACTGTAGAAGACCTGAGGTCTTCTATTGCTATAGAAGATCTGAGGCCTTCTACTGCTATAGACCTGAGGTCTCCTATTGCTATAGAAGACCTGAGTATACATATATAGTAGATCTGAGGTTTTCTATTACTATAGAAGACCTGAGGTCTTCTATTACCATATAGAAGACTTGAGGTCTTCTATTCCCATATATAAGACCTGAGGTCTTCTATTCCCATATAAAAGACCTGAGGTCTTCTATTCCCATTTAGAAGACATGAGGTCTTCTGTTCCCATATAGAAAACCTGAGGTCTTCTATTCCTTTATATGACCTGACGTCTTTAATGCCTATCGAAGACCTGAGGTCTTCAATTCCTATAGAAGACCTGAGGTCTTCAATTCCTTTAGAAGACCTGAGGCCGAGGACTTCTATTACTATAGAAGACCTGAGGACCTGAGGTCCTCTATTACTATAGAGGGCTGAGGACTTCTATTGCTACAGAAGACCTGAGGTCTTCAATTACTATAGAAGAACTAAGGGCTTCTATTACTTAAGAATACCTGAGGCTATCTATTACTAAAAAAGACCTGAGGTCTTCTATTACTACTATAGAAGAGGTCTACTATAGAAGACCTGAGGTCTTTTTTTACTATAGAAGACCTGAGGTCTTCTATTACTATAGAAGACCTGAGGTCTTCTATTGCTATAGAAGAAAAGAGGTCTTCTAGCACTATAGAAGACCAGAGGTATTCAATTACTATAGAAGACCTGAAGTGTTCTATTACTGTAGAATACCTGAGGTATTCTCTTACTATAGAATACCTGAGGTCTTCTATTGCTATAGAAGACCCTAGGTCTTCTATTGCTATAGAAGACCCTAGGTCTTCTATTACTATAGAAGACCTGAGGTCTTCTATTACTATAGAAGACCTGAGGTCTTATATTACAATAGCAGACCTGAGGTTCTATTACTATAGAAGACCTGAGGTCTTATATTACAATAGAAAACCTGAAATCATCTATTACTATAGAAGACCTAAGGTATTTTTCATTACTATAGAAGACCTGAGGTCTTCTTTTACTATAGAAGACCTGAGGTTTTCTATTGCTATAGAAGACCTGGGGTCTTGCATTGCTAACCATGACCTTAGGTTTTCTGCTTCTATATATACTTCGTCCTCCTATATAGAAGACCTGAAATTTTCTATTCCTATGTAGAAGACCTGAGGTGTTCTATCCCTATAGACGAAACTGAGGCCTTCTTTTCGTATAGACGAACCAGAGACTTTCTTTTCGTATAGAAGACTTGGGGCCTTCTTTTTCTAGGGAAGACCTGAGTTCTTCCCATGGGAGCTCTGGGTACTTCCATTTCTAAAGAAGGCCTGAGATCTTCTATTCGCATAGAATACCTGTCCTATGGAAGACCTGTTCCTATATTACTCTTGACGGGTGAGGTGCTTTTATGGCCACAGAAGACCTGAGACATTATATTCAAATAGAATACCAGAAGGTTTCGTCAATGTTCTCCTATTTTTTCTACAAAATCTACGGCCGTCTGTTGCTATCTATTATCCCTTACGCATATCTGAAGACTTATGTTCTTATCGAAGACCGTAGGGCTACTGTTATTAGAAAAGACATGCTGTCTTATTTCATTAGAAGGACTGAGCCTTTTTTTCTATAGAAAACTTAAGGACTTGCATTCCCACAAAATACCTGAGTCTTTTATTTCTACATAAGGCCTGAACCCTTATATTCATACCCAAAACCTGAGACCAAAACCTGGAATTCTTCTCTTGAAATAGTACCTCTTGAGGTAGTAGAACCTGAAATTTTAGGTATATTCAGATATCCTGCATTTATTTTATGGACCCTCTATTTATTTAGAAAGCTATTTAATCTGGTGGCCTGTCAATATTTAGACGAACTAGGTCTATTCTGTTCGTAGACCTTCTTTTAGTCGTCGTGAACATTTCCATCATGGGTTTCTTTTATGTTATTCTTTAATTATCTTTTTATAACAATTTCATTTGATTCTTCGAAAAAAAACCCGAAATCTAAAACATGGCTCAACTTAATTACTTGGCTAAGCAATTTTGGCAATTGTTCGTAAAATCTCCCCCAGCCACCCTCTAGGTTTTTGTGATTTTATTTATTGAAAGCCAAAAACTTTTGAATTATCATCATCAACCTGCTATAGTGGTTTACAAAAACAACAATCCACATCACCCTGGTGTCTGAGTGAGGCCAACAATATGACGACAATGTGTTTGTGTTTCCAACTTTGCCACGTGTGACAAATAGGCTTTTTTGCGCATCCAAGTGCCTTGGCAGAGAAATATTGCACACACATTGTCCTCTAACTGACCATTCAGCTGGACACTTAATATCCTGTTGTTAGAAATTGAAATCCAATAAATGTCAGAAAGAGGTAGGTGGGAAGAAGCAGGTGTGGGAGGATGTGGATGAATTGTAAATGTGGAATAGTAAATAATTAAGGTGCTTAATCAGTAGATGTGGAAGGGTTGAGAGGATTTGTAAACTTCAAACAATCTTTTTGGTTCATAGTAAATAATTTACGGGCACGAAACCGCAGTACGCCTTTAGGGGTGTTGGTTCAATATAGGTGACGGAAATGCTCCCTTACCATAACATGTTTCAGAAATCTTTATGCGGTAGGCTTTCCAAAACAATAAAACAACAGCGAGGGTTCAATTGATCGTCAAAGATTCTCTTTGCCTAGATAAGATGTCGTAGAAATGTTCGTTTCACTAAGAAGACCTTCGATTTTTTACTGAAGCAATGGTTTCTCCTGCATACGAAAGGCTTCACTGGAGGTATTTTCATAGATAAGAGGATATAACTAGTCCATTTTTATAGGCTTCTCCAGAGTTCAATATTTTATATTTGCAGATAACTTCATAGGTATTCTGCCCACACATGATATCCTTCTTTAAATTCCTTTTACTGTTACTGTTATTTTTATTGCCTAGAAACTGGACCACACATCTATCCCTCCCATCATTCTTTACCACACATATGAAATATAATTAAGTCTGTAAAAAACCCCTCGAGAGGGAGACATCAACTGAAAGGCTTAAACTATGTTAATTTTTGTTTATAGGCCATTTATTTGTTATCTCTTCTTACCGAAGATATTTAACATAAAATAATCGTTAATAACAATGGGACATTTTAAGTCCAAACCCCATATCCACCCCCTTCTCTCCAGTTGCAAGACCAGACCACATTAAACCGAACACTTTGCCCATCCACAACAACTATAAGAAGCAATTCGTTCGCAATAATTTTCATTTGTATGGGAATTGTTGCTTTCCACACGACAGTGTGCCAAGAAAACAACACAACCGAACAACCAGCCCTTTGGCCAACCACTCCGCCAGCCAAAATATCAGGACATTATTATTGCCTTTATAATGAAGAAAATTATCATCACAAAAAAGAGGAGTGCAAAGAAATTTAACTACTTTTGTATCAAAAAAAGGATGCTTAATATTCTCTCAGAGAAATAGAAAGAGAGAGAGAGAGAGAGAGAAAGGGAGAGGCTGAGCAAAGAGAGAAATAGAGGGTTGCTATATTCAATGACCGAGTAATACCAAAATGAGTTATTCTATACTGGTGGAATACCTGAGGGCTTCGTAGCATTTCAAGCAGGGTTCAAGAGGTGAAGAAATGCTCATATTACCAAAGAAGATCTGAGGCTTTATATTCCCAACAGAAGACCGGAGGCGTTATATTACCATAAAAGGTCCTCCATTCCCATAGAAGAATAGACTTCTTCTATTCACAAAGAAGACCAGAGACCTTCTATTTCCATAAAAGACCGGAGGTCATATATTCTCATAAAAGACTTCTGCCCTTAAGGCCTTCTATTCCCATAGAAGACATAGGAACATCTATTCCCGTAGAGACCTTAAGCCCTCCATTCCCAGAGAAGATCAGAGGCCTTCTATTCCCATACAAGACCTGAGGCCTTCTATTCCCATAAAAGGCCAGGGGCTATATGTTACAATAGAAGACTAGAGACATTCAATTTCGATAGAAGACCTGAGATTTTATATTACCAGAGACGGCATGGGGTTCATATATAAGACCTAAGGCCTAAACTTTTTCAGAAGGGCTGATAACTCCATTCCAATAGGAAACCAAAGCCCTTTTATTCATATAAAAAAGATGCTTCCTGAGGCCTGAGGCCTTCTATACCTATGGAAGAACTGAGGTCTTCTATTTCTCTAGAAGACCTGAGGCCTTCTATTCCTATAGAAGACCTGAGGTCTTCTGTTCCTATAGAAGACCTGAGTTCTTCTATTCCTATAGAAGACCTGAGGTCTTCTATTCCTATAGAAGGCCAGAGGTCTTCTATTCCTATAGAAGACCTGAGGACTTCTATTCCAATAGAAGACCTGAGGTCTTTTATTCCCATAGCAGACCTGAGGTCTTCTATTCCTATAGAATACCTGAGGTCTTCTATTTCTATAGAAGACCTGAGGTCTTATATTCCTATAGTAGACCTGAAGTCTTCTATTCCTATAGAAGACCTGAAGTCTTCTATTCCTATAGAGGACCTGAGGTCTTCTATTCCTATATAGAAGACCTGAGGTCTCCTATTTCTATAGAAGACCTGAGGCCTTCTATTCCTATAGAAGACCTGAGGCCTTCTATTCCTATAGAAGACCTGAGGTCTCCTATTCCTATGGAAGACCTGAGGTCTTCTGTTCCTATAGAAGGCCTGAGCTCTTCTATTCCTGTAAAAGTTCAAAGGTCTTCTATTCCTATAGAAGACCTGAGGCATTCTATTCCGATAGAAGACCTGAGGCCTTCTATTCCTATAGAAGACCTGAGGCTTTGTATTCCTATAGAAGACCTGAGGTCTTCCATTCCTATAGAAGACCTGAGGTCTTCTATTCCTACAGAAGACCTGAGGTCTTCTATTCCTATAGAAGATCTTCTATTCCTATATGAGGTCTTCTATTCCTATAGAAGTCCTGAAGTGTTCGATTTCTAAAAAAGACCTCGGGCTATGCCTCTAGGACTTCCAGTCCTATAGAATTACCTCCGAGTTTTCCATAGAAATGAAAGCATCAGTTCTGTATAAGTTGAAAACCTCGGCTCTTCTATACCAGCACTACACCTAAGTTATTTACATTATTTTTTTGGATATTTTCTGTTCCTATAGAATACCTGGGGTCTTCTATTCCTATAGAAAATCTGAGGCTTTCTAAGGTTCTCTATTCCTATAGAAGGCCTGAGGTCTTCTATTTCTATAGAAGACCTGAGGCCTTATTTTCCTATAGAAGACCTGAGGCCTTCTATTCCTATAGAAGACCTGAGGTCTTCTATTCCTATAGAAGACCTGAGGCCTTATATTCATATAGAAGACCTGAAGTCTTTTATTCCTATAGAACACCTGCGGCCTTCTGTTCCTATAGAGTACCTGGGGTCTTCTATTCCTATAGAAAACCTGAGGCTTTCTATTCCTATAGAAGATCTAAGGTTCTCTATTTCTATAGAAGACCTGAGATCTTCTATTCCTATAGAAGATCTAAGGTCCTCTAATCCTATAGAAGTTGTGAGGTCTTCTATTCCTATACAAGACCTCAGACGATCTGAGCCCTTCTAGTCATATAGAAGACCTGAGGTCTTCTATTTCTATAGCATTCCTAAGGCCTTCTATTCCTATGGAAGACCTGAGGCCTTCTATTCCTATAGAATACCTGAGGCCTTCTATTCCTATAGAAGACCTGAAGTCTTCTATTCCTATAGAACACCTGCGGCCTTCTGTTCCTATAGAATACCTGGGGTCTTCTATTCCTATAGAAGTCCTGAGGCGTTCTATTCCTATGACGTCTTCTATTCCTATAGGACACCTGCGGCCTTCTGTTCCTATAGAATACCTGAGGTCTTCTATTTCTATAGAAGACCTGAGGTCTTATATTCCTATAGTAGACCTGAAGTCTTCTATTCCTATAGAAGACCTGAAGTCTTCTATTCTTATAGAAGACCTGAGGTCTTCTATTCCTATATAGAAGACCTGAGGTCTTCTATTCCTATATAGAAGACCTGAGGTCTTCTATTCCTATATAGAAGACCTGAGGTCTTATATTCCTATATAGAAGACCTGAGGTCTTCTATTCCTATATAGAAGACCTGAGGCCTTCTATTCCTATAGAAGACCTGAGGTCTCCTATTCCTATGGAAGACCTGAGGTCTTCTGTTCCTATAGAAGACCTGAGGTCTTCTATTCCTTTAAAAGTTCAAAGGTCTTCTATTCCTATAGAAGACCTGAGGCATTCTATTCCGATAGAAGACCTGAGGCCTTCTATTCCTATAGAAGACCTGAGGCTTTCTATTCCTATAGAAGACCTGAGGTCTTCTATTCCTATAGAAGACCTGAGGTCTTCTATTCCTACAGAAGACCTGAGGTCTTCTATTCCTATAGAAGATCTAAGGTCTTCTATTCCTATATAAGACCTGATTTCTTCTATTCCTATATAAGACCTGAGGTCTTTTATTCCTATAGAAGTCCTGAAGTCTTCGATTTCTAAAAAAGACCTCGGGCTATGCCTCTAGGACTTCCAGTCCTATAGAATTACCTCCGAGTTTTCCATAGAAATGAAAGCATCAGTTCTGTATAAGTTGAAAATCTCGGGTCTTCTATACCAGCACTACACCTAAGTTATTTACATTATTTTTTCGGATATGATATGAAAATCATAATACCCAAATTTTCCGACCATTATTTTGGTAGTTTTGCCCAAATCTTCAACAGTGAGCATAACGTATACGTGTGTGTTCTCTGAGATAAATTGTTTTGGATGTTCTCTAGGTTAGTTATTTGTGTCTGGCAATGCTTTCACAAGTTGGCAAGTGAATTGATTTCCACCCTTATTTCATTTCGGGACATTTCTTATTTTCCAATTGGACTTGCTCAACATGCGAATGTTTTTGTTGTTTGTTGATTTTCGATTTTCTGCGAAAAGGGAAATTTTCTCTCTCTCTCTCTCTCAGACCAAGTTAGTCTTATAGGTGAGAGTGTATGTTTGTGGCATGTAAAAGTGTTTGAGAATCATCATCTTTGGGGATGTTGTAAGAAGGGTTGCTTACATTAAAAGCAATTTCCGCACAAAATTTCCACAGTTCTGCGGGAGATTTCAACGTGTAAACATTGTTGTGATGAAATAGGAACGTCGCATTGCGGTTCTAAAAATAGACCAACAAAAATCAAAGTGAAGTGTGAAATAAGAAGAAATTTTTAACAAGATTTTTCAACATTACAAAAGTGACAACAGATATTATTGCAAAACTAAATAAAAGAAAGAATTATAAAACGAAATAATTACAAACAAATAAAAATTGAATCTTAGCAAAGAAAAAGTGAAAATCTGTGTTTAACCCAAATTTGTTATTTTGTGCAACATATCAAAGCTTCTTAACTTCATTTGCTTGGCAAATCCCCTTACTTGTTTAACAAAAAAAGAAGCCAACAAAAATATTATTCCATCCATTTTATTTTAAGGCGAGAAAATAAATTAAAAAAAAAAAATCCAAAATCATTTAAACTTTTAAACTTTACATAAAAATCTATAGGAAAAGATAGGGTAAGTAGTTGATAAATAATGTAAAACACACAAAAACAATACGAAGAATCATTAGAGATTCTTCTTGTTTTTTTTTAACACAATTAATCACAAAGTTCGAAAAATTCGAACATCCCCACTCTAAAAAGTCTTCCATTTGCGGGAGAATAAAATTATTTTTAGTGAAATGTAACCTGAAATGAATTATTTTTCTATTGTGGCTTAATAAATAACCGGGTATGAATCATTAAATGAATATTTATGGCCACAACAAATTTATTGTCTTGGGCTTTTTGTTGTTTTTATTATTGTTTTGTGTGATGGTTGATTTTTTTTCTTCTTATTAGAAATCTTTTTTCTGCTTCTAACATCAAATAACGCCAGTTATTCGTATTTTACAACTCTTATTCTCTTCTATTGTATAACTATCAGTGTTGTTCTAACTCACTCTCTTGCTCCGTAATTTCTCCAATTTAAGTTTTGTTTACTTTTTTTGTTGTGCTGTGGCCAGTGATGCCAGGTTGTTAATAAAAGAAAATAAAATACTTTGTATTTTATGGGAAAGAAGTGATTCTTGAGGAAGAAAATAGTTTTAGATTAAAAGTTATATACACAAATTAGTTTTTAGAACCAGAAAACCAAGGGCGTTTTTGTCTAAGACGGCATGAAAGTAAATTCGTTGAAATTACTATCAAACTCGTGTTATTGTAGAAAGTTTTTCTTTGATTGGTAGGAAACATCAATCAACTATTCTTCAGAAAACACAAGTTTGGTTTCCAATCTTTTGGAGAAAAAGCCAAAAAAATTACCTTGTGCTGAGTAGTTTTGAGAGTTTATTTGTTCATTTCTTAGTAGTTGAAGAAAAAATGTTTTAAAAAACAAAAAGTGTGTTTCATCGAGCTGTAAGCTTCTTAGAAGACTCCAAGGAATATAGGGTTAGTGCTCCTAAGTCCGGCATGTACCAGTAGTCGGCACCTTTTGCATTTGAACACAAATAACTAAAGATTACTAAAACACAATTAAAAAAATGATTTTAAAAATTCTTCAATAATATTGTCATCTAACTTTGTGTAAAATTGCATACCCCATTATTATAAGTCATCTTTTGTTATAGTTTGGATTTACCGAACAGATTTATAGCTTTCCGGTTAACATAAAGTTAAATGTGATGATTGAATTTCAAGGAGGAGCTTCTTGGTAATAACTTTTAATGTAAAAATTATATTTTTAATGCCTCTAAATTGGTTTATTTTGCGTTTTTAAATCCATCAGATAGTAAAAGAGCACATATAATAATGGCCCATAGTCAATTTCATGATAGAGCTTACACCATTTATTATATCGGAATTCAACATTTTGTTAGTGAGGGTTTTTCACCACAACCGAAAATGCATGTCTTTTAAGAAAAAAAAAATAGTGGATACGGCAACATAATAATGTCTGTAATTATATTAAAATTTACACATTTTTTGTTTTGATGGTAGATAATATTCAAAATAATACATTAGAAAATTAAATTATTAAACAATTATTGTAATTCTGCCATTTTGGCTGATGCCGACTTTGTCAGAAGTCGCCATGGGGTGAAAAAATTGCTCTTTGTAAATTATTTTTAGCTCGAAATTGTAAAAAAATGTTAAATAAATTCTGCAAAGTCTTATTACTAAAAATAAATTCAATAATATTAGCCCTAGTTTGAAGTGCGTGCGTTTAAGGCATGCCGAAAATTAGGTTATAGATACCGACTATTGACAATAACTAATTTATTTAAGGAATATATTTAAATTTTCCTACTTGTTGATGCACATTTAATTAGAATGTGATCGAAAATGCAAAAAAACTGATAACAATTCAAATAATTAAGTTGATGTTATAAACACCTAAAAAATAAGTTTTAACTGAATTTCAAATGTTAACAAAATCTTACAAAATTTTAATTTTTAAAAGCAATATGGATTAAAATAAGAATTGTTTGTGTAAAGGTGCGTTTTTTGTTGTAAAAAACGATCAAAATTTTTTTAGAAAAATACGATATGCCGACTACTGGAACATGCTATGCTGGCAATTGGGAAATGGTGCCGACTACTAGCAAAAACCCACTATTTTACTAAATTCGCATTTTTCTCAAGTTTATTTAAGAAATAGTTCAAATTTTTTTATTTTTTAATTAATTTCACGTTAGAGACGAGCTTACTGACCAAGATGCTTTTTGAAAAAGGAAAGCCGACGATACGAACCCACACAACCACCACTGTGTGACATGACATGTTTCGCCTTTGGTTTAGGAAGGCTCCTCAGACACATCGATTGTGGGGCGGCTTCGCTATCATCTAACTTTTTTTCCTCTTTCAAATGCAATTTGTTTTTTACAGAGTTGAAGTTTTTGTTCAAATCTTTGTATGCTTTCATGAAAAACGCTTAGCGTAGCCTTTAAAAGTTATAAGTTTGGTTCTGAACACTAACACGCCGTGACAACCCTTTTTTTCATGTGTTTTTCAAGGACGTGGGTTCGAACCCCAGTCTGGCTCAAGCTGATTTTTATTTCAAATTTTGCCTATTAGGCGAAGGTCATTTTTTATTAATTTTTAGTTAATTTTTCGTTAGAGACGAGCTTATTGACCAAGATGTTTTTTGAAAAAGGAAAGCCGACGATACGAACCCACACAACCAGATTTTATGGTCTCATCTAAACAGGGCTAAAACTACAGTTTTTTTACATTTATCGGCCTTTTATCTCAGAAAATATTAGGAATTTGGTCTTGCTGTCATTGGCAATATTATAGCCCTATACTAGTAGAACTTATCTTTTGAACGGACCTCATAAGAAAAACTCCATCTAGGACATGAAAATCGATAAAATATAGAAAATTGTAGATAGATGCTGAAATTCTGGTCAGTATCGACTAAACTATTGGGAGCTGAACCCAGTAATCTTTTGCAAAAATATTCCAAATAAAGTTCTCAGTAATTCTTCAGAACATTCTGAAACTCTAAAATGCTTACTTCATGTTGTTTCAGAGGTGATAGAGGCATTTTACAATAATGGCATGTTCTGAAGAATTGTGTATTACATTCCAGCGAATTTTTTCAAAAGAAACAAGTAAAAAAGTATCAGTCGGTTTTGCCGACAGAGATATACCCTCAGCCTATAGTCAGATCAAATGTATTTCGGGTCTTTTGAGTATTTTGTGGCCTTTGTTGGACATTTGAACTTGCCGACGAAAATATGGATTAGGATTAAATCTTATTTTGGGAGTCATATCTTTTCGATAGATAGCACGCCCACTAGTCATTTCAGTGGGCATCGTACAACTTTTGTAGCAGTATGCCAAGAAGCATGGACTTGTCCATGGAAAACATAATATCGCTGTAAACAGGACCACAACAAACAGTATCGGTATACATTTCCATAGGATTTTCGAACAGACCTTAAACTGCACTTAGACACAGATGTTGAACTTTCGTGGGACAAAATATTAGGAGATCCAAAGTTTGGACTAAATTTGTTCAAGAGATATCGTGCATACCATTTAAGTGACATTTTATAAATATTCGGGGGAAGTACCGGAAGTTGTGGACCGGTATTGCCTATCTTCGAACTGAAACTATGACGAAAGCCAAATTTTGGACCAAATCGGTTGATCAGTTCGAGAGTTATCATGCTCTCCCGCAACAACATACTGTGCCATATGAGTTTTTACACCTTTCGGGCTGTTTTCTCAAGACGTATGGACTTGCCCCTGAAAAAACGTATACCTACGTAATTGAGGCAGCGAATGCAAGTTCCTTCAACAAAAATCAAAGTGATTCGGGAGCAGGTTTTAAAGTGAACTTATACGTAATTTTGTGTGGGAGTTACCCGAAGGAGTGGACAAATGTAGTCCATATTCGAACCTGATCTATATCCGGTAGATATATTACGATGTGTAAAGTATGGATCAAATCGGTCACTCCCTTTAAGAGTTATCATGTGCACAATTTGTCCAACATTTTTGAACTTTTGTATAGGGTAGTACCTGAAGAAGTGGACTGATATGTAATTTACTGTTACAAAATCACCAAAGGCATTGTCAATGCAATTCCGCAGTTCCGATGTACCAATATCGGAACTCCGGAATTGTTGAAGATTTTAAGAAAATGTGCCGACAGAGATATACCCTCAGCCTGTGTATATTGAAACATTTTTTCCCAAAAAACGTATGTATTTAGGCGGTTTTAAAAGTTTTGGGCGTTTGAACCGACAAAAATGTTGATTAGGATTAAAGATCAAAAGCTTTACGGAGGAGATACTAAAAGGAATGGATCGACATTGACCATTATGGTGCCATGGGGGGTTTTTACACCCTTCGGGCTGTTTGCTCAAGAAGTATGGACTTGCCCCTGAAAAAAACTTTTACCATCGTAATTGAGGCGTCGAATGCAAGTTGCTTCTACAAAAATGATTCGATATCAGGTCTTAAAGTGAACTTATCCGAAATTTTGTGTGGGAGGTACCGGATGGAGTGAACAAATATAGTCCATATTTGAACCTGATCTATATCTGGTAGATATATTAGGATGTGTAAAGTATAGACCAATTCGGCGACTCCCTTCAAGAGTTACCGAGCGAACAATTTTTCCAAACATTTATGAACTTTTGTGGGGGAGGTACCTGAAGGAGTGGACCGATATGGCTTATCTTCAAACTTAAACTATGTTTGTACAAAATATTACTAAGGCCAAATTTTGGACCGAATAGGCAGAGCCGTTCGAGAGATATCTTGCGCTCCAACCACCTCACACGGTGTCATAGGGGTGTTTTGCAACTTTCAAGCTATTTTTTCAGGAAGTATGGACTTGCCCCTGATGAAACTTGTACAGTCGTATGGAGAGTAGTGATTACAAGTTGCTAAAACAAAAATCAAATCGATTCGAGAGATGGCCCTAAACTGAACATTTCCGAAATTTTGTGTGGGAGGTACCAGAAGGAGAGGACTAATTGAGTCCATATTGAAACCTTATTTAAGTTTGGTACACATTTCACGAAGGGCAAAGTATGGACCACATAGGTTACTCCCTTCAAGAGTTATCGTGCGCACAAATTTTCCGAACATTTTCGAACTTTTGTGGGGGAGGTACCTGAAGGAGTGGACCGTTATAGCCCATCTTCGAACTTAAACTAAGTTTGGGTAAAATATTACGAAAGCCAAAATTTGAACCGAATCGGTTTATCCGTTCGAGAGTTATCCTGCGCTCCAGCCAGCCAGACAGGAAGACAGACGGACGGACATTGCTCAATCGACTCCAAATTGTCTGAAACACATTTCGTCCAAACATACTTGGGGTCTAAAACCATTATTTCGATGAGGCACATTTTGCCCGTATGAAAGTGTATATACCCTCGTTAGCATAAATGCTGAGGGTATAAAAATTAAAAAATGATTTGTAAAGTAATTCCGCTCAAAAAATTCAAACGATATTTTTTTAATGTGGAAAGAATTTAAATTGATTTGATTTCGGTAAAGGTAGAGAAAACTATAGGCTCGGGTATCGCCATATATCTTCATGAGTTCTCTTAATTTTTTTGGTTTGAAATAAAAAACTCTTCCCCAAATTTTATATCGATTGTCGCGTCGGCATAAAATTGGGAATGAGTTTTTTCAGTAATAAAAGCATAGACAACTGATGAGAATACATATCGCTTATATACTCAAAAAATCTAGCTTCGAGAAAAACGAGTTTTAAGTCAACTTAAAAAGATTATTACACAAAAACTAAATTAACTACCAGATATCAGTGCTGAATTTTGCAAGATCAAGCATGATTTGAAGTGTTGTAGTGCTTCATAAACTCAAAAAACTTTTGAGCTGAATTATTCGAAATGGGCTGTAACTCATTGAGTTTTAGAGATATTAGCATGACAATTTGACACAAGATAAAGTAAGAGTCGTAAAAAAATAGAAATTGCTAACTCAGAAAACGCATTTTTTAGGTTATACCACTAATTGAGTAAATGATCGATGTGTGGCGATATTCGGAACTATAGTCTTTTCTGCCCTTCCCGAAAGCAAATCAGTTTAACTGCCTATTGTATTCAAAACTTTTTGCCTTGCAATTGCTGTATTGCTTTGCAAATATTAAGAATGTGAATACAAGAAAATATGTAGAAAAACAAAGACTTTAAAAGTCAAGTAAGAACGGCGTAAGTTCAGCCAGGCCACGAAGTGTTTTAAAGTAAATGGGAACAAGTAGTTTCGTTTCTTTTATAAAAGGAAAGGAACAGAATATCTTAACGGATAATAATGGGGCTATACCAAAACGTGGACCTATATTGTCTGATTTTTTGCAAGGGATGTTTTTTTATCTATTTAAATTTCTTGTATCTCTAGCGAACACCAAATACCAAATTTCAGTTATTGCCAAATTTCAGTTAATGTGGCTAAAACTTTCAAAACATTGAAAATCGGAGGGTTCTATGGAGGCTGTATGAAGACGTGGGTCTATACCGAAAAATTTCTGATTAAAAGTTGTATGCCCTCAACGAAACCTAAATACCAAATTAAAACCATTTTGGGCGGATATTGGAGTCAAAATTTTCAAAATACCGAACATTTGGTGAGGCAGTTCTACGGGGGCTATATGAAGACGTGGACTTATGCCGACAAATTTCAGGTGGAAAGTTTTACAACCCCAAAGAGGACTAAATAAATACCGAAAATGTGGTACTATTCTATGGGGGCTATATAAAGGCAAATTTCAGGTTGAAAAATGTGTAACCCCAACGAAGACTACATACTAAATTTCAGTCATTTCGGTGTTATAATGATGCTAAAACCTTAAATATACCGACAATCGGGAGCCCCCGTTCTATGGGGGCTATATCAAATCGTGGACCGATATATATTTTCAAAACCAAAAATCCTAGGAGTAATATAAACTTCTATACCAAATTACAAAGCTCTATCCTAAAAATTGTGAGCTGTATCTTGATTTCTAAGAAAGACGAACGGACGGACATTGTTATATCGTCATAGAATTTTATGCTGATCTCCGACACATTTGTCGATGTGTCACAAACGGAATGATACATTTTATTATACCCTCCGCACTTTAGTGGAGGGTACAAAAAGAATACACCCAAAAGAACAATTTAAATACCATTCATGTAATGTTGGAAGCTTTTTGAGTGGAAGCTGATTGGATTGGACTCTGCTATGGAAAGATTGTTGGACGCGGTAATACATATCGTCACCTGGAATGCCCAAAAACGTAACCACCAACGTAACCCTTTGAGGGTTACGTCTTTGGGCATTTCATGTGACGATATTTAATGAGAACGACATGAAGAGTTTAAATCCAATAGCTAATAATAGTTCGGAGTTCACCTCAATAAAACCTAGAACTCTTAGAATATAGAAGAAGCATTGGAAGGTTTCTATGGATAGGAGGTCTCATTAAAATGCTCCTCAAACATTCTTCAAATGTATTCCTAAAAATGTTAGAAGTCTTTATGTACTATGTGATGAATACGTGCTGACGTTAATCATTCGCTCCAACTGACCCTAAGGTTTCTTTACGATTTTTCTCTAAGTCCTTTGCAACAGTTGTGTAATAATAATAATAATAATAATAATAATAATAATAAATGGTGTTTTTCTAAATGTTCTTCAAGAGATGAACCCTTGATCTGTACTAGGGTGATAAATTTTTGACTTTTTTTGCACAAATGAATGAACTTTCGCCTACTAATGACTAAAATATCATTAAATTGCATTAAGTATTGAATGAAGGTCACGCACAAACAGTTATATAATATATTTTATATTATTTTTTAAATCATTTATTAAAGCGCCTTGTATGTAAGATTTCATCTAATCTTAAACAAAAACTCATCCTCGTTTGAAGGAAAGATTTTTATGTACCTAAAAAGCCTACAAAATATAAGTTAAATCCCACGGCAGCGGGTTATTTCGTACTGGATTGACCAGAAATTATAGTGTTTCGGCCAGCGGCTGCCAACCCAGCATCAAATCTGTGCTTCTACGTAGGTTTTTATGCTGCTACAACAACAACAAAGTATAAAAATATCAGTTCATTCGTTTTTCGGCGATTTAGAAAAATTAGTTTAAAGTGTTTATTTCGTATAAAAACACAACGGAGTCTTCCCTTTCAACGCTCATTATTCGTTATTAATTAAATGCAAGGCTATTATAGCAGAAAAATAATTTGCCATCAACACTTTTCATATAAATATTTGTGGATATGTTATTATGGATGTGTTATTATCGTCTTATATTCTAAAGGCCAGTTTCTCTAAGACGATTCGAATTCAAATTCGATCGAATTACGACCAAACTCCAGTTATTCCACTAAATATTTGTTTGATTGAAACAAAAATGAATGAAATATTAAAAAACACAGAAGTTTGATAGTAGTTCGAAAGAATTTAAATTCGAATCGTCTTAGTGCAACAGACCATAAATGTCCAAGCTATTTTTGGTCCACTCACCCTCAAGAATCTCCAACACAGAACATTTTGGTATTTAACAAAACCCCAACATCTGGCAACACCATTTAAGGTTAATACTCCCTTGCCTACCCTTTTAAAACGGCACAAGCAGGCGAGCAAAAGGAAATGCCATACTGTCTGCCTGTTTTGTATAGCAAATCAAACCGACAGCCACACAATTAAACACACACAACAGCCGTGCTGTTTCTCTCCTACACTCGTTACAGCAACAACAATAATAAGAAAAGCGAAAATAACAAATAATAACAACTCTAGCCGTTAGGCATTTTGTAGGGATTTGTTTTGGGGCAATGTTTGTAAACACACACGAACTGTTTGGCTCCATGTTGTAAAAAATACCGCAAAAAGGGGATAGAAACTTCTCTCTAAGAAGTCTTTTACGCTCATTTTCTTTACCGCTCTCTCTCCGATTCTCTAATAAAGGTAGAAATCCTATTTTACAAGTATGAGTGCTGGTAAAATGAATTTCGAAATTCTACTGGTCTCGTCTCTTCTTCCTCTTCGTTTTACATTTCTCACCATTCTTATTTTTATCTTTTCTATTTTCTGTAGTGCCTCTGGTTTTTGCTTTCGTCATGACCTTCATGACTCATCGTTGCCTTTGGCTATGGGTAGGGACAGTCAGACCAGGCAAGCAAGCAGAACAGTCAGTATTCATTATTGTTTGTTACAATCCTCTTCTTTCCTCCCTCGGCTAAAACGGTTTGGGATTTCCCAACTAGCAAAGACTAATGACACATTCTAGGGCCACCCCTACGTACTATACAAATGGCAATACATACTGATTTACAGGTGTTGTCTTCTTCTTTTTTTGAGTCAATACTTATTATTTTTCCTAGGCGGCAGCCACGACGGTATTGCGTGTCAATTTAGCGCCGGTTTAACAAGCAATCAAATACCTTTTTATTTAGTTTTTTTTGATGTTTTTGTTGTTTGTTCAGAGAGTTATGTCGTTATGCTGTTTTATTACTTTAACTAAATGGTTAATTACTTGTTATGGCTGTAATTGGAAGTTTATTTTTAGGGATTTGTTTAAGGAGGGAAGTGGGAAAGTATTTATTTTGGGTTAAATGAGCATGTACGCAGGCAAACTGTTGATTGAATGGTAATTAATAAGTTATGGGTTTGGTGTGGTTGTTGGATTTTGTGTGTGTAATAACAGGTGAAGGAGTACATTAAAGTAAATGAAGTCTTCTAACTATGGTGAAATTTGATCTAATATCTATAGAAGAGTTGGAAGCTGCAATGGTATTGTAGATCTGGAGAAGTTTGATTCTTAAAATCTATACTATTCCTCCTCCTCAAAGGCTTTTCTATATATTGAAGATCTTCAAACTCATATTTACATCCAAAAATAGAAGAGTTTGAGGATAAAACTCTCTTCTATTCTATAGAAGAATTTCAGACTCAAAGTCAACTCTATCTTAGAAAAGACTTCGAGACCCAAATTATCTTCTGTCCTATAGAGTTTGAGGATCATAAAATTTTCTATTATATAGGAGGCTCTGAGGCTCAAACTCACCTCTATGATAGAGGCTCATATTTTCTCCTGTCTCAGTTTTAGACTGAAACCCTCCTCAAAGGTCTAGTTTGTTAAAAAGTTTGAGTTTCATGCTTATACTCTCTTCGAAAATCTTTCATAGAATAGTTTTCACCAACGAAAATTTTCCATAGAGGCTCAAACTCTCTTCTATCCTAAACAAGAGTTTTAGGTTCCAACTCGCCTCTATTCCAGAGAAGACATTGAGACCCAATTTGTTTTCTATCCTATAAAGTTTGAGAAAATAAAAAATCTGAGGCTCAAACTCATCTACATATATGATAGAGGCTCAAATGTTCTCCTGTCTCAATTTGAGACCGAAAAAATCCCCAGAGGTCTTCTTTGTTAAAAAATTTGAGTTTGAGGTTTAAACTCTCTTTGAAAATCTTTCACATAATAGTGTTCACCAACAGCAAACTGCTCATTAAAGAAAATTTTCTTCCGAAAATTGTTCACCAATGAACGTTTCCTATAGAATTGTGTTTACCAATGAAAATTTTCTATAGAATTGTGTTTACCACTGAACATTTTCTATAGAAAATTGTTCACCAATGAACATTTTCTATAGAAAAATGTTCACCAATGAACATTTTCTATAGAAAATTGTTCACCAATGGAAATTTTCTATAGAAAATTGTTCACCAATGGAAATTTTCTATAGAAAATTGTTCACCAATGAACATTTTCTATAGAAAATTGTTCACCAATGAACATTTTCTATAGAAAATTGTCCAATGAACATTTTCTGTAGAATAGTGTTTTCCAATGAATATTTTTATAGAAAATAGTTCACCTATGAATATTTTTATAGAAAATTGTTCACCAATGAATATTTTCTATAGAAAATTTTTCACCAATGAATATTTTCTATAGAATAGTGTTCACCAATGAACATTTTCTATAGAAAATTGTTCACCAATGAACAATTTGTACAGAAAATTGTTCACTAATGAACATTTTCTATAGAACATTGTTCACTAATGAACATTTCCTATAGAACATTGTTCACGAATGAACATTTACTATAGAAAATTGTTCACCAATAAACATTTTCTATAGAAAATTGTTCACCAATGAACATTTTCTATAGAAAATTGTTCACCAATGAACATTTTCTATAGAAAATTGTTCACCAATGAACATTTTCTATAGAAAATTGTTCACCAATGAACATTTTCTATAGAAAATTGTTCACCAATGAACATTTTCTATAGAAAATTGTTCACCAATGAACATTTTCTATAGAAAATTGTTCACCAATGAACATTTTCTATAGAAAATTGTTCACCAATGAACATTTTCTATAGAAAATTGTTCACCAATGAACATTTTCTATAGAAAATTGTTCACCAATGAACATTTTCTATAGAAAATTGTTCACCAATGAACATTTTCTATAGAAAATTGTTCACCAATGAACATTTTCTATAGAAAATTGTTCACCAATGAACATTTTCTATAGAAAATTGTTCACCAATGAACATTTTCTATAGAAAATTGTTCACCAATGAACATTTTCTATAGAAAATTGTTCACCAATGAACATTTTCTATAGAAAATTGTTCACCAATGAACATTTTCTATAGAAAATTGTTCACCAATGAACATTTTCTATAGAAAATTGTTCACCAATAAACATTTTCTATAGAAAATTATTCACCAATGAAAATTTACTATAGAAAATTGTTCACCAATGAACATTTTCTATAGAAAATTATTCACCAATGAAAATTTACTATAGAAAATTGTTCACCAATGAAAATGTTCTATAGAAAATTGTTCACCAATGAACATTTTCTATAGAAAATTGTTCACCAATGAACATTTTCTATAGAAAATTGTTCACCAATGAGCACCGTGGTGCAATAGTATGCACGCCCGCCTTGCACGCAGAAGGTCGGTGGTTCGATTCCCCGGCCAGGCAACACCAAACATTTTTCAACGGTGGCAAAATACCCCTCAGTAATGTTGGCGACATTTCCTGAGTATTTCAGCCTTGAAAAACTTCTCTATAAGTGGTGTCTTAGGACACGCCGTTCGGACTCGGCGATAAACAGTAGGTCCCATATCATTGAGCTAAATATGAATCGGGGTGCACTCATTGATATGAGAGAAGTCTCCCTTGTCCCGTAAGGGATGTTGTGGAACAATGTTTTTTTTTTAATGAACATTTTCTTCAGAAAATTGTTTACTAATGAAACTTTTTTCTAGAAAATTGTTCACCAATGAAAATTTTCTTAAGAAAAAGGTTCACCAATGAAAATTTTATAAAGAAAATTGTCACCAATCAACAATTTTTATAAAAAATTGTTCACCAATGAAAAATTTTTGTAGAAAATTGTTCACCAATGAAATTTTCCATAGGCAATTGTTCACCAGTGAAATTTTCTATAGAAAATTGTTCACCACTGAAAAATATAGAAAATTGTTCACCAATGACAATTTTATATCGAAAAGTGGTCAGCATTGAATTTTTTTATAGAAATTTTTTCACCAAGGAAGTTTTATTATAGAAAATTGTTTACCAATGACAATTTTCTATAGATATTCTATAGAAAATTGCTCACCAATAGAATTTTCTATAAAATAGCATTCACTAATGACAATTTCCTACAGGAAACTGTTCACCAATTACCATTTCTATAGAAAATTGTGCACCAAAGACAATTTCCTATAGAAAAAATTTCATTAATGAAATTTTTCTTTATAAAAATCTTCACCAATGAAACTTTTCTACAGTAAAAATGTTCACCAATGAAATCTTTTCACAGAAAAAATTCAAAAAATTACATTTTTCTACAGTGAAATGTACACCATTATAATTTTTTTAAAGAACAATGTTCACCAATGAATTTTTTTTCTACAGAAAAACGTTCATAAATGATATTAATGATTTTTCTATGAAATGTTTCTATAGAAAAATGTTCACCAAAGAGGCTTTATTCTTGCTATTCTAGAGAGAGTTTATGTTATCTGTCATCTATATGAAGTAGTTGAGACACAAACTCTCGCCTATCAAGTACAAACGCCGGAGGTTGGCACTTTCTTCTATCTACAGAAGAAATAAATAATCATACTCTTTTCTTATCTATAGAAGAGTTGGAGTTTTAGCATTGGATGGAACAATTCTGATGAGTTTCTACAACCGATAGTTAGAGATCTTCCCCAATTAAAAGATCTTCATAGAAAGGACACATTGTTATTAAAATATTCCGTTCAAATTATACGCTCTTTCTCAGCAGAAAGCAATGCTAGAAGTGCTGAGCTGCTATGGAATGTATACGTGATGACGTTACTCATTCGCTCCAACTGACAATAAGGTTTCTTTATGATTTTGGCCTTAGACCTTTGCAAAATTTAGGTAAATCATTTCTCTTTAAATGAGAGGGCTATAATTGTTTAAACTTTATGGACATTAAGAGAGTTTAAAACAGCGATAGCCAACCACTACGAATGCAACCGCTTAGTTTATGTTCTCACAGACACAAGATTTTCCCTCCCTCTCTCGATAAACATTGTGTGCGTTAATTCATTGCTAAAGTTGAAAATCAGGAAAACAAGCGACAGCAACATCTTCCTATGCAGACACTAATTTTTGTTTGTTGTTAGAAAACAAAGAATATGATCGGTGGTGAAATTAACGTTTAAACTCACCACAAGTGAGATTGTGTTTGTGCACTCACCAACCGCCCGAGGGAGCCATGGTGGCAGAGGCAGGTTTAAAACGTTCTTCAAAAGACGAACCCTTCATACTTTCTTGTCTACATTTTCCATAAAAAATTTGGAAAGTGGTTATATGTACCGTGGTATGTATACATGCTGACGTTACTTATGCGCCACAATTAACCCTTAATTACTTCATGATTTATTGTTTAAAACTTTCTCAACTTTAAAGAAATAATTCCCCCTTGAATCAAAGGGCTATGATTTTTCAAAACTTTAAGATCACAAAGGACCATCAGATCTTTCTAGAGATTAGTTATTGCTGTAATGTTCCGTAAGGTACCTGGTGATTTGTATAATACGTGTGTGGCATTTTGCTCTCAAATTTTGGGCAATAAGAATTGAGGAGGATACACTAGTCTTACCCCAATTGGCCCAATATCAATCGGTTGGGCTTTGTAGAATTGTTTTCTTCGAAGTCACCAATGTAGGGCTTTTCCCCAGCACGGCAAGGTAGGATTGGTAGGCTCCAGCTACTTTGCAAGAAAAGATGTCAGGTATATATATTTTCATCGTCACTTTGAACAAGAAAATGTCTCCAGCTTTCTTCTTAAGAAAGTAAAGAATCTCTTGATTTGCATTGCAGGTGGTATTTGTCCTCAAGGTGGTGAGAGGGGATTTTTTCTGCAAATCCACAAAGCAGATATCCTTTTTGCACTATAACATTATGCTAAAATTATCATTTTGAGGCGATTTTCCTTATTAAAATCATTTCCCTTTAGTAATTCTCTACTATGGGTAGTATAAGTGCTGAGGTTACTTATGCGACCCACTTTATGCTGAAATTTCTTCATGCTTCGTGCATTTTGAGGAAATAATTTCCCAAATGAAGAGGTTTTCTGCCAAATCCTCAAAACAGATATCCTTTTTGCAGTATATCATTATGCTAAGATGATCATTTTGAGACGATTTTCCTTATTAAAGTCTTTTCCCTTTAGCAATTCTCTACTGTGGATCGTATACGTGTTGACGTTAGTTATGCGACCCAATTTATGCTGAAATTTCTTCATACTTTCGTACATTTTGAGAAAATAATTTCCCTTAATATAAAAGGACTGTAACTTTGCAAATCATTGAGGTTAACATGGATATAAGATCTTTAAATATTACACGAATTTTTCTGTGATGTTATATTCGTCTATCCATAAGAAAAATGTATATTTTCCTCATTAAGAAAATTGTCGCTGGTGAAATATGTTCCTCTATGGGAACCTTATCACTATTATTATTATTATTATTATTTATTAATAGACATGAATTCAAAATTATTGTACATGTTACAAATTGCATTAAAAAATATCTATGATATATTTGGCTAGCAAAATGCTGTAAGCCTTTTTATAAACATGTGATAAATTAGTGTACTTAATATACAATAGGTTGTGATTGATTTTTAAACATTAAATTCATTTAATATTAATTTTCTGTATTTAATAGAATTTTCGAGGTATTTATACAAAGATTCAAAATTCGAGCCATTTAAAATCCTACAAACTTCGTTCAATGAAAGATTTACTTTATTAAAACAAGCGATCCTATATTCTCTGTATATAGGACAAACACCAATGAAATGTAACGTATTTTCCAATTCGTTCATATTGCACATAGTACAGATGCCATCTGCATCGTTTCTGAAGCTCCGTGCATTTAGATCTAGCAAACCCCCTCGAGCTTTAATTATTAAACTAGTCGCACGCGTGGAAAGTTCAGCTGTTTTTGTAGGCGTTACATCATAGCTCAGTTGACCATATAAATCGTGATGTTGAGAGTTTGAAGCGGCTAGATAAAAGTTTTGGCGTTCTACGGTAAACAGTTTTTGTATTATTTCTTTAGAATAATAACAAATAGGGACAGTGTCATCCGGGGGATTGAACTGAATGGAAGAGCAAATACTGGACCAATCTCCTGCCCAGCCGATATTTAGATTTAGAATTTCCTCCGCTAATATTCGTGGTAACCTTTGATTGTTAAGACGTAGAACTTTGCTTACATAGTCAAAATGTAGTTTTAAAGAGCTTCCAAACAATGTATTCCAGCCAGTCTCAATATGGAGCATATACGTGGGTGTGTTTTCAGGTAAAAATAAAATTCTTTTTATAAAGTAGCGAAACAATTTTTCAACGTCGTCGTATTTTCTATAGCCCCATACTTGCGCTGCATATAGCATTATAGATTTAGAACAAGCATCAAATATTTTTAGTTTGTTATTACGAGTAATGTTTTTGTTGGCAATATATTTTGACCATGTTGAGTTTATGGCAATTTTGGACACTGAAAGTTTGTTTTTTAAATGTCGACTAAAAGATAAATTGTATGTTATATCAACTCCGAGATATTTATAAGAATTGACAATCTCAATTACATCATCACCGAAATACCAAATTGTTTAAATATTTTATAAAATTACCAAAGTTTAATGAATTTTCCAGATTGGCAACATTGTAGGACAATAAATGGCATCGATCGTATTGCTATTGATTGATATTATTATTAATATTACGGTTCTTATTACTAACATTATGCATAACGTCGAAAGAGCTGCCACATTCAGCAAGGATGTTCAACAAGAATTTGGCATCATAATCAGACTGGGCCATTAATTTATTATTATACCATGTGAACCTCTTATCATTGATGTATATGCAGAATTCACCAAGACGTATTTTTAATTCTTTTTTATTTACTAACGATTTCGCAACTTGTCTCAGGTTATAGCGAGTATTCTGTTCCTCGTTAGTGTAATCCTTGTGAATATAAATTTGATGTTCACTTAGTTTGCCTTTACCGGATAGAATCGTTTGAGCTTGGCTAATGGTGTCTAAGGTAAAAATAAACGATTTACCTGACGATATCATTCTGCTTTGGGATATTTTTATATCAACATTTAATTCCTTCTTGCAGATGCCTATAAATTTGTTTATTCCAGCATGTGAGGTTGTGCAAGATAAACCGCTCACAACGATATTAGTGGAACGAGATTTGCGATCCACGATTTCCAATCGCTTGGACAGTAACTCTATGTCATTTTTCAACAGCTCGTTTTCTTGTTTCAGTTCCTCTATTTCAGAACGTAGTGAATTTACGTCATCTTTCTTTGCTACGTCACTCAATTTTTCATCTAGGATCTCACAAAGCTTATTCCATGAGAATACATCTTGGTTACTAGTAACGGATATTTTTTGCCAGGATTGATGTTTTTTCGGTGTAGCCTCAATTGCTTCTGGAGATGTCGATAGTAAAGTTCTCTTCAAACTCATTTACTTAAAATTTGAGGATAGTGTAAACTGACCTCTGTATTTATCGATATCGGTTGGACTGCTATCGGTTTGACGGTCAGCTGTTTGTTGCATGTAAGTTTGTTAGAACAGTACAGGTGGTTTGTTTTGTTTACTTTGTTGTGTTAGTGAATTTAGATTACTTTCCAGTGTTTTTTTCTAATTACACGAAAATATTTTGATAAATTGTTGAATAAAACGGCTCACCGGGAATTCCATGTGAAATAACTTTATATCCAGTGTAAACAGCAAGTGAAGAAATGTCCCTCGTTCACAAAATAAAATACCAAAAGTGGCTGCTATTGAAATTACACGCCGTAAAATCGGAGCCTTTTACGAACACAACCGCCAGCAAATAAGTGAGTACATAGTCGAAGCCCACCTTATCACTATTGATTCTTTATTTCTTCGTTGCATTAAAACGTTTTCCTAGCAAATGCTACATTTTTCACTGCAAAAGTGTTGCAATTATCTCCCAGACATTTATCTCCAAGTATTCCATTATAATTTCCAGTTGTATACATTCTATAAACAATTTACGCCCAAGAAGAGAAGTAGACAAAAAAAGTAACACCATTATCAACACTCTACTTTTCCTCCGTAAAAACTGTAAAGACGACTGATGACTGACTACCTTGAATGTTAAATGCTTGGCGTAAAAAAGGGAACTTTGCTGTTAGGAAAAACTTCATTCAACAACATTTGTCATTTGGCGACTTAAATAATTTTCATGGCACGTGTATAATCACTATGTTGAGATTTGCAACAGCTGACAGTGAAGTACGACAAAAAAAAACGTACGAAGGAAAGAAAAGATGCCTTAAGGAAATTTCAGGGAAGTTTATCAGGCCTTTCACACTTCTACAGTAGCTGTGTAGCAAGGCATTAGGCCTAAAGCAAGCAAGGATGCTGGCTAGGAACGATGTTACTCGCTTCCATTGTAGCTTTTGTGTTTTGGCATCATTAATCATTAGCATGGCAGTTAGCATTCATTTATGAAGCTGAAAGGGCACAAAATGCCGTTCATTCGGTAACGTCAACACTAATATTGTCGTTATTGTCTGTCACATAGAGGTGATATACCTCACTGTCATCTGTCGGCTTTACATTTATTTTTTTTTTTACTACAAGAAAATTTTTGCAAAGCGACGAATTTTTAAGAGGATTTTCGATTTTGTAATGGAAATTGGACATTTTGGGGTTGGCTTTTGTTGGTTCTTTTTTATCGTTTATTTCAGGTCCAGCACTTTCATCAAAAGTAAATATGACTGCTTGTTTTTTTCCTTGTTTGGTACTGATAAATCGCAAAAAATTTCTTGTCTATTTTTCATCACTTGTCTCAAAAGAAACTTAAAATTTTTTTTGGGGGTGAAGCGATTTTATTTATTATTCATGAAATCTAATATTAGCATCAAACATTTCTTGCATGTCATTCTTTCAAAAGAGACACAAGAAAAGGCACACAGAGGTATATACTTACGGAGATGTTTCATCAGTTTGTTGTGTGTTTTTGTATGTTTGTCTGTGAACAAAACAAGTTTCCCTTAAAAATTTATTAAATTGCATGTAACCTTTTTATTAAGCAATTTTTCAGTCCCAAAACTACCACACCAAACAACATTACAACCCCACCCTCTGTGCGCCATGGGTATCGTACAGTTCGTAAATAATAAATGTGAGATTAAATAATTCGATATGCTGCTTTTGTTTCAAAATGTATTCTACGCAGTTTTTTTGGTTACATTGTAATTGTACTTTTTTCGGTAACATTATGCGAAAAATTACATTAAAATGAAATAAGAGGAATATGATGAGGAAATAAGCCCTAAATTTATGTGAAATAATTTTTGTTTCTTTAAGAGAGCTTTACAAAAGGATAGCTGGAGGCTTAATAATACAATTATTATAAATTATAGAACATTTAAATGTTAAACTGTTTTAAACTGGAGGCTAAGAGCTTCGTGAGGAACTTATGATTGATTTAGCAAAAAAAAAAAAAATAAATAAATAAATAAAATAATAAAAATGAACAAAACTGGAAAGATAGGATTCAAAACTGAATAAATAAAAAAGATTTGGTTCAGGTGTGTTGCATAAGTAACATCAAAACATATACGTACCATGAAATGCGATGATGACGGATGACTATTTCATATGCATATGTATGTATGTAGTAGTTTTTACTGTGGCACAGTGGATACACTTGTATGGAGAAAGTGGCCAAAAATATTTATAGAGTAAAAATCGAACCAATGCGCCGGTTACAGCTTTGTGCTGCTGCGAAGAGTGTTTTAAGAAACCACGAGCGTAACATTCTCCCCCTTACCCCTCTGGAGGGGGTATACGGTAAGAATTGTTTTATGCTCTTAATACAAAATGACATGAACAAAGGTCTCGATTATCTTATGATGCAAAAATAGACTTGCGGAAACAAAACAATCTCCAAAACATCTTAAAATCCAACCAATTTAGCGGATTAAAAAAATCAATATTTTTGTCTGAAAATTGGTAAAATTTTTAATAAAGATCTTATAGCGTTCTTCCTGGAAGGCACGTACCGCCAACGTAAGACAAATTTGGAAGAAAATTTCTTCATCTTCGACTGATGCCAATTATGTTAATGTACGTGGTCAGATAACAGAGTTATACGCTTATATATCCATAGAAACCCTATTCTGGCGCAGCTTTAGTCAGCGGCCCACCATTTATAGTCTGGCACTACATGGCAGCTGATTTTAATACTGAATAATCTTAAACCCATGACCTACTTTGGAAAATTATTCCCGAGGTGGGCACTGGTGGGCATCATGACTAAAACCTTAGGTCAAATTTAAGTATATGAACCGATTGGCATTACAAAATACACTAAGAAAATATGCAGCTATCTAGAATTCCACAACACGATAAAACACTGTTTCTTAATGAAAATTAAGCTATTACCTCCTCCTTCAAAATCCACAATAATATTCTGCTATACGTATAAGTTTCGCGATATTTTGAATATATTTACATGCACTTAAAATATAGGTTGTACTCACAACAAAAAATATTAGTCAAATGTTCCGACTTGTGAAGCTGTTCTTAAGAAGATCGCGTTCGAATGAAACAAAAACTAATATATTTTTAAAAAGGTCAATGTCATAGTTGCCAGATGTTGTACCAAAATTTTGACATTAATTTTTTTATTTTTGGCCAATGGGTGGATCCACTGTGTGTGGTACTGCTATTTTTTTCATAATTTCGTTCTTAGGTCTTTGTACATTTTTGTATATATTCTCCCTAGACTGCAGTTTTTCTGGTACTTTGTGTTTTCTCTAGAAGAAATTTATTGAAAACATTGAAAATGAAAAGGGTTGTACGGTCTAAATGACAGAAGAGAAAATATGCAGCCCTCATATACTAAGGGCTATTATTGATATTACGTGAATGAAATCCTCAGACAAAAATCAAGTGGGACGCATGAGTCAGGTCAACACGTATAGGTCTCATCGAATATAATTATTTTAATGAAAATGAATTTGAAGCTCTTCCCTCTATAAAAAAGTTAAAGGTACTAGTACTCTTCAAACCCATGAATGATCCTGATTCTATCCAATAGGAGGGTTGGAGTACTCGTATCTATGGACGATTTTAAGCTATGGACCTACTACTATGTATTCTATACATAAAATGTCCACAAGAGAGAGAGAGAGAATCTGTCTTATATGCAGAATCCCCTTTGCGAAGCGTTTTATGTAAAAGTTATTTTAGGAACATGTAAATACAGAATAAGGAAAATTTATATTTTATTATTATATTTTATTTTATAGTTGCAATTCTTTTTGGTCGGTTTTATTTTCAAGGAAAACTTCTTGAGGGAAAATACATGAATTGCATGGAAGTCTTCAGTGAAAATACTATCGTGTGTAGGTTCACTATAGTTTTCCTTAAAGTTAAAAAAAAACTCCTGGATAGAGAATACACCATAGAAGGCTTAGAAGGATAGATATTAGAACTCTTTCCCAATAAGGAGACCTTCAACAAGGCAGCATATCAGAGGTCTCATTAAAATAAGATTCAATAAGTAAACAGATGGTCAATGTGTGCCCTCTTTTTCTTAAAAAAATATTTTAGAATTGGTTATATCCTGCGGCACTTACACGTACTGACGTTACTCATTCGTTACTCATTTGTACACTGCCGGCAAATAATTGCTCTTCGAAGCAGAGGTCTCTGATTTTTACGATCACAAAAGTTTTTCTTAAAAGTTCTTCTTGTTCCATATTTGCCCTCATGTTCCTCAAAATGTGGTTATTACGGTTAGAAGTGGTTATCTGCTTTATATGGTGCATACGATAGGAAAGTTTGAGGCTCAAACATTTCTCTATAGGAAAGTTTGAGGCTTAAATATTCCTCTATAGGAAAGTTTAAGGCACAAATATTCCTCTATAGGAAAGTTTGAGGCTCAAATATTCCTCTATAGGAAAGTTTAAGACTCAAAACTTCCTCTATAGGAAAGTTTAAGGCTCAAACACTTCTCTATAGGGAACTTTGTGGTATAAACATTCCTGTATAGGAAAGTTTGAGGCCCAAACATTCCTGTATAGGAAAGTTTGAGGCCCAAACATTCCTCTATAGGAAAGTTTGAGGCTCAAACATTCCTCTATAGGAAAGTTTGAGGCTCAAACATTCCTCTATAGGAAAGTTTGAGGCTCAAACATTCCTCTATAGGAAAGTTCGAGGCTCAAACATTCCTCTATAGGAAAGTTTGAGGCTCAAACATTCCTCTATAGGAAAGTTTGGGGCTCAAACATTCCTCTATAGGAAAGTTTGGGGCTCAAACATTCCTCTATAGGAAAGTTTGAGGCTCAAACATTCCTCTATAGGAAAGTTAGAGGCTTAAACATTCCTCTATAGGAAATTTTGAGGCTCAAACCTTCCTCTATATGAAAGTTTGAGGCTCAAACATTTCTCTATAGGAAAGTTTAAGGCTCAAACATTTCTCTATAGAAAAGTTTGAAGCTCAAACATTCCTCTATAGGAAAGTTTGAGGCTCAAACATTCATCTACAGGTAAGTTTGAAGTTCAAATCTTCCTCTACAGGAAAGTTTGAGGCTCAAACATTCCTCTATAGCAAAGTTTGAGGCTCAAACATTCCTCTATAGGAAAGTTTGAGCCTCAAACATTGCTCTATAGGAGAGTCTGAAGCTCAAACATTCCTCTATAGGAAAGGTTGACGCTCAAACATTCCTCTATAGTAAAGCTTGAGGCACAAACATTCCTCTGTAGGAAAGTTGGTGGCTCAGAAATTCCTCTATAGGAAAGTTTGAGGCTCAAACATTCCTCTATAGGAAAGTTTGAGGCTCAAACATTCCTCTATGGGAAAGTTTGAGGCTCAAACATTCCTCTATAGGAAAGTTTGAGGCTCAAACATTCCTCTATAGGAAAGTTTGGGGCTCAAACATTCCTCTATAGGAAAGTTTGAGGCTCAAACATTCCTCTATAGGAAAGTTTGAGGCTCAAACATTCCTCTATAGGAAAGTTTGAGGCTCAAACATTTCTCTATAGGAACGTTTGAGGCTCAAACATTCCTCTATAGGAAAGTTTGAGGCTCAAACATTTCTCTATAGAAAAGTTTGAGGCTCAAACATTCCTCTATAGGAATGTTTGAGGCTCAAACATTCCTCCATAGGAAAGTTTGAGGCTCAAACGTTCATCTATAGGAAAGTTTGAGGCTCAAACGTTCCTCTATAGGAAAGTTTGAGGCTCAAACATTCCTCTTTAGGAAAGTCTGAGACTCAAACATTCCTCTATAGGAAAGTCTGAGGCTCAAGCATTCCTATAGATGAACGTTTGAGCCTCAAACTTTCCTATGGAGGAATGTTTGAGCCTCAAACTTTCCTATAGAGGAATGTGTGAGCCTCAAACTTTCCTATAGAGGAATGTTTGAGCCTCAAACTTTCCCATAGAGGAATGTTTGAGCCTCAAACTTTCCCATAGAGGAATGTTTGAGCCTCAAACTTTCCCATAGAGGAATGTTTGAGCCTCAAACTTTCCTATAGAGGAATGTTTGAGCCTCAAACTTTCCTATAGAGGAATGTTTGAGTCTCAATGTTAGGAATGTTTGAGGCTCATACACTCAAGTTTGAGTCTCAAACCTTCCTCTATAGGAAAGTTTGAGGCTCAAACATTCCTCTATAGGAAAGTTTGAGGCTCAAACATTCCTCTATAGGAAAGCTTGAGGCTCAAACATTCCTCTATAGGAAAGTTTGAGGTTCAAACGTTCCTCTATAGGAAAGTATGAGGTTCAAAAGTTCCTCTAAAGGGAAGTTTGAGGTTCAAACGTTCCTCTATAGGAAAATTTGAGGCTCAAACGTTCCTCTATAGGAAAGTTTGAGGCTCAAACGTTCCTCTATAGGAAAGTTTGAGGCTCAAACGTTCCTCTATAGGAAAGTTTGAGGCTCAAACGTTCCTCTATAGGAAAGTTTGAGGCTCAAACGTTCCTCTATAGGAAAGTTTGAGGCTCAAACGCTCCTCTATAGGAAAGTTTGAGGCTTAAACGTTCCTCTATAGGAAAGTTTGAGGCTCAAACATTCCTCTATAGGAAAGTTTGAGGCTCAAACATTCCTCTATAGGAAAGGTTGACGCTCAAACATTCCTCTCTAGTAAAATTTGAGGCTCAAACATTCCTCTATAGGAAAGTTTGAGGCTCAAACATTCCTCTATAGGAAAGTTTGAGGCTCAAACATTCCTCTATAGGAAAGTTTGAGGCTCAAACATTCCTCTATAGGAAAGTTTGAAGCTCAAACATTCCTCTATAGGAAAGTTTGAGGCTCAAACATTCCTCTATAGGAAAGGTTGACGCTCAAACATTCCTCTCTAGTAAAATTTGAGGCTCAAACATTCCTCTATAGGAAAGTTTGAGGCTCAAACATTCCTCTATAGGAAAGTTTGAGGCTCAAACATTCCTCTATAGGAAAGTTTTAGGCTCAAACATTCCTCTATAGGAAAGTTTGAGGCTCAAACATTCCTCTATAGGAAAGTTTGAGGCTCAAACATTCTTCTATATGAAAGTTTGAGGCTCAAACATTCCTCTATAGGAAAGTTTGAGGCTCAAGCATTCCTCTATACCAAAGTTTGAGGCTCAAACATTCCTCTATAGGAAAGTTTGAGGCTCAAACATTCCTCTATAGGAAACATTCCTCTATAGTCATTAAGGAAACATAACTAAAAAAATATTTAAAAAAAATTGCGAACTGCAAAGTCAAAATTTCGATTTTAAGGAAAAAGTTGACAATAGTTTAATGAAAAATCTGTCTCGCTTAAAGAAAAGGTTTTTATGTATTTAACAAGCTCACCAAAATCGATGATGATCGGTCCATTCATCCATTGTGTCTCTACACACAAAACACAACGGGTTATTCACGTTCAACGGTCATATCTAAGCCAATTTTGCTCCGATCTACATCTATCTACGGCATACTCTGTACTATCTTTACTGCAACATAAGCCAATATTTTTTTAGATTTGTTGAAAGTGATAAGTAGAGGTAAGCCCTTAATAATCAATTGTTTTATAGATGTGGGTATGTGGGTTTGATCCACAAACCTTACTTTAAACCACTCATATTTTAATGCGACCTTTTCTAATAAAATTTAACCTAAATGAAATTTCTGTTTAACTTTCTTTGGCATTCTTTCTCTGGGAATAGAAGAGGACTTTGTGCTCTAACTTTTCTATAGACCGATGATAATTTAAGATTCAAACTCTTCTATAACAAGTAAAAAAGTATCAGTCGACTTTGCCGACAGAGATATACCCTCAGCCTGTGCAAATTGAAACACTTTTTTCACAAAAAAACTTATGTATTTAGGGGCTTTCAAAATTTTGGTCGTATGAACCGACAAAAATGTTGATTAGGATTAAAGTTCAAAAAATTTGCGGAAAAGGTACTTAAAGGAATGGACCGACATAGACCATGGGGGTGCCATAGGGGGTTTTTACACCCATCGGACTGTTTTCTCAAGCATTATGGACTTGCCCCTGAAACAACTTTTACCATCGTAATTGAGGCAGCGAATGTAAGTTGCTTCAACAAAAATCAAAGTGATTCAATAGCAGGTCTTAAAGTGAACTTATCCAAAATTTTGTGTGGGAGGTACGGGATGGAGTGGACAAATATAGTCCATATTCGAACCTGATCGATATCTGGTAGATATTATGAGAATGTGGACCAAATCGGTCACTCCCATCAAGAGTTATCGTGCGCACAATTTTTCCGAATATTTTCGAACTTTTGTGGGGTAGGTACCTGAAAGAGTGGACCGATATGGCTTATCTACAAACTTAAAGTAAGTTTGGAAACAATATTACGAAGACCAAATTTTGGTCGGAATCGGCATTTCTGTTCGAGAATTATCTGGCGCTTCCACCCATAAACATGGTGTCATAGGTTTTGTTTTTCAACTTTCAGGCTATTTTTTCAGGAAGTATGGACTTGCCCCTGAGGAAACGTGTACCTTCGTATAGGGGACAGTGAATACAAGATGTTACAACAAACACCAAGGCGATTCGAGAGCAGGTCCTAACCTGAACTTTTCGAAATTTTGTGTGGGAGGTACTCGAAGGAGTTTACCGATTGAGTCCATATTGGAACCTGATCTAAGTCTGGTAGAAATTTCATAATGTGCAAAGTATGGACCAAATCGGTTACTCCCTTCAAGAGTTATCGTACGCACAAATTTTCCGAACATTTTCGAACTTTTGTGGGGGAGGTACCGGAAGGAGTGGACCGATATTATCCATCTTTGGACTTGAACTAAGTTTGGACAAAATATTACGAAAGCCAAATTTTGGACCGAATCGGCAGATCCGTTCGAGAGTTATCTTGCGCTCCAACCACTACACACGGGGTCATAGGGTTTTTTGTAACTTTCAGGCTATTTTCTCAGGAAGTATGGACTTGCCCCTAATGAAACTTACAGCGTCGTATAGAGGACAGCGAATACAACTTGCGTAAACAAAAATCAAAGAGATTCGAGACCAGGTCCTAAACTGAACTTTTCCGAAATTTTGTGTGGGAGGTACCCGAAGGAGTGGACCGATTGAGTCCATATTGGAACCTCATATAAGTTTGGTAGAAATTACACGATGCGCAAAGTATAGACCAAATCAGTTATTCCCTACAAGAGCTATCGTGCGCACAAGTTTTCCGATAATTTTTAAACATTTGTGGGGGAGGTACCTGAAGGAGTGGACCTATATGGCCCATCTTCGAACTTAAATCGAATCTGGACAAAATATTTCGATACCCAAAATTTGAACCGAATCAATTGATCCGTTCGAGAGTTATCGTGCGCACCAGCCTGCCAGACAGACAGACAGACAGACAGACGGACGGACATTGCTAGATCAACTCAAAATTGTCTGAAACGGATATCGTACAAACATACTTGGGGTCTAAAACCATTATTTCGATGAGGCACATTTTTGGTCGTATCAAAGTGTAAATACCCTCTTTAGCCTAAAGGCTGAGGGTATAACAAGTAAAAAAGTATCAGTCGGGTTTGCCGACAGAGATATACCCTCAGCATGTGTATATTGAAACAATGTTTTCCCAAAATACGTATGTATTTAGGTGGTTTTAAAACTTTTGGGCATTTGAACCGACAAAAATTTTGGTTAGGATAAAAGATCAAAAGTTTTGCAGAGGATATACTGAAAGGAATGGATCGACATTGACCGTTATGGAAGTGGATCTCCAGCCACAACATATGGTGCCATAGGGGGTTTTTACACTATTCGGGCTGTTTGCTCAAGAAGTATGGACTTGCCCCTAAAAAAAACTTTTACCATCGTAATTGAGGCAGCGAATGCAAGTTGCTTCAACAAAAATCAAAGTGATTCGAGAGCAGGTCTTAAAGTGAACTTATCCGAAATTTTGTGTGGGAGGTACCGGATGAAGTTGACAAATATAGTCCATATTGGAACCTGATCTATATCTGGTAGATATATTAGGATGTGTAAAGTGTAGACCAATTCGGCCACTCCCTTCAAGAGTTACCGTACGAAAATTTTTTCCGAACATGTTTGAACTTTTGTGGGGGAGGTACCTGAACGAGGGGACCGATATGGCTTATCTTCAAACTTAAACTATGTTTGGACAAAATATTACTAAGGTCATATTTTGGACCGAATCGGCAGATCCGTTCAAGAGTTGTCTTGCGCTCCAACCACCTCACACGGTGTCATAGGGGTTTTTTGCAACTTTCGTGCTATTTTCTCAGGAAGTACGGACTTGCCCTTGATGAAACTTATACTGTCGTATAGAGGGCAGTGAATACAAGTTGTTTAAATAAAAATCAAAGCGATTCGAGAGATGGCCCTAAACTGAACTTCTCCGAAATTTTGTGGGGCAGGTACCCGACGGAGTGGACCTATTGAGACCATATTGGAACCTCATATTACTCTGGTAGAAAGTTTACGCTATACAAAGTATGGACCAAATCGGTCACTCCCTTCAAGAGTAATCGTGCGCACAAAACTTTCCGAAAATTTTCGAACTTTTGTGGGGTAGGTACCGGAAGGAGTGGTCAAAATATTACGAAAGCCAAAATTTGAACCGGATCGGTTCATCCGTTCGAGAGTTATCGTGCGCTCCAGCCAGCAGGACAGACAGACGGACGGACATGGCTAGATCGACTCCAAATTGTCTGAAACACATTTCGTCCAAACATACTTGGGGTCTAAAACCATTATTTCAATGAGGCACATTTTCGTCGTATCAAAGTGTATATACCCTCCTTAGCCTAAAGCAGGGTCGAGCTTCTTTGCTTAGACCGTATAGTGAGGGCGCCCACTGAGTTGTTTTTGCATTTGCTTCTCTCTCTCACGTACAGTGTAAATTAATGAAAACAAACAAAAACATAATGTGGTTGTTGCTTTTTTCACTCATACGTTCATACATGTCTTCGCTTTGACTGTATTTCTGTGGTCGTCGCTGGCCTAAAGGCTGAGGGTATAAACACAAATGTATAAACACAAATGTGGGTATACGTGGCGTCAACACGTATTCGTACTTAGACCTTTAACTAAATGTTGAGAAGTCATTTTGAAACTTCTGCTGTAAAAGCTAAGTTTTAGTTTATCGATTTATTAAGGTTTATTATTATGCTATAGCTAGAAGTATAAAGTTTTGAACCTTTTTGGCTGTCTAATATTTTTATGTGCCCACTTCTAATAATACTTGCACTTAAATGAAATTCCTTGTCATTTCCTTTGGCTTCTAAGAAAACGCACTGTCATGGCAACCACTTTCTTTTCCGTTTTTTTTGTTCTTTTGCTATGCGGTAAAAGCAATATTGCGCTTGATATCACCACAAAGCGAAGAAAAAAGAAAAGAAAATGTCTTCCGCTTCAATTGAAATGAAGGTTGTCACTTAAAACACTTTTTTCGCAATTCAACTTCAAACGATTACAAGCAACAACAATACTGCAACGGGCAAACATAACACCCCCATTCTTAGAGCGCAACGAATTGACAATTTATTGAAATCCACAAGAAAATGGAAGAAATCCAAATGGAAATAAAGCAAAAAATAAACTCTTTCAAGAAAGATATACATGGCTGGTCTTGAAAAAAATGTTGACCAAGGTTCCTGCTGCTTTGAAAGCAACCTGTCTGTTTGCATAGCTAACGTGCAAACCATTCGGATATCCATGGCCAATTTGTTATTTTACTGGTGTTTACAAGTGTGTCTTAGACCAGCTGAAGTTTTATGTGAACCGTTAAAGGGGGTGGTTTTGGGGTTGGGAGGGGAGAGAGAAAAAGGAGTAATTCTTTGATCCCGAAGTTATTAAATATGCACCCTTTTTTAGCGCAAAACATTTCAACGTTCATTTGTTTTCCAACTGTAATGTGGTAAAATCTAACACGAATTCTTTCCTCCTCCTCAAACCGCATAAACTCCCACCCACTTCGTCCGAAGAAAAGGAGCAGCAAACACAAATTTCGTTTGAAAAATAAATGTATTTCGTTTGCTCGCTGGCTGACTGACTGGATGGCTGATCATTATGCCAAATATAATGTTAACACATTTGCCAAGCATGGCAAAGTGTTGGCCTCCTAACAAATGTGAACAAATCTACAATGTTTGCCGGATGTGTGTAGATTTTGAATAGCACATTTCTCATCTGCTGCCTGAATGGCTCCTGGGACGTGCTGATTCATTCAGCTCGTATCTTATACTTGGACAAAAACTTTACATCTTCTTGGTCATAAACTATCATGGGAAGTTTTTTGGTTGTTGATATCCTTGTGTTTTTATTTTTTTATTTTGGAGGGTATTGTTTGCCATGTCCTTTACGAGAAGACCAAAGATATTAACGTTGTGTGTGCGTTTCTCTTAGATGACTGTCAAGTGGAAAACTTGTAAACAATAAAAGCAAAGAACAACAAAAACAATAACACAACAATATAAACAATGTAAATTCACATTAGTAACCCTTAGCCGCTTAAGGATATAGCCCTGTATTCTCCATCCATTTTATGGCAGCTATTTTTAATTTTACGACCAAGTTTGTATCAAAAAATATTTTACTGAAGGGGCGGCATTGCCCCCGGAAATTTAATTCTTGCGTTATGTTATTATTATTAACATATGTTGGCATATATCAACAAATCTCAACTTCTCCCTTATCCTCCTTTAGCTTGAATGAGAAAAACGCCGTTTAAGTTTTTTGTTGTTTTTAAAAGTTCGAGCTTTTTTCCTTCTGTTTGCAAAACATTTGCATAAACACTTTGCTAGTGCGAAATTTTCAGCTTGAAACTTTTTCAATATTCAAATATTTCGTTCATAAGTGCCGTGGCTTCTGTTGTCTTGTCTTGTCGACAAGACAAGAACAACATCAATGCCAACTTCATGTTACAACTTGTATTTTAAGAAATATGCATATTCAGAGCAACAACAACAACGACATTTACATGAACACTTTGGAACTTTAGACAACAACTTCAACGTGAAGAAAAATAAAAACATGTGTTATTTTAAGGCAAATATGAAAAGAAAATAATAATCAGCGATTTACGATTAAAAAAAAAATTGTATAGGAAAGTTTGAGGCTCAAACATTCCTCTATAAGGAAGTTTGAGGCTCAAACATTCCTTTATAAGGAAGTTTATAGGAATGTTTGAGGCTCAAACACTCCTTTATAGGAAAGTTTGAGGCCCAAATCTTCCTCTATAGAAAAGTTTGAGGCTCAAACCTTCCTCTATAGGAAAGTTTTAGTCTCAAACCTTCCTCTATAGAATAGTTTTGGTCTCAAACCTTCCTCTATAGGAAAGTTTTAGTCTCAAACCTTCCTCCATATGAAAATTTGGGGCTCAAACATTCCTCTATAGGAAATTTTGGGACTCAAATGTTCCAAAGGAAAGATTGGGGCCCAAACATTACTCTATAGGAAAGTTTGAGGTTCAAACATTCCTGCATAGGAAAGTTTGAGGTTCAAACATTCCTCTATAGGAAAGTTTGAGGTTCAAACATTCCTCTATAGGAAAGTTTGAGGTTCAAACATTCCTCTATAGACAGGTTTCAGGCTCAAACATTCCTCTATAGGAAGGTTTGAGGCTCAAACATTCCTATATAGGAAGGTTTGAGGCTCAAACATTCCTATATAGGAAGGTTTGAGGCTCAAACATTTCTATATAGGAAGGTTTGAGGCTCAAACATCCCCATATAGGCAGGTTTGAGGCTCAAACATTCCTCTATAGGAAGGTTTGAGGCTCAAACATTCCTATATAGGAAGGTTTGAGGCTCAAACATTCCTATATAGGAAGGTTTGAGGCTCAAACATTCCTCTATAGGAAAGTTTGAGGCTCAAACATTCCTCTATAGGAAAGTTTGAGGCTCAAACATTCCTCTATAGGAAAGTTTGAGGCTCAAACATTCCTCTATAGGAAAGTTTGAGGCTCAAACATTCCTCTATAGGAAAGTTTGAGGCTCAAACATTCCTCTATTGGAAAGTTTGAGGCTCAAACATTCATCTATAGGAAAGTTTGAGGCTCAAACATTCATCTATAGGAAAGTTTGAGGCTCAAACATTCCCCTATAGGAAAGTTTGAGGCTCTAACATTCCTCTATAGGAAAGTTTGAGGCTCAAACATTCCTCTATAGGAAAGTTTGAGGCTCAAACATTCCTCTATAGGAAAGTTAGAGGCTCAAACATTCCTCTATAGGAAAGTTTGAGGCTCAAACATTCCTCTATAGGAAAGTTTGAGGCTCAAACATTCCTCTATAGGAAAGTATGAGGCTCAAACATTCCTCTATAGGAAAGTTTGAGGCTCAAACATTCCTCTGTAGGAAAGCTTCAGGCTCAAACATTCCTCTGTAGAAAAGTATGAGGCTCAAACATTCCTCTATAGGAAAGATTGAGGCTCAAACCTTTCTCTATAGGAAAGTTTGAGGCTCAAACCTTTCTCTATAGGAAAGTTTGAGGCTCAAACCTTTCTCTATAGGAAAGTTTGATGGTCACACCTTCCTCTATAGGAAAGTTTGAGGCTCAAACCTTCCTCTATAGGAAAGTTTGAGGCTCAAACCTTCCTCTATAGGAAAGTTTGAGGCTCATACCTTTCTCTATAGGAAAGTTTGAGGCTCAAACCTTACTCTATAGGAAAGTTTGATGTTCAAACATTCTTCTATAGAAAAGTTTGTGGTTCGAATCTTCATCTGTAGGAAAGTTTGAGTCTTAAACCTTCCTCTATAGGAACGTTTGAGGTTCAAACATTCCTCTATAGGAAAGTTTGAGCCTCAAACCTTCCTCAATAGGAAAGTTTGAGGTTCAAACATTCCTGTATAGGAAAGTTTGAAGTTCAAACATTCCTCTATAGGAAAGTTTGAAGTTCAAACATTCCTCTATAGGCAAGTTTGAGGTTCAAATATTCCTCTATAGGAAAGTTTGAGGTTCAAACATTCCTGTATAGGAAAGTTTGAGGTTCAAACATTCCTCTATAGGAAAGTTTGAGGCTCAAACATTCCGGTATAGGAAAGTTTGAGGCTCAAACATTCCTCTTTATTAAAGTTTGAGGCACAAACATTCCCCTTTAGGAAAGTTTGAGGCTCAAGCATTCCTCTATAGGAAAGTTTGAGGCGCAAACATTCCTCTATAGGAAAGTTTGAGGCTCAAACATCCCTCTATAGGAAAGTTTGATGCTCAAACATTCCTCTATAGGAAAGTTTTATGCTCAAACATTCCTCTATAGGAAAGTTTGATGCTCAAACATTCCTCTATAGGAAAGTTTGAGGCTCAAGCATTCCTCTATAGGAAAGATTGAGGCTAAAACATTCCTCTATAGGAAAGATTGAGGCTCAAACATTCCTCTATAGAAAAATTTGAGGCTCAAATATTCCTCCGTTGGAAAGTTTGAGGCTCAAGCTTTCCCCTATAGGAAAGTTTGAGGCTCAAACATTCCTGTATAGGGAAGTTTGAGGCTCAAACATTCTTTGAGGCTCGAACCTTCCTCTATAGGAACATTTGAGGCTCAAACCTCCCTCCGGAAGTAAGTTTGAGGATCAAACCTTCCTCTATTGGAAAGTGCGAGGATCAAACCTCCCTCTATATGATAGTTTGACACTTAAACATTCCTTTGTACGAAAGTATGATTTTAAAACTTCCTCTTTAGGAATTTTTCCTCTATATGTATGTAGTATCAACTTTTCTATTCACATAACAGTTTTACGCTCAAATTTTCTCTTTGTAATAAGTGTTTGTAGGCTGAGATTTTGTCTACTTTCCGACCGTTTTTTTTAAATTTCGAAAATGACAAATTTATGTCTTCCACCTAAAACGCGAGCAAATTAAAATGTAAAACGCACATTTAACAAATTTATTACCAAACCAAAAAAGCGGCGTAACAACTACAACCGAAACAAAACAAGCACGCACAAACAAGGTAATTTTAAAACCTCTCTAAAAACCTAAAAACCACCTAAAAATGTATGTCGAATAAAAACAAAACTAAGAGTAACCACTAAAACCCAAAACATGGCGATAGACAGACATTCGCATACCAAACTGTCAATGGAAACGAGCTCAAGGATGAAAACATTTTTGTATGTGAAACAATGGCATGAATTTGCTAACTAGCAATGCCCCTTCGGTTCAGAGGAGAACAGAACAACACAAAGTATGTAGTAAGGCCTGGACAACCACTAGAATTCCATCCATAACCAAACAAAACGTGAAGAGCAGAACAAAAATACGCGAAGTGAAGTACAGCTCTTTGGCAGTTAGTTGGGGCCAGCAAAACATAGTTTCAGTTGATAAGTGACAGCAGACAGCCAAGCATTCCTTAACTTTATTTATTCTTTCTCGCAACCCTTCACCATCTCCTTCAGTGGGTTGGTGAATAAAAAAACTGCATTTCACCAGAGCCTGCTAGGCAAATCAGCACTTTTTACTGGCCTGTCGATTAGTTTCGCTATGAAAATTAATTTTCATTGGTTCTTTATTCGCCTGAAATGAAAATCAAATCAATTGGAACCACTTCTTTTTCCAATGATGTGAATTGTAATTTTCCAAATGCACTTGACAAACGGGGTTACATAAACTTTTTTTCTCCTCTTAGCTGCTTAAAGGATTATAGACTTGTTGATGGAATGAAATATGGAAAAGTTTTGAGACAAATCGGCTTTAGAAAACGAATAATATATAAGTCTTTTAATGGAGGGTAACTCAAAAAAAATCTTATGGTAATGTTATATTCAACCAAAATCATTAATTTTATTCTGTCCCAATTTTTTCAATATTGAAATCTAAAAGAAATAAATTTGAGGCTTGAGCCTCAAACCTTCCTATAGAGGAAGGTTTGAGCGCCAAACTTTCCTATAGAGGAATGTTTGAGTGTAAACGTTCCTAAAGAGGAAGGTTTGAGTGTAAACGTTCCTATAGAGGAAGGTTTGAGCGTCAAACTTTCCTATAGATGAAGGTTTGAGCGTCAAACTTTCCTATAGATGAAGGTTTGAGCCTCAAACTTTCCTATAGAGGAAGGTTTGAGCCTCAAACTTTCCTACAAAGGAAGGTTTGGGCCTCAAACTTTCCTATAGAGGAAGGTTTGAGCTTCAAATTTTCCTATGGAGCCTCAAACTTAATGGAGGGTAACTCGAAAAAAAAATGTCAAGGTAATGCTATATTCAACCAAAATCATTAATTTTATTTTGTCCCAATTTTTTCAATATTGAAATCTAAAAGAATGAAAAGAAGAAACAAATTTGAGGTTTGAGCCTCAAACTTTCCTATAGAGGAAGGTTTGAACCTAAAACTTTCCTATGGAGGAAGGTTTGAGCCTCAAATTTTCCTATAGGAGAAGGTTTGAGCCTCAAGGTTTGGGCCCCAAACTTTCCTATAGAGGAATGTTTGAACCCCAAACTTTCCTATAGAGGAATGTTTGAGCCTTAAACTTTCCTATAGAGGAAGGTTTGAGCCTCAAACTTTCCTTTAGAGGAAGGTTTGAGCCTCAAACATTCCTATAGAGGAAGATTTGAGCCTCAAACTTTCCTATAGAGGAAGGTTTGAGCCTCAAACTTTCCTATAGAGGAAGGTTTGAGCCTCAAACTTTCCTATAGAGGAAGGTTTGAGCCTCAAACTTTCCTATAGAGGAAGGTTTGAGCCTCAAAATTTCCTATAGAGGAAGGTTTGAGCCTCAAACTTTCCTATAGAGGAAGGTTTGAGCCCCAAACTTTCCTACAGAGGAAGGTTTGAGCCTCAAACTTTCCTATAGAGTAAGGTTTGAGCCTCAAACTTTCCTATAGAGGAAGATTTGAGGCTCAAATTTTCCTATAGAGGAAGTTTTGAGCCTCAAATTTTCCTATAGAGAAAGTTTTGAGCCTCAAACTTTCCTATAGAGGAAGGTTTGAGATTATTCAAGCCTCAAACTTTCCTATAGAGGACGGTTTGAGCTTCAAACTTTCCTATAGAGGACGGTTTGAGCCTCGAACTTTCCTTTAGAGGTTCAAACTTTTCTGTAGGTGAAAGTTGGAGTTTTAAACTTTTCTATAGAGGAAGATTTTGAGACTCAAATCTGTAGGGGAAGGCCTGAGCCTCGTGTATTTCCTTTAAGAGACGGTTGAGCTTCAAACTTTTCTATAGGGGATGGTTTGAGCTTCAAACTGTCTTGTAGAGGAATATAGAGCCTCAAACTTTCCTATAGAGGAAGGTTTGGGGCTTAAGCCTTTCTCTGCCTTAATGTTTGAGACTCAAACCCTCCTCTATATGAAAGTATGGGACTCAAAACTATATATACTCTCAAACCAGTCTCTATATGAAGGCTTGAGGCTCAATCCTTGCTTTGTAAGAATGTTTTAAGCTCAGATCAAAAAATAGGAAATTTGAGGTTCAAACCTGGTTCTTACGAGTCTTTAATATTGCTGTTTGAGATTGTGAGGCACATCTTCCTCTTTAAAATAGATTGGGTCTCAGAAATCTTTGAGGCTCAAATATATCCCCTGTAGAAGTCCCTTAGGACCTTATTTAGAAAAATTGTCACCCTTCCCTCAACAAACATTTGCAACTGCCACTATTTTTTGCCTCCGACTAACCTTCTTTACCCTACCCACTCAGAAACACTTTATTTAATTGATGATTATTGAATCCAATTTCTGTCCTTTGCAACACAGTTTTTCATTTGTCAGCAAAATTTAACTTTGACAACACTTGAGACTGGTCATGCTGTGCTGGATATAAAGCCGACACCTCTTGTCGCGTTTCCCTCCATGAAAATGTCATGGAAATGAATCATTTCTCATTGAAAATCGCATAATAAAGAGGACATAGAACTAAAATTTTAATTAAGCCGTTAACTTGAAATGACTGGCACTAGGAAAATAGTGCTGACTCGGGCAAAAAGCGAATGCCAAAAATGTTGACCAGCAGCAAATGCGGCGAGTGGTCGGGGTTAAAACATTCGACCAGGTGTTAGTATTTACTTAACACGTTTTGTACCAGACCACTGAGAGCAGACAGAGAGAAAGAACTGATTGCGACAGCCGGGTCAAAACAGCCACACACAGGCATACAAACTAAATGGATTAGTTTTCTGTTAATTAGTGTGGAATTGATTAGGCTGCGTTGTAACTGATGGTCTCGATGGGGTAGGGGTTAAATGTGTATGTTTTGCTTCTATGTTGACCTGCCTTTCATGTGTTAAGGCCATTCTACCGGGGCTTAATTTTTTTCTAAACAAAAAGTCTATTGGCCTGTAATAAGTCACTTGTTTATGAAATTCCCCTCTGGAATAGTTTTGCGTATCGTTTTGAGAAGAAAGGCGTCAGCCAATTTAGACAAGTTTGTTGTTGTTGTCGGTCGGGGGTGTACTGCATTTGATTGGGGGCGTCCATTCTGATTAGTTGTTCTTTTTTATGAAAACAAAAATGAATGTGTGTAATCATATTTGTATTTACCTTTTTTGTTGTAGCAATATTAAGTGAATTGTTTTCTTGGTCTTATGAAAGAAATGAGGCCTCTTGCACAGGTTGGACTAAATTCTTTTGGTAATTAAGGCCTCTGTGGGGAGGGTTGTTTGCTTTGTTGTTTTTTTCCTCTTCTTGTGGTAATAATTTATCAATTGTGTTTGATTAAAACCACTGTGATTTCTGTGACCCATGTCGTGGCAAAAGGGGTGAAATGCGGAGTGTCAGGATCACGTTTTTTTTCCTAATTAAGAAAGTTTTTCCCTCTTTTTTTCTTAATCCCACAATTTGTCCTATAGTTTTGAAATCTCAGTTATATATTGCTCATAATTTGTAAGAAGAAACTTAATTTCATACCAATAAAGTTGTCTCCTTACATCTCCGAACAAATATTGAAGATACGTGGAAAGAAAAGAAAAACAAATAACTATAAATGGAAACAAATTTAACAAAGTTATTTTATTCATATCACTTTTATCCCGGCACGTGTAGGTTGCTGATTACAAACCAAATAAGCTACTCAGTTCGTGCTGTGGTCACTAATGTCGAAGAAGGATTATGCAAAATAGATGCTGTGAACAAACACATACACAAGTCGAGCAAACATGTATGAAGATATAAACATTTTTTTTTAAATCAGGTGAATAAATAAAAGGAGAAAAAGACATGGAACCCTTTTCAAGTAAAGACGTGATACCAAATTCAATATTAAATGAGAAAAATGCTATTGGCAATAAACAAATATTAAGGAAATGAATGTCATGAATATCATTTGCATGGATGGAATAGAATCTAAATAGAATTGAGCATTTGTTTTAGAATACAGATTTCTATGGTGTTTTACCAAACATCCTCTATAAGAAACCCTTCCTTGATAGGAAAGTTTGTGGCTGAAATCTTTCGCTATTGGCAAGTTTGATAGGGAATCCCTATATGATAGTTTGAGGCTCCAACATATCCCTATAGAAAAGTTTGAGGCTCGAACCTACCTTTATAGAAAAGTTTGAGGTTCAAACCTCCCTCTATAAGAAAGCTTGAGGCTCACACCTTCCTCTATAGCAAAGTTTGAGGCTCAAACCTTCCTCTGCAGGAAAATTTGGGGCTTAATCCTTCCTCTATAGTTTGATGCTCAAATCTTCCTCTATAAGAAAGCTTGATGCTCAAATCTTCCTCTATAAGAAAGTTAGAGGCTCAAACCTTTCCCTAAAGGAAATTTGGGGCTCAAACCTACCCCTATAGGAACATTTGAGGCTCAAACCTTCGTCTATAGGAGAGTTAGAGGCTCAAACCTTCCTCTATAGGAAAGTTTTTTGGCTCAAACCTCCCTCTATAGGAAAGTTAGAGGCTCAAACCTTCCTCTATAGGAAAGATAGAGGCTCAAACATTCCTCTATAGGAAAGTTTGAGGCTCAAACTTTCCCTTATAGGAAAGTAAGATGCTCAAACCTTCCTCTATAGGAAAGTTTGAGGCTCAAACCTTCCTCTATAGGAAAGTTTGAGGCTCAAACCTTCCCCTATAGGAAAGTTTGAGGTCAAAACTTCCCCTATAGGAAAGTTCCTTCCTCTATAGAAATGTTTAAAGCTCAAACATTTCCCTTAAGGAACTTTTGAGGCTCAACCTTCCCCTATAGGGAGGTTTGAGGTTCAAACCTTCCCCTATAGGGAAGTGAGACTCAAACCTTCCTTTATAGGACAGTTTGAGGCTAAAACTTTCCTTTATAGGAAAGTTTGAGACTCAAACCTTCCTCTATAGGAACATTTGAGGCTCAAACCTTCGTCTATAGGAAAGTTAGAGGCTCAAACCTTCCTCTATAGGAAAGTTAGAGGCTCAAACCTTCCTTTATAGGAAAGTTAGAGGCTCAAACCATCCTCTATAGGAAAGTTTAAGGCTCAAACCTTCCTCTATAGGTAAGTTTGAGGCTCAAACCTTCCTCTATAGGAAAGTTTGAGGCTTAAACATTCCTCTATAGGAAAGTTAGAGGCTCGAAACTTCCTCTATAGGAAAGTTAGAGGCTCAAACCTTCCCCTATAGGAAAGTTTGAGGTTCAAACCCTCCTCTATAGGAAAGTTTGAGGCTCAAACCTTCCTCTATAGGAAAGATAGAGGCTCAAACATTCCTCTATAGGAAAGTTTGAGGCTCAAACTTTCCCTTATAGGAAAGTAAGATGCTCAAACCTTCCTCTATAGGAAAGTTTGAGGCTCAAACCTTCCTCTATAGGAAAGTTTGAGGCTCAAACCTTCCTCTATAGGAAAGTTTGAGGCTCAAACCTTCCTCTATAGGAAAGTTTGAGGCTCAAACCTTCCCCTATAGGAAAGTTTGAGGTCAAAACTTCCCCTATAGGAAAGTTCCTTCCTCTATAGAAATGTTTAAAGCTCAAACATTTCCCTTAAGGAACTTTTGAGGCTCAACCTTCCCCTATAGGGAGGTTTGAGGTTCAAACCTTCCCCTATAGGGAAGTGAGACTCAAACCTTCCTTTATAGGACAGTTTGAGGCTAAAACTTTCCTTTATAGGAAAGTTTGAGGCTCAAACCTTCCTCTATAGGAACATTTGAGGCTCAAACCTTCGTCTATAGGAAAGTTAGAGGCTCAAACCTCCCTTAATAGGAAAGTTTGAGGCTCAAACCTCCCTCTATAGGAAAGTTAGAGGCTCAAACCTTCCTCTATAGGAAAGTTAGAGGCTCAAACCTTCCTTTATAGGAAAGTTAGAGGCTCAAACCATCCTCTATAGGAAAGTTTAAGGCTCAAACCATCCTCTATAGGAAAGTTTAAGGCTCAAACCTTCCTCTATAGGTAAGTTTGAGGCTCAAACCTTCCTCTATAGGAAAGTTTGAGGCTTAAACATTCCTCTATAGGAAAGTTAGAGGCTCGAAACTTCCTCTATAGGAAAGTTAGAGGCTCAAACCTTCCCCTATAGGAAAGTTTGAGGTTCAAACCCTCCTCTATAGGAAAGTTTGAGGCTCAAACCTTCCTCTATAGGAAACTTTTGAGGCTCAAACCTTCCCCTATAGGAAAGTTTGAGGTCAAAACTTCCCCTATAGGAAAGTTCCTTCCTCTATAGAAATGTTTGAGGCTCAAACCTTTCCCTTAAGGAACTTTTGAGGCTCAGACCTTCCCCTATAGGGAGGTTTGAGGTTCAAACCTTCCCCTATAGGACAGTTTGAGGCTAAAACTTTCCTTTATAGGAAAGTTTGAGGCTAAAACTTTCCTCTATAGGAAAGTTTGAGGCTCAAACCTTCCCCTATAGGAAAGTAAGAGGCTCAAACCTTCCTCTATAGGAAAGTTTGAGGCTCAGACCTTCCTCTATAGGAAAGTTTGAGGTTCAAACCTTCCTCTATAGGAAACTTTGAGGCTCAAACCATCCTCTATAGGAAAGTTTAGGGCTCAAAACTTCCTCTGTAGGAAAGTTTGAGGGTCAAACCTTCCTCTATAGGAAAGTTGGAGGCTCAAGCCTTTCTCTATAGGAAAATTCCTTCCTCTATAGGCAAGTTTGAGGCTCAAACCTTCCTCTATAGCAAAGTTTGAGGCTTTAACATTCCTCTATAGGAAAGTTAGAGGCTCGAAACTTCCTCTATAGGAAAGTTAGAGGCTCAAACCTTCCTCTATAGGAAAGTTAGAGGTTCAAACCTTCCTCTATAGGAAAGTTTGAGGCTCAAACCTTCCTCTATAGGAAAGTTAGAGGCTCAAACCTTCCTCTATAGGAAAGTTAGAGGTTCAAACCTTCCTCTATAGGAAAGTTTGAGGCTCAAACCTTCCTCTATAGGAAAGTTTGAGGCTCAAACCTTCCTCTATAGGAAAGTTTGAGGCTCAAACCTTCCTCTATAGGAAAGTTTGAGGCTCAAACCATCCACTATAGGGAAGTTTGAGTCTCAAACCTTCCACTATAGGAAAGTTTGAGGCTCAAACCTTCTTCTATAGGAAAGTTTGAGGCTCAAACCTTCCTCTATAAGAAAGTTTAATGCTCAAACCTTCTTTAATAGGAAAGTTTGAGGACCAATCCTTCCTTTATTGGAAAGATAGAGGTTCAAAGCTTTCTCTGTAGGTAAGATTGAGGCTCATGCCCTTCTCTTATGGGAAGTTCAAACCTTCCTCTATACGGAAATTTTAGGCTCAAACTTTCCTTTATATGAACGTTGCTGTTTCAAAGTTTTTCTATATGAAGGTCTGACTTTTGATCCTTTTTTACAAGAATGTCTAATGTCCAAATCTTGCCCAATTTTAGATTTTTACAGTGCAATCTCTAAATAATGTCATCCCTAATAAATAGAGGTCAAGCACAAAACATGCATAGCGCTTAAATACATATTCCTTACAACTTAGTTAAGAAATCAAACAAATTTGCTGGTCATAATTGTACATTATCATTGTTCTAACTATGCCATAAAAAATGTACAACATTTGGCAATTATCGCTCTCACTCTGTCCCCAAATAATGAAAACTTAACTACCCACTTTTCTGTGACATTTACAATCCTTGTTAAACATCATGTCTAACATCAGCTGTTGGAAAATTATAGCTCAAGTGCATCATGCATTTTTAAGTAGATGGCAATGCAAAGCATCGTCCATGGAAACTTTTGTGGTCAATGAGACTTAGGTTTGAAGCATTGTTTTGTGAGTGGTGGCCTTGCTGAAGGGTGGGTGGTTACTACTTTTGGTTTTACGCACTATCCATACCACAATCTCGTGTTCTGATGGGAAATTTGTGTTTCATTTAATTTTGGCTTAAGTTATACAGATTGACGACGGCAGTGGGACAGTCAGACAATATTGCTACATAAATAAGCAATTTGTGTAACAAATGTTTGTAACATTCCTCTATTAGCATGGATGGAGTTTCGGTATATTGGGAATAGTGACCACAAAAACAAGGCGAACTAATTTAATATGCCTTGAATTGATGGGGCAGTCACACACAATCTGAGGAAAAGCAACTTATGTGGCTGTGGGTTTTTTTCGGTCGAGCTTGTTAAATTGTCCAGCATATGTGTAATACATCATCATGTTATGTGGAACCATGAAGCACAACAGAAAAACTCCAAACATTATAACCACAATTTACCAGAAAATGAGAAACTATGTTTCGGGGTGCTGATCATGTACATGACATTTTGGCCATTTACACCACATGTAAACATAAAATATGCAGGAGCAGCCACAGCATTGCAACACAAAACATTAGTTACGTAGTATGTTCCAACTTAGCTGTGGCACCAAACATCCAAACCACCTCAACTCAACAATCAATCAAATTTGCCCGCAAACTAACTCGAAACAGGAAACCTGACTTATCTTCAACTAGCAGTTTTGGCATAACAACAAATTCTTTGCTTAGGAAATTTGTAGTGGAATCCTTTAACCCAACTGCCATAATAAATTGCATATCCTTATTCCGCATCTTTACATTATCTCTTCTCAAACCAATGCCTTGAGAAATCGAATAAAGGGAAATAAAAACACACTCACCCACCTTAAATCTGATTTATGTGTCGTTGATGTGCTTCGCATTTGCACCCTGCAAAAATCAAATTTTCATATTTATAAAAAAATTGGCAATTCTTTTTTTTTGTTTAGTAGAGAGGTAGGTCCTCCCTTGTTGTTTCCTCGTGGTTTGTTTGTCTGCCTGTCTTTGCATTATGATTGTGATTTTCAATTTGATTTTTATGGAAATTGCTTTAAGCCGATAACCTTTTGGCACCATGGTAACCATAACCCATCCTCCATCCATCTCCTACTCATCTACTCAAGAATTCTTATGAGTTACGAAGGCCAGAGAACGAAAAAAAAACAACTTGAGATTTTTTGATATTATTGCAAGTTTATTGATCCCCTTGTGGGGATATTTTGTAATGGCCATAAGACACAGTCATATAGATTCGCATTTCCCCCTCCCGTCTCTCCCCCCACCATCACTATGAACATCCCATACTATACGTATGTAATTTTGTATGTTTTTGTGGAAGTATCACGTTTGGGACGTGATTCCAGAAGTTGTTACTTTGTAACGATTTTGTGTTACATTTATGCGAAATTATACATGGGAATGTATGTATGTGCGTGCGTGCATGTGTCTGTTCACGAGCAAGTTATGCATTATTAAAATGTTATGATTTTTTGATGAGATCTAAATATTAATATTGCTTTATGGCTAAATTCTTTAATGCCAGAATATAATGTGGCCAAAAGTGAGAACATGGCAAACGTTTTATAAAGGGAGAGGATGATAAGTACCGGGTGGATTTTGAGACACAGGGAGGTTCATAGTTTCATAAGACTTTAACACAGATAATGTATTTTTATAGAAACAATTCTGAGTATCAAACATTTCTGTAGATGAAGGTTTAAGCATTAAATATAAGTATAGATGACGGTTTGAGCCTCATGCTTCCCTATAGTGGTAGGTTAGAGCATCAAGCTCTCCTATAAGGGGGTGACCCTCAAATTTTCCTATAGAGAAATGTTTGAAAATCAAACTTTGAGACCCAAAATTTACCATAGACGAAGGTTTGAGTCTCAAACATTCCCATATAGGATGGTTTGAGTCTCAAACAGAGGAAGGTTTGAGTTTAAAAATTTCCATGGAAAAAGGTTTGAGTCTGAAACAAGTCCATTGAGGAAAGTTTGAGTCTCAAACATTCCCATAGAGGATGCATTGAACCTCAAGCATTGCTATAGAGAAAGGTTTGAGTCTCAGTAATTTCCACAGAGGAAGGTTTGAGTCTGAAGATTTCCCATGGAGGAAGGTTTGACCCCCAAACTTTCCCATAGAGGAAGGTTTCAGTCTCAAACATTACTACAGAGGAAGGTTTTGGTCTCAAACACTCCTACAGAGGAAGTTTTCAGTCCAAAGCTTTCCCATATAGGAAGGTTTTAGTCTCAAACTTTCCCACAGAGGAAGGTTTGAGTCTCAAACATTTCCATAGAGGAAGGTTTGAGTCTCAAACATTTCCATAGAGGAAGGTTTGAGTCCCAAACTTTCCCATGGAGGAAGGTTTGAGTCTCAAACTTTCCTATAGAAGAAGCTTAGAGTCTTGAACTTTCCTATAGAGGAAGGTTTGAGTCTCAATCTTTCATATAGAGGAAGGTTTGAGTCTCAAGCCTTCTTATAGAGGTAGGTTTGAGTCTCAAGCCTTCTTATAGAGGTAGGTTTGAGTCTCAAGCCTTCTTATAGAGGTAGGTTTGAGTCTCAACCCTTCTTATAGAGGAAGGTTTGAGTCTCAAACCTTCTTGTAGAGGAAGGTTTGAGTCTTAAACCTTCTTATATAGGCATGAGTCTCAAACTTTCCCACAAAGCAAGGCTTGACTCCTAAACTTTCTCATAGGGGAAGGTTTGAGTCTCAAAATTTCTCATGGAGGTAGGTTTGACTCCCACACTTTACCATAGCCGAAGGTTTGAGTCTCAAACATTCACAAAGAGGAAGTTTTGAGCCTCAAAATTTCCCATGGAGAAAGGTTTGAGTCTCAAAATTTCCCATGGAGGAAGGTTTGAGTCTCAAACAAGTCCATAGAGGAAAGTTTGAGCCTCATTCCCATAGGGGAAGGTTTGAATCTTAAACATTCCCATAGAGGAAGCATTGAGTCTCAAGCATTCCTATAGAGGACGGTTTAAGCCTCAATCCTTTCTATAGAGGAAGGTTTGATTCTCAAACTTTCCCACAGATGAAGGTTTGACTTATTAACTTTCCCAGGAAGGTTTGAGTCTCAAAAATTAACCATGGAGGAAGGTCTGCCACCGTGGTGCAATGGTATGCACACCCGCCTTGCACGCTAAAGGTCGTGGGTTCGATTCCCCGGCCAGTCAACATCAAACATTTTTCAACGGTGGCAAAATACCCCTCAGTAATGTTGGCGACATTTTCTGAGTATTTCAGCCTTGTACAACTTCTCTACAAGTGGTGTCTTAGACACGCCGTTTGGACTCGGCGATAAACAGTAGGTCCCATATCATTGAGCTAATATGAATCGGGGTGCACTCATTGATATGAGAGAAGTCTCCCCTGTCCCGCCTGGGATGTTTGTGGAACAATTATAATTATAGGAAGGGTTGAGTCTCAAAATTTCCCATGGAGGATGGTGTGAGTCTCAAAATTTCCCATAGATGTAGGTTTGACTCCCAAAATTTAACATAGACGAAGGTTTGAGTCTCAAACATTCCCATAGAATAAGGTTTGAGTCTCAAAAATTCCATGGAAAAAGGTTTGAGTCTGAAACAATTCCATTGAGGAAAGTTTGAGTCTCAACCATTCCCATAGAGGATGCATTGAGCCTCAAGCATTGCTATAGAGAAAGGTTTGAGTCTCAGTAATTTCCACAGAGGAAGGTTTGAGTCTCAAGATTTCCCATGGAGGAAGGTTTGACCCCCAAACTTTCCCATAGAGGAAGGTTTCAGTCTCAAACATTACTACAGAGGAAGGTTTGGGTCTCAAACACTCCTACAGAGGAAGATTTCAGTCCAAAACTTTCCCATATAGGTAGGTTTTAGTTTCAAACTTTCCCACAGAGGAAGGATTGAGTCTCAAACATTTCCATAGAGGAAGGTTTGAGTCCCAAACTTTCCCATGGAGGAAGGTTTGAGTCTCAAACTTTCCTACAGAAGAAGCTTAGAGTCTCGAACTTTCCTATGGGAAAGTTTGGGGGTCAACTTTCTTATAGAGGAAGGTTTGAGTCTCAAGCCTTCTTAAGAGTTAAGTTTGAGTCTCAAGCCTTCTTATAGAGGAAGGTTTGAGTCTCAAACCTTCTTGTAGAGGAAGGTTTGAGTCTTAAACCTTCTTATATAGGCATGAGTCCCAAACTTTCCCACAAAGCAAGGCTTGACTCCTAAACTTGGAAGGTTTGGGTCTCAAACACTCCTACAGAGGAAGTTTTCAGTCCAAAACTTTCCCATATAGGTAGGTTTTAGTTTTAAACTTTCCCACAGAGGAAGGATTGATTCTCAAACATTTCCATAGAGGAAGGTTTGAGTCCCAAACTTTCCTATAGAGGAAGGTTTGAGTCTCAATGTTTCTTATAGGGGAAGGTTTGAGTCTCAAGCCTTCTTAAGAGGTAGGTTTGAGTCTCAAGCCTTCTTATAGAGGAAGGTTTGAGTCTCAAAGCTTCTTGTAGAGGAAGGTTTGAGTCTTAAACCTTCTTATATAGGCATGAGTCTCAAATTTTCCCACAAAGCAAGGCTTGACTCCTAAACTTTCTCATGGGGGAAGGTTTCAGTCTCAAACATTACTACAGAGGAATGTTTGGGTCTCAAACACTCCTACAGAGGAAGTTTTCAGTCCAAAACTTTCCCATATAGGAAGGTTTTAGTCTCAAACTTTCCACAGAGGAAGGTTTGAGTCTCAAACATTTCCATAGAGGAAGGTTTGAGTCTCAAACATTCCCATTGAGGAAGGTTTGAGTCTCAACGAGTCCATCGAGGAAAGTTTGAGTCTCAAACATTCCCATAGAGGAAGGATTGAGTCTCAAGCATTCCCATAGCGGAAGGTTGAGCCTCAAGATTTCCCATGGAGGAAGGTTTGACTCCCAAACTTTCCCATAGAGGAAGGTTTGAGTCTCAATCATTTCCATATAGTAAGATTTGAGTCTGAAAATTTCCCATGGAGGTAGGTTTGGGACTGAAACAAGTCAATTGAGGAAAGTTTGAGTCTCAAAATTTCCCATGGAGGTAGGTTTGGGACTGAAACAAGTCAATTGAGGAAAGTTTGAGTCTCAAAATTTCCCATGGAGGAAGGTTTGACTCCCAAACTTTCCCATAGAGAAAGTTTTCAGTCTCAAAATTTCCTACAGAGGAAGGTTTGGGTCTCAAACACTCCCACAGAGAATGTTTTGAGTCTGAAACATTCCCATAGAGGAAGGTTTGAGTCTCAAACATTCCCGTGGAGGAAGGTTTGAGTCTCAATCATTTTCATAGAGGAAGGTTTGTGTCTCAAACATTCCCATAGAGGAAGGTTTGAGTCCCAAACTTTCCCATAGAGGTAGGTTTAAGTCTCAAACTTTTCTATGGATGAAAGTTTAAGTCTAAACTTTCCTTCAGAGGAAAGTAGGAGTCTCGAACTTTCGTATAGAAGAAGGTGTGGGTCTCAAACCTTCCTATAGAGGAAGGTTTGAGTCTCAAACTTTCCTATAGAAGAAGATTTGAAGCTCAAATTTTCTATAGAGAATATTTGGGTCTCAAACTTTCCAGTAGAGGAAAGCTTCCCTATAGATAAAGGTTTGGGTTTCAAAATTAACCATAGACGAAGGTAAAAGACTCAAACTTTTGTATAGGGGAAGGTTTGAGTCTCAAACTTTTCTATAGAGGAAGAAGATTTGAGTCTCAAGCTTTGCTGAGCCCTAAACATTCGTATACAATTTTGAGTCTCATATTTTCATTTAGGGGACTGTCTTCTCTAAAAAAACACTTTGAAGCTACATAGAATAATGTCTTCTAATTTTGTTGCATTTTCTTTCACTTTCCACGCTTTAATTTCCTGACACAATTCATTTATTCACTTATTCACTACCCATTGTTGATGCATATTTTTTCTTCATTTAGTTGACAATATAAGGTCAAATATTTGTCTCAACGTTTAGTTTGCCATTAAGGATACAAGAGCTGTTCAGGCTAATTTGTTATTTAAAGCTATGGCAGTTTCATTAAAAGTCTGTTGAAATATTTTTCAAGTTCACAACATGAGATATGGAAATTATGATGAAGATATCAGAGGAAGAGATGGAGATGGATGATGCAACAAAGACACCAGACCTCATTAAGGCTGACAGCATTTTTAATCAAGTGCAGCTTTGTGGGCTTTTTTGCCAACATTATTTCGTTCGTTTTATTTTCCTATTAGACTTTGTCCGTTTTTTTGCAAATGTAAAAAATAGAAAAAAAATTGTTTTGTATTTTTTTTTTCTATTTCAATTGTCTTTGTCTGGGGTTTGCAGGGTATAGGGCGTGCCGTTCATGACAGGCTGGCTTGGTTAAGATATGACAAAGAATTTATTTTATAGGCCTTTTTCCTTCCAGCTGCACACCAATGCACTCGAATTTGCATTTTCATCAGTGGGTGAGTCATAGAATCGCTTGTTGGCAAAGGAGATGATGCCGAGTATACCCTATAGTAAGGTTAAATGGAAGGCATACGCTCGACAATTATGGGGGACAAATGTATCGTCAGAAGCAATGCAAATAATAATTTGCTTGACCTTATTAAATAATTCTTTTGGTTTTAAAACAAACCAAACACTAAGTGGAAGACATATTTCCTTGGGCTTCTTCGATTGTTAGTGAGTTATTTGTCTACGACCTATGCTACCACAAAGAAGTGTGGCTTCAAGTCGTCCTTTTTCTCGTTTTATCTTTATCTCTGTTTGGCATTGTTTGTTTATCTTCAACTTTACGCCATTAACAGAAAAGAAATGTTTTTCATTTCCTTTCGTTTTTGTCATTCTTTTGCAATGTTTGTGTGATTCTAAACATGTTCTGAGTTTAGGTTGCTGTTGACAGCATCTGCCAGAGATTGTGGAGCTACCCACAACCACCACCGCCTCTGTCACAACTTGTCACACAACGTTGTCGTCCATGACACCACCACGGTTTCGATTACAACTTCAGTCATTGCTGCTCCTGTAAAGGTTGTTGCAACAAACCACTGCTTCCTAGTAAAATATCCAGCTTCGGTGGTCTCTCGGGTATCCAACCATTCATTGCCTTTGTGTCTGTGTGTTTGTGTTGGTTTTTGTAACAAAATTGTCAAAACGTTAAAAATTACTTGCTTATCGTTTAAATGTTTACCCAAGAGGAATAGTGGGGAGGGAGTGGTAGCTGGGTAAGTTGCTAGGCTGTTTTGATAATAAGTTCGTGAGGGGTGTGAGGGTTGTTAGTTCTTTATAAAGGCAATAATTTCATAAACAAATATTAGCCACGAATAATTCTTAAGAATTGAATCACCCAGTATTTTGTTGGACGTTTGAGTTTGGTGTGGTGTGTTTGTTACGCGTATTGTGGTAGGAAATTAAATGCAATGTTTCTTTTCTTGCCGTAGAAGCAAAACTTTCAAAAGTTTTTCCTTTTATCTCAAACTAAAAAAGAGAAAGATAATAGTTTTATTGGATAAAACTTTGGATTTGGGATAAACATTTGGATCTGATAAAACTGTGAGAAGCTGGAAATTATTAACAAATGTTTTTAATCTTTTGTTGATGAAGCCAACATGTTCCTTAGATGGAACTGTGAAATTCAAGTTATTATGTGTAACGAATAAGTTGCGGATATTTATATGGAACAGAAAAACCTGTAGATGTGAGAACACTTTTTCCATAAGAAATTTGTGCTTCTAGACTTCTTCTATTGGCAAATCTGATAGTCAAACCTTTCTTTTTAGAAAAGCTTCAAACTCAAGTATCCATCTACAGAAATTTTGGATTCCTTTAGGATAGTTTGAGACTCAAGATTTTATATATCAGAATTTTAGAATTAAACCTTCCTCTATAGGAATCTTTGAGTCTGAAACCTTTCTTAATGCTTGAGACTCTATATTTCATAAACACGAATATTGGAGGCTAGGTCCATTCTCTACGGCAATTTGAAAGACTCAAACCTTATTACAAGAATAGTTTGGAGCTCAGATATTTCTATTTCAGCTAAGTTGTTCTTTAGAAAGATAAATCAAAGAAACTTTTTTCTATAGAAAAGTCAATTCAGCGAACTTTTTTCTATAGAAAAATAAATTCAGCGAACTGTTTTTAAAGAGTCAATTTAGAAAAACTTTTTCTATTGAAAGAAGTCAATTCAGCAAATTTTTTTCTTAGAAAAAATTAATTCAGCCAAGTTGTTCTTTAGAAAGAATAAATTCAACGAACTCTTTCCACAGCAAAAAGTCAATTCAGCGAGTTTTTTCTATAGAAACTGTTTTCAAAGAAAGAGTCAATTTAGCAAACTTTTTCTATAGAAGAAAGTCAATTCAGCAAAGTTTTTTCTTAGAAAAAGTTAATTCAGCTAAGTTGTTCTTTAGAAAAATAAATCAAAGAAACTTTTTCTATAGAAAAGTCAATTCAGCGATTTTTTTTTCTATAGAAAAATAAATTCAACGAACTGTTTTTAAAGAAAAAGTCAATTTAGAAAAACTTTTTCTATAGAAAGAAGTCAATTCAGCAAAATTTTTTCTTAGAAAAAATTAATTCAGCCAACAACATGGCACAAATAAATTCAACGAAATTTTTCCATAGAAAAAAAGTCAATTCAGCGAACTTTTTTCTATAGAAAAAGTCAATACAGCGAACTTTTTCTATCGGACAAATCTGTTCAGATATGTTTTGTTTTGAAAATTATTTCAGCGAGCTCCTTCTGTAGAAAATGTCTACTTAACCAACTTTTTCTATAGAAAAAGTCAATTCAGCGGACCGTTTCAATAGAAAAAGTCAATGCAGCGAACTTTTTCTAGTGAGGAAGTCAATTTATAGAACATTTTTTTTAACAGGAAAAGTAAATTCAGCGAATTTTTTTTATATAAAAATAAATACAGCGAACTTTTTCTATAGAAAAAGTCAGCGAACTTTTTCTATAGAAAAAGTCAATTTAGAGAACTGTTTCTATAGAAAAAGTCAATTCAGCGAACTTTTTCTACAAAAAAGTCAATTCAGCGAACTTTTTCTATAGAAAAAGTCGATTCAGTGAACTTTTTCTATAGAAAAGTCAATTCAGCGAACATTTTCTATAGAAAAAGTCAACTCAGCAACTTTTTCTTCGATACAATTTATTCAGATATGTTGTTCTTCGTTCTTTTTCTATAGAAAAAGACAATTCAGCGAACATCTATAGAAAGAGTCAATTCAGCGAACTTTTTCTATAGAAAAAGTCAATTTATCGAACTTTTTCTATAGAAAATGTCAATTCAGCGAACTTTTTCTATGAAAAATTAAATTTACCAAACTTTTGCTACAGAGAAAACCAATTTAGCAAACTTTTTCTAAAGAAAAAGTCAACTCAGCAACTTTTTCTTCACAAATATTTATTCAGCTATGTTGTTCTTTTTTCTTTTTCTATAGAAAAGTCAAATCAGCGAACTTGTTCCACAGAAAAAGTCAATTCAGCTAACTTTTTCTGTAGAAAAAGTCAATTCAGCGAACTTTTTCTATAGAAAAAGCCAATTCAGCGAACTTCTTCTATAGAAAATGTCAATTCACCGAGTTTTTTCTATAGAAAAAGCCAATTCAGCGAACTTTTTCTATAGAAAAAGTAAATTGAGCGAACTTTTTCTATAAACAAAGTCAATTCAGAGAATTTTTTCTATGGAAAAATTTAATTCACCGAACTTTCGCTGCAGAGAATGCCAATTCAGCAAACTTTTTCAATTCAGCTAACTTCAGCTAACTTTTTCTAAAGAAAAAGTCAATTCAGCGAAATTTTTCTATAAAAAAAGTCAATTCAGCTAACTTTTTCTACAGAAAAAGTCAACTCAGCAAACTTTTTCTATAGATAGTCAATTCAGAGAACTTTTTCTATAGAAAAGTCAATTGAGCGAACTTTTTCTATCAAAAAAGTCAATTCAGCGAGTTTTTTCTTTAAACAAAGCCAATTCAGCGAACTTTGTCTATGGAAAAATCAAATTCAGCAAACTTTTTCTAAAGAAGAAGTCAACTCAGCAACTTTTTCTTCGAAAAAATTTATTCAGCTATGTTGTTCTTTGTTCTTTTTCTACAGAAAAAGTCAGTTCAGCGAACTTTTTCTATAAAAAAGTCAATTCAGCGAACTTTTTTTATAGGAAAAGTCAATTCAGGGAACTTTTTCTATGGAAAAATCAAATTCACTGAGTTTTTGCTACCGAAAAGGTCAAGCAAACTTTTTCTAAAAAAAACGTCAACTCAGCAACTTTTTATTCGAAAAAATTTATTCAGCGATGTTGTTCTTTGTTCTTTTTCTATAGAAAAAGTCAATTCAGCGAACTTTTTCTATAAATAAAGCCAATTCAAATCAAATTCAGCAAACTTTTTCTAAAGAGGTCAACTCAGCAACTTTTTCTTCGAAAAAAATTATTCAGCTATGTTGTTCTTTGTTCTTTTTCTATAGAACACGTCAATTCAGCGAACTTATATAGAAAACTTCAATTAAGCTAACTTTTTTTTATAGTAAAAGCCAATTCAGCGAACCTTTTCTACAGAAAAAGTCAACTCAGCGAACTTTTTCTATAGAAAAAGTCAATTCAGGGATCTTTTTCTATGGAAAAATCAAATTCACTGAGCTTTTGCTACAGAAAAGGCCAACTCAGCAAACTTTTTCTAAAAAAACGTAAACTCAGCAACGTTTTATTTGAAAAAATTTATTCAGCTATGTTGTTCTTTGTTCTTTTTCTATAGAAAAAAGACAATTCAGAGAATTTCTATAGAAAAAGTCAATTCAGCGAACTTTTTCTATAAAAAAAGGCAATTCAGCGAGTTTTTCCTATAGAAAAAACCAATTCAGCGAATTTTTTCTATAGAAAACTTCAATTCAGCAAACTTTTTCTTAGAAAGTAGAAATTCATCAAACATTTTCCTTAAAATAGTTCAGCACACTTTTCAGAGAACTTTTTCTATAGAAACAATCTGTTTAGATAAGTTTCGATATTGATGAACTCAGCAAGCTTCTGTAGCCAAATTTTTGTACAGAAAAAGTAAATTTAGAGTTGTTTTTCTATAGAAAAAGTAATTCAGCTAACTTTTTCTAAGGAAAATTTCAATTCAGCGATCTTTTTCCAAGAAAAATGTCAAGGCAACGAACGTTTTCTATAGAGAACATCAATTTAGCTAAATATTTCTATAGAAAAATTCAATTCAGGAAATTTGTTCTATGGCAAAATAAAATTTACCGAACTTTTGCTGTAGAAAAGGTTAATTCAGCGAACTTTGTCTGAAGAAAGAGTCAAGTCCGCAACTTTTTCTCAGTTGAGCGCACTTTTTCTATAGAAAAAAAGTCAATTGAACGAACTTTATCGATAAAAAAAGTCAATTGAGCCAACTTTTTCTATAGGAAATGTCAATAGAGCGAAGTTTTTCTGTAGAAAAAATCAATTCAGCGAACGTTTTGTATTTCGAAATTCAATTCAGCAAACTTGTTTTAAAGAAAAATAGTTAAGCACACTTTTTACATCGAAAATCTCATTTTGACATATTTTTTCTATGGAAAAACTCAATTCAGCTAATTTTTTCTGGGGAAAAAGTTATCTAATCTATGTGATTCTTTAAAAAAGTTAATTCAGCAAACGTTTTCTGTAGTAACATTTAATTCAGCCAAAGTCAATTCGGATAACATTTTCCTTAGAAAACATCAATTCAAATTGTCTTTCTTTGTGAAAACATAATTCTCATTTTATTTATATTCCGAGGTGTTTGAAAGACAATTATTATATGGCTTAACTTAAGCTTTGAAATTATTACTTTTTTATTGTCCGAGAGAATGGCAGAGTCTTGTATGCGAATAATTAGATTTTCTGCTAGTTACACCAACACTTGTATCCATGCATAATTTTCCCTCATATGTTTTCCATTTTTAGTAGTAGTCATAACTACCGAAAACCACCAACAACAACAACTATTGCTGGTGGACTGTCGACTGCTTGTTGGTATTTGGCTATTACAATGGCCATAATTTCTTGCTTTTAGTTGTCACTTATGAGCGTTTATAATCCTTATGACGATAGAAAAATATGCTAGCCTCACTCTGAGTACCCCAGAAACCATCGCAACATCAAAGTGACAGCTTTTGCAAAGCGCTTTCAAAGAAGAATAAATGTCACATGGCCACAAAGCAGCATGGGGGGAGGAGGGTTATAGTAAAGGTAGTAGTTTTTGCTATGCAGACAAGTGGCATACAATGATGATGATGATGTTGGCTTTGTTGCTTTTGCTGATGACGGAAAAGAAATTTAGAAGTGAAAAAGAAAGAATAGCGCCAGGGCTAAAGGTCATTGAGCTTGGGGCAAAAGCGGGGAAAGCCGGCAGGGGATGTTGGAGACCGTAAAACTGTGTAAAAGTATTTGGCAAACCATGTTGGCCGCAAAAACGAAAGAACGGAAGCGCAATAAATGGACTAGAAGCCAAATGTTGGTTGGTTGGTTATTTGGTGGGTTGCTCGGTTGTTTGACCGGCTGCCTGGCTTATGAGTCTGTCTGATGAGTTGACGTGGTTATGGACGTTTGTGTGGAGCGTGTCGCTCATTACAAGCAAATCAGCTTAGCAAACATATATGGAAAGTAAAAACAATTTCTGGGGAATGGGATGCACTAATGGTCTCAACACACACACTCGAACATCAACATACTCCCCTGTAGACACCAAAAGATTGTAATATGAGATGGTCACAAAATCCAGTAGTAATTCCTGTAGGGTAAGGAAATGGGAATTTTCTCTTTTATGGATTTGTATAATAAAGAGCTCAAAAAAGAAACATAGGAAGTAATGGCTTAATACCGACAGCAACAGCACCACCGTACGGCTTATCTTCTTGGGTAAATGTTTTCATTTTGGCTAGAAAGGATTTTCTCAATAACTTAACAACAAACAAATGATAGAGAGTAGAGCCAAAGGAATCTGTTGCCATAGTTGTTAGTTGTTTTGGTCGACAACGTGTGTCAAGGCTTAAACAATTAATTATTGGAATAAAAAATATTCCTCCATGAATGAAAAGGAAATAACTCACAAAGGACCAGAGGATTATCCTTAAAAGAGTTACCATTTTCTTTATTAATTTTTCTTCTTCCTTAAAAGATTCAATTTATTTAAAGGAAACATAAATTTTAAGTAGACATCCGTGTGTGTGCCTGTGTGTGTTTCTTCATAGATATTGAATTTATTTATTGAGGTGTTGTGGCCACTCAATATTTGTTTGGACGACAAAACTTTTATCTCAGCAATGCCAGAGTCCTTCAGACCAACACACTGACACTCTCCATTCAATCTTTGCTTTTAGCTCCTATCAGTGTACGTGTGTGCGTTCGTTTTGTTTGTCTACATAAATTTGCATTTATTTTGTATTTTTGTTGGTCATTTTGCATTTGCATCCCTTTTTGCATATCCTGCCACTCATAAAAGGTGGGAGAGGGGTATTATGCCACATTTACCGAAGCAAAAACACCATTAAAATCTACTGACCCAACAGCAAAAGACCAGCCAAACAGGGGAAACACAAACAACCCAAACACGATAAGTGGTATGTCGTTGTCGTTTTGCGTTGTTAAAACTCTGCCTGGCTGACTGGCTGCAGGAGTGTTCCGAGTTATTTAAATATTTCACAGTTTGTTGTAAAACCATGGCGAAGAGGAGTGCAGAGGGGAAACGGAATTATAGGCCATAAATAACATATGACTGCATAAAATTATATGTTAAATGTGAAATGTTTAAGTGTTTTTATATTCTCGCCTCCCGCTTACACTCCCCCACCAGCCAACATTTAAAACGTACAATAATAAAATCAAAGTGACAGGATTAAAAGTGGTCTCTAGAGAGAGGGAGATGGACTTTAAGGAAGTATATTGGGTGGATAAAAAGTTAAATCAAAGATATGTTAGCATTTGCATTTTTCGCTGAAGTGATTTTTCTATAGAAAAAGTTTGCCGAATTTACTTTTTCTATAGAAAATGTTTGCTGAATTGAGTTTTTCTATAGAAAAAGTTTGATGAATCGACTTTTTCTATAGAAAAAGTTCGCTGAATTGACTTTTTTACAGAATAAGGTTGCTCAATTGATTTTTTTCTATAGAAAAAGTTGGCTGAATTTACTTTTTCTATAGAAAAAGTTCAGTGAATTGACTTTTTTAGAGAATAAGGTTGCTAAATTGATTTTTTTCTATAGAAAAAGTTGGCTGAATTGACTTTTTCTATAGAAAAAGTTCAGTGAATTGACTTTTTCTATAAAAAAGTTCGCTGAATTGACTTTTTCTATAGAAAAAGTTCGCTGAATTGAATTTTCTTATAAAAAAGTTCGCTGAATTGACTTTTTCTATAGAAAATGTTCGCTGAATTGACTTTTTGTATAGAAAAAGTTCGCTGAATTGAATTTTCTTATAAAAAAAGTTCGCTGAATTGACTTTTTCTATAGAAAAAGTTCGCTGAATTGAATTTTTCTATAGAAAAAGTTTGCTGAATTTACTTGTCTATAGAAAAAATTGCTTAATTGACCTTTTCTGTAGAAAAAGTTTGCTGAATTGATTTTTCTATAGAAAAAGTTTCCTAAATTGACTTTATATATAGAAAAAGTTGACTGAGTTGACCTTTTCTATAGAAACAGTTTGCTGAATTGACTTTTTTAGAGAATAAGGTTGCTCAATTGATTTTTTCTATAGAAAAGTTGGCTGAATTAACTTTTTCTATAAAAAAGTTCGCTGAATTGAATTTTTCTATAGAAAAAGTTTGCTGAATAGACTTTTTCTATGGAAAAGAGTTTGCTGAATTGACTTTTTCTATAGAAAAAGTTCGCGGAGATGACTTTTCCCATAGAAAAAGTTGGATGAGGTGACTTTTTCCACAGAAAAATTTGCTGAATTGATTTTTTCTGCAGAAAAAATTCGCTGAATTCCCTTTTTCTATAGATAAAGTTCACCGAATTGACTTTCTTCGCTGAATTGAGTTTAGAAAAAGTTCGCTGAATTGAATTTTTCGATATACAAATTTTGCTGAATTGACTTTTTTTAAACAGATTGATGAATTTTCATTTTCTAAAGAAAAAATTTCGCTGTATTGACTTTTTCTATAGATAAAGTTTAATGAATTGACGTTTGCTATAGCAGAAGTTCGCTGAATTCCCTTTTTCTATAGAAGTTGACTTTTTCTATAGAAAAACAAGTGAGCAAAGGCTATAGTCGGGACGGGGCCGACCATGTGATACCCTACACCGCTACCACTGTGCATAAGCTTTTCACTGGTAAACATTTCTTTTAGGGAATATAATCCGACTACCACCAACAATAATATGCCTCTTTCTCCGATCAAAATTACGACCTGTAGCTTGATTGCAAAAAATAGAAGAATTGGATGTAATATCTCCCATGTTTGACCACCTTCGCCAACCTGCTTTACACCAATGTAATGGTAATATTTTCTTCTTCCATTGACAGGTTTTGCCGTTGGAATACCCCTACTAGAAGCCAATATATTCACAAAGAATAAAACTTTGAATTTGTCTCCAAATGAGTTTTTCCCCATTCCGACCCCTAAATATTATCCGACTATCACCAAAATCAATAGGCTTCTTCCTCTGTGGGACCCGCATCAACTCCCATTCGTGAAGATCCGATCAAAATTGCGACCTGTAGCGTAATTACAAACAAATCGGAAAATGGGATGCATTACCGACTATTGCGATATCTCTGTTGTTTAACCACCTACGACAACCTAATTTACATCGTTGTAAAGGTGATATTTTCTACTTTTCTAGCCAGGTCTTGCTTTTGATATACCTCTTAAAGAAACAGAGATATTGGCTTTGAAATAAAACGTAGACCTTTTCTCCAAATAAGTTTTAGACCATTCCGACCCATAAATATTATCCGACCATCATTAAAATCAGTAGACTTCTTCCTCTGTGGGACCCCCATTAACCCCTAAAATGTCGTGATGATCCGATCAAAATTGCAACCTGTGCACAGTGCGAAATTTGGGAAGTTTAGTGGAACTTTAAGGGATTTTCAAAGTACATGAAATTAATTAAACTTTTATTGAATTCGTTAGCTAAGTACTCCACTGCAAATGGTCCATACTCAGTTTGCCGATTTACTTCACGAAACGACTTAAAAATGCACTTAAAGTTGCACTTTTGTTTTTTAATTTTGTTTTGTAAGAAATGTATTTTTGATTCATTAAAAAAATGGAGTGGCGCGGACAAATGGTAAGTCAGTATGCCATGATTTATTTTTCTTAATATTTTACAAAATAATTATGATATTTTACACTTAAAAAAAATGCAAAAAACCCTTATTGTTTTCGTGCAATTTTAGTCGGAAAGAAGTGAATTTTTGAAGTTTTCAAAATTGTAATTTTTTATTTTCCGTGGTCATTTCAAAAGTGAATTACGTACATTCACGTGTTAAGATATATATAATCTGAAAGATTGGATTCTCCTCTGTTCGCAAAGCAATAAAACTGGTGCGGTATCGCGCGGTCTTTGGAAATATTCAAGATTTTCTAAAAAGACTTCGGGAATTTCATTCAGTTGCATTTTCCAAAAGTGAAAGGTAAACGCGACAATGAACGCCATTGTTGACTGTGTTTTGAAGAAATGGACTCACTAATTCTAACAATGATAATTTCTGTAAAATTAAGAAACCTCTCGCAATTTTTCATAGTTTTGACCTCTAAATGTTGGTGATTTACATATAGTGCAACATTTTTAGATGCTGCAGTGCAAATACCAAAATACGTTAAAAATTGTAATGCAGTGCAGACCTGAACTTGATCTGAAAGACATTATTAACAAAATTAATGGTGCAGACCTGCTGAATGGACCAATAAACATTGTAGATACAAATGAAAACAAAAAATATTGACATTTTACTCCTTAATAGATGTGTAGGGTTGTGGGGCTTCACCCAGAAGTGGACCTATGTTGACAGCTTTTGTGTGAGTAGGTTTTTTATTCTCTAACATCTTAAAATTTACATTTGCATCAAAATCGGCTGCAATTTTTGTCTTTAACCTTTAAAATACCCAATATGAGGGAACCCGGCATGTGGGGGCTATTCCAAAACGCGAACCTATATTGAAAATATTTTGTACATAAGTTTTCTATCCGCTGAAAACCCAATATAACAATTTGCATCAAAATCGATTGAAAAATGAATTTAAAACGTAAAAACGGCAGCCAACGTTACATGAGCGCTACTGGAAACCGCGGGTCTATGTGGCCCAATATGAGCCCCACACTGACCACTAATATAAGAAACATTTGTGCAAAATTTTAGGAATCTACACCTTTTCCTTTAAAAGTTATTAGTAAAGTTCCTCTAAAGTGCTCATATTTTGCAGTGTGCTGTGGCGTGATTACAAAATAATCGGAAAATGGGATGCATTATCGACTATTGCCATATCTCTGCTATTTGACCACCTACGACAACCTAATTTACATTGCTGGAAAGGTGATATTTTCTACTTTCCTTGCCATGTTTTGGTTTTGATATACCTCTTAAAGAAACAGAGATATTGGCTTTGAAATAAAACGTTGACCTTTCTCCAAATAAGTGTTTGCCCATTCCGACCCCTGAATATTATCCGACCATCATCGAAATCATCTTTGAGACTCCCATCAACCCTCAAATTTTGGTGACGATCAGATCAAAATTGCGACCTGTAGCGTGATTTCCAAAAAATAGAAAAATGGGATGTATTACCGACTATTGCGGTATCTCCGTTATTTGGTTACCTACGCCGACCTAGTTTGCATCATTGTAAAGACGGGATCTTTTACTTTCATAGTCAGGCTTTGCTTTTGGAAAATTTTCAACCAAAGCTGTGATATTCGTCAATATAATTAAAATCGCAAAAATGAAAATTGGGGTTTTATTTGCTACTATTGTGATATCTTCGTTGTTTGATCACCTACGAGCACCTACTTTACATTATTAGAAAGGTGATATTTTCTGCTTTCATTGTCAGGTTTTGCTTTTGGTATACCCCATATAGAAGCTGAGATATTCGCTTTGGAAAAAAACGTTGTCTTTTTATCCACCTAAATTTTTTGCCCTTTCCGACCCCTAAATATTATCCGACCATCACCAAAATCAATAGGCTTCTTCCCCTCCGGGACCCCCATCAACATGCAAAATTTCGTGACGATCCGACCAAAATTGCGACCTGTAGCGTGATTACAAGGTTTAGATGGACAGACGGACAGACGGACGGACTGACGGACGGACACACATAGCCAGATCGACTCAGCTCGTCGAGACATTCATTTTGGTATATATAAGTATGGGTCTACGACCATTATTTCGATGCGTTACAAACTTTTTGGCCAAAACCAACTTATAATACCCTCCCCACATAGTGGTGTAGGGTATAAAAATTCAATTCAGCGAACTTTTGCTATAGCAAACTGAATTGACTTTTCCTATAGAAAAAGTTTTCTGAATTGACTTTTTCCATAGAAAAAAATTTCTGAATTGACTTTTTCTATAGAAAAAGTTTGCTGAATTGACTTTTTTATAGAAAAAGTTCCCTGCATTGACTATTTCTATAAAAAAATTTCGCTGAATTTACTTTTTCTATAGAAAAAGTTCGCTGAATTGACTTTTCCTATAGAAAAACTTCACTGATTGACATTTTCTATAGAAAAAGTTCGCTGAATTGACTTTTTCTATAGAAATAGTTCCCTGAATTGACCTTTTCTATAGAAAAACTTCGCTGATTGACATTTTCTATAGAAAAAGTTCGCTGATTTGACTTTTTCTATAGAAACAGTTTGCTGAATTGACTTTTTAGAGAATAAGGTTGCTCAATTTATTTTTTCTATAGAAAAACTTTTTCTATAGAAAAACTTTTTCTATAGAAAAACTTTTTCTATAGAAAAAGTTCAGTGAATTGACTTTTTATATAAAAAAAGTTCGCTGAATTGACTTTTCCTATAGAAAAAATTCGCTTAATTGACTTTTTCTGCAGAAAAAGTTTGCTGAATTGACTTTTTCTATAGAAAAAGTTCGAAAAAAAGAAGTTTTTCTATAGAAAAAGTTTGCTAAATTGTCTCTTTCTGTAGAAAAAGTTCGCTGAATTGACTTTTCTATAGAATGTGTTTGCTGAATAGACTTTTTTTTAAGAATAAGTTCGCTGAGGTGACTTTTTCCATAGAAAAAGTTCGCTGAGGTAAATTTTTCCGTAGAAAAAGTTTGCTGAATTGACTTTTTCTATAGAAAAAGTTCGCTGAAGTAACTTTTTCCGTAGAAAAATATGGCTGAATTGACTTTTTCTACAGATAAAGTTCGCTGAATTGGCTTTTTCTATAAATAAAGTTCACCGAATTGACTTTCTTCGCTGAATTGAGTTCTTCGATGGAAAAAGTTCGCTGAATTGAATTTTTCTATAGAAAAACTTCGCTGAATTGAATTTTTCTATAGAAAAAGTTCGCTGAATTGACTTTTTCTATAGAAAAAGTTCGCTGAATTGACTTTTTCTATAGAAACAATTCGCGGCATTAACATTTTCTTAGAACGACTTCGTTGAATTGACATTTTCTATAGAAAAATTTAGCTGAATTGACATTTTCTTTAGAAAAAATTTGCTGAATTGACATTTTCTGTAGATAAGTTTGCTGAATTGAAAAGGAAAATTGAGTTTTTTAATTGAGTTTTTCTATAGAAAAATCTATAGAAATGTTTGCTGAATTGACTGTTTTCTATAGAAAAAGTTCGCTGGATTTACTTTTTTATAGAATTTACTTTTTCTATAGAAAAAGCTCCCTGAATTTACTTTTTCTATAGAACAAGTTAAGTTGACTGTTTCTATAAAAAATTCGCTGAATTGACTTTTTCTATAGAAAAAAATCGCTGAACTGACCTTTTTTCAAGATAAATGTTCGCTGAGTTGACTTGTTCCATAGAAAAAATTTTCTGAGTTCACTTTTTCTATAGAAGAATTCGCTGTATTGACCTTTTCCATAGACAAAGTTCGCCGAACTGACTTTTTCTATCGACAAAATCGCTGATTTGAAACAGTTCGAGTAGTATCATTCAAATGGGTTGTTATTCGTTTTGTTGAATTTTTCTTTCACTGAATTAAGTTTTTAGTTAAAAAAGTTTGCTGAAATGACTTTTTCGGTGAAGAAAGTTTGGTGAATTGATTTTTCGGTGGAAAATGCTTCCTGAATTGACTTTTTCGGTGGAAAAATGTGACCTTTTCGTTGGAAAAAGTTAGCTGAATCACCTTTCAATTTGCTAAATTGAACGTTCCAATAGAAAAAGTTTACTGAAGTGAGTTTTTCTGTAGAAAAGGATCACTGGAGTAAGTTTTTCTAAAGAAAAACTTCGCTGAATTGCCTCTTTCAGTTCACTGAATTGCCCTTTTCTATAGAAAAGGGGCGCTGAATTGATTGTTTATATGAAAAGCTCGATTTTTCTGCATTGACTTGTTCTATATAAAAGACTCGCTGAATTTACATTTTGTAAAGAAAATGTTCGCTGAAGTGACCTTTTCTATGCACTTATTTTGACTTTTTCTAATAGAGAATATTGTCGATTCCATAAAGGTTTTAAGAAGGTGTTTAATCGATAGAAAATTGTTTTGAATGTTAACGCCTTTTGTCTATAAAATTGTTTTTTATTCCTTTGGATTGCCTTCCGTCTATAGACGACAGGTAGAACTCACCTCCCTTAAATGAGCTTATGAAGGGCGTTTGTCTTTAAAAGTCCTTAAAGGGAGTTTTTTAACATTTCAAAATTTAAATATTTTTAACCCGTAGACTGCGACTTCTATCTTTAGAATTATTTTTTATAGAAAACCACTGGAAGATATTTCCAGGTTTTTTTTCTATGGAAATTTTAGCTGAATAGATGTGGAAATATTTCTACTTGGCATTCTTAAAGACCCCATCAAAGACATGCCCCCCTTTTTGTGTGTAAAACCATCAACATTTACCGCTAAATTTCAATTTATTTTACCAAATAGTTTCTAGCCATTTGTTAAATTCCCCCCCACATGCGATATTGTTGTAAAGCTTCTTACAGCAGAGGGCGAGCATACAAAAACTATAACAAATTCTCTGTTTGTTGTTTTCTGCTTTTAAATCCCAGCTCTAAAGTAAATAAATAGTTTTAGTAAAGGATTAAAATTGCAAAAGTTTTCAATGATTTTTTGTTCTACATTCAGGCACTTTTCTCTACCCTCTCTCCCTTTCTCCACAAGCTCTTCAATGGCGAGGTTTTGTGTTTTTTCTTGAATTTGGGTTAAAACTGAAAAGAGCTCTTTTATTTTTTCCAGATATGGGAATTCTGCAGTGGTACTTTTATTTTCTGTTGTTGTTTTGGAATTGTTACAACTTTTAACTTTTGTTAAAAATGTTGTGTATGAAGTGGGGGAGGGGGTGTAAATAAATGCGGTTGCATGTGAGTTGTTTTGTTTTGACGACAAGTTGCAAAAAATAAAAAAAACTAAGGCAACAATACTTCCTTATTGCATTACAATGCTGGGATGTTGGTTTTTTTTCTATAACCAAACCATTGTTGCTAGTTTTTTTCTTTTTTGCGAAAAAAGTGAAAGAACACTTTAAAACACACAGCAGAAATAACAACAACTAGAAATCTCAAGAACATCTATTGTTTTAAGCCAAATTGTTCAAAGCGAAATAAAAATTCTGTAACAAAATGTTGAACAATTCATTTTTATTCTATGATGGGGGTATGGTGATTGGGGGCCTTTGAAATTGCCAACATGTCGCAGTTCCAATGTTTTGTTGATGCCATTTTTTTCTATGAATATCACAAAAATTCAATTAAAAATAGGATTTATTTATTGTGTTTTTTGTCTGCTGTTCGATGGGGGATTTTTTCATGTTTGCTTTGAGCCAAGATGACACCAAACAGTAACAAAGACACAGACCCACACACACCCGCCCACATGCTTTGTATGAAATTTAAACTAAACAAAAATCAATATTACATGGTTTGGCAGAGAGAAGCCTGGCAAATGGTGGGGGTTTGGAGGTGGAAGGAAAAACAATTATAAAATCCGTGATAGGAAAAGTGATTGCAAACTCTAGTCAATACAGTTGGTGGGAAAAGTGATGCTACTCAGTTGAGAGGACTTTGAAACTGTTCTCTCTTGGGGAACATTTATTCAGCAAAGTGTTCCTATTCAAAAATCTTATTCATTGAAGTTTCTCAATATAAACCCCTCATTCAGGGAATTTTACCATAGAAAACCAAAATTAAGCGAAATTTTTCTTTAGTAAACAATATTTCAGGGAATACTTCAGAGTTTTTCTATAGAAAAGCACAACTTTGTTTTGCTTTTGAAACGCTTAATTTAGAGATTTTTTTACGGAAAAACTCGAATGTTTTCGTATCTTCCTAAAGCAAAAGTAAATTCAGTGAATTCAGCAAATATTTTCGACAGAAAAAGTCATTTCAGTCAATATTTGTATAGAAAAGGTCAATTCAGGTAAATTTTTCAATAGAAAACGTCAATTCGGCGAACTTTTTCTATATAACAATTAAATTCAGCGAAATTTTTCTATTGAAAAAGTCAATTAACATAAATTTTTCTATAGGAGCATTCTATTCAGCGAACTTCTTCTATAGAAAAAGTAAATACAGCGAACTTTTTCTATAGAAAAAGTCAATTTTGCGAACGTTTCCTATACAGAAAATCAATTCAGCGAAGTTTTTCTATAAAAAAGCCAACTAAGCGAAATTTTTCTATTGAAAAATTCAATTAACATAAATTTTTCTATAGGAGCAGTCTATTCAGCGAACTTTTTCTATAGAAAAATCAATTTAGCCAACATTTTCTATACAAAAAATCAATTCAGCGAACTTGTTCTATACAAAAATTCAATTCAGCGAACTTTTTCTATAGAAAAGGCCAATTCAGCGAACTTGTTTCAAAAGGAAAAGCCAATTCAGTGAAATTCTTTTATAGAAAAAGTCAATATAGCGAACTTTTTCTATAGAAAAAGTCAATTCAGCAAATATTTTCTATACAAAAATTCAATTCATATTTTCATATTTTCTATACAAAAATTCAACCTTGTTTGTAGAAAATGACAATTCAGCTAAAATTTTCTATAGAAGAAGTCAATTCAGCGAACTTTTTTATAGAAAATGTCGATTCAGCAATATTTTTCTATAGACTTTGTTAATTCAGCAAACTATTTCTATAGAAAAGTAAATGCAGCGAGCTTTTTCTATAGAAAAAGTAAATACAGCGAGCTTCTTCTATAGAATAAGTAAATACAGCGAGCTTTTTCTATAGAAAAAGTAAATACAGCGAACTTCTTCTATTGAAAAAGTCAATTCAGCGATCTTTTTCTATAGAAAAGGTCAATTCAGCGAACTTTTCTATATTAAAAGTCAAATCAGCGAACTTTTTCTATAGAAAAAGTCAAATAAGAGAAATTTTCGATAGGAAAAGTCAATTCAGCGAACTTTTTTATAGAAAATGTCCATTCAGCAATATTTTTCTATAGACTTTGTTAATTCAGCGAACTTTTTCTATAGAAAAAGTAAATACAGCGAGCTTTTTCTATAGAAAAAGTCAATTCAGCGAACTTTTTCTATTGAAAAAGTCAATTCAGCGATATTTTTCTATAGAAAAGGTCAATACAGCGAACTTTTTCTATAGAAAAGTCAATTCAGCGAAGTCAATTCAGCGAACTGTAGAAGAAGTCAAATTAGCGAACTTTTTCTATAGAAAAATCAATTCAGCGAATTTTTCTGTAGAAAAAGTCAATTAAGCGAAATTTTCGATAGAAAAAGTCAATTCAGCGAACTTTTTTTATAGAAAATGTCGATTAAGCAATATTTTTCTATAGACTTTGTTAATTCAGCAAACTATTTCTATAGAAAAGTAAATACAGCGAACTTTTTCTATAGAAAAAGTAAATACAGCTAACTTTTTCTATTTAAAAAGTCAATTCAGCGAACTTTTTCTATGGAAAAGGTCAATTCAGCGAACATTTTCTATAGAAAAAGTCAAGTTTTCAATAGAAAAAGTCGATTCAGCAAACGTCTTCAATAGAAAAAATCAATTCACCGAACATTTTTTATCCAAAAAATCAATTCAGCGAACTTTTTCGGTAGAAAAAGTCAATTCAGCAAACATTTTCTATAAAAAATCAATTCAGCTAACTTTTTCTATAGAAAAGTCAATTCAGCCAACTTTTTCTATAGAAAAAGTCAATTCAGCAAACGTTTTCAATGAAAAATTCAATTCAGCCAACTTTTTCTATAGAAAAAGTCAATTTAGCGAAATTTTTCTATTGAAAATGCTAATTCAGCGAACTTTTTCTTTAGAGAAAGTAAATTCAGCGAACTTCTTCCATAGAAAAAGACAATTCAACGACGTTTTTCTATAGAAAAAGTCAATTCAACGAACTTTTTCTATAGAAAAAGTCAATTCAGCGAAAATGTCGATTCTGCAATATTTTTCTATAGACTTTGTTAATTCAGCGAACTTTTTCTATGGAAAAGGTCAATTCAACGAAATTTTTCTATAGAAAAATTCAATTCAGCGAAATTTTTCTATGGAAAAAGACAATTAAGCGAAATTTTCAATAGTAAAAATAAATTAAGCTACGTAAATTCAGCAAAATTTTTTTTTATTGAAATTTTATTGAAATTCAGCGAACCTTTTTTATAGAAAAAGTCAATTTAGCTAATTCTTTCTGTAGACAAAGTCCATTCGTCGAACTGTTTCAATGGAAATGTCAAACTGAACCGAAGGTTTCGGTGAAATGAATTTTTCTATAGAAAAATTTCGCTGAATTGACTTTTCTTTAGAAAGGATACGCTGAATTGACTTTTGCTACGGAAAAACTTAACTTAATTGAATTTTTTCTATACAAAAAGTTCGCTTAATTGACTTCTTCTATAGAAAAAAGTTCGCTTAATTGACTTTTCTATAAAAAAAAGTTCGCGAAATTAAATTTTTCAATAAAAAAATTAGATGAATTGTCATTTTTATAGAAAAGGTTTGCTGAATTGACGTTTTCTATAGACAAGGTTCTTTGAATTAACCTTCTCTATAAAAAGGTTCGCTGAATTGACTTTTCATGCAGAAAAAGTTCGCTGAATTGACTTTATCTATAGAAAAAGTTCGCTGAATTGCCTTTTTCTATAGAAAAATTTCGCAAAGTTGACTTTTCTACAGAAAAAGTTCGATGAATTGACTTTTTCTATAGAAAAAGTTCGCTGTAGAGAATTTGCTACAGAAAAAGTTCGCTGAATTGATTTTTTTTCTAAAAAAAGTTTTCTGAATTGGCATTTTCTATAGACAAATTTCGCTGAATTCAATTTTGCTCTAGAAAATGTTCGCTGAATTGACTTTTTTATAGAAAATATTTGCTGAATTGACTTTTTCTATAGAAAAAACTTCGCTGTAGAGATTTTTTATAAAAATTTTTTTGCTGAATTGACTTTTTTTATAAAAAAGTTCGCAAAGTTGACTTTTTGTAGAAAACGTTCGCTATTTCTTGTGAAAAAGTTCGCTGAATTGACTTCTTTATAGAAATGCTTCGATGAAATAACTTCTTTTATACAAAAAAATTTGCTGAATTAACTTTTTCTATAAAAAAAGTTTGCTGAATCGGCATTTTCTATAGACAAATTTCGCTGAATTCAATTTTGCTCTGAAAAATGTTTGCTGAATTGCCGTTTTTATAGAAAATGTTTGCTGAATTGACTTTTTCTATAGAAAAAATTTCGCTGAATTGACTTTTCTATAGAAAACGTTCGCTGAATTTACGTTTTCTCTTAAAAAAGCTTGCTGATTTGAAATGTTTGGTAGAAAAATTCGCTGAATTGAGTTGTGTTACAGAACAAGGTCGCTGAATTGACTTTCTTTCCAGAAAAAAGTTCGCTGAATTAGTTTTTTGATTTTTAAATTTAATTTTTTTTAATCGATCTTCTTAACCGAAAAAAAACATCATGAGTTCAGTTTATTGGTAGGAATTGTTCGACAAATTTTATTTTTTCAAAAATTGTTATCCTTCACTCAGCCTTGTGGGTATTTGATTTGTGAATTTGAAAACTCATGTTCATTGAAACGATAACAGTAATGCTTTCTATCAACTTCACTATCACTTTCCCTCTCTCTCTTTCACTCCCACCCCCAGTGATACTTTACTCAAGGATTTCTCATCTTCTAAACAAATAATCATAATGTATAACGACAACCATTCGCAAATATAAAGAGTATGGCTTTGATGGCGAAACAGCATCAGGTACATAGAGGAAAAAGTAATGAAGTTTCCACTTAGATGTTCTTCGACAAGTTTGTTCTTGTTGTTTTTGTAATGTACTGTAACAACTTTAAGTACTTTAAATACGGGGCGGATTTTAATAATGTCGAGTTTAACTGTGAGAGCAAATATTAAAATCAAGTACAAGATTTACCTAAGGCTGCAACAGTTCACTCAGACATGCAGAATGGGAAACAGACGGGCAGGCAGGCAGCCTGCTTGGCTGACTGCTGCTTTGTTGGGCAAACAGGTCATGCAGTTCTTCCGGCTTTACTGGCTGATATACAAGACCATTAGTAAATCCCAACACATTGGGGTGTCCTTTTGGCAATTTTTTCTGCATGAAATCACACACAAGGATAGATAGAAACATTGCAACACAAATTTATGTTCGAAGCCTTGGTCCAAAGAAAACACTCATTATTTTGTTTGTTTAGTGAACAAGCACTAATGTACGAATGAATGAATAAATGTTTCAATGAAGTGTCTCTGGGATGAAATTAAGAAATGTTTGCCTGCAAACAAATCTCAGTTTATTTTTGTTCTATATTTTTTCTTCTTGAAATCGACCCCTTCTCCTCCTTTCCTCTAATATTTGCCTTATGATATTTCTTTGGCATATTGATTTTCATCAAAATATTCTTCCAAATATTTGCAATAGTTTAACATTTTATTTGTTGTTTGGTTTATGCTGAATACCAATCAGATTTAACAGATGCTTGATTGTGTTGATTTAAGGATTGCCAATAAATATCCTTGAGAGTATTCAAGAAAAAAATTAAACGACAGAGAAATGAATCCATAGAATGGGTTTGTTTGAAATTGACATTTGCTGGTGGTTGACAGAGGCGTCAACTTCAACAATTTTACATAAATAATGAATTCAGCTAGACAATTTCAATTCGGCGAGTTTTTTCCTATAGGAAAAAGATACTTCAGTGAAGTTTTTTATCGAAAGATTCAATTCAGCTAATTTTTTCTATAGAAAAACTCAATTCAGCCAAGTCATTCTGTAAAACAATCCACACAGCTAGTTTCGTTTATGGGGAATCTTCAGTTGAAATTTATTCATGAAAAATTCGGTTATGTTATCATGCTTCCAGATATGAGATGACCTACGTCTCTGCCGTTTACCAACCATTTCACCACAAATTCTGAAGACGAAAGGAAAAGTGTATCAAACTGACAGTCGTTTATGTTGTTGCCACAAACATATAGCCCTCCAAGGAGTGAGGCCAGATATTCAGATTGTAACCAAAACCCCAAACAAAAACAACAATGTCAACCATAATTTTAATTGTTACACAAACACAACTGGTAAGAATTTTTTTTTCAATATTTGTTTTCCTTTCCACCAAATGCAAGGCTAGAGCACAACACTAGGCCTTCCTAGTGGTTAATGGGGTAGTGGTTGATGGTTGTTACTTTGCCATAAAGCGAAACAGAGTCAATAAAACATTTTTTTGGCTGGTGCAGCCACAAAAACAACCCCTTTTTAGTTAGAGACCATCAGCATCTTCTTCATCATCATCCAACATCCAACAAAAAGTGAACACACAGGCATCCTTTCATAGCAACCTTCTCCTCCTCCCCTTTGAGAATGTAATGAACACTTGTACATGAGACGGATTCATGGCAGTATCATGACTACCACCATCACCACTACAATTATATTCGTTTATTTGAAGGCACACACAAACACATATGTGTGTTTGAGTGGTAGTAAAAAATTCGCTTGTATGGGTTTATTTGATAGGACCAACATGACAACTGCCACGAATCTGCATAACTGTAAATGTGGTATATCCTTTTTTGTGTGAGTTTTGAGGTTCAATGTGGTCGATGGGGGCTTACACGTGGGGTTTGTTATCTATCAACAGAGGACAGTGGAATAAGATTTAGTCATGTTTTATTTAGTATTTATTTCAGCAAATTTTAATGGCAGACAGTGCGATGGTAGCCAGTTCTAATTACAACAAATTTCAATTTAGACAATTTTTCTATAGAAACAGTCAATGCAGCCAACTTTTTCTTTAGAATAAATCAATTCAGGAAAATTTTTTCATGAAAAAAGTCAATTCAGCCAAGATTTTCTACAGAAAAATCAATGCAGCCAACTTTTTCTATAAAAAGCCAATTTTCCAAATTTTTCTATAGAAAAAGTCAATTCAATTCTATAGAAAAAATCAAATCAGCTAACTTTTTCTATTGAAAAAGTAAATTTTCTAAATATATTAATCAAAACGAGCTCGATGTCTTGATGTTGTTGTTTTTATTTATTTATTATTTTATTCAATATTTCGTCTTTCTTCGAAAGACATCATCAGGATAAATAATATTTAAAGCTATTACAACAATAACAATATTTTTGCAAAGCGTCGATCTAGTGTCGCTGCCATCTGTTTCGACGAAACAAAATTGAATAAAATAATAAATAAATAAAAACAACAACATCAAGACATCGAGCTCGTTTTAATTAATATAATTAGAATATTTAAAATAAAGGTCGAAGAAAATAATCAAAAAATCGTAAATAAAAAGAAAAAGTCAATTCCGCGAATTTTCTATTGAAAAATCAAGTCAGCGAATTTCTTCTATAGAAAAAATCAATTCAGGGAACTCTTTCTATAGAAATAGTCAATTCAGGAAACCTTTCCTATAGAAAAAGTCAATTCAGGAAATTTTTTCTATAGAAAAAGTCAAGTCAGCGAACTTCTTCTATAGAAAAAGTCAATTCAGGCAACTTTTTCTATAGAAAAAGTCAATTCAGGCAACTTTTTCTATAGAAAAAGTCAATTCAGCAAACTTTTTCTATAGAAAAAGTCAATTCAGCAAACTTTTTCTATAGAAAAAGTCAATTCAGCAAACTTTTTCTATAGAAAAAGTCAATTCAGGAAAATTTTTCTATTAGAAAAGTCGATTCAGACAACTTGTTTTATTGAAAATGTCAATTCAGAGAACTTTTTTTTATAGAAAAAGTCACTTCAGCGAACTTTTTCTACAAAAAAAGCGAAAAGTCAATTCAGCATACGTTTTCTATAGAAAAATGCCATTAAATTAACTACTTCTGTAGAAAAATGTCATTCAGATAACTCTTTTCCGCAGAAAAATGCAATTCAGCAAACTTTTTGTATAGAAATTTGTTATTCAACGAACATTTTCTATGCAAGATTCAATTCAGGGAACTTTTTGTATAGAAAATGTCAATTCAGCAAACCTTTTAATTAGAAAAGTCATTTCAGCAAACTTCTTCTATAGAAAAAGTCAGTTCAGCAAACTTTTATATAGAAAAAAGTAGTTTCTGCTAACTTTTGCAATATAAAAGGACAATTCAGAAAACTTTTTCTATAGAAAAAGTCAATTCAGCGAACTTTTTCTATAGAAAAAGTCAATTCAGAAAACGTTTTCTATAGAAAAATTTTATTCTGCGAACTGTTTCTTTAGAAAATGTAGATTAATCTAACTTTTTTTATAGAAAAAGTCAATTCAATGAATTTTTCTATAGAAACTGTCAATGCAGCTAATTTTTTCTGTAGAAAAAGTAAATTCAGGCAACTTTTTCTATAAAAAAGTCAAGTCAGGAAACTTTTCTATAGGAAAAGTGAATTCAGCAAACTTTTTCTATAGAAAAAGTCAATTTAGGAAACTTTTTCTATAGGAAAAGTCAATTCAGCAAACTGTTCCTATAGAAAAAGTGAATCCAGCAAACATTTTCTATAGAAAAAGCGAAATTCTTCTACAGAAAAAGTCAATTCACCATACTTTTTCTGTAGAAAAATACAATTAAATTAACTACTTGTATAGACAAATGAAATGCATTTTATCTATAGAAAAGTCAATTCAGCGAACTTTTTCTATACAAAATTTCAATTCAGCGAGGTTTGCTATAGAAAAAGTCAATTAAGAAAACGTTTTCTATAGAATAATTCTATTCCGCGAACTTTTTCTGTAGAAAAAGTCATTTCAGAGCCAATTCAGCAAACTTTTTCTGTAGAAAAAGTCAATTTAGCGAACTTATTTTTTATAGAAAAGGTCAATGAACTTTTCTATAGAAAAAGTCAATTCAACAAACTTTTTTATGGAAAACGTCAATTCAGCGAATTGTTTCTATAAAAAAAATCAATTTAGCTACTTTTCATTATAAATAATGCAATTCGGCTAACTTCTTCTATAGATAAATTCAGTTCAGCTACTTTTTCTACAGAATAATGCAATTCAGCTAACTTTCTCTATAGGAAAAGTCAATTCAGCGAACTTTTTTATAAAAAAAGTCAATTCAGCAACCTTTTCTTTACAAAAAGTCAATTCAGCCAATTTCAGCCAATCTTTTTATTGAAAAATGAAATTTTGTGAACTTTCTCTATACAAGAAGTCATTTCAGCGACCTTTTTCTATAGAAAAAGTCAACTTAGCGCCCTTTTTCTATAGACAAGGTCAATTCAGCCAACTTTTTCTACAGAAAAAGTCAATTCAGCGAACTTTTTGTATAGAAAAAGTCAATTTAGCAAACTTTTTCTTTAGAAAAAGTAATTCAGCGATATTTTTTATAGAAAAAGACAATTCAGCGAACTCTTTCTATAGAAAAAGTCAATTCAGCAAACTTTTTCTATAGAAAAAGTCAATTCAGCAAACTTTTTCTATAGAAAAAGTCAATTCAGTGACATTTGCTATGAAAAAATCAATTCAGTGAGATTTGCTATGGAAAGAATCAATACAGCACATTTTTATACAGAAAAAGTCAATTCAGAGAACTTTTTCTATATAAAAATTAATTCAGTTCAGCTATCTTTTTCTATTCAAAAATTAAATTCTGTCAAGTTTTTCAATAGCAAAAGTCAATTCAGCGAACTTTCTCTACAGAAAAAGTCAATTCAGCGAACTTTTCCTATAGAAAAAGTCAATTTAGCAAACTTTTTCTTTAGAAAAAGTTAATTCAGCTAACTTTTTCTATAGAAAAAGTCAATTCAGCGAACTTTTTCTATAGAAAAAGTCAATTCACCGAACTTTTGCAATAACAAAAGTCAATTCATCCCACTTCTATAGAAAAATACAATTCAGCGAACTTTTCTATAGAAAAAGTCAATTTAGCAAACTTTTTCTTTAGAAAAAGTCACTTTAGCAAACTTTTTCTTTAGAAAAAGTTAATTCAGCTAACTTTTTCTATAGAAAAAGTCAATTCAGCGAACTTTTTTTATAGAAAAAGTCAATTCAGCGAACTTTTTCTATAGAAAAAGTCAATTCAGCGAACTTTTTCTTTAGAAAAAATCACTTCCACGAACTTTTTCTATAGAAAAATTCTATTCAGTGAAATTTTTCTATAGAAAACGTCAATTCAGCGACCTTTTTCTATAGAAACAGTCAATTCAGCGAACTTTTTCTATAGAAAAAGTCAATTCAGCGAACTTTTTCTATAGATAAAGTCGATTCAGCGAACTTTTTCTATAGATAAAGTCGATTCAGCTAACTTTTTCTATAGAAAAAGTCAATTTAGCAAACTTTTTCTTTAGAAAAAGTTAATTCAGCTAACTTTTTCTATATAAAAAGTCAATTCAGCGAACTTTTTCTATAGAAAAAGTCAATTCAGCGAACTTTTTCTATAGAAAAAGTCAATTCAGCGAACTCTTTCTTTAGAAAAAATCACTTCCACGAACTTTTTCTATAGAAAAATTCAATTCAGTGAAATTTTTCTATAGAAAACGTCAATTCAGCGACCTTTTTCTATAGAAACAGTCAATTGAGCGAACTTTTTCTATAGAAAAAGTCAATTCAGCGAACTTTTTCTTTAGAAAAAATCACTTCCACCAACTTTTTCTATAGAAAAATTCAATTCAGTGAAATTTTTCTATAGAAAACGTCAATTCAGCGACCTTTTTCTATAGAAACAGTCAATTGAGCGAACTTTTTCTATAGAAAAAGTCAATTCAGCGACCTTTTTCTATAGAAACAGTCAATTGAGCGAACTTTTTCTATAGAAAAAAGTCAATTCAGCGAACTTTTTCTATAGAAAAAGTCAATTCAGCGAACTTTTTCTTTAGAAAAAATCACTTCCACGAACTTTTTCTATAGAAAAATTTCACTGAATTGAATTCAGTGAACGTCAATTCAGCGACCTTTTTCTATAGAAACAGTCAATTCAGCGAACTTTTTCTATAGAAAAAGTCAATTCAGCGACCTTTTTCTATAGAAACAGTCAATTGAGCGAACTTTTTCTATAGAAAAAGTCAATTCAGCGAACTTTTTCTATAGATAAAGTCGATTCAGCGAACTTTTTCTATAGAAAAAGTCGATTCAGCGAACATTTTCTATAGAAAAAGTTAATTTAGCAAACTTTTTCTTTAGAAAAAGTTAATTCATCGAACTTTTTCTCTAGAAAAGTTCAATTCAGCAAACTTTTTCTTTAGAAAAAGTCAATTCAGTGACCTTTGCTATGAAAAGAATCAATTCAGTGACCTTTGCTATGGAAAGAATCAATTCAGCCAGATTTTATATATAAAAATTCATTCAGTTCAGCTATATTTTTCTATTCAAAAATTAAATTCTGTCAACTTATACAAAGTCAATTCAGTCAACTTCCTCTATTGAAAAGGTTAATTCAGCAAATTTCTTCTGTAGAAAGAGGTCAATTCAGCGAACTTTTTCTTTAAAAAATTCAATTCAGCCAAACTTTTTCTCGCAATTGTAAATTCGATTAACTTCTTCAATAGAAAGATAACAATAATCATTTTCACTTAAAAAATTAAATCTCCTAACCCACTGTGCGGTTTATGCGTGGGGCAAGTTATATAGACCCCCAAAATGATTTTTCTTTGAATTGTTTTTTTCGGCTAAATCTCCAAGGGAGAGGAAATTTAAAGTTTTTGGGGTATGATACGTTTTGTTTGGGTTGCCTGAATCACACAGCGGGAATTCTATGACTTTTTGAAAATATTTAATTAAAATTTATGTTTAACATTCAGGAACAGGAATATCCACAACAACGCAACAACAACATAAAATGCAAAAACAAAACATTGAAGTATTACCCAATGATGCTTCATTTAAACCTGGGTAGCGGCCACACACAGACCTGAAATCCCAGTCTATGTTAGGAAAATCATTGGCTTTCCATACTCACTTTCTGTCTCTTTTGCCTTTGATTTTCATTTATTTTTCATGAAAGGTTTTTTCTCTTTCTGTTATCGCTGTCTGTTAGTCCTTACAAAAGTAAATGTCAATCCCCTTCTAGTTTTATGTTGTCCTTGCCATCCTTTTTGCCAATGCGTTTTATTCTATTTTGGGGTTGCATTGCCGAAAAGTGAAAGTTTGTTTGAAAAAAACAAGCAGACCCAAGGTGGTCTTATTTTTCCCAACCTCATTTTCTCTTTTTTTGGAGAAGGCAAATTGTCTAAGGTTGGTGAATCTTTTTTTGAGCGTTCTTTGTTTTTGTTTTACTTCATTTAAGTACCCCCTTTGGATTCGTTTTAATGTTTTCAAATTGTTTTTTTTTTTTTGTTTGTTTGTTTTAATGTAATCCGAAGAAGACATTCAAGTTGCCAAAAGTCAAATTTTAGGTAAATAAAAATTGTTGAGAAGAACGGGTGATTTAAACATGATCTTTAATGAAATTTAAATATTAAGTAAATTTTATGGAAACAAAAGCGTTTCCATAAAGCAATTACATGGAAAAAATTAGCTGAATTTGAGTTTACTAAAGAGAAGGTTGAAAGAATAGATTTGTTATGGAAAAACTTGCAGAGTGGAGTTTTTCTACAGAAACAATTCGCTAAATTGACTCTTTCTTTAGAAAACGTTCGCTGAATTGACCTTTTCTAAAGCAAAAGGTGGCTGAATTGGCCTTTTCTATAGAAAAAGTTATATTGATGGATCTTTCTATAGCAATTGTTAGCTGAATTGATTTTTTGTACAGACAAATTTAGGCAAGTTGGAATTTTTTCTATAAAAAAGATTGCTGAACTGACTTTTTCTATAGAAAAAGTTCGCTGAACTGAATTTTTCTATAGAAAAAGTTCGCTGAACTGACTTTTTCTATAGAAAAAGTTCGCTGAATTGACTTTTTCTATAGAAAACTACGCTGTATTGACTTTTTCTATAGAAAATTACGCTGTATTGACTTTTTCTATAGAAAAAATTCGCTGAATTGACTTTTACTATAAAAAAAGTTCGCTGAATTGACTTTATCTATAAACAAAAGTTCGCTGAATTGACTTTTTCTATACCAAAAGTTCGCTGATTTGACTTTTTCTATAGCAAAAGTTCGCTGAATTGACTTTTTCTATAGAAAAAGTTCGCTGAATTAGCTTTTTCTATGGAAGAAGTTCGCTGAATTGACTTTTTCTATAGAAAAAGTTCCCTGAATTGACTTTTCAATAGAATAAAAATCGCTGAATTGAATTTTTCTATAGAAAAAGTTCGCTGAATTGACTTTTTCTATGGAAAAAGTTCGCTGAATTGACTTTTTCTATGGAAAAAATTCGCTAAATTGACGTTTTCTGTAGAAAAAGTTCGCTGAATTGACTTTTTCTATAGAAAATGTTTGCTGAATTGACTTTTTCTATAGAAAAAGTTCGCTGAATCGACTTTTTTTGAAGAAAAAATTTGCTTAATTGACTTTTCTGAGGATAAAATTCCCTGAATTTACTTTTTCTAAAGAAAATGGTCGCTGAATTCACTTTTTATATTGAAGAAGTTAGCTGAATTTACTTTTTCTATAAAAAAGTTCACTGAGTTGACAGTGAAAAATTTGGAGTTAAGGTTTTTTATATACGTATAACGGTTTCATTGAAAAGTTCGCTGATTTGATTAATTCTAGACGAAAAGTTTGCTGAATTGGCATTTTCTAATGAAAAGTTTTTCTATAGAAAAAGTTTGTTGAATTGACTTTTTCTATAGAAAAAAATTCGCTGAATTGACTTTTTCTATAAAAAAGTTCGCTGAATTGACTTTTCCATCGAAAAAGTTCGCTGAATTAACTTTTTTCTATAGGAAAAAATTCGCTGAATTAACTTTTTTCTATAGGGAATTAATCGCTGAATTAACTTTTTTCTATAGAAAAAGTTTGTTGAATTGACTTTTTCTATAGCAAAAAGTTCGGTGAATTGACTTTTCCATCGAAAAAGTTCGCTGAATTAACTTTTTTCTATATGAAAAAATTCGCTGAATTACCTTTTTTTCTATAGGGAAAAATTCGCCGAATTGATTTTTTCTATAGAAAAAGTTCGCTGAATTAACTTTTTCTATAGAAAAATTCGCTGAATTGACTTTTTCTATAGAAAAAGTTCGCTGAATTGACTTTTTCTATAGAAAAAGTTCGCTGAATTGACTTTTTCTATAGAAAAAGTTCGATGAATTGACTTTTTCTATAGGAAAAGTTCGGTGAATTGAAAAATTCGCTGAAGTGATTTTTCTATAGGAAAAGTTCGCTGAATTGACTTTTTCTATAGAAAAAATTCGCTGAATTGACTTTTTCTATGGAAAAAGTTCGCTGAATTGACTTTTTCTATGGAAAAAATTCGCTAAATTGAATTTTTCTATGGAAGAAGTTCGCTGAATTGACTTTTTCTATGGAAAAAATTCGCTAAATTGACTTTTTCTGTAGAAAAAGTTCGCTGAATTGACTTTTTCTATAGAAAAAGTTCGCTGAATTGACTTTTCTATAGAATAAAAATCGCTGAATTGACTTTTTCTATAGAAAAAATTCGCTGAATTGACTTTTTCTATGGAAAAAGTTCGCTGAATTGACTTTTTCTATGGAAAAAATTCGCTAAATTGACTTTTTCTGTAGAAAAAGTTCACTGAATTGACTTTTTCTATCGAAAAAGTTCGCTGAATTGACTTTTTCTATAGAAAATGTTCGCTGAATTGACTTTTTCTATAGAAAAAGTTCGCTGAATCGACTTTTTTTGAAGAAAAAGTTCGATGAATTGACTTTTTCTATAGGAAAAGTTCGGTGAATTGAAAAATTCGCTGAAGTGATTTTTCTATAGGAAAAATTCGCTGAATTGACTTTTTCTATAGAAAAAGTTCGCTGAATTGACTTTTTCTATAGAAAAAGTTCGTTCAATTGACTTGTTCTATAGGAAAAGGCCGCTCACTTGATTTTTTCTATAGAAAAAGTTCGCTGAATTGACTTTTTCTATAGAAAAAGGTCGCTGAATTGACATTTTCTATAGGAAAAGTTCGCTGAATTTACTTTTTGTATAGAAAAAGTTCGCTGAATTGGCTTTTATCTTTAGAAAAAGTTCGCTGAATTTACGTTTTCTATAGAAAAAGTTCGCTGAATCCACTTTTTCTGAAGAACAAATTTGCAGAATTGACTTTTTCTTCAGAAAACGTTCGCTGAATTGACTTTATTTATAAAAAAAGTTCGCTGAATTGACTTTATCTATAAAAAAAAAGTTCGTTGAATTGACTTTTTCTATAGGAAAGATACGCTGAATTGACTTTTCTATGGAAAAAGTTCGCTTAATTGAATCATTCTATGGAAAAAGTTCGCTGAATTGAATTTTTCTATGGAAAAAGTTCGCTGAATTGAATTTTTCTATGGAAAAAGTTCGCTGAATTGACTTTTTCTATAGAAAAGTTTCGCTGAATAGACTTTTCCTATACAAAAGTTAGCTGAATTGAATTTTTCTATAGAAAATGTTCGTCGAATTAAATTGTTTAATGTTTAAAAAATATGTATACACCTGTCATGCAAAATGTCTTGGATTTAAGCTCCCCAATATCCCTCTCAAAAATAGTCTCCTTAAGGATAAGCCCAACAATAATTACATACATTTTGTGTGTAATTTGCTTTTAATGTGTCTTTTATGACAGTTCTCCTATTCACTGCGAAAATCATCCATGTAAAAACACTTAAAAAACATTAAGTTGTTGAGAAAAACACTAAGTAAAGGACATAAAGGACACACATCCATGTTTTGGCTTGGCAATGCAACACCCTAAAGGCGTTTTATTGTACGACTTAAATGTAAGCTTTCATACACACACGTGAACATAAATGTTTTGAAGACACACATGGTCACTCCGTGTGTCCACATAATCTAATGCTGAGATTCTTAAAGATTTTCCGCATCACAAGTATCTTAACAAACTAACACAACAATAACAACCACCACATAATTACCGGCTACAAATGGTAACGTCCTGAAAATTGACACATGCTCAAAAAGGTGGCAGAGATAGTGTGTAGATGTTTGTGTGAAGGTAACACTTAATGAACACGCAAACTATCTTTGCAATTATCCTTGGCATCCTTTTTAACAAAATTTGCTTTGTCTCTTTTTCCTTCTTAGGTGAAACATCAAAAGCAAGAAAAGTTCTTAATAACTGTTCATTTCATTAAAAGTTGCTGATTCTGTTGAGATCATGGCTTAAGTAAAAATATTTTGATAATTTCATTAGTCTTAGGGGGAGGCCTGTATCATAATCCCTTGGGGTAGGCAAAAAACTTTTTAAGATATTTTGCCCCAAAAAATTATAATTTTATTATTATGACATCTTCTTTATGGCAATAACAACAATTAGATCAGACAATTTATTTATTGTTGAGCCTATTATGATTGAGAAAAATATGGAGGGAGATAGGTGCTAGCCGTCCGTTCCATAAACCACTTGAAATAAAATTGTTTAGCCACAATTTTTTTGGAAGTGCAGAAATCTTTGCTCCCTTCCATGTCCACATGTAAATATTTATTTTCCATTATTGCTAGAAAAATCAGGCGGGTGTTATTTTGGCTTTAAGCCAACCAGTTTTTCTACTCCGCCATTTTTAGCCCGTTTAACCCTTGGCAATTATTACATGTTTTTTTTCCAATACTCCTCCAAAGAGAAATTTTTTGTGGCAACTGCTGCCACTGCCTACCATCATGGTAACCAGTTGTCATATTCATTGTCAACGTTGTATATGTTGTTGGCAATATCATGTTGAGGTCTAAAATATTGTCGTTGTTGTTGTCTGGCAATCATTTGCAGCCATGTGCTGCCGCAACAACATCGCATATTTTTTCTTGTTAAGCTTTTAAAATTAGGATGTGTCTCGGTAGTGTTAGGAAATTGTGGGTTCATTGTTGTTTGATTTGGTGGTATGAAGCATGTTTTTAAAAGGATATGAATTCAAAGAGTGGAAAGAAAACTATATCCCATTTGATTTGCCAAATCATGATAAGATGTTTATACAGGTAAGGTAAGTAAAATACCGCATAAGATGTGGAAACATTGAACTGGTCTTGACTACACGTGCGCTTGAAGTAAACTAAAAAAAAAATATGGAATTTGATTCCTCTACAAAAATATTTGAAAAACTAATATTTTTATATTAAAAAATAAACTTTGTAAAGAAAAAGACAATTCAGCGAATTTTTCTATAGATAAAGTTAATGCAGCGAACTTTTTCTATAGAAAAAGTCAATTCAGCGAAATTTTTCTATAAAAAAGGTAAATTCAGCGAACTTTTTCTTATAGAAAAATTCAATTCAGCCAACTTTTTCCATAGCAAAAGTGAATTCTGCGAAGTTTTTCTATAGAAAAAGTCAATTGAGCGATCTTTTTCCTATAGAAAAGATCAATTCAGCGAACTTTTTCTGTAGAAAAAGTCAATTCAAACAACTTTTTCTATAAAAAAAGTCAAGTCAGCGAACTTTTTCAATTCAGCTAACTTTTCCTATAGAAAAAGTCAATACATAGAACTTTTTCTATAAAAAAGTCAATTCAGCGAACTTTTTTTTATAGAAAGAGTCAATTCAACGAACTTTTTCTATAAAAAAAGTCAATTCAGCTAACTTTTTCTATAGAAAAATTCAATTCAGCGAGCTTGTTCTATAGAAAAAGTCAATGCAGCGGATTTTTTTTATAGAAAAGTCAATTCAGCGAACTTTTTTATAGAAAAAGTCAACTCAGCGAAATTTTTCTACAGGAAAAGTCAATTCAGCGAACTTTTTTATAGAAAAATCAATTCAACGAACTTCTTCTATGGAAAAAGTCAATTCAACGAACTTTTTCTATAAAAAAAGTCAATTCAGCGAACTTTTTCCTATAGAAAAAATCAATTCAGCTGACTTTTTCTATAGAAAAAGTCAATCCAGCGAACTTTTTCTATAGAAAAAGTCAATTCAGCGAACTTTTTCTATAAAAAAAAGTCAATTCAGCGAACTTTTTCCTATAGAAAAATTCAATTCAGCCAACTTTTTCCATAGCAAAAGTGAATTCAGCGAAGTTTTGCTATAGAAAAGATCAATTCAGCGAACTTTTTCTGTAGAAAAAGTCAATTCAGCCAACTTTTTCTATAAAAAAAAAGTCAAGTCAGCGAACTTTTTCAATTCAGCTAACTTTTCCTATAGAAAAAGTCAATACATAGAACTTTGTCTATAAAAAAGTCAATTCAGCGAACTTTTTCTATAGAAAATGTCAATTGAGCCAACTTTTCTATCGAAAAAGTCAATTGAGCGAACTTTTTTCTATAGAAAAAGTCAATTCAGCGAACTTTTTCTATAGAAAAATTCAATTCAGCCAGCTTTTTGTATAGAAAAAGTCAATTCGGCCAACTCTTTGTATAGAAAAAGTCAATTCAGCCAACTTTTTCTATAGAAAAAGTCAATTCAGCCAACTTTTTCTATAGAAAGTCAATTGAGCGAACTTTTTCTATAGAAAAAGTAAATTGAGCGAATTTTGTCTATAGAAAAAGTCAATTGAGCGAAGTTTTTTTATAGAAAAAATCAATTCAGCGATCTTTTTCTTCAGAAAAAGTCAATTCAGCGAACTTTTTTTATAGAAAGAGTCAATTCAACGAACTTTTTCTATAAAAAAAGTCAATTCAGCTAACTTTTTCTATAGAAAAATTCAATTCAGCGAGCTTGTTCAATAGAAAAAGTCAATGCTGCGGATTTTTTCTATAGAAAAGTCAATTCAGCGAACTTTTTTTATAGAAAAAGTCAACTCAGCGAAATTTTTCTACAGGAAAAGTCAATTCAGCGAACTTTTTTATAGAAAAATCAATTCAACGAACTTTTTCTATAAAAAAAGTCAATCCAGCGAACTTTTTCTATAGAAAAGGTCAATTCAGCGAACTTTTTCTATAGAAAAAGTCAATTCAGCGAACTTTTTCTATAGAAAAAGTCAATTCAGCGAACTTTTTCTATAGAAAAAGTCAATTCAGCGAACTTTTTCTATAGAAAAAGTCAATTCAGCGAACTTTTTCTATAGAAAAAGTCAATTCAGCGAACTTTTTCTATAGAAAAAGTCAATTCAGCGAACTTTTTCTATAGAAAAAGTCAATTCAGCGAACTTTTTCTATAGAAAAAGTCAATTCAGCGAACTTTTTCTATAGAAAAAGTCAATTCAGCGAACTTTTTCTATAGAAAAAGTCAATTCAGCGAACTTTTTCTATAGAAAAAGTCAATTCAGCGAACTTTTTCTATAGAAAAAGTCAATTCAGCGAACTTTTTCTATAGAAAAAGTCAATTGAGCGAACTTTTTCTATAGAAAAAGTCAATTGAGCGAACTTTTTCTATAGAAAAAGTCAATTGAGCGAACTTTTTCTATAGAAAAAGTAAATTGAGCGAACTTTTTCTATAGAAAAAGTAAATTGAGCGAACTTTTTCTATAGAAAAAGTAAATTGAGCGAACTTTTTCTATAGAAAAAGTCAATTGAGCGAACTTTTTCTATAGAAAAAGTCAATTGAGCGAACTTTTTCTATAGAAAAAGTCAATTGAGCGAACTTTTTCTATAGAAAAAGTCAATTGAG